>NC_089507.1:15106464-16390214 GCF_036850995.1 Saccopteryx leptura
GGCTCAGCTTCAGTCCAAGAAAAACCTTCTGGAGAATCTGACTTGCCCACCTCCAGAGAGGGAGGTTCTGTGATCTAAGGGGTTGAGTAATGAAGGAGAGGTTTCAATAATTGGGCATATTTTTCTTGGAGATAGAGGTAATCTAATACGTTTTGTCTCCCTCGCCTCCAATTTCTTTGATTTTAAGATAGAATAAGCTAACCAGAGTACCTCTGCCCTGAACTTCATTCTTGTGAAGCAGAAGAGATGAGGACCTTGGGAGAGAGCGAACGTAATAAACTTCAGGAGCTTTAACAGCCAAGAAATGAAATTCTGGGTACAGTTGAGTACTTTAGAAAATCAGATTTTATTCGCCATTCATTCAACAGAGTTACAACGCACCTACAATGAGCCAGTTAATATAGACTCGGGCGAAGAGGAGATATGCTCCTATGTATGACCAGAGCTTCTAAAAGGACAAATGACTCACGAAGGAATGACGGGAAGCTTTAAACTGTAATTCTGAAAATACGACCTCGGGCCACGATGGGAAGCAGCATGGCCACACAAGGAGCCCTCCCACACGTCCAGCTTCTGAAAATCCAGGGAGAACAGGGAAGGAAGACACAGACACAGAACCCTCCGCGAAGGGCAGGAGACGGGGCGAGCTGGGGCTGGACGGCGAAACCCCCTGATGTGTCGGAGCACGTGACATGGTTTCCATTTCTAGAGAAACACACACTGATACTGAGAAGGGGTAAGGGCTTGGTGATATCTCCCACCCACCCACACGGAACCGAGTCCTATTTTTTTATATCCTCCACTACTCCATGCCCAAAGCCAGCCCTGCTGCTCCCGGTGGCACGAACCTGCCAGAGCCAAGTGTTTCTTCCTTTGTCAAAAAAAAAAAAAAAAAATCTGAATTTCCAACGTACTTTATATAGCAACAGACTTCCTATCCATAAAGGAAAAAGTGATAGTCAGAAGTCTTCAAAAATCTCTTTAGCTAAAACTTGACCATAGAGTTCCTCAGAGCCGAGGGATATCAATGTACTTTTTCCTGATGCCAGAAGTCAGGCCGTATCACTGTATTTATGTTTCTTTGTTCCAGGGCTTGAAGGTCCAGAGGTGAATCTCTTTTCATGACCAACCACGACATCCCTTATGTCCAGCTATGGTTTGAAGTTCGGCTTTTAGAGCTAACTCTTCATTTAGTTTGGATGGACATCACTGAAGCCCCATAGAATGCAGCTTTTTGACTGTGAATGAATCTCAGACTGGGGTCTCTTAACGACTAAGAGGCAGACTTGTAAATCATTAGTTGATTGTTTAATGTATATATTGGAGAAGATCAGAGGGTTTGGTAATTACCTAATCAATCCCCCCCAAAAGTCTTCGAGGTGGGCAGCTAATATTATTGAATTTGTTTTGTGAATGAGAAACTGAAGCATTGGGTGGGTGAGTGTATATTGTTGCCTCTTATTCCTGTGTTTCATGCCATTGGTGTGAATAAAGTCCTGCTTCTCTCTCTCTTTCCATCTAGGGTCTAGAACAGGTTATTTTCTAGCACATGATGAGAATACAAATGAGAGAGAAAACACTGTATGGTGAGAAGCTCATATAGAACCTGCTGGACTAAGCTTGAACACAGAAATGGGTTTTCTTTCAGAAAATTCTCCTGTCACCACAGATATAATTATAACCCTTGCCTAAAACCTCAAAACTGACTGACCTACTAAACTGTTTCAGAAGGAGAGAGCATAGTCGGGGTGTTAATGAAAATGCAAGTGGATACTTTGTTCTGTGTGAAAGAAACAATGAGTGTCATGACCCATAACTTAGAAAGGGTTCTATGCAAGAACTAACTGGCCAAAAGAACATCAGAACTAGATCATGGGATTTCTGGGCAAAGAGAAAACACACACACACACACACACACACACAAGAAACAAATAAAAACAAAGCAAACAAACAAAACACAGATGTGCACAAATTGATCTTTCTCAGGGAATGAGGGAGTCAGGAGAGTCAAAGGGGTAAGTGGATGAGGCTGAAGCGGCAGGTGGTTGCAAGGAGCTAGTGAGAGTCTAAGTCCTGAGTGTTTCGTTGTATTTCCCTGCCTGCATCAATTATTTGCAGAGGTGCATAAACATTCTGAGGCAGTTAAAACGTGACATTAACTGCCATCTGCTTCAAATGGCACGAAAATCACTAAGAATCCCCTGTGTTGGAGCCCGAAACATTCATCCTCCAGATGATGAAACCAGACACAGAGAGGTATAGTGATTGGCCCCAGGCCACACAGAGCTCATTAGAAACAGCCTATGGGCTAGAGATAGCGGTACTAAATTCCAAAGATTTTATTTCATGAACACTAGAATGTCTCTATTTCTTGGCAATTCATTGCTTCACTGAGCCAACTTCTCTTAAGTGACCTATGTGTTCCAAGTATTCTACTATGCATTGGAGATTCAAAGAAAAATAACATCCCTAACCTAAGGTCTCACAGTCCAGAGGAAGAGTCACAAAATCGTTAAGATACTGGCAACAAAACGATAAATATCGTGAGAGTGGTATGATGGGAGCGGCCATGAGAACGGAGAAGAACGATGAGCTTAGAATGAAACAGAATTTACTTTCTCAATAAGCTTGACTTTCCAAAATAGATTATTTGCTTTGAAATTCTAATTCAAAGTGCTGATCAGAAATGAGAGCCCTTAACATAAGCTTATATATATATATATATATTTTCTTATGAATGCAAATAAGAAATCATCATGTTTTGGGAAGGGTGTTTTTTCCTAGAGATTTGATATTTTTTCAGCATCTGGTATGGGTTGATTTGTGCTCCCCAAACAAGTTATATTGAAGTCCTAACCCTTATTATTGCAAAACGTAATAACCTTGTTTGGAAACGGGGTCTTCACACAGGCGATCAAGTGAAAATGAGGGTATTTGGACGTGCCCTAGTCCAATACGACTGGTGTCTCTGTAAAAAGGGGACATGTGGACATCCCTGAGGGAAGGTGAGGAAAAGACAACAGGGAGGGGGTGGCCATGGGACTGCAGTGGTGCGTCTACAAGTCAAAAAGTGCCAAGGGTCACGTCTAGAATTTTAGACTTCTTTGATTTCATCATTTTAGCCTCCAGAATTATGAGACAAAATTGTTTTTGAGACACCCTGTTTTTTTCTTTTTATTCTTTTACTTTGTTACTGCAACTATGCTGCTTCCCTGGACAGTGATCAAAGGGCAGGACTGATTGCTCTTGCTAAGGCTTTGCTTCAAGGCTTGGATAAAAATGTACCTGACAGCCGTGCAGCCATATTTGTCTGAACCAGGGGGACTCCGGAGCCCGAAGCCGTCGTGGTTAGATGCTTACACGGGGTTCCCTGAGGAGGGAATGGGGATGTGGGACAGGCACATCTCCCCTCCTCCTTGAAATCACCATTAATAGCCCTTCGGTAATCTTTCAATGTTGGGTTCTCACTGGGGCCTCATGACTATCTCCAAATCATCGAAGTTCTAAACAGCTAATAACATAAAAGCTTTTCCAGCCTTTTACGGTTAGAATGTCAGAGTTTTCACAGTGGAATGACTGGGCTTTCCAGTTTTCATTGCAAACCTCTCCTACGGTAGTTGTTGTCAAAGTGAGCTGATGTTTTAAAAACGACTTTGAGGACCATTAACCGCAAAACGGGGTGCAGTGCTTTCCATCATCGCATGACCATGACCGCAGACAGCATTTCAGAGGTACATTTTTTTCAACATGAAACATTTGTGAATGTCATTGGGCAATATCTTCGAAGCTGGGTAACATCACAGAGAGGAACGTGGCAGTGGCTTGAGGGCCATGTTGCTTGCAGGTTGGCGTGGGAACACCAGGCCTCCGCCCTCCCTGCGACGGACCAGCTGTGCACCTGACTCAATGCGCTTATGCCCCCTGGGCTGTACCTTAGGCAGCAGGAGCCCTGGACCATTCTATTCGCTTCCTTCCTCTTGAAAGTATGGTGAAGGCGGAGAAATTTGTGTCAGGGATGATGTCAGAATTCAGCAAGTGAAAAACGGCAGCCTCTTAAAATAATTTTCAAAGCTTCCTCATACAGACTTATCTTTTAATTGATGAAGGAAAGGAATGGCACCTTTCTTGTTTATGAAAGTCTTTTCTGAAAGGCCTGCTGAATACATTATCACGGATGACAACAAGTCATGATGGAAAATGCTGGTGAGCAATGAGTCCCAATGAGGTCACAGGAGTGGCCTGAGATCTAAAACCTTTGTCCCCAGAAACAGCCAAAAATTGTGCACAGAGGGTCATAGAGCTCGGAGACTCAAGCCTCGTGTTATAGTAAGTCCCAGCCATGAGATAGAGGAGGAGCAGAACAGCAGTCTTAATACACCAGTCTGCGGACAGGAGCACTACTGCCAGCTCAGAAACCTCAGCCGAAGGGTTGCACTTGAAGATCTTCTTGGCTCTATTACATGGTCACAGACGATGACCTTATGAGAGAGTTCTTGAAGGACAATTACCTGTTTTATACACAGTGAGCATCCAAGTCTTGATTTTTGTTTTCAGGTAGGGTTCATCCTTTTCAGGTCCATCTCTGTTTATACCTGCAGATGCTGCTGTTTAGGTACGTATATTAACTTGAGACTTCATAAAGAAAAAAACTTTGACGAGGATGACTGAACCCACCCCTAAGGCGGGAACCGTATGCAGTTTATTCCATGTGCACACAGCGAGTCACACAGGGAGTGTGAGGTGTTCCCATGTCCGTCTCTACTTCCTCTCCACAAACAAATGGCCGACAGGGTTCCAGCAGCGGAAGCAAGGATCAGGTTGCTCTCTTCTTCTGGCCTGGCCTCCAGTCTTTTGTGGGCATACCATGCCACTCTGGACTTGGCTTTCTGCCTGGGGCACTACTTCTTGCTTCAGTTCTCTCTGTAGTAACCCTGAAGCTCCTAGATGTGGACAGCTGGTTGCAGAGTCTGCCAGAGGCTGCAGCTCTCTGCCTCTGACCTGAGTCCCTGTTCTCTGGAGGCAGATGGAGTCTTTTGTTAGGAATGCCATTCTCTCTGAGCTTAGAAGCACTACATTGAGGGCAACTAAAAAAGGTCATGGTAGAAATTGTCTCTGCTGCTGGCCAGTTGACAGTACCATGCCATTCCCTTTGCAGCACAATTCAGTTCCCACCCTATAGGCCTGACAGCTCAGGAACATGACATTGCAGCTCAATTCTGTCTGTGGTCATAGCTCTGTTAGACAATCCTTTCCTAATGAATCACCTCTCTTTTCTTTCTTTTTTCTCTTCTCTTTCTCCTTCTCCTCTTAACTTAAATGCTCACTGAAAATGTAGTACAAGCAAAATACTGTATTAAGTACTAGCCTTCCAAAGATGAAAACAACCATATTCATTGTATCCCACCCCAAACTCACAATCTAGTGAAGGAGACAGTCAAGTAGACAAAAAGCTACAAGACAGTGTATACAAACTACCCAAAAGAGTCTATACAAACTACCCTAGAGATAAATAACGTCGTTGAAGAATCAGAGACCTTTGTGGAGAATGGTTTATAAGAACTGAATATCGAAAAGAGACTACATTCTTCACCAGAGGGAAGCTGTTAGATAGAAAAAGAACAAAATTGTAGGGTATCTCCATATATGGCATTCTAGACAGTACTAGTTCTTGGTCTAGGCCATCATCAATCACAACTATAGCATGTGTAACAGTCATACCTAGTCTATGTCAAAAATCCTCTAAATATCTACTTTAAATTTTCTTGCTTCCAGGGTACATTTTTCCAGGGTTTTTTTTTTTTAAATCTCTTTCTCATATGATGCTTTGTCTACCCTCTGACCCTCAACCTCACAAATACATGCACATTGTCACTCTGTTCTCTATGGACAGGTTTAAGTTAGGCAACAGCCTATGTCTGAGAATGTCTGTGAAACCAAGAGAAGACTATTTCTGCTCACCAGTCCCCAGAAAACACACAGGCCTTCTTCTGAAGTCTCCAGACAGACCTTGATGGATCCCCTGGGCCAGTGCAGTCTATTACACCAGAGGGTAGATGAGAAGCTCTGTGGGCTCCTAATGGACAACACTGTTGAGAGCAGAGGGACTGTATCGTACAAGACTTCTGGGTTTTGCTTGCTGCTATAGAACTCTCCCCAGCTCTTCACCTCTCAAATGTCTTCAGGTACCTACGTCTAGAATGCAGAAGGTAGAACCACTGCTTATGGTCTTGTAGTTCTTCATAATTATATTATAGTCCTTATAAGGTTTTAAAAGTTCTTTTTGTTAAAAATTGGAGTATATAACACAATTGAATCTCTCACTTTTGTTCTTAGAAGAAATTCAAGCAGTCATCATTTGACACAATACCTCATCATTATAAACTTTACTATAATAACGAATTCAGTATAATTGAACAGGTATTTGAAGATTCATTGCATGGACAGGCACTGCACTAGGCTCTGAGGAAACAGAGGGCTGTAAAGGCGAATAAGGCCTAGTCCCTGCATACAAGGAGCTTACAATCCAATGGCTAAAATAGACAGTCACACAGCAAATCATATCAAAGGTAAAGAGCTTCCTATGTGAAACACAAGGAATCAGAACCTGTATTACAGTTACCTAGTGAATGTTGGCAGGAATCCATTAAACTATACCATTTAAACTGAGCACATTCTAGAGGCATAGTACTTGTATTAGAGCTCCAATGGTCTGTGGATATACTTTCCTGAAAAAAGAGAACTTGAACCCTAACTTGACCACTTAATGCATGGCCTTACACAAATGGTTTAATCTCTCTATGCCTTAGTTTTGTTTTCCTTTGTTGTTGTGTGTATTCTTTTATTTTAGATTTTATTTATTGATTTGTGGAGAGAAGGGAGAGGGAGAGAAAGAAAGGGATAGTGAGAAAGAGGGAGGAGGAACAGAAAGCATCTACTTGTAGTAGTTGCTTCCAATATGTACCTTGACCAGGCAAGCCCAGGGATTTGAACTGGAGACCTCAGCGTTCCAGGTTGATGTTTTATCCACTGTGCTATCACAGGTCAGGCTGTGTGTACACTTTTAATGTAGAATAATAATATTAACTTCATAGGTTGTTGAGAGGATTAAGCAGAATATAGGGCAAGAATGCTTTGCCAAATATAGAATAATTTACAAGTTTTAATTGTTACTGTTATTCTTTTGGTTACTCTCCATGAATGAAATAAGCAGTATCTTCTTTTATAACACTATCAACAACATACTTAGGGAAGAGGTAAGATTCATTAGAACTGCAGTTCCAACCTGGATAGGCAGCTTTTCCATGACTTGTCCAATAGTGGAATAATGGTTAGGTCTGGGTGGTCCAGTTCCTGGCTGTTTAATGTGGTAATATAAAAGCATCCCTGAGATTTCCATGTCTCTGAAGTGAGCTGTGTTATGTGGAAGGCAGTATTGTGAACGGACAAATGGTACTCTGCCCTAGGGGAATGTATTTTACATGGCATCTTCTAGAGTTTCATAAAGTGCTGCGCACTGAATGCCACATGGGCCTCCGTCTTCCTAACGGTTCTGAGATGCGCAGGCTGGTCTCTGTTTACTTCTCATTCTTCTGGCTAAACCGGAGCTCTTCTTAATCTCTCCACAACGACCATCATCAATGAAAGCTTTGCATAACTTTGTTGAAGGTTTGCGACTCTGAATTGCACACGTACCACTGATGCTTACTTCCCTTCCAAAGTGAGCCTGTGCAGCATTGCTCTGGAGTCTTAATTATCTCTTATTTCTGTAGAACAGAGATGCCAGGTAACATGGCATCGCCTCTCGCCACCTCTCAGACAAATGAAGAACCAGCATAGCGAAAAGGAATATCACACTCGTTCAAGGGCTTTGAGAGTCACCAGTTTAAATACTATCGCAGACAGCCGGAGGACGGAGAAGGTGAATTATAAGGGGAGACGACACGCTGACCAGAAGCCTGTCTCTATGAAAACAGATGATTCTGAAGGTTTCTGAACAGATGAATATTCATCTTATATTTTCCCGAGGCTATTGGCAAGTGACGCTGGCTGAACAGTTTAAAATAAAAGCGAAAAATAATTCTGGTTCAGGAAAACCTTGACACTAACTTCTCTTGATCTTCTCTAAAATATCACTTTGTGAACATAGAGTATCACAGTCACCTGGGGTCTGGGACCACTGAAGATCTGACAGAAGCCAGGAGTACCTCTGATCTCAGGAATGAATACCTGGCCTGTGTTCAGTTCCTTTCACTCTAACCTCTTGTGTTAAAATCAGCATTATGGGGATTTCCATTCTTCTTACTTGACCCTCACGCGTGGCCACCCACTGCAGCCTTCCTCCTCTCTGCGGCGGGGAGTTCCAGTTTAAAGAGAGAATATGGTACCCTCCAGTGGCTCGATGCAACAGTCTCTCTCTTAACCTCTCAAGCTCTTTTCTTTTTAGAGGGCTTTTTTGTTGCTCGCATGTGACCGCCGCTCTTAGGAAAGGAGTCCACCATATCATTAATACTGTTTATTTCTCATAAGAGAAAGAATCAGAGAATAAAGACAAAGCACTTGGGCTTTTTATAGTACAAAGAGCTAGACACAATGAAAACCAAGTGTGAACATCCCAGTCCAACTCCCACCCCTTTTAATTCTATGGTCTTAGACCAACCACTAACCCTTCTGGCTCCCATGTATTGTCTAGGAAAGTTAGGAGCTAGATAGAGGACCTTTAAGGTTTTACCCCCAAAATTCTCCACCCAAAGATTCTGAAATCCCAGGAAGGAATCAATATTTCTAGATGATTTTTATATTTTAACACTTGCTAAAATGGCTTTAAATTTTTTTTAAGACTTGATTTGCTTTAAGAGTTTAAAAAAGAAGTTAAAGTAACATCCCCACATACATTATTCATGGTATAAGTACATATGTATCTAACATATCTGAAGATTCATACTGCTCCTGACCTTTAGGATGATTAGATGCTGCCTTGAAGAGTCATGAAAAGAAAGTCTTCTAATTTTCCTTGTTTGACAAAGATAGACACTGTATAAGTGTATTTTAACAGCACTTAGCTTTTGGTATAGAGTGATCCATAGATCACTAAACTAATGAACATGTGAGTGGAAAAGGGGGAAAAAAAACAGTCTTAATGCCTGTAATGCATAAGCAGAGAAAGCAACAATATTTATGATATAAGGAATAAGAAAAAAAATCCACCCAGGCCTTAAATTATTCCCTTTCTTTCTTCTTGCTCTGACCCTTAACTCAACTGTACCACCATGATGAATCTAACCATTAGCAATCCATTTATTCCTCTGGGTAGCAATGAGATGGCTTCTGTGTTCTTTATGGAAGCAGTTGTCTGGGAAGAAAAACATTTAATAGCTGGTAGCAGGAGCTCAGTAAAAGATTGTTGAATAAATAGAAGAATGGATCAAGGTATTTGTTAGTGATGAGAACTCTTGCAAGAATTGATTTGAAGAAGATTAACAGGACATTCCCCAAAAGAGAGGCACAAAGGGAGGGGAAAATGGTGTCATGGTGATGGGAGCAGTGAAGCTTGGCAGTGGTGGTAACGCCCTAGAATGTGAACCCTCCTTCAAAGCAAGCAGCTCTACTTTGCACTTGAAAATGGGGACACTGGTTAAGCAGAAGAATATACTTTTATCTAGCCATTAACCACACTTGGCTATTAAGCATTTGAAATACGGCTAGCCCAAACTGAGGTGTGCTCGTCTCATAAAAGACACAACAGATTTTGAAGACTAGATGTCACAGTGGTGCCAGGGGGTTGGAATCTGAGGATATTTTGAAGTTGGCATCCACAGGATATGTTGACAGATTGAATGTGGGATGTAGGAGGTAGAAGTTTAGGATGACTCCAAGGGTGAATTTGCTATTAACTAAGATTAGGGAGTGTATTCAGGAGTAGCTATGAAAAAAATCAGGTTTGAAGTGATCCACCCAAGGTCACACTGGTAAGTCAAAGAGAAGCAGAGTTACCTGAGCTGATAGGGAACTCAGAGATTTGCTGTTTCATTTGCTACTTTGTAGAGGAAGAATTGGGGATCTAGTGAAAAAAGTGACTTTTTCAAAGTGACAACAAAAAAGCACAACACATGGAAGATGGATTTCTGAGTGGTAGACCAGTCATTCCTTTCTGCTAGTACATGACAACTCTAAAAATATACACAAAACCAGGTTTTAATGCCTTTGAATACATTAAGGAATAAAGAATCATTAAAGACACGTTTAAGAAGAACCTAGAAATGTCCACATAAAGTATATTCTGGACTCTTGGTTGTTAGTACTACCTGGATATTTTGATACCCAACTTGCATTTGGGAAAAATAAATTACATCCTTTTTTAATACTTAAAGTCAGGGAGAAGAATGGTCTACCTCTTTGGGGAGGGGGAATACTTCATCACGACCCACAAATTTTACCTCTAGTCATTAGAACTTTCATGACTTAGGTCAAAACAAGAGAAATAGCTAAAATATAATAATATAATAGAAAGCCATATATATATATATAATCTAGAATAAGAGCTCAGGATACATCAATATACAAGTGATTGTAATTATTTGTATTCCTGAATATTAGACCCAGATATACCCTTATCTATCCCTGTATCTCCATTGAATTTTTTCATATATGTATAACATTTAGTACCTTTTGTATTTTTGGTGGACATTTGGCAAAAGTCAGGTATGGCCACAATAATGCTGCATAACAAGCCACCTTAAAGATTGAGTGGCTTACTGTGTAATAAAAAATTTGGCTGGCCTTTCTCCTCAGTTCCTGGGAGAATGCTTCTAAATTCTTGCCATCTTCTGAATAAAAGGAATATCTTTGTTATTCATGGTGGGTCCTGACCATTTAGGTGAACTCAGGGTGAGACTTACCATTTCACAAAGACCTACCACATAATTAAAGTGTTGGGTGAGCCATGTGATACCAGCCTGACCTCTGAGGAGATGAGGGAGACTGAACGATGAGCCACATAACCAATGATTCAGTCAGTCATGACTCTGTGGACCCCGAAGCTTAATTGAACTCCCCTGGTTGGTAATATCTTGAGTATTGTCAAACATCTATTGCCTGGAAGTCAGTGCATCCTGACTCCATGGGGAGAGATAAATGAAAGCTTCAGGTTTGGGAGCCTCAGAGTCTAACAGCTCTAATCTCAGGTTCATCCTCTCCCAAGGTACTGCCCATGTCTCTTCTTAGGATTTCTCTCCCAGAGTACTCAGTACCTCATTTGCTGTCCTGAGCAACTCTCTTCTTATTTCAAACGTGTATATTCTAAAACAACAACAACAACAACTCGAAGTCCTAGGACTGACAGGGCTCATCTTTCTTCAAATGCAGATCAGTGACTATTTTGTGGTGGTGTTGCCAACCAACTATTATCCACATAAGCTTGAGCAAGTACATAACATTCCTGTGCCTTAGTTTTCTCAACTTTAAAGTGGACATCCTGCCTCACAGGATGGAAGTGACAATCCAATGAGATAGTGCCTTTGAACTCTTAGGACAATCCCTGACACAGGGGAAGCAATAATAAAAAAGAAGTAAATTTTTTCTAAAATGTATTATGTGTCAGGCACTTTTCTAAGTGCTTTATATGCATTGATTCATTTAATCATCAAAATTTTACTAGATGGTAGATATTTTGCATTTTCATCTTCAAAGTCATTTTACACAGGAGGAAATTGAAGTCACAGTCTGTAGGAGGCAGAGAGAAAATTTGGACCGACGCCGAGGGGCACCAGTATCCACACTCTTAGCCTCCATACCTTATGTTGTCATCCCAAGAGCTCAATATATGTTGCTATTGTTGCCATTGTTTTTATTTAAGCATGCTGATTGCTCCTGAACTGGAGGAGCTTATAAAGGTTTTCTTCCAAGCAATTCAATAAGATTTATAATACTTTGGTAAACCCATTTTTTTTTGTCAGTCTCTTTACATTTATTCGTTTGTACTCCACTTGGTTACAAATGGGGCTTCTTGCTTTTGGATATAAAAACATACAATATGACAGGAAAAAAAAAGAAAATGTTGGCTTGGAAAGGGATGTTTTCCCCCCAAATAGTAAGAAATTAAACTAAAATTCTTCCATAAATCCTCAAAATGGGGACATGGTGGAACATCACGGAATATGCTGTTGCAACTACAGTGGCAAGTACAAGCTGAACTTTTCTTATAGAGTCTCTCAACCTAATGCTGGGGCAAAGCGCCAAACACAGTGTTTTAAGAACAGTTCCATGAGAGGCCAAATTCTAGATGAGGGTTGAGTATTCTAGCAGCCTGAGACCCAGCTTGAAGCATCTAGCAGTAATTCCCTTCAAGATCCAAGTGTAATTATAAAATAGCAGGATTGACTTTTTAATAAAGACATTGGAATTATACCTTCAAATGAGTGCTATTATCCAAGTCATCACCTTGGGAGGTTGGGAATCTATGCCAATGATGCCTCTGTGGCTGAAAACTATTTTTGAAAATCTACACTCAGTGTGAGCTAATAGAATCAAATGAAACCATTGGTCTTACTATCTTTCTTTTTCTTTTAAGTGAGAGGAGGAGAGATAATGAAGCAGACTCCCCCCATGTGACCCAACTAGTATCCACCCGGCAACCCCACCTGGGACTGATGCTTGAGTACTGAGCTATTCTTAGTGCCTGAGACCAATGGTCTTGGAAAAACTGAGTCACTGGCTGCAGGAGGGGAAGAAGAAGAGATGGGGGTGAGGGAGGGGTGGAGAAGCAGATTGTTGCTTCTCTTGTGTGCCCTGATGGGGAATCGAACCCAGGACATCTATATGCTGGCCAACACTCTATCCACTGTGCCATCAGTCAGGACCTCACTATCTTGTAGTCACAAATGGCATTACTTAATTTTATTAACAACCACCTGACCTACCACACTTAATCTCATTCAAAGAGTTATGAAATATCTTTGGCTATTTCAAAATATGAAGGCATCCTCAAAGAAAATAGATTTGCTTTAAAGATGACAAAAAAAATAATATAGTTGGAGTTTCAGGGTGCCAGTATATATCATCCCCATCTTGCCTTGATGAAGTTGGAAACAACTTACAGATGGATGTAGGATTTACATAATTACAGAGCAACTGAACATGTTTACAGTGTGAACGCTGGCTGAAATATGGACCTGGAGATGGGTGGAAATGCAGCCCTGCTAATTTATCAACCCTGAAATGGGGCCGACTGTTCCACACAATCTCTGACTGCTGGGACAGAAGCAGACCTCCGGTGGAGGCCAGGCCCTTACAGATGGTGACCAGACCTGTCTGCAATCTTAGGCCGGCCACGGTTGCAGCCCTAGAATAATTGAGGAAGGAGAGAGAAGAATTGGAAGACAGTCCCCAGGGCTTCCAGGTTTTTATTAGATTCATTACAGTGAAATGAGAAACATGGACCAATTAATGGTACGTAACAAACAATAAACTCAGCCCTGCTCCCTCAGAGACACTGCATGGGGGTAAGCACCTGGGACACTCAGTCCGTCTGGCACTGCTTCTAGGAAGCGGGAGGCCAAGGGAAAGAAAGAGATCCCCTAACACCCCAAAGATGCTGAATGCAGGCAGGTTGTGAGAAAGGACTCCAATTCTGGAAAGGGTATAGACCCTTTCAAGGTGACCATTGCAAAGGGAATACATTTATCTGGTTGGATTCGGTTTAGCATTTGAGTAAAGCCATGATTACTCTGGCTTTATGGAATGTATTTGCAAAATCTAATACATTGTGCATATTTACCATAGGTATGAAAGAAGGTTATGTACAAAGCTTGTGAGTTGGTTGGGCTGCAGTTCTGCAAGGTCTAAGATGATACTCCATCAGGAGGGGTTCTGTTCGCCTGTGAAGAGTCACAGGCATACGTCCTCGGACGTGGGCCTGGCTGGTTACATCAGGATGTATCGCCATGACTCTAGAATATGTCAGTGATGCCCAGGAAGGCTCTCCAGCCTGCTAAACCAGTGCTGACAGGCTTAAAAGTTTTCTGTTTTTATTGAACTCTGTGGACAAGGTAATGGCACACAATGTAATTATTTATAAATATTCAAAACACAGTGATGACAGTAAAGATATAAAGAGAGGAAAGCAAACACGAGATTTTATGAGGAAATATACCATTTCTTTTGTATAAAATTTTAAAACGCATCCCAACGGATAGACACATTTGATAACTCCAGCAAATATTTATCTATACAAACATGCAGTAACTGGAAAAATGTCATTCTGGAATTGGGTATTGTTAAATAAATTGATGAAGCACGTGGCACATATGTTCTAAATTGGCTTCTGGCAGTTCATTTAAGACTATTTCTAGTGTTAGAAAATGTTTCTGAATACTTGGAGCCTGGCTATAGAGTTTAAGGATCACTAGTTCACTGATTATTTCTTAATGACTGTCAGACCTTCTCTCTAACTACTACTTCCCTCTATCTCTAACCCTGTCCTACTGTTCTAATCTGACTCCACCGGTATGGTCTTCTTTCTACTTCTAATTTAATCAGTTATGGGTTAATACGTTGTACTATTTAGGTAATATGAGCCTGACTCAGAAAGAGGTGCTTTCTTTAATGAGATTATAATCCAGAAAGGAAGATAAACTTACATCACTTTGACCTAAATTTAGTATCTTAAATGCCAAGGACAAAGAACAGAAATTCAGAGGTAGAGCTGGGTATGTGCCCATCGGGCAACATGAAGGAGGGTTTCACGGGAGAAGTGACATGGGTCTTTGATCTGGGTCTTGAGTGAGTAGGACTTGAGCATAAAGAGATGAGGAGAAACAGGCAGAGTGAACAGATTCATATAGTCCTGGAAATGGAAAATTATAGGGCAGTTCCTTAGATTAGAGTATAACTGGTTTGCCAAAGGGTAAAACAAGAAATAAAGTTGGAAAGGGTATGTAGGGCCAGGTTTTAGATGCTCTTGAAGGCTTAATAAGCAACCAGAACTAATAAGAAACACTGAGCATAGACTGGTGTGGTCAGATGAGATCTGTGACCGGGAAGAATAATCAGGCATCGATAAGAAAAGCGCATGAAATGTCAAAAGACAGAAAATGAAGGGGAGTATCTGAAGGCTGTTGCGAACATCCAATAGGAAAAAATATTCTTGACTTTGACTCAGAATTGTTTTTGAGGTCTTGCCTTACCCAGGACACATCAACATGCACGTTCCCTCTCTGACTCAACCCTTGTGTCTCTTTCATCATACCTGGCATCTTCACTGGCTTCAATGTAATTAGCCGTCTTGTACTGGGATGTGCACCCCCACACACGTATGTGCACACACACCCATGTATATGTATACATATCCAGTTTCATACTGGTTCTGTGTCTCTCAGAAAACATGCAATCATTTATCTTGAGCTATACCTGTTGTTCATGCTAACCTTTCTAAGTTACAAACTTTATCTCTCACGACTTTTTTTTTTTTTTTTTTTTTGTCCAGCGCCCTTTTTTTCTTCTGTCCCAGAAACTCAGGACACACACAGGTGACACACAGGTCAAATACAGGGCAAAAGGCATCATTATGAAAAACAAGATACAAGAGCCTTCCACTTAGTGTGTGGCTATTTTTGCATTCAAATAACACATTTAAAATTTTTTTCATGGAGATGCAACATAAAATGACTCTTGAATTTTTTTACATCCATTCAAAAGGCTCAATTATACCAAGAGTATAAAATTCTGTTGTTTTTCTTCTTAAGGGAAGGCCACGCTACTATCTTGATATTTCCGGTATCTAGCACAGGGCCTGGTGCACCATAGGTATTGGCTGCAGGAATGAAGGAGCAAGTAAAGGAATGAATAGTTGTTTTGCTGGAAATATTTTATAACATGATAAGAACAGCATTTAGTTGGGAGCGTTTATGCTTCGACCTCGGCCATGCAATCTTTCCAATTATCTCCATTCTCTGTCTTTTTCCCTCCTTATTATCTTGAACCATTTAGTCTTTCCTTTCCTTTGCTTGTCTGTCTCTCTCAATTTTCCACTTCCCCTTTAAAGACCGTGATGAATATTAATTACGTTTTAATATACAAAAATAGCACCCTCATTGCCTTTGATTTTTCTTTGACTTGCTTTCCCCCTTCCTGGTGCCTCTTTTGATTTCCCATTACTTTCTGTGGAGCGAAATCAATGAGCCCCATTTTCTCATTTCATCTTCCCACTCCCTTCCCTTTGCGGCTACCCTGGCGTGCACTTGGCTTTAACTATTTTTTCTCATTGTCTTCAAATTGTTTATGGCCAAATCTGTCACTTTATACAGGTAGCATCTAAATGCAAATATTCTCCCAGAAAAATTACAGAGTGGCAGCGGGAAGATAATGCTTTGAAATAAGCACAGTATATTCAATTGGGTTCCAAATCGGCACCCGCTAAACAAATGCCTAATCGCAGCCCTTAGAAAGGCAGGATGGGTATGTTTTGAAATCAGAAGTTATCTTCTTTTTCTCTCTTGCTCTCTCTCTCTCTGACTTCCCCTTTCATTTCTTTTTAATGCCATAAAGGATTCTTGTAAACAACAAAGGAGACTTTCAACTGAAACTTTTGGCTTCTTATCACAGAGCACATATGTGTCTTTAGACAAACGGATCAAGAAATGAAATCTGGGAGGGGAAAACATCGATTTGACTTGAAAGTAAGTCATTTTAGACCAAAGAAATGGAGATTTTTGCATGCCATCCAGTCCCTTTGTGGTGTATGTGTCTTATGACAAGATTCCTGAAAGGGTCAAAGCCCTGAGAACAATCAGCTGCCCTTTGATGATAGAGCCAGTGTGGGATCAAGTCAGAATCTACATCTACTTGTTATAAAAACAAAAACAAAAACCCAACAACATGGCTTCGGAGACACCAAACAAATTTAAAATGTCATTTTGGCATTCACTAGCCGTGGCCTTTGGGCAAGATGTAACCTATTTGTGTCTCAATTTCATCATCTGGAAAATGGTATGCATTCTAATTATCCCAAAGCATTGTATGAATGTGAAGCGAAACATTGTCTATAAAGGGCTTATAAGAGTATCTAACATGCTTAGAAGCTATAACTTGTAAGAGTTGCACTATTACTATCACTGATAATGATGTGCATGTAATAACTGTAAGTGAATACTCTTCTTGAATGTGCAGTGATCTTTCTCACATTCTTGTCTTTGCACATATCCTTATCTTTTCTTTTCTTTCTTTAAAAAAATTTTTTTTATTTATTTAGTCATTTTAGAGAGGAGAGGGAGAGACAGAGAGAGAGAGAGATAGAGAGAGAGAGAGACAGAGACAGAGAGAGAGAGGAGGGAGGAGCTGGAAGCATCAACTCCCATATGTGCCTTGACCAGGCAAGCCCAGGTTTTCAAACCGGTGGCCACAGCATTTCCAGGTCGACGCTTTATCCACTGCGCCACCACAGGTCAGGATCTTTTCTTTCTTTTTTTAGAGAAAGAGATTGAGAGAGAGAGAGAGAGAGAGAGAGAGAGAGAGAGAGAGAGAGAGAGAGAAAGATGAGAAGCACCAACTCATAGTCGTGGCATCTTAATTGTTCATTGATTGCTTCTCTTATGTGCCTTGAGGAGGAGACTCCAGCTGAGCCAGTGACCCCTGGCTCAAATCAGTGACCATGGGATCATTTCAATGCCATGGGATCCTACACTCAAGCCAATGAACCCATGCTTAAGCTAGATGAGCTCAAACCAGTGACCTTAGGGTTTCAACCTGGGACCTCAGCATCCCAGGTCAGTGCTTTATCCACTGTGCCACCACCACTCAGACATGTATCTCTTTTTTTCTTCAAATGCTTTCCCCTCCCCAGTTTATGATTTAATATAGTGACTCTTGATTCAGCCTCCAAAATCCACCTGGACAGACATCATCTCTTCAGGAAGTTTGCCCTGATTTTCTTGAGAAGAAGTGATTACTTCACTCACTGAATCATTCAACCAATATTTACCCAATGCTTTCTGTGTGCCAGGCATTGTTCTAGGAACTAGGAAAATGGTTTTAAATAAGAGATTTTAAAAAAATCCCTGCCTCATGGAGCTTACGTAACACTAGGAAACATGAACTATAATCAAAATGCATAATAAAATATGGAATAAAAGTTGATCAGCTGGAATATGGAGAAATAAAGATTATAGAATGCTAAGGCTGGGGACAAGGGTAGTTTCAATTTAAACAGGTTGATCACCAAAAACCTTTGAACAAAGATTGAAGAAGGAGAAATAATGGATCACTTGAAATGTAAGAGAAGAATATTCCAGGCAGAGGAGCAGAATATCAAACACTGTAGAATCACTCTTCCTTCATGTTGCTATTAAGACATTTACTCAGATATTTTATAATTATTAATTAAACTTTAAATGTATTTTATATCATGTAAAGTACACATTATAAAGTTATATATTTAAGTGTCAGAGCCAGTGTAGGTAGGGATGATGTCTTACGCACCTCTGTGTTCTTGTAGAGTTCAGAGTCTGGTCTTCAGCAGGTGCCAAAAATGGCCGTGTGATTAAATTTAATAATGATGCTATTTTTTTGGACAGAGTGGGCGCAGCATTTCACCTGCTAAAATAGTTGGTCAGGAGGAAGTTTGAGCACGGCAAGGATTCCGCTGCTGGTTACTAAGCAGTTGGACATATCCCTTTAGTGACTCTTAGATTTCCTTTCTTCATCTGTGAAATAGCTTGCATGGAGGTGACTCTTTGATCAGAAGAAAGGTGTTTGGGTGCTGTGGCAGCAGGAGACACTGTACATGAGAATAAGCGATTGGTAGACTTCAGCCTTTATGTGGCAGTTCTCACTGGTTTGCTATCTGCAGTCATTAACTTGGAGTTATGGCATAGGAAGGATGGAAGGGACCTGATCACAGCTTGTTCAGGTGTCGTGAACCCCCATGCCTACAGAGCCAGCCAGTGAATTCATGAATGGGATTGTGGCTAAGAGAGTGTGACATCTTGTCCAAACATGGCCGCTGTAGCTCAGATCCAGCTATTTGGTCTTCTGCTGAAGTAAAGGTTAAAGGTTAAATATCTTCAAGGTGCTTTGGAGCAGCTGTCAATCTATATGTTGTATAAAATCTGATTTTTCAATGTGGGTACTATAGTTAATATTTTTTAACAAAAATAAGCCCAAACAAATTCCCCATTAAAAAAAAACAAAAACATGCCTGGGCCCTGAACCCAGTCAAATTGTAGCCTTATATTTAATTAAACTCTCCCATAGTATTGCTGGGGAAGGTGAGATGGAGGAGAACCTAACCCCTTTCCGGCTCACAGAGTTCGGGCAGGGGCAGAGTCAGATGAGAAGAGGGCAGAGCCCGAGAACCCAGGCTGTTGGGAAAGTCATTTCATGTCCTCAAATGCTGGATCGTGTCTGCTGACTTGAACATAAACATGCAGCTCTGATATTCAAATGCATCCATAAACATCACACATCCCTTTGCATTCAGTTTATTTGAAGGCTTAGTGTAGAAACAGCTTCTGTTACAGCAAAGATCAAAACATCAGGATTTGGAGCATTTGTGTGCTCATTAGAGTTCATGTCAAATGTCTCTCCCTGGCTCACACCTACCTGCCACTGAAGGGAAGAACGTCTCATCAACTATTTATGGAAGACCCCAGGGGCTTCCTCTTGAGAGATCCTGAACATGTAATTTTCACCACTGTGGCAGCCTTGCATTTCCTCTACCTCTGCTTCTGCTCTCAAACAACCCTTTAATAGCCAGGGGTGTTAACACTGCTGTGGATGTGACCTACCACGTTCATGATCTGAAATGGGCTGCCCTTGGTCTGCTCCAGGCCAGCACTTTTACACCAACAGCACTCTACGAAAAGGGGAGAATCCAGCCCTTACCTACACATCCCCTGTCAGGTCATTTTGGTTATGGTGGTCCCAAGGAAATCTTTATAGCCCTGACAGTGTTTGAGAAAACTCTGTGTTTATGTGTGTGTGTGTGTGTGTCTCTGTGTGTGTGTGTCTGTGTGTGTGTCTGTGTGTGTGAGAGTGAGAAAGACTGAGAAACATATAGAGATCTTTCAGTTTTAACTTATAGACTATCTTATTCTCAAAAGATAATTGAACAACACAATACCAAATGCTTCTTGAACACTTTTTCAACAATTTCTATTTTCTTAATTTGAAAAAAACAACTATATTTCCAGTTAATTGTCTAAATAACATGTTAATTTAATTAATTGAAGCATTTCTTGGGCCATTTTAAAAAGCTAATAATTTGAAACATAATTTATATAACTAAAATATACCCTTTTACAGTGGATATGTTGATGCATTTTGACAAATGTAAAGAATCCTAATCAAGATATGACACGTTTTCTTCCTCCCGTAAGTTCCTTTGATCTCTTTGCAATCCATCTCTTCCTCTCACGTCAATCCCTGACAACCAGGGATCTGTTTCCTATGCTCACAGATGTGTCTTTACTAGAATGTTGGATTTATACAGTACGTAGTCTTTTGCAGGCGACTGTTTTTCCACACCGCCTAATCTTTTGCGATTCAGCCACAACGTTGCATTATCAGTAGTTTGCCTCTTTTCACTGTTGAGTAGTCTTCTATTGTATCAATATACCACAATGGATTTATCCATTTACCAGGGTAAATGGGGCTAGGGTATTTCGTGTTCTGTTAGTGATATTTTAAGAAATCTTGATTTTCAAATGTTTGCTTCCAATTTGGAGAAATACGACTGATTTTTAAATATTGATTGTCTATTCTTGCTAAGTTCATATATTAGTGTTAGTAGTTTTAACATTTCTTAGGATTGACTGTGTAGATGATTTTATTGTCTGCAAGTGGCGATAGTTCACAACAATTATTTAAATAATTAATTATTGAAGTCTTTCACCATTAAGTGTTGCATATTATGTGTAACTTTCATTCATATGTGTTTTATCAGGTCAAATAAATAGCCTTGTATTCTTATACCACTGTGAATGTTCATCAGGATAGATGCTAAATGTTGTCAGGGGCTTTTTTTTTTTTTTTGCATTCATTAAGATGACCATTTGGTTTTTTGTTTGTTTGTTGACATAATGGTTTATATTGATTAATTTTCAGATATTCAATTAAACTTGCATTCTTAGGATAAACCTCACTTATTTATGATATATAATTATTTTTATGTATCGCTGGAATCAATCTGCTAATTTTTTTCTTAATGATTGTGTCTACATTTATAAGATACTGGTCTGCAGTTTTTTTGTTTTTTTTTGTATTGCCTTTACTTGCTTTTGATGTTAGGATAATATTAACTTTACAATGTGAGTTGGGAAGTATTCAATTTCTACTACTTTCAGGAACAGATTGTGTCAAATTTGCATTATATCTTCTTTAAATATTTGCTAGAGTTCATCATTAAGCTGTTTCAGTTCGGAGAACCTTTACCCCTAGCCCATTTATCTCTGTGCTTTTTTGTAGGCTTCTAATTATAAATTTAATTTTCAAGTAGGTATAGGGCTATTTAAGTCATCTATTTTTCTCCTGAATAAACTTTAGTCATTTGTATTTTTCAAGGGATTTGTCTATAGCATCTAAGTTGTTGAAGTAACCAACAATTGTCATAATATTTCCCTGTTATCATATTAATATTTGTAGGATAAATAGTGATGTTTTTACTTCTGTTTCTAATCTTGAAAATTTGTCTTTTTTTCTTCTTTTTAAAAAATGTTACTATAGCTAGAGGCTTATTAACTGTATTAAACTTCTTAAAAACAGCTTTTGATTTTATTAATTTTTCTTTATTATTTTTCTCTTTTTTGTTGATGTTGTAATACTCTTATCTCTATTATTTTCTTTCTTCCTCTTACTTTGGATTTAACTTATTTTTTTCTTTTACTAGCTTCCTAAGGTAGAAAATGACACTATTGATTGAAATTTTTCTTCTTTTGTAATACAAACATTTCATTGCTGGCACATTCTCTTTGAGCCCTACTTGAGTTGCATTCACACAAAATTTGATATGTTTTTATTTTCACTCCATTCAAAATATTTTCTAATGTTCATTTTGATTTCTCTTTCAAATATTTTTTAAAAATTTCCATTACAGTTGACATACAACATTATATTAGTTTCAGGAATACAACCCGGTGATTAAACCGTTATGTAATTTATGAAGGGATCACCCCGTAAATCTAGTACGCATCTGACACCACACATAGTTATTACTATATTCCCTGTGCTGTACCTTACATCCCCATGACTAGTCTGTAACTACCAATTTATAATTCTTCAACTCTTTACCGCTTTCTATCTGGCAACAGTTAAAATGTTCTCTGTATCTGTGAGTCTGTTTCTGTTCTGCTTGTTTGTTCATTTTATTTTTCAGATTCCACATACAAGTGAAATCATATGGTATGTATCTTTTGCTGTCTGACTTTTTTTTTTTTTTTTTTTTTTTTACAGAGAATGAGAGTCAGAGAGAGGGATAGATAGGGATAGACAGACAGGAACGCAGAGAGATGAGAAGTATCAATCATCAGTTTTTCGTTGTGGCACTTTAGTTGTTCATTGATTGATTTCTCATATGTGCCTTGACCATGGGGCTACAGCAAACCAAGTGACCCCTTGCTCAAGCCAGCAACCTTAGGTCCAAGCTGGTGAGCTTTGCTCAAACCAGATGAGCCTGCGCTCAAGCTGGTGACCTCGGGGTCTTGAACCTGGGTCCTCTGCATCCCAGTCTGACGCTCTATCCACTGCGCCACTGCCTGGTCAGGCTGTCTGACTTTTTTTTTTAAATAAGAACAGTACCATCTAACTCCATCCATGTCGTTCTAGATAGCAAAATCTTATTCTTTTTGATGACTAAGTCATATTCTATTATATATAAGTATAGGTAAAAGTAGGTTTACAATTGTATGCAAAACACAGTTTATTCATGTATTATTATTTATTAATTATTCTATGATTTATTTTTATTACAACTGTAAAGCTACTTTAGCCCACTGCTGTATATGTACCGCTTTTATATTCATTCATCTGTTCCTAGTCGGTTAGGTGGCTTCTGTATTTTGGCTGTTGTAAATAACGCTGCAGTGAACATGAGGATGTGCATTTATTTTTGACTTAGTGTTTTGGATTTCTTCAGATAATACCCAGAGGTAAAATAGCTGGGTCTTTCTTTGTCTCTTGTGACCTCTGTGTTTTTTGTTTTTAATTAAATTTTTTTATCTTTGGCTCTGGCTGGTGGTTCAGTGGATAAGAGCGTCATCCAGCATAAGAACATCCCAGGTTTGATTTCTGGTCAGGGTCCACAAGAGAAATAATATCTGCTTCTCTTCCCTCCCTCTCCCCCTTCTCTCCTTTTTCCCATCCCACAGCCAGTGGCTTGACTGGTTTGAGCATTGGCTCTAAGCGCTGAGGATAGCTCAGTTGATTCAAGCATCAGCCACAGATGGGGTTTGCTGAGTGGATTCTGGTCTGGGTGGGACACATGTCTGTCTCGCTATCTCCTGTCCTCTCACTTAAAAGAAAAAAAAATTAAAAATTTTATTTTTAATTTATTGTGTTGACATGTTTTCAAGTATCCCACTCAATATATAACACCCTTACACACCGCATCATTCTATCATGCTATAGCCTTTGTATTAAAGTCTATTTTGTCTTAATTAGTATTGCTACTTCAGCTTTCTTTGTGTGTATGTCTATTTTTATGAAATATCTTTTTCCATCCCTTTACTTTCCGTTTGTTGAGGATCTTTAGATTTGGAGTGAGTCTATTAGCAGAAAGCATATGTAAGGGTCTTGTTTTGTTATCCCTTCAACCATCATTTCTTTTGGTTGGAGAATTTAATCCGTTTGCATTTACAGTAATTGTTGATAAATATATATTTATTATCATGTCATATATATATGTATATATATATGTGTGTGTAACTTTTTTTGTGAGAGTCAGGGAGAGAGGGAGAGAAAGAGAGAGAAAAGAACTTTGAACTAGCTGTTCTTGTATATGTCCTGACTGAGGATTGAACTGGCCATTTCTGCACTTTGAGACGATGCTCCCACCAACCAAGCTATCTAGCCAGGGCTTTTAATCTTTTCTTTTCTCCTTTTTAAAGAAGACTCTTTAATATTTATAATAATACTTGTTTGGTGGTGATGAACTCATTTAGCTTTCTTTTGTCTTGGCAGTTCTTTATTTGTCCTAGTCTAAATGATAGCCTTGCTGGGTACATTTGTCTTGGCTGTAGGTCCTTGCTTTTTTTTTTATCACTTTGAATATTTTGTGCCAACGCCTTCTGGCCTGCAAAGTTTCTGTTGAGAAATCAGCTGACAGACTTATGAGAGCTCTGTTGTAGGTAACTAGCTGCTTCTATCTGGTTGCTTTAAGATCCTCTTTTGCATTTTAATTCTGACGTGTCTTGGTGTGGGTCTCTTTGAGTTCTTCATGTTTGGGACTCTATTCTTCCTGGACTTTCATATCTACTTCCTTCACTAGGTTGGGGAAATTTTCTGTCATTATTTTTTCAGGTAGGTTTCCAATCCCTTGCTCTCTTTCTTCTCCTAGCACCCCCATGATGTGCACGTTGGTATGCTTGAAGTTGTCCGTTTTAATAGATTCTCTTTCCTTTTTGTTGTTATGACTGAGTGTTTTCTGCTTCCCTATCTTCCAAATATCCAATTTGATTCTGATTCATCTACTCTACTGTTGATTCCCTGTAATGTATTTTTTATATCAGTTAGTATATTATTTATTTCTGACTGGTTCTTTTTACATTGCCTATCTCTTTGTTGGAGTTCTTGCTGAGATCATCGAACCTCCTTATAACCATTGTTTTGAACTCTGTATCTGGTAGATTGCTTTATCTCAATTTTGTTTAGTTATTTTTCTCAAGTTTTGTGCTGTTATTTTATTCAGAACATGTTTCTTTGTCTCTTATTTTGGCTGCCTCCCTGTGCTTGTTTCTATGTATTAGATAGAGCTGCTATTTCTCCCGGTCTTGGTAGCATGTCCTTACGTAGTAGGTGTTCTGTACAACCGTGTGGTTCAGCCGTCCCTGTCACCAGAGCTGTTTGCTCAAGGCATGCCTCCCATCCCATGTGGGCTGTGTGTGTACCCTTGTGTTATGATTGAGTCTTGATTGCTCTTACCACATAAATGGGAGGGATTTACTCCGAGGCTGGTGGGCTACAAAAACTGGCTGAGACCACAATGGAGGATCTGCTGAGTAGAGACCCACCCCACAGAGCAGGACATACTCCGGGGGGCCTCTAGTTTCTGTTGAGTCTGCCTTTTGCGTGTTTCACTCATGGAGGTGGCTGGGTGGTACTGCAGCAAGGTCTAACTCTGTCCGTGGGGTGCACTGGCATTGGGAAGGTGCAGACCAAGGTCCATGCCTGTGCTCTTCCCAGAGCCAGATGGCATGAAGTACAAAAGAATTTGGAGGTGGTTGCTACTTGTTCTGGGCTTGATGGTGCTCAGGAGAGGCCAAACTCTGAACAAAGGCCAGTTGCCAATAGTGGCAGGCCTGGGACCACCTTAGTGAGAGGAGGGCACATAGATCCAGCTTGCTTGAGAGAGTTTAGGAAAGTCTGAAGCATGAGCCAAGACAGGCCATTTGTATGAAAAAGCAGCTGAGAGCAGCTTGGGTGGGCCTGCAAGCTGGCTGGGGTGGAGTCTCGGGGAATCCGTAGCTTGGGGAAACAGTGTGAGCCAGGTTGATGGAGCGTGCTGGTTCTGTGGGAAAGGGGGCTCAGAAAAGGAACAATAGTATTTGCCAGCACTTCTGTCTAGGAGAAAGCTTCCCCTTCAGCTCTAATTGTGATGCTAGACAATTCAGTTTCTCCTCACATGTCCCTGTCTCCTTTCGAGCTACTGCCCCTGCACTGGAGCCTAGAATGGATCAGTGAGTAACCCTGTGTGCAGGCCCTTTAAAAGGAGCATCTGGGATTCCAGTCGCTTTCTGTCGCACTCAGTCAACAAGCCCCACTGGTTTTTGTAATGGGAAGTTTTGGGGACTTTTTTTCCAGCAGTGGAACTTTGGGCTGGGAATCCTGCTATGGGGTTGGACTCCTTACTCTTTAGGGTAGACCTCTGCAGCTGATATATTCCTCCTGATTTTTATCCACCATACCTAAGTGTGAAACCTGCCTATTCTACATCTCATCCCTCCTACCAGTCTCATATGGCTTCTTTATATCCTCAGTTAAAGAACTTTTCTTCAGCTAGATTTCAGGTAGTTCTGAAGGACAGTTCTGTAATTTATTCATAATTTTGATGTGTTGATGAAGGATATGAACACAACATTAACCTATACTACTCTCCTGACCAGAAACTCCCCAAGAACTCTGTGATTTTTTTTCTTTGATCCATGTGTTATCATAATGGTTTTCAACCATTTGAAGGTATGTATTTATTTATTTATTTAATATTTATATTTACTTAATTTCATGTACTTGGAGAACATACTTTGTTTTAATTACTTCAGTTCATTTATATTTATATAGTTTTCTTGTATTTTTAGTAAAATACTATATCTAAATATCTCTAGAATATTTATTTACAGTGGAAGAATATGTGTACTCTCCTATTATTTAGTGACATGTCCTATAAATGTCTATTAGTTCAGGTAATTTCATGTCTTTTGTACCTTTACTCATTGTTTGTCTACTTGTTTTCTCAGATACTGAGAGAGAAGTGTTGAAATTTCCAACTACTATAAAATGGTTTATCTGTCTATTTCTCCTTCAGGTCTACCTGTTTTGCGTCATATATGTTAAGTACTCTCTCTTTCTCTCTATATATATATGTATATAAATATTTTAAATTGATTTGAGAGAGAGAGAGAGAGAGAGAGAGAGAAACAGTAAGGGAGATAGATGGAGGAGATAGATGAGAAGCAGCAACTTGTACTTGCTTCACTGTAGTTGTTCATTGTTTGCTTCTCATATGTACATTGACAAGTAGGGGAGGTTCAAGCCGAGCAAGTGACTCCCTGCCCAAGCCAGCAACCTTGGGCTCAGGCCAGAGACTTTGGGATCATGTTGATGATCCTGCGCCCAAGCCAACAACCCAGTGCTCAAGACGGCATGCCCACACTCAATCCAGCAACCTCGGGGTTTCAAACTGGGGACCTCAGTGTCCCAGGCTGACACTCTATCTTCTGCACCATCACTGGTCAGGCTACTCAATATGTATTATATTATTGACTCCTTAAAATAATTATTCATGACAGACTACTATTATGAATAAATACTATTACCACCTCCACTTTACAGATAAGAAAATAGAGAGACAGAAAGGTTTAATAACTTGACAGAATGACATATAGTGCCCAAGGGACAAGTTAGCTAGGATTTGAACCCTGGCATTCTGACTCTGGAACTTCTTTGTGTGGTAAAACATTAAGTAAAATTAGGAAGGTCAATAATTATGTTACAAGATAGAACTAGGAAACCCCTATTGGATGTTACTTTGTGGTGGATTATGGGTGATTTATTGCTTTGTTTTACAGTACTGTACTTTATTAGCTTTCTACCATAAACATATACAACTGCTACAAAAATGTAATTAAATCATCACTTTGTTTGTTTTTATTCATGAGAATCATTTTTAAAAGGCAAGATATTAGATACAGGCATTTTTATTAAATTACCATAGTATTTATCTGTTCAATAATTTGCTGTAATTCATTTAACTAGAGTCTTAATTTTCTTTTTAAAATGCAACCATTTTTGTTGTAAAAATACTGTGTTAAACACCATTGCATATAATATTTGACTATATATCTGAATATTTCCTTAGTATAAATTCCTGGAAGTATATCACTGGCTCAAATGTACAAATAATCCTATAGTTTTTAAAGGGATATTTTATTGAGCCATAGCAGAGAACAGTTACACAGAATAACTTCCTATTTCAAACACCAGTAGTTATATAGAGTTTTTATAATTTAAAATAAGGAACTATACAAGATAGAAAAAGAGAAAAAAAGAGAGATTCTGGTATCTCGTTATCTCCTAAATGTTTAACAAATAGCCATACTTTGAGAATGTGACTTTATACAACCACCTAAAATATCTTTTAAAACACTTGTCATCCACGCTGTCCTAGGGTTAGGTGAAATTACTTTTAAAGAATATTTTTTTTAAAAAAAGCAACTCTCTATATATTAGTGATTCCTCTTATCTCCACGAGTCTTGAGGGCAGGTAGACAAGAGCTTATAAATGCAGCAGTACTGAGTCTATGGAAACAAGATCTGGGATTCCCATGCTTACAAGATATTCAAAATATTCAGAGCAGGTTCAATTGCTGCATTGTCTTCGGATTAACCCAATGTTCTTGAGATTTCTTAAGATTTTCTTTTCTGTGCATGCACATTTTGTTCTTAAAGAGAATCCTATTTATTATTTCATATTCATTCTTAGTAAAGCCACTTCTGTCATCCTGTTTGTTAAAGAATAGCTGGAGAATTGGCAAACTAAACCCAATTTTCTACTTGTTCTGTTCCCCGAGCAAACACATTCCCATTCCGTTCCATTTCCTCGCACCCCCTCCATTCCTTTGCCCACCCTCCTCCCACGGCCAGGCGGCTCTGGTTCTGTTTTCACAGGGTTTCAATGACATTCATTTGTATTTCAGAATCTGATGTTAAAAGAAATTTTAAATGTCTACTTTCTTTTAGTCATTACAGGTTGTTGTTAAGATAAAAGATAATGAATCATGACAAAATTATTTTCATGTAGACGTTTTCTACGTGGTATGGTGAAACATCATCAGTGCCTCAACATTCTTGGGGATTCAAAATCGGGACCTCGTCAGTCAAATTTATTTATAAATTACTGCTCCTCCAAAAAACTTTGTGGTGAGAAGGTTAGTTTTCGGAGCAGTGGCTATTCATAGGGGCAAAATCACAACCTTCTTATACCAAAATTTACCCACTATTCAGGTGTTCATTTTGTTCCACTTTTGTTTGGCTGATGCACACATGCTGTCTGAGTCAGCTCAGGCTGCTACAGCGGAACAGCAGAGACAGGTGGCTTAAACAACAGACATTTATTTCTCACAGTTGTGGGGGCTGGTACATCCTAGATCAGCCATGGTTGAGTTCTGAGGAGGACCCTCTTGTTGGCTTGCAGACAGTGCCTTCTTGCTGTGTCCACACATGGCAGAGAGAAAGGGAGGAAGAGGAGAGAGGAGGGAGGGAGGGAGAGAGAGGAGAGATCTCTGGTCTCTTTCTCTGAGAGAACAAATGCCATTATGAGGACACCACCCATGACTCCTCTAAGCCTGCTGATCTCATAAAGCCCTTTCCCTCAGATAACATTACACTAGGGGTTAGACCTTGAGCATACACAATTTGGAGGGGGGACATAAACACTCAGTCCATAATACACACACACACACACACACACACACATGTATATGTATACATGTAGAAATATATATATGAAGATGAATCAATAGATACATAGATAGGTATATGAAGTTACAAAAACACAAACAATTTTATACATATAACGTATCTATTTCTATATAACAATGTATATGCATAAATGTGTCTATACCTTCATATATATGTATATCTTCACATATATATCAGCCAATCAAAAGTCAAAATACACACACACATATACACATACACATGCTCATATGTATGATAAATATTGTTTCTGAGCACTCATATACCCAAGAATGTATTTTTTGAGGTATGAAAAAAAATGTAGTAGAAAAATTTCCTCATAAAAACTCCTGTGGCAGCTCTGTTGATGCCACCAAACTGTCTCAACTTTCAGTGTTTCACGTGCAAGCCTAATTTAAAAAAATAAGTAAATTTGGATTTTGTTTTTGTTTAAACAGTTATCTTTCCCCTTGTTTTGTCTGCGTAGAACATTTAAAAAAAATTGTAATTCAAAATTTCTGCCAGAATGTAATACAAAAATTTTGCCAGATGCTTATTCTTTTTTTATTTTTTAATTTGTTTTCGCTGAAAACTTGCTAAGCCTGTCACCCTGGCGTTACTTGTCTGTTGCCGCATAACTAATTACAAAGGTAGTGTCTTGAAAACTAGTCTCCATTTCTTATCCTCCAGTTTCTGAAGCTCAAGAGTCTGCGCACAGCTTGACTGAGACCTGTCTTAGGAATGCACAAGACTCAAGTCCAGTGTTGACCAGGCAGCCTTCGTGTGTGGACAGTTGCCCATGGAAAAAATCTGCTTCCAAGCTCACTCAGGTGGTTGCCAGAATTCATTTTCCTACAGAGTCATGACCAATGCTTAGGGTTCTTGCTGCCTGGGGGCTGGGGGTTGTCCTCAGCTCCTAGAAGATGCCTGTTCCATAGGTCCTCCTATAATACGGCCGCTTTGTGCTTCCAGCCAGCAGGGAGAGACTGGCTCCCACTGCCGAGACAGGGTTCTACACAATGAAGTATGTCACGAGTGCGCCATCCCAGCACTGTTCCCGTGTGTGTTTGGTTAGAAGTGGGTTTCTGCTGGCATTCAAGGGACAGGAGTATAGATGAGTCACCTTAGGGGGCATCCACCACAAACCCACTCACATTTAGTTCAGGAAACATCTTCTTCAGGTCTAACTGTTGGTTCTTCTCCAAACAGTTTCTTTTCTTTTTTAGCAACAATGGTAATTACATTTTTGTTAGGTGGAGATTCTGTGTGTTTAAGAACCTTTCAGGCCTGACCTGTGGTGGTGTAGTGGATAAAGCGTCGACCTGGAAATGCTGAGGTCGCTGGTTCGAAACCCTGGGCTTGCCTGGTCAAGGCACATATGGGAGTTGATGCTTCCAGCTCCTCCCTCCCTTCTCTCTCTCTGTCTCTCCTCTCTCTCTCTCTCTCTGTCTCTCTCTCTGTCTCTCCCTCTCCTCTCTAAAATGAATGAATAAATAAAATAAAATAAAATAAAAATTAAAAAAAAAGAACCTTTCAGATGCTAGTGATGGAAATTCAGTTCTAACCAGTGGAGGCAAAAACAGAAACTTAGAGTGAGGGTCCTAGAGTAGTTTAAGGAGCACAGGCGGGAAGAGTTGAGAAGATTAATGGAGAAGGTTGGAATGGAGCAGAAACAAAGAAAGGTCCGTTCTTCCAGTGTGGTCCTCAGCTCACTGCTTCCTTGCTCTACATGTGGCTGTTTCTCTCTCTTGCTACACACCGACTTCCTTCACCTCAGTCCACATGCTAGATGCAGGAGAGGTAAATGAGTTAGTACACATAAAGCCATTGGATCAGTGTTGGCACAGGGCGATTGTCCAGCCACTATGAGCTATTGTCATTACTGCATCGTTGGTTTATTACCGTTGTCTCTTGCATATTCCTGTGGCGGTGGGGGAATGTGCCCTTGCTAACCAAGGTTGGAGAATGCTAGAGAGGCGCTCTCAGAGCTCTTTATGGGAATCTCAACTTTGTCTCCTTTCCAGGAAATTTTACGGTTTTGTGTTTTTCTTGTGCATCCTCTAAGATCTCAATCTTTTTTCTATACTACCCACTCTACATTTTCTATCAGTTGTGCTATTGACTCATTTCAGCGCAGAATTTAACTCCACAGTGAACTCCATCTCTCTTTCTCCCAAAGCTCTCTTTTCCCTCTGTTTTCCCCTTTTTGCAGCCTAATGATCTTTCCATTGCAGAGTATTCTCTCCTATGGCTTTCTCCTTTGGTGTCCCAGGGGCCGTACTGTTTGTATCCTTAAAGTATAAAACATTTTCTAAATCATAGTTCTGGTCATTATAACAAATGTTTTCAGGGATATGTTTCTTCTTTGTGCTCTTAATAATTTTTTTCCCCTAATTGCAATATTCCTTACTTTCATGAGGTCCTGATTTTATGTTGAGTTCTCCCATGTTTTAATGAAGAAAAAACCTCTTCAAAACATGCATAATAGATGCTGTTACATTCCTTCATTATTCACCACTGGGCATGCGGGATTCTCTGCCTCAGGGCTTCCCTGGTGAGCTTGGGGATAGGACTGAAGTCCAGGAGAGCTGGCATGTTGGGAGTGGTTCTGATGAGGATAGCCCACTGGGAGTTGTCCAGCTTCTAAACCTCTCAGCTGGGACAACTTCAAGGCATGTCCTAGGCTCTCTCCCAGAGATATACTGCGAGGCTGAGCACCAGTTTTTCACAGCAAAGCTTGCTTGCTTGTGAACTTTCGTTGTCTGCCTTCCCTTCCAGATATTACTTCCCGGCTCCCTCACTGAAGCTTTCTGGGACCCTTTCCTGTATAAACTGCATGCACCCCAACCTTGCCTCCACTTCCTGTTCTAGAGGAGCCGGCCTTCGTTCAAGTCATCTGTCAGCAAACCAGCTGAATGATTTTCTCCTGAGTAGTGATTAATTGTAGCTTTTAATAAAGTTTCCTGTTGTTCACAGTTTCAAACTCACTACCATTTATATATTTGGCTCTACTTTGGCTTGAAATAGGTTTATCTCCAATCACCTCTCCATGCTAGTGAACAGACAGGAATGCTCTCACCACCAATCCATGCTGATTTTTAGTTGTTTCTTTTTTTTCCTTCTTGGCCTCACTCATGGTCTTTTATTTATGGGACTTGTGATTTATACGGTGCCGTGCCATTCATCTTCATGTTTCCTTTAGGTTGTTTTCTGGAATTTTCCCTGTGGGACTTAGATATCGAACGAGAGGTATTACTACTCCTTAAATGGGAGCAGCACTCTATCTAGAAGGGTAGCATCTCACAGGTCTGAGACCCTGTTTTCTTATGCATTCGAGCCTTTAATTTAAAGGCTGTGTTCTTCAGTTACTGTGAGTAAAGAGAAAGAAAACACATCATTTATGTCCTAAAAAAGAGGGGGGGGGGCACAATCTAGCATTCTTAAACATATAGTCCATGTGCCACTGCACCTAACTGACTTGGGAGACAGATTCCTGAAGCTCATCTTGGACCTACTGATTCATAATTTTCAGAAACCCAGGTACTCCTTGTGAATTCTAAACTTTGTGCATGGCTGATCACGTGGTTAATTAGAGTAGGCTTGTTATTTTTCTTAATTAAGACGAACTCAGAAGAAGAGAAAAACTTATCTTCTAAGCAAATATTTTCAGTCCCTTTTCCATTGATATTTAAGAAGTTTACATCAAGTATTTTAATTAAGAAAGAGCAGCACTCTCCGTTCTTACCCTGTCTTCTGCGGAGAGACCCAGCTGGTATTGGTTTTTCTGCTGGTGTCACTTTGGTGCCGTATAGTCTCGTGTAGTTTCTAGAAAGGTTATGTGAGAAGCATTTTCTGGGTCATTGCTTGAAACTATTTCCTGTCTACATGGTATAGGTAATTTGGCTGGGTATCATACCCTAGGTTGAAAGTAACTTTTTCCTTTGTATCTTTATGGTACTCCTCTGCTGCCTTCTGGCATCTGATATTGCTGGAAAAGTACCAGTCTGACTTTGCCTATTTGGGGGTAATCAGTTTCCTCTCTCTTAGAAGCTTATAGGATCTTTATTTTATCTTTAGGGGGTCTTAAAAGTTTAAGATTCTGTTTGGCGTGGTTTTCTTTTTTCTTCATAGCGGTGGCTCTCAGAGGGCCCCTTTAAGCTAATGCCATATATCCTTTGTGTCTCTGGAGAAATGTCTGTTTCTTATTGCTCCAATAATGTATTTATTTTTGTCCTTAAATTTTTTTTTTTAATTTTAGTTTTACATTTATTATCATTTTGTATTGTTTTCAGATATATAGCGTAGTGGTTAGATAATCACATATTTTTAAAATTATTCCTCCTGATATTTCCAGTACAATGCATAGTTATTACAATATTATTGACTGTATTCCCTGTACTGTACTTCACACTCACTATTTTGTAATGACCGATCTGTTCTTCTCAATCCCCTCATCATTTTTACCCAGTCCCCCGCTGCATGTCTGTATTATCTTGGGTATTGGGATATTTCTATTGGTCTTGTATACTGTTGCTTGCATACTCTCCCTCCCTTTTATCTTTTTTTTTTCCCTAAATTTTATTGGCCATTCCTTATATCGAATTTTGTATATTTTGGCCTTTTCTCCTTCAGACTTCAACTTTGGACATTTTTTATTTGTTTGTTCATATTTTTCAAAGAAAGATGTGCATTTATTTTTCATCTGTTGTATAATTTGTATTTCCATTGATCTGATCAGTACTGTTATTTCTTTCAAGAGTTTAGTATTAAGTTGACTTCAGTTTTAAATGTTGGTGGTGTTGTGAGACTATTGTATGTCTCTGTGAAGAATTTTCATGGAAAACTTGAGAGGCTACATCAGGAGCCATTACTTATATGCCAATTAAAATCAGAATTAGACTATATTTTAAAAATTAAGTTTATAAACTTGGCTCTTAAATCCATCAACCATAGAATAACACTGGCAATGTATCAATTCTTGCCAACTTGTTTTAAGTACTCTGTCACTGGTGATTTCTTGGTACATATGTTGACCCAAATTAAAAAAACACCACATTTTTTTTCCTACCTAATAAATATGATGAGCTGGAACTGTCAGCCCATTATTTTCTCATCTTGGGGGTATTTTAAGGCAGAGTCTTAAAGCCAAGTTGTTTTAATCACCTGAAAAGCAAGTAGGGTAACATATAAGTGTGTGTGTGTGTGTGTGTGTGTGTGTGTGTGTGTTAATCTGTCCTAGTCCACTGGAGTCCGTACCTAGAAGAGAAGCCATCCGAGGCAGGTATTTTTGGACTGGAATACCATGGTGCACATCTGCCTAATAAAGTTGTTGTTGAAGCCCTTCCTGTTGACTTTTAACCTCAGGGTCTGAGTAAAGCCCCTCATTCATTAAGCAGTTGATTCCATTAGCATCAGGCTGTGTCTGGGATCCTGGGGACCCTGCACCTGGCCTGCTTTATTCCTGGCAAGTCATCTGATTTTATTGATAGTCACCTGGAAAATCACATCTGGGGCCGGGGGGTGAGGCGCTCAGCTCAGAACCCGGTTCTCAAAGGGAGCAATGAGCGACGGCCCACCCCAGATGCCGCTGCAGCCAGGCCATCGAAATAGGAATTTTTAAAGCAATGACTCAATGTTACTTTGCCAAGTTCACTCTGCTGTTTCTTTCTCTAAGGGGCATTTTAAATGAGGAAAGTCTCTCCTCCAGTTGGCACTGCGGGGGGAGGCAATGACAGCTCTCAGCCTGCCATCAGAAGCCTTCAGCAGCCCCTTTGCCAGCGTCTCTTGTCAACTCCTATATTATTCTGTCCCCCAGGCCTCACAGGATGTTTGTGGGGTGGTGCCTGGCAGTTGGGGAATAGCGATGCTTCTGACCCCACAGCAAGTCTTCGTTCCGGCTGCCACATTAGATCAAATATTGTGTGGGATTATCCCTCCAGGAGGAAATTCTCCTTTTTCAGCTGTTAGCAGGTGTCGCTGAACAAACTCACACTCTCTGGGGAGAAAGGAAGCGAGCCGTATCCGAGGCAGGGATTCGCTTTGGGTTAACGGTGACGCTATCACACCCACACACTCTCCCTGCAGTTCCCAGAATTTTGTCCAGAGTTCGAAGTGCTTTTCTTTTGGGGCCGAAGGAGCAGAAAAGCCTCCTAATGACTATGAGAAGAGGAAGAGGCTTTGTCAATTACTATTTCCCCAAGAACATAGCTGGAGGGAGCTCCCCAATGTGGAGTCAGGAAACTTATTTTGAACAGAAAAAAAAAAAAAAAAAAAAGAAGATGCTACATAGTCTTAAAAATGACATCGTCTGTGACCCTATTTCTTCAGATTTGAAAAGGTTGGAGATTGAGGATTCTGTGGCGTCTCTAGCGGCTTAGATCTTGGGAACTCAAGTCTTCAAAAGAGCCCTTCTCCACGGAACTCCCCAGTTGCATGGGACCAGGGGCAGAGGGTGGGAGGAATGGACTCATGAAAAAAAAAATGAGAATGTTTAAATACTTTCAAGAAATAATAGCTTTTGCATAGATTATGCAGTCTTACTGCTTTCAAAAGCAAGTAATTACTCCAACTAGACCAACTAAAGTATTGCAAAGCAGATTTCTTAGGAGACGTGTTTTAATGTAGTAACTTTAAAATGGTTTGTAATTCACAAGGCAAATAGCAAATTTAAATGGTGTGAAGATTATTTGAAAGCCATGGCTCCTTGGGAAGAGTTTGGAGCAAATGAAATGACACTTTCTTTGCTTTGGATGGATGGACTTGGGTTTGAGATTTTTTTCCAATTACCTATTAACTGAGGGATTTTGAACTATTCCTTTAAAGCCATAGTCACTAAGATTTCAGTTTGACAAAAAAAAAAAAAAAAGCAACTACAGTAGAGTTGTTAATCGGAGGAAATTTTCAAGAATGCATCCATATTGTTTGAAAACTTTAAAATAAACTTAATAAGTCAGATTCTCATTACATTTAGAAAAAAAGCCTAAATCCCTTGCCAGGACCGAAAGCCCCCTCCCCCCCCCCCCAGCCTATATCCTGTCATCTCAGCGTCATCCACTCCCCACCCCCTTTGCTCGTTCCTTTCCCTCCCTAGCTTGGCTGGTTGGTCCCCACTGTATTCTTCTGAGGGCAGCATCAATGATTTCTTCTTACAGATACTGTGACACTGTATAGCCTATATTTAGTCATTTAAATGAACAAAATAGGTTTCTCACATACAGGGTTCATCTTAATCGACAATTATTGGTTGGCAGCTCCCCAAACCTTTGTAATTTCCTATCACCTGTTACGTTGATGAAGTGACATTTTTTCACCCCACCTAAGGCTGGCAACCAGGAGAACCCAACCTTGTGATGGGAGGGTAGGATCTCACAGCTCCATCCCCAGACCTTTAGGAAGGGGAGAGGGGCTAGAGATAGAACTGATCACAAAGAACCCAGGATTAACCAGTCATGCCTACATAACAATCCCTTCACGAAAACTCAGAGGAGAGGGCTCGGGGAGCATGTGGGTTGGGAGCACGTTGAGTTTTGGAGGTGAGCAGCCTGCTCTGAGGACATGGGCATGTCATGCCCTTTCCCATCAGGTGACCCGCGCACCTCTTCCATTTGGCTATTACTGAGTTATATCATGTTTATCATAAACCTGTCATCTGGTATTTAAAATGTGTCTCTGTGTTCTATGAGCCATTTTAGCAAATTAATGGGACCTAAAGAGGGGGTTAATGTCAACGGGTGATTTATAATTATTCTGTCAGAAGTACAGTAGCATCCTGGGCTTGAGACTGGCATCTAAAGTCAGAGGAGGGGGTTGTTGAAACCTACAGTCTATGGTTGGATTGGTCAGGAGCACAGATAATAACTTGGGCTGTGATGGATGCTGAGATAGTTCCTGAAGCAGTGTGAAGGGATCATCTTATAGGACCGAGTCTCTAAACTGTGGGATCTGATACTATCTCTAAGTAGATAGTGTCAGAATTGAGTTGTATTACAGGGCACACAGTTGGTGTCTAAGCTTTTACTTTTGCTGTAGAGGAATCCACCACTCCCCCTCATACACATTGAAGTTGGGAACCAGAACACTAGTTAGATACCTTCCCTTGCCGCCTATCTTTATGTAAGATAGTGTCCACCTGCACTACTTCATTCATTCATTCATTCATTCATTCATTCATTCAGGAATATTTATTGAGTGCCTACTCCTTGCCAGGCACTCTTCTCATAGCTAAGATGCAGTTCTGAGCAACTCTATGTCCCTGCTTCTCTGAAACTCCCATTCTAATGGGGAAGACAGATAACAGACAAGTAAATAGCAGGGTGGTTGTAGGTAGTAAAAAGAGCTATTAAGAAAACAAAATAAGGGGCTGGATGGGGCTTGTGCATTTTGGATAGCCCATGCCTCTAATGAGGAGGTGACATTGAGCCGAGACCCCAGCTTGAGCTAGAATCTTGTAACCAAAAGGAGATAAGTCCCCCTAAAAAAAAGAAGAGTTTCCTAACCTCTTATATGTTAAAGGAGCAGGAGGTTTTGTGACTAAAATCAGGTTGGAGAAAAATGTACCTCTGCAAGACAAACTTGAGCTGTCAGATCAGTCTTCCCCACCGAGTTCCTTACTATAGCTGGGCAATAAACATTCCCAGGAACCCCCGGTGACTGCTGGGAGAAAGAAGAAAGAGCTGATCATAGGGTCCAAATTTATGGGCTTTGCGCTATACCATTTTCAAAGGGAAACTTTTGAAGACACAAAAGTGAGGTTGTTCTTCTTCCTCACCATGCGGATAGCTGCACATTTCCCTCCCCCCCTTCTTTCCTTGGGTATCCAGCTATGTCTTCCACAGGACCTTCCATGGCCAGCAGCGGGCTCCTCCTCCCTGAGTGGCTCGGAGTCTGAGGCTGGTACCACTGCTTCTAGGTTCGTTAGGCATGTATTCAAACGGAGCCATCCTGGGTCTGACTGCTTCAGGCCAATGAGTCTGTCCACTGTGGCTATTTCTCCCTCTCTCCCCTAATAATGTCTCTCCCTCGTAGCTTCAATATGTCTTCAGGGAGTTTCTCCTCTTCTCAGTGTGGTGCTGGGAGAATGTTTTCCTTGAGTTCTCACTTAAAAAGAATTATGAACCACTGGGAAAAAGCTCTTCTGTTGATTAGTTTTTTTTCCTCCATTTGGGGTAAATTAAATGACTGAAATATAAATTTGATTTGAACAGTTCTTAAATATCTTTTTTTCAACATTGACAGAGATTTTGCCTCTACATTTTGATTTTGCACATTTAAAAAGTGAGCCAGAAAGACTCTTAACCACTAAAAGCAGAAATTGCAAGAAGCAATCTAAATACAAACCAGCAAAAATGATTATGATAAAACGTCTTCTGCATGTCTGATCTATAAACACATTTAGAGGATGATGGCATTATTATTGCAAGTAACATATTCCTGGAGACGCAGTATATACCTGTTTTTCTGGGAACAGAGTGAGTGTGGTTGCAGAGAGGTGAAGACAGACTCACAAACTGGAAACCGTGTCCAAGAGTCTAAAACCTGCATTTGTAGAGGTCCCAAATTCAATTTTCAACCACCACCCACATTTGAAAAGCCCGTCAATTATGATTTTAAAAAGTGCAACATTCCCCTAGACCTGCATTTTCTATGTGATGCTTACACAGATTGTAGGCTCCCCAACTGTAGTGGGTACAAACTGCTATTCTGTATGAAGATAGGGAGAGACAGTTTGGGAATCAATAGCCACGAGCTCATACAAAGATAATGACTTAGATTTATTTGCCTCAACTTATGTAGCCATGCTTCTGATGGTAATATTGCTACAGTAGTCCCCCCTTAGCCATGGTTTTGCTTTCAATGGTTTGTTACCTGCAGTCAACCATGGTCCAAAAATATTGAATAGAAAATTCCAGAAATAAACAATTTATAAGTTTTCAATTACATGTGTACCGAGTAGTGTGATATAAACCCACCGCACCCCACCCAGGATGTGATTATCCATCTGTCCTGAGTCTCTGTGCTGTCCATCTGTCCATTAGTCACTCAGTAAGTCCTCTTGGTTGTCCGATCCACTATGTTCAAGTCGCCCTTGTTTTACTTACCAGCGGCCCCAAAGCTCAAGAGTAAAGATGTTTGCAATCCGGATATGCCAAAGAGAAGCCGTGAAAGTGCTTTCTTAAAGTGGAAAGGTGAAAGTTCTTGACTTAAGAAAAGAAACAAAATTGTATGCTGAGGTTGCTAAGATCTAGGATAAGAACAAATCTATCCGTGAAATTGTGAAGAAGGGAAAAGAAATGCATGCTAGTTTTGCTGTCACCCCTCAAACTGCAGAAGTTACGGCCACAGTGAGTGATAAGTGCTTAGTTAAGATAGAAAAGGCATTGCGTTTGTGGGGAGAAGAAATGAACAGCAAACGTGTTGTTCTGATTGACGGCAACGTGTCGCACCAGAAAGTACTGAGCCTGTGGGGAAGACTTTACCATCACCGCATTCTATTTTATTATTAGTTATTGTTACTCCTCTCCTACCGTGTCTAATTTATAAATTGAATTCTATTATACGTATGTATGTGTGTATAGGAAAAAACATGGTGTATACAGAATGAGGCAAAAGTAGGTTTACAGTTGTTCAAACAGAAAATACTCTAATAACAAATAAATAATACTGCGAGAATAAACTTTGCGTTTCATGTACTCACAGCTGTAAACCTGCTTTTGCCACACCCTGTACGGGGTATGCTACTGTCCGCAGTCTCAGGCAGCCATTGAGGGTCTTAGAATGTATACTCTGTGGATAAGTTGGGGGCTGCTGTATTTGATTTGTCATTTCTCTTCCTTGAAATTCTAAACTGTCACCTTTAAAACCTGACTTATTTATTATGATATGTCATCCTTCAAGTCCGGAACAATCACAAAAGGAGACAAGTGAGATATTCTTTTATGCCACGATTTAATATCAATCACAATTTCTTCCTTTCTGTGGACTGAGAAAGGGGTGGAAGACAAAGCTGACAGGGGCCACCTGTGCTCGGTTACGTGTGAGACTCGAGCTAATAGCATGAAATATATTCATACAGTGAACTTCTGGAAATGTGAAATTTCTGTGCTTTGCGATTGAAATTCATTACTGATGGAAAGGTTTTAAACCAGAGAGAATGACTGCGAAAGCCACTGGAGAACACAACAGGCTTGAGAAACAAGAGGAACACCAAATAAAGCTAAAAAGAGTGGCCTGGCACTTAGTTCAGTAGCTCTCACATACGTGTACATATGAGATCGTCACAGACGGTCATGAGTGCACGGAAGACTCTGGCAGGGACACTTAAGGGCTGAACCAGTGCGTGTATTCAGACAGGATGATGGCTGCATTCATGGAAAAGAAATGCAGAGGTTCAAATTCATGTTGGGACTAGATGTAAGACCTCCACCTTTCTGTATGTCACCATATAAATCAGTAAAAAAATGTACAGGTATATCGGTTCAAATTCATATCACATCATTTATGACATGGAAACTCTTATAAAAAAGTCTTTTTACCTTGGAGTAATTTACAAATGATCTAATTTATTATTTTATTATTATTATTATTATTATTCAAATGATCTAATTTAAAAAGTGAGGTACAATTGAAAATAAAAAACATTTATTACTTTTTTTTTTTTTCTTAAGTGAGAAGCAGGGAGGCAGAGAGACAGACTCCTGTATGCTCCCTGACTGGGGTCTACCCAGCAATCCCTGTACAGGGCGATGATCTGCCCATCTGGGACTGTTGCTCTGTTGCTCAGCAACCAGGCTATTTTAGTGCCTGAGGCGAGGCCCAGGACCAACTTGCTCCAATTGAGCCATGGCTGCAAGAGGGGAGGAGAGAGAAAGAGAGAGAGAGAGAGAGAGAGAGAGAGAGAGAAGCGAGTGGAGGAGGGGTGGAGAAGCAGACTGTCACTTCTCCTGGGTGCCCTGACCCTGTCTGGGAATGGAACCTGGGACATGCACACGCTGGGCTGACACTCTACTGCTTAGCCAACCAGCCAGGACACATTTATTACTTTTAAATTCATATAGCAACGAGAGTCTGGCTAAGTGGTCCACTCTCCCTCCTCCCTTTCCTTTCAATACATCAGTCCGTTTTGGCACTGTGGCACATATCCATTCATTCACCCAACTGCGTATTTCCTACCTGCGTAGTCATGCCCACTCTGTGGCAGGCCTCATAGAAGGTATTGGTGAAGCAACAGTTAGAAAAGACAGACACTGTCCCTGCGCTGTCCTCGTGGAGCAAACACTCTAGTTAAGGTGATTGATGTCATTTAAAAATTATACTTGTGATACAAACTAGGAAGAACAGTGGGTAACGCTGCAAGATTATATTTAGAACTTAACTTGAGAAATTGAGGAAGGCTCCCCTGAGGGACTGGCTGCATGAAGGACCAGAAGAATTAATTACCGCAGGGAGGTGTGGACCACAGCAAGAAAAAGCATCTCAGGCTCAGGGAGTATTATGTGCAAAAGCCAGTCCTGGCCTGACCTGTGGTGGCGCAGTGGATAAAACCTCGACCTGGAAATGCTGAGGTCGCCGGTTCAAAACCCTGGGCTTGCCTGGTCAAGGCACATATGGGAGTTGATGCTTCCACCCCTCCCCCCTTCTCTCTCTCTCTCTGTCTCTCTCTCTCCCTCTCTCTGTCCTCTCTAAAAATGAATAAATAAAAAAAAAATTAAAAAAAAAAAGCCAGTCCTGTGATAAGGGGAAACCTCGCATCCAATGAACTAAACAGAGAGGGCAGCTGCTGCACGGACATTCCTCGAATCATAGAATCTTGAAATGTTAAGGTTGGAAGGGCACCGATAATGTTCTAGTTCAATCTCTTCATTTTACAGGTGAGGAAACAGACTCAGAGGGGTTAAGTCACTCGGCCAAGGTGACATTGGTAATGAGTGGTGGAGCTGGGATAGGAGCCCAGGGCTCCTAATTACCCTTTGAATGCTTCCCCATCACACCATGCTGATTCTTTGTATCTGCCTTAATGAGTAGATCAAGATTCGGGGAAATTAGCATAATAATTATTTGTATATAAATACTGCCTTAAAAATACCGCTGTATAACAGTTTAGCAACCCACAAAGAGTAAATATTAATTGGCTTTTTATCTGTGGATGAAAAAGGGGCTACCTGCTGACCCCGACAAGCTCAGGGAAGCACTGCAGGGTGGCCTTGCAGACTCAGAGACCGGAAGTAACCACACAGGAGGGTCTGAAATGAAAACTTTCGAACTAAAAGCAGTTCATGGTGGGAGTCTTGTCCTATAGAGGCATTTCTCTCCAACAAGGGTCTATGCTTTCCTTAAGGGCCTGTTGTCTGTTGTCTTTTGTATCTACAATAACATACTTGCTAACAAGCCTTTGAAATGTAAGGGTCATCTTCTTTTCCTGCCCCCTCAGGGCAGGCATCCCACCAGAGCAAGAACCCAAACTCCCTCCTCATTATTATTGTCATGTTAATTAACTGTTAACTATCTTATTCATCTCTTTGTAAAAGAAGTTCCAACATTTTTACTTTTTATTGATTCCCAGAGATTTCCTCCACCTTGCTTTCTCCTCCTCCCTAATCTATCACCGATCAATTTCATGTAACTCCCTTCCATCCTCCCCTTTGATTCTGATGTAACAAACAAGTGGTGAAACCGCCATTTTCCGGAACACTTTCTCAATCCATTGAGACTTTGCTTCCTGGCAATTGTAGACCATTTGGCTCAAAGAAACTCATTAAAAATTCTTACAGGTTTGGAAATTTCTTACATTGACCCATCCTAAAAGGGCGCAGCTCAAAACCCAAGCTCAAGATTTGTATGAGTTAAATCCTGAATTAAAGGATTCTGAATGAATGTCATTTTCCTATTTATTGATTTATTATTTTTTTATAATTTTATTTTTTTTCAAGATTGTATTTATTCATTATAGAGAGGGAAGAGAGAGAGAGAGAGAGAGAGAGAGAGAGAGAGAAGGGGGGAGGAGCAAGAAGCATCAACTCCCATATGTGCCTTGACTAGGCAAGCCCAGGGTTTTGAACCGGCAACCTCAGTATTTCCAGGTTGACTCTTTATCCACTGTGCCACCACAGGTCAGGCAATTTATTATTTTATTCAATAACTATAGTGCTGAGTCCTAGGCATTGTGCAGTGACAAAAATGGTCCTATTTCAATGAACAAGGTCCAGTCAGGTCCTTGTAGGCACTTGCAGCCCAGTAATAGTACTTATATACAACCTTGTCTTTTCTCTTTGGGATCTTGTTGGGTGGATAAAATGTATTATGCTCACTTTGTTAAAGATGGCGCTGCCCACATGCAGGCCATTGCCCAGGTGATATTAATGTGTGTTGGGGACAGGCAGAATCCTTGTAGCCTGGGGCTTGGTTCTGGGATTAAGCCTTTCCCACCCTTTTTGATGTGGGGTGGTACAATCCCATCTTGACTCAGATAAGTGACTTTGTATTAGAGACTTCCCTATTATGTATATTGGATTAAAGGTTTGGATTTCTACACTATAAAATAGGGGCAGAATAGGAGCTTGCTCTCTTGGTTCCTGAGATTAATATTAGAGGAGAGAGCAGAGAGGAGAGCAGAGTAAGGCCACGAGGAGGAGGCCAGGAGAAGCAGCCAAGATGGCGGAGTGCTGAGTGAGAAGCGAGTTTGTGTAGAGTTTGTGCAGGGAGAAGGAAGGAGATGGGGAACATAGGTGAATAAGTCTGGTGAGCTAGAAACCTTTGATTCTAGGAAACTTGGATAAGTCAGTAGCTTTGTGAGCACTGAATGTGAGTGGGTTTTGGAGCCCAGTGTGTGTTTTTTGCTTGCCTGCCAGGTGCAAGCTAGGATTAAAGACTATGGCCCACCAGTTTTTGGCTCCATTGTTTCTTTACCAACTGTCTGAATCCAATGTGAACCTGCATGGGCCAGGTGGCTGTGATGGTGGCCATGTGTTCGGCAGATGTATTATGCTCACTTTGTTAAAGATGACATGAGGAGGCCGTCGCCCAGGTGATATTAATGTGTTGGCGGTGGGCTAAAGGCAGGCAGAATCCTTGTAGCCTGGGGCTTGGTTTTGGGATTAAGCCTTTCCCACCCTTTTTGATGTGGGGGTGGTACAATCCAATCATGCCTCAGAGAAGTGACTTTGTATTAGAGACTTCCCTGTTTTGTATATTGGATTAAAGGTTTTGAATCTACACTATAAAATAGGGGTAGAACGGGAGCTTGCCCTCTTGGTTCCTGAGATTATCATTAGAGGAGAGAGCAGAGCAGAGAGCAGAAGGAGGCCACGTGAAGTAGGCCAGGAAAAGCAGCCAAGATGGCGGAGTGCTGAGTGAGATGCCAGTTTGTGTAGAGTTTGTATCTGGGATGAGAAAGGAGATGGGGAACTGAGGAGAATGAGGCTGGTGAGCTAGAAACCTTTGATTCTAGGAAACTCGGATAAGTCAGTGGCTTTGTGAGCACTGAATGTGAGTGGGTTTTGGAGCCCAGTGTGTGTTTTTACTTGCCCACCGGGTGCAAGCTAGAATTAAAGATGACAGCCTATCAGTTTTTGGCTCCTTTGTTTCTTTACCGACTGTCCGAATCCAATGCGAACCTGCATGAGCCAGAAGGCTGCTTTGATAGTGGCAGCCCTGGCCACTGGCTTTACACCATGGCTACTGGGTTTACAGATCTGAAGGCTGACATAAGTGTTTTGAGGTGAAGCCTAGCATCAGCTGGATGAGTGTTGGTCAAATATGTTTGTAAATATGATATATATGTTTGCTCGCTTATAGTTTGTATTGGGTGTGGGGGACAGGCTGTAAGCAGGCCAGGCGGTTATAGCCTAAGGCTTAGTTTTAAGACTAAGCTTTTCCCTACACCCTTGACTGATTGCATGATGTAGGTGGTGCACTGTCATGAGGAGTCCCATTATGCCTCAGATAAGTGACTTTGTATCAGAGACTTCTTTATTTGTATATTGGATTAAAGGTTTTGATTTCTACACTATAAAGTGGGACAGACCAGGAGCTTGCTCTCTCGGTTCCTGAGATTAGCATTAGAGAGGAGAGCAAAGAAAGGTCACATGGAGGAGACCAGGAGAAGCAGCCAAGATGGTGGAATACTGAGTGAGAAGCCAGTTTGTGCAGGGAGAAGGAAGGAGATGGGGAACAGAGGTGAATAAGGCTGGTGAGCTAGAAACCTTTATTCTAGGAAACTCAGATAAGTCAGTAGCTTTGTGAGCACTGAATGAGTGGGTTTTGGAGCCCAGTGTGTGTTTTTTACTTGCCCGCTGGGTGCAAGCTAGAATTAAAGATGATGACCCACCAGTTTTTGGCTTCGTTGTTTCTTTGCCGACTGTCTGAATCCAATGCAAACCGGCATGGGCCAGGCGACTGTGATGGTGGCCGTGTATACTGGCTTTACAATGAGATTTCTAGATAGAATTTTGAAAGAATATCTCCCAAAAGAGCACTTAGGACAGATAACCATGCTAAGACAGGGAAGCTTCCAGAATGTGGATGTGGCAGGTATAAAGCCGAAGGGGGTTAGGGGCAGATTGCACTTGTTGCTTAATTAGAGCTTGGTCAGGTCTTGCAAGTGAAATTACATGTTTCGGGACAGAGAGTGCTACTTTGGAGAGCAGGTGATGAAACCTGGCCGCGGAGTTACCCTGAGCTGTGAACTTCATTTGTTCTTTGGTGGGTAGTAATTTGCTATAATAATGACCATCCATTTGCTGGACAGCTGAGTTTTTTTTTTTTAAAGCTTGACTGCTTTTGGCATTGCATTGTTAGTCCTGCAAGAATGCAACACCCTTGTAGCCATCCTCAGCTGTTACAGGCTAAAATATCCACTTTTTACAAATGCCAGCCATTGATGACCTGGGCGTTAGACCTCTGCTGTTTTCTGCAATTCTACAAAAACAAAGTATACACTTTTGTTTTTTATTAACGTCATCATGAATATTCTCATTTCTAAAATTTGAAGGGAGTTAATCATAGCTCATTCTGTTTCATCGACAGAAGGGCCAAGAACAGTGCTCAATGAAGAGTGCATGCTATCATATATATATATTTTGGTGAATAAAAGCCAAACAGTTCCAGGCAAACCCTTTTCTAAGAAATGCACTACATTTCTCAATCCAAATACTCATCTGATGAGAATCTAAAACCCCTACTGAATCGCGCTGGACGAGAACCTGATGATGTTGATTCTTTCAAGATCACTGAAGAAATCGACTCTCATCTCTGCTTCTGACACTTTTTAGTCCATCCATCTTGAAAATGTCTATGGAATGATTCTGTTGTACCTTCAGAAATGAAATTCATAGGCATGGATTTTTCTCACACAGCAACTTTATATACAAAGATGAGAATAGCAGAAAGGTCATTTCCAAAGAAAGTGACATTTATTCTGTATTCACTGAAAAGCCAAAAGAGTTTTCTCATTCACCCATACCGCCCGAGCCCTGCATCTTCCCCAGAAATGGTGAAAGAGACGGCTTCTATCTGCTCTCTCATCGAACTCCAGCCGCCAGACCTGTCCAGATGAAATGGCTTCCTTCAGGGATGAACCTGCTGTGCTCACCAGAGGCTTTATTAATGCTTATTGTTCAAGCCTGTTGGACAGCGCTGGTTTACTTAGTTCAGTATTGCTAAGCAAATGCCCGCCTCCTTGCTGAATTAGTTTTGCACCAATGGCAAGCGTTACTTTTTCTCCTATAAGGCAAGCATTAGCTTTGCAGATTTAAATATACGTATAATGAACGTCCATATCATATCCATCTATGTATATCATGTACATGGATACATATGTATGTGTTGTATATATAAGTGCATATGTCCGTATATTTATCATTCAAAGCCAATAGTTTCAAAAGAAATGTAGCCAGGCATCAATTATTGATGCTAATGGATGCTGAGACCAGATAGAGTTGAGTAAAGTCAAATCAACAAAGACTGTTTGAACCTCATATTAATAATGATTTTGTCCTCATTTGCAACATGCTCTTTTCCCAAAGCTCTTGTGAACCAGGCTACCTGCACTGAGTTTGGAAGAGCAGGTGCCACAGAGAGGTTCGGCAGTTGTTTACCTGAATGTGAGAGACAGTTCTATCCATTCTCACAGTGTGATTGAGCATGGGGGATGTAGGCGCTGGGGCAGAGAAAGAAGGGGCAATGCCAACAGAACAGAAAGGTTTCCTACATTCCGGTTTTCCTGCCTCAGAGCATTATGACTCCTGTCCCATACAGTAAATAAGTAACAGTTTATGGTTTTCTCCTCAATTGAAACCTATTTCATCGAAAGACTGTGTTGCAGAATAATTGCACTTACCAGTTCAGAGTTTGAGTCACGGTTGTGGCACCTACCAGCTGTGTAACCTGGGGTAAATTACATAGCCTCTTTGTGCTTTTCAATCCTCACATGTAAAACAAATTTCATAAGAGTCTCTACCTTATTGGGTTGTTGTAAAGATTAAATAAATTAGTATGTATAAAGCAACTATAAAGAATTGTAACATAGAATAAGTGGCTAAAATTGTGAACCACTAAAGAATGCCTTATCATTCCTTTTCTCTTATTCCTAAGGGACAACCTAAGTCATTGGAAATGTGAAAAGTTTGGAAGGTGAGGGACCATGTTGTTAAAGTTATGGCTGACTAGAACTGTAAATCTGGCTGTTGGAATAATAAAAACAGAGTAATTATTGCAGAATTAACAGCCCCTCACATGGCATTACATTTAAAACTTGAACCTTGCTCGAACCACTTTTAACTTCTTTAATGTTTAAGACCTATAAATGTCAGAGCTCACTAATTTCTTTGGCTTTCAATAAATGCCAGTGACTTTGAGAATTGTTATCTCTTCAGCTCATCTGGCATGGGCACAAGCTGAAAGGGTATCCAAGAGGGAGGCGATTACAGTGACAACCCGTCGTCTGCACAGTAGAAAATGCCAGGGACTGGGGTCAGCCAGCCTCTCACGCCACAGTCCTTCTGGGAACCTTTCGTGTCGAGTCACTCGAACTAGGTGCCGAATGGGAACCCAAGGACACAGAAGACACAGCCCCTTTTATTAAAGAGTGCCCTACTCACAAGGGGCACTATGTTGACAAATAAGTACTAATATCTAATTCCTCTGAAATCTGCAGAGAATAAGATGATTTTATCAAGCAAAACATTCCAAGTAACCAAAGCTTCTCCCATCCGGGACCTTTAAAAAAATGACTTAAATATTTCAAATGGAAATATTTCTCTTAGAAGTTGAACACACTTGAGCCGAGACTCTGGAGAAGAATTTCGCAATTATTTAATAATGCAGGATCATCATTATGGACATCAATTAATGAACTGTGCTGCAGTACACGGGGCTACTGAGGTGTGAAGGACTGTTTGCCCCTGTCTTAAATGGCCCCAGATGGACACACTTCCTTATGGATAGGCAGTCAGCCTACCTTCATCAGTATAGCCTTCTCTCTTCTCCTAGTGGGTTGAACATCCAGAAGCAAAATCTTGTTAGAATTCTGCCCCACCGAAAAGAATTAGATCTCTATTGTTTTCTTAAAAAATAAAGGTAAATGCAAGGAAACTGTTATCTTTATAGCACCTCCTGTGTGCTAAGCATTTCTGCACACATCATGATCATTTGTCCTCTTAACAGATTTTACAGCATAACCCGGAAGTTCCCGGGTCACAGAGGGTTTCCTATCTGACCTAGATCCTAGATCCGTGCTTCTCAGGGTTTAGTGTGCATAGAATCACAAGAAAAGCTGGATAGCACAATTTCCTGAGCCCCAGTAGGTCTGGGGCAGGGCCGAAATATTTGCATTTCTAACAAGCTCCCAGGTAATGCTAATGTTGATGGTCACAGGCTCAAGCTACCTAAAGAGTCAGATAAGATCCCAGCCAAAGAGAGTCTAACTCCCAGTGCACTGCAGGTCTTTCTCCCCCTGCTACCTGAAAGCCGTGTTCTTATGAAAAACAAACCTTCATAAGCCGAAATGGTGGAATGCAAAGAAGCAATTACCAATAATTTATAGGGAAAATTTGGAGTGTTCCCAGACCCATAAAATAACCTCCCAAATCATGCCAAATAGGGCATAAATCGTAAAATAACACTAACGTATAATAAAAGCAGGGATGATGTGATAAATACGCACAGCGTTTTGTACACCCATCTCGTCACTCAAGCAATATAGGCTTTCCATTTCCTCCATTACTGGATGCCGACTGAAAGAGGCCACTTCGCCGCCAGCAGAACCAAGAGTAACTTCGCCGGCGCTCAAGACTTTCTCTCTGCCGGTGACTAGTATGAAGGGCGGATGCAGGCAACTTCCGAGCACGCGCAGTGTTTTTATTTTACTCACCACAATGGAAATGCTTAGTTACATCCCGTTTTACACTAAGTGTAATGGCCTGATGGGCTCTCCTAAGCTTTTCGGATTCCTTAGGACGAGCTTGGAAACCGATCCACAGGATAAATGGAGATAGAGCCGGACGATCACAGACGCGGTTCAAAGCGATGGGCCACAGGCGGAGACGCTGAGTGTGGTTTCCGGGGAAGGAGCCCGGTGGTGCCCGTCTCGCTGCCCGGGGTGCACACTGCCTCTTTAATGTTGGCAGCAAAACGTGACATGCTATTTCCACTTTTCACCTCTTCTATTTTTAAATTTTCTTTTAGCCAAAAGAAAAAATTCTATTCAGATTTCTTCCGGTTAGCAAATCCAGGGACCAACGTATGTCTCTCCTCCAAGCAGAGTGGCGTGCTGCAAATTGAAGAGTGGGGGATACCCTTATAGCTGTTCATTGCATGTCCATAAACGTCGGTGGCCAGCATTTTTGTAGGCGTTGGTGATGCAGCAGGAAACATTCTTTTTCCTTGTGAAACTTCCAGTTCTCCAAAAGGGGGTCAGATGTAAAAGGAAAAACAATTCAGAGCAAGGTCATGGCAGACAATGACGAGTGCTGTGCTGAAACTAACAGAGGCTGGCGGGGTAGAGAGTGATGACTCCGGAACCGGGTGGCCAGGGGCGGGGGGGGGGGGGGGGGGGGGCAGCTGTGTTAGGCTTGCTCGCCGGGTAACTGGCTGCAAGCACTTTGCCTGATTGCTGCGTGGGTGCGTGGCAGCGCCACGTGTGTATGGCCTATATAAGGCCATGGGCGCTGGCGCTCGAGAGGGATAAGGGATTGTGGATTGCCCGTGCACCACTGTAAGAGGCCATTCTTGCTGTTTGTTTGTCTGAGAAGCAGTTTTCCTGGCCTGTCTGCTGGCCCGCCGTTGTGAGGCTCTATTAGATGAAAATAGCCCAACACTATCCCGCTCTGCAGTTTTTCTACCGTCTGCCCAAATCCAATGTGGACCTGCCTGGCCTCGGCCACTGGCATTATAGACAGCCTTTCTGAAGAGATGACATTTGAGCTCACACTTTAATAATGACATGAACAAAGCAGGGCACCTGGATACCTTCGAGCAAAGCCTTTCTGGCGAAGGGGAAGAAGGGCTTCGGGTTTGGGGCATTGGCCCAGTGGGTTTGAGAGACAGAGGTCTGGCGTGTTGGTGAACTCTGCTGGTCCTGGGGGTGACGGCAGGTGGTCAGGAGAGAGTTAGAAATGTGATACAACAGTCGGAAGAGCATTCTTTATTCCAGTGTCACCTGGTGGGAGGGAAGGACAATAAAGCCACGATTGTGGGTGGGGTCACTAAGAGTCAGAGGAAGGCTCTGGAAAGGACTGGAGTGAATGAGGCCTGAAGGCAGAGAGGGGCATATTTGGTTGATGTGGGTGTGACAGAGGCAGCTTGGAGAGAGTTTTGGGGAAAACAACAACAAAAAGAACAAGCTGCTACAGTGGCATTGAAGGCGTTGATTTCATTAGCTCTTAACACCTGTTTATGCTCAGCACTTAATATTTAGAGGCCTGGTAAGAGTTCAGGGTAATAGGCATGCCCTGGAATTTGTTTTGGTCATATATATGATACATACACAGCAGGTCCCTAGAGAGAGTTGTTTTGTTATGAGGTTGGTGAGAAAAGAAAAACACATCAATTCCTGGCCTGGACCCCTGTCTGTCCGTATGGAGTTGGCACGGATTTTCTCTGGGTCCTCCCGTTGCCTCCCACGTCCCAGAGGTGTGCTGATGGAGTGGCGTGTGTGAACTGGCCCCATCTGAGAGAGTGGCTGTGGGTGACTGACCCTGTGACAGAGGTGTGATGCTGGTGGCCGAAGCCAGGCAGGTCCACACTGGACTCAGACACTGCGGAGCCAGAATGCATGTGGCCATTCCCGTGGAATAGATTCTCTCAATCGTGGATGAGCAAACAGGCAGGGGAAAACCGCTTCTCAAGGCAGCAGGCGAACAAACAGCAAAAAAAAAAAAAAAAAACCACGGCCCCTCAGAGTAGCAGGCAGCCAATCCGCAATCCACCCTGAGGGCAAGCACCTGAGGCCTTACAGAGACTAGACACAAGGTGCTGCCACGTGCTCATGCGCTAATCAGGCAGAGTACAAGCGAGTAAGCCTAACACAGCTGTCTACCCAACAGAAGGGCATCCTGTCCTCGGTGGGTGCCCCCCTGACCCTGAGCTGCCGGACTGGACGCCTGGTGACCCTTCGTGGACCTGAGCTGGAATCACTGGGCTGGAACATTATCATCTGAATTCTTCTTATTAATGTTTCTTCAGTGTTGGTATAGCTTCACAATTATTTCAAAGTTTAATATGAGGAGCATTTGGGGTATCTATTTAGGAGTTCAATAATATTCTTGTGATTGGGAATATGCTGTAGGAAGTTAACTCTTGTTTACATAATTAGCCAACGGTAAAATCGGTTTCATTGTATGTTCACTTAAAGTTGCAGTTTCCAAGAACCTACCAACGATGTTAAGTGAGGACTCTGTGTATTTAAAGAGGGGTTAACGGTAGCTATGAATTAGAATCGCCTGACCTTAAAGCCACAGCTGCCTGGACCCCACTCCCGACGAATTAAATTGGAATCCGTGGGTAGCTGGGCCTACGGCGGTATGTTTAGTTTTGATGCGCACGCCACCCCAGCTGAGAATCATTACCCTAGAGCAGGTGTTAGCAACCTTGACTGCACATTAGAGTCACTTGGTTAAGCTTCAAAATATAACCCATGCCTAGGCCTCACCCAGGATCAATTAAACCAGAGTCTCTGGGAATTGGAGGGTATTTAAAAAAAGAAAAACAACAACAGCAAGCTTGCCAGGAGGTTCCACCACGCTGCTGCTGCCTTGAAGAAATGCTACTTAGCGCTACAAAGATAAATAAGTCTTCCTGCCCTGCCCTCTGACTTCGCCCTGTCATCGGAGAGGTGTGACTAGATGCGATGCAGCCTGCCGCTTAGGGCGACACTAAAAATAAAAACAGGTAGGAAAGACAAGCTCATTCTGTCCATGAGGGGCGGGCGAGAGCAACCAGCTTGTGCCAGCGGGCTGGGGCCGTTCGGTTTTAGCGCTGACACTGACTCCCTGAGAACCCTGCAGCCCCACGCAAACCGAGAGGGCGGGTCGCCCTCCGTGGCAGTAGAAGCATCAGCTGAGTGAGGTGAAGAGTAAAAGGAGCTTTGCCTCGTGGGTCACATGGAGGTGGAGGTGAGGTGAGGAGTCCATTTCAGGCGGCCAGGACAACAGAAAGAGCCAGCGAGGGTCAAGGGCTTGGAAGATTGCGTTTAGTTTCACTTGCAGAAAAGCATCAAGGAGCTGCGGGAGATGAGTCTGAAGAGGGGGCCCTGGCTCATGGAGGGCCGGCCTTACTCAGCACTCCCCCATAACCGAGGGGGGTACATTCCGAGACCCCCAGTGGGTGCTCGCGACCGTGCATAGTGCCAAACCCTATAGATTCCTTGTTTTTATTCTCTGTATATCTGCGCCTTTTCACTTAAAGAAAGCACTAGCTGGCTTCTCAGCATTGCCAGCCCCTCTGCGCTTGCGCTTTGGGCCACTATTAAGTAGACCGAGGGTTACTTGAGCACCAGCCCTGTGATCCTGCCGCGCTGGCTGAAAACCGAGAGGGCTGCCCGGTGCCTGGCAGGCCAGGTGCGTAGGCACCCCTGGGGCCCGGGCAAAGGGATGGCTCTCGGCCAGGGCAGGGCAGAGCGGGACGCTGCGAGGTGTCCATGCTGTTCAGAACTGAGCACAACTTACAGCTTATGGATTTTTTACTTCTGGAGTTTTTATTTAATATTTTCGGATCGCTGTTGGCTGTGGGTACCTGAAACCACCGACGAGGGGGTAACGACGGCATGTCCAGAAGTTTTGCATTTTATCCCAAGGTACCGAGGGAGACATGGATAATGTTGAAGCAGGTGGTGCGAGGGCATATTTGTGGGTTTTCATTTCGGATTTTCATGTGGAAAGAACCCCGGAAGAAGCTGTGAGGTCGCAGGCTTGTTTCCTCGGAGCGCTGCTGGCTCACGGAGGGACTAACCCAACCTCTCCCCACGGGCAGACTCATTAGGAACACGCAGGTGCCGGCCGCATACAGTGTCCAACTCGGAGTAGCCCGTTTGCCTGACTTCCGTGGCGTCTCCAGAGGGCGCAGCCGAGGAAGTGGCCGAGGATTCGGACACCAGGCCCATGAGTCTGATGGGGAGCCCCTCTTGGCTGAGGATTCGGACACCAGGCCCATGAGTCTGATGGGGAGCCCCTCTTGGCTGAGGATTCGGACACCAGGCCCATGAGTCTGATGGGGAGCCCCTCTTAGCTGAGGATTCGGACACCAGGCCCAGGAGTCTGATGGGGAGCCCCTCTTGGCTCCGCCACACACCCTACCAAGTCCATCAGCCTGCGTCTCGGGGTAGCAGCTCCAGAGAACGGAGCTTGCCTTCTGCTTTCTAACGCGGATGGTAGGAAGATTACTGAAGTTCAGTTTCAAAGGGTTTGGCACTCTTGGATGACATTTCTGTCCCCTGTAGATGTTTTTTTGTTGTTGTTGTTGTTGTTGTTATAGAAATAATAATGAAATTAGAGATAAATAAAACACCACTCACTTTTTCAAGTCAATATATTTTCTTTCTGGGAAGGCCCACACCGATAACAATCCCATTTTAACGCGTGCAGCATCATGGTGCAAGTTCGGTGTTTGGTGGATGATAACATTTGTTGTCACTATTTTACCAATAATTCTCTGTTCCTTCTCCATACACTGGCCCACTTACGTGAATGGGTCCTGAATCACATTTCTTGTTGACTATCACTCGTATCTCTCAGCTTTTTTTACTGACTCCTAATTTAAAACAAAACAAAGAAAAAACCAGTATACCAAGCCTTGCATTGACAATATTACCAATAGCAGAAACAGCAATAATACAAGTAACTATATATACATTTTTTAAAAGTAAATAAACCACAAACCTTAATCCTTAAAAGTGATGTATCGATTGAATATGTAAATGATTTAGAATTCTTCTATATGGGAAGTTTGTGTCTTCTCCCCATTTATTTACTCCTCTACTTATATCAGTAGGACACATGGATACCTTATACTTCGGGTCGTAACGCACCTCTAAGTTGTTTATTTTGTTGCTCCGAGTGTTCTAGCTCGGCCACTGGAGCTCTTTCAAGTGGCTCCTCTGTCCCTTTTAAAATGTTCCCATCATTTTGTGTTTTGAGCACTTCATTACTTAACTGACACTACAAGATGTTCCCGGCTCAACTCGTGTCCTGTTCCAGCTGTGGAATAAGCGGATTCCTCAAGGGTTCTGGGTCCCTTGAGTGGAAGAGTGGCGTTAGAAAGTCCCCCTGCAGGCTGGGTGTTCTCTGTCCTTCTCAGCGGCACTTTCGGGCGGACGCATTGTGCTTGCCATCCTCGTCTCCAAATTCTTCCTTGTTAGGCTTGTAATCCTGAAGCTTATCCAATTTACATCTGCCCTTCAAGGACTTGTATTTGGTTCAGTATTTTTTTTTTTTTTTCACCTCTAATTTGATCTGGTGGTAATGTCATATTTTTTCCTCACGGCTTCGGTACGTCCTCTTATAAATGTACATCACCCACATTGAAGGTTGAGCCAGGGATGATGCCCTCTCAGGTAGTGCAGCCGGAGGCTGCTTGCACAGTTGCTAGAGTCCTTTCGAGGAGAAGGTGCTCAGTGACTGAGTCAGAACTAGTGCAAACCTGGGGCTTATTCAGATATCCTGTGCAACTCTGAAATGCTGCCTTTCTAAATAAAACCCTCTTACGACAGAGTAGTCCTTTGGGGGGTATGAGTAGATGACAGAAAAAAGAAACCCGTGTGTGTGTGTGTGTGTGTGTGTTATCACAGTGGCGGGATCCAGGAGACCAGCAGGGAGCCAGGAGCCATGCCCGACCTCTTTATCTGTTGCCATTGTTGTTCTTGCTTTCCTCATTTGACTTCAAGACACTGCGTGGCCAGGAGGCTCTGTGCTCATGTAGGGACTGGTTACCGCAGTGCAGAGTGGCCAGGACTTGAAGGGTCTTTTCCGTTATGAGAACTAGGAGTGGGGATGATGAATGAACTTGAGGAGCACTAGTTAAATGTCCTTGGAAGCTGAAAATGTTCAAACCAGCTTGCTTACCGTACCCACTGGCAGGGCTCAGTGGAACCACTCAGATTTCCCTGACGTGATAGTCAAATACGCAGTGATTAGGAGCAAAGGGGAAACGACAGCAACAACAAAGATGAATTGCCTTGAAGAATTTAAATAGAACAATAAAGAATGTCTCAAGTATCATATCATGGAACTTGGTTTCTGAATGCCCTTAAAGCACCATTTACCTCAGATGAGAGAGACTGAAAGCCAGGAGTTTCTTATTCACAGTGTAAAGGTAAGCTCAGAACCCTTTATACATTTTCAATTCATTCAGGACTTTGACTCAGAGATAGAGTGCTGTGTGATTCCTTTCCCTGTCAGAATGGAAAACCCGATTTAGAAACAGCACAATAAAACGAACTGAAATCCCCAAAGCACAAAATGCAGAAGCAGACATTTATATCTTCTTCAGTATAGGAGAGATTTTCTATAAATTTAATTTCTGATTAGAAAACTTCTTACATTGGAAAATTTCAGCAATGAAATTTCGGTAATGAGCCAAATGCAGGTCTGCTTGAGGTCAAATGAAATTTAGATGAAAAGTCCAGGATTATCAGAAAGAATGAGGGAACTTCCAGTTTCTGTACAGTCAAGGTCAACGGGTTGGGTTCTTTCATTTTTGATTTTTATGGCAGCACATAATTTCTGTTTCAAGTTGGCTCCTTGCTTTTTTTTTTTTCTTTCAAGTGATTAATTTTGGGTTATGACAGTAAACTTCAATTGTAATCAAGCCTGTAGGTCTCCCCATCTGAATATTTCTATAGTCTTTATCTATAACTTTAGCATACCGGAGATTATGTCCTTTTATAGACAATAACAACAAATATCACCTAATTACTTGATTTTCTAGTAATATTTTATAGTAAGATGTATAGTCATTTAACCATTGCCAAACTGAGGCATACAGAAATAAGTCAATAGTAAACAGTTTACATTGAACTTACCCACCTCTAAAATACGAAGGAAGCCATATTCATTAAACATCGACTTCCCCACACATTTTCTCATTGAACTCATAGCTCATACTCTCTGTACTAATTGTTGCCTTAGTACAACAAATGTTGTAGCTAATGACCCTAGCTAATGCCTCTGTTCCTCTCTGTATTGTTGCCTTGCATTCTGATGTCATTACTGTGTCTTTATTATCCACTCTTTCTAATAAGATTGTGAATTATTTAAGGGCAGAGATCATGATTTGAGCTTGTGTTTCTCTGTCATGGTGCCTAGCACAAGTAGTCAAGCACAATCCAATTTTAATAATTGCAACAAGAAATGCCCACCGAACCGGTTGCTGGAGACCTCTGGTTTTTATTCAAGGGGACTCACTCGTTCCATGCCTTTACAAAGGGGTGCCTGGGGGCTGAGGAAATTTGAAAAAGACTAAGAGAGAAGTCTCATCCTGCAAAATTTGCTAAGATGGATGGTGTCTCCACATTTTCTCTTGTGGAAGCCTTACCCTTTATTCGTTCCATATTGAGTAAGGGGAAGGGCTCTACAGAAGGGATTTATGGCTGAAAGCTTCCTTAATTATAGGCCAGTATAATAAGTTCTTCCACTATCTTAATGATTGGGGAATTAAGAAGCTCTTTAATAGAAATTGACAGGATCCATTGTCATTGCGAGGAAGGTTCTGTTATGGTCTGGAGTATGCTGCCAACCATCCCAGGATTTAGGGTTCCCCAAAGGCTCATTACCATCTCAGACCATAAGGCCTCCAAAGGAGGCACTAATGGTCTACCTCGTTATGATCTGAGGATAATGACTACATGACATCCGTACCCATTGAGATGATAATGGCTCTGTAAAAACTGTTATGATGTCAGCAGCAAGAAAAAAAAATCTCATTTTCATTTTATAATCTTTGGTTTCTAATATGCCATAGTATCTAAATTATACTAGAACTATTTTACAAATCTGGCTTAATAGAGGCAATGCATATGATACTCTAAAAAAAAATCAAGATCCTCTCTTAAAACAGCTGTTATCATCCTTCTATTACTGTATAAATGAAGGGTAAGATTAGTAATGCTCCCATAGTAAAATACTTATGAGTAATGGAATAAAAAACAAAGACTGAAATTTCCCTAATTTACATACTCATTTACTCCTGGGAGTGAGAAGAAATTCTGTTTTTAGAATGCCCCAAAATAGCAGAGAGGACACCCACAGTTGTAACAATACTGAGAGGAGGGATTGTCAACCCATACTGAGAACTTGTGCTCCATGTCCTATGCTAAGTAATTGTCTTCAGTCTCTCATTCCCATCCTTGTAAAAACATCTCTGAGATGGGCATCACTCTCTCTGTACAGAGAGAACAGAGAAGTGCAGCATGGTTAAGGATGTGGCCCATGAACATACAGGCAGACCACAGTCAAGGTGGGATTCAATCTCGTTCAGTTGATTGCAGTGTTGTACCGTGATTATCGAGGGTGTGTTCTAGGAAGTGTTATGATTTCGGAAATCAGGAGAAATGGGCTCAACTATGTAACCTTGGACAAATTGTTTTACTTAGCTTAACTGTTGGACTAATAAATGTTGAAAGCATTTTTCAGTTCCAGCATTCTTACTGACAAGGACATCACAATAGCAGAACTGACATCTGAATTTTCACATTATTCCCAAAATACCTACCAGTATTTGTTGGTAGTAACATCATTGTTTCTCATTATAATTGAGTTGGGATGAACAGTTCTTCTCTTTGGCAACAAAATATGGATTTTAACAGAACCTCACTATGTATAGGAAACATATGGGAAAAGCATCCTCCATTATTGTTAAACTCCATATCGTATACAAAGGCTTTTTTTCCTAATCAATTTCTATTTGACTCAAGACAAGGGAAAAATAGAAATGAGTGTAAACAAAAATCTGTTAGTTGGTGTTAGTATTGCCTGTTAATAACTCTAAGCATTTCCCTATGTATAAACATAAGAAAGGAAATCAACATTTTAAATAGGTGTTTCTATTGGGTTATATTTAATAACAAACCAGTATATAAAAAGGAAATCTTATAACAAAAATAAAAAACCTAGATACTCTTTCATAAGCTTAGGAATGTCAGAACTCAAGCTGCAATACCTCCATTCTTCCACTAGAGGGGTGAATTGTTCCTAATGAATAAAGCCTCAGTGTTTGGGGAGGGGCCAGCCAAAAGCTGATAACTTGCAATGATATTATGAACTCCAAAAATATATTTGGTGTTGCTTTTACCATAACACTCAGTGAAGCTGGCTAGAGGATATAGACTCCTCAAAAAGAGATTATAAATATCAAGGCCTAATGGAAATACAATCTATTTTTAATTTTTTTTAAATTAAATTTAGTGGGTGAGTGGTGAATAAAATTATATAGGTTTTAAGTGCACAATTCTATAATACATCATCTGTATATTGAACTGTGTGTTCACCACCCCAAGTCAAGTCTCCTCCCCCCCAACACACTCTCCTCCACCTGCTCCCACCCCCTTTCTCTGCTCAGTCCCCACAGAGTTTACTGTGTCTATAAGTTTGTTTCTCTGCTTAATCCCTTCACCTGTTTTCAGCCAGCCCTCCCACCCCCACCCCCTCCCTCTGACAGCTCTCCGTCTGTTCTCTGTATCTCTGAGTCTGTTTCTATTTTGTTTGTTGGTTTATTTTGTTCATTAGATTCCACATATGAGTGAAATCATGGCGCTTGTCTTTTGTCTCTCTCTGACTTGCTTATTTCACTTTGCATAATAATCCGTGAAACTCTTCAGGCTGTGGATGGGATTGGACCATTATACTCGAGATGCAGCAAAAGAAGAAAACATGGCTGCCTGGCGGCACGCGAAGACACAGACCGCTAGGGGCCCGCCTGGTCGTTCTGAGCAGCTGAGGAGGAGCTCGCTGAGAACCTCAGGACATGTATGGTTTTCGAACTCTGTTCTGCAGTGAAAGAGTCATGATCATTTTTATACAAAACATGATTAATTAGGAAGACAGTAAGCCCAGCAATGGAGCCCATGATTCTCGACTTTGCACCCTGCCAATAAATTCTCCTTTGCTGCTGAGTTTAAACCCTATTTGCTACTGTGTTCTCAAGTGACAGGTGGTCTCTGACTGTAGCAGCCAAAATGTTGAAAGAAAAAAAGAGGCATAACTAAAGGGTCGGCCAAAAAAATGTATCTCAGTGTATCCCAACAACCATGGTTAAAAACGTAAAAGCTGCAACCCAGTTTCCAATGTTCTGGCAGAAGCAGAAATGCTTTAAACTACGTATATTTTAAGGGACCTCCAGCCCAGTGCTGTGCATGTATGTGTTCAAAATGCAGACATCATTTTGACATTCTGCTGTTGAAAGAGATGTGGAGATATAAAAATTAATAGAAAGAAGGCATATTATTAAAAGGAAGAAAAAAGGCAGTTCAAATATCAGAGTTTGCTCTCCAGTAGTTTCCAAATTTCACAATTTGGAAACTACTGGAGAGCTTTCCTAAGGACCCTTTCTTAAGAACACGTCACAAAGAATTCTCCATCAATACATAGTCCTTTCTGTCTGTGGCTTGGGGCAGTTTTGAAGACATACAGGAATACTCACTGGCGCTTGGGATAGCTTTTAAACTTGTGAGAAACACGCATATACAGACATACAAAAACACCATTAATCCTCATTTGCCCAGATTTTATATTTTTAATTCCTCTACTTGTTAAAATCCATCTGAACTGCCCCCCAAATCACTACTTGGGGGATTTTGGGGTCATTCACAGACCACACACAGAGTGGTGGAAACTCACATCGCCAAGAGCCGGGTCTAAGAAAATGGCGGTCTGCCTTCTAGCTTCAGCTCTCACACCGTGGACAAGTATTCTGATTGTGGCTTATTCGAGCCAGCTTTTTCACATGCTTGTGCTCTTTTTGTTATTTTGCCATTTAAAATGGTCTCAGGCATAAAGTCGAAGTGCTGCCTGTCGTCTGTGAGTGCAGCAAGGCTGTGACGTACGTGTCTTAGGAAGAAGATTCCCGTGTCAGATCAGGTGCATTGGGGGAGGATTTGCAGTGCTGTTGGCCATGAGTTCATTGTGAATGAACCAACAACTAGATTAAGGAAGGCGTGTTTGAACAGAAGACACAGAACCATGCATATATATTGGTAAGCTGACAAAAGTATTGTGTCTGGAGGCTCACAGGAACCTAACTCTGTATTTCTCCTTGGAGCAGTACCGCATTCATTCATTCATTCATTCATTCATTTATTCATTCATTCAATGCTTGTGGAGACTTGACAATACATAGCTATTGTGAATAATGAGAATCGCCTGGATAGATGGATGGATTTAGAGAGATTCAGAGAGAGAGAGAGAAAGGACAGGAGAGAGAGAACCGAGAAAAGAATCATAGACGTGAACATTAAAATATTATTAAAATGCCTTTTGTCCAAGAATAGTCATCTTTGCTGACAAAGGCATTTCTTTTAATTTTTGCATTAAAACAAAATTCAACTGAAGTAGATCAAATACTCTGTGACTGCATAAGGAGAAATAAACAATGCTGCCACAAAGGGGGACTGAGTAATTACCAGCAGTTTGGTGTCCGTTTCATAGCTACCTATGAAGGAATTCCCTTAAATGCAAGGAGCAAAATGTCAAATGTCAGGACAGAGAAGAAAGAAGCTGTGGATAGCTTATGTATTTAGAATAGACTTGAGCTCTAGACTACCTTGGGTGCCAGCCGAACTCCGCTAATTCCTACAAAACTAAGATTGGGTGATTTATATAAAATCTTTAGCCTCATCTGAAAAACGGAAATAATATCTACTCATGTAGTTTCCATAAAGTTTGTATAATTTGTGTCACACACCTAGTGTAATGATTTTTTAATCCATGAACATTATATCCCTTTATTCCTTTTCTGTAACCTAATGTGTTTTTTTGTGTGTGCCTGTTATTTGAAAGAAGATGAGAATACAATTCTTTAACATTTTATTTAGGATCAGTCATTTCTGGTGTCCAGCCTCATCTAGGTCCTCAGCAATTCTTTTTAATTCCTACGTGGTCCTTTGTCACCCCCTGTACCCATTTCCCATGCTGGCTCTTTGTAGCTGTGCCCCTTGCCACTTCCAGTGTGCCAACCTGAGGAAGATTCTAGGCTAAGTGAGGGCACATGTAGCAGGTCTGTGATAAGTAACTCTGGGCCAGGAACACAAGAATGGCTTTTGTTGGTGTTTTTGTCACACTGTTGGCTTTTCTAGTCTTGCCAATGTTTCAAACTCTGCCTGCCCCTAAATGTTGGCATTCCCCAGTGATACACATGGACATAGATGTTTACAGTTTACATTTTCTTCAAGGCCGACGCATCCACTCTTGGCATCACTTTGTTATGTGAGGGAGAGTCTATTTCTACATCCTGGACTGAGCTTGTTCTCGTCTTAGGCAGCCCTCTGTCGAGTTCCACGTGAATGTTCCCAGGCGCACGCTGCCCAACATGTTCAAAACGACATTCACCGTCTGACTCTGTCATCGTCCCTTTCCCCCTTGACTGCCACCTCAGGGAGCAGCGTGGCCACCAACTGACTCTCTCACCAGTGCCAGCCACCCAGGGTCATTCTCAGATTCTACACTAGCTCTCCCACTGTGCGGCCTAGACAGCCACTCAGAAAGTCCCATTGGTTTGATCTATGCAATATGTCTGAGCTCCAGCCTCTCATTTCTAATTCTCTCCTAGTAACTTAGCTCAAATTTATACCGTTTCTTCCCTCGATTACTGCCACGGGCTTAATGAGTCTCCTGGCTTTTTATCTCAGTCCCTGCAATTCATTCTTCCCAGTGCTGTCAAATGTGAATCTTCCTGAAACAGACATCTGATCATGTCACTGCTCAACTCCCCACAGCACCTCTTGGTTGCTCTTGAATAAAAAAGCATCTCCTTGGCATAGCTCACAGTCTGTCAGACCAGCCCCTCGCCTGGCCCTGCGGCCTTCCTCTCATCTCCTGCCCCCGTGCTTGCTCTTATGTTCTGGGCACACAGACCCACTCTCAGCTTCTTAAACAGGAGAACATACTGTCTCTTGCTTCCCAGGCTTTGAACTCACATTCCCCCTTCCTGGAACCCTCCACCTTTTCCTTGTCTAGCTACTTAATACTTTTAAAAATTCAACTCAAGCCCTGGCCGGTTGGCTCAGCGGTAGAGCGTCGGCCTGGCGTGCAGGGGACCCGGGTTTGATTCCCGGCCAGGGCACATAGGAGAAGCGCCCATTTGCTTCTCCACCCCCCCCCCCCTTCCTCTCTGTCTCTCTCTTCCCCTCCTGCAGCCAAGGCTCCATTGGAGCAAAGATGGCCCGGGTGCTGGGGATGGCTCCTTGGCCGCTGCCCCAGGCGCTAGAGTGGCTCTGGTTGCGGCAGAGCGACGCCCCGGAGGGGCAGAGCATCGCCCCCTGGTGGGCAGAGCGTCGCCCCTGGTGGGCGTGCTGGGTGGATCCAGGTCGGGCGCATGCGGGAGTCTGTCTGACTGTCTCTCCCCGTTTCCAGCTTCAGAGAAAATACAAAAAAGAAAAAAAAGAAAAAAAAATTCAACTCAAATGCCACCTACTCTAGGAAATCCTCTTCGCACAAAGCCCCTTACAATCCGTATTAAGCATTTCCATGATACACCGTTCTTAACTTTTTTATAGCCCTGAACACATTATTTTGTAATGAGCTATTCACTTGTCTGTCTCAGTCTCCACTTGAGTTCACCCAGAAGCAGATCCTGACACAAGGACCCGAGTGAACTGGTTTATAACAGAGCGGAGTCCAGGCGACTCTGGTAACGGAGTGGAGGAGAGAGCCCGGGGGAGGCAGAAAGCCAGCCTAGCACGTGTCACCGTACAAATTACCGCGTGGTACCGGGACACACATCAGCCGAGGGACTCGCGCGTCAGAGTTGTTTCAGCTCCAGAGCAGGAAGCTGGGTTATTTATACACCAACACCCAGTCACTGGCTCAAGGGGCTGTTCCTAACGGAGTGAGGGTGTCGGTGGACGGTCATTCCTAGAAACCTCCAGGCTGCTATGTATACAAGACCTTAGCAAAAGGATGACGATGTTTTGAGTAAGGAGTCAGGCTGGTGTGCACAGTAATGGGAGGCCCGAGAGCGTATACGGACAGACATCTGACAGCCGAAGCAACCGGCTTACTCGGTTACATAATCACCGACCTGAGAGCCCGGGCCAGATAGATAACTGAACGTTTGATGTTATAATATTAACTTCCCCCAAATAGCTCATGTAACAAAACTGAGTCAAGATTTTTAACCTGGTTTTGTATGACTTCAAATTCCGGGCTCCTTTGCCCCCACCAGACAGTCAGTCACCCATCCCAACACCAAATAGGAGAGAGGATGAAAATGAACAGTGGCAAGAAGACGGGCTCACAATAGAAAACGGGCTCCCTGGGTCCTGAGGGATGCTAAAATGTGCTCAGAGAATTTCCGTTCCGCTTCACTGTGTGCAAGGAACGAGGGTTTTCCCTCTGGGGTCACAAAGAATAAGAGACTGCCTCATCTTTCACCACCTCACAGTCCTTTATGTGTGTTTGTATTTGCACATGCGAGTGAATGTGTGGGTGGGTGGGCAAGTAGGCAGAAATGACATTATAAGAAAATTTTCAAAAGATAAAAAAGGATGCCTACTTCACCAACCCAATTTAAAAAAAAAATCTTTTACCATTTTATCATAGTCATAACGTTATTCTGGGATGACATTGCTTCCCAAGGGTAAACCACAGTATAGTCTGAAAACAGCCATCAATCCGGGATCAAAGGCATGGTTCCATGCGTGGCGTTGCATCACAGTCACTTTGGGACTTTGGATGGTACTGACTGTCCCGGCCTCAGTCTCTTGGTCTGTGGAATGGAGCAGCGGGGAAGGGAGTTGATTATTTGAGGAGCTCCAAGGCCCCTCCCAGATTTACATCTGCCTTGACATCCCTAGACGAGTGGTAAGCTAGGCAGTGTCAAATGAGTCGTCTTTCTTTTTCTTCCAATGAGTTTGGTGACCATTTGATATTTACTTATAAAAAGGATGGAAGGAGGTAAAGGGTACACCAAAATATCTATGTACATAGTGCATGGACACAGACCACAGAAAGCAGGGTGGTGCTAGGCAGAGGGAAGGGGGTGTTGGGGGGGAGGTGGGCACAGCGGGCGGGAAGTGGGGACAGAAAGAGATGCTGCGTGGGGCGGGGGCACACGATGGCTGTGTGCAGAGACGTTTTACTGGGATGTACACTTAAAACCTGTACGGTTTGGCAAACCATTGTCATCCCAATAAATTCAATAAAAAGAAAAAAAAAAAAAAGAATCTCTGCATTTTCTCTGTGATGACTAAAAGTAACTCATTGATATTCCAAACAGGACATTTCTTAAGCCTTTAGTTCACAATATGACCCATTGCACATTAATAGTCAGAAAACTAAGACTTAAATAAATTGAGATTACTGTTTGTCCCAAGGATTAAAGGAGAACAAGTTTGTTATTGTCAAATAGTTTTCACAAAGAATATTAGAAGACCATGCATAAGCTTTATAATGAGGCAGAACACATTTAATTTTCCATATTAAGCCCTCAGAAAAGAAATTATTATATAAGTCATATTACATTAAAATATAAATATTATATAAAGTAATATATAAAAAATAAAGTAATATAAATAAAAAGTACCTAAATTAATTTATAATTAATTATGTATCTATAGTATGTAAAATGTTTAAATAAAAGAAAATACATAAATTAGTATACCCAATAAGATATATACTTTGGAGGCACACACATGGCACCTTATATTTGTCTGTTTTATTTCAAACCATAGAATAGTAATAAACACCTAGTAGGTTCACAAAACTTATTGTTGATTGTTGATTGATTTTGTCTGACGTTAGGACAAATAAAGCCCTTTCCACAATGAATTTACAACCTTTCAGTTTCTCAGCATATTGAACTGAAAACAAGTCATAAATGAAAAACATAGTGACAGTCTCAGAGAATAAGAGAGGACATATATTTGACTAGAGATACTGACGTGTAATGCTAGTTAGAGAAACCCCCTGCGTTTTCATTATTCCCCTTTTATCGGAACCATATGTCTGAAGTGTTAAGTTTGATCCCATGTAAGAGCCAATCTTAGGCTAGGTCTGTCTCTCCATAATTCTCTGAAGTTTGCGTTCCTTTCTCAGCAATGCTCAATAATTATGTTTTAATTGTAGTAAGAGGTCCCAGCCGTTGACTACATGTGTTTCTACTTGATGAACTGATGAGCAGGGTCAGTCATCAGAAGCTGATATGGATTTGGGTTTCTCTGGCAGAAGAGAGCCCTGCCTGGGAAAAATATATATAAACAGCTCTTTGAGAGACTCATCGGTTGGACCCTAGGATTCTGGGTAAGCCGTAGGAGAGACGAAAGGCTAAGGCAGTCTTCGCGCATGCTGCTTTATGAGGAAGAGCCTTCTCCCAAATCCCCAATCATCTCTCTCTCCGGTGAAATTACTGAGGATTAAGCTTTCAGGGTCACTTCCCATCGGAGGCATTATCCTAAACCTTTCCCATCGTCTAACCAGAATAGGAATTTCTGTTATTCACTCTATAACTTCCTCATGACGCTCATTATGCTAATAACTAACTATTAGAATCTTGTGTGCAGACAGCAGCAACCACGCTTATCTTGTTCCCTGGTGTTTCCTCAGTACCCAACATGAGGCTAAATTAAGTTTGTTGAATGAATGATGAATGGTTCAAACTCTTGCCCAAAGAAGAAAGCCTATAAGGTAATATTTAATTCATCTTTGAACATTTCAAAAGCAGGGAACTCAGTAACTTATAAATAGGCCATTTTGATTAGAATTTTTTGTAACATTAGTAAGCAAACAAAAATATTTTTTAAAATCATGAAAAATACATTTCATATTTTCATTTGGCAAAAATTAGAAGTGTGATAACACCAAGTGTCAGGAAGATGATAATCTTCATGATTCCACACACATTGCTCATATAGACATGCTAGAAACAATTTGGCGTTATCTCTTACCTATAGACCCAAGAGAAATACTTGCACATTTTCCATGAAAAGCATGGACAAGAATGTCTATAAGAAGTACTGTTCAGCCTGACCAGGCGGTGGCGCAGTGGATAGAGCATCAGACTGGGACACAGAGGACCCAGGTTTGAAACCCCAAGGTCGCTAGCTTGAGCGCGGGCTCACCTGGTTTGAGCAAGGCTCACCAGCTTAAACCCAAGGTCTCTGGCTTGAGCAAGGGGTCACTCGCTCTGCTGTAGCCCCCGGGTCAAGGCACATATGAGAAAACAATCACTGAGAAACTAAGGTGCCGCAACAAAGAATTGATGCTTCTCATCTCTCTCCCTTCCAGTCTGTCTGTTCTTCTCTTTGTCTCTCTCTGTCTCTGTCACATACACACACAAAAGAAGTGCATTCACAAGTTTTTGTTAGAATGCCACTACAGTTGAAGGAATGTGCCTGTGAAAAGGGTAATAAATAAATGAGAGAATAAGTACATGAGGAGCATGTATATACCAATTGTTACAATCCACAATATATCAAACTTTTTGATTAGCTCAATTTTGTGTTCCTGAAGTCTTAGAGTAAGCTAGACATAATAAGGTTTCTTGGTATTGTTACCTTAATTGCCTAGATTTGATCATTTTACTGATGAAGACCAAGATCAAACACAAATCTGGTGTCCAATAATTATCTTTAAAATAAACAGAACAATTCCTATGTTCTGTACAGTTATGGTTCATTCATTTATTTATGTTAATTCTAGAAATATTTATTAAGCGTATACTATGCACAACTATATTCAATATCCTGCCATTGAGAAGTTTATAAACTCAATCCCTATGACACAAACTAAGTTTCAATCCCAGAATAGAGGCAATTATTATCATGATAAAGTATCATCATTATAAATTAACATAATAAATGCTTCAAAAGTGGAATTAAAGCATATCTCCTGTGGGAGAATTGTGAATTCTTCTAAAGTGGAAACTCAAATACTAAAATTTATCTTGGTTCGTCGAGAAAACTTCCCTGGTGAAAGGACATGTAAACCAAGACGTGAAAATGCATAAAAGATGTTTAGGTGAAAAAGAAAGCATCTCAGGTAAATAAAATGAAAGTTAGCACACTTGGAAATGAGAGAGTGATTTATTAAATTAAATAAGCCTGGTATGACTAGAGATAGTAAAAACAGCAAGGGATGAAACTGACAGGTAGGCATAGTCCTATTGATGAGAGCCTTCAAAATCATGTTATAAATCTGAACCATATCCAGGGGAAATGGGATTTCATTCAAATTATGCAGCCGAAGTATGGTAATCATGGGTTTCCACTTCTTAAAGATCATAGTTCCTCATAGGTGGGGAAGAATTGGAGGAGGTCCCGGAGTGGAGGATGGGAGACCAGCTAGGATGCAATTTCACTGTTGTGAGAAGGATAATGGACACTTTGATGGAGGTATTTGTGATGAAGACAGGAAGAAATAGTCAACTGTGAGAAATATATTAAAGGAAGAATATATAGAACTTGGTTTCTGATGAAGATTTTTCTTTACTTTTGCTATGCTCTTAATGTTTTATTCTGATGTACCTAAGTAGTTCTTATTAAATCATCCTTAAGATGCAGTGGGTTTCCTGAATCTCAGTGTATTAGAGTAATTCCATCACAGTTACCTTGAACTCGTTTGTTAAAAAATAGTGTGCCTCCTGTTCCTCTTTTTCTACTTTGATTCTCCCAAATGTTTTCTGCCAGACCCCCAAGTCTCATTCTCATAGCGAGGTCCAATGCAGTTCTACCATGGTTTCGAGGCTGTTTGGATTGACGCACTATGTATTTCTAGAAATCTAAGCCCCACTATCCAATGGAAGTCAGAATTAAGTCATATTTCCCAGTCGTAGGATCAATAGGTCATTGCCAATTAAAGGACATTAAAGATACTCCAAATTTGTGAGTTAGCCCAAAGCCCAAGTTAACTTTTCTCCTAGTGTTTTTTGGTAGCACTGGGTGAGACCAGAAGGAGAGGCACCCCCTTTACCTCAATAAGGACTCTTGGTACTGACAGAAGGAGTGACAACAATGTGGGACGTGATAGCAATGTCACATTCCAGCAGCAACGTCAAGGTCAAGTCACAAGGCAGAGAAGCTGCAAATTCAGGGTAACAGGTAGGGATGAGGTTGGCACTAGCAGCTTTATCAGAATTTGAACGGCCGCCAAGGAAATCACATGAGATGCTTGGGACTCTGCCTGAAGAGGAGAGGGAGTTAGAATGCTTATATCTTTAGAAATTACAGTGAATGGAAACTCAGAGTCATAGACCATATTTATGACCATCACAGATGTTCTCTTTCAGGGTGGAATAGTAAGAGTTATCTAAATATGACTCAAGTACACTTCAAGAGGAAAATTGTAATATAAATAAATAGAATAATACAAACAAGTGCTATAAGAATATAGAGGGCTGGAGATGTTTTCTATTCTATGGGTCTCTGAGAATAGGGAAAATTGATATACTTTAGCCATTTCAAGGTGTAATGTGAAGAATTAAATTACCTGCATATGAAGGAAGTTGGTTTGTGGGTCCTCAAACTAGACAGTTTGAAATGGCTATTTAAGGTAATTTTTTCCTAAAACACCAGTATTAGAATAGACATTATTCTGCAGTGGCAAAAAACAAACAACTACACCTCCCCCCAAAAGAACAGTAACAACAACCCAAAATCTCAGTGGCTAAACTCAACAAAGTTTATTTCTTACTCACACAAAGAACATTACAAATCAGCAGCTTATAAGGTACAGTTTTTACAATTCAACAATTCATTCAATTCTATCAAGGATATTACATATTATTGTTTTAGTTACATAAGAAGTATTCAATTTGCCCTTTTGAATTAGGGCTTACTTGTCTCTTTGTGACCACAACTGAAGGTCAACTAGCATTCACTTTCTAGGCAGCCATCTAGGCTGGGGACGATAGCATCATCCTATACCAATATCATACATAATCTACTCAGTCTACATTTGTGAAGAAGGAACAACCAGAAAGGTATTAATCAACTCTTTTCCATGACTGCCCAGAAATATTGTGTCATGTGTGACCACAGCCTCTGACCAGATCTATTTTCATGACTTCCTCCAACTGCATAATGGTTGAGAATTAGAATGGGAGAAGAACCAGGTATTGGTGAATACTAGTAATGTGTCCAGAACAAATTATGGAGACAGTCAAGAAATAATGAAGTCTGGTCTTGATTTGGGGAGGGAAAATTATCAGCTAGCAACTGCTTTTCAAAAAAAAATTCATGATAAAGAAAGTCTTTAAAGTGATTTTCCTAACAAGAGAAAGTAGACAGTCTTAAGATTTCAACTGTATAATGGGAATAGGAATGTTGTGGAAAACTATTGAAAATACTTTGTGATACAATATATTTAGAATTAGTATATGAAATGTCAGTTTTAAAATAAAAATATTACTTGGGAGGGTTACTAATCAATGAGCACAGAGTTTAAATTAAGCAATTGGACTAAGTCCTAGAGATCTTCTCCACAACACTGTACCCATTGTCAACAAAGCCATATTGTACATTTAAAATTTTTTGAGGCTAGATCTTATGTTAAGTGTTTTAACAACAACAACAACAACAATGACAATAGCAACAAAAAATGACAGGATATGTGCCAGAATACTTTCAATGGTTATTCCTTAAATGATATAAATATTCTCATTTCTTTGCATTTTCTAAATTTTTGACAATGTGCATGTATTAGCACACATATCATGTATCCCTCTGTGTAATACCTCAAAGTATATGCATGTCTATAATATATGTCTTACTGTTGCAAAGTAAAACATATAAATGTATTCAAAAATAAAAAAATAAAAAAATATATGCTTGATCCTCATAATAGAAATATGTAATATCTTTTAAAATATGGTTTAAAAATTGGTTTTCTTTAAAAAACTTTAAAAATTTCATAGATATTTATGCATTAGAAAATATATTATAAAATACAAAGTTAAAATATCTTCACATGTGTTTATATTATGTGACCATTCCATGTTTAAAACATGAAAATTTAGATTTGTATATGTGATTTACCCAAGGTGATACAATGATCATGTAACAAAAACTGATGAAAATCTCAGTTAATTCTGAGTCAAAAAATCTTTTCTAATTCCAGTTTACTATAATATGTGTATAGAATAGATAAAAATTTGTAATTACTTCTTGTAATTAAAAAAAACTATGCTGCTCAAATGAAGTAATATACACAAATGTGCTTCTAAAATTTTAATACTGTATTTAAGTGAAATATAATTCACATATTCACATATTCTTTTATGACTCAGGGGCCTAATGGGATGCATAGGAATCAGATACAAAACCTTCTCTGTTTGTTGAGTTAGCAATTTTAGAAGGAGGGTCTGCAATGAGAGAGAATGAAAGGCGTGAACGATCCCTGTAAAACGTCGAGTATAAAAATGGGTTCAATGCTATTGAGAATTGTGAACCTATTAGCTTGGTTTGAGCAAACAATCTACTTATAAGAGCCATTAAAATATTTGATAAGATAAAAATCTGGGGATCTTTGGTGAAACAGCAGAAGAGGGAGTCCCTGCAACCCATGAAGAAGGGGAATAGTAAGTTGCTGGAAAATTATTACAGCAAGAGTATGAAAAAATAGACTGTAACAGAGACAGCAGGGAAGGCAGACTATCTGAGTTGGGATATTTTTGGTCAAATGTAACAAAACTTCCAATATTAACTCACTTAAATGGAACAGAATTTGTTGGATCACATGGCTGGCTTCTTTCAATTCTTACTCTGGCTACTCATTCAATGATGAGGATCTGGTTTCTCCATTATTGAGTCATAAATCCAGGTTCAGCAATAATATTTTCTTATCTCAAGATGACTGCCTACACCTTTAAGGGTCACACTTTGTACATATGCAGAAAGCAAAGTGCATCTCTTCTCTCAACCATGAAACCAGTCTCAAACATCACTTTTATTGACACTTAAGTCATGTTCTAATTCCTGAAACTATTTTGCTATTTCCACACAGCTGAGATCTTGCCTGCTCTATCTCAAAAAAAAAAAAAAAAAAGGCTTCATTGAAGCATGTGAGGTTTGGGGTGCCAGAATTCATATCTGAGCCCAAAGTAGGGTATTGTACCAAGAACAAGGTGAATGGATGCTAAGCTGCCCGAGGTGGTGGTGTTAGTAATGTAGGAACTGCGATGGGGACCCAGACTATGATAGGGACATTTGAAAGACAGGAATACATAATACACTGGTTTTGATAATGGTTTGAACTAGAGAGCAATAAGGACACTGGACTTAGTGATTATTAAGAAAAAGCATTTGAAAGCAAAAAAGATAGTGAAGATGACCAGGTCCATGTGGAGGCTATCAGATCGTCACCTTGAAGGCTCTTGAACAAGAGCGAGAGTCGGTAGCAGTAATGGCCCCACTGGCCGATCATTTGTAAAGTTAATAACAATTTTCTAATTAGTTGAAGTTTGCAAGTGTCAGGTTTTGGAAACTATTGTTAATGGAAATCATTATAAAAATGAATTGACTTCCTAAGAAGAGTGTATTTGGGAATAATTTAAATTTTTCTTCATGATTCAGCACTGCCATTTGTGTAAAAAAAAAAAAAAGAATATTCTATTTCTAGGAGATACAGTACTCTCTATCCAGTATTTTTCCCCCCATTTTATTCCTTCTCCCTCACGATCATGCACCAGCTTTCTCTCTTTGCACCTCTCTCATGCAGTGTCCTCTTCTTCTAAACTTCTGCCTCTAATCTGGGACACTCAGTGCCCCAGTTTCCTCATCTGTAATATGGGGAAACTAATAGCGCCTTCCTCATAGGAGGGTTAAGAAAATGCAATGGCACAAAGACATTCTTTAAACCCATGTCCCATACAAATGTAAGGCATTCTTTGCACACAGCCACTAAGGCGGTGTGTAGTGGTTCATCTCACACACCACATGACATACCTTTGTTTACCATTTTGATCTTTAATTTCCTTGTTTGTAGAGTGGGGACTGAGATAGAAACTCTCGACTGGAATTGAGGTTGTGCATTCGTTGAGTTAAATACAGGTAAAATGTAGACCTGACTTATTATTTCCACTTCTTTATTGCCTCAAACACAATTTGAGCCTGACCAGGCAGTGGCACAGTGGATAGAGCATTGGACTGGGATGCAGAGGACCCAGGTTGAAAACCCTGAGGTCGCCAGCTTGAGTGCAGGCTCATCTGGTTTGAGCAAGGCTCACCAGCTTGAGCCCAAGGTCACTGGCTTGAGCAAGGGGGCACTTAGTCTGCTGTAACTCCCGGTCAGGGTACACATGGGAAAGCCATCAATGAACAGCTAAAGTGCCTCAACAAAGAATTGTTACTTCTCATCTCAATCCCTTCCTGTCTTTCCCTATCTGTCCCTCTCTCTGTCTCTCTCTGTCTCTGTCACACACACACAAAAATAAACAAAACAAACAAGAAAACCAATTTGAAGTAGCTCTTTAGATCCTTTTTCTAAATCAAACCACAGACCTATATCCATAAGCAACGGGTGCCTGCTTTTTCTAGTTTCTTTTATTTCTTTCTCTTTAACCATGTTTCAGAAATGCATAGAATCTGAGTTACCCCACCAGTATGACTTCAGAGCAGAACAAAGTGATGAATCAATTTGTTTGTAATTTACATGTTTCAGATTCATACCTAGCTGGCAGTTCAGTCAACTTTATCGACTGTCTTATCTTCACGCTCGAATATCCTGGTTTAAGAAGATCTATTTCGTGATGCCTTGTAGATTTTAAGTAGCCAGGCATCCGATGAATCCAGGTAGAATGCTGGTCAGGGGACAAGTGAAAGAACAGGGTTGAACTGCGAGCAGGTGCAGTGTGTCCTGTCTCCGCCGCCTCAGGAGGGAGGGAGCCCCGGAGGACAGCTTACAGGGCTGTCCACTCCAGAAGTATCTGCCAAACGAATAGCTCGGCCATCCCGCTTTCATCTCGTCTGTCCCTTCCCCAAGGGCTCAGGTTTAAACTTCTGTATCTTCTCATTAGTGGGGTTTAAATTTTGACTCCACGTGAGCCTGACCTCCCAGGGTCTGGTACTCCCTCCAGCTCCAGGAAGCTACAGGTCCAGAGCCCCTCACGGTTCTGATCACTCTCAGGCTTGTGCTTTCGCTGCACTGCTTTGCAGAGACCTGCAGTGCCCGGATTTCGGGGTTGACACATAGACAAGCAATTGTTCAAGGCGCATCTCCACTCACCCCTTCACCCAGGTGTTCATTCATCACACAGTATTGACTCAGTTCCATCAGACACTATGCTAAGTAATGGGAACACAGCAGTCAACGAATGCCCCTCATCAAGCTTCCCTTCTGGGGTAGACAACAGACATATATAACAAGCTGCTCAAAACACACGTGCAGAAAGGACGTGGAGAAATTCAAACGCTTACACGCTGTTGGCGGAAACGCAAATGGTGCCGTCACTATGGGGAACGTCATGGAGCTTCCTAAAAACAATCAACACGGGACTGCCATATAATGCAGCAATCCCGCACTTCTGAGGAGCCACCTAAAAGAACTGAAATCAGGATCTTGAAGAGATATTCATGCTCCTCGGTTCTTTGTAACACTTCACAATGACGTGCGAGTAACCTAAATGTCCATTCTAGATGAATGGTGAAAGAAAACATGGACTAGACGCACAACGGAATATACTGCTCAGCTCTCCTGTACACGCGGCAACATCGACGAACCCGAGAATGGTATGCTCAGGGAAATAAGCCACTCAGAGGGAGGCAATACCGCATAATTCCACTCATATGAGATATCTAAAATTATCAAAGTCATAGGATCTAAGAGTGAACGGTTGCCAGGTTCTAGGGGGAGGGAGAAATGAAGTATTGCCTGTGATGAGCATAAAGCTCCCGTCCAGCAAGGCGACTGAGCTCCAGAGCTCGGCTGCGCCCTCCCGCTACGCCTGCCCTAAAGGATGGTGCGCTCACAATTTGTCAGGAAGGGCGATCTCCCGCCACGTGTTCTTCTCGCAATAAAAAACTTAAAAGCCAAGTAAGCACAGATGTAAATATAATTGCAAATTGGGGATAGCTGTAAGGTTTTCTATTAAATAGTAATTACTTTTGAGTTGGGTGGGCCTGAAAAACTGTCTATCGGACCTCTTAATTTTGAAATAACTCTGAGACCTTAAAACGAAGATATAATGACATCCCAGAGAAAAGGAAAAGAAAAAGAAATACCATTGGAAGCATGAAAAAAAAAAATCCATCAAGAGGCAAACAATGGCCTTTAGAATTTGTGCCACTTAGGGCGCTATTTCCTCTGATCTTTTAAATGTAAGAATCGCAAATAACTCATTGCAACAAACAAAACAAAAGCAGGCTCAGGGTCACTTAGTGCAGAGATTCAATGCCAGGTGTGCACGAAGTCCCCTCTGCCAGGCATGTTTCCCTAAAGGGCCGCTTTCTTTACCTGGTTTCCTATGCTTAACGCCCCCCACCCCCCCCCCCCCCCCCCAGTCACACAATCAGTATTGAACTTCAGAGTGTGTCAGACCCGTCTGGGGAGCTTGTTAATAATACAGACTTAAAGCTCCCCGGGGCAGGGGAAGAGAGAGTTGCACTAGACGGGGCTTCTCAGGAGACTCTGATTAAGTAATTCATTTGTCAAATCATTCATTCATCCAACAGATATTTATTGAGCATTTAATGAATGCTAGGCCCTGGGATACTCTAATAAACAAAGCAGACATAGCTCCCCGCTCTCCACGGGGGTGAGGGCAGTGCAGGAGGAAGTGAGAGGTGGTAAGAAATATAGAAAAATATAAAAATAATATGGTGCATTTGAAAGTCATCCGTGTTATCGTGCAAATGAGCATGGACACGATGGCCGTGCATTCAAGTTTGTCCACATTAATTCGTGTTTGCCACCAGTGGGGGGGCTGGGGGAAGTCCCGATCAAGCATTTTATCCTCTGATGTAATAGGTATAAAAGTCAGCATCACAATATTTCTTAAGTGCAGAGTGCAAAGACTTACCTTTATTTCTCTGTAATGGAAATAAACTTGCTGTTCAAGGTTCTCTATCTCCCACTGAGGGAAAACTAAATCTTGTCAATTCAAGGTCAATTTACGAGCTTCCTTTCTGACCTGTGGTGGCTCAGTGGATAAAGCGTCGACCTGGAAATGCTGAGGTCGCTGGTTCGAAACCCTGGGCTTGCCTGGTCAAGGCACATATGGGAGTTGATGCTTCCAGCTCCTCCCTCGCTTCTCTCTCTGTGTCTCTCCTCTCTCTTTCTCTCTCTCTCTCTCTCTCTGTCTCTCCCTCTCCTCTCTAAAATGAATAAATAAAAAAAAAAGTTGTATTAAAGAAAAAGGCAAAACTCTTTAAAAAAAAATTACGAGCTTCCATTTTAAATGAAGTCTCTGATTCAAGATTCTCCTCCTCTGTTGCTAAGATTTGTAGTAGATTTACCTATTATCCTGGCAACAACAACAACAACAAAAAGAAAAAAATGGGGGGGGGGGACGGTGTTGTTTTGGTCTCAGTTGTCTCTGCATTGGGCTTGTGTTGGCAAACATCACTTTCCTTGCACTAGCTAGGAAAGGCTCAGTGAGGAGCTTACTGCCGCCCCCTGCTGGCAGGTCTCCAGTTTGGCTGACACTGTTGTTTCTCTGAGATGCTGTTGATTTCACCTGACACCAGGTTTGAGTTTTCCAACCCAAACCTTATCCAAAGAACCCCACAGAAGAATCACTAAATCTCGGTTTTAACCACCATCTCTGCCACTCTGGACACGTGGGAACGGTTGTTAAATCCTTCCCTCAGAGAAAGAATTGTTGTTCAAAAAGTGTAGAGGTGATACTTTAGCTACAGAATAGGAATAAATAATTCTTGGAGAATAATCTTTAAAAAGTATCTTAATAAATTGTCTTAGTCAGAGATGTGGATGTCTAGGACATCTCTGGGGTGTTTCAGAAAGTAGGCTAGGCTCTCTTTGGTGGAGGCACTTCATGCAAGGACGGCGTGGTCAGTGAGACAGTATGGTTGGTGAGACGGCGCAGTTGGTGAGATGGCACTCTTTCATTCTCTTCAGGGTGACACCCCCCAACACTATTGGAAATAGTCTAAATTTAAAGTTTATTTCATGTTGCAATTTCCAGGCTTTACTCAAAACAAAGAGAAAAAAACAATTTTTTATTTTTTTGTGATCTGTCAGAATGGACAGAATCACATATATATTATTATTTTTCTTCAGAAAATTGTAGACGATGAATAATGTACAGGAAAGACAAATGGAATTACCATACTTCCCCATGTATAAGACACTCCTATGTATGAGATGCACCTTAATTTTGGGACCTGAAATTTGAAAAAAAATATATTACATAAAGTTATTGAACTCAAGTTTTATTCATCATAAAATTCATACAATTCCACATCACTGTCAAACTCCCATCCACTAGCTTGTTCTCATCTGTGTCTGATGATAAACCACTGTCTTCATATATTGTCTCATCCTCAGTGCCATTTAAGGCATTTGAAATACCACACTTCTTAAATGATTTGACAACAATCTCAATTTTGATATTATCCCAGTATCTTTTCACTCGGGTAAAACTTCTCCTATAGTTGATTTCTTCCTCTTCCTACTGGTGTCAAATTGTCCCCAGAAGACTTCATCTGTTGGTTCCATTCATCTCTCATGGCAGATTTGAAGGGTTTATTATGCTGATATCAAGTGGTTGGAGCTCGGATGTCAAGCCTCCAGGTACGATGGCAAGTTTTGGTTTTTGCTCTACAGCAATCTTGTTCATGTTTTTTGTTATGTGTGCCCTGAACTGATCAAGCACCAATAGGGCAAGTTTGTGTAAGAGCTCACCTGATCTCCTTATCCAATCTTTCTCAAATCAGAGTTTCATCCCATCCTGATTTAGCCAACCCTTGCCATGATCACATATAGTCACTCCTCGAGGAATGTCTTCTGTTGACATTGTTTTGTGTTTGAAAATCAGCATAAGAGGCAGCTTGGTTCTGTTGGTACAACAAGCTAGAACAACTGTGTAAATGGCTCTTTTCATGTCCACTTGTCTTCACAGTTACAGTTTTACCTCCTTCTTATCAACAGTTCTGTTACTTGGGACATCAAATTGAAGGGCAACTTCATCCATATTTGTAATCTGTCCCAACTCAAACTAATGTGTCTTCCGATGCTGAATGACAAAACAATGAAATTCAAGGACCTTCTGCTCATAGCGCTCAGGCATCATTTGGGCAAGTCTGGTGGGTGTTCACATGCTTGGTCCATTCTGTTTCATGGACCTGAAGCACCAATTGTGTCGTCCTTTGAAATCAGTAACTTCTTTTTGATCAGCAATTCCTCTTCATGCTGAACCATCTCTGTGGACACAGGAATTCCAATTGCCTTTGCTCTTCATATCTTCAATTCTCTCTCTGAATCAGGCCATTCTGCTGACTTGCCTCTTATGGCCTTCTTCTGCCATGGCGTTTTCAGTAGGATTTCTTCTTCCCGTAGCCAGTCTTGGATTGATTTTTCAGTTGGAGGAGGACCAAACTTACATTCAGCAGCACAATTTCCATTCACTTTTGCTAACTGGATTACTTTTAACTTGAATACAGCACTGTACAAAAATCTTTTCTGAGCCATTTCTAGGCAGAACGTGGCAAAACATACCCTACCATAATATACTGGTCACAAGAGCAAAACAATGAGCACAAAGACAACAAATGCAAAAAAGTGGGAAATGCAAATTAAAAAATGTACAACCACTGTATAAGACGCACCCAGTTTTTAGACCCCAAATTTTTTGAAAAGGGTATGCGTCTTATACATGGGGAAATACTGTAGATATACATTAAATCAAATTACTTAAAGCCAGATATTTTTAAAAAAAAAAAAACATTTTGATGCCTTACCTGAGCTGAATGTCCTGGAGAGATTTATACTCATAAACAGGTGCCTGAGAATAGCAATTATTCACATTTGTATTTTTGTAAAGCTCCTCTTAAAATCTTATGATACTACTTACTGAACATCTCACTTAGCAGTTTTCAAAATATGGTCTGGGGATCCCTGCCAGTCCCTGACCCTTTCAAGAGCACTGTGACATCAGCTCTGCTAATGCCCTTAACTGCTCTCTTTACCCCCTACAATAATTATCCAAAGCCTCAGTGAACTTGAGGTTCTATAGTCTTTTCTTATTTTTCCTCAAAGTTTTCAAGGGAAGTCAAGGAAGCTATAATTTGACGAGTTCTGGGAAGGCTGAATGTGACCGCCTCTTAAGTTTTATTAATATCTAGTTAATACCATAAAATCCTCTAATAATTGTCCAAAACATTAATTTTAGCAAAGGCTGTATTCACTACATGAATGCCCTAAGTAGCAGTAGAGATTTCTGGCCAGGTTTTATAATTCCTACTCTATTTTTATTTCCCTGATCATCATATTAACTCTTGATTTGAGGAATCTATATGCTATAAAGCAGCCAGTTGTTTTGGCCATGGTTTAGAAAAATTAATCCAAATCAATCAATTTCCTTGGCAATGCCATGACTATGACTTTGCTCTTTATACTGACTGTATGCTATCTAATTGCTTTGAAGGATTTGAACTGAAGAATTTTTCAATTGGTCTTTATTTTATTTTTTTAAAATTTATTTGAGAGCAAGATGATTTGTTCTTTTACTTATTTATGCATTCATTGATTGATTCTTGTTTGTGTCCTGGCCAAAAATCAAACCCATAACCTTGGAATATCGGGCTGATGCTCTACCCAGCCAGGGCTCAACTGGTTGCATTTTAACTAATCAGCAAAAACTTATTGTATGTTCTTTTGAGTGATGATTTTTTTCTTCAGGTGCTAAAGGGATGAGGATGTGAAAGTCAATGGCTCTGCCCCAGTTCTTTAAATGATCTCTTAATTCACTTCCAGATAATACATATATCATATATATCATATAAATATATATGTGCTAACATTATTCAGTAAAGGGATGTAGAGATCAAGGATACTCTAGCTAATAAAACCTGTAGAAATTCAGAGAGAGATTTTGATAGACAGAGGAGACAATGACACATATTTCATGAGGAGGAAGAAATTGAACTTGGTCTTGAGGGGTGATGGCAATTGAATAAAAGAGTGTGAGAGGGGTAAAGCATGCAGACATGAGTTGATATAAAGGGTGAAGATAAAATCGCATGAAGCTTATTTGGCAACAATGAGAAATACGATTTGGAGAGATGAATATATCATACCAGTGAGAAGTATTGTGAGTCATAAAATTGGGAACAGAGTTTTAAGCAAAAATATTATCTTTCTTGCTTTAGCTCTAGATATGACAGGACACCCAGAAGTTTCTCCAAAGAAATATTTTGGATCTGCTTAGAAATTCCTCCTTTATAGTAGTATGTCAGTCACCATAAATGACCTTTAAAATGATCAATCAGGGATTTCAAGATGACTCAGCTTCAGAATTCAGCAGAATGATCTATGAGTGCCATGGCTATTAACACCAGCACCCACAGCAACCCATCATTAAATGAGGAAAAGGCTGAAGAATTACTTTTTTCTTTAAAGTCAACTTGTGTCTCTTTAAATTCAAATTTGTATATTGAAAAAAACCACTTTATAACACAGTCATGAACTGTAAGAAAATGATACTTTTAAGTTTAGGGGGGCCACCCCTGAGAACTAGATATGAGGAAATGATTACACAGAGGTCTGCCTGTGTCTTGCCTCAATCTTGGCATTTCTAGTTTTAGCCTATTGTATCTCTTAACGTTCCTGCTGAAAATTAATTCTTTGTCTTATGAGGAAGATTAATTTGCCTCTAGTTTCTCTCCTTCAAATCTTTTTGTATACTTTCAACAGAACGGTCTTTCTAACACCTCATGTAAGTGCTGAAAATGCATATTTGATTATGCTATATATCCTGGAATTAAAAAATCCCAACAATTCTTGATTCTCTTTATGATGAAGGTTAGACCGATCATGGCAAACAAGATCACTTCACCAGCCTGATCAGGCAAAAGAAGTTTTCCAAATCTATCCACGGAGCTACCGTCTGGTCAGGCTTCATCAGCCTTTATATCTCAGCGTAGTTCATACTCCTCAGGGAAGCTTTCTTCGGGCCTCTTCACAAGGTCTATTTCACAATACCGTGTATTCTTCACAATTTTAGCATTTAGCACGATTGCAAGTTTACAACTACTGCCATTATTGATACAATGTCTGTTTCTCTTGGTATACAGCAAGATCCATGAGGGCAGGAACAAAATACTCTTTAAGAACCTAGTCTATCTTCAGCCACCAGCACAGATCTTGACGAGTAGAAGAACTCAATACTATCTCGGTGTTGATATTGTTAACGATGTAGTATGCCTGCGTGCGTGAATGGATGACTCTGTGACCTTGGCAGAAAATATAGTCATCACCTATCACATTCACAGGATCATGGTATATTTGGGAAGAAGAGTATCTTTGAAATTTTTTATTGTAAATCCCTCATTCTTTATATAAGGAAATGAAAGCTTAGAAATTCACACTTGCCTAAAATCAGACAGTTCATCGAAACAACAGAGCTGCTCTTAAGATCTAGATCTCCACCACTACTCTGAATTCTTTATACTATGTCACAGCTCTTTTCCGCCAATCTCTTTATTCCAGGTATACACACTGAGGACCCAGGGTCACAGCGAACTAGTGCAGGAGGTGGGTGGCTTCAGTCATTAGGTCAAGAGCCTCCATCCTCACACTCAGGGGCCACCAAGCAAATAGTAGAGTGTTCACAGATCTGGTGAGGTTGGATTAGACTTTATTCCTTCCTAGTTCATGCTTTCTTAGGCTAGTCATTCTCCACATATATATTATGGTTCCAAAAGAAGTAGGACATTGAGTCTGAATGGAACAGGCAATACCTGTGCTTCCAGCCAAAGAGCTCAGCAGTTGGTTACAGTGATGGGAATCCCAGTCCAGCCTGTTAACATACCAAGAACAACAGCCACACCTGAGCACTTGCACATATCAATTCACATCTTTGGCTTCCTCATCCATCTTTAAATCCGTTAAACATGCCCTTAATTCTAAAGTATTTTAATTCACTTCTTCATCATTGCTTTTTAAACAAAACCTTCCCTTTTCCAGTCACTTTCCATAAACGTGTTGCTTCTTAATTATAGCAGTGATGCTCAGTGTGAATTAAACATCACTCAGTGCATCCCCCATTCATCATGATGTCCTACAACAGAGTGGGTCAGATCAGCTAATGTCTTCACTCCCTTGGGGAGCTTGGGGTTACCTCTAGGCAGTCAGGTAGGGGAGTAGGTTGGCCATTTAATTTCCCCCCATTCTCATTTCCCTCCCTTTCTTGTGAACACAAAAGAACTTTAAGCGATTTGTCCCTGGCATTGAAATGCCAACCTTAGTTGATACTTTGAAAACTCAAAGCCTTTTACAAGATGAATAGCAAACTGTGGGTGACAGCTCCTGGGGGGGGGGGGCATTATTGAATTGCAGCCCTGATGACCGCAGTACTTTGGATTTAGATAAAAGACTCCATACAAGACAAATGGTAGGAGGACATCAAACAAGACTGTGTCCGTACAGTGACAGAAGCAATCCAATTGAAGCAGCTGTTGACTTTCCCAAGGCTACATATTATTTCTTCCTTAGTAATTTATATGAAGGAAATAAAGACTGTATATTCGCCTTCTATTTATTCTTTTCTCTAAAAATACAAATGTCCAGTTGTCAAATCTGTGTCTTCTGCTTTTGCCAGGGAGAGAAATATCGATATAGGAATATGTTAATTATTTTGTATTGTGTTTTATTTAACCACGAGAGCAGTGTGTATAAAGGTTATAGACTGAGAGTTACAATCTATAATGATCAGATAAAAAGATTAGTCAGCAAATCGATAGTTCTCTGTACCAACAGGAAGCTTGGTATATTCAAGGCAACAATGAATACAAAGGGTACAGATAAGCATCGGGCACCTTTATTTAGATGAAAACTAATTCTAGAGAACTTCCACTACCTCATTAATTATGTATCAAGCTTCAGGAGACTAAACTGGGTGAAGTACCATTAGGAGCTTTGGGGATGTGCTGGGAAATTCACCTGCTTTACAAAAACTGCAACATGAGAGCCTTTCTTCCTGTTGAGCTGACAGATGTTCAGCCAAACCCAGTTCCTCAAAATGGAAAGGGTTTCTTGTATAGAACTTGCATGAATTTTCAATCTTAAATCTTGGAAACAAGAATGCAGCAGGCTTTAGCTACAGAAGTACCATCAAAATTGTTTAAAACATAAATTTACATTTAATCTACTTAATAAGGAAATGGCACCCTTCATGAAGTTTTATTCCAAAACAACTCTTGATGTTGGTAACTTTTTTTAAAAAAAAATTAATTTTATGCCTTGTGATGTCAGTGGTTTCATGAACTTTCGTACTAAGGGTTTCCTTTGCTTTCTTTGCCTTTTGTATTTGGTGTAATCTACCTTCATCCCACCCCTCCCCCTATATAAAAGCTAACCCATTAAAAAGTGAATTTGAATTTGCTAAATTGTGAACTTTGAATAGACCTTTTAGAGTGGAATGGGGAGAGTTGTTTAAATTGAGGTCTCTTCTAGAATTACAGGTAGCTGCATTTGTTTGCATAACAATGCCTTTTAGGTGGGGGCTCCCTCATAACATTTTTTACTTTGAGTATTTTCCAAAATCAGACTTGCTGTCTTCTAGACAATTATTCAAGGATTTATTAAAGAGAAAACAAAATGTTGTTTAGAATAGAGTCACAAAATATAGCAAGCTTCAATCAGCCTAAAGCTCTTAAAAATAGCTTTAATGGTGTCTGATAGGTGAATTCTATTTGACATTAACAATTAATATCAAAAAAAAAAAGGGGGAAAATAAGGGAAAGAAAAAGAATTAAAGAAAACTGACATAATAGATCTCGTAAAAAGTAGTTTGGTTATCTTGAAGCTATGCTCAGATATTATTTCATATTTTAGAATTTTATTTTCAGTTGTTTTGCATGTTAGAATGGGTGTATATTGATTTACTTCTTCTAGGTCGGATTATATACCCTTAAATGGACTCCTGCAAGTTTCTCATACTGAATCCAATAAGCAATACTGCCTATATTATATTGGGATTTTTTTTTTTTTTTACAGGGATAGAGAGAGAGTCAGAGAGGGATAGATAGGGACAGATAGACAGGAATGGAGAGAGATGAGAAGCATCAATCATCAGTTTTTTGTTGCGACATGTTAGTTATTCATTGATTGCTTTCTCATATGTGCCTTGACTGTGGGGCTACAGCACACTGAATAACCCCTTACTCAAGCCAGTGACCTTGGATCCAAGCTGGTGAGCTTTTGCTCAAGCCAGATGAGCCTGCTCTCAAACTGGCGACCTTGGGGTCTCGAACCTGGGTCCTCCGCATCCCAAGCCAATGCTCTATCCACTGTGCCACCGCCTGATCAGGTTATATTATGTTTCTTAAGTACAAAACACCAGAATAATGTGTGTGTGTGTGTGTGTGTGTGTGTGTGTCTGCCTATGTGCGTGTGGCATGTCTCTAGGAATTTGCAAACCAACCTAGCTACAGCTGACTGTCAAAAAGAGATTGTTCTGCCTTTCCTGATGCCTTTTGAATGTGTACTTGACAACAGCTTCCATTCACTGAGCTCACCTTGGCTGTGGCTATTTGTGTGACAACAGAACCAGTGAAGAAGGGATCTGATTAGTTTTCAGTAGAACCAATTAGTGGCCATCTGGCTCACTGGCTAAGACCTGATGTACAGGTAATCCTATCATACCTCTGGGGTAGACTAGCAGTTGTGATTGTAGTTTACTGAAACACTGACTTCAAAACTCTACTTAGCTGAAGACTATAATCTCTCTTCATCCCCTTCTTTCCTTACTTTCTACATTCTATTTCTTCCAGTTCTTCCCTCCTTTCTTCTCCCCTTTATTTCTCCTTTTTTCTTTCTATTCCTCCTTCCGTCCCTTAACTCCACAGTGGAATTTCACACTTTATAAAGGTCTTTCACACTCTGTCACCTCTGTGGTTTGGGCCCTTATCGTTTCTTGCCTGAACGGCTACTCTGGGCTCTCCCCTGACTACTTCCCACCACCCCTACAATTGCCCCATGCTCACACTCCATCCTCCACATTGGAGCCAGGGATCTTTCTAAAATACAAATCTGATGACAGTATTCCCCCATGGCTCCGCACCACCTCCAGGGTGATGACCCGACACCGTCACAAGGCATCCGAACCCTTTCCGGGTCCGGTCCCGGCTGACCTCCGTGGCTTGTCTCCCACGCTTCCCAGCACACCCCAGGCCCTGGCCGTGCAGAGGCGCAGCGCGCCCTCTTCTCACACGCCCTGCCTCTACACATGCTGCGCAATGTCCAAACTCCTCCCCTTACGTCGTATCTCTCCCCGGATCCTCTCTTTTGGACTTGGCTCATTCTCGCCTCCTCCTTAAGGCTTAGCTAAAGCATTATTAACCTTTGAAATCTTCCGAGACTATCTCTCAATGACTACTCTCCCCACATACACACATACACTCACACACACATTTAAGCTGAGATCCCTTAATATTCTAACATTACATTAACTATACTGCTGCAATAATTTTAATTATAATGTTTTGAAATTGATTTACTTAAATATCTCTTCTTCTAGAGCCAGAATTCTTAACCCTTTCATACCTCTTTGACAATATGGTGAAGTCCATAGACCCATTCTGAGAATCATGTTTTAAACACATAAATCAAAATACAGTAACAAAGAGTATAAATTATAATGGAATACAGTAACCAAAAAATATAAAATATATATTGTGATATAATATTTTATATATATGTTTATTTATTAAAGCATTAACTAAGAAAGTCCAACAGCAAGTCCACTAATTATTGTAATTTCAAAGTAGTGGTAAGTAAAAACAATCTTTTAAGATATGTTCTACCACTGTGATATAATATCAGTAGATTTCTACTTGTAACAAAGTACCACTGTGACTTGTTGTCTAAATTTGTAATCTTTTAAAATGCTAAATTCTAAAGGTAGGTTAAAATTAAGCTATAATTATTATTTCAGACCAATGTCACGAGGAACCTGAATTCTAGAATCTTTGTTGTAGTTTTAGACCATATGGTCTTTAAGGTTTTATGTTAATATACTCATACCTTTATAGTATTGTAACATAGTAAGTACTTGAAATGTTTGTTGACCAAATTAATGAAGAAAGAAATAATTTAATATTGCATTTAACTTAAACCTCACAAACACCCTGTGAATTAGGGAATTAGGCTTTATTATTCTGCTCACATATAAAGAATTTGAAATTAAAGAAGGTTAAGTATAGTTCTCTAGGTGACAAGGCTTATATTTTTAGTTTCTTATTTTTATTGAATTTATTGGGGTAACACTGGTAAACAAATTATATAGGTTTCAGGTGCCCAATTCTACAACATGCCATCTGCACATTGCATAGTGTGTTCACCACCCAAAGTCAAGTCTCTTGTCTATTCCACCAAAATGCCTATCCAGTGATCGGCAAACTCATGAGTCAACAGAGACAAATATCAACAGTACAACGATTGAAATTTCTTTTGAGAGACAAAATTTTTAAACTTAAACTATATATGTAGGCACATTCCTTATTGAGGTAGCGTCCACACGTGGTATTTTAAGGAAAAGCCACACTCAAGGGGCCAAAGAGCCACACGTGGCTCGCGAGCCACAGTTTGCTGACCACCAGCCTATTCCATCATACTGATGCCTCCCAGTATGTTGCATCCAATGTTTCAAACAATCCAGAGAAAGGGAGCAAGAACAGAAAGGTTATGCTCTCAGCTTCTACGAGGGGAAGTGGTTTGACACCTTCAGTAACTCTTGGCTTCCATTATATTAATGCCCCATCACTATTGGCCAGTGGGCTACATGGTCTTCTCCTGGACCTTAGGAGACAGATGAGAACTTGGAAAAGATGATCCTGTCATCCACAAGAGCTTGTCGCACCAGGGAGAATGCTTCACTCAGACTCAGAAACAACCTGAGAAGCGGAGTAAGGATGAAAATGTCACTTCCCCAGCAGCCAGCTCAGAGAGCCACAGTTGTGTAGACTTCGTTTTTGTTTCATTAGCTCCCTTGCATGGAAGGATAAAAGGAAATGCCTGAAACCAGAACACCTTTTCTCACTTTTCAGAATGCGAGCAAAGGAGTGCTGGGTGTGCTCTCTCCTTCCCCGAGCATTGAAATGCCCAGACCATTGTGTGGTACAATGCCTCCTTTCAGGAAGGTAGCTGTCATTGTGTCTTTCTGTTGTACTAGTTCTCTCCTGTCCCTTGGTATTTTCTAGGGTCTAGTTTACAAAGAAAATTCTCAATAGCAATGCCTGGATAAATTTCTCAAGAAAAAGAGAGAGAGAGAGATAGACTCCTTTTAGACTTCCTAACACACACACACACACACACACAGAAAGAAAGATAGGGAAGCAGTGTCAACCCTAGGACATATAAGGTGTGCTGATTCCGTAGTTCAAAGTCACTTTAAATACGCCCACCCCTTCTATCCTTTGGCGGTGAGGGATAAACTAAACAGGGAACGACATACATCGAGCTCTGGGAACTTGCCAGAAGGGTGAAAGTCTGGACATCTGAAAAGTGTGTGGTTCAAGTATGTCTTGATCTTTTCTTTTATAACTTTGTATTTGATGAGTCAAACTATGAATATCGGGAATCACACAATGGTTCCAGGGTTGGGGGACTTCATCAGTAACATGTGCTATATGATGTTATTTCCTAAGGCAGTGAGAACCTGCAGAGCTAAGATGCTTTAGAATGAATAACAACTTAGCTGTAAGGCCACAAGGAAACTCTTCTTAGTATCTCCTCATACTATTACAATTTTAAAAATTACTTAAAATTTCTTTTCTATGTTACTACTCAGAGAATAGTGACCATTTTATTTACCTTTTTTTAAAAAAAATTAAGGCATCTTACTGTAAATCAGGGTCACCAACTTGGCTTATTAATTATGGTACTGTAAACTAAGACTTAGCTAACATTCTGATGCTAGAGGCTATTGTGAAAATTGTCATCCTGCAGGGAAGACACTGTGCAGGGGTTAAGAAAGTATATAAAAGCCAGACAGCTCTGTGTGTGTGAACCATAGGAATGGGACCTACCGCACATCGCTTACCTGCTTTGCTTCACTTTACTTTTCGCAAAACTTATCACGGTAAAATTTTACAACCTCTCTAATGTGGTTGTTCTAAAAAATCAATGCGGTTAAATATATACTATGCTTCACTCAGTGTCTGCTATGTAATAAGGCTCCACCCAGGAGAAAGTAGCTGGTATTACTTGACCCTTGTGAACTTGTCTCACTGTGACTGGTCTTCACATGGTATGCCCAATAAGGGTTGTTTAATAGTAAACATGTGTCTACGCTTTGCTACTTACCAAATGAATTTAAATACATCATTTCCTTTAGAAGTCTCCTGAATTCCAAGAAGGAGCTATCATTATCTTTCTCATTTTACTAACTAGGGGAGAGGTGGCTAAACCTTGGATTTCCTGAAGGTCCAGATGAGTACACAGTGGAGTAAGCAGACCTAACGTGTTCACATTTCAGAATGTGTGTTTAGGATTCCACTTGGTTCTTGTTAACTGAAACTTTACCTTAACTGCAATGGAGTCTCTGATGAATAGAATTACTTTGATTTTCTCATTTCTCATAGTCACATGTGTCATCCTTAAAAGACTGCAATTTAGTTTGCAGACTGGCTGTCTAGAAATCTTATGAAAAGGTGGAATCCTCTCATCCCGACCCTCCCAGACCACAGGCATTCTGAAGCAAGACTTCCGGGATGAGGGAGAGAATGTGTCTTCCCTTGTCCCCCAGCTCCGGGAGACGGTGAGGCTGCTGGTCCTGAGGGAGAGAACGTGTCCTCCCTCTTCCCCCAGCTCCGGGAGACGGTGAGGCTGCTGGTCCAGAGACCCGAGTCCCGGCAGCCCTGCCTCGGCTGACTTCACCACCAGTTGGCATCTCAGGACATCTCTGCCATCATCTAGTAGCCTATTTGCAGAAGAAACTTCAATGATATGCTGTGTTGTGTACATTTGTACTTTTATTTGTTTATATTGTATAATGTTTTGCCATCTCAAAAAAAAAAAAAAAAAAGAGTACCTTTCTGGTGAAGGACTGTCCCTCCCAGGGCTAGCCAATTCTTAGAGACAGCCAAGAGCTCAGGTGGGGGCAGACCTTTGATCGGAAAGCTAACCAGTCCAGAGCCCGACCTCCTCTTTCTGGCCCGTGCACCCCAGGGCGCAATCCTCTGACTCCTCCCAGGGTTAGATTCCAGGCTGCTGGAGACCACCCCCTGTGGCCCGAAGCCACCCACAGTATTCAGCCTCTTCATCTCTAAACTGCTTCCTTTGCCCTGCTTTGCCCTTCCTGGGGAAACGCCAGCGAATCGTTGGCTTCAGCTTTCCCCTCACTCCTATCTTCTGTCATTTGATCAAAACCTGACACTTCCCCTGTGACCACACCTGACCTGTTGTGACTCCCTCTCTAGGGGATCTGTGGCTATAATAAACTTGTTTTCCGAGGTCTCCTCCTGTCCTCTCTTGCCTCCGTACCTAACTGTTCATCCCTTAAAAGGACACAGAATGCATGCTTTCTTCAGGCAGTGAAGGATGGGGCATGCAGCTCTCTTTTCCAAATGAGCAGTCCTGAGTCGCACTTTTGTGACAATCCTCCTCTCCAGCATCTGATCAGGCACATACAGAATAATACCATTAGAGACGTGGGTGAACAAAGCACCCCTGCCAATAGCAGGCCTGCCGTTGGCACACAGCACTTTCCAATGCCTTCTCACCGTAATATTAGCCTCCTGCCGCCCCGCCCAGGACCGGGTCTCCTTAAACCTCCCTGAGTCTCTCTGCTGCAGCCATGAATCAGACACCGGGGCTTCCCACGGGCTGGCTTTATGGAGCCGCATTAAAGGAGACTATATCTCAGATGGCCCCAGCACAGCCAAAACAATCTGTCACTTTTAATTCTTGCTGTCACCTCATTAAGTATATGGCAACATCGACGATAAAACACATTTTCTCACCAATATGCGACACACACGCCATTCCAAAATGTAACATTTTCTCCTCCTCTATTCAGACGCGGTTGTAAATATTCAGCCGCTGAAAGATTCATTGAGCAAACATATGTGCCAGGGTACTGTATATAACTGACGGAGGCAAAGAACAGTCTCCGTGGACACATAAAACAATTAAAAATAACTGTGCTTCCAAGCAGGCTCCTATAACACAAAGGTCAGGCCCATAAATATGAGCAGGATGGCGATAATGTCTCTATCCATACAGACCCCCAAACACAAAACTACAACAGGTCAGAACTCAAAGGTTAATGTAGGAAAAAAACAAAAAAAGAACCTCTGAAATTATGCCCTATTCCTCTCATGTCTTTTCCTTCTGTGGTCTTTTCATTAAAGTTAATATATGTGAGTACAGTGGAAAATTTGATCAAGGCCAAATGCTTATCACCAGCCACTAGTTTATTCAATGCAAAATATTTACCCTTATCCATAAGCTAAAATGAAGGAGCTCTAGCAAATTCTCTGTGAAAGGCAAACGTCTATGGCTTTCCACCCTCATTGACTAGGTTGCTTGTTTACACATTAACTGCACTGAAGTTTGAATTCTGCTCAGAGCTGCAGAGAGACGGATCTGAGGTCTGGGATAATTTTTGCAGTAATACACCGAGTGTGATAATAAGGTTTATGCATGGTTGTAAAGAATGTGCTGACAGATGGAAAAGGAGCCTCCTCGGTCTGCACAGCGTTCATTTATATACATATATATATATATAAATTCTACTACACCTGCCTCCGATTCAAGCGGCAATGCTCCCGCTACCGTCTCTCCTGAACAGGAACATTTCAGAGTGTAGAGAAAAATTCCAACCCCCAGTGGACTAATTCGCTAAAATTTCAAGTTGTGTGCACATCAGCGTATCATGGACTCCTCTATTACCATTCGAGGTGTCACGTGTGATGAAAAACTTGTCCCCTCCAAACATGAATCTTGAAGTCGTAAGTGCCTGAGGTAGTGAGCAAGTCAATGCAGCAAGGAAGATGCGAACAGAATGGCTCCCACAATGGAGAGACACTACCAACCCTTCTCTCCAGAGGAGGACACCGGCTAAGTTTGCCAAGGGTGGCTTTTCACCACGGGAGAGCGCAATGAGAGAGCAGCTTGTATTAAGGCCGCTGAGCCATCTCTACCCCCTGCGTTGCTGGGACATTTGAAAGCACATTGACTAAAGGAAAAGAACTCTGTGCATAGTGAATTCTTTGCTCTTAACAAAAAAGAAGCCAACAATGATCCATCCACCCAGCGCTGACACCTTGAGTCTCTAAGGCCTAGGGTCAGCTTTCTAGGGGAAAGAAAACCAGCTCCCAATATTTATCTCTTAGACTGTGTAACTGTGTTCTTGGAAAAGCTCATTCCATGATAGATGATGATGATGATGATAATAGTAATAATAATAATATTAATAATATAGGTAACCCCCACACAAACCTCAATCACTTTCTATTTATCCTCAACCTTTTAACTAAATGCATCTGTTTTAGTTTCCTGGAGCTGTTGTTACAAATCGCCATAAATCGAGTGGCTTAAATGACAGAAATGTCTTTCTCACACTTCTGAGGTCAGAAGCTCAAAGTCGAGGTGTCGGCAGAGTTGGTTTCTGCTGAGGACCAGAAGGAAGGCTCTGTCCCAGGCCTCTCCCCTGGCGTCGTAGATGGCCACATCTCCCCTATGTCTTTTTAGATCGTCTTTCTTCCGTGTATGTCTCTGTATCCAAATTTCCAGAATTTTTTTTTTTTCATAAGGCATCAACCATGTTGGATTAGGGTTCATCCCAATAATCTCATTTTAGCCTCTACAAAGACCCTATCTCCATGAGCACACACTCCAGGGGCTTTGTGGTTAGGAGTTTAACATACGGCTGTGAAGGGAACGGAATTCAGCCCATAGCAGCCTCTTCTATTCAAGGAACTACAACAACAACAACACAAAACGTGTGTCTTCCCGCTGGTGTGATCCCATCCTCTGGGGACCTTCCAGGGAGAGGCCCCTATGCGCCTGTGGTTCTCAGAGCACAGCCTGGAGAAAAGAATATTTGGCTCCTCATTGCTGATGATGCTCCTGAAGTATTGTTACCTTTTCTAACATCTGCTCCTTACAAATTCTTCATAACCAGCGATGCCATCCCCTCTCCTGCCATCTCCTCACCTACCCACCTCAAAAGTCCTCCCAACACCTGACCCCCTACTTTGGCAGCCGGCTCAGCAGACACTGTTCTCCCATCAAATTCTGGCATGGCCGTAGGTTACTTGTGTATCTGCACGAGCAAACTGACAACCAGAGAAATATCGCATTTTTGCCGCCTGTGGCCACTCAGCCGAGGAAGGAGAGACAAAGATGGAATCTTTATGGGTGCTTTATTCATATGGCTGGTGATCTGAGAAGACAGAAGTTCAGTACCCCAAAAATCATCTTAATACCTCATGTTGGCCAGACTTTCTTATAAGGGGTTAAGAGGGGGTAGCAAAGAGGCTCGGAATTTAGGCAAAAGTTAATTAGATAAAAGTTGCAGTCCAGAGATTCTTTTACAATGTTTTCATCTGCTGATCAGTAATTCTTTTTTTTTTTAAATTGATAATTGTTTTTTTAAATATATTTATTTATTTTAGAGAGGAGAGAGAGAGAGGAGCAGGAAGCATCAACTCTCATATGTGCCTTGACCAGACAAGTGCAGGGTTTCAAACTGGCGACCTCAGCGTTTCGGGTCGACGCTTTATCCACTGCGCCACCACAGGTCAGGCTGATTAGTTATTCTTTATCTGCGTCCTTGTCAGCGTTCAGGCCTTGGAGCATCAGGGCTTAGATACCACTGTGTTAGTGGATCTCCTGGGCCTGGGAGACTAAGGTGGACTACTTGCAGCCTCATGAAGTCATGTAGGCCTATGTATGTATTCAGCTCCTGGAACAAAGCTTTTGGCTTGCATTAATCATTAATCCTTTTCATTATAACTAAAAGCTACTATTACTAAAGCTGAATTTCTAACTCTTGAGTTCCCCCTTATCAAAACCACCCCAAAACTTACCCATTTGCCCTTTGACCTCTTCAGCTTGAGTGACCATCAACTGCAGCTCACCCACACTGCCTAATCATTTGCATACGCTACCTAGCCTGTACCATGTGCCTGTCCATAGCTCAGCCCTGGACGTTTATGTTCAGATACCTACTCCATCCTTTGACCATGACATGCTTATGCCAGTTGTCTCATTTCTCTACTTTCTTCACACCAGAAATTACCACGTTATGGTGTTATGTGGAACATTTACATTTTAATGTGTTAGGATCTCTGCAGAGGAAGACTAAATGGTATGTAGTCAAATAAGTTTAGGAGAATAGAGTTAATAAAAATTGAAATATTTCTTTCCTGAAGAAATTTAGTACACTAATATGTATTCTGAATCACTAACATTTTGTAACAGCTTTAACTAAACTTATGTGAGCAATTAAGAACTAATAAGGAAGCCAAGTGACCCACAGTCCCCCAGTTTGGGAATTATCGGATTACGGCTGTTCTTTAATTCATAGCCCCTATACTCACTCTTTTCTTTTGTTGCAGTTACTCTCCTTAGTGTTTGTGGCTACATCACTCACTCCTCTCTTGCTAATAGTTCTTCCATCAGGTCTCCTGTCCCAGTCGACCCTCAACTCTGTGCCTGTCTATCCCCACATGTGAGCTCATGTCCTCCAGCTCTCAGGAGGCCTTCAGAACTGCAGGCTGAAATATCTATGCAGACTCCTTTTCCAATTTCATCCAACCTATAACAAATGTAGCATTCTTTTCTAGGTCGCCTGCCCATGCACCTCGCTGTCACCTTTCACATCACCGAGAAAAACAACACTAATTGCCGTTAGGTTGGGATTCGTTCAACCCGAGAACTTCTCACTTTCTGCCTGTGAAATGATAAAACAGGCATGGACACACATGTCCTCTTTCACTGACCTTTCAGGTAATTCTTTTCGGAAGGCGAACTAATCCTCCCATCTCAGTATCTCTGTTCCTCCCACCACCTCAGGGATCGCCTCCATCTCTTTCCCTCTATTTCTCCTGCATCTTCAACCTCTCTTCGACTAGTTCCTCCTCCTAGATTATGAAATCCAATCAAAGGGGTCTTATTAGAAATTTGTGTTTCTTTTTCACAACGTTTTCTTGACTGTAGGTCTTATTTTCCTTTTCAAAACAATAATCTACCCTCATAAATTCCATGTTCACATCTTCAATAATCTGCTCAATTTTCCGAAAATCGAGTGTCACCCACCAGCATTAGATCAGATCTGTTCTCTAAAGACCACTTATTGCGCACCGAGAAGGCAAGAAAGTGTGGGCGTGGCGACTACAGACGAGGGTTTCAGTTTTAATTTTTCAGCTTTTTAGCATTGTGACTCATTAAGCTTCAGTTTTTTGTTCTGTTAAGGGGCAACACTGATTTCTTCTAAGCAGGTTCTTTGGAACAATTCATGAGATAATATATGGACGGCTTCTAGGTGGTGGTCAGAATCGTGAACTCCCCCGCCAGGCCGCCCGCCTCTCACTCACTGCTCACTGCTCACTGCGTTGGTGCTGTCGGCTCAGACTCATTGGCATTCTCCCTCCCTGTCCAGGGAGCACTGCGGTCTCCTGAGGCTCTTCTTGGGCTTCGGTTGCCCTAACTTGTCTCCTTTCCTTCACATTCAATGTTGATATCTGTCAAACATTTCCACCCTGGAGTGTTCTTTTCTTCTTAATCCAAATTTTCTCAAAGTTTCAACTACTGTTTTCTGAGAATTCACATAAAAACAAACAAACAAACAAAAACCCCACACCTACAACCTGAGACTTTTGCCTGACTCCAAACTAGTCTAGCTAATTATTTACTGAACATCTCCACTTGAATATCACGCAGGAAATTCATGTTTAAAGCCTGCAGCACTGAATCCATTGTCTGATTCACTAGAAAGCTGTCCCTTTCCTGTATCCTTTATCTCAGTAAATGAAGCCACTATTGTTATACATAAGATAATTTTAGGTGCTATATAACCACCTAATAATTTTAGGTACCATTACCTAATGAAAACAGTGATCACTTTTTATTTATTTTTTATTCAAATCTTTCAGATCTCATCAAGAAGAAAGTTCTGTTTTTTATGTCTTTAGTGCTTCCGTGGCACTTGAGATACTCATATTTTAATAATAAACAAATAAAGATAAGTTTCAGCACCTCTAACAAGTTAGACTTTAAGAGGGTTGACTTTGTCGATTTTATATTAACGAGAATGTTAATTTATGATAAATGATGCTTGTTTTACATTAGGAGCCTGAATACAGTTTTCTCTGTACAAGTGTATTTGCATGATAATAGTCAAGTTTTAAGAAAAATATTGAATAATGATGTATTGCTATGCTGAGATATGGAAAATCACGAGAGGGGTATGCGAACGATGATGTTTGGGGAAACAAACTCTAACTTATCTTTTCCTTTCAAGACCCACTGGTATTGTCTCAGCCTAGTTTTGCATACGTTTTCACCTGAGACGCTTACAATTATTTTCTATTTGCAATCCTTTCCTCTTGTCTCACTTTCCTCCCATTTGTCTTCTAAAGTTACTTACTGCCAGGACAAATATTGAAAAGCCTGGATTACAGCGCAGTGCTTCCTGTGATTAATAAAAATCCTTCATCCGGGTCTTGGTAAATTTCCTTCCCGCTTCCCTACCACACTGCGACCAGGCTGCTTCCGGCACTTTCCACGCTCTACCTCCAATGCGCATGCTCTCTCATACCGGCTCTTTAGTGCTCCAGGATTCCTGTGCGAAGATGGTGAGGTGAACGCTTCCATGTCCTCTCCCAACCTCCTCCAGGGTAGAATGACAAAAGGGACCTAGAGGATATACATACATCACCCACAGAAGTGCTCTTACCAACACATGAACCAACTTCCGCAAGACGCAGTGGTAGCTAAATATCAGTGAGCAATACCAGTGAAACGGTTTCCCAAGCAGCTGCTTTTAATGTGGGTTTTGAATTTCAATATGAAAATACATTCTTTTTTTTTTTTTTAAGGTTGTATAATTGACATATAATATATTAGTTTCAGGGATACAACAATGAATCAGAACCTTTTTTAAATTAAATTTATTGGGGTGGCTTTGGGTAATGAAATTATACAGTTTACAAATTGTACAATTCTATAATACATCATCTATATATTGCATTTTATGTTCAGTATTTGTAAATATAGTAAATGATTGCTACACTAAGTCTGGTTAACCTCTGTAACCATATGTAGTTACAGATTTTTTTGTTTTTTGTTTTCTTGTGAAGAAATGTTTTAAGATCTAGTCTCCTGCAACTTTCATATATGCAATACAGTGTTAACTACAGGCACCATGCTGTCCAATACATTGCCATGATATGTATTTTATAACTAGAATTTTGTGTCTTTGGACTCTCTTCACCCATTTGCCCACCCTGACCTATGACAGCCACAAATCCACCAATCTGTTCTCTGTATCTATACGCTTGTTTCTTGTTTGTTTACATTCTACTTATAAGTGAAATCATATGGTATTTGCCTTCCTCCAACTTATTTCACTTAACATATTGCCCTCAAAGTCTAACCATGTTATTGAAAGAACAAAATTTTATTCCTATTTATGGTTGCATAATCTTCCTCTGTGTGTGTGTGTCACATTTTCTTTACCCAGTCACTTACTTATTGGTTAAATTTGTCCCAAGATAGTTTATTTTTTTATATAATTTTAAATGGGACTCATTTCTTGAATCCTGTCTTTCTGATAGTTTATTCATGTATAGAAACACAGTAGGTTTCTGTGTATTAGTTTTGTATTCTGCAGCTTCACTAAATTCACTTATTAAATCTAAGTTTTTTTGGTTGGAAAATACATTTCAAAAGAAGCAATGCAGACACTTAAAATAACAAATAATACTCATGATCATAATGAAAAAAAGTAGAAGTATATAAAAGAAGATAAATTTGTCTTAATTATCAAGGGATAGTGATTAGATATATAGCATTTCAAAAATATTTTAGAGGCCCTGGCCGGTTGGCTCAGCGGTAGAGCGTCGGCCTGGCGTGCGGAAGTCCCGGGTTCAATTCCCGGCCAGGGCACACAGGAGAGGCGCCCATCTGCTTCTCCACCCCTCCCCCTCTCCTTCCTCTCTGTATCTCTCTTCCCCTCCCGCATCCGAGGCTCCATTGGAGCAAAAGATGGCCCGGGCGCTGGGGATGGCTCCTTGGCCTCTGCCCCAGGCGCTAGAGTGGCTCTGGTCGCGACAGAACGAAGCCCCAGATGGGCAAAGCATAGCCCCCTGGTGGGCGTGCCAGGTGGATCCCGGTCGGGCGCATGCGGGAGTCTGTCTGACTGCCTCCCTGTTTCCAGCTTCAGAAAAATACAAAATATATATATATTAGAATAGTTTATATTTATAGAAAAGTGTTAAAGGTAATACTGAGAGTTTCCATAGGACCTGTATTGTTTCCACTATTAACATCTGATATTTGTTACATTTAAGGGGATATTTGTTACAATTCATGAACTAATATTGTGCATTATCATTAAAATTCATCCTTTATTCAGAATTCCTTGAGCACTACATAATATCCGGGTTTTTTTGTTACAGTATTGCATAGACTCTGTGGACTTCTCTTGACATGAATATTTGCTATGCTTTTTCTTGTTTTTGATGATCTTGACTGGTGTGATATTTTGTCTAATGCCCTTCAAAAAGAATCATCTGACATTTCTCTCATGATTGGATAAGAGTTGTAGGTTTTTGGGAAGGAGACCACAAGTGACATTTTTATGACTTAATATCCAAGTTGCATGCTCTCAACAGGACTTATCACTGCTGGTGTTGGCTTTGATCAGCTAGGGTAGTATTTGTCAGGTTTCTCAACAAAGTTACTTTTTTCTTTCCTTCTTTCAATCCTATTCTTTTTGTTTTATTTATTTATTTATTTCTGTTTCTTAATAGAATTTATTGTGGTGACATTGGTTAACGTAATGATACAGGTTTCAGGTGTCTCATTCTACAACACATTTCTCTTCACCATGTTGTGCATTCACCACCCCGATGTAAAGTCTTCGTCCATCACCCTGTATCCCCTGTAGCCGCCTCTGCCTTCCCACTCGCCCCTACCCCAGGCAGTCACCACACTGTTTTCTGTGTTCATAAAATTTTATTTTCTTTTTCTTTTTTTTTTCTTTTTACTCAATCCCTCACCCCCTTCAACCAGCCTCACCCTCCATAGCTGTCAGCCTGCTCTGTATTTATGAGTCTCTGTTTTGCTTGTTAGTTCATTTTGTTCATTAGATTGCACACATGAGTGAAATCATATAGTACTTGTCTTTCTCTGATTGGTTTATTTCACTTAGTGTAAAGTTCTATAGGTCTATCCAGCCTGCCACAAAGGGTAAGGTTTCCTTCTTTTTAATGGCCATGTATTATTCCATTGTGTTAGTGTAGTACTGCTTTTTTTATCCACTCATCTAACTGATGGGCACTTGGGCTGTTTTCAGATCTTGGCTATTGTAAAAAATATTTCAGTGAAGGATTCATATATTCTTTCAAATTAGTGTTTCAGGCTTCTCAGAATGTATTCCCAGAAGTGGGATCCCTGGGGCAAAAGGCAGTTCCATTTTTACTTTTTTGAGGTAACTCCATACTGCTTTCTTCAGTGGTTGTACCGATCTGCATTTCCATACACAGTGCAGGAGGGTTCCCTTTTCTCCACACCCTGGCCAACACTAGTTTGTTGATTTATTGATGATAGCCATTCTGACAGGCATGATATCTCATTGTGGTTTTAATTGACATTTCTCTGATGATTAGTGATATTGAGCATCTTTTTATATGTCTATTGGACATCTGTATGTCCTCTTTAGAAAAGTGTCTTTTCAGGTCCTTTGACCATTTTTTAATCACCGATATGTTCAATTAATATTTGACAAAAGAGGCAAGAACATACAATAGGGTAAGAGAAGTCTGTTCAATAAATGATGTTGGGGAAATTGGACAAATATATGCAAAAAAATGAAACTAGACCACCTTCTTACACCATACACAAGGATAAACTCAAAATGAATTATAGTCTTAAATATTAAGTTCAAAACCATAAAAATCCCAGAAAGAAGCATAGGCAGTAAAATATCACATATTTCTTATAGAAATATTTTTTCTGATATATCTCCTTGGGCAAGGGAAACTAAAATATATATATATATAAACAAATGAAACTAAAGCAAACAAAAGAGTTTTTGCACAGCAAAAGAAACCATTCTCAAAATGAAAAGACAACCCACCAAATAGGAGAACATATTTGCTGCTATGTCTGATAAGGGATTCACATCCAAAATTTATAAAGGATTTATAAAACTCAACACCAAAAAATTAAAGCAAACACTACTATACTCTTTAGAAGAAAATCGCTTTGCGTTGTGCACCCAGAGTGTCCAGATGTGGGGAGTTATGTTCACTTTCTTAAGGTTGGGTTATCTACATACATTATACAAATTAAAAGAAATTATTTAGATGGCTGGGAAATCACAGGATAGAATGCAGACTATAACACAACAATCTACTATATTAAACATTTAGGAAACAACCTCACTAAAGGAGATGAGGAAAAATGTGCTGATCTAAGTAGCTTTGGAAATTAGCAGAATCTGTAAAACTAAAGGCAAGAACAGTACATAATGACTGTAATTTAGTTGATAATGTTGTTTCCCACAGGGATATTAGTTTAAAATTGTCATACTGCTATACATATATATAAGAATTGAACAATTAAGTAAATGGATAGTAGAAATTGGGAGCCAGGTGGGAAATAAGAATTTACAGATAAGCGAGGGAAAAAGGCTAGGGTAATCTATGCTTTAATGGATTAGAATTAAGGATGTCACTATGAACTCATGTTTAACTTAGTGTATGTACAGATAGTGACATATAGAAATATTTAAAGGTGTGTATATTGCAAAGGTTAGTATACACATATATATTTCCTTGCTCTCTTAGCTGAGACAGCCTACAAACAACAATGCCTTAGTATCAACAAGTCATCTAGTGCCCAAGTCTTGTTATCAAGTATCATTCTTAAATAAGAGAATCCCGACTCTTTGAAGAAATGACTGATTCAGAGACTGGGACAGGAAATATAAAGTGTAAAGCAGGAATATTTTATAATGCCATAGTTAAGAAAATGCTAGGAAAAAAAATGTAAAACCCTATTATGATGGGGCTATATCAAAAGATATGAGACATTGAAACTCCAGCTAATGTCAGTCCTCCACTTTGTTCTTTTTCTTTAGTATTTATTGTGTTGGCTATCCTGGATCTTTTGGTCTTCATATGAACCTTAGACTCTTTGTGTCAGTATAAGAAAAATAGCTTACTAATGTTTTAAATGGGTTGTTGTATTGAATCTATATCAAGTAGGGAAGAAATAGCCCCTGAACAATACTGAGTCTTCTCAACCATAGATATGGCATATCTCTTCATTTATTTAGATTTTTAACTTTTTCATCAGGGTTTTTTATTTTTATTTATTTATTTTTTAATTATTGATTTTAGAGAGAATGGAAGGGAGAGACAGAGAGAGAGAGGAACATCCTGTATGTGCCGGAACCGGCAACTTCCGTACTTCAGGACAATGCTTGAACCAAGCGAACTATCTGACCAGGACTCATCAGGGTTTTGTAGTTTTTCACACATAGGTTGTATATGTATTCTGTTAGATGTATACCTAAATATCTAAATTTTTTATATTAATGTAAATTGTGCTTTACTTTCAAATTTGAATTGTTCATTGTTGGTATAAAAGAAAGCAATTCACTTCTGTATATTAACCTTGTATCCTGGGACTATGCTCTAATTCTTATTAATTTCTAGCTTTTTTTTGTCATCTTTCGAGGATTTTTTACATAGAAAGTTTGGTCATCTGTGAAAAAAGACAGCTTTATTTTCTGTCCAGTCTTACACCTTTATTACCATTCCTTAACTTATTGTACTAGGGAGGACTTCCAGTATGATGTTGAATAAGAGTGCTTTCCCAGTCAAGCCCAAGCTCTACGTAGATCAGGCACCCCTGATTTGACTTTCCCGTGCAGTGGGACACTCCTGCTTATCAGCAGGGCTGGCAGCCTCTTCAAGACTACTCTTGAAGCACCTATGAGGATGCTACTGTTAAATGCCACCGGAGGAAAGACACAACTGACACACAAATTAGTTGCAATAATCACACAGGCAATTTATTACTCACAAATCCTTTTGGTGTGTCTGGGTACAGCTTAAGCAGGCCCCGTTGGCGTGCTCCTCTGGGCTGGCTTTGGTCAGAGGTCAGAGCTCAGAGTGGCGTGGAGACAGTTCACATCAACATTAGAGTCTGGGCGACCACTGCAGCAGGGGCCCCCCAGCTCCAGTACCCCCTCTGGCCAACGCCTTCCAACTGGTGTCAATCCACAGGACCATCACTTCAAACCACCTTTTTGGGAGTTCCTCGTAGGGAATCCCCTCTCTGTCAATCTACTGAAATGTTTACATCAAACCACTTTTTAAGATGTTCTTATTTACGTCAGTTTACAAAGTTAATGTAAATAACACCGAACTACTTCTTATCTAGGTATAACTTCACACACATACTAACTGGGCTCCGTTTGAAAGTCAGAGTCTGTTTATCACATTACACAGTCATGGCACTAAGCCACTATATTAATTTTTATCCAAATGGTACAACTTTATTTAATTTTAATAATTATTTTTAATATTATTTTAATTACTTTTATATATCTTCTATATTTTTATATATCCAACTACTATAACCTTATATCACTACAACAAGGGGGTTCCTCTTCTTAGTAGGGAAGGTCAGTCAGGTACTCACTATTAAGTATGCTGTTAGCTGTGGGTAGTTTGTAGATTTTTTAAAATAAAAATAAGGAAATTAGCTTCTATCCCTACTTATCTGAGAGTTTTTATCATGATTATGTGCTGGATTTTGTCCAATGCATTTTCTGCATCAATTGATACAGTTTTTCTTCTTTGCCCTGTTGATAATAGTAGATTACATAAACTGATTTTTAAAAGTAGAACCAGCCTTGCATACCAGTAATAAATACCACTTTGTCTATTTGTATACTTTGTTTTGTGTTTGTTGGATTCAATTGTTTTGTTGTTTGCTGATATTTGTTGTGGATTTTTAGATTTATGGGCATAAAAATACTGATATGTAGTTTTCCTTTACTTTTATGTCTCTGTCAGATTTTAATATTAATATAATGATGGTATTATAGAATTACTTAAAAAATGTTCCTTCCATTCTGACCAGGTGGTGGCACAGTGGATAGAGCATCAGACTGAGACGTGAAGGACCTAGGTTCAAAAACTGAGGTCACCAGCTTGAGTGCAGGCTCATCTAGCTTGGCTTGAGTGTGGGCTCACCAGCTTGAATGCAAGGTTGCTGACTTGAGTGTGGGATCATAGACATGACCCCATGGTCACTGGCTTGAGCCCAAAGGTCGCTGACTTGAAGCCCAAGGTCGCTGGCTTGAGCCCAAGGTTACTGGCTTGAGCAAGGGGTCACTCACTGTGTTGTAGACCCCCTGATCAAGGCACATATTAGAAAGCAATAAATGAATGGCTAAGGAGCTGCCATGAATAATTGATGCTTCTCATCTTTCTCCCTTCCTGTCTGTCTGTCCCTATCTGTTCTTCTCTGTGACTCTCTCTCAAAAATGTTTCTTCCATTTCTATTTCTTGAAAAGATTGTCAAAATTAGATACTTTTTCTTTATCAAATATTTGGTAGAATTCACCAGTGAAAACATCTTGGTATAGAGCTGTCTATTTTAGAAAATCTTTAATTCTTTATTCATGTACTTTAATACCTATAGCCCTATTCATGTTATTCATTACTCCTTTTGTTAGGGTTATGGTCATTTCTGTCTTTCAAAGTATTGGTCTATTTTATCTGTTATCACATATGTGGACCTGAAGTTGTTCATTTTATCAATATAAATAAAAATGTAAATGTTTGTTTGTTCAAAATTTTATATCTCCAGAAGTTCTTCACTGATTGCTTGAAATTTTGATACAATATTGCATTAGAATACGCACACTTTTTTATATACATACTATTATATAGATATAGATGTCACACCTGTGACAGGTAAAAACATGCTTTTAAAAAAAGCGCTATCTGTTGGATGTAAAAGCAACACATGTTATACTAAATATTTTATGATTCTATTTCAATGTTTCCAATCACAATCCATTTATGTGTAGCCAGATTTGACGATGCATGGTTGCGAGCACGGCGATCGCGTTCTGCAGCTTCAGATCTGCTTTGTTCTCAACAGAATGAACGTGACAGGCTGAGAGTGGCTCAAAGACATCATCAAGAAATAGCAGATCAGCATCAAATACGACTTCGTGCTCAGCAATCACACGATTACAATTGCCTTGCATTCCAGTACAACCCAGCTGATGATTATAGTTTGAGCCGGCATGTTCTCATTGGCACTATGTCTGAAATGTATCTTTATTGCAAGTCTCTGAAATTTAATGGGGAAATGAAAGGAATGTGTTGCGTCACCAGAAAAATTAAACTGCCTCAACTTGGAGAACCATCAGAGCCATTAAAAACATTGCTTGCTGGATATACCACTGAATGAAAGCATTTCCTATCTAACTTCAGAAAATAGAACTCATGCTTCCAAATGACGTCGTTCAGCGCAGAAACCATAACAGCTCAATTCATGCCAACTTTCAAAGTGAAAGAACAAATGTATCATAAAGCCAGCTCCCTGCTTCCATTCCCAGATGGTCAACATAAATTCCTACAAATGTATTTCATCAGTAATGGCAATGATGAACTGAATGCACACTGCAGAATTTCTACCGGCAAAAAAAGGTCCATCGTTTCCCAACTGCAAGAGCTTCTTCACAAAAAAACCAAGTTAGTGCATTTGTTCAAAACAGCAATTGACATGATGCCATCTGATACACACAAGATTGTTATTCATGCTGACAAAATGGCTGCTGGATAATATGTGCGAGGATTCAATGCACCAACTATAGACAAAGTGGCAATTGTTATAGTTGGAGATCAATTTCAACCTAGAGATATTGTTCTTCATCAGAGAAACAATCAATTGACAAAGCTTGCAGAAACTCATTGATGCTACGATGCCCTGCAATATCCAGTCATTTTTTGGGATGGTGTCGATGGATACCACTTCAACGTTAAGATGGTAAATCCAGTCAGTGGCGAATAAACAAATGTGAAATGCAGTGCAATGAACAATTATTCATACAGAATAATGATTCGAGAGAATGAAGACAATCACATTTTGAAATGCTGTCAATTGTTTCACCAATACATCATAGATATGTATGCAAAAATTGAAACAGAACATTTGATATTCATCCTTTTGAATCAGACCAAGCTCTGCTCTGAAGAATACGTTCATTTGTGAGATGCAGTTATAAATTATGGTAATACAACTAACGTTGGAAGACTAACAATTTTGCCATCTTCATACACAGGCAGTCCACGTCATATGCATGAGTATGCTCAAGATGCAATTACATATGTTCGTCACTACAGGCGTCCAGACCTATGCATTACATTCACATGCAATCAAGCTTGGGACTGTATACAACAGCTCTTACTTCCTGGGCAATCGCCGGTGGATAGGCGTGACATCACAACACGTGTTTTCAGACCGAAGCTGAAATCGCTGATGGATTTCATGGTAAAACATGAAGTGTTTGGGTCTGTGCGCTGTAAAAAATTAATGAGCTGCCCTGGCCGGTTGGCTCAGCGGTAGAGCGTCGGCCTAGCGTGCGGAGGACCCGGGTTCGATTCCCGGCCAGGGCACACAGGAGAAGCGCCCATTTGCTTCTCCACCCCTCCGCCGCGCTTTCCCTCTCTGTCTCTCTCTTCCCCTCCCACAGCCAAGGCTCCATTGGAGCAAAAGATGGCCCGGGCGCTGGGAATGGCTCCTTGGCCTCTGCCCCAGGCGCTAGAGTGGCTCTGGTCGCAACATGGCGATGCCCAGGATGGGCAGAGCATCGCCCCCTGGTGGGCAGAGCGTCGCCCCTGGTGGGCGTGCCGGGTGGATCCCGGTCGGGCGCATGCGGGAGTCTGTCTGACTGTCTCTCCCTGTTTCCAGCTTCAGAAAAATGAAAAAAACAAACAAACAAAAAACAAAAAAAACAAAACAAAACAAAAAAAAAATTAATGAGCAATGTCATAGAAGCAACAGTCTTGACAGGACCTTTCAAATGTGAAGATGTCCTCATTCCTCGCATTCCTATGATTCCAACGGATATGCCCTTTCAATTTAAGAGATTGCAGTTCTCAATTAGATTGGCATTTGCAATCACCATCAACAAAGCTCAGGGCCAATCTTTAGAACTGTGCGTTTTAAATCTACACACGGATTGCTTCTCACATAGACAATGATATTTTGCGTGTTCTAGACTCGGCAAACCAGACAATCTCTATATCTGAACAGATAATGGAACAACAAAAAATATTGTATACCCACAAGCATTGTGAAATTAAACATATTAGAAACATGCGCTTTCTCTTTTCTTTCTTTTCCATTTAACCAGACTGAGCTACAGCATGCGTGGCGGGGTACAGCTAGTGTATATATATATAATCTTCTTAATGTCTATGAGATCTATGGTCATGGCACTTCTTTTATTTATGATATTTATAATTTGTGTCTTTTTTCTTGGTTAGTCTAGCTAAGGGTTTTAAAAATACAGCATTTAGTTTTGTGAACTTTATTTTATGATTTTAATTTCATTTCTGCTTTTTACTAATTTCCCTCAGTTTGCATTAGAATTAAATTGTTCTTTTTTTTTTAATTTTTTTTATTTTTCTGAAGTGAGACGCAGGGAGGCAGAGAGACAGACTCCCGCATGCACCTGACCAGGATCCACCCAGCATGCCCAATAGGGGATGATGCTCTGCCCATCTGGGGCGTTGCTCCATTGCAACCAGAGCTATTTTAGTGCCTGAGGCAGAGGCCATAGAGCCACCTTCAGTGCCCGGGCCAACTTTGCTCCAGTGGAGCCTTGGCTGTGGAAAGGAAGAGAGAGGTAGAGAGAAAGAAGAGGGAGAAGGGTGGAGAAGCAGATGGGCACTTCTCCTGTGTGCCCTGGCTGGGAATCAAACCCAGGACTTCTACATGCCAGGCTGACACTCTACCGCTGAGCCAACTGGCCAGCGTGCTGTTCTTTTTTTTCAGTTTCTCTAGATGGAACCTTAGATTACTAATTTCAGATATTTTCTTTTTTAAAATATATTTATTCAAAGCTATACATTTCTTTCTAAATACTGCTTTTGCTACACCCCGGAAATCTTGATAATTGTATTTTTATTTTACTTGATTCAAATTATTTGAAAATTTTTGTTGAATTTTCTTGTTATATGATTTTGTTGTTTAAAATTGTGTTGTTTGAGCTCCAAATACTTTAAGATTTTTCCAGCTTTCTGTTGAATTCTTGTTTAGCTTCACTTTGATCTGAGCACAGGCTTTGTATGGTTTTTTATTTTCTAAAAGCATTAAAGTGTGGTAAGATGTTTTAATGGCCAAATGTGTCTATCTTGATGTGTGTTTCATATGAGCTGTAGAAGAATCTATATTTCACTGTTGTTGAGTGAAGTATTTTATAAACATCAGACAGATCCAGCTGATTAATACTGGTGTTCGTTTCAACAACACTCTTACTGATGTTCTGTCAGCTGCATCTATTTATTACTGAACGAAGTGGATTGAAGTCACCAACTGTAATTGTGGATTTGCTTATTTCTTCTTGCTTTTCTATCAGTTATTAACACATGTATTTTAATGTTTTTAGATGCATAAACATTAGTGATTATTATATCTTCTTGAAGAATTAATTTCTTTATCATTTTGTAATACCCGAATATTTTTTGTTGTTCTGCAGTTTGCTTTGGCTGAAAATAATGTATCTACCTCCACTTATTTGATTTGTGTTGTTGTGGTATATCTTTCTCCATCTGTCTCCTTTTAACATATATATGTCTTTATATTTCAAGTGGGTTCTCTAGACTACTTATAATTGGGCCTTTATCTTTATATCAGTCTGATAGTACATCCTTTAATTATATATATTTAGACCATTTATATTTAATGACTTAATATAATATGATTGTTGATGAATTTTTGTTAGTTTCTACCATGTTTATAATTGTTTTATATTTGTTGCACTTGTATTTTATTTCTATTTTTAAAGATTTCCCATTCTTTTTATGTTGTCTTAATATGTTGTCTCTGAGTTTCCTCCTATGGCTTTAATTGAGTATTTTTATATGATTTAATATTTCTTTTCTCTTAGCATATCAATTGTGATTTTTTTTAAAATATAAATATTTTAATGGCTGGCCTCAAATATGCAATTTGTATTTACAAATAATCTAAGTTGACTTCCAAGAAACACTATACTGTAATGGGGTAGTGCCAGGTACCTTGTAACAAAGATCTTTTTTCAGTTTATTTCACCTATTCATATGTTATGATCACCTATTACATTGTTGCTCTTATTTCTTTGAACAATTATTGAGTAGACAATCACCTATTAGATCAATTAAAAGTGAAAAAGTAGAATATTTTACTTTACCTACATCTCTTCTATTGCTATTTTATTTACTTTCCTGTTATTCAATTGTTCTTTTGTCCTTTACGTACTTCCAAGTTTCTGACTTATCATTTTCCTTTTCTATGCAGATTTTTTTTTATGTTTCTTGCAGGGCAGATCTTCTGACAATGGATTCAATAATTTGCAGGTGTTTTTTTGTTTGTTTCTTTGGGGTTTTTTGAGATAGCCTTTATTTCTCCTTCACTTTTGAAAGGTACTTTCACTGGGTATAGAATTTAAGATTTTGCTTATGTAGTTCTTTATACACACTACATATTTCACTCTACTTTCTTCTTGTTTGCATGGTCTTTGATGAGAATTCTGCTGTAATTCTTACACTTGTTTTTCTTCAGACAAGCCATTGTTTTTCCTCCTCTGCCTTTTGTCATTTTCTTTGTCTTTTATTTTATGCAGTTTGAATGTGATTTGCTTATGTGTAGGTTTAAAAATATATATATTTTTAAATTTATCTTGCTTGGTCTTATCTGAGCTTCTTGGATCTGTGGTTTGATGTCTGTTATTAATTTTTAAAATAATTCACCCATTGATAATTTAACTGATTCTTCTTCTTTCTCTCATCCTTCTTTGTCTCTTATGTGACAGTCACACATGTCTAACACTTTTGTAATTGTGCCAAAGTCCATGTATATATTTTTTATTTTACTTTTTACTTTGCATCTGATTTGGGATATTTCTAGTTCTAGTCACATATCTTCAAACTTACTGATTCTTTTTTTGTTTTTTTATTTTTGGATATGTCTAGTCTACAGATGAGCCCATCAAGATATTGTTTATTCTATTACAGTGTTATTTTCCCCCTATGATTTCCTTTTAATTTTTTTCATGAGTTTACATTTTTCTGCATACCATTTATGCTTCCATGTTTTTTACTTTTTCCACTAAGGTGCTTTCTAAGATGTTAATCATGATTATTTTAAATTCCTTATCTGATAATTCCAGATTCTGTGTTCATATCTGAGTCTGCTCCTGATGCTTGTTTTGAGTTCTAAGATAATATGTTTTTGTTACCTTTACCATGTGTTGTACTTTTTTTGCTGAAATCCATATCTAATGTGTTGGATAATAAAAAACTGAGGTAAAGATACCTTATTATGAGGTTTTATATTAATCCAGCTATGAGCTAGAATGTGTTTAATGTTCATTGGAACTCTATGTGACAGAGGGTACAGTTTCCTTCAGTTTGTTTTGGTTATAATTTTTCCTCTCTTGTTGTCTCTGAGTTTCCATTTGTAATCCACTGTTACCAACAACAGCCTTACTGATGGTAAAGATCGGGGGAGAGAAAGAATTCGATAACATTATGTTTAAGTCTTAATCTTCTAATTGGGATGAATCTTGGATGGTGACATTCATAAATGTTTCTTAGGTTTTTCTTTCCTTTCTTTCAATGAGTCAGGAGGCCAGAGGGAGATGGAGTTGGCTAATTGCCCTTTAAGCAGGTAGATAAGGCTCTTATGTGCGGACTCCCTTGGAAAGAAGAACTTTGTTATGGAGAATGTCCTGGGTGTATGTTTCAGATGATAACTTTCCTCCTCCCCTGCCTTAAATCCAAGGGGATATTTCTTGTTTCTTTAGCTTGAGAATCTGATGGACATAAAGTACATATATACAAATATATGTTTGCATGTGGGTGGAGAGGTCTAAGACTGAAGCCCCTAGGAAGTTCTAATTCTAACACTAAGCCACATTTAGCCTTTAGCAGTTTATCAAAAATTACTGTTTGAACATTCTTACCACTTTATGGCTTCAATGGCTTCTGCTACCGTGTAGGTGATCTTGGCTGTGATTTTTTTCTCCTTCTCCTGAGTCTCTTTAGTTTTGGGGGTTGTGTTTTGCTCTGTGACCTCAATTCTCTGATGGATCTAATAAAAGTTCTTGCTTTTCAGTTTATTCAGCTTTCTTCTTGTTGTAAGGATGAGAGTGATGACTTCTAAGCTCTTAGATGCTGGAGCTGGAAACAGAAGTCCTGTCTTTGTTTCCCAAAGATATTTCACCAGATACAAAATTCCAAGTTGACAGTTTTCTCTCTTCGTGCTTTAATGATATTGCTCTACTGTCCTCTCATTTGATTTGTTTCCAGTGAGAAATATACCCTTATCCTTTTCTTAGAACATAGAAGAAGAAATAAAACAAGCTAGAGTCTGAGAAGAGGGAGAAAACACTTTAAAATCACATGAAACATTTATTTAAAGATGAATTACCAAATCTGGAACAAAAAAGATGGGATAATAAGTCATTTTGAGGAGGAGAATTCTGGCAGATTAGCTTCTTGGCTTGTGATGGTTTTGTCACCTTAAATACATTTTGGGTCCACAAAACTGTAAAAAGTGAAGTTTAAACAGAGTTTGGCTCCCATGACTTTATGGATAAGGAAACAAGTCTCTGTTACCATGGGAAATAGAACACTTTTCCAAAATAAGTGATACAGAAATGTATAATAAAATATGATCAGCTTCAGAAGCAGTCTTAATAAATCAAGCATTCAGGCCCTAAGTTCAAGAACATGGCAGGAAAAATGACAGACAGGACAGTGGTATTAAAAAACTGTGGTTTTTCTGGAGAGAGGAAAAGCAGCATCTTATAAATCAAGCATAAACTAAATAATACTTAGTCACAGTTGGAAATTGGACAGTAAGCAGAGATGTCCCAAAGAACTTAGATTACTTTTGTAAAAAAAAAAAATTCTCTTATTAAAAAGTATATTTGATGACTTACTGATAAGTGAATTTCCTCAATTACAGGATTAAATCCCAGGGATTTAAAAAAATCTCATATATACAACTATTTACTTCTAAGATCAGCGATGTCAAAAGGGTAGTGGCCGCCTGACCTGTGGTGGCGCAGTGGGATAAAGTGTCGACCTGGAACACTGCGGTCGCCGGTTCGAAACCTTGGGCTGGCCTGGTCAAGGCACATATGGGAGTTGATGCTTCCTGCTCCTCCCCCTTCTCTCTCTCTCGGTCTCTCTCTCTCACTCCTCTCTCTCTCTAAAAAATCAATAAATAAAATATTAAAAAAAAAAGGGTAGTGGCCATTTTCTTAATGAGTTACACGCACACAAGGTAGACTGTATTGATCGTACTTAATTTGCTACAGCAGTTTTGCTTGATGGCAAGGAAAGTTTGGCATAGTCTCCAATTTAGCCTCCAAAACCTTACACACTAAGAACAAATAAAACTTCCATGGAAAAAAAAACCCACCCTGAAAACTTTGGAAGCATAATAAATTCATTATACCAATGTATAACCTAAAAGCAGAGTGTGGTCATAGAGATCTTGTACATGAGGGTATCCAAGTGAGCAATCAATTCAGAGTGTAGCCCAACCCCAGATAGGAAGGTAGCTAAGTGCTCAGATAGAGGGGTATGCAAATCATGAGTCTATTTGTGGGTACTTTTGTTTATTCAACCAGAGTTATTAGAAATATGATATACATCGCATACATACATTTTACTGGGAAAAATATAGTGACTCAAGATGTACTGAAAATCCTGTGTGAAGGAGGAGGGAGGAAAGATGGTCATCTCGTTAGGAGAATACACGCTGAAGTGAAGAGTAATGGTATGCATATTTCTCCATCACACTGTTTTCATCTGTTTCAGGATGAAAGGTTGTCCAGTGCTTCCCAAAGTCAGGTGATCCTCAAACTGTATTTTCAGATGTGGTCATGTCCTGTACCAACCGCACTGCTGCTTAATGTTCTTCACATTGATTTACTTTTATGATTAAATAATTTATAAGAAAAATTGTGTTAGCATCAACTGAAGTCAGTTACCCAGAAAGGAACCGTATAGAAGGTGAAATGACAACACAAGGTTTTTACACATGGTTGCCTAAAAAAGTTTTGGGTGTAGGAATTTAAGATGGATTAAAGATGGGCAAGAGTAAACGGAGAATTTCTCCTTGTTTTAATAAGAAAGACCACAAGGGAATTGAGAAGATTAGATCTTTCTATTAGATTTGAATTTTATGTACCTCAAACTAAACCCATTTCGAATACTTGCAAAAATTATATATTACATAACATGTATTCCACGATTTTTAGAGTTTGAGCTATGTGAAACAAAAATTTAGGAGAAGTAAAGAGAATTCAAGAGCTAAAAGCAGGATAAAAATTAGAAAAATCTGTCTCTTTTTCAATGAAAATATTTCATTTAAAGAAAAGTTATATATCACCAAGTCCTACCACTTTTTGAGTATCAGGATCTATCTAACAGTATCTGTATTTTCAGGTTATATTCTGACCTTTCCACCATTAGATCCCATATTATTATGTTGAATTGAAGTTGGGCCCTGTGTAATTCCCAGACACTGGTTCCCCCTTCTAGAGTGTTTCAGAGTCCCTTGAGAATAACCGAGTTTATGTGTAATTCCCCTTATACTAGATATAAATTCACCTGTATCTTTCTCAATAAAGAGTGAACAAAAGTGATGTTATAGGAATAGCTCCAATCTTCTCTAATTTATAACAAGTGAGACTCAATCCCAGACTTGCGGCCTTTAATTGTTTTTAGTAACACATGCCTTGGGATTCACCTGCTAACTGAAAAGCAGCGTGGCCCCCTGGGAGATGCTTGGGAGAACTATAGTTCCAGGGCAGAAAGCACATCTATTTTGGGTTTCTCACTGTTCTCTAAGGGTCTGGGGATCACTATCATTTTTCCTTTTTCCAGTTTAAATGTCCTCAGCTACTTCAGGCTCTGATTAGGAGTTTGCTTTTATTATGACCCTTATCACGTAGGTGGTCCTCATCTGAGTGGCCATTGGTTTGCTAGTATTTTTTGTTATGTATAGCCCCCCCCCCCCAAATGAGTCCCAGTTCTGCAGTCAAGGAAAGAGAAAAGCAACAGCACTTTAATGAGCTCCAACTTCTAGTCCCTGGAGAAGTTCTCTGTGTTGCACGGCCCCTCTTCGACATGAAGATGTGGAATGAGCAGTAGTGGTCGAGGGTCACCCCAAGTTAATCATCCTGAGCTGCTGGACATTGAGCTCGTGGGTGGCAAGGGCCTGGCGAAGTGTGTGAGGGTCCAGGGGATAGTGAAGCTGATGGACTGGTTGGGAAACCTAACAGTGATCATCGCTCTGACCGGAAGATGCTGCTATGTAACTGAAGGCAGCTGAGTAAGTAGCACCCAGGTCGGGAATGGTCTAACGGTCATAGTCTGGTCTCTGGAGGCATCACAACACCACAGGAAGGGAAGAGGTGTTGATAATCTGGACGATGTCTAATGGACAGACCACAAGAGCTCCAGGGTCAACCAGCAGCAGCACTTCCCAGGAGAAAACTCAAACTCAAAGATTGAACCACAGGTATATTGCAAAAGATGCCGGACAATGGTTACTCATAGACCGGCTATCCTGACACGGAGTGCAGGAGCCAGAGGCAAGATATCATATCTTTATAAGTATATAAAGGCCAAAAACTGCCTGACAAGGCAGTGGGGCAGTGGACAGATTATTGGCCTGGGACACTGAGGACCCAGGCTCAAAACCCCCAGGTTGCTGGTTTGAGGGTGGCTCCTCTGGCTTGAGGGTGGGATCACCAGCTTGAGCGCAGGATCATAGACATGACCCCATGGTTGCTGGTTTGAGCCTAAAGGTCACTGGTTTGAATTCTAAGGTTCTGGCTTGAAGACCAAAGGTCGCTGGCTTGAACAAAGGCTAGCTGGCTTGGCTAGAGCCCCCTGGTCAAGGCTCATATGAGAAAGTAATCAGTGAACAACTAAAGTGCTACAATACCAAGTTGATGCTTCTCATCTCTCTCCCTTCCTGACTATCTACCCCTGTCTGTATACCCCTTTCTCTCTCTCTCCTTTGCTAATAATCATAATAATAGAAAAAAAGACTTTCCCCTCCTCTCAGACATCATCTTGGTAGGGAGCAAAGAAAAGGAGGATGATCTTGATGGAATATTTGCAAAGTAGAAACTGACATAAATTGAAAAAAAAAATGAGAGTGTTTCTACATGATTGGTTGATTTTGTAACTGCCTTTATCTTCCATTGGACAGGGGCTCCTAAAGAAGATTAGATGGTTAAGAAAAGTAGAGGTTGGCTAATTATCCATGTATTTGTTTGTTTAATTTACTTAGAGCTCTTATTTCACATGCTTGTATTTAACCCTCAGGTTCATTTTATTGCAAACTGTTGGTCGAATAAGTTTGTAAATATGATATATATGTTTGCTCGCTTATAGTTTGCGTTGGGTGTGGGGGACAGGCGTAAGCAGGCAGGGTCGTTATAGCCTAAGGCTTAGTTTTAAGACTAAGCCTTACCACCCTAAGTGACTTTGTATCAGAGACTTCCTTATTTGTATATTGGATTAAAGGTTTTGATTTCTACACTATAAAATGGGGCAGAGGAGCCCATGCTGGAGGGGAGCAGAGAAAGGCCACGTGGAGGAGAGGAGAAGCAGCCAAGATGGCAGAGTGCAGAAGGAGAGGCCAGTTTGTGCAGAGTTTGTTCAGGGAGAAGGAGATGGGGAACAGAGGTGAATAAGGCTGGTGAGGTAGAAACCTTTGATTCTAGGAAACTCGGATAAGTCAGTGGCTTTGGGAGCCCTGAATGGAAAGGGAAGTGTTTTTCTGCTGTGTGTATTTCTTGCCCCCCGGCTACAAGCTAGGATTAAAGGTAATGGCCCACCTGTTCTTGGCTCTGTTGTTTCATTACCGTCTGTCTGAATCTAATGCAAACCTGCATGGGTCAGGCAGCTGTGATGGTGGCCGCGGCTACTGGCTTTGCACAAACCAATAGACCAAAGTAAATGTTCCTTTTTGCATTATTCTTGGGGCAGCTCGATAGTGTTATCTTTTTACCTCCACGAGGGAAGCAGGTCCGCACTAGGGCAAGCGCCAGCAAAGCCTGCTGAGGGGAGCCAGAGGACAGGTGCCGTGTGTGTTGCCAGTCGCTGCGGGTGGGAGCCAGAGGACAGGCGCTGTGTGTGTGCTGCTGCTGCGGGTGGGAGCCAGAGGACAGGTGCCGTGTGTGCTGCCGCCCGCCGCGGGTGGGAGCCAGAGGACAGGTGCCGTGTGTGCTGCCGCCTGCTGCGGCTGGAGGCCTGGTCCCGCTCTAAGGGACGAGAAGAAGTGGCAGTTGACAAAGAAGACCTAAGAATGGGATTCTTCCTCCCCAAGTAAGACTAGAGACGATTCTGGAGAACTGAATTAAGGTGATAAGAGCACGTTCATTGGACATCCAGAGTGATGGCCCGGGAGGCAGGATGTAGGGCCCGCCCACAGGTCAGGACGGGCTGGGAGAGTGGGAGCCGCAGGGAGACGCAGAACGCCGGAAGCCACCTGCCTCCCCAGTGCCGGGCATGCGCCTCGGGGTGGATCTGTGCTACACGGAGTGTTACATGAGGAGAATTTCAGTTCTTGAGGTAATCTACAGATTTAATATTTGCTACATTATATTCTATTGATTAAAGCTTCACGATAAATCTGTGGTCCATGTTTTTGCAAGCCGAGTGCTTTGAGATAACCCAGCCTGTTTCAGTTTCCCAGCTCAGTTTGGTGGGGGCTTATGCAGATTGAATTGTAAAAATCTCTTTCAAAAAGCAACACATTTTAAAATCTCCATACTCTTAGAACACAGTTTTTATTCAAAACATTAAACTGTTGATACAGTGTTCCCACCAACTAATTCAAATGAATGCCAGCAGAGAAGCCTTTTGAATGTGTAGCTGCTAAATATTAGACTTACTGTGGATTCAGTAAGTCTATTTTTTGAAATTCATTTCAAGGTTACAGTAAAATTAAGATAAATGTTTGTAATATATAGGTTACAGCATTATTGATAATCAAGAAAGGGTATGAAACAATCTAAATAGATCATACACATATATGTGTATATACAACATCTACCATTGACATCAGCACATATTTTACATGTGCATACATTTATGCATATCTGTGTATGCATATATGTCATATAAATGCATTTATTTGTATTTTTAGGCACATCTCTGCATATTTCTAAATGTGTATATATGTTTACCTATAGTTATATCAACAAAAGAATATCTAGCCTGAAGAAAAGTTTTTTTGTTTTTTTTTTAAGTAAGAGGAGGGGAGATAGGCAGACTCCCACATGTGCCCCAACCAGAATCTACCCAGCAATCCCATCTGAAGCCAATGCTCAAGTACTGAGCTATTTTTAGTTCCTGAGGCTGACATGCTTGGATCAGTGGAGTCATCCTCAGTGCCCGGGGCCACACTTGAACCAGTTGATCCACTGGCTGTGGGAGGGGGAATAAGAGAGAAGGGGAAGGGGAAAAGGGAGTGGGGGAGAAGCAGATAATCACTTCTTCTTTGTGCCCTAACCAGAAATTGAACCTGGGATGTCCATATGCCTATGCTGGGCCGATGCTCTATCCACTGAGCCACCAGCCAGGCCACATAGAAAAGTTTTATAAGAGTTTATTTAAGCCCTATTCTGAGGATATGTCCAGAAGCAAAGGCCCAATGGATTGAGAAAATGCTCTGGAGACAGCAGTTTTGCAGCTCATTTTATACATTAGGACCAAAGGAGAAGACATAAGGAGAGTTACTTGGAATCCATTGGGGGTAGGTCAAGGAGGCTGGATAAAGCAAGATGGGGCAAACTCTAGGACTGGATAAAAAGTGAAATAGAAAAAGCACGTAGTTTTGTGTTTTTTTTTACTTTGGAAAGCACAGGACAGTTAATAATGCACCTTGACGACACAGAGAGATGGCGTGCAGGGAAGAGCAACGCGAGCCTCTGCATTCTCGGCTCTGCTGCTCCTGCTCCGTGCCTGTGACTGTGACCTCGAGGGGTCAGAAAAGGAAATTACTCTGAAATTTCAGGAGTGCGTTACCCTAGATGCATAGAACAGTGGAATGAGCTCACCTAAGATAAAGATTGCCCTTCGCTAAGAAAGCTATAGGTCTGGGGCATGACTACCCACCATGACATGCCCAGTTAGGAATTTGTGATCAGACCATTCTGTGTGGCTAGTTTTGGTCACTGAGCTTGTCAGGGCTGCCATCTGGCTCCCCTGAGAATGTCTTTTATTTCATTGCCCTTTTATTCACCCACAGGTAGATTATATGTGTCTTTATGTATCTAGTTGTATTCATATTTATCTATAGGTATGCAGGTATGTATGGAGACGTAGATAGAGAAAAACAGATGCCAGAGAAAAATATAGTATCAGAATGTTAACAATGAACTGTAGAATTATGGATTATTATTATTTTTATTGTCTTTTTTTTTTATTTAAATTTACAATATTAAATAAGCAATAGCTTTATAATTAGAAAAACAACAACAAAGTTTATTTTGAAAATGAAACCAGAATATTGTGGTAGGGATTTTTTCAATTTACAGCTCTACCAAGAGACTATAAATGTTAAGACAAGAATGCGTGGAGGGCTCAGCTCCAAAGCCAGAAGCTGATTCACTTACAGTGATAAGCAGAGCTTAGAAGATCCACCACTTTTTATCTCTCAGCCCGACACACACCTTTGCTTTGCCAAAGCCAAATCATATAAAGGCCAAGGCATGCAGAATTCCAGGCGGGGGTGTCACAATCAGAAAGGAAGACCAGCCCATCACTGGGCCATAGCTGTGTGCTATGCCCACCCGGCCACAGGGAGCTCTCATTGGCCAGTTTGTTTCATCCCCATGACCTCCTGAGAAGTGGGCATTTCTCATAGAATATGAAATGAAGTGCCCAAGGCCACACAGCACAGTATGGCTGTGGTGGTTCTCTTGTGTTGTTCCATGTCACTTGGGACAATAAGAAGGGGGGAACAGGTGCTCTTCCTGCTTTGGTGAAGTGGGAGCGTTTCCGCCATAGTGTACATCACCTTTCATTTTCTTCACCACCCCTTGAATCATCTCCTCCTCTGATCCCAGAAACTCTCTGCTAAATGAAAATAGAACGCTATGCATTGATGATCTGACACATTTTTCTGTAGGTAGCATCTGAGAATAAATAAGACAAGATGCACTTATTCTGGGAAGTACTTCCTGTACTTGGCATGTAACTAACTGATTCCAGTTAAAATTTGACTCAGGCTTAGATGTGAAATAAATGTGTGTATTTGAAAACCAGTTTCCCTCCTAATTTGATTGCTTTATTGATTAAACACCTAATGCTTAATCACTCAGATACTCCAAAGATTCCTATATTTGGCGGGATTTCATTCTGAATACCTTGTTCTTCCTAATGGCATTTCCCTAATACTAATGCTGAACTAAAACCAAAAATAGCAAGGGGGTGAGAACTCGGAATAGCAGGAACTGAGAAGATCAGTGTAATCAGCAAATTAGGGCTATGTACAAATCATGCGATTGGCATCATGGGCGCAGCAAGAACCACGCCATGTGGAGAGGAGAACACTCGACGTTGATAACTTTGATTAGCATTAACTTTGATCGCATAATTCAGTTACTTCCAGGATGTGTCATGGTGCTAATAAATAAAAGATGACACTCCTTAAGAATGATGGCTTCTATACTCTAGTAGCCAGGGACAGCAGAAAGGTGGGGAGGGAGCTTTACTTATTTCACCAGAATTCTTCATACTAGGGTAGGACTCAGAAACCCAAATAGAGCTGTTTCTCAGAAAAGAGAGGCAGAGTTGTTGCTGGATGTCTCAGGAAGATCTACCCAGCAACTAGCTTTGCTCTTAAGCCCTCCCTTTCTGTGCTGTCCTTTGCTCTTTAACTCGGTCTCCTGCCAACCAGTATCCTCCTAATTCCCATTTACTTAGCTCTAGATCAGTGTTGTTCAACGGGCGGCCCACGCCAGGGTCTGCCAGAAATGTTGTGCCGGATCCTCAACAGAGTTACCCACCCTGATGTTGTGTGAACGTTATAGACCCAATGATCTTAGTCAAATTTGTATGTGCTCAGGGTGATTGCTACTTATCAGTCTGTATCGCTGATGAAAATGCTATTGAGGTTGTCTTAGATATCGTTGGAACTTGTAGGCTCATTGGGACAACCTTTTGCATCTTGTGGAGCATTTACAAATGATGTGCAAAAAATAGACAAAAAGCATCTTGGTCAAAGATGTCGTATTCGATGCATCATATGCGTGGAGTTCAGAAATCAAGCACCAGCTTGTACTCTGTAGCACTGTTATGAGGTGTGTGTTTTCATTTCTGGCTAGGTCACCGGTCCCCAAGTATAAAAGGCTGGAAACCACTGACTGCGCTAGATCACCCTGGATGGTGTTTTACACTCGATCTATTTTTTTTTTACTCCTCCCTGATATCAAATGCGGTCCTCATCTCGAGTCCTTTATAGCTTCTAAGTATTTTTTTATACGGTGCACCCCATCACCCTTCTCCCTTTCTCCTAGTAATATTCAGAGCAGTTAAGGGATGTCCCCAGTGTCTCAAGGTCAAGTCCTCCGCTGACTTAAGCCTTTGTCTCTTTTCCACGGCACCTCCCTGATCCAACACCGTGACTTCCTCCTCCTCCTGCACCAACTGGCACTTCGCGTGCCGTCTTTGATAACGATTCCAAAGGGTGTTAGGAGCACAAAACTTTTGAATGTCAAGTCCGTTTCTAGAAAGCTGGTCTGATCCCATACCAAACTCAGGTTCCTTGAATACCTCTGATGAGAAGAAGCTTATTTCTCCTGGTTCTATTTTTGGACAGTCTTTTGAATAAGCTTTTCTTAAGGAGTAGAAATCTATTCCCAGAAACTTTTACCTTTTGATTCTAGCTCTGCATATTAGAGCCAAGTGATAATATAAACTAACCTAAACATTGCTTACTATGTCAAGGATGGTTCTAAATACTTTAAGTAGATGAACTTAAATATTAACTGGAAGAAATCTGTGAGATGGTATGACTAAGCCTTATTTATTTATTTTTTTTAATTTTTTTTTTTTTTTTTTTTTTTTTGTATTTTTCTGAAGCTGGAAACGGGAGAGACAGTCAGACTCCCGCATGCGCCCGACCGGGATCCACCCGGCGCGCCCACCAGGGGCGACGCTCTGCCCACCAGGGGGCGATGCTCTGCCCCTCCGGGGCGTCGCTCTGCCGCGACCAGAGCCACTCTAGCGCCTGGGGCAGAGGCCAAGGAGCCATCCCCAGCGCCCGGGCCATCTTTGCTCCAATGGAGCCTTGGCTGCGGGAGGGGAAGAGAGAGACAGAGAGGAAGGGGGGGGGTGGAGAAGCAAATGGGCGCTTCTCCTATGTGCCCTGGCCGGGAATCGAACCCGGGTCCCCCACACGCCAGGCCGAGGCTCTACCACTGAGCCAACCAGCCAGGGCCGAGTAAGCCTTATGTTTAAGGCAAGGATGCTAAGCCAGAATGGAGACGTAATTTCTAAGAAGCTGCGGCTCTGGGTTTGAAACCGAGTGTGTAACTTCTGAGTCAGCACGCTCAGTCTCTGATCACTGCTCCCCCGTCATCACTTCTCACGTCTAGTTACACCAGGCTTCTGCTTTCGACACATAAAACACAATTACTTTCTTCTGTGTTTTGAAGCCACCTAAAAAGTTGACATACTTTGGCTTTTTTATATTTTTAAGAGACACAGTGATGTTCCTATAAAAAGCAGGGTGTGGGATGGGATGGAATGGTCCTTGGGGGAATTTAGGCAGGAAGGGTGTATACTTAAATCACACAGTGCCCAGGTTCCTAATCTGGTCCTCTGGTTACTAGCCATATAACAGTGGACCAATAATCTGTGCCTCTGTCCCCTCATGTCTTAAAGTGCATACAATAATATATCTACCTCACAGGATATTTTTGAGCTTAAATCAAATGTTTGGAATATTGCCTGGAGCTTGTCAGTACTCAATAAATGCTAGCTCCTAATGCTATTACTGACATGATTAAATAAGATTACATAGTTAAGTAGCCCATCCCAGAGCCTGCTCCTTGGACATCACTCAGTCTTGATTAACTATTACCATCCCATGTGCTATCATTGTTTGTTGTTTTCACACTTGTTCTCTGACACCCAAGGATGTGAGAAATATACATGTAGAATCTCAGAGTCCACTTCACACCCAATGGAGACACAGCTTCAGGCACACTGGGCAGACTGGCCTTACCCTTCCCGCGAACCCCAACACCTGCTAACAGCTGAGTTTATCCAGTCACTTTTTACGTTCAGGTTTGATAACTGAACTCCTCTTTTCTTTCCTTTGATTGGGTGTCAGGGATTCAGTCTCTTTTATTCAATCACCTGAAGCGACAACTATTCACCTTATCACTGTACCTTATCTCCTCTAATTACTACGGCGAGACTGCGATGCACATCCTTTCACTCCGTTACACCTCAGGAGAAACTGAGGGTGTGAGAGGCTGACCACAGAGCTCGGGAAGTGACTCAGTGGGAATTCGGACGGATTAACCCCCAAAACCAGATTCTGAACGGTGTGCTTCCTGTTTCTACCTATTATCAGAGAAGCAGTTCTTGGTGCCCATCCTAGCTAGAATTCCAGCAGCTGATTTGGACCCTGCACTCTCACTCCTGTAGGGCTAGACACCAGGTCCAGATCCAGTCTGCCTGGATCCCCAGCGGCCTAGTGGTATTCACATGGCATGTCCAAGAACACAGATGCAGCAAAATAAATAGACCTAATATGGAATAAAAAAACAGCGTGTCCTGAAGATGACAGAAACTGGGATGTGCTTACATTTCTACCAAACAGATAGGCATTTTTATGATCTGTTGACAAGACTGGAATTCATCTAGCAGGAGAGTTAGGTTATTGGACAAGTGAACTCGGTGAACGACCCAAGATAGTAAGTGATATAAACTTATCCATGACATTCCTCCTGTCTCCTCTGTCACTCTGCATGTCCCAAGTATTGGTGAATGAAAATATTCAGGCTTTAAAGACCCCAAATAACAAATTAAATGAAAGGCTTCTTACCGAAATTACAAGCATGTATTAGAAAGATACTGAAAGTTAATTGGCTGGTTTGCTTAAAAAAAATAATGCCTTGTTTAGATTTTTCTTTGTGCTGAAAAGAGAGGTGCTATTCTTTCCCCATAGCATTTGTGCTTAGGTGTGTGTGGGGGCTTGCTCACGCACACATACACACACACACACACACACACACACACACACACACACACACGGACATTAGAGTGGATTAAACCTTCTAGAAGCATGTTGTTATCACAGTCCTCCAAGAACAGCATTTAAATACCATCTCCCTTGATTCCCTCAGAGGTTTGAAAATTATTCCCTTACATTGGATAATGGACCTTCATTTAGAAGTTCTTTTGTGCCCTGAGAATCTCAGGTGATACCATTAATGCTGCATAAGACGCCACAAAACACCAAGAGATCAAACCAAGTAGCAATTACTGAAAACATTTTTTTTCTGATATGTCCCCAGATTTTCCTTTGGGGAGTGCTAACTCCGTAAGTGTTCACTATACATAAGCAAAGCATAGGCTATAACTCTGCAAAGAACTTAGAATCTTTTCTAAAGTGTTTTTGCTTTGCTTGATAAAATAGTCTTTGGGGGAAACGCTAATGGACAAAAGCTAAAGATGCAAAGAAAGGAAACCGGACCCGTTTGAAAGTGAATAGGGGGCTGCGGAGTGAAATAAAAAAAAAAAAAAATGCTGCTGCTTACTCAAAAAATGCTGACTTCCTCCGGTAGGTCATCCTATAGGTCCACCTTACACCACATAATAGTGTAATTAAAAAGCGCTGATGTTCGGTACCAGGAAGAATCTGCCCTCTCCAGCCCTTGTTGAAGCAGCCATGGGTCTGAACTTGAATTAACCACTTTGAATCTGTGATGGCAATTTTATCAATAGCCTAGGATACAATCGAACCTCATTAACTCAGACCCCACTAATTCTGACTTGACGAAAATTCAGATATGAATTAAGAATTGATTCTTGCTGAGCTACAAAGCTCCAGGTAATTTCTTCTTTTGTGAGTACCGGAGTCTTATTCATAAGAGCAGTACGGTCAAGCTTCGTCGTGGTTACATCAACAAAGGGCCTGTTATTCAAGAGTCTACTGCGATGTTTGAATCCTCGTTTCCCAGAGAAACTTATTACTATGGGAAGTGGAAATGTTGGGCAGGACTAGTTATTTCAAGCACAAAAACCAGTGTTATTGAAAGAATAGAGCTGAATGCACCACAGGTAAATTTAGTGTTTGAGTTCAGATGCTGGAATTATGGATAATTTTAGATTCTCCATTTCTGTACATTTTATTAAAAAAAAAAAAAACCCCAAGTATCACTGTATAATGTCTAAAAGCATGAAAAAGAATTTTGAGAAGTTGGAAAACAGTGAACTGGTACAAATATTATTAATTAATGTTGTAAGCTCCTCCTGCCTAAGTGCAATAAATACACCCACGTCATTTTAGTGCATAATAAAAAATTTGAGGTAAATGCATTTTTATGAGCGGTATTTAAAAACAGGTCACAAACTTGTTTATTATCTTTGCTTTCCCTTTCTAAAAGATGACCAATGGGATATAACCTGACTTGATGGAGTTGCTAATCTTTGGGAACAAAATGAGTAATTACAAAAGCGGCATTCATTTTTCTCAGCATGTGATCAGCAAATTTTCTCTTGAAGGGTGGTAAATGATAAGAATAGCTATTGTTATCATTGATCCCTTACCTTACTGCCAAGTTACAAATCTAAATACCTCCCATTTGTTTTCTTCTCTGAGTCATTGATAAGAGTGAATTGTGAGGTCTTTCCCCCAACCCAACCCTACCACAGCTGCAGTTTTTCTTTGTCTGACTTGACTGGGTAGGGTTCATTGGAACTGAATGGTAGAGCATTGCATTTGCTGTGAATGTAGATGCACATCTATGATCTCAGTAGGAGCAGGGTGCTAGTGATATACAGCCTGTCTAGTACCCATTAAAGTGAAAAGATGTCTCCTCTTCCTTCACCCCCAACCTGACCATGGTAAACTTATTCCTAGATTATTCTAGTCTGTATCTTTGCTCCTCACCATGTGCACTGTGGACTAGAATTAGTGCACTCACTGATTATTGCTAGTACACAATAAAGTATCTAGAAATGTTTATGACAATTTGCCATTGCTGGGACATTCAGGCCGTTGTCAATGAACTTGTGTCGTTACACTGTTTACTGATTGGTTTTAGTGTTGTCTGTCTTGTGTGGCGGATTACATGTAGTGTGGGAAATGGATTAGAAAGTAAAACAGCCTGACTTGTGGTGGCGCAGTGGATAAAGTGTCCATCTGGAAATGCTGAGGTCACCGGTTCAAAACCCTGGGCTTGCCTGGTCAAGGCACATATGGGAGTTGATGCTTCCAGCTCCTCCCCCTTCTCTCTCTCTGTCTCTCTCTCCTCTCTCTCTCTCTCTGTCTCTCACCTTCTCTCTCTCCTCTCTAAAAATGAATAAAAAAAAAGAAGAAAAAAATTAAAAAAAAAAAAAAAGAAAGTAAAACAACTGGTCCTTGAGTCTGGATAGTTTGTGAAACGACCCACTCACAGAGGATATGATGTGCATACAAAGCCCGTTTTCAGGTAGTATCCCAGAAGGCTACCCACAATAATAGTGAACGCTGACAATCAGCCACATGCTAGATTATAAGCACCATGAGGGCAGGAGCCTCATCTGATTTATTCACCAACTTATGCCTAGCAAATTTCAGTGTATAGTCTGTTAGACATGCCATAAATTCTTGTTGAGTAAATGCATTAATAATACTAGTATAGTTGATGATGACATAATTTTGGCTCTTAGATTAGGACATGTTCCAGAAAATAGCTAAAGATTAGTGAACATATAAGACACAAAGGAAAATAAAAGCCAAAATATAGAAGGAAAACATTTTAAATTCAATTACAAATATGATGACTTCCTAGGACTTGACTGTATACAAACTATGCTTGGTTTTTTACATGCACAGACTCACAATAACAGTCAAGAAAAGTAATTTTTAACTTGTTTTATAGATGAGGAGAACAAGAAAGTTAAATAATTTCTGAGCATCATCCTTATTTTTTTTTTCAGAGACAGAGAGAGAGTCAGAGAAAGGGACAGATAGGGACAGACAGACAGGAATGGAGAGAGATAAGAAGCATCAATCATTAGTTTTTCATTGTGACACTTTAGTTGTTCATTGATTGCTTTCTCATACGTGCCTTGACTGTGGGCCTTCAGCAGACCAAGTAACCCCTTGCTTGAGCCAGCAACCTTGGGTCCAAGCTGGTGAGCTTTGCTCAAACCAGATGAGCCGGCGCTCAAGCTGGCGACCTTGGTTTCAAACCTGGGTCCTCCACATCCCAGTCCGATGCTCTATCCACTGCGCCACTGCCTGGTCAGTCAAGCATCATCCATTTACTAATTGACTAGATTACTTTTCAAATATATTCTATTTCACTGCAACCTGTATTTTTAACCATGCTATACTGTGTAATGGCATGCAAAGCCTTACCCCAAACAGGGTCCTCTTATGTTAGACTCAAGCTGCAGTAACTCTTGTGCCAAGGGATGAGATATAATTTTTCTTTTCTTTTCACAAAAGCAGGATGGACAGACACAGAAACAGCTAGATAAGAAAAGGAGCCGAGGACCTTAGGATTGAGAGAGGCCATTCCCCAGATAAAGAAATTACCTAGCATTTCACACCACCCAGAACGAGAACTGCATGGCTTCTGAAGCAGACGATCAGTCATAGACAAAACGAAACAAAACCCTGCCTCACCACACAGTAGGAGAGAAACAGCAATCACTGGAGATGGTGCTCGCGGGGTGGTTTGGGCCATTTCAGGGAGTTGCTCAGTTTTCCTGGGTCTCTCCCACATAAACAGGAGGCGTACATGTTATTAAATTTCTGTTTGTTTTTCTCTTCTTCCTCTGTCTTTTATCACAGGGGGACCTAAACCGAGAGCCTAGAGGAGTAGAGGATAAATTATCAATATTTCCCTTCCCATGCCATGGCAAACACAGAGAACACGCAGAGGTTCACAGTTCCTTAGTGAGGTGGATTTAAAAATGAAGAGCAGATCCTCGGTGTGTATCATTTGCCATATTTAGTGCGTGTATTTTCACTTATTCCAACTGGATATCATCTTTAGTCTATGGCAACCATTAATTTTTTTTTGTTGTTATGATAAAGTCCCAAGTGAAAGTGCCTGCCAGAGGGCTGTGATATATAGCTGTAAAGGTCTGGGGAAACCCAAGTTGGAACCACAATTTAGTTCCCTTCTTTTGGTAGCCACCGGGCATATGTACCTATTTACATTAAAATTAATTAAAATTAAATAATTTAAAATTTAGTTCCTTTGTCATACTACCTACATTTCAAGGGCTCAATAGCCAAATGTGGTATGTGGCTACCATACTTTTCCCTGACTCCACCTGTTGGGCATATGGAATAGAACAATTCCATCACTCTAGAATTTTCTTTTGGATGGCACTGTTCTTGTTGACTTGTGGGCAACGCCAGTGAGCAGGGCTCTTTGTACAATGCCGTCTTTGGCATCCTGGTATGCCAAAGGTGTGATATGCCAAGAATACTCTTGTTTAAGCCTGTTGTCCTGGAATAAATATTAATAGCAATCTTTTTATTCTTAAAACATGTTCCAATCTGGTCACTAAATTATGGCCACCTAATTTTCTCCTTGTATATTATACATGATGTTCATTTCCTTCCTTTCAAGCTATGTAATATGTGGCGTGTGTTTTCCCTCTGGGTTCTCTTTTCTCATTCATAAAATGAGGGCAGTAATAGCTAACTCTTTAGGATCTAGCTTGTACTGTTCTCTCTTCCTACTTTCTGCAATGATTCCTGTAAAAAAAAATTTCTAAAAGGCGTAACTTTTGCACCCTGATGCTTTAAATGTTTATTATATAATGTCATTGTTATACATTATATCATATGATCATATAACAGACACTCAGAAGTACCTATTAAATGATTGCATAATAGACACTAAAAGATATCTATTATATAATGATACAATAGGCATTAAAAAGCATATGCTTCCTGAGGAAATTTTCAAGAGGCATATTCTACCTCGCTTTTCCCAGTACAATGAGGAGTGCACGTTCAATTATCCTCAACCAATCAGGTGTTCGCTCCTGCTACTTTGATCCATAAAGGTGTGGAAGACACTGGTTAGAAAGCGTATATTACTGCTGAGATGATGATGTATTATCCTGACTGTTTCTCATGCTTAGCCCTACTTGTTTTCCCAGTCCAGTTCTCCAACCCTCGATGCCTCTCACACCCTTCCATTAAATCCTACTTTTCCTTAACATAACCAGAACCCCTCTCTGTTGTTTGCACCTAAGCCCCTAATCAGTATAATAACCATGGAGAGAATTTTTTAACTTGGAAATTATTAGTCCTCCTAGCTGTCCTAGGCAGCGCTACATGTTTTTGTTGCAATTGACTCAATGATAAGGCTCATGGAGATATCACACTAACTCCACGCCAGATGTACATAATAACATCTACGTAATCATATGTTCCTCCACAAATTAAGATTGTAAGGTTACGATTAGACAGTTCCCTTCTTTAGAAGATTCTTCTTTGGATATTATCACCATTTCCCCAGATGTTTATTAGGCAGACATTCCCTTTATAATCTGCTTCCAACTGCACAGCAGCTTGTGTCTTTGCTGATACTCAGCTGTATGTTGATGTGGGTCACAGTCAACTCTTTGCATTTTCACTATCTAATTATTGTTTATGGTTTTCCTTTGGATCCTGGACTTCAATTACCTACTCTATATTGAACAAACATACTAAATTTCCCTCTATTTATTATATCGTCCATAAATTGTTTCACCCATCTAGGATAATGGGTATTACTTGAACATTTGTAACATTTCAAATAGCCTAAATTTCTTGATAGCTTAAGTGTAGGGTGTGCAACTGTGGGTTTTCAATGCTGCGTATTGGAAAAATGACAGACTTCTTGAGTTCTCCTAGTTGTGTGTTTTTATATTAATGTTAATTTTCCCCTTGGTAGAGACTGTCACACAGCCATGACTGTATCACTGAAAAGTCTATAAAATAAAGGCAGACTATCCTCTTAACTTAAAATTGTTCAACATTTTCATTAAAAAAAGGAAAAAAAAAAATCAAACCACAGAGAGAGCTAAATTTGCAAAGAGAAATGCTATTAGCATTCTGGGGATCACTTCTTCATCTGAAGAGGCAGAGACACATAGCTGCAGGGACTCAGGGTAGCACGTCATCCTCCCTATTCTTGAGATTTGTGAAGGCAGGTCTCTAACTGCCAGGGAGTCCCTGAGCTGCCTATTATAACCTATAATCAGTTGCAACTTATTACTCCAAAATGATCATTTTCATCCACAAACAAATTCACAGGTTTTCCAGACAAATAAGGATGGGCTGGCAAATTTAAATTTCAAATGAAAAAAAATATCTTCCTGTAATGATTTCGCATACCTTTTATTTAGACTTCCAAATGCTGGCATAATGTGATTAGTTTTGATGTCGTTTCTTTCCACCACTTATGAGAAATCACATCATCAATCATATTATCAAAATTAGATGTGGAGAAGACCTAGCATGTCACTGAACCCTCTTCTGTGCCAGTACAGACTTGTAGCCAGTCTGCTGTACTTTTTAACATTTTCTTCAATCTAATATTAAGCTTCCCCTGTGATCAAGCATCTACTATCTCCACAGTAATGATATAAATATAAAGAATGAAAGTGGGTTTCTTAACGGGATGCGTCTATGTTTGTCTTCCCTGACTTTTCGGTAAAGAAAGCTCATGGTGAACAGCTAGAAAATAAAGATAAACCCAATATATTGATATTGTGATCAAGAGGTTTAATTATAATCAATAGTTATCTCTAATAATTGCAGAGAATTTCACATTTTATGCAAATGATATGCATTATAGTAGTTGTTATATAGTAACAGTATTCTTTTAACAAAAATTTATTGGGTGCCCCTCTGAGCCTTCTATTTATAATTTGTACAGGGTGAGGCAAAGCAGGTATATTGTTGTGAATATGCAAAACACAGTTTATTCTTGTATTATTAGTTATTCATTATTGTATGATTTTTATACAAATAACTATAAACTTACTTTTACTCCACCCTGTATATGTGCGTGTGTGTATATATATATATATAAAATACATGTATATAATATAGCATACATATTTACCTAACTTTTAAAAATAACCTGAGATTTTGTCAAACAGTTTTAACTAGGTGACTTACACATGTGAGATGCTTTTATTTTTATCTAATATCTGTCTTTAAACATGCTCTGTAAAATTATCTTCTCACCTCCTTTAAATTGTGAAATTTTATGTACATTTTGATTATTAAAATTTCTGTGTAGATTATGATTTTGAACTTAGGTTTAGGAGTCCAGACGCTGGAGCCAGGTTCTATGGATTTGAATCCCAGAACCAACCCCAGCTAGCTTTGCTTTTCTTGGGTTAGTCACTCAAACTCCAATGGGCTCCATTTCCTCAACATTCCAAAGTAGATAATAAAAAAAAAATCTACATAATATGTTCTGTATGATTTTCTCTAGGTGGAGAATTTAGAATATTTCCTAGCACAAAGTGAAAGAAATAAATTAACGATCATTATATTAATAATTAGTATTTTCATCATTATTATTTTATCACTTTCCCCAACACATACATAACCATGGCTCAAAGAGATCTGAGGTTGAGAAGGGCCAGAATTTTCCTTTTGCATCCCATGATATTATCTAGCCCCTTCCAAATCCTCGTCAGGTATGACAAATAGGAAGGGGAATGGGCGAGGAGGAAATCCTCTGCTCAGACTTGTTGGTTGTGGAGTAGTATTCCTAACGTCTCTCAGTCTTTGTCCATCCATTCATTGTTGGTGTTTCTACCAGTGAATGGGACTCTGTGAGAAGACTGTGTGTAGTTTTGCTGAAGACCAGCTTAAATCTCATACTTTCTATTATGCTTAGCCCATTTAGAAAGAGAGTCATGACTCTTTTCAGCACTTAATAGTGATCTATGCTTCAATATGTTCTCTTAGTTTTGAACACTTGGTCAGTCCTGTGTAAAAAAAAAAAAAAAAAAAAAAAAAAAAAGCAAGCATCTTTGGGATCAGGCATCGCTGTTTCCTTTGTTAATTCTCTTTAAGGGCTGCAGAAAACTGGGATGGAACAGGATTTTTTAACCCCTTCTTCTTAGGCATTCTACATTGTGATCCCTCTGTGTGATCTCCAACCAACACATCCCAGTCTCTGTGCTCTTCTAAGCCCTCAATCTTCAGAAAATGCATGTCATTCTCTTCTAATAACACTTTTGTATTCATCTTGATTAATTCTGTAATTCATCAATCATCTAGCAAAGAACAGAGAGCCAAGTCTTTTCCCCTTTTGGACAACATCAATATCTAAGAAGAATTCAAAACACCTTGACAGCTTTGCAAAGGAGTGGAGGGCCACTTCCTCTCCGACCATGAACATGACATTTCCTGGTCTGATAGCCATTCCATTCTCAGCTTCTGGTTTCCTCTTCCCATTCTTGTTTTTGAACCAGGAAGGGGATGGTGACACATTCTGTTTTGGGCTGCCAGTAGTAGGTAGGGCCAGCTCTTCTGCAGATGTCAGGACATAGTTGTCAAAGAATTCTCTTTTGCATGTGGGGGCTCAGTACCATTTTTTTCTTTGGCTTTTGGCTTTAGACACTAAGTGCAGGGAAAAAGGAAAATTCCCACTCAATTCTGTGTTATATAAATTGTAATATGCAATCATTAAGTATTGTCATATATTTATACAGATTCATATTAACATTTTAAAGACTAATAGTCTGGTATTGTAGGAGACTTTCTCTATATGTTCCATGTTTATTCATCGAAAATAATTTATAAGTTAAATATTAGTAATACTTCTTACACAGAAGAGAAATCTGAAGCCCAAGAGGTTTAGTGTTTTTTCTCAATTATGTGATCAAGAACTTATTGAACAAAAGTACAGTATAGATGCAGGGTATCCAGTTTCAAAGATCAGATATTGTATAGCACCCCACATATAAATATAAAATTAAGAATATCATATGATAGTAAATTTTAAAAATTCAGTAGCTAATGCCCCATAACTGATCTTTGTATTTTGAGATTCACATGAATGAATCAAGTCAAAATATCAAGTCGAAGTCCATGGACCTGCTGAGTCTCCCAGTGACCTTTCGTAAGCCCAGCAGCAGCCTCTTGGATTGACAATTGAAGATGAGGGAAGTGTTCTCAGACACCACAATCGCAATGAAAACTAGCACAAGACCCAATCCCACCTTTCTCAAAGACAAGAAATATAAAGGACTTTATTCTCATCAACCATTTGCTTGAGAGAAGCAAAGAGGGGGAAATGTTGTATTTGACAAAGTGGAAAAATTTCAGAAATGCACTGGGAGAGGGGAAGGGCAGGGATTTTTCTCATTATTAGAGAAAGTGACACTTTTTATAAATAAATAAATGCCTACGTTCTTATGACCTACGTAAATATCACATATATTATCCACTGGGAATTTAACAGGAAGAAAATGTACCACCAAAGCGTTACAAACTTAGTGATTTTCAATAAATCATAATTATGCGAGTAACTTCATGAGTGGCTTTTAAGTATGCAACCAAGCAGCGAATAATCTTGTGTGTATGTAATTGAATGCCCAAAGAGATGAGTGTCATCCCCAGTTGAGGGTCAAACAATTGGGGGCTCTCACCAAGGTAAGGCTTAATTTCATTGCTTGTAGACGCTCTTGGCTGGAAATGCTGGCACGTTGGCAGTGTGCAATCACGTACCCCATTAGACGTGAAATCACAGGTGTTCTGCAATGCTGAGTGGTCCACCTTCTCAAAAACAGAGCACGTGGGTCGTTTATTCATATCCCAGTAATACTGCTGACATTCAGTAGAATAAACAGAGCTGGTAGGCACAGCTATGGGAAGTCCGAACCATGAGTAAAGCGGACCCCAAAGAGGGTGGATTTTCAATACGCATGGATTAGAAATAGTGTGCATAGCACAGTTTGTATCCCATACTTCCTCCACAAATGATGGCTGCATTACTATTTTACTAATTGTTCTTCTGGAGTTTATGTCTCCTAAGAGATATAAGCATACATTCTTGTTTTAAGAGAAATGCTTGCAGAAGGCCACCTTCCTGTCTTGTTAAGTAATCCAGGGGTAAATCATGGGATGATCCATCCTGGGAAACTGTAACTGCATGTTCTATCTTACTGATGAGAAAATTAAGTCAGGGTCAGTTTTAGTCCATTTGGGATCTTATAACAAATTAGCACAGAGTGGGTAGCTTGTAAGCAACAGAAAATGTTTCTCGCCGTTTTGGAGGCTGGAAGTTGAAGATCAGGATGCTAGCGTGTATCCTAGCGAAGACTCTCTTCCTGGCCACAGGCTTCTAACTTCTCACTCTGCCTTCATCTGGTAGAAAGCAAGAGGAATCTCTGGGGTTTTTGGTTTGTTTGTTTGATTGTTTGTTTTTATAAAAATAACACTAATCCCTTTCAGTGACTCCAATTTCTGTGCATATTTATAACCCTCTCTATTTCTCATCTTGTGTCTTTAATGGTGGCAAAGTCACTGGTTGTCCACTTAAGGTTATATTTGTTCCTTCTACAGTATAAAGTTATCACTAGGATGTGGCTTTCAAGTTAAAGTCTATATGTCTCAGTCCTCTTGCATCAAGGTAGAAGCATGAGTTTAGTTTTTGCCCATGAAAAGCAGGCAGAAATGATTGGTCTAACAGCTGAGGCGGTTAGACACAGATGTGTCTTCTCTGAGCTCTCTGCCCTTCCCCTCTCAGGATGCAGAGTAATCAAAGTCCGAGGAAATGTTGAACTCACCACCAGTTGGAAGGACATTCATCTTAGAAGCATCACATTGACGAGAGTTGACTCTGTGATGAGAAACAGCCACTGGAAACTCTAAGGTGAGTGAGAAATTAATTTCTATTCTGTTAAGCTCCTAAAAGTAGGACGTATATTTTGTTATAGTAGCTGGTATTACCCCACTAATATATGGTTTCATCTATCCTATCTACCCAGCATGTTCTTCCCACTAAGGGTGCTCATCCTTCAAAGAGGAGCAAACACACAACCTCCTTCACATCTCTTCCCGAATCCCTTAGTCACAGTTTATATTTTCCTCCATTACGATTCCTGAGCTGTTCGTCTTGTATTATAATTAATTTTGCCCATGGAAGTATTCACTACTAAATTATGAGTTTCTATGGGCAGGAGCTCTATCTTAATCACTTTGTCCCCTCCAGAGTGTCAAACACAGGATCACACAAACAGTAGGTGCTCAATAAATGTCTGTTACATCAAATAGAATAAAATCGAATTCATATATCTGAGTGATTAATATGTTTCTTTCATTCAAGATCTCAGGGCTGGGATGAAAAAAAAAATCTATTACTTTTGCTTGACTCTTTAACTTGGCCGATTAGAGTAGAATAAAAATGTGTCCTGGATAAAATGAAAATTCATTGTTTTACATAAGATAGAGCAATTTTGAGAAATACATTGATTTAATGTACTTAGTCCTGTGAAAAATCTGTTGGTTTAAGCTAACTGCCATTAGTTTCAATTAAAATGTATCGATTTGAGTAAATGTTTGTTAGGATAAATGTTGCCTGACTGTGGGGGAAGAAACAATAACAATAGAGACGGATGGATTTTGCTTAAGTGTGCCTTGGAGCCCAAGGAGGAGAGGGGTGGGAGAGCAGCCGTGTGGAGGGTGGGCTGAGCGTTAGACCGGTGGCCAGACGGGATTCTCTCCCTGTCCTGCCTCACTGGCAGAGGAGAGAAGGAGGTGGCCAATCAGCGGGTCACTATCCTTTGACTGTATATTAACTACAATCCGTACCTGAATGAAGTAGCATTGAAACAGAAGTTTGCTTAAATTAAAATGCTTCTATGGGAGGCCCAAACTGCTCAATTTTCTTCAATTTAAAAAGTGAAATGGAGTCATCTGAGTTCCTAAGGACAGAAACAACTAGTCTAGTTGGGGGACAACAGTTTTTGCTTTTTGACAGACAGTTTTAATGCTGTTATTAGATTGACTACAAAGCCATTTTTTTATAGTCAGAAACAGTTGAATATTGGAAATTTCATGTGAGTCAGCCCAGTAGACACTGCCTAAATGTCATTAGAACAAGATTGTACTTGGTTTCATTGATAGTTTGAGTTGTAATTATTTGTCCTCCCTTCTGACTTTCGAGGGCAGGAAACTGAGGGGAGTTACTGCCAGGACCTATGTGTGGGGTATCCAGAGAGGCAAAGAGAAGCGAAGAGAGCGCTCATGATATACTCAAAGTATATGAAAGAAGATGCGTAGCTGCAAATAAAAAGGGAAAATCTTTCAAAATATACGTAGAAAAAGAAAAAAAAAGGCAAAATGTGTAATTTTTATTTTTTACTTTTCTATATTTTTCTGTTTCTGAAAAGGGATATAGTTGTTTTAGTTTATTTATTATTGCTTTATTTCATTACAGAAGCTATTTTATTTGCAAATCGTTCAAATCCAGAAAAAGATATTATCACAGCTGATTGTAAATGTCAAAATGAATCATCAAGCCCCAAGTTTTCTTCATAGTTATTTAACAACAATTTCCTTCTCTCTTTTTGACCCCTGACAAGCCTTACTTTGGCTGTACCACTTTAAGTTTGGGCCACATATCCTTTATTACAAATAATTATACAATAGAGTAGAAATCAGAACTGATTTTTTTCATGATTTCTCACGCTACTATTTTGAGTAATGTTAGGCAAGCCCCTTAAACTCTCTGAAGTTCTTGAACTATAAAGATAATGGAAATAATTCTTATGTTACCTGGTTATTGTAAAAATAAAATTGTGTTGCCTGACCAGGTGGTGGCACAGTGGATAGAGCATTGGACTGGGCTGCAGAGGACCCAGGTTCAAAACCCCAAGGTCGCCGGCTTGATAGTGGGCTCATTTGGTTTGAGCAAGGCTCACCAGCTTGAGTCCAAGGTCGCTGGCTTGAGCAGGGGGTCACTTGGTCTGCTGTAGCCCCTCAGTCAAGGTACATATGAGAAGGTAATCAATGAACAACTGAAGTGCCGCATTGAAGAACTGATGCTTCTTAGCTCTCTCTCTCTTCCTGTCTGTCTCTATCTGACCCTCTGTCTCTGTTACAAAAATAAAATAAAATAGTGCTAAGGGCTAGAAATAAATACAAAAGAATGTCACTGAGAGACAGCGGTGAACAAGGGATATGCAGGGCAATTTCCTATACTTTACCTTCTCATTTAATTCTAATGGTGGTCATGTGACATAGACATAATCTTCACTTTTAAAGAAATGAGGCTCCCTTGTCAGACATTAAGCAATTTTTCCAAATGTAAGATAGGCACTTAGCAAATATTTTATGAATCAATTGATGAATTACTTCTTAGTCCTCTCTTATGGCATTCCTCATATTTAATTATTTACCTGAAGTAGAACCTTGGCAATATAACATAGTGTGTGCAGGGGGAGATCTATACTAAATAGGAAAAGTTAGAATTATGAAATATTTGATGAATACCAATTCATCCAAAGTTCCTTCCAACTTTAGAGATCGGCTTATCTGATCACCTTTAGGTGTGCATAGTCATAGGGAGTGATATGAAATTGAGTGTTTATTATCCTTTTAATTACGATATATGAACAGTTGAGAGTCATTCAGTCGCTTAGCCAATCAACACGTGTGTATAGATCACTAGATACTAGGTTCAGTGGAGAAGAGAACGAGCTAGTTCTTGCCTTCAGAGGGTTTCTGGAGTCGTTTAAGAGATAGATAGCATTCAAGGTGGTGCCAGAAACCTTGTAAACTTGCTACTGTGGTAAGCGTGAACCTGCTGAGAGAGCCTATAAAATGAGAGTTTGCCTCAGTGAGACAGAGAAGAAAACTTGAACTGAAATATGAGAAGTGATAAGAAAAGGGATGCCTGTCAAAAGCAGAAGGAATAGCATGAGAAAAACAAACAAACAAATAAACAAAAAAACCTGTAGCAGAAGACAGAGAGCTGGAGTGGTAAGAATAAAGAACTCCGTTCTTGTGTTAGGTGGTTCAACATTAAATGCCTGTCTCTTCTTCCAGAGAGCAGAGAACTAATCAAGAGAGGCAGAAGCAGCAGAGATGAGGACAGCACCAAAGGCCTGGCATGTTACTCAAAGTCGGGGCAACAGGTGCATAGGGGATAAGGAATCTCTTCCCTGCTGAGTGAAGGAAAAGTGTTTTCAGGTAGAGGATAAAGAGGTTTGCAGGGCTAGACACACAAAGTTGGTCTTAAAGGTGACTTTAAAGAAGTCTATCTTTATCTTATATGTCATAAGAAGTCAATAAAGAATTTAATAAGCGTGGGTTGAAGACATTTAAAAAAGCTATTTCTAGCTGTTGTGAGGGAGAAAGATAAGAAAAGAGAAATTATTGTGGACATATAGGCAGAGATGATACTACATAGTTGGAGTAGGATGGTGAGTGTGATTGTGGCGATGGGGAGACAGACAGGCATGAGAGCTATTTAGTGCATATAAAGGACAGGATTTGTAAAGGGTTTTGAAATGGGGAGTAATGGAAATATCAGCCATGACTTATGTCATGGAGAATGACATGGATGGATGGTGGTTTGATTTCATGGTATCGAGGAAAAACTGAAAGATAGCCAGGTTTGAGGAGAAAAGTTTATAAGTTAGGAGTTTGAGCCTGGTCAGTAGTAGATGCCTTTTAAGTTGGCCAATCATTTGCCTCCATAGTAATATTTCAAAATTAATGCATACACACTTACTTGATTTATCCTGGCCGTGTTGTGTATACCACCTAATTACATGAAGAACTTTTTTTGTAGATCTACCTGTCAAGTCATCATTATAAATTTCATAACAGTGGAGTATAAATCAATGTGGCGTTAGCGTGTTTATAACTTTATAGATTTAGAGTTTTGAAAGGTAGTTTTTTTTGTCTTTCTTATTGATGTGTGTGTTTCTGTAATGTAATCGCCATGCCTTTGGAACAGCTCTTATGGAAATCCTGCTTGAAATAGCAGAGTGGGATTCGATGACAATCTTCTCGAGTCTAAACAGAAGTGACTTTTTTTTTTTTTTTTTTTTTTTTTTTACAATACCGCACATATAAGACTTCATCAGCAATATCAGAAATATTTCACAAAGCCGGGGAATTGTGCAGCTGGCTTTTTAAGGACAAGAGCCTTGAGATGATTGGCATGGGACCATTGAGTTTAGAAGGAGCTACAGTTGACTTCATCAGGCTTGCCTTGCCTTCCTGGAGGGCCACGAGAAAACAACGTCCTAACCAAGATGGATGTGTCCTGTGTTCAATAAGGCTTGGCATTTCTTTACATTTTTCCTCTTGGTTTTTCCCAGAATTCACCAACTCTCTGCTATCCAAAATGTTCTTCTTTACTTCAAATCTTTGATCTGTTGCTGGTGGTAAAATTTTCTCTTACTTCTAGGTTTTTTTTTCCTCTTGTATGACTGGGTTTTTAGAGGTCATTTTTTAAGTTTCAATTTATGAACTGTTTAAGGCAAATACACAGATCCAAAGAATATTGCATTTTCAGTGGAATCTAAAAAAAAAAAAAGTCTTCCACTCACAGGTAATAGCTTAAAATATTTTATGGCTTTTTAAAATATTTAAGTGCAAAGAAACATTATAATTTCTAAAGTGGTCCTGGAAGTCATACATAGATAACTCTCAATTATACCTACTAATAGAGGATGGTGTGCGTGGAGATAGAAAACCTTCGACCAGTAATTTCAGCTGTCTTCGCTACAATTTTATTAGGGCAATATCTGAGCTGGTATTCATAATTATTCTTTTCTTTAGCCTCTGCCCTTATGGTTAAGTAGCTTCTAACAATCACACTGATGTGGTTAAAGGAGGGAAAGTAAGAAAAAAAAAAAAGACTTAGGAAGACTGTGGAATGCATACAAATTGAATTATATACCAAAGCCATCTTTGAATTTGTTTATAATAGACTTTAAAACATTTTTGTCTTTTTTATTAAATTTTGTCTTAAATACAAAGTACATTATCATGATACATTTTTATCACATAGAGTCTGATGCAAGAAGGGATGTGATTGGACCTAGTAACCCCCACGCAAGGCCTTCAAAGCTAAAAACCTGTGAGCCTCATGGGGGGCCCGTATAGCGTACTTCCTCGGAAAATCTTCCAGATCTAGAGAAATTATAGATCTCCATATTTTATTGAGATTAGCACGTTTTTAAGACACTTCAGGTTTTGTGCTTTTTGCTCGTTTGTTTTGAACAAACAACGAGAACAACAAACAAAAACAGCACCTGTCAGGGATCTGCTGTATCAGGGCTGAAATGAACTATCAGTCGTTGTGTGGTAACTGGATGACTGCATGGGCCTGAAAGTTTGGGCTGCTTTAAAACGAACTTTAAATTTGTAGTGAAGAAGCCATTACCGTGAAAGTTTTAATGAAACAGCGCTGTTTATTCTACTGCTACTGATTAATGTGCATCATATATCTATCACCTTTGAGTCCCATCAAGATGTGAAACCCATGAAATCTAAAATGTCAGACCTTCACAACACGGAATCGGGTTATCCTAGAAACAGAGAGGACCGCTCTCTCTGCAATGCAGCGAGTCTTTGGGAACCATCCCGGAGAGATCATGGCTGGAGCCTCTGTTAATACTCTCGCTGATGGAGGACTTGCGTCACCGAACTAGTTGTCTCTCTGCAGTGTTGCTGTGTCCCAAGATTCGACTACACACGTATCCAAGTTCACCGTAGCTGTTGGTTCTGTCCCCCAGGAGTATCACAGAATATGTCCTTATTTCCTTATCTGCATTTTCAAATATGAGAAGAGGTTTGTATTCTCACTCTGTCACTTTTAATATTGTATGTTCTAGGAAAGGTTATTTAAACACCCCAAATTCCAGCCCCTTTAATGGCAAAGTGGGAATAGGGCTATTTGCTTTACTTGCTTAAGGAGGAATTGAAATGTAATTATATGTATATAGCATGTATAACATAGTTCTCTGGCCCAGAGAACTTCCCATTCAAACGTTGTTTTTCTTTACTCCCCTCCTTGTCTGGCTTTTCCCTATTTTCGCTATCATTGTTTTGACAATGGTGTGTGTGTGGGTATATATACCTGGGAGATATATATGAGTGATGATTATGCATCACGTTGTGTTGGATGAGAACTTGACATTGGTTTGCCAGCCACTGGGATGGATTCTTAGTGATCCATCCACATTGTCTTTCCTGATCTCTGGAATAAATTGCAACGCGTCAATGAGATGACTAGTTGAGTTAAAATTATCTCATATTTGATCACTTTACTGTAGCATTCATTTTGTAGCACCTAGCATTATTCTGAAGCCTGCTTTATTCGAATCATTGAGTTTCTTTCTCTCCCATACCCCTAATACCTTTGGAGCTCTCCAGAGGGGAAAAAAAAAAGTTTTTGGTCTGGTTCATGGTTTTAGGTAGCAGATAGCTTTTCATGATACCTGCCAGAGAAATTTTAATTATGTAAGTTCCTCATTATATAATTCCAATGGGAAAAAGTATATACTTTAAGGAACAGCCTGACACATGGTTTTAAAGTGCTTCTATAAAATTAATTTGAAGTGTCAAAGCACACTTTTCCCAAAAGAGTAACTTCTGTGAATTTTTCTTTAAAGTATTTTTAAAAAAATCATTACGTAAATAAAATCATAGACTTGACCTCATGATTTTGTCATTTCAAATGGAATAAATAACTTATAGCGACCTGAATTCTAGTTCTGGTGTCACTACCAAAGAGCTGGCTGGCTGTGAGTAGGTCATTTTGTCATCCTGAGTCCCAGCTTCCTTGTTTCTGACTTGCGGGGTTTGGATATGCTGATTCTTAAGTTCCTGTCAGCCCTACAGGTTCCATAATTTTTGAAACTTAGTTGCATTTCTATTTATTTATTCCTCTTTGTAAAGTTTTCTTCATTGCCAAGTTTGTGAATGTGATGATTTGTGAACAGGATGTGTCTGTTAAATTCTCATCAGGAGTTTCTATATATAAATTTGTGCTGGTTAGAAGGTATAGGAAGATAGAGATTTTCAACTAAAAGTACATAATTAAGGATCCCTTTTGAACAGACTTACTTCAAAGAGAATGGAACTTCTCTTTGTTATCCACACCAAAGATGGAAGCCAGGACATTAAAATCAATTACCAAGAATTTCAGGACTCCAGTCTGAGGAAGGAGTTTAAAGTGGCTTCCTCAGAAGTAGAAAAAGGTGGTTACAGAGGAGGCCCCTCGGTGTGTTTAAATATTCAAGTATTAGAGGTTTGCATTTGAACAGCACAATTGTCTAGCAAAATCTGAGCCCACAGGGTCACTGGCTTTTACATTTTTGAACAACAGACATTCTTCCTGAATGTCTAGAATATTAATGGGTGGAGAAGATGGCCAGCATATGTCTCTCACTGATCCCGGTACTGAACATGGACACATCTGACAAAGCTGCTATCCAATCATTCCAGTGTGGCTAAAGAGGGCTCAGTCCTGACCTGAGGCTGTTCCATGCTGACTGCTAACACAGTTTGTCTTCTGTGGGCCAGCAGGGCCACCCGTGGAGCCTGTCACTCAACACTCAGCAGACAGGAGCACCGTCACTTTGCCTTCAGTGTTGCATCATGTCTTTAATCAAAGTTATGTTCTTCACTTCTGGGAAACTTGTGGTCTCCTGACTCTTCTTTTCCAAATGTCAGAATGAGATCTCTGTTGTTGTTTTCTTCCCTGGATGATAAGCCTCAGTAGAATCCTCAATCCCAAGAGCGCCAACACCTGTGTGACCCCCTTCTGTAGGGCTCTCCTGTCAGAGCAAAAGAAGAAAGACTCATACAAGGAGATAACTTGTCAACACCAAAAGGGAGCTGGAATTACAGCTCATATTTTATGACTTCCGGTTCTAAGGGCTTTCTCTCAACAGGCCAAAAGGGAGCTGGAATTACAGCTCATATTTTATGACTTCCGGTTCTAAGGGCTTTCTCTGACTCCATGCTACGTCTGTGTGAGCCCTTGTGTAAATTGTATTCTGATATATTTTTTATATGCATCCAGCTATTTTTGGCCCCCTTCATTATTATCATTGATCCTCATATAATGCACATGATAAATGAATAACATGCATGGTAAATAATTATGGCTGAACCTGCCATCTCTTTCTCCCACTATTTTGCTCAAAGTGCTAATTGATATAAAAAGAGCATTTTATAGATTAAAAAAACACACTCATACATTTGACCACTTTGGTATTCTTTTCCCATTAAGACAAGCTTGTGAATTCAGCAAAATGATTGAACCCAATGACTGGTAATTTCATCTCACCATACAGAAATATCTATTTATCCAACTGTAGGTGAAAACTGGTTAATCGAAGAAGCCTGATGAACAGAGTGATACCTTCGATACCATACAAGTGTTTCTTAACTGCATATTTTTGAATTTGTTCAAAGTTGTTTCAAACATAAGATTTTCTTCTACTTACTATTCTACTCTACAATCCAGTAATCGAAGGTTTTGGTTTATGCTGTAGTAACTTAATATTTTACATTGAACTGAAATGCCAGGCATTTAACTTAATTTGCTATGCATTTTACTTATTTCATGAAGAATTTTAGGCCACTTTTAATATAAATAAAACATAAGTAGAAATTTAAGAACATGTAAACACAGAAAGTACAGATTATAAAGGTCAGTTTAGGTATTAATTGAAATTTACATTCACTCCTCAGCTTCCAAGAAGCAAAAATAAGAAAGGGAGAAATCACGTATACATTATACACTATTTATAAAATGTCAAATATAATTAGGCAATATCAAAACTATCTAGACTTCTAAAGGCAAGAATGCGCTGAAACAGTTCACAGAAATGTACTGAAAATTATTTACTCTTTCTTTAGTAATTGAAAGGGCATTTGGGGTATGAAGAATTCTGGCATAATTGCATTAAATACTTTCTTTAAAGCTGCAGGATGAAAGATGAAGCATTTATATGCCCAGTCGCCCAATATGCTCACATCGTTGAAAGACTAGAATTGATTATCTTTGTTCTTTTTAGTTCTAATTTTATTGACTCTGATTCACATAGATGCAGTGAGTGAGCAACTTTTGAGATTTAAGATGGAAATCTTCTTGTTCCAGGATTGTAACAGGTGTCCAATAACCAGGAGGCACTGATGATGTCAGTGACGTCCCTGGATGACTCCTGCCTTCCTGTGTTGAATTCCGTCAGTGAAATCAGGACCGTCTCCTTAGGGGGTCCATCGTTTATTTTTGGCAATTCCCAGCATTCTTCATCTGTCGCAGGGATGCTTTTCCTCATCGCCACGAAGTGACTAGGAGCTTCCCAGAGGGAGGGGAAAGTTATTTGAAAGAGGCTGAACTTTGTCAGATAAGTGAAAACTTTTATAAAATACCTGAGTGGGAACTGACAGAGAAGAAGGTTTTCAAATCAAAGTGCTAAATTAAGAAGCTTAATTTTTGGCACTTCAGCTGAATGAGTTGTTTATGGGAGGGTTTATGCTGACAATTCCCCTGCAGCCACGGGGGATCAGGAGAGGAACCTGATAAGATTGTTTCAGGGGGAGGAAAGGACTGTCTCACTCCAGTAGCTCTGCCTTCGGAAAGCAGGAGAACGCCGGAGGGGGTGCTGAGTCCGGGTCTGTTTCAGTCCCATGCTGACACACAGATAGCTACGGCATACTGACTTCCTCCACCCCGTGCTCACCCAGGGGGATCAGCCAGTGCTCATGGTTCTGTGGACTTCTCCAATTTATCATTACGAATGTAATAATAAAAAGGAGATTCTTGGCCGGGGGAAGAAGAAAGATATTATTTTGAACACAAGGACACTACAGCGGGATTTAGACGATGACTCTAACCTCAGAGTCTAACAATAACTTGGGGAGAAACTAATTTGCTCACTCAGGAGCAGATTTTTCTCAGATTAAGATGAGCGTTAAATCTTTCATATGGTCACCATGATGCTCTCTGCACATCTAGAAGTCCCTCTATTGTTTCTATACTATATGAAATATATTCCAAGGATATTTCATCACGTTTATGTATTAAAGTCTTAAAAGTCCATTTTGGCACTTGACTTAGTGATTTCACCTTTGAAAATTTGCATCAAAAATAATGTGTCATCTGCAAGAGTATTTATCGGATATTTATTTAAGCATTACATGAAGTGGTAAAAGTTGGGCGCAAACTATCCTCACAATAAAATGATTCAATACATAAATTATTGTATATCCATATGAAGGCAGAAGGTACATCTATTTAAATTATTATTGCGGAAAAATATTTAATAACATGGAACATGTTCAAGATGGATTCCGAGTAATAAAATCAGATTATAAGGAGATAAGGAGATATCTCAATTTTGTGAAAGATAAACATGACTCGTTAAAGATATATGCGTGAGGCCCTGGCCGGTTGGCTCAGCGGTAGAGCGTCGGCCTAGCATGCGGGGGACCCGGGTTCGATTCCTGGCCAGGGCACATAGGAGAAGTGCCCATTTGCTTCTCCACCCCCCCTCCTTCCTCTCTGTCTCTCTCTTCCCCTCCCGCAGCCAAGGCTCCATTGGAGCAAGGATGGCCCGGGCACTGGGGATGGCTCTTTGACCTCTGCCCCAGGCACTAGAGTGGCTCTGGTCGCAGCAGAGCGATGCCCCGGAGGGGCAGAGCATCGCCCCCTGGTGGGCAGAGCGTTGCCCCTGGTGGGCATGCCGGGTGGATCCCGGTCGGGCGCATGCGGGAGTCTGTCTGACTGTCTCTCCCCGTTTCCAGCTTCAGAAAAATACACACACAAAAAATAAAGATATATGCGTGAGAGATGGAACAGGACAAGGACTGCAGAACTCCATTTCAAAATTTCAATCATGTTGATTTCTGTTTTGGTAGTTACTTGTGACTTTTGTTTATTATTATAATATTCTACAATTTTCAATGCTTTTACAATGAGGATTGATTACATTTGTAATCAGGAATACAAAATAATTATTAATTATACTTAAAGATTGGAAGAAAAAGATGTATATACAGTGTGTCCGTAAAGTCATGGTGCACTTTTGACCGGTCACAGGAAAGCAACAAAAGACGATAGAAATGTGAAATCTGCACCAAATAAAAGGAAAACTCTCCCAGTTTCATACCTATTCAGTGCAGTTCGACGTGGGCTCACGCACAGATTTTTTAGAGCTCCTTAGGTAGCTATCCCGTATAGCCTCTACAGACTCGTCACTGACTGATGGCCTACCAGAACGGGGTTTCTCCACCAAACTGCCGGCTTCCTTCAACTGCTTATCCCACCAAGTAATGTTATTCCTATGTGGTGGCGCTTTGTTATTAACACACCGATATTCACGTTGCACTTTGGTCATGGATTCGAATTTAGCGAGCCACAGAACACACTGAACTTTCCTCTGTACCATCCACATCTCGACTGGCATGGCCGTGGCCTGCTCCACTGTATACACGGTGTTACGTCATCATCTGTGCATGCGCACATGCTGCCACATCATCCTACAGAAACTGGGAGGGTTTTTCTTTTATTTGGTGCAGATTTCACATTTCTATCGTCTTTTGTTGCTTTCCTGTGACCGGTCAAAAGTGCGCCATGACTTTACAGACACAGTGTACACTCCCTTTTTTTTCCCACCTTCCTCCTTCCCAATCCTTCTGAAGCTTGAGGAAGGACCTTCTAGTTTTGTGACAAATAATATGCCATCTTAACAAGTTTGAACAAGTTGAAATCGTTCTGTTTATTCTGTATAAACCATAGATGTCAGGGCTCTTGGGACACAAAAAGCCCTCTGGTTTTCTCAGCTTAGATTACTAAGACTTATGAAAGCTAATGACTTGTCAACTGTCATAAAACAACAGTCCAGGTAGGTACAAATGTTAAGAATCTAAATTTTCCAAACCTGACTCACAATGCAGTTTTTAGCACAAAGCCATCTGTAAGAAGTGTAACGATGTAAGAAAAAAGTAAAATTCTTGAATGACCTAAAATAATAAGATTCTTAAAAGCTTGGAGCCATTCCCACCAATGTCAAGTGAAAGCCTCAAAGATCTTTTTAATTTTAAATAATATGAAGAAAATACTTTGGTTTCATAATCCTTGGTGAAAATGAGGTGGTCCATTCCACTAGATTTCTGTAGAAACATATCAGGGTATCTTGGTACATAAAAAGCATTCCATGAAATTATTTAGGATTATAACTTGAAAAGTATGTTTTCATTATTGAGTTTGAACAATTCTATGCATTTACCTCTATCTCTCAGTTCAAGACGCAATTCCTCATCATGTGGTGTTGCTGCTCAGCGACTGTGCTTTGAACATTTCTTGTCAGTGTTGGTCCCCAGGACATAAGTCACAGGGGGCACAAGATGGCTCCAGAAGGGTAACGAGAACCACACAACTGCTTTGGCACCCCTTCAAGAATTGCTCAGCAAGGAGCTCATGATGGCTGACCATCTGGTTGGAAACCCAAGCAATAATTTGTTTAATAGTAGAGTTAATAAGATGTCTATCAGTAGAAACATTTGACGGGATTGTAATCACCTAGGTAGTCCATGTTAAGTAGACTCATTATTATCTTTGTTTTCACTTGCTCATTAGTTTCTGGGAAATTAATTCTGGGCTATCATTTTTTTGTTGTTGTTGTATTTTTCTGAAGTGAGAAGTGGGGAGTCAGAGAGACAGACTCCCACATGCACCCAACCGGGATCCACCCGGCATGCCCAGTAGGGGACGATGCTCTGCCCATCTGGGGCATTGCTCCATTGCAACTGGAGCCATTCTAGTGCCTGAGGAGGAGGCCATGGAGCCATCTTCAGTGCCTGGACCAAATTTGCTCCTATGGAGCCTTGGCTGTGGGAGGGGAAGAGAGAGACAGAGAGAAGGGAGAAGGAGAAGGGTAGTGAAGCAGATGGGTGCTTCTCCTGTGTGCCTTGACCAGGAATCAAACTTGGGACTTCCATACACTGGCCCAATACTCTACCATGGAGCCAACTGGTCAGGGCCTGGGCTATCATTTTTCATGGACAATTATTTTATTAGAAATTGAAATTCAACATACTCAGGTCTTATGAATACTGGAATTAAAAAGATGACATAAAATTACCAAATTTTAATGCCTCTGGGGACTTTAGAAGCTATTAATCCTGATTTTGTTAATATGGTCACAAATGTGAATAATTACATCCAAGTTTCTGAAAATTTCATAATACAGTTATTTATCACAGATTTTAGACATAGGTGCAACTTAATATGTTATCTAGGTTAACTAACATCCCATACCAAAGATGAAAAAACTGAAGCTTAGGACAGGAAGGAACATTCTAAAGGCCATAGCAGCAAAAGGAGACCCAGCACCTCATTTTGGACCCCAATTCCACGTGTTTCTTTTTGGGCTGACCATAGCTGGCTACACTTCTTGAATGTTTTTAATATGGCTCTTGAGGATTGGGAAAATATGGAAAACTTTAAAATATCAATTGTATAAGAAGAAAGTTTTAAGCAGTTGCGAAGAGGAGCTGGTTCCATACCTGATTTTTTAGGCTTATTCTGTTCATGTCTTCCTCTGTTGTCAATGAATCCCGGTACCTTATTCTTTCACTCTTTCTGGCACAGGCCCAAGGCTTTCCTCCTCCCCAAATTCCCAACCTGGGTTTTCCTTTGATCATCTGAAAACCAGTATAGAAATAGAGGTGATGAAAATAGTTCATATGTTATTTTTTCTTTTATGGATTCTCTCAGCATGGACAGAGGTGCCGGGGCCAGGCTCTGAGAAAAGAAATGTCTTTGGCTATCGAGGAAGGGCCAGAATCTGAGGACAGATGTTGTCTGTGGTCCATCATTCTGAAATGGCATTTTACACTTGCCCTGAAACAGGGAATGATTTTGGCACCTTGTCTCAAGCAATCTGAAAAAGGTGAGGGAAGAAGTCCATGTGGCAGAGATTGACGGAAGTCCAAAATGAATTTCAGGGAGGGAAGGCGTTATGTGGAAATGGTCTCTCACTGATTGCAGAGGGAAAAACAAAAGACTATTCTTGTGAAGAAGTGGTCACAGTTTTGCAGGTTTTTTAAAAATTTTTATTTATTCATTTTAGAGAGGAGAGAGAGACACACAGAGAGAGAGAGAGAGAGAAGAGAGAGAGACAGGGGGAAGGAGCTGGAAGCATCAACTCCCATATGTGCCTTGACCAGGCAAGCCCAGGGTTTCAAACCGGCGACCTCAGCATTTCCAGGTCGACGCTTTATCCACTGCACCACCACAGGTCAGGCCCAGTTTTGCAGTTTTAAGAAAAAGATTGTTTGCCCTCTGGGCAGTTGGTGGGCACATGGCCCTTCCATGGCTACCCATCTGTATCTAAGTCTCTTTCATGATAGGCTTAGTATTCGACAGCCAGGAGAAAACTTTCATGCACATTTCTCTGGATGTTAATTTTAAAATAATCACAGACTTTCTAATCAGTTCTTTTATATTTGGTGCACAAAGCAAAAGAGAGTAATGATAGGAATAATTAAAATGCTTAACATTTGAAACAGCCACCCTGAGAAGGTGCTAAAGAAATTCAACTCAGTAGCAAAGGTGGAAGGGGGTCAAATATATGGTGACGGAAGGTGATATGACTTTGAGTGGTGGGCACACAATGCATGAATCGGATGATCTATCTTGGAACTGTACACTTGAAACCTATAGAGCCTTATCAACCAATGTCATCCCAAGAAATTCAACCAAAGAAAAAATGAATAATGAAATTTTATTACAGTTTAGTGAGAAAATCATCCATGCAGTTAGTTTTCACTGACTTCCGGTCATCATGGTAAATAATTTCAGTGCATTATTTCACTTGACCCCAAAAACAATATTATGAGATTGACATTATTTCCATGTTTTGTTTTGTTTTTTAAATTTTGGTGAGAATACTAGAAATTTAAAAATATGCCTATGGATAGATAGTTTATGGTAGAGCTCAAATACAAATCTTTCTGATCCCACAATTCGTGTCTTCAATGATTCGGGATTACAGGGGGAGATACGTAACAAGGGAGTATGCAAAAAGCACTGGCTGGGTTCCAGGAAATAACGGAGCTGTCAAACTTCTCGAGTCTGAACAAGGTGGCGCATGTAGGAAATTGAGGGGAAAGAGAAGGAAGGAGCAGATAGTGATATAAAGCCTAAGCTTTAAAGGATGAGAAGAAGGTTATCAAGCAGTGGAAATAGGGTCAAGAGCACGTGCAAAGTTCTAAAAGGGCATGCTCTCCTCGGGGAATGACCGGGTGCCAGTATGGCTGTATTGTGGGATGTCAGCTGAAACGTGTGGCATGGTGAGCTATTAATTTTTCTCACAATGTGATGCTGGACAGGTCATTCGTTAGCCTCTAGGAAAACTACTGGCTGGATTTCATGGGGCTAATTCTATAAAACCCCTTTGAAATAATATGTATCCATCACTTTCCTTCTCTTCTTCTGATGCAAACGATGTCCTCTGCAATCCTCTCAGTTAGCCTGCATCTTATTGTTTTATTTATGGATTGCTTTGGACCTCCACTGTTTCTCTCTCTGTCTTCTACTACCACCAGGCAACCATTTTAGTGCTCATTTGCACATTTATTAGAGATAAACAATGTGGCAGACAAAACAGTCATTTTATTTCCTTGGAACCATTGCAAAAAGTCCAGGAGGGGGAAGCATAAAATAAAGAAGGACTACAATAAGATCTGAGGACGTTCTGTACATCTCACTTCTCTATACTATGTTTCCTCCCCTTAACCTCGTACAACCCAAAGTGACATTCGTTTTACCTTAGACATTATGTTATACTGCTTTTTTCTCTCTCCCACATTCTATTTTCCTGATAATGTAACTAAAATAAGTTAAATGTTAGATTCTGATAAAAAACTACATCAAGTTTGTGGCAGGGCTTCGATTCTAATTTCTGACCAAATCTTTTGATTCCTTGATGTTGTGGTTCTAAATTTAGTCTACACTCTCTAAATTTTATCGTGGATTAGGCATATATTCCTAATACAAAATCAGTATAGCTTCACAATGATTGTATAATTTATTATCCAAAAGAAATAACACCTTTGGCAGTGAAAAGGGGTGCAAATAAAAATTACGCCAGGAACATGACGCTACACCAGATTTAGGGCTGGGAGGGTAATGGTATTCTCCACTTCAGTGAAATCTGAGGACAGGGTATATGTGTCCCTAAAACATTGATTAGAGACTCTACAAGATCACAATACCCGGCTCATTTTACTAGCTTGTATCACCCTTCCCAGCTTAAAATAAATGTGACAGGTGAAAAACAGAATTTCTAAGGGAGTCTCATGGACCACTGGTAATCAGTAAGTTCTTCTAAACACTGGAGCAGTTAGACTCTGATCATTTATTTGCGCCTGACTGACTGATTTGTTAATGTATTCCCACCAAATGAGTGCCTTCTAAGTTTCTAACACTGGACTGCAAGTTCAGCAGTGAACCAGGTCCAGTCCCTGTCCCGGAGTCATTCACAATCCAATAAAGAAAGACTTATAAACCAATATTTACTGTTCAGAGGTCTAAATGCCATTAGAGAAATAAACTGTGGTTTATGGAGTGCAAAGGACGGGGGGGGGGGAAGGTACTATTTTCCTGGAAAATTGATCAAGACTGTAATAATGAATCCTCCAGGTGAAGTTGGAAAAAGTAAAGACAAAACACAAAAATATTAAACAGCTTCTCTTAGGTATACCTATGTACAACCGTGGGAGTTGCTTACGGTACGCGTGCGGTCGTAGCCACGTTTGAAAACCTAGGGAGTTTGAGCTTTCTCTCATGGATGATAAAGAACCATTGGGGCTTTTGTTTTTCCTTTAAAGCAGGTTAAGTAATACCAACGCAGCTGTGTTTAAAAATGTAATTCTGAAAAACTACAAGACTGTAATTCTGCTGGTAGTATTAAGCGAAGATGTGTCTATATACAGTGCCTCTTCTGCTTACACGGTTCTCTAGAAACGTACGTGCAGTAATTGGTACATATCTAAACATCTTAACCACACGTGAGTGAAGTATTTGGAAAGCATTTGCTCTTGCAACAGAAATACTATCCAGCCTCTTTTCTCTTACCTTTGCTTACTCTCTCCTTCATGCTTAATAATGTCACCTCAAACATCTTTTTTCAGGATCCCCTGTCAGAGTACCCCCTGTTTAGATGAGATCAGCACTCCTCTGTCCTTCTGCTTTTCCAGACACTACGCTTGAGATCACCCTTACTTTGCTTTATTTTTATTGACAAGACAAAACCAAACACATGTACTTTCCTCCTGTTACCTTTTCTTTTGCTCGACTCTCATTCTTCCTTGCAGTCTTTGATCAGAGAGGGAGAACTGCCTGCAGTATCATTAAATTTGCTGATTCATTTGTAATTTCCTTTGAATGCTGAGGGCTTCCGTGTCATTAGAGCTGAGGCCCAAGTCAGTTGATTTTGAATACATTTGAATCAAATGACATATTTTAATTGTACATCCTAATTTTTAATGAAGCTGAAATGAGAAGGGGTCACCAGGGGGCATGTAGTTACAATGTCTTTCACGAGGTAATGGGGAAATAGTGTCTCATATCTTTCCATATATTTTTCCAGGGGTAAAGCTACTTTAAAAAGAAGCCAGAAGAAAAATAGAAATTGAGAGAAATGTAGAAAAATTTGAGCTTCAGAAAGAGTCATCTCACTTAAAAAGATAAACAAAAGGAGTTTTTATCAAGTAAATGATAAAAAATTTTTTTTTTTCTTTACAGAAATAGAGTATATATGTATGGTGATAGTATTGATTCCTGTGGCCTTCTTTATCCTTTGTCTGACTGACTTAAAATTTCTCGTGGGTGTCACAGATTTATAGAGTGGCTACACTATTTTTCACCTCCTACCATTGGGGATCTATTTCTCTACTTTATAAATCTTGGCTTGAACATGTGACTTGCTTTGGCCCAAATTACATTAGGAAACGTGATTAGAAGTCAAGGTTGAAATGTGCTTTCCATTCCCCTTGCTGTTTCTGGCACTCAGCTACCTGTGACAGACGGAGATAGCTTTCTGCATTCGGGAGAAAGGTGGTCTGGTTGCCACTTACCAGAAATGTGAGACCATCGAGGACCGTGAAGCCCCACGTCAACCCAACTGCTCACTGAAATCTTATGAGTAAATCCAGCTGAGATGATTGGAACTTTCTAGCTGAGCTCACCCCAAATTGCAAACTCATAGAATCATAAGTCTATAGTTAATTATTATTGTTTCTAAGCCACTCAGTTTGAAGGCAACTGATGAGCATCAGAGTCAAACGTCACGGGTTACCGCACCTCCAACTGCGTGAGAGGCCGAATTCTAAATTGGTCCCCCACATTCTGGTCCTCTGCATGCCCAATAGAATCCAGAAGTATAAACAGGTCTCACTCCTATAATCAGGCAAAGGTGAAGGGATTTTGTGATGTTAGTAAGGTCTCTGATTTTGAGTTAATCAAAGGGCAGATTCACTTGGGTGGGCCTGATCTAAGAAGCTGTGTGCATAAAAGAAATCAGAGGGTCTTTGAAACGAAAGTACAGACTGTTCTCTAGGACCTGGAGAAAGAATCTGAAATGATGCCGAGCTGACAGGGAACAGTGGGCAGCGTTCTGAGATAAGAACAGCCCCCAAGTGACTACAAGCAGAGAAATGAGGCCTCTAGTCCTTCAGCAGGGAAACTTTCAACTCCAGGAGCCTCAAAGAGGACCCTGAGCCACTGAGGAGATCAGAGCTCCAGTGGCCCCTGCATTTCAACCTGGTGAGATTCCTGGCAACTGTGAGACAATAATTTGTATTGTTTTAGATAAATTGGTGGTAATTTGCTATGGAACAAGAGAAAGCCAATACGCCAACCCAGCCCTTCAACTATAAGATGTAGTTAGAATGGGGACTCACAGAGATGGACCCATTTACAGGTTTCTTTGCCAGGTTGTAAATCTTAGTAAAAGAGGGAAGTGAAATTCCTCGGCCTGAAGAAAGCCATTTTCTCTTCCTCTCAGCTCTCAGGAAACACAGCCCCTTTCAATGTCATGTGAATATAAAGCAATGAGGAAGATTTTTATCTATAAGTGATGATCTCTTCAAAAGCTAATGTTCAATTTTAGTCAGAGGATTAGATTATATGACCTCTTGAGGGAATTTCTTGCCCTCATAATGTTGTGGCTCAGAGTAAAGTCATCTTTTCTTGGTCCTAAAAGTGCTGAAAGGCACTCAAAATTATAAGTCAAAGTGCATGACTGATGGGCTTGTTGATGTCGACAAGAAAATGGCTTGTTCTCTATTTTAACACAAACAAAAGGAGCGTTACTTCCACCAAGGAAAACCAAGGCTGGAGGAAAACTGCGCGCTGATAATAGAAATGGCGTAACGAAGACAGTAAAAGTCCCAGCTGGTGACAAACACGCATCCAGACCGGCCAGCTATCCATGTGGCAGGACGGATGCGGGCCTTTCTCTGACAGAACAATGACAAGAGATTTCAGTGAATATGCATTGATTTAGCAGGGCCTTGGACAAATCCATCTTTACTGAGTGGCATATACAAGTTCCCTATCATTAAGTACAAATCAAAGCATTTAAAATGCATGCCAGAAAAATTTTTCAATCCTGCAAGGCTGAGCACCATGCAGAGAGCACCATAGGGCATCAAATTTTTATAGCGTTATTCCTGTACCACTTGCCTGAATCCGTCTCACTCTCCGGTCCCTAATTTGCACTCCATTCTTCTCACTTCTGACCTTTTGATGTGTCCACGCTGGCGCATTTCTAGTTACAGCCTTTGCTCCTTTTCTTGAATGTGATATACATTTCCCCTGCCTATGCTGTCTTGATCCCATAATCTACTGCTCACAAAAGTTAGGGGATGTTTCAAAATGAATATGAAGCAATAAAATATCCCCTAATTTTTGTGAGCAGTGTACATAATGATGAGCCCTTCAGCCTTTTTAGGTAGCCATCTTCTCCATTAGGGTTCATCCCAGCTCCTCAAAGAAGATGGACACATAACTTGGGTGTTATCATACAACATGCAAACATCATTCTCATTCTCACGTAATTATTCTAAATGCTTTAGAAATTCTCTGGGTTGTCCTTTTTGGAGAATGAAAACTTTGAACTAGGACTAGTGGGAAGAGTCATTCATTTATTCAACAGAATTTAAGTAAGCACCTATTGTGTTCTGGGCACAATTTAAGGGTCTTAGAATATAAAATATGGAATAATGCAAAGTTCTCTACTCTCTTAAATTATTAAGATGTAATATTTATAGGTATAATATTACTATAAAATTGATGTTAAGAAATGGAAGACTGCAATTCAAGTAAGAGTTCTTTTAAGAATCACTAAGCCAACTAGAAATTTTATCTACATTATCTATCTCTTTAAATCCTTCCAAAACCTACTTGAAGTAGGTTATTATTATCCCCCAAACCACACACACATTAAATGGTGAAATTTGAATTTGAACCCATGAATAAAGTCTTGATTATAGTAGGTTTGTCTGAAACCATGAATAAACACTGTGATATTAGTTAAACAGCATGAAATTTCAAGGCAAAAAGACCTGAATTTAATTTTTTTTTTCTGCCAGTTCCTGAGACTGTGACTTCTGTGGCCTTTTAGATAATGTCCCCTATTACCCATGATCTTCCATGGTCTAAACAGCATAAATTTGAGATGGTTATGCTGGCCTCTCCCATCAAATTGTATTTCTAGTTACTATAAACCTGAAAAAGGCTATCCACGTAGCAGCCATCTGTAGGAGCAATGCTGACTTACACAACTTAAAAAAAAACAACAAAAACTTCTCCAAATTCATTTTACCTCAAAAGTAAGGGGTTTGCCCTCATTCTGTCTTCACTCTCCCACATATCACTCCATATTCTCTATCAGTGGTTTCCAAAGTTGTGGTAGACACTGGCTGTATTTGAGAGAGTCTAGATAAGAAGCCAGAGGAAATTAGTGAACTGAATTTATCTACATACACAACAAAAGTAGTTATGATGAAAGAAATGGCCATATCGTAGTAGAAATAATGCCATCAAAAACTTCCCATTAGAGAAAATCAGAGAATTTTCTTGACATTGAAATAGCAAAAGGTAAAATTTTGGAAGGTGATAAAAACTTAGAAAGCTACATAAAAGTTTGCAGAGGCATATTAAAGATGTCCCCTCTTCACTATTCAATCTATTTTGATACGAAGAAACAAAATACTTTTAATTCTAAGAATACGCAGCAAAGTGACTCTTTCCATTCAAAACATTGACCACAGTCACTCAGAAATCCCAAAGCATTTTCTGAATAAAAGAAACTTTCAAATGTCTTTTTGTATAGATAATGTTAAATATATTTTGTTATTTAATAATTCCGTTGAAATTTGGCAATAGAGTATATAATTCCCTATTCACTCATATAGCAAATATTGACTAAGTGCATATTAAGTATCAGGCTCTATGCTATTTTCTAGGGATATGATCCTGTTTCCATGGAGCTCACAATCAATCAGAGAAGACATACCCTTAACCAAAAATGCTTACACATTGGATATTTAGATAGTAGAAGCACAGGCTGTTCTGGCTTCCATACATGAGCTCAGGTGTAGAAATAAGAAAGGGTTTACAGAAAGTGAATGAAGTTTAATTGGAGTCTTGAAGGGTAGGGAATAGAACAGTAGATGAGGAGATTTCAAGCAAAACCAACAATATATATCAAGGTTCACTGCTGAGAGGGAACTTGGCACCTTCGAAGGTCTGGAGGGCCATCAGAATGCCTAGAGTCACAGGGCATAGGAACAATGAAGACAGCGGAGCCCAAAGAGAAGGGTCCATAGTGTGGAAGTCACATGAGCCATGTTAAGGATTTGAGACTTCATTGAATATTTCTATACTATACTGGTTAATGGACAAATTAAATATGCATTTTTGAAGGTTCTTTCTTGCCACTTTTTTTTTTTTTTGTATTTTTCTGAAGTTAGAAGTGAAGAGGCAGTCAGACAGACTCCTGCATGCACCCTACTGGGATCCACCCGGCATACCCACCAGGGGGCGATGCTCTGCCCATCTGGGACATTGCTAGATTGAAGCTGGAGCCATTCTAGTGCCTGAGGTGGAGGCCATGGATCTGTCCTCAGCACCCAGGCCAACTTTGCTCCAGTGGAGCCCTGGCTGTGAGAGGGGAAGAGAGAGACAGAGAGGAAGGAGAGGGGGAAGGGTGGAGAAGCAGATGGGTGCTTCTCCTGTGTACCCTGACCAGGAATCAAACCCAGGACTTCCACATGCCTGGCTGATGCTCTACTGCTGAGCCAGCCAGCCAGGGTCTCTTGCTGCTTTCTTTGAAATCTCTAACAGATAAGCTACAAACAGACTTAACTTTTCCCTTTGTGTATTCTAGATGCTCAATATATTTGCATTAAATTTTTATTATGGATAATTCTGCTAATAATCTTATTTTTTATTTATATCCTGCCTATCTCCAACAAGATTTGGGGCTTAGTGCAGATAATGTGTTTGTGAGACTATTCTAAAAAAGTCATTGGTTCATAAAACCACAAGATTGGCATTGGGAAGTATCACTAACTTATCCCTAAATAATGATTATGTGTTTCTACTAATTGTGAGCTCCCTGAGCCTAGAAAGGATGCTTAGTAGGTGCTCAATTAGTGTTTTCTCTAAGTGAATGACTGAATGAATGTTTTATTGAGGATGTAGGTATGGAGGACTTGCACGCAATTGAGAGTATTGGCTAAGCACTGAGCAACATGTAGAATGGTTCGCGGCACAAGCTCTTTCTAAAGACCTTTGCAATCAAATAGAGGCGACCACATGCCCGCAAACACACAAAAAGATTCACATCATCACACTTGCGCCTCCAACTGAAGACTGAATGGATGAGATCAACTCTGCATGAGAGATATAGTGTGTCCATTCCCGAATGCAAAATACAATATTTTTTATTTATCCTCAAATCAACCCAATTTGCAGAAGTTCAGATGCTTATCCAAAACAAATCCAAACTCGGAAGCCTGGGGAGTTTTTCTGTCAGTGCTTATGTTACGGTTTTGAAAAATAACTGCAGGATGACTTTATTAATTGTCCCTTCTTTCAGTTTTCCATCTAGAGTAGATAAATGCCTATGCATCCCACAAATCAATGAGCCCAGGAACTTCCCACGGATAGATTAGCACATCGGTAGTTTAAAGCCAGTTTGCATGAAGAGGGAAAAACATATTCCCATGCGGAATGTTGAAGGGATCAATTCATAAGCAAAGAAAACATGTTATTTTCAGCAAAGAAACAATATATTTTTCTTCTGAGGCTGTGATTAATTATGCACCACAACTCAGAGAATGTTCTTTAAAGGGCCACCATCAATGTCGGAAGCCCCCCAAGTTCTACCTGCATTAAAAGCTGAGGAGGAAATTGCACACGGATTCTGAGCAGCTTTGTGTAACCGGCCTGTTGTCTGAGAAATGACGGGTAATAATAAAAACGCCCAGCCTTTGTTCAACACCGGGAGCAGGCGTTGTGGCCCCCCACCTCCGGTGACAGATTCCACTAACAAATCCCAGTTAAAATGAGCTAACCTCTTTCCAAAGAGTCTCACCAGTTATACTGCCGTGAGAATGAGGGCAGAACTGCTTCGGTAAAATTTCCGTGCGGTCGGGCTCGTCCCAATTCCTTCTATACATTCACAAAAGTGTTTCTAAGAGGAAATGATAAGAAAACATACACATTTAAGTCTTTTTCTTTCCTGATTCAGTGTTTATGGTTTTGTTTAATCATTTATACTTTGCATTAAATGACCAAAAAAGAAAAAAGAAAAAAAGATGGAACAGAAGCCAAGTCAGGACCCGAGTGCAATTTCTGTCTTCTCCCTTCCTACCTGTCTGAGCTTTCATCACGCATCTTCCCTCCTTGCTATCTTGCCGCTCTCAAGTAGAGAGAGGAGCCTTCTCCAAGTGCCACACCTTGTCCTGAAACAATCTGATTGTCCAATAGCCCAACTCTGTTGATGTCACAGTTTGCAACATGGAGGGTCCTGGCCACATCTCTTTAGGGAAGGGGTCTACCTACAGGGACCTCCGACCTACGCTATGTCTTAGATTTCATTTGTTCTTTAGGACACAGGGCTGGCAAAGATTAGGATGCAGACTCGGTGCTGCGTTTTCAGCCTTCATCTCTGAACAACGATTCGCGACCATGCAAAGCCAGGCACTTACCGGAGCCTATATAAATAATAGTCAGTTTGGTTTCAATAGCAGGTAGATGAGCCCTGCCTTTTAACGGTGACCCCTGACCATCTTAAGAAATGAAGCATGTGTTCTGCCCACCCCATGTGGTGGAAGGTGGGAGACGCCTATTGACCATCGTTCAAGTTCCTTTATCACTGGTGCATTCCCAGCGATGACCTGGCATGGGACCTTGAGGAACTATAGAATCAACTCTAGTTGGTCTACTTCATGGACACCTGGATAAAAGAAAATTATTTGAAAGCTCACAAATTTAAAGACCTATTCCTTTGCCACCATAAAAGCTGATGGCTTCATTTGGATGCTTTCAATCTACCACACTGGGGCAGTATGGAGGCCAATGAGACTAAAAAGTAAGAAGTGCCCTCTCTGTGCTATGGAGTGTTTCAATATCTTAGATTTCTATTACCCTGCTCTCTTAGTAACAGACATTTGACAGTTCTTTGGCATTTTTTAGGTTTTTGTTCTGTAACTTAAATAATAATCAAGTCCTTGATTTTTAAGAGCTTAGAATCAATAAATATAGAAATATACAAATGCATAAGATGCATCAGATTACCTACTCTTAACATGAGTCAGATAGAGTTGGCCAGAGCTGAATCTTAAAGAATAAATAGACATTATTTAGGTGTCTGTTAACAGTGGCACTCTCTCTAGGCCCACTGACTTTGCATGTCTCCTAAGCATTTCCTTTCCCTCTAGTCATCCTCCAAGAAGTACCTTGGCTCCCTGATTCTCTTAGAATTCTTTGTAGATCAATTTACTTTGTAAGTTTGCTTTTGTTGCCCCACTTGGCTTCATTGAAACCTGCAGTTACCCCTGGTTGCAATTCTTACATTGTACTTTGAGTGTCTAATTCTATGTTGGCTTTCAATCATAGGTCTGAGAACCTTGAGGGGCAAAATTCTATTTTCTCTTCTTTTTTCCTATTTTTCTTTTTATGAGCATCTGTCTGAAAATCTAAAGCATTAATAGATATAAATTGAAAAGGCATCATGAAGGCATGTTATAATATGGTTAGACCATGAAGGGATAGAGATAGGAGCCAATGGAAAAATAAGTGGAAATTAAGATAAGAGAAGAATGTTGGGAGAGAGGTGTTATTCTTTACAGGACCACCCTTCTACTTTTTTTCCTCATGAAAGAATATAATTCCTCAGTGCAGAGGTAAAAACAGGAGATTATGTCAGACTTGCTTTCCCATTATAATGTCTCAGTAAACTGGAAAAAAAAGTGTTTTAAAATAAAGTCAAGCAAAGGAAAATGTGAAAAAGAAAAACCCAGAAGCCACTCTTCCCTGAAAAATGCAGGGAGAAAGACTATTTGCCATAAACTTTGTTAGCAAGTTTATACAAGTATTTGTAATACAATTAGTTAGGCTGATGAGTTAAATATTCACCTTGGGAACAGGAGAATGGACAGGGAATTATATGGAGAAATTATACCACATATTTACCAAATGTAATGGCCTGATTCTATCACCATATTTGTAGAACATAAGAAAACGTGTGCTTGACTATCAGGTATTTTACCTTAAAGTGCTTTCCTTAATGTATTATGAACTTATTTTCTGGCACTGGTTATTACTTATTTCTACAGCCTTCATTACAGGAATAGTTGAAGAGTAACTTTCACTCTTAAAAAAGGTTGATTTCTTTTTCTTCAGGAAGGAGTCTGGTGTGAAATGTGGAGACAGGCTTTGTTCAAGGGCAGCTGTCAGGTAACAGTGAAAATCACTCATCTCCTGTTCATGCTACCTGTTGATTCTTCAAGTTCCTCATCTTTCTAGCACGGCAAGTAATTGACTAGAAAGTCAGGAGTCTCACTGGTTTGTCTGCAATGCTCCTTATTTAATTATTATTTTTAATCCCCTCAATTCAAGGACTAGCCAGTGGTAGGCACAACCATGCATACTTATAGATGGGAACAGGAAACAGGGTCATCACTGAATGGTTTTACCCATCAGCGTAGATTGGGTATAGTCCTCAGATGCACTGCAAAGTTGGGTTAAGTTATTTGATTGTGTGGGGATTGTTAAAACATTTACATTTTAAGGGCATTCATTATCTGTTGAGAGAAATGCTCGAGTTTATAGATGAAGAGACTTTCATTCTGGGTTCATAAGTCTTTTACTTATTCTTTCATTGGAAGAAAGGACAGGTCTAAATGCAAATTAATATAACTGTTTAAATATCACAGACCTGTTTTCTCTGAGCCCAGTTACAATAACTAGTAATTATAAGAATTGCTTGCCTTTGGCTTCCGGCTAAGCCAGTGCTAAACTTGTCCTTTTATTAGATCTGTCAGACTGAGTTAATTATCTCTGTGATAATAGATGTGCCTTACCTCCAACAAAACAAATACACTTATAATTAGCTTTTTAGTTAGAATTTTAATTTATTTATAAGGATTGTTTTCCTTCTTCCCCTCCCCCCCCCACTTGCTTTAAAAAAGAGAAAGACTAGAGAGAGGGGTTTTTCCATGTATCACGTAACCAGCCTACTTACTTGTTTCAAAGGAACAGAAATAAAAAGCCTGGTGTTTAATCCCCGAGTCCGGTGTCGGCTAGGGTTTCGCATCTCTTCTGTGTTATGTCAATTCACCTCCGAGGCATTTTATTTTATTCTACACGTGCAGAAAAGGAACCCTTTTTATCTGCCTACTCAACAGAGTAGTGTTATGGACGCGATTACATGGAAATACTAACAAGTATGAATTGACAAGTTCTCTCTGTACTCGCTGCCTTAAAAGTCAAATCATCTTATACTGTCCCCACATTTTCGTGTTGCTGCTCCTCTTTCATCTGTGCCCAGCATGTTTCAGAATATCACACAAATGCCTGCAATGACTTCTCGGAGAGTATCTCTGCTGAAACAGCGGAGTAGAAAGGGAAAACATAGGCTTTGGTGTCATGTCAACCACAGATGGGTTGCGTCTTTGGTTCTGCTACTGCTTAGTCGTGGTACTTGGGCAGGTTATTCAACCTGTCTGGGCCTTGGTTTCCTCATCAGTCTAATGCAAATAATGTCTAAATTAATGGGGGTGGTTGGGCGGATTAAAAAGGAATGTAAATGGAGGGCTCAGTACGGTGCCTGCCACGGTTTAATTCAGTGAAGGGCGATTGCTATCATATTATTGGTATTAGAATCATAGCAGAGTATAGATGTCTGGAGAATCTGAAATAATTTATTAATACCTAATAATAATTTTATTTATTTATTTATTTTTGTATTTTTCTGAAGTGAGAAACAAGGAGGCAGAGAGATAGAGTCCCGCATGCATCTGACCGGGATCCACCTGGCATGCCCACTAGAGGGTGAAGCTCTGCCCATCTATGTGTTGCTCCTTGCAACTGGAGCCATTCTAGCACCAGAGGCAGAGGCCATGGAGCCATCCTCAGTGCCCGGGCCAACTTTGCTCCAATGGAGCCTTGGTTGCGGGAGGGGAAGAGAGAGACAGAGAGGAAGGAGAGAGGGAAGGGTGGAGAAGCAGATGGGCGTTTCTCCTGTGTGCCCTGCCTGAGCATCGAACCCGTGACTTCCACAAGTCAGGCCAATGCTCTACCACTGAACCAACCAACCAGGGCCCCTAATAATCATTTTATAGATTTTATTTTATATGGAGCTATGTTTCTACTAATTTATGAAAACGAACATCCCTGATCATCTGGAAACTCACTCTAGGTCATATTAAATAATGAAACACACTGCAAAGAAATGGTTTTCCAAAGTCACACTGATGAATGTGGACCTTTCCCCACGCTGACAATGGGCTGCCTTGTCGACAGCACGGCATAACTCTTCCCTTTTTCTCTCTGTAAACTTACCGACTCACTCGTTTCACTTCAAAAATTTTCATGGTTTTAAAGTGCCCCTCCAACTGCTTTTGCTCTGCCAAATTTAAAGATCTTGGGTGGGATAGAAAAGGTCTGAGACATTCAATGTGGGTCCTAAAGATTGTATAATGTGAAGTCAGATTTGCCCATGTTAATGTTCAATCTGCATGCAAATTATCACTAGTGAGTGCTCATCCTGCCACTTCTAGGGCTGAAGGGGGGGTCCCGGTTCTGGAATGTGCACCTTGGTCATGTGGCCAAATGCTCACACACCTGATGAGAAAGTACGGGTGGGATGCGTCAGGTCAGGGGGCAGTGGAGATGCTCTCACCCTCCTCGCAAATCAAGCAGGCTGGCACCTAATACTAGATTTGTTTCTAGAGCTGCCTTAGGAGTTTGGGTGTCAAGAGGTCAGATCAGCTAATTCAGAGACCAGCCAAGGCCCTTTACAATCAGCATGACTCCCGTGCCTGGGTCCTTACGCCACTTCCATCATATTCTCATGAAACCACTTGAAGGTCCTTCTTATAACTCAGAACCAGGCAGCCACTCTCAAATCACTTTATTCCATTATGAAATTTTATAGCTTTTTTTTTCTTTCTTAAAATCAAGACTCTTTTTCTTTTCCTTTTTATCTAAATAGCAACATAAGCCTGTGCTCCAGGGCTCTCTACATGGTGTTGCCAATATGTCATGGAGAGATACATATCTGTCCTCGGTCCTTTATCCCTGAGCTCCTAGAACCGTTCAATCATTTATTCATTCGATAGATTTTTGTTGTTGTTGCCAAAGTGTGTGAGATTTAGAGCGATAGACTCTGCCCCAGTCCTCTCTCTCATTCATACTCTCGCATGTTTTTGAAAAGGATGAAGTGTGACGACCAGCCAGGAGCAACAACAACAGCGTAGAGGATGGCGAACTGGACAGCAGCCCTGATAAAAAGGACACCCCTGTTAGGGAGAACAGCGTTTTAACAAAACCTATCAATCCAGGGGCTGGGTTATTGGAATTTGGTATGTTGTCAATAACTCCAACATTTTTCAACTAGCAAAAGCCATGTATAGAACAACATAAATACTTTAGCAGCAAAGAAAACAAGAATAGGTGCTTAGTGAAGATAGCTAGATTTTTTATTAACAAGAAACTCGATGTATGTTCCCTACTCATTCAACAAACGCTAATTAGAATGTTATTATGCATCAGATGCTTCTAGGCACTGGGGTTTTACTAGTGAACAAGGAGTGCTATGGTTTCTCTGTCATGACTAGCTTTTTATTGTATCTGCACATAAGACGAGGTATCACAGAAAAGGCTCTCTCAAACCTTTCTCAGCCTGCCAACTTGAACAGTAACCAACTCTTCTATTACTCTTGAACACACAGAGACTCCTGCCCTCAGCCAACTGAGCATTTAAACGTCTTCCATCCAGCTGAAGTATGGGTTTATGAAGAGCAAATTGTATCTGTTCCTTTTTTTTCTTGTGTGTGTGTGTGTGTGCGCGCGCGCGTGTGCGCCAGTGTGCCTTCTACTTATTTATTTTTAATTATTTTTATTTATTTATTCATTTTAGAGAAGAGGGACAGAGAGATATATAGAGGGGGGAAGAGAGAGAGAGAGAGAGAGAAGGGGGGGAGGAGCAGGAAGCATCAAGTCTCATATGTGCCTTGACAGGGCAAACCCAGGGTTTCGAACCAGCGACCTCAGTGTTCCAGGTCAATGCTTGATCCACTGTGCCACCACAGTTCAGGCCAAACAGTGTGCCTTTTAATATAACTATGTGACTCAATTATATAAGTAAACTGATTACATGTGAGGAAAAAAAGGGGATTTTAGATTCTATAAAAGTAATTGAAAGTCTTTAAAGAAGCAAAGAGGATGAATCACTAAAATACATTTGATGTTAAAATAAGTACACATCGCCCTGACCAGTTGGCTCAGTGGTAGAGCATCGACCAGGCATGTGGATGTCCTGGTTTAATTTTGGGTCAGGGCACACAAGAGAAGCGACCATCTGCTTCTCTACCCCCCTCCCACCTCACCTGTCTGTCTCTCTCTCTTCTCCTCCCACAGCCATGGCTCGATTGGTTCAATCACATTGGCCCCAGGCACTGAGGATGGTTCTGTGGGCATTCACCTCAGGTGCTAAAAATAGCATGATTACGAGCATGGCCCCAGATGGGCAGAGCATCAGTCCCAGATGGGGATTGCCAGGTGGGTCCTGGTCTGGGCGCATGCAGGAGTCTGTCTTTCTACCTCCCCTCCTTTCACTTGGAAAAGAAGAAGAAAAAAAGCACACATCCAAATGTTCATATGTCCTCACATGCACCTGGTGATGAGGGATGCCTTCCGAATATTTGCAGTGGCTGGGCCTACACAGCCAAGGATGGGAAGGTGGCGTGGGGATCGTTGACCATTTGAAATATGAAACCCTTCTTCAAAGTAATTTTGATGAATATCCTAAAAAATGAAAAGTAATAATTCACATTCTCGGTTTCACCAGAAATTAAAAATGTCTTCATTTATCCCTCATGAATTAATTCATGGATCAAATATTTTGGTGAATAGAATTTTTTAATAGCTGCTAGTAAGACTAAGTGAAGGCAATGGGGCTGCGTATAAAAAGGCCAATCTCGCCTTCCTTTTCTCTCTCCTGTGTAAATCATTTGGGGCTTTTCTTTGCTGCTGCTGTGCTCCAGTGAGCCAGTCAGATCTCCGAGTGCTTGCCCCCTCTTTCTCCTGAACGGCAGGGTGATGCACAAATAGAACTTGTGAATTCTACACTTGTATTGGCATTCTTTCCTCCCCATTGTATTTAAAAGTAATGGTGCAGAGAGGTCCCAGAATAATACTAGACTTGAGCAGCTTGCTTGCAGATTGCCATTCGTCTCTTTGTGTCCTGCATTTCCTTACCTGTCATGCTCATGGGCTTAAACAGAGACCCCAGCTTCTACAGCTCGTCCTACCCAGGATGCATTTCAGCGATTTCTTAAGTGGAGGTGAGGGGTGGTTGTACGTGAACTTACAAGCCGGTTTCCTTTTCTGATTTCTATAGCTCTTTTCTCAAAGCTGGGTCAGGCATCTTCTCTTAGGCACGTCCATGTATTCTAACTGCTTATTCTTCCTGTTACATCATCTCTTAAGGGGGCCCTGGTCACGATACCTTTGCAATACTGTGGGGCAACTTGTGGAATCTTCTGGGAAACTTATAAACAGAAGCTGTGTTCCAGGCAATTGTGGGGAGATATTCATCCCCTCTCTTTTAATTAAAGCTATACTTTGGTATGTGGGCATCCACTCTTTATCCCCTCAGGAGCATTTAGAATTGATACTAAACCATTTAGTTTTTAATTTCAGTTCTTGCCTCTCCATGAATCTCTGATAGGAATGTAATAAAATGAGCTAGGAGACACATTCAAGTAAAAATCCATGCATTACCCATCATCTTCTTTTAGAAAATGCCTCCTAACTGAGCAAAGCTTGTCTACTTGACCCTGTCCTTTTAAGGACTAAGAAGTACACGGGCCTGCAAAGGCTGAGTGAGGATAAGTTAGTGGATCAGGCTGGCAGGGGACTCTAGCAAAGACAGAAATAACAGTCTCAATATAAAGAGAGCCAAATGTCATGCTAGGATGTGGTCCACAAACACTGCTCGCAAAAATTAGGGGACATTTTACCACTTCATAGTCATTTTGAAATATCCCCTAATTTTTGTGGGCAGTATATTAGCAGATCTACATTTTCTGGTCAAGCCCAAATCCACACTTTTCTATGAACTCTCTTGGTTTTTGAATCTTCATAGTTAATTTGCAAACTATTAAACGTCCCTAGAAAAACTTATTGGATCACAATTTGGTTCCTAAGTACCTAGTATATAATGTCTGACTCTGATCCTTACTTCGCAGACATTGTGCCCAAATACTACTTAGCTGCAGAAGCATGAATGTTTTCTCTTAGAAGAGTACCAAGTGATCACTACCCCCAAATTTTTCAGGTCAAGTGACATCCCAGTATTCTAGACCAAGTCTATCTCATGACCCTGCACTTGTCCCCACCTAAGAGTCTTAGTTTAATTTTCTCTTATGAAGCTCTTGGCTCCTCTACAACTAGGTTTTTGCAAGTGATCAACTTTACCACTTGGAAAAGCTTGCTTACGCCCAATAGGTTTTCTATTAGTAACATCAGTTTACACTTAAGCTAGATATTAATATGCTCAATAAACATTTCTTAAACAACTACTTTGTGCCAATCATAAAGTTTAGTTTGCAAGTAGGTCTACTCCTTAAGGATTTTGTGGTCTAGTTAGAACATATAAGGAGGAGACGGTTAAAAAGAGGGAAATAAAACTTTGTTATATGCCTATTATGCAACAGGGACTTTGTCAATTTAATCTGAAAACCATATTATGAAAGAGATAAGATAATGTGTATTCTCAAAAAGAGGAAGCTAAATCCTAAAGTAATTTAGCTAGTATCGGGCAAAGGTATACTTGGAATGCAGCGCTGACAGTGTCTACAATCTGCTGCTTGAATATTAGGTTTGTCTAGTTCATGACTTTTAAGGAAATGTAGGAAGGAACAACTACAGCTCAAAGCGACCATAACAAACCTCTCCCTCCTTGCCTCCTTCCCTTCATTTCTTCCCTTCTATCCTTGATTCTAACTATAAATTAGGGGATATTTCAAAATGAATATGAAGCGATAAAATATCCCCTGATTTTTGTGAGCAGTGTTTTTGAGAAGCTATATTCACTGGTTATCCTCAGCTTGAGGACCATGTTTACACACACACACACACACACACACACACACACACACACACACATATAGGTATTTCACATTTATTGTGGTAAACTGTGACTTCATAAATTTAGATGTCAGGGCATTTTCATCAAAGTCTTAATTCCATTCTCTGCAGGACAACTTCACTGACCACATTAATTTTGCATGAATAGCTTACCAGATCTTAAAATTATACATATTTCAGTCAACTGAGAAAATATCTTCACATCTGGGTCTGTTTCTAGATAGTAATAGCACAAGTGTGTAGTCAGGGCATGATTGAAAATAGTAGACTTTCTAAATGCGGTGACAATGCCAGTGTTTAGACTGGTGGGTTTTGGTTAGAGCTTGGGGACTTTGATTTATGTTATTGTAGCTGTTATTTTCTTCACCCCCCAAAAAGACATTTCTGATGGTTTGCCATTCTAACATTCTATATGCCTTTCATGTATACATAGCTCCAAAGCATTAATCAGAGAAGGTAGCAAAGTAGATGTTGGGAGAGAAATTTTCCCCAACAAATCACTGTTATTCCTTCCGTTCCAACATCTTCCTCTTAGTCTCAGTGTGGTTTATGTTTTTGGGGACCCTTTAGCTACCATGGGCTCTTGCTTAGAGGTTTCAGGCCACTTTTATCTATCAGAGAATATTGTCCATTTGTATATTTGCCTTAATACAATACCTAAGTAAGTAAAGGAAGAGCAAGACGTTGAAAAACATCTCTGAAAATCTGATTTTGGAGATTTACAGTTGTTAAGACTCATTGTTTCTCTTTCCTGACATGTCACAAAAATAGAGAGCCGACACAAGGCTCGCTAGTGAAATGCAACAAGATATTAGCTTTGCTAATGGCTAATGAGGTACCCAATTGTCGTACCACAGGGTTCTCGACAAAATACGTTAGAGAAAGTAGCTTACAACTACAGCCTAATGAAAAGTTTCCTATTTTCATTCCAAAGTAAGACCTATGGGGAGAGCTGGGTCAGCAAAACAAATTCCAATGTTACGGAACCAGCTGCTGAACGCACGTTGGGTCTGCCTCACACATGGTTACCGGAGAGTGAGAGGAGAAATGGCAGGTCGCCTCCGGGGCATTTATCTCCTGGGACCAGAGGACAGAGAAGGAAACTCACTCCCCATAAATGTCAGCGGTTCCGAGGGAGCGAGAGACCGTGCCAGCGTGAGCAGGGACTGGGTGCACAGTGCCCGCACCCACTGGTCAGAGTGTAGTAGTCTTAAGAAAGTTAGGCTCTCACTTTACCCATTAGCTGATTCTTCCCTGTCTCTGGAGGAGAAGGGAATATGAGAGTGAGAAAATGCTGGTGTGCAAGGTGGAGTTACAGGACTAAATGCACACACTGCTGTACATGCATTTATGTGTCGTAGTAAAATCATTCCTTGCTAAGCGTCGAAGTCCCTTTGTTTTCATCAGAGTCAATTAGCCAGGAAAAGGAAGGTGATGGAAGTGAATGGGCTCACTTGATTCCTGTGGCTTTTACAGAATGATTTTTTTAGTAGGGGCAGACATTTTGATATGCGTTTCTGAAGGTGATATTGGATAAAGGTGCCCAAACTCAGGCTTCCACAGGGTCTTAACTTTCATAGGTTAGATAAAGGAGTCTCCATCCTCATCTGCTGTTTAGACTCCCAGCTACCTCTCCACCTCCATCCCAGCTCCTGCCTTCTTAGAACAATGGAACACAGAGGACTGTCACTGAGGGATGACTAGGAAGGAATTGGTGGAAGGGAAAGTCCCACTTCCTTCCACAGAGGAGTTCATTCTCTGGAGAAAACTTAATCATTTGCTTATTCAACCAGTGTTTATCAGGAGAGTGCTGTGATCCTCAGGTGCTGGCAGGACCCATTTCTGAGACACTGCTCTGAAAGTTAAAGGCTGTCACTTTACGTGTTTCCTTGCTACAAATGTTGTTGAAAAAAACTCAAATGTGAACCTTTGAAACATTATTTATACCACCACTGGGTTATAAGGTGATCATCAAGTATATGTTTGTATTTATTTTTTATATCTTTACTAAAACTCAAAAAAAAAAAATTCACAGAGCACACATAAACCTAAAAATGATTTCTATAAACAATCACAAAGACCTTAAAGTGATGAAGTTTCAGAAATGGTAGCGTAGAGGAAAAATGGATAGTTTTGAGATAAAAAGAGACCAGAATTATAATCCTGGATTTAAAATTTACAAGATGCTTTATTTTTGCCTGACTAGGTAACTTAAAGGTATTAAATCATTTAAAAATGAGAATGAGCCTGACCAGGTGGTGGTGCAGTGGATAGAGCGTCGGACTGGGATGTGGAGGACCCAAGTTCAAGACCCTGAGGTCACCAGCCTGAGTGCAGGCTCATTTGGTTTGAGCAAAGCTCACCAGCTTGGACCCAAGATTGCTGGCTCGAGCAAGGGGTCACTCGGTCTGCTGAAGGCCCATGGTCAAGGCACATATGAGAAAGCAATCAATGAACAACTAATGTGTCGCAACGAAAAACTAATGATTGATGCTTCTCATCTCTCTCCGTTCCTGTTTGTCTGTCCCTATCTATCCCTCTCTCTGACTCTCTGTGTCACTGTAAAAAAAAATAATGAGAATGATACTACCTATATAATGTAAGTTTTATAAGAAAGAAATAGCACGATGTATAGAACATGCATCATGTAGCATTTTGCACATACTAGACTCCTAATCAATAGTTGTTCCTTTTTATGCCGTAATCCCACTTTCTCCCCATCGGGCACCAGGAACTATATACTAGGGGAATACAATGATGGATTAAATATTATCTACACAACGATCTCAATCTAGTCAGACAAGAGTTGTAGTCATATAAACACAAGTATAATATAATATATTGAGAAGAGTACCATAATAAAAAAAATGTAAAAAATAGAAAAAGAGACATCGGAAAATTTTTTCTGATATCCCCCCTAAAAATTGCTCCCAAAAGAATATTAAGTTAATGATCATAGTGATGATGATGATGACGGTATTGATGAGAATAATGAAGATGAATTTATGATGAAGAAGACAGTAATGAAGGTAGATTGCACTTATTGCATATTTGCTATGTTTTAGTGACTTGGTTTTCCTATTATTTGAAACTCACAACACTCTAGGGAGGTAGGAATCTAACTTCTTTGTTGTCAGAAGTCACAAGGTTACTCAGGTAGAATGGGGAAAAGCTCAGACTTGCCCAGTTCTGTCTGATTCGAAACTCCAAGTTCTTAACCCCATAAACACATGCTCTTTCCATAAATGAATTATTGAATGGTAATTAAGTTCTATATGAGCTATAGAACTTAGCTCATAGGGTGCCTGTGGTTATCAGGCACCCTTCCCTACTCCATCCCATTTACTGACTTCCTGATTTCAGCATCCCAAGTCAAATTTGGGGAAACAGCACTCAGACTCAGTGTGTGCCCTTCAGGAGGGGAGCACTTACTACTGCAGAATCCAGAAATGGAAAACAGGGCACACACCCAGCATGTGAGAGCACTACCCTGTCTGGTCACCACAGTGGGTGCTACAGGAATGGGCTGTCTTGATCCCAGAGAATCAAACTGAGTCAGAACTAATTTCAGAGATTTTGTTTATGAGATCATGAAAAAAAGTTACCCTTCCCTATTTGATCTGAACCTGAGCAATGATAAAATTGAAGCTACTGTAGTTATCTTACCACCACAAAAAGACCAAAAGTGAAGCCACAGTGGGGAGAGCAAGGAACAGCAACGAGATTAAATCTTAAGAATATCAGTTAAAACATCATCTCCAGCCTGCAATTTCAATGATCTATAAACCAATCCATCTTGTTTGCTGCTTAGGTCAATTTAGGTTGTGTTTTATTTCCCTTGTAACCGGAGGACTTCTGGATGATAAAGTAAGCTTGCCTTAATGCCTAGTAACAATACTTTTTTAATATGACTACATGATATATGTGTATATATCATATTGTGTGTGCATCTGTATGTATTTATAATATAACTAACAATCACCCTGCAATTCCTGTTGAAGAGACGGAACACTATTAGGGCCACTGTCACACCCTCTGTGACTTGGCCCTTTCCATCTGCATCTTTACATCTCAGATAAAAGCACACCATGATCACTCACTGTCCACATTTTACATCATGGGAACTCTCTAGGTGTTGTATATTCTATGGTTTGAACAAATGTATGATGACATGTAGCCATCATTATTGCATTATGCAGAGTAGTCTTGCTGCTCTAAACATTCTCTGTCCTCCACCTGTTGACCCATTCTCACTCCAACCCCTGGTCCTCACTGATCTGACCGTCTCCACAGTTTTGCCTTATCCCGAGTGTCACATAGTTGGAGGCATATGTGGTATGTAGCCTTTTTCGATGGACTTTTCTAGTTTAATAATATGCATTTCATGTTCCTGTGTGTCTTTTCATGGCTTGATAGGTCATTTCTTTCAGCACTGAATATCATCTACTGTCTGGATGTACCACAGTTTTTAATTCACTCACGTAGTGAAGGACGTCTTGGTGGCTTCCAGGGTTGGCAATTAGGAATAAAGCTGCTATAAACTGAGTGCAGGGTTTTGCGTACACATAAGTTTTTAATTACTTTGGATAAATATCAACAAGTATGATTGCTGGTTTGTATGGTAGGAGTATGTTTAGTTTTGTAAGAAACCATGAGGCCGTCCTCCGCAGTGACTGTGTCACTTTGCATTCCCAGTGACAGCTGAGAGTTCCTGTCGCTCCAAATCCAGGCCAGCATGTGGTGACGGGGTGCCTGAATCCGGGCATTCCAACAGGCATTTCATAATGCCCCATTGTTGTTTTAGTCTGCATTTCTCTGAATGACATATGATGGGGAACATCTTTTCATGAGCGTATTTGCCATCTGTCTGTCTTCTTTAGTGAAAAATCTATAAAGGTCTTTGGCCCACTTTTAATCAGGGCTGCTTTCATATTGTGTTCCCTTGCAGGTGTGTGCACGTGGGGGGTGTTTTGGTGTTAAGATCACATAAGGTGATATGTACCTTCTTAACGACTTTTTAAGTGTTCCGGACAACGTTATTATCTGTAGACACTGCTATGCAGCAGGTCTTTAGAGCTGACCCATCGGTATAATTGTATGGTTAAACCCACTGACTTTACTGATTTATTCACTTAATTTAATGATTCCTGACTGATGTGTATTAAACCCTGTTACCATTATGGTGCTTTCTTGATTTTTCATTTAACCCTGTAAATTCTTATTTATTTGATATTATTACATGATGTTATGAAGTTTTTAATTATTTTTATTTATTTATTCATTTTAGAGGGGGGAGAGAGAGAGAGAGAGAGAGAGAGAGAGAGAGAGAGAAGGGGGGCAGGAGTAGGAAGCTTCAACTCCCATATGTGGCTTGACCAGGCAAGCCCAGGGTTTTTGAACCGGCGACCTCAGCATTCCAGGTTGATGCTTTATCCACTGTGCCACCACAGGTCAGGAGTTATGAAGTTTTTATAAGTATAAAATGGCCATATACTTCTATAAAACTGAAACTCTTATTTTAATGGAGACATAATCTTTATTTCCATAATGTTTTCTGGCTTAATATCTGCTTCTATATCAATATAGTTATTCAATATAGCTATCTAGTATTTTGAGTAGTAAATTTGTTCAAAGTGATAGATAATTTTCCAGTTAACTTTTTGGTTTTACTTTTATTTAGGTATATATTTTTTTATAAGCAACATATAACTGGATATGTAAAAATTTTGTTTAGCATGGCAACTTTCATTTTTAGCAATCACGTTTATGTTTAATTACTGGGGTTTTTCTAGCATCATTTTTGTGTATTTGTCCAGATTTTGATTCACTAGATTTCTTAATCTGTGGTTGTATATAAAACATTGCAGGGAAGTTCTATGCCATTATGACTGTAACAACTCTATCGTCCACATTACTTCCTTCTCCAAATCTGATTGGATCTATGGGAGGCATTATCATTCTGTTTTCAGTATCTCCTACTTTCTTACCTTATCTCTAAGCTTCGTTCTGGGTAATTTTATTAGATTCATCTTCTGGTGCACTAATTATTTCTTTAGTTAACTCAATCTATTATTTCACACTTCCACAGGAATTTAAATGTCAAGTAAAAAGTTTTGTTTACAGAAAACTTATTTGGTGTCCTACATGTCTTGTTTGCCATTTTTAAAAATTGTTTAATGTTTTTGAGTCTTTATTTTGGGGAATTCCATTATGTCTAGGTGGAGGGGGGGGGGTTTCTACAGAAATTATTTGCATTTGGTTTTGCTAGGCTTCTGGGAGTATTATCCAATCAGTGCCACAATAAACTATTTTCTCAGGTTGCTTATTTTTTTTTTTTTGCAAGTTAGAAATAAGAATTTAAACTTTGTAATAAATTAGACTGTTCTATGTACATATACATGTATTTGTTGAGGACGATTTTTTCTTTTCTTTATTTTCCTTTTATCATAATAATAGTGAAAAATAGTATTATTTGTTATCTCTTTTTTGAGATAGGCGTTTTTTTTCTAGCCTGCATGTTCCTTGAGCATATAGGCTTTGGGGGGTGGGGTTGTGACTTTGTGGAAAGGTCTCTGTTCCAGTTCAGTTCTGAGCAGGTCCAGGTATTATATTTATTTTACTGACGTGATGATTAAAATCGAAAGCTCTAGAGGACTGTGCTTGCCTGTTGCCCTTAGCATCCTCACCCCTTTCCCATGCTGGATTTGCTTGTAAGGATTTCTCCTCTTTTCCTAAGATGTTACCTAGGTACTGAGAAGAAGAAATTTTTTTTTTTTCTTCTGAAGCTGGAAACGGGGAGAGACAGTCAGACAGACTCCCGCATGCGCCTGACCAGGATCCACCCGGCACGCCCACCAGGGGGCGACGCTCTGCCCACCTGGGGGCGATGCTCTGCCCCTCCCGGGCGTTGGTCTGTCGCAACCAGAGCCACTCTAGCGCCTGGGGCAGAGGCCAAGGAGCCATCCCCAGCGCCCGGGCCATCTTTGCTCCAATGGAGCCTTGGCTGCGGGAGGGGAAGAGAGAGACAGAGAGGAAGAGGGGGTGGAGAAGCAAATGGGCGCTTCTCCTATGTGCCCTGGCCGGGAATCGAACCCGGGTCCCCGGCACGCCAGGCCGATGCTCTACCGCTGAGCCAACCGGCCAGGGCGAGAAGAAGAAGTTTTAAGGTAGAATTTGATGAGCATTTTTGGGTGTTTTGTAAATGGAGAATTTGCAAATACCTAGAATTTTATAATGCTGAACAAAGAAGCTAGAACCATAATTTTCAACTTTTTTTTCCTGACTGTAATATTTTAGCATTAAGTATGAACAGTCTAACAAATGAGATAAAAATTCCCATTGTTAGGGGATTGGAGGTCTCTACCTCCACCCGCTCACCACCACCTGCATACCGTCAGCAGAAGCTAGCTGCCACTTGCCATAATAGAACAGTTGGTCCATGGGAAAATGTTCCCAAGTTCCCAAACTCCTATATTTCCAAGAAACATTTGGGAAATATCCCATTTTAAATGTGGGCTTTTTGTCTTCGTTCGTGAAGATCATGCATTTACTATGCTTTTGGACCATCTCACTATGGATCTGAGAAGCTCAACAGGGGCTGTTAGTCCCATGGATGTCAGCAAATCTTGTACTCAAGTTTTAAGGGGGAAGCCAACTTCTTTTTGAAAATGGATACCTTACAGCAGGGGTCGGAAACCTATGGCTCACGAGCCAGATGTGGTTCTTTTGATGGCTGCATCTGGCTCACAGACAAATCTTTAATAAAAAAATAATATTTTTAACATATAAAACATTCTCATATATTACAATCCATTCATTTCCTACTACTCATGTTCATGGTTGCGGGTGGCTAGAGCCAACCACAACTGTCCTCCAGGACAACACCAAATTTTTATTGGATAATGCCTAACGTACACGGGTCGTTGTGAGGTCAGGAAGTAAACTTTCCTCCTTTTAATCAAGTAGTCAGCTAGCTAATTGCAGAAACCCTTTTGACAAAGAAGATGGCTAAAATTAAAAAAGATGAGTATCGTACTTTTCAGCAGGAATGGACAGAGGAATTCACCTTTGTGGAGAAAGCAGGTTCTGCAGTGTGTCTAATATGCAATGATAAAATTGCATCGATGAAATGGCCAAATATAAAGCGGCACTTCAACACAGGCCATACTACATTGGCATCGAAATATCCAGCAGGGGACAGCAGGATAAAAGCATGTCAAGAGCTACTGTGCAGAGTGCAAGCTAGTCATAAGCAACTCCATGTTTGGACCCAACAAGGTGACTGGAATTCGGCTAGCTTTGCTGGTGCTTTAGCAATTGTGAGAAATGGAAAGCCATTCACAGATGGGGAGTATGCCAAAACATTTATGCTTGATGTTGCCAATGAACTTTATGACGAATTTTCGGATAAAGACAAGATAATCAAATGAATAAAAGACATGCCTCTGTTGGCAAGAAATATTCACGTTCATAGCATCATGATGGCAAATCAAATTGAGACAACACAAGTAAAGGACATAAATGCAGCACCATTCTTTTCTCTTGCTTTGGATGAGTCAACAGACGTAAGCCATTTATCCCAGTTCAGCATGATTGCAAAGTATGCTGTTGGTGACACATTTTGTGAGGAAAGTCTTACTGTTTTGCCTGTGAAAGAGACAAGAGGGGAGGATTTATTCAAGTCTTTCACTGAGTTCGCTAAAGAAAAAAAATCTACCAATGGATAAACTTATTTCGGTGTGTATTGATGGTGCTCCATGCATGGTGGGGAAAAACAGAGGATTCGTAGCGCTTTTTCATGAACATGAAAAGAGACCCATCCTAAGTTTTCACTGTATCCTACATCAGGAGGCACTTTGTGCTCAGATGTGTGGCGAGCAGCTTGGTGAAGTGATGTCGCTGTTCATTCAGGTGGTCAACATTATTGTTGCCCGAGCTTTAAATTATTGCCAGTTTAAAACACTGTTGGGTGAAGTTGGGAATAATTATCCTGGTCTGCTTCTGCAAAGCAATGTGCATTGGTTGTCAGGAGGGAAGGTGCTCAGACATTTTGCGGCTTGTCTGAGCGAAATCCGGACTTTTCTTGAAATGAAAAACATCAAGCATCTTGTGTTAGCTAACACTGAATGGCTCCTGAAGTTCTACTATCTCGTGGACATGACTGAACATCTGAACCAGCTCAATGTGAAAATGCAAGGCGTTGGAAATACAGTCTTATCCCTTCAACGAGCAGTGTTTGCATTTGAAAACAAGCTGGAACTCTTCATCACTGACATTGAAACAAGTTGTTTACTACACTTTGAAAAACTGGGAGAGTTAAAGATGCATGCACAGCAAATGACCCTGCTCAACATCTTGATCTCCAGCAGCCAGTGGGCTTCACATCTAATCTCCTGCAGTCATTCAAAGTGCACTTTGGAGAAATTAGTGAGTGCACTCGTCTTTTTAAGTTCATCAGTCATCCACATGAGTTGCAGTGGACAGCACCGACCTGAGTTACATCCTGTTGTCCCTGTCAGAGATTTTGAGCTACAAGCTGCTGACCTGAAGGCCTCAGACATGTGGGTGAATAAGTTCAAGTCACTGAATGAAGATTTAGAAAGACTTGCACGACAGCAAGCAGAGTTGATGAGCAAACAGAAGTAGGGGGAAATGAAAAAACATCAACCTGCAAACCAGCTGATTGTCAAAACTTGGAACATACTTCCTGTCACATACCACACACTGCAGCATGTGAGTATTGTTGTACTGACAATGTTTGGCTCTACGTATGCATGTGAGCAGTCTTTCTCACATCTAAAGAACGTTAAGAACAACCTACGATCAGGTTTAATGGATGGAAGTCTCAATGCTTGCATGAAGCTTAACCTCAGCACGTATCAACCAGACTACAAAGCCATCAGCAAAACCATGCAGCACCAGAAGTCACATTAATAGTAAGAAGTACTTTATTCATCATTGGTTAACAACAGCATAGCAATGTTATTAAAAAGAATTCAGAGACATATTGTACTTTAAAAGTATTGATCTTACCTAAAATGCACACATTTACTTGTAATTACTGTTAAACATATTGTATGGCTCTCACGGAATTACAGTTTAAAATATGTGGTGCTCATGGCTCTCTCAGCCAAAATGGTTCCCGAGCCCTGCCTTACAGGATATTTGAGAACAGAAGGAAAAAAAGCTTTTTGCATGGTGTTGAGCATTTTAAAAGGCACATGGACACCTGCTTCCTGTGTCCATAGCTTTCCATCGCAATAAAATAGCAACATGGATATCAGGATTTACCTGTGTTTTATACCCATCAAATCAATGTGAATGGATGAGGGTGAAAGTTCTGCTGCTTCCATGGAATGAGAATGAACCATGTTTTACCGTAATGCCAATAAGATGAGCAAATGAGGAAGCGCTGAGAGTTTTTCATCAGGGGCTCTACCCTAAAAAGAGCATGCCTAAGATATTGAATGTTAAGATGTGCTGCAGGTGTAAAGAATCTGGTTGGTGTGAGACACAAAAAGGGTCTTTTATTCCTGAGCAGACTGGCTACTTTTTGCATCTAATACACTTAACAGTAGTCTGATCTGGTCGGTACACTTTTTAAATAGCAAAAATAATGCCAGTATCATGAAAGGTATTGCTAAAACTTCTGGGCTTATTTTATTTTATATTTTTTTATTATTATTATTTTTTAATTTTTCTGAAGCTGGAAACAGGGAGAGACAGTCAGACAGACTCCCGCATGCGCCCGACTGGGATCCACCCGGCATGCCCACCAGAGGCGAGGCTCTGCTCACCAGGGGGCGATGCTCTGCCCATCCTGGGGGTCGCTATGTTGCGACCAGAGCCACTCTAGCGCCTGAGGCAGAGGCCACAGAGCCATCCCCAGCGCCCGGGCCATCTCTGCTCCAACGGAGCCTTAGCTGCGGGAGGGGAAGAGAGAGACAGAGAGGAAGGAGAGGGGGAGGGGTGGAGAAGCAGACGGGCGCCTCTCCTGTGTGCCCTGTCCGGGAATCGAACCCGGGACTTCTGCATGCCAGGCCGACGCTCTACCAATGAGCCAACCGGCCAGGGCCTCTGGGCTTATTTTAAAACAGACCTGATGAGCATTAAGGCATAGAGATGGATGACTGAAATGTAGGGAAAAATGGTGACTTCATGGCATGGCAACTGCAGAAAAAATGTCCAGTAGAGTAAACTTGATCTTTACCACACTTCTTGTATTGAGGACCTTGTCTTTTTAAGGCTCTTGGTCAGTGACCCTGTCTAATGTTGCCTCTTGATCGCTGAAATTGATTTTGTATCCCAGCATGCCCAATGTTTCTTAATTCTCAACTGATTTTTGTTTTTCTCTTTCATATCTGTTTCTCAATTTAAGCAATGAACTTGGGAATTTGACTAATGCTATAGGCAACTCAGAGAGCTTAAATCTCCAAATGAATTTTCTCAAGAGAAATTAAATCATGTAGGAAATATAAGAATTTAAAGAAATCCTAGCGCTTTTCTCATAAACCACATTAATAAGAAGAACAAATAAATAGGGTCTGGAAATTCAATGTCCTATAGTTTATTAAGAAACAAAACACTTATAGCACACTACCTATATATTTATATACTATAGAAATCAATACATGTATATTTATGCTGATGAAATTGTCATAGATGACTGAGTTAATAAGAGACTTAGTTAAAACTATTACATCTGTTTTTTTTTTTTTTCATACTCTCAATTTCTTGAGCTCAAGTCTCAAAGTTCTTTGTCATACTCAGCTGCATTGTAGACATAACCTTGCTTTTAATCTTCATGGTGTTATCACACATACATACCTTGCATTGACTTGTTCTCACCTTGCCTCTCTTTCTGAGCATCTTGAGTTGTTGACCATCCTCACTTCTTGGGAACACCTCTCCTTTGATTCAGTGATAACCTTTCTCTCTTCTTCTTTTTTTTTCCAGGGACAGAGAGAGAGTCAGAGAGAGGGATAGACAGGGACAGACAGACAGGAACAGAGAGAGATGAGAAGCACCAATCATCAGTTTTTCATTGCGAGACCTTAGTTGTTCATTGATTGATTTCTCATATGCCCGCGCTCAAGCTGGTGACCTTGGGGACTTGAACCTGGGTCTTCTGCATCCCAGTCTGATGCTCTACCCACAGCACCACTGCCTGGTCAGGCCTCTTTCTTATTTTTAAAGCCCTTCCTTGGTGTTTAATGGTATGTATCTGTCCTGAGTTGACTTTAGTAAAATAGAAAAATAAAATAACACATGGAACACCAACTGGAAACACAGACATTCACAGAGTATCATCAAATCGTATCAGAAAAGCATAGATTCCCACCGCCCCTCTCACAGTGTGTTTCATTGTGACATCTATCATTTATCTCAACTCACACCTTTTGTTTGCTTGCTTGTTTATGGTCTGTAAAATCCTGCTAGAATGGAAGCCATGGGAGACCTGGAGCTTCGTCTGTTTTCTTCACCTTCTGGAAGACCTGTGTCAATAACAAGGCCCATCACAGGGCAGATGCTCAAAGATTTGTTGAATGACTGACTGGCTGGGAGAAGATGGATGTGGACCAAAAATTCACTTTAAATGATTCAATGCGATACGAGAGACCTGGCAATATTACCACCTTGTGCTGCCAATGGAAGTTCCCACTCTTCTGGGAAGGTTAAGCAATTTCCTTTGGAAATTAATGAATGTACATTTTAAAAGGTGTTGATATTTCTGTCACCTTTCTCCAGAAATGTGTAAATAATTGAGCAGAAAAGGAAAAGTGGCTGTACTTCCTCTAATGATCTGCTTTATGGAAATCATAAACATGATAGATAGGAGGATCTATCCCTTCTTTTAATTTATGTCTGAAGCATTGACACTCAGACTAAGTCTTTAAGTAAAGGAAGAGATAAGTATAAAAAGGACTGAAAAGTGAAAAGGAAAAAGTAATTACACACACGTATGCAAACACACACGGATCCCTCCACTGTCTGCATTTTTCACCTGTTATTTCTGCAATGTGTTTGAAACTGTATATGCCATGCAACCTTAAATAGGATAATGACAATGATAACACTAATGATAATAGTTATAATAACAGAGCATATAAATTACATTATATACATATTGATTTATACTAGGTATCGCATCCCCATTTTATAGAAAAGGTCACAGATTAAGAGAGGTTACTACTGTCACCCCTTGTAAACCCAGATGTGAGTGCTCCGTGTGCCACATGCTTTCTATTTTAAAGCCTCCTGAGAGAAAAGCATCTGGACACATTATCTTTTGCGTATCACTTATTGGTTCTGTATTATGAACTTCTTATATGTATTAACACATAAAATTATGAAGACTGTATATTTTGGGAGGCTATCCTCTGCTCTCTCTTGATAGTTTTAATTGCTTTTATGATCCTTATTATTCTTTATTGGTTGGTAACTCCCCAGTCTTAACTTTAACTTAGGCCTCCCTCTCGGTTTCTAACCAATATACCAATTCTTCCCCAAACACTGTAGGTATCTTAAGCTTAACATTAACCTCTTCCTAAATACACCTCTATTCTGATTCAACATGGTTGATCAAAAACACTTTTTAACATTTTTCAGAATGATTGATGAGATATAAGAATAAATTCGTAGTAACCTTGGAAAGTTAAGAGAGGTGCCACTAGTCACCAGGTGATTTGGACGGCATGCAATGGCACTAAACACAGGACAGAGAGTCAGTAGCAAGTTAAACCTATTGTCTTGGTTTCAGGGGGGAATTGAAACACTCTTAAACACAGTGGTTATGTTTATGAGTTTCCTAGGGCTGCCATAATATTAACACAAATTGGATGACTTAAACCAACAGAAATTTACTTTCTCACAGTTCTGGGGGTCAGAAGCTTAAATGAAAGGGGTCATTGGGGCTGGCTCCTTTTGGAGGGTCTGACAAAGAAGTGTGTTCCCTGACTTCTTCCCAGCTTTTGGGGGCAGCCAACAGTTCCAATTTTTCCTGCACTTGTGGATGCATAACTTCCATCTCAACCTCCATCTTCATAAGTCCTTCTCTCTGTGTGTCTGTCTTGCTCTTTTAGGATTTAGAGCTGACCCTAACCCAGAATAATATCATTTTGACAGTCACATATAAATCACATCAACAAAGACTCTTTTGCCAAAAAAGTTATATTCACAGATAGACATGTCTTTTGGGAGGTCAAAATTCAATTTCTACAATGTCCTAAAGTTTATAAAGAAACAAAACACTTATAGTACTAACAGTAGATTAAGTACTGCATATATTGTGTATATTAACCAATGTAACCTTCTCAAGAACCTTATGAGCCATGTGCTATTATTTCCCTCTTATTTATAAAGAAAGTGAAGCACAAAGAGTTTAAGTAATTTTCCTACTATCACACAGGTAGTAAGTGGTAGAGTTAAAGTTAGAATCTGTGCGTTTCGACCTTGAGTTTATGCTTATAACCACTATGACAAAGAGAAAAATTTAAATCAAAATGAAGCCTTTTATCAATTCTACAAAAGGTAAAAATTTCAGAGAATGTGTGTGTGTGTGTGTGTGTGTGTGTGTGTGTGTATATATATATATATATATATATAGTACTTTTCTGAAACGAGAAGCAGGGAGACAGAGAGAGAGAGAGATTCCTGCATGCAGCTGAGCGGGATCCACCCAGTATGCCCACCAGGGGGTGATACTCTGTCTAGCTGGGGCATTACTCCGTTGCAACCAGAGCCATTCTAGCTCCTGAGGCAGAGGCCATAGAGCTGTCCTCAGCGCCCAGGCCAACTTTGCTTCAATGGAGCCCTGGTTGAAGGAGGGTAAGAGAAAGAGAGAGAGATAAAGGAGAGGGGAAGGGTGGATAAGCAAATGGTCGCTTCTCCTGTGTGCCTTGGCAGGGAATCAAACCCAGAACTTTGACAAGCCGGCCAGGGCTCAGAGAATATCTTCAAGAAAGAGATAGCACAGAGAAATTAAAATAAGGTGGTTGATATCAATTCAAGTAAAATTCAGACATTTTAGGAGTATAAAAATTCTTAAACAAATTTCAACAACATGTCATTCAAGAAACAGCTACACTATTATCTATAAACCAAACTTAATGTAAAATATTTTGGAGAGTACACAGGCCAAATAAATAAATAAAAAACTAATCAACCTTAGGCTTTTCTAAATTCTAAATGAAATCTATGTTAAGCTAGAATTTTAACCCAGCAGCAATATTGCCCAAAATAAAGATGCTTTGTGAAAACCCGTAAGTTAAATATTTGTTAGCTACTTGAACAAGAGAAAAGAAATACTAGAGTGAGTTTTTAAGTCCAAAGAAAGCCTGACCTGTGGTGGTGCAGTGGATAAAGCGTCAACCTAGAACACTGAGGTCACTGGTTGGAAACCCTGGGCTTGCCTGGTCAAGGCACATACGGGAGTTGATGCTTCCTGCTCCTCCCCCTTCTTTCTCTTGCTCTCTATTCCTCTTTCCCTCTCTCTCTCCTCTCTGAAAAATTAATAAAGTCCTTAAAAAATTAAAAAAAATAAGTCCAAAGAAAAATAATTCCAGATTGAAAACCAATAATTCAGGAAGGAATGAAGTGGAAAGGAAAATACAATTTTCTTTCCTTTGCTTAGGAAGTATTGAGTATATATAGAATAATGTCTTTCATTAATTTAGAACATGCTTATGTATTTTTACTTTTGATAGCTATTTCTCCCACATTTTCTTTCTCACTACTCCCTTTTAATTATGCTCCATTTCTCTTTTGAAGCTATCTTGAGTTTTCATTCAAGAATTCTCATGTGTTGCTTGACCAGGCAGTGGTGCAGTGGATAGAGCATCAGCCTGGAACACAAAGGACCCAGGTTCAAAACCCCGAGATCACCTGCTTGAGTGTGGGCTCATCTATCTGGCTTGAGCACAGGCTCACCAGCTTGAATGTGGGTTGCTGGCTTGAGTGAGGATCATAGACATGACCCCATGATTGCTGGCTTGAGCCCAAATGTCAATAGCTTGAAGCCCAAGGTCACTGGCTTGAGCAAGGGGTCACTTGCTCTCCTGTAGCCCCCCAGTCAAGGCACATATGAGAAAACAATTAATAAACAACTGAGGTGCCACAACAAAGAATTGATGCTTCTCATCTCTCTCCCTTCCTGTCTGTCCCTATCTGTCCATCTCTCTGTCTCTGTCACACACACACACACACACACACACACACACACACACACACAAGAAATGTCATGTGGTACTAAAACCATGGACACCTGATTCTTCTAGAGTGTTTAGATATAATATCCCTTACTCATTATTCTGGTATAGATTATATTTCAGATAACAATGTAAGGTTTATTTAGTTTAAAATATTGTTTTAGAAGTGCAAAAAAAAAAGAGAGAGACAGCTAAAACAAGTGACATATAAATTAAGAGGTGAAGTGATGAAAAGAAAAATTAGTCACATTTTTAATAAAAATGAATAGTTGTAATATTCTTCACAGATTGGCCAGAGACTACTTAAAAATGTATATTACATCATGTTATTCCCAAGTTCAAAGCTCTCCAATGGCTTCTTGATACATTTTGAATAAAATTTCAACTTCTTCAATGGCCTATACAGTCACAAATCATCAGGTTGGTTTCTGCCAAACTTTATACCTCATTTCTTTCTCCCTCAATATCCTTCATTCACGATGCTCTGGGTTCACTGAGATTTTTTTCTCCTCAAAGTTGTCTGTACATTGTCTTTTCTTTGCATAAAGTATTCTTGCCCTGGCCCTCCCTTGGCAAGGTTCCTATTCATCATAGAGGGCTAAGGTCAGAGAGTACTTTTTCAGAGATGTCCTCCCATATTATCTAAAGTTCTAGCACTTTGCCTTAATTATGACCTTCTCAATATCTCAAAAAGTTTATATTGCTTGCTTGTAAAAGTTATATACAATGGCTCAAAGAATCATCAATTATCTATTAAGTGAATCCCCCTTCAGTGGCTCCATAGTAATCATTGCTTCCAGGAAATCTTACAAAGGATGGTACCTTCAACCAGAGTTGGGAGAGGAGAAAATTTTAGGCTTCAAATTGGGTCAGTAATGTTATTTCATGGGTAAATTTGTAGATAATTTAAAGATATAAAAAGAGAAAATATAGAGACTGGTTGGGACTGGGTTAATTTTCTTTCAGTCATAGCATTAAAAATCACCAGTGCTTTTTGTCATCTATTTTTCCCCTTAACTTCTAATCTGCATCCTTCTCCCTGTTGCTCAATGCCTGGAAGGCCGATCAATCAAAGGACTCTCTCATTTTCTGCCTTCCAATTGAGAGGGTGGGTGGAATGGCAATGATGCTTGCCTGAGGGGTAGAACATTCTACTATGTGGCTTCTCTACATCCTGACCTCACCTTTCTAAATAGTCTTTTTGTTAAATTCTACTCAGATTTGTTTAACCGTCTCATTTATTTTTTGCTGGGAAACTGAATAATACACATGTATTTCCTTTGAGCATTTTTTTGAAAGCCAAGTATGCATACTTCATTCCCCCACACCCCATAATTATTAATTGAGTGCCTACCATGTGCCAGTAAACAAAGTAGGTGAAAACCAATGCCCTTGTGAAGCTTACTTCCTAGTTGGGGGAGGCAATAAATAAAATAAAGGTACGAAATTATATGAGACCTAACAGTAAGTATTATAAAGAAAACTAAATCAGGAGAAAGGAATAACAATGTTGGAGGAGGTTAGAATTTCAAGTGCGATGGTCAGGGTAGGTCCACTGAGAAACTTACATGTGAACAGGAAAGAGGTGAGAGATCCAGCCATGGAGATCTCTAGTAAAAGAGCAGACCAGGAAAAGACAACAAGTAAATGCAAATGGTTCAAGTCAAGCATTAGCCGGCTGTTTTCCAGGTTAGAATGATGGAGCATATTCAGTCAGGCAGGAGAGAAGGGGTGGAGGGCAGGTCCTGAACATAGAAGGGTCACCGCAAAGATAGAGCATTTTACTCTGTGTAAGAAAAGGGAGGATATTGGAGGGTTTGGAGCTGAGGCACAGTCTGATCTAATTTTAGGTTTGTTGTACAGAATTTGTGTGTGTGTGTTTGTGTGCATCTGTTTGTATTGTAGAATAGACACAAGCAAAGCAACAACTATAATCTGTTTCAGTTAATAGCCATAGTCCAGGCATGTGATGATAATGGCTAAAACCAAGTTAGGGGAAATGGAGCTGTTGACAATGTGGTGAGAAGAGATCAGATGTAAGACTTACTTTAAAAGTAGAGTCAATGTGATTATCTGATAGATTTATTCATTCAACATGGATATACTGAGTGCTTACTGTGGGTTAGGCATGAGGCTAGGTGTGTGGGTTAGAACAGTGAACAAAATAAATATCACTGCCCCTATAGAACTTTACTGTATAGTGATAATATGCAGGCATTAAAAAGTGAACAAGCCTGACCAGGTGGTGGCACAGTGGATAGAGCATTGGACTGGGATGTGGAGGACCCAGGTTCAAAACTCCGAGGTTGCTGGCTTGAGTCATTTAGTTTGAGCAAGGCTCACTAGGTTGAGCCCAAGGTCACTGGTCACTCTGTCTGCCGTAGCTCCGCCCCCCCCCCCATCAAGGCACATATGAGAAGCAATTAATGAACAACTAAAGTGCCACAACGAAGAATTTATGCTTTTCATCTCTCTCCCTTTTTGTCTGTCCCTATCTGTACCTTTCTCTGTCTCTGTCATAGATACAAAAAGCTGAACAAAACAAAGTTTATAATATGTTATATATTATTATGGGCTATGGAAAAATAAATGGAAAAGGTATTGTGTGAAAAAGGTCACAGGGTTAAGTTATAGTAATAAATGGTCAAGATATGCCTCCTTGAGTAAGTGATGTTGAGTAAACATTTGAGCAAAGAGAAAGAATCAGCCAAGCAGCTATTTGAGGACCAAAAGAACATCTATAGCAAAGAAAACAGGGTAGGTGCATGCCTGGGGGCTTAAGAAAGAAGCCACAAGAAAGGCTGGTGGGGCTGGAACAGATCAGTCAGGGACAAGGTATTAGGACAGGATTCCAGAGTGGTAACAAGTCACAGGCTGTGCAGGGCCTTGCAAGCCCTTGTAAGAAATTGGCTTGCATTTAGTGCAATGAGAGACACTGCGGGGTTTTGTGTGGAACAGTGCCAAGATTTAACCTTTGCTTTAACAAGAAAGAATGTTCACGTTCATTACTGAGAATAGACTCTGGATATCAAGGTTTAAAGTAGGTAGACCTGCTTTGAGATGGAGTGTGTGAATATAGATAAAATTATATATATATACATATATATATATATATATATAAAAGAAGAGTCAAGAACAAATTTGTCATTTGAAGATATGAAGAAACTGGGAGGAAGGGTGGTGGGAATGTTATAAGGGGGGGGGGAAGAGTAAGATCTCAGTATAGGCATATCAAGATTGAAACAGCTACTAGAAATTCACTCCAATTTTTTTCCTCCATGTTAAAGGACTTGTGGTCACCACTGGGTAAGCAATATGTTATTGAACAGATGAATATGGGAAAAGCAAGTGAGTATACTCAGCTTAGCCAGACTTTTCATTCTTTCATGTGGGGAAGCACATTACTTGTAGGAAAAAGAAATGCATTCTCTAATTCTTTGTAATGTAAGTTTTAAAGAGTCAAGTCCCCAACAGAGGTATCAGCTATGTCTGTTCAGCAATTGTGTTTGATTAGATGAGCAAACCTAAATCTTTGGTGAAGCATTAGTAAGTCTTGATTGCTTAAGTTCCATAGGTACTTTCTCCAAAGAGCTTTATATAGAATGAGTGTAATGATTTGAATTTTCATGTGATAGCTCCTATGTCAAGCTGTCAATCCTCTTGAAACTTGGTGTTGGGAGAAGAATGGCATTAGACTTTTTCTTCAACCCAAAGATTTTTTCAAATGAATATAGAGTAAATTTTACACTAAAGATATTATTAAGAAGCAACCTTCACGTCCAAGTCTTCTCAATTTTGAAGGTAAAATTGAATTTGACCTTTAGCTAAAGATCAAATCCACTGGGTAACCAATTTGGACTAATGCCACGGGAGATCACCTAAGAGTATTCTGGCATTGTAAATGGCCATTAAAAGCCATCAGTGCTATAATTCTTTTAGAAGCAGATAGTTATGTGAGAGTCATATGACGGTTATTGCTTTATGATTTAGACATTATATAATGAACAGTTGGAAATATCTATCAAGTCTAACTTGACAAAAGAGGACAGAAAGGACCTCTATCTCAGCCAACACTACTTGGGAAAAATATGCTGCAACTGCCAAAAGCGTACCCTTCAAAATGACAATAATAGCATATTATCCATTTATTTACATCTCTCACTTAAAATTACCAAAACATTTTGCAGTGCCTGACTTCACTCTTATGTATTCACTAGAGTCACAGCTGTAAATTATTAGGATTGCCTATCGCCATCATCAGAGATCTCTCTAGTTTAGGGAATTTAACCTGTTTTGTGCCATGAACCATTTTGGCAGCCTTTTGAAAACTTCTCAGAAGAATGTTTTTTAAAAATTTTAATTATTGATTTGAGAGAGATCGAGAGAGAGAGAGAGAGAGAGAGAGAGATCAATTTGCTGTTCCACTGATACATACATTCATTGGTTGATTTCTGCATGTAGCCTGACTTACATGGAAGCCCAAGATAAGAACCATATTGAAATGTATCGCATTCTTTCAAGTGCACTCAGTTTTCTCATTTTGCTTAAATGTTTCACCCGTTTGCAAGTTTGTATACTTTTTTAAAATTACTTGTTTATTATTATATTAGTTACATACCATTGGCTTAGGAAAGTTTTATTTTGTCAGTGTTGCTCACAACCAAAATTACTGTAGCTGTGTGTGTATCGCATGGCTAGTGTCAATGAACAACTTTCTGATTGCTTATATATTTTTTTAATCTTATTATTCCAAGTCCCCACCAAGTGGTATTACTGGTAATATGTGATTTATGTAAAACATTCTTGTCTTTATGCCTTCCTCAAAATATGTGCATATATAGAGTACTTATTTAGCCTATCTTTCTTGAGCACATTATTTTGGGCACGGATACTCTTCAAGATGTTAAGGATTCCGTTCTGAATAAGAGAAAATTAAAGAAAGAAAAAGCAATGAAAGAAAAAGGAAAGGATGGAAGGAAAGGAGGGAGAAAAAGAGGAAGTAAAAGGAAGGAAATACAATGTTAAATGAAGCATAAGGAGGGAATATAAAGTAACGTGAGCTAAAAGTGAGATAGTCAGGAATGAATTTTTGAGAAACAACACTTAAATAGAAAAGTTAATAATGTCTTGTTTACAAAAGTCAAATTTGCTTAACAAAGTACAGTAATTTTCACATTTAAGAATTAATGTCTTGCCTGATACCAGAAAGACGAAGGTCCCTATGTCTGCCTGCTGCTCTCAATTAGTGTGACATGGAAACATCCATGCAGGAGCATGTCTGGCAAAGTTGAAGCAGTGACTGCCTCTCTCTCAGTCTGGGTATAAAGGAGCTCTTGGAGAAGGAATGGGCAGGTTGGTCAGAAGCAGTTGACTTGAATATGTCTCTCTATGGATTCCATCATGCTCAAAAGACCTGTGCTGCTATCACTTAGTTTCTCCTTCCTCCTAGCTAACTTTGCTCTAATATTGGAGCAAAAGGGCCATTTTCCCTCCATTACACATAGGGAAGAATCCTTCCTGGTCCCTTCTAGTTCCGGTAACTTGCTGGCAATCCTTGGCATTCCTTGGCTTGCAGCTGCAGCACTTATATTATTTGCACTGTTGTTACAAGGTATTCTCCCCTCACGTGTCTGTGTCTCCATACCACCTTCTTAAAGAGACATTGTCATGTTGAATTAAGAGCCCATTTACTTCAGTATGATCTCATGTTAACTAATCACACACATCTGCAATGACCCTATTTCAGAGTGAGGTCACATTCTGAGGTACTAGGAGCAGAGATTTTAACATATACTTCTGAGAGGCACAATTCAACCCATAATTTTTATTTCTAGAGTTTATACAATTATTTGAAGTATTTAGCATTTAAACATAGAAGAAAAGTTTAAGTTTGGAATTTCTACAGCTAACTTTTTCACTTTGGGCATTACTATTTGTTTTATTGTTGATCTTAGGAAAGTAGCTAAAATGTCTGATGCAGTTTTCTTATCCATAAAATGGTGGTCTTACCTACTTTACAAAATTATTGTAAAGATAAAAATAAATTAGATAAAATGGGAGTACATAGAATTTCTGAAATTCTAATTCCTGTTAAAATTTTCTTCTAACTATAGTTAACATTAAAAAACTAACTATAAGACTAAATACAATGATAATGCAAGTTGTTCATTCTTAGGGAAAAAATAGGTGTCTTTACTCAAAAATTTTACTAAAATTAAAAGAAGAACTGGTTGTGTTTTTCATTTCAAATTTAGAACTACAAATTAATATGTGCCTTGATACATTTCCAGAGCAAGTTATTGAATAAAACATGTTAATAACATGAAAAGTTCAAGCATAACCAAAAAATATTTTTCTTTAAATGTCCTAGTAGTTGATCTAAAACATAATAGCCACTATAGTCACCAAAGAGAAATCAGTGTTTACCAAAATATGGCATATCTGGAAGTTAAAGCCATGACCTATAATGAAGAACATACTCAATAAGGCTTGTTCTGACTGACTATTCAACATAAATTATGTTCACCCCTGGTAGTCTATCATAGCAGCTTACTCTTTCCTTTATAGCATCTATCACAAGCTATAATTTTATCTTTAAGTCCGTGTTTACTTGTCTCCTGTCTGTTGTCCACACTAGATCTTAAGTGTCTCAGGAATAGACATTGTGTCTCTAGCCCCTAGCACAGCGAGTGTCACACAGAAGGGCCCAATAAATATCAGGTTAATGAATAATGCATTGGTGAGTTTATGGATGAATCAAAACATTACTGTTCTCTCCAGACATTTTTAATTGGCAGATTCGTTTTCATCACATACAACACGACAGAGTGTACATTTATTTACATCCCTATTACATAGAGGTTCCGAACGCATCCATGCAGTTCGGTTGGCAAAGTTTTTAAAATTTTCTGACAAGAGAATGACAAACATAAAAGATGATTTCACAGATAAAATATTCAAACCTGGAAATGTTAATCAAGAGACAAGAAATGTAAGTGGAAGTAGTCACAATGAGGAAAGAATATAAATTTTAAAAATTGGATTAATATTATGAAAATGTTATTTTTAATGTAAAATCACTGTCAACTAAAAATTTGAAACCATTTATGTCATAGAATATGGGAGTATATTCTCAAAATGACCTTAAGGCATGAAAAATTATACAACGACACATAACAACTATAAAACTTAAAAGTCTCTTAAAAATGGTGCCAAGGAAAGAAAATTGAAATATTGTTGAAAAGTTCTGACAAGACCATTCTTATGGTATTTAGACTGTTTCAGAACAAAGAAAGTGCTTTATGAAGCAGAAGAAAGATTGATCCAAAACCCTTCAGAACAGCAAATTAAAATGCGCCATATTGCAGCTGGGTTCAGGATAATAGGTGTGCAGATCCTCCAGAAAATAAATAAATAAACAAAAAAAAGAAAAACCCAACAACAACAAAAAACCTACCCACTACCAGTTTGTGCCTAGTATTATGTTAAAGAAGCAATATAGCATCATGAAACGGACTGAGCCCCAAAAATTCAAGGGCAGTTAATTGCTTATATACTATTAATATAATATGTGTTTATTATCAATTGTTCAAAAGAGAAAAATTATATGATTATCTTGAAAGTTACCCAAAACATAGTTGCCTCAAATTACAAGTTCACTTCTCATTAATGTTTTAAATGGAGACTATATTTAATAGTAAAACAACATAAATAGAAGTGGAGCACAAACAGTGGCGAAGAAACCAAATAATTATTATGTATAGATGATAGGATAATTCACCAGGACAATGAAATAGAATTAAGTGGAAAACAATTACAACAAATTGAAATGCTTTTGGAATTATTAGCATGATTAAATGGCAAGGTGCATTCCTGTCTTATTTGTGATTTCAATGTGTATGCTTCATACTCAATATTTATGTCTGTCCAATTATCCACCTTTCCAAGATGTTCTCATTCCTTCAAGTTCTTGTATTCTACTTTAATGACAGATCTTCATTTGCTTCTTATTCTTGTTAATCCACCGTCTTTATTAGAAAGCTATGTTCCAACCTCAACATTTTCACCTGATCTTATTCTACAGTTTGGCCTTTCTTAGAACATTTTACTATCTTAAGTGGAAGCTGCTATTTTTACACCCCTAGCACACATCTCAAGTTCTGGATTCAGGGTCCAATTACATTTAACATTCTTCTTCTGACCCTATACCTTTATCTCCATGAAGAAAAAGAAAGAAACAAAATAAACTCAGACCTCCTACTCTGAAGCACAGACCATCTGGCTAACTCATTCTGGATTCTTCTTGCTTGCTATTGTCCATAAACATCTGGGATAATCCTCTTTTTGACTTTTATTTTTTTTAAGGGGCATCTCCCAGCTTTTAGCGGTTTTTCTTCTTTTTTTTTTTTTTTTTTTTTTTTTTTCATTTTTCTGAAGCTGGAAACAGGGAGAGACAGTCAGACAGACTCCCGCATGCGCCCGACCGGGATCCACCCGGCACGCCCACCATGGGGTGACGCTCTGCCCACCAGGGGGCGATGCTTTGCCCCTCCGGGGCGTCGCCATGTTGCGACCAGAGCCACTCTAGCGCATGAGGCAGAGGCCACAGAGCCATCCCCAGCGCCTGGGCCATCTTTGCTCCAATGGAGCCTTAGCTGCGGGAGGGGAAGAGAGAGACAGAGAGGAAAGCGCGGCGGAAGGGTGGAGAAGCAAATGGGCGCTTCTCCTGTGTGCCCTGGCCGGGAATCGTCTTCTTTTTTTAAAAAAAATAATTATTTATTGATTTGAGAGAAAGAGAGAGACAGCAGTGTTGATCTCTTTCTGTATGTCCCTAAGCAGGGATGGAACACACAACCTTTGTGTATAGGGTTGATGCTCTAACCAACCAGCTATTAGGCCTGGGCTGGATTAATCCTCTATTCATTCTTCTTATTCAAATAAAGACTTATTCAACTAAAGAAAAGTTTACACTTTATTTCAGTTGGCAATTCTACCATGATCCAGGGTGACCTCTAGGCCAGATAGGGAATGCATCCAATACTGGCCAACAGTCACAAAGTGGCCACCACTGAGACTTTTGTCTTTATCAGGGAAAGCCTTCCTTATCTTCGAAATAATTAACTCAATAACGTCACTCTCTCCCAACCTCCCATTCCTCCAGCTCCTGCACTCAACTCTTTCTACATCCCTTCTTTTGCCTAATTGGAATGCTCTGGGCTTTGACTGGGACCAGCTGCACATTCAAACTAACCGGGGAGCTGTTAGGATGCCTTCAGTCCATCAAAGACCAGTTGTTTCAGAATCTCTGGCCTTTGCATTCAGCTCGGGTGTTTTATAAAAGCAACCCGTGAACTGAGCAGGCAGGGTAAGAACCGCTGCCCTGGGGCACTACTTCTATTTCTTTTTTCATTGCCTTTCCTATCCAGCTCGGATCCCAGTCTCCTCATTGCAGATTGATCTCTTGTCAATAGTCTCATCCTCTTCTTCTGTGATCCCTTTCATTTTGTCAATGTAAGAAACTTCCAAACCTGTAAGAATCATTTTTATGAGTTTATTTGAGCCAAATTATTGACAATTGCTGGGAAGCAAAGTCTCAATGGATTGGAAAATGCTCCAGAAAATGATGGTTTCACCACTTGTTTTATACATCAGAATCAATGGGGAAGACATAAGGGGGTTACATGAAATTGATCGGTGATAGATTAGGGAGGTGGGAGAAATTTCTCTGAGACTGGATAAAAAGTAAAAATGTATATGATGAAAACTTCTTTTACATAGGAAGGCGTAGGATAATAATAGTTCATTGTTAAATAACTTGATAATAACAACAACAGAGGGTTTGTTGGTTCTGCTCTGGGGTGTGGGGGGGAACATTGCCCTGGAGGGGGGCAGGAAAAGATGATTACCTGCCTGTTATCATATACTTTATTATAGATGCAGAAGACAACAGACAGGCTAGATTAATCCCTCCCTAGGGCATGACTGCCCACCATGAACTGCTTTTAGTTCGAAAGTTTTCATTTCAGACCCTCCTGTGTGGTTACTTTAGGTCTGAGTCTGCAAGGCCACCCTGCAGGGCTCCCCTGAGCTTGTCAGGGTCAACATGTGGCTCCTTTTCTGTCCATAATTTCCGCCTAGCAAAATTTGAGCCCTCATTGAAAAGTAATGCCCTGAGTTTCAAAAACACAAACACACAAACTAGAGAAAAAACACACAACCTTGCCCACTGGTATAGCCACTAATTTGTAGCCATCAGTATACAGAGGCCCTCTGGTCCTACTGTGTCTATAAACACTCCTGTTTCTTTTACTGAGTACACTTAGGCCAAACAACCACCACTGGCTTCAACTCTCTAATCCAGGGGTCGGGAACCTATGGCTCACGAGCCAGATGCGGCTCTTTTGATGGCTGCATCTGGCTCGCAGACAAATCATTAATAAAAAATAATAACAATAAAAATATAAAACATTCTCATGTATTACAATCCATTAATTTCCTACCACTCATGTTCATGGTTGCGGGTGGCTGGAGCCAATCACAACTGTCCTCTAGGACAACACCAATTTTTATTGGATAATGCTTAGTGTACGTACACAGGTCGTTGTGAGGTAAGGGAGTAAACTTTCCTTCTTTTAATCAAGTAGTCAGCTAGCTAATTGCAGAAACCCTTTTGATGAAGTAGATGGCTAAAAGAAAAAAAGATGAAGAGTATTGTACTTTTCAGCAGGAATGGACAGAGAAATTCACCTTTGTGGAAAAAGCAGGTTCTGCAGTGTGTCTAATATGCAATGATAAAATTGCATCGATGAAACGGCCAAATATAAAGCGGCATTTCAACACATGGCATACTACATCTGCATCGAAATATCCAGCGGGGGACAGCAGGAAGAAAGCATGTCAAGAGCTACTGTGCAGAGTGCAAGCTAATCAGCAGCAGCTCCATGTTTGGACCCAACAAGGTGACTGGAATTTGGCTAGCTTTGCTAGTGCTTTAGCAATTGTGAGAAATGGAAAACCTTTCACAGATGGGGAGTATGCCAAAACATTCATGCTTGATGTTGCCAATGAACTTTTTGACAACTTTTCGGATAAAGACAAGATAATCAAACAAATAAAAGACATACCTCTGTTGACAAGAACTGTTCACAATCATACCATCATGATGGCAAATCAAATTGAGGCAACACAAGTGAAGGACGTAAATGCAGCACCATTCTTTGCTCTTGCTTTGGATGAGTCAACAGACGTAAGCCATTTATCCCAGTTCAGCATGATTGCAAGGTTTGCTGTCAGTGACACACTATGTGAGGAAAGTCTTGCTGTTTTGCCTATGAAAGAGACAACAAGAGGGGAGGATTTATCCAAGTCTTTCACTGAGTTCGCTAAAGAAAAAAATCTACCAATGGATAAACCTATTTCGGTGTGTATTGATGGTGCTCCGTGCATGGTGGGGAAAAACAGAGGATTCGTAGTGCTTCTTCGTGAACATGGAAAGAGACCCATCCTAAGTTTTCATTGCATCCTACACCAGGAGGTGCTTTGTACTCAAATGTGTAGCGAGCAGCTTGGTGAGGTGATGTCACTGGTCATTCGGGTGGTCAACTTTATTGTTGCCCGAGCTTTAAATGATCGCCAGTTTAAAACACTGCTGGATGAGTTGGGAATAATTATCCTGGTCTGCTTCTGCAAAGCAATGTGCATTGGTTGTCAAGAGGGAAGGTGCTCAGACATTTTTCGGCTTGTCTGAGCAAAATCCAGACTTTTCTTGCAGTGAAAAACGTCGAGCGTCCTGAGTAGCTAACACTGAGTGGCTCCTGAACTTCTATTATCTCGTGGACATGACTGAACATCTGAACCAGCTAAATGTGAACCTTCCAAATGCAAGGCATTGGAAATATAGTCTTATCCCTTCAACAAGCAGTGTTTGCATTTGAAAACAAGCTGGAACTCTTCATTGCTGACACTGAAACAGGTCGTTTACTACACTTTGAAAAACAGAGAATTTAAAGATGCATGCACAACAAGTGACCCTGCTCAACATCTTGATCTCCAGCAGCTAGCAGGCTTCACATCTAATCTCCTGCAGTCATTCAAAGCGTGCTTTGGAGAATTTTGTAAGCGAACTTGTCTTTTTAAGTTCATCACCCATCCACACGAGTGTGCAGTGGACAGTGCTGACCTGAGTTATCATACATCCCGGTGTCTCCTTCAGAGATTTTGAGCTACAAGCTGCTGACCTGAAGGCCTCAGACATGTGGGTGAATAAGTTCAAGTCACTGAATGAAGATTTAGAAAGACTTGCACGACAGCAAGCAGAGTTGGTCAGCAAACACAAGTGGGAGAAATGAAAAAACTTCAACCCATGGACCAGCTGATTGTCAAAACTTGAAACGCGCTTCCTGTCACATACCACAGACTGCAGCATGTGAGTATTGTTGTACTGACAATGTTTGGCTCTACATATGCATGTGAGCAGTCTTTCTCACATCTAAAGAACATTAAGAACAACCTACGATTACATTTAACAGATGGAAGTCTCAACGCCTGCATGAAGCTTAGAAGGCTCAGGAATGTGAGGAATCAGCTAGCTTATAATTAGTTTAAAGGTAGACTAGGAGCAGTAAGATTCTTGGGCCTCTCTCCTCATCCTGCAAACCTGAGTAACAACACCTCTGATTCCTAGTAAAGGAAAGCTTGCTATGTGAAAACATTAACCCAGGTATCTCCAGATGTTTCAGAGGAGAGGCAGAATATTGAAAATTGGGATATTAAGAGAAGTCTACATATTAAGCATTAAGATCTCATCCTTGTTAGCTCTAAGAACCATGGCATGGAGGTTTGTTCTTTATCCTTTCCTCTCTACTATCCTTTATAGGCAGTAGATTGGAAGGAAGATCCTTCTTTGGATATATGAGGATGACTACTATGCAAGTAATGTGCCCAGACAGGGCACAGAAAGATTTACAGATATGGACATTTAAGTACATTGGGGCAGAGTGCTATGATTCAAGCCCATCACTCTCAAGGGTAGCCTTATCATATGGAACTTCAAATCATCTCTTTAGTGCTTTCATTTTATTTTATTTATTTTTTATTTTTTTCTGAAGTTGGAAATGGGGAGGCAGTCAGACAGACTCCCGCATGTGCCCGACCGGGATCCAACCGGCATGTCCACTAGGGGGCGATGCTCTGCCCATTTGGGGCATTGCTCTGTTGCAACCAAAGCCATTCTAGTGCCTGAGGCAGAGGCCACAGAGCCATCCTCAGCACCCGGGCAAACTTTGCTCCAATGGAGCCTCAGCTGCGGGAGGGGAAGAGAGAGACAGAGAGGAAGGAGAGGGGGAGGGGTGGAGAAGCAGATGAGCACTTCTCCTGTGTGCCCTGGCTGGGAATCGAACCCGGGACTCCTGCACGCCAGGCTGATGCTCTACCACTGAGCCAACTGGCCAGGGCAGTGCTTTCATTTTAAATATGAGTGGGTACTCAGGAATCATCAGACCTGTAGGGAAAGCTTCAGCATGACATAAATTTATTGAAGTAAATAATAGTAGAGAAATATTTTCATAAATAAATATAAACAGAAAGAATAATAAATCTTAAACAAACAAATACCATAAATGTTTAACCTTGGAGAGGAGAAAGAAGATACTGCACTCTTAAAAAAAGAACTGAGTTATATAAAAAAGGAATAATAAAAAGTGGAACTACTCTTCTATAATTGAATTATTTATTTTACTTAGTATAATGTCCTCAAGTTCCATCCATGTTGTCTCACAGTGTAGAATTTTCTTCTTTTTTTAAGGAGGAATAATAGTCCATTATATGTATAAATCACATTTAATTCACTCATTCATCTACTGATAGACATTCAGGTTCTTGCCATATATTGATTATTGGGGATAGCACTTCAATGGACTAAGAGTGCTAATACCTATTTGATACCTGGTTTCAATTATTTTGGATAAGTTCTCAGAAGTGATATTTCTGGATTATATGGTAGTTCTATTTTTTACTTTTTGAGAAATCTGTATACTGTTTTCCACAGTGATTGTTCCATTTTACATTCCCAACAATAGATTTAAATAGTTCCCATTTCCTCAGTACTTGCTTTTTTTTTTTAATAACCATTCTAACAGGTGTGAGGTGATATCTCACTGTGGCTTTGATTTGCATTTCCCCGATGATTATTACCATTGAGCATCTTTCATAAAGCTGTCGGTTTTACCAAAAATTGTTAAGAAAGTGGAATCACAAGGCAAAGATTTTTAAAAAGTAGATGAAATAAGATTTTTAAAAAGTAAGTGATAATTCTAGAGTCTCAATATATAACTAAATTAAACTTCAGAAAAATAAAAGACCAAGAAAAATTGAAAAAATAAAATTACCAAAAATATAAGGACATTTCACAGAATTGAAGACCCACTCATAAGCAGAATAATGAGGGGGGGGAAGAAGAGGAATAATAGAATGTCCACACTAAGGCATGATATCACCATAAAATTTCTGAAAAAGAAATAAATTAAGATTCAAATATTCCCATGTAGAAAAGAAAAGTCATATATAAAGGATGGAGAACCAGACTGGCAATTGAGATCTTAAGTAAAACTAAAAACTAAAGAGCAATGGAGCCATGCTTTCAGAATTCTGAAAATAATTTCTTATTTCAACAAAGAATTTTTTTTTTTTTTTTGTATTTTTTCTGAAGCTGGAAACGGGGAGAGACAGTCAGACAGACTCCTGCATGCGCCCGACCGGGATCCACCCGGCACGCCCACCAGGGGCGAAGCTCTGCCCACCAGGGGGTGATGCTCTGCCCCTCTGGGGCGTCTCTCTGCTGCGACCAGAGCCACTCTAGCGCCTGGGGCAGAGGCCAAGGAGCCATCCCCAGCGCCTGGGCGATCTTTGCTCCAATGGAGCCTCCTCTGCGAAAGGGGAAGAGAGAGACAGAGAGGAAGTAGGGGGGGTGGAGAAGCAAATGGGCGCTTCTCCTATGTGCCCTGGCCGGGAATCGAACCCGGGTCCCCCGCACGCCAGGCCGACGCTCTACCGCTGAGCCAACCAGCCAGGGCCTCAACAAAGAATTTTATCTGCAGCCAACTTGGTATCAATCTCCTACCTTGGAGGGTAGAAGAAACGTTTTTGGACAGGTAAGCTTTCCAACTATTTATTACCAGTCATCCTTTTTTTAGGCAACTCTGGTCTAGCATCTCTGACTATGTTCCATCAACATATGCAGGTAACGAAGAAAGACCCCGAGTCCAGGGAAGAAAGGGTCCACCATGAAGAGAGGAAGGAGGTGGTAGTATCTGGTGAGACTAGCACAGCTGTTCCAAAACAGGAGTTGAGAATGAAGTAGGACAATGGGGACCTTCAGGAAGTATGTCTTCAGGGAGCATGCAGAAACAGTGTGTTTGACCATGTAAAATAAAAGGATTTAAAAGTGGTTAGATATTTTGAAAAGAGTTTATGAAAAATTAATGACCGGAGCATAGAAAGTTAAGCAAAAATTAATTCAAGAAAATATGGCACAGGAAAGGTAACTGACATAAACTGCTTGACGTGACTCAGGACTGAAAAATAATTGCTAAACAACCATAATGTAAACATTGAAAATCCCTTTATCTGAACAATTTTGATATAACTACATTGGGAAAATGAAAGAATGCAAAGTGGATAGTGGGGACATCTGGGTGTTCGGTCTCCATATTTCATAATAAGAGGACAATAAATGGTTTCACAAATTAATAAATGAAGAAACAAAGACCCTAGCCCATTAGCTTAGTTGGTTCAAGCATCATCCAGATATGCCAAAGTTGTGGGTTCAATTCCTGGCCAGGGCACATACGAGAAACAACCAGTGAATGCATAAATAAGTGGAGCAAAATCAATGTGTCCTTCTCTCTGTTATTAGAATTAGGAGTGAAAATGAAAAAGGTCACTATCTTCTGCATTTGTTTTACATCTTGTACTATTACTTATCTTTTGGAAATGCTGCGTAGGTGTTACACTGATAAAAATAATTTTTAGTAAGATAAGACTAAAGATTTTCCAGTTAGAGGAATAGAGTATGAATGCCCCTCACTCTTCTACTTATGAATTGTTTGTCAGAGGCAAAGTGTTTTTCTTCTGTTGTCTCAGTTTGGGGTATGTGAACGAAGAAATAATAGCAGTTTTCATGTATAACACTTCAACATAATAAACACTTGAATGCATTAATTTATTTAATTATCACAGAGCTCCCATGACTTTTCATGCTCTTATTATCCCCATCTTATATCTGGGGTAAATGAAGCACAGAACGGTTAAAGAGTTGCCCAAGTCAATGCAGTAAATAAATGATGAGGATGGAATTTTAACTCGAGTAGCACAATACACCAGAGAAGTATGCCTAGCTCCTGCCATTACAAAGTATATATGGAATTTAAAAAAGAGCAACTAACATTGTGGTTGGCAGAGTAAATGCTCAATAAATATATTTGTGAGTGAATGAGGAACTGTTCGCTTAACAGCTTCATTAAATGATTAAAACACATATTATGATCCATTTTATAACAGTAGTTTACCAGGCATTCCCAGATTTTTAGTGCATAATTTAGACACCTGAGTTGAAATGTGTAGCCATACAACCACCAAAGTATCTACAATGTAATTAATTATACAATCACGGCAGTTCACTATTAATTTATACTGCTGATTAGTCAGAAAAAGTTTGCAGATTGTGAGGAATATTTTTTATAATGAAAACTTGAGCAGGTAGGTAAAGAAATTTCTTCTGCTAAATACTACTCAGGAATTATGTTTTTCGAGCCTGTGTTTCAAGAAGGAAATCCTCCACTGTCAGTTCTTCTTTCTCATCTTTGTACTGGATCAATTTCCCTATCGATTATGCTAATGTGCATCACATCCGACTTGCCACTCAGAAGCGAGAATGTCTAGAATTGAAAGTCTGTTAAGGGGTATGAATGAATCTCTTATCATCCCGGTTAGGTTGGCCTTTTTTACAATATTTTCATTAATCATTAAGAAGACTGTTATCAAAGCTAGTGTATGTTTCATGTCAGTCAACTGTTAATTATTACATAGCCACAAAATTTCTCTGTCATTAGGTCTTTAAAATCTTAAATGCCTCAAAGAGATTTTAAAGGCTGGCAATCAATCAATCACTCAATCAATAGTGTTTAAAGATGTAACATTGTAAGAAATAATTTGTTAACCATATATAGAATTAGAACTCAGAAATTTGGATTTTTAAATATATTTAAAAAGTGGTGAGAGACATTTATTTACTGCTAAGAATTGTTTGATGGGCCACATGGAGGAAATATCATTTGAAACAAAACACTCTTTATCTGAAGTCTTGTTTTCTTCTTTTATGTCATATTGTCAGCTCTTTTAAAAAAGTCCCAGTGAATATTATGAATTATAGAATCAAATTATTAAAGAGTGCTTAATTTGAGTATTAAATTAAAAAAAAAAACTATCATTGGCTACTCATATATCCCCATGATACCCTGTTCAAAAATCCCTGGTGTGTAAATCAACAATCTGACTTTTAACAAGGTTTTCATTACCAGATATGCAAACTAATTTTTCATTCCTGTTCATGGCTACCAGACTCTGAGAATTGATTTTATTTCCATCTGAATATTAAAAGAATTAGTTTTAAATAAAGAAATCTAAACTAAAATAATAATAATAATAATAATAATAAACAGCTTTGATTTTAAAAAGATGGCTATTAGGAAAGCTTACTTTATGTTTCTGTGGGAATTTCTATATAACCTAAAGTTTCTTTGTGACACATCTAGCATTTTTTTCATAGGTGCATATTTTAGTTTATATGCATTCTAAAAAAATGAATAAAATTTTGAATCTCAGCATAATCCATTAAGGACATTGTACTTGAAGTAGCTTTTGGTTTACTTCTAGCTGGCTGCAAATGGCTACTAGATGTTAATTTAAAAATAATTTTTTACACAGCAACTTTCATATATATATTATATATATAATATATATATATGGATCCTATTTGAACTTATTCAACCTTTTTCCCATAATTAGTAATGAAAATATCATCAATTATTATAAACCATCTCTGAGCATTTATTTTGGTAGTCAAAATTTAGTAGCAGATTGACATACTTAAAAGAATGTATATAGATAGCGAACCTGGCTTATTCAAGTTTAAATCCACTTCTGATATCATCATACAACTGTGACTGTACTCACCAAATAACCAAAAAGGGAATTTCTGTGAGTGTTTTCAAGATGTATCTGCTTGGGGAGAACATGATATTAAAAGTATATATGTACAATGACCACTTTATTGGGATCTTATAATTAGGATATGGTTGAACACCTTGAATGGCTTCAAAAAAGTGAGCATTAATATTTAACCAAATGGTTCCTTTTCTTTCTTTTTTTTTATTTTTATTTTTTTTATTCAGTGATAGGAGAGGAGGCAGAGAGATAGATTCTAGCATGCTGACTGGATCCACCCAGCAAGCCCACTAGGGGGCGATGCTCTTCCCATCTGGGGGCATTGCTCTGTTGTTAAGCAACTGAGTTCTTCCTGATACCTGAGGTGAAGGTCAGGAAGCCATCCTCAGTGTCTTGGGCTAACTCGCTCCAATTGAGCCACGGCTGAAGAAGGGGAAAAGAGAGAGAGAGAGAAGCGAGATGGGAGGGGTGGAGAAGCAGATGATAACTTCTCCTGCGGTCCCTGACCAGAAATTGAACCCAGGACATCCACACATCAGGCCAATGTTCTACCACTGAGCCAATCAGCCAAGAGCCCAAATGGTTCCTTGAGCCAAATGATTATAGAAAGGATACATTAAGGATCTGGGAAAAGTCCAAAAAGATGGTACTTACATTTAATTCTGAACCCATTCAAATGTTACCATTACTACTGTTTGGGAATGTCTCCTCTTGGGAGACTGAGTGGATCAAAAAGTCATAGATTTAAGTCACTATCCCCACATGGAGCAGATTTAGACAGCTGACTGGGGCTGTAGCTTGCTGAGCTGGTGAGCTTGTTCCTTTGAGAGAGCTGCAGAAGCAGACGGAAGAACCAGGGTGATTGCATCATGGCGCTCCACGGCATGCCTTTGTAATTTGTATACAAGTCGGTGGAAGAGCACTGAATCAAGAAAACTTAATTTTGACAGGTCTGATGTATAGTCTATTTTGGTTAACCAAAAGGAACACATACATTTACTACATTAGAGAAATTTCCATTATTTTTCTCTCAGCCATGAAAATCGATTTTGATGTGATTACACTCAGAGGCCACTTGATGTGCTTCTGACAGGACAGAACGGAAAGGTAGTGGACAGTGTAGAATGTGGCAAACCGTGGCTGAGCTGGGCTCTGTGACAAACTGAAACGGGTGGGTTTCAAATACTACCATTTAGGATAATTTGCATGAAAATGGATCTAAGATAAAATAACCTTGACTATGCTGTATTTGAATGGTAAGAAAAAAAATATTTCAATACATCAAGTAACCAAAGGGTTTTATTATCCATTTTTACTGTAAGCTTTATTTAGAGAAGTACAAAGATATCACTGATTACAACTAGCAAATATTTTATTTAGCTCTTTACAAAAACATTGAGCCTTTATTATATACAAAGCATTTGAGAAATCTTTGTTGAGGCTTAGATTTGATAAAGAAAAAAGTAATAATTAGAGACTGTGTGGTAGTAGCTAAAATTTACATTTTTATTCCTTTTCAGAACTCTTATCTCACTACTTATAAAACTATCCTTACTTTCATTAAGTCAATAAATATTTATTGAGCACCCACAGGCAAGGTGTTTGGCTAGGTGTCTGGGACACAATAATAAACACAGTACACAGTACTTGTTCTCATGGGGTATGTAAGCTAGTTGGAAATGCAAACAAGTAAAGAGAAATCACAATATAGTGTGATAAGTGCTGCAATAAAAGGGTAAATAGAGCCATGGAGGATGAATAGAGTTTATTTAGTAGATGTTATACAGCAATGTAGGGGAGGGTGAGATGAGGGCAGGAATCTGTGAGGAGGGGAGATACCTGGAAGAGGAAACAGCCCTCTCAGAGGTCAAGAGGGGAGGGAAGATATGACAAAAGGAAACAAGATGAAAGAATATAGAAAGTGAGGTGGAGGCCCTGGTCGGTTGGCTCAGCGGTAGGGTGTCGGCCAAGTGTCTGCATGTCCTTGGTTCAATTCTCAGTCAGGGCACACAGGAGAAGCTATCATCTGCTTCTCTGCCCCTCCCCCTCTCCTTTCTCTCTCTCTTTTTTCCTCCCGCAGCCATGGCTTGGGTACAGCAAGTTGGTACCAGGCGCTGAGGATGGCTCCATGGTCTCATGTGCTAAAATAGCTCAGTTGCTGAACAATGGAGCAGTGGCCCCAGATGGGCATAACATTGCCCCACAGGGGACTTGCTGAATAGATCCTGGACAAAGCACATGTGAGAGTCTGTCTCTCTGCCTCCTTGCTTCTCACTTAAGAAAAAAAAAGAAAAGAAAAGAAAGTGAAGTTGATATTGTAATGAAAGGAGACGATCAGAGTGTATGCAATGGTCATACGAAACACAGGTGAAATCCAATACAAGTCCTTGAACTTTAGCCTGACAGAAAGAGAGTCTGATAGATTCCCAGCCCTCTCACCCACACACACATAAATTTTAGTAAGATAACTGTAATTGTAATGGGAGAAAATGGATTGGATGTACACCAGTTTGGAACCAGAAGAAAGTTGGGGACTGTTCAGGCAATTCAGGCAGGAGATGGTGGTCATATAAATAGAAATATTAGCAATGGTTATGGGAAAAAATAAAATTTTAAAGGCTTTGGGTTTTACTTTTTTTGTCTGTACATTTGTTTGGAAGATGTACTGATATGACTACGTAGTTGATTAGGGTTGGGGATTAGGAAAGAGTCAAATTACCACAACAAAACAACTAAATGTTGTAATGCATGCACTATTTGAGGCACCACTGGTTCTACAGAATGTAGGGATTATTCCTAAGTGCTTCATTTCTACTTATTAAAAAGAAAGAATGAAACACAGGAGTCAAGGGAAGACTGAGGGGAGGAAGGAAGGAAGAAGAAAGATACAAAGAAACAAAATATACAAACTGAGATGGAAGACACATAGCTAAGGCTAAAAAGCCAGGGGAAACCACAATTCCTAGAAGGTCAGTGATTGTGGTCCCCTGAGGAGTCAATAATAGCAGCCAATACCATTGAGAAACTATGAAAGTCAGAGAAAGGAACTGAGTCTTCAGTGCTGAGACTCAGAAAGAGTTAAATGCCCTAAGTTGCTGGAATCCATTGGTTATTAGCACAGAAACTTTCCAGGCTCTTAATTTCTGCTCATAGAACTATCCCTGATTAAATTCAAGCAATCAACACATAAATCAACAGAAGAAAGCAAAACCTTCTGTCTGAGAATCAGCAGAAAGAAAAAAAAAATAACAAGGAATTAAACCCAAAATCCCTGCAGTTAATTGAAATGTCAGACACAGAATATAGAAGTACATGTACTTGAGATATAATGAGATAGAAACTGTGATATTAAAGGTCCTGAATTAAAAAGTACAGCATGGTAGTTACGAAATAGTCACAGGGATGTAAAGTACAGCATAGGGAATATAGTCAGTAATATCGTAATAAATATGTATGGTGCCAGGTGGGTACTAGACTTATTGGGATCACTTCAAAAACTATTTAAATTTCTAACCACTATGCTGTAACCTGAAACAAAGATAAAATAATATTAAATGTAACTGTAATTAACAAATAAATAACTAAAGATCCCCCATTAAAGGTTCATTAGGAAAGAACAGATTCATTTTAAACTACATAACTTCTAAAACTAAATATATAGTGGTTGAAATAAAAATTTCAATTGACTATATTAAATAGCAGAATGGTTATAGCTAAAGAGAGAATTAGTGAATTAGAATGTATGTCCCAAAGCAATTAATGGGAATCAGAGAAAAAGAAGAAATAAAAAATATGAATAAGAGGCTGCAAGATATAAATGGAATATAAGTTTTAGCATACATGTAACTTAGTCCCAGATGGAGAGAAAAGAGAGGCAATCTGTAAAGAGACAATAGATTTTTCAGTGTTGATGAAATTATCGACCCACAAATCCAGGAAATGTCTTGTTCTTCAAGAAAAATAAGTTTAAAGACATTAAAACTGAAACACATTGTAATGAAATTGCAGAAGAATAAAGACAAAGGAAACCTTTAAGAACAGTCGAAGAGGCATGGTGAATGCTCAGCAATGTTACTATAGTTGGACCTTGATAACTGGAGCAGCTCAAGCACAGTTCACAGTGGCAATGCAAGTCAGCGGTAAAATAGGTGTGTACTTTCCTTTGTTTTTTGTATTTTTCCGAAGTTGGAAACAGGGAGGCAGTCAGACAGACTCCCGCATGCGCCCGACGGGGATCCACCCGGCACGCCCACCAGGGGCGACGCTCTGCCTATTAGGGTCATCACTCTGCCACAATCAGAGCCATTTTAGTGCCTGAGGCAGAGGCCACAGAGCCATCCTCAGCACCCGGGCAAACCTTGTTCCAATGGAGCCTTGACTGCGAGAGGGGAAGAGAGAGACAGAGAGGAAGGAGAGGGGGAGGGGTGGAGAAGCAGATGGGCGCTTCTCCTGTGTGCCCTGGCCAGGAATCGAACCCGGGACTCCTGCATGCCAGGCCGACGCTCCACCACTGAGCCAACTTGCCAGGGCCACTTTTCTTGAGTTGGCATTATCTCTTGGCTACTTCTTTGAACTAGGCACGAGCTAATTGTTTCCACATGCCGTCTCATTCAGTCCCCTTGGCAAACCCTCTAAGGCTGGTTTGGTATCCTTACTTGAAAGAAGGGGATGCTAGAACTAAAGGAGATTTTGGGAGGGGTCACGCAGCTACAAAGTGATAGAGCAGAAGCACAAATCTTGGACTTTCTTTTCAACATTGTCCTTGTAGTGGCCCATATTTTATTCCTTAATCTAGTAAATTCTACATGAGAGTATCTTCAAATTAAACTGTAGACTACAATTATCTTATTCTAAAATGAAAGCGATTTAAATAATCAATAAGCAGCCAAAGATAAGGAAGAGATGACCAATAAATGAATAAATGACAGCATCACTGGAAGCCAGAAGGTAGTAAGTCATAAGATAGTTTCAAAAGGCCCAGAAAAAGAACTGCTAATGGGAATAGTGTAACCAGCAAAACTGAACTTGGGAGAAAAATGTGAAGAAAAAAGAAAAGCCATGTGAAAATGAACAAAACTGAGATGTTACCACAAAGAAATTGAACTAAAGAAAATTTTAGCCTGACCTGTGGTGGCGCAATGGATATAGCATCAACCTGGAACACTGAGGTCGCCAGTTCGAAACCCTGAACTTGCCTGGTCAAGGCACATGTGGGAGTTGATGCTTCCTGCTCCTCCCTCTTCTCTCTCTCTCTCTCACTCTCTCTCTTTCCCCCTCTATAAAATAAATGAATAAAATCTGTTTAAAAAAAAGAAAAAAAGAAAAAAAAAAGAAAATTTTAAATAATGTTCTTAAAAAACTGGAGAAGTGAAACTACACCATAGCACACAGATGCAAGTCGGGAAGAGAGCGATCCAAATTAAGGGTTCGGTGGTTCTTCAATTATTATAAAAGAAGGTATTGTTTAATTTTAGACTTTCTGAAATAAAATTTACATGATAAAATTTTAAATGTTTATAAGAATAAAATATAGAAGGAGAAACAAATATGAACTTAAATAGTAAGAAGCATGGTAAAAGGAAGGCAAATATTTAAATTTAGAAAAAAAGATGATAAAATAAGCTAAATATATAATAATCACAAAAATAAATGTATCTATTATACACTTTAAGATATAGAAATGACTATATTGGTTTTGATTTTCTTTTTAATGGTTGATTTGTTTTTTAAAGTTGAATTTTAGAAGAGAGAGAGAGAGAGAGAGGGGAAGAGTGAGAAAGGAGAGAAGCAGGAAGCATTAGCTTGTAGTAGTTGCTTCCTGTATGAGTGTTAACCATGCTAGCCTAAGGTTTTGAACCTGTAGCCTCAGGATTTCAGGTTGATGCTTCATCCACTGCACCATTACAGGTCAGGCACAAATTGGGTTTTAAAATGTAGTTATATCCTGTTTATAAAGACATGACTAAAAATTAAAGACAAAAAAAGTTTTAAAGTAAAATAATGGGAAAAGTATACAAAATGAACAGTAGTCATAGAAAAGCTGACATAAATAGATTAGTAGGAGAAAAACATATATTTAAAACCAAAAACACTTTTAGGGATATAAATTGTTGTCACAATGATAAAAGACTAAATATTACAGGATTCTCTAATTATTCTGTGCTCCAAATAAATAAATAAAATGTTAATAAAGCTACTGGGAAAAGTTAATAAATCCCTCATCTTTGTGGAAAATTTAAAATAAATTTTTTAATTCTTGACAGATTAAGTTAGAAAAGGTAATAAGTAAAAGTGCAGATAATTTGAACAAAATTATGAATCTAAAGTTAATAGATTTATCTGAAGTTTTGCACCCAAAAATAAAAGAATATGAATTCTTCTTAAATATCTGAAATATTAACAAAAATTATGTAGTGGGTTACAATGTAGGTGCCAACATTTTAAATATATGGTCAATGTAGAGACCATATTTTTTTACTACAAGGCCACTAATAGCAAAAACCCATTAGACACATACAAACTCACTTTTAAATACTGCGTATTATTCCCTGGCCGGTTGGCTCAGCGGTAGAGCGTCGGCCTAGCGTGCGGAGGACCCGGGTTCGATTCCCGGCCAGGGCACACAGGAGAAGCGCCCATCTGCTTCTCCACCCCTCCGCCGCGCTTTCCTCTCTGTCTCTCTCTTCCCCTCCCGCAGCCAAGGCTCCATTGGAGCAAAGATGGCCCGGGCGCTGGGGATGGCTCTGTGGCCTCTGCCTCAGGCGCTGGAGTGGCTCTGGTCGCAATATGGCGACGCCCAGGATGGGCAGAGCATCGCCCCCTGGTGGGCAGAGCGTCGCCCCTGGTGGGCGTGCCGGGTGGATCCCGGTCGGGCGCATGCGGGAGTCTGTCTGACTGTCTCTCCCTGTTTCCAGCTTCAGAAAAAAAAAATAATAATAATAAAAAATAAAATAAATAAATAAATACTGCGTATTATTCTAAAATTGTTATAACTGAATAATAATGAAACTACTGCATATTAAAACTTTTATTTAAAATGAAATTTACTGCATTTATATTTTAAAAAGTTAAATATTAATGAGCTAAATGTGCAACTAAAGATGAGATAAAAAAGTTGTCAAAAGAAAGGGACATAATAGCCTGACCTGTGTTGGCGCAGTGGATAAAACATTGACCTGGAACACTGAGGTCACAGGTTCAAAGCTCTGCCCTTGCCTGGTCAAGGTACATATGGGAGTTGATGCTTCCTGCTCCTCCCCCCTTTCTCTCTCTCTCTCTCTCTCTCTCTCTCTCTCTCTCTCTCTCACTCTCTATCTCCTCTCTAAAATGAATAAATAAAAATAAATAAATAAAGAAAATAAAGAAAATGGGTCTTTAAAAAAAAAAAGAAAAGAAAGGGACATAACAAACCTAAGAGCAGAATTATAAATATTTTAAAAACATGTGTAAGTTGGTTTTTTGAAGTCACTAATAAATAGACAAATCTCTGAGAGGATTAATCAAAAATAAAAAGAGAAGCAAAAATAAACAGTATTAGAAATGGAAAGGGTGACATAATTTCAAATGCACAGAAATTAAAAAGATACTAATTGAGAGTGTAATGTTGAGAATGAAGTTCTTCTTAGGTAAGTATGCCCCTCAATGAGTTAGGAAGCACATGAAAAGAAGGAGCCTTGGGTATTCAGATACTGAATTTAAGGACTATACAAAACAATCAAATGGTGTCATTATACAGGCTTATAGATCTATAGGTAGAGACAATCAGCAATAGATAAAATATATTCAATATTAACTATTTTTTCACAAGTCACCAATTCTTTTAAACAATGCCTAAATATTTTCAATTAGTACATAAAATAAATTATTCTTATTACAAAATAGTCATGGGGATGTGAATACAACATAAGAAATATTGTCAGTAATATTGCAATAACTATATATGGTATCATATGGGTACTAGAGGTTATCAGGGCGATCACTGATAATTTATATAAGGGTCTAGCCACTAAGCAATATACCTGAAACCAGTATAATATTGAATGTCAACTGTGATTTCAAAATAAAGGATATTTAAAAACATTCTCAATATTATTTTACAATTAACTGATCTAAATCTTAGACAAATAATTTTTTCTATTACATACATAGTAACTGGCACAGTAAGAATCCAACTTGAACATAGGTCTAGTCTCTGCAGAATTCATGCTCTTAAACACTGTCGCACACTCCTTCATCTGAGTTGGAGATTTATAAATTGAGGTCCATCATGTTATAGTTGGAAATTGGCACCCTTGAAACAGAAAATATTAGCCAGAAGGATTCTTTAAAATAAGAAGGCAAAAGGGCTGAGGACAGTACTCTGAAGATTGCCAATAATTAAAGGGTAGACCAAGGAGAAAGAGAAGCTCACAAAAGAGACAAAAAGGAGCCAGTCAGAGGAGTGGAAGGCAAACAAGGAGAGTGCGGGAACAGATAAGTCATAGGAGAGGGCATTGCAAGAAAGAGGGAGCAGTCAATAGTGTCAAAGTCTGCCAAGTGTTCAGGTAGATAAGGCCTGGAAATTATTTATTGGATTTAACGACAAGGCCATCATCACTGACATTGACAAGAGCAGGTTCAGCAGAGTGGGGGAAGTCGAATCCAGATTTCAGAAGGTTGTGGAGGAAAAAGGAGAAAGCAAAGTGGAGACAGAATTTAGACTTTTCTCACAGGTTTGACAGTGAATAGGAAGAGAAAAATATGTTGGTTATTGAAGGAGAACATGGAGATGATATATCTATATATATCTATATAGATATAGATATATATATATATATATATATATATTTGTCATCCAGTGTGTGTAAATGCTTATTAGAACTGAAAATAGTGGTAGAAATTAAATATATTGGCGCAAGAGGATGGTTTACTTGTCAATCACTTTTATTGTGCTTACTCTACCAAGGTCTTTACAAATACTTTTTTAATTCTCACCACTACCCTGTGCAATAGGAGTATTTCTATTCTCTATTTTACAGTTAAAATATGAGCATGAAGAGGATAGGTCAAGTGTTCATGGTCACTCAGTCAATTACTGGGAAGCCACAGTTCAAATCCAGGCTGTGATGGCTCCATTTGACCAATAATCTATAAACAAGTAACAGAGTAAAGCCTTTGAGAAGGAACAGGAGGGAGCCAGCAAACAAGAAGAGAGGTGAACCCCAGAAAGGAGGAGGGGCATTTTGTAGGTTGTCATAGGAGGAAAGATAAAATCTTGTGCAGAAACATGTATATTAGAGGTTATAATTGTTCAGGGAGTTTCCATGGAAAGGATGCTGTTCTTACTGTAAAACTGTCATTTAGGAACAAATGAAGGATGTGATTAGAGCAGGCATCGGGAACCATATGGCTGAGAGAGCCATGAACACCACATATTATAAAATGTAATTCTGGGCCCTGGCTGGTTGGCTCAGTAGTAAAGCGTCGGCCTGGCGTGCAGGAGTCCCGGGTTCGATTCCCGGCCAGGGCACACAGAAGCGCCCATCTGCTTCTCCACCCCTCCCCCTCTCCTTTCTCTCTGTCTCTCTCTTCCCCTCCTGCAGCCAAGGCTCCACTGGAGCAAAGTTTGCCCAGGCGCTGAGGATGGCTCTGTGGCCCCTGCCTCAGGCGCTAGAATGGCTCTGATTGTGGCAGAGTAATGCCCCCCCACCATGGGCAGAGCATCGCCCCCTGGTGGGCATGCCAGGTGGATCCCAGTCGGGTGCATGCGGGAGTCTGTCTGACTGCCTCCCCGTTTCCAACTTCAGAAAAATACAAAAAAAAAAATGTAATTCTGTGAGAGGCATACAATATGTTTAACACTAAATATGAGTAAATGTGTGCATTTTATATAAGACTAACACTTTTAAAGTACAATAAGTCTCTGAATTCTTTTTAATAACTGTTATGCTGTTGCTAACCAATAATGAATAAAGTACTTCTTACCATTAATGAGACTTCTGGTGCTACATGGTTTTGCTGATGGCTTTGTAGTCTGGTTGGTACGTGGTGAGGTTTAGCTTCATGCAGGTGTTGGGACTTCCATCCATTAAACGTGATCGTACAATAGTTTGGTCTTAACATTCTTTATATGTGCGAAAGACTGCTCACATGCATACATAGAGCCAAACATTGTCAGTACAGCAATACTCACACGCTGCAGTGTGTGGTATGTGACAGGAAGTGCGTTCCAAGTTTTGACAATCAGCTGGTCCACAGGTTGAAGTTTTTTCATTTTTCCCCACTTGTGTTTGCTCGCCAACTCTGCTTGCTATTGTGCAAGTCTTTCCAAATCTTCATTCAGTGACTTGAACTTATTCACCCACATGTCTGAGGCCTTCAGGTCAGCAGCTTGTAGCTCAAAATCTCTGACAGAGACAACAGGGATGTAACTCAGGTCGCCGCTGTCCACTGCAACTCGTGTGGATAAGTGATGAACTTAAAAAGACGAGTGCACTCACAAAATTCTCCAAAGCGCACTTTAAATGACTGCAGGAAATTAGATGTGAAGCCTGCTAGCTGCTGGAGATCAAGATGTTGAGCAGGGTCACTGCTGTGCATGTATCTTTAAACTCTCCCAGATTTTCAAAGTATAGTAAATAACCTGTTTTAATGTCAGTGATGAAGAGATCCTGCTTGTTTTCAAATGCAAACACTGCTCATTGAAGGGATAAGACTGTATTTCCAACGCATTGCATTTTCACATTGAGCTGGTTCAGATGTTCAGTCATGTCCATGAGATAGTAGGACTTCAGGAGCCACTCAGTGTTAGCTAACTCAGGATGCTCGACGTTTTTCATTTCAAGAAAAGTCTGGTTTCTCTCAGACAAGACGCGAAACGTCTGAGCACCTTCCCTCCTGACAACCAACGCACATTGCTGTGTAGAAGCAGACCAGGATAATTATTCCCAACTTCATCCAGCAGTGTTTTTAACTGGCAATCATTTAAAGCTCGGGCAATAATAAAGTTGACCACCCAAATGACCAGCAACATCACCTCACCACGCTGCTTGCTACACATTTGAGTACAAAGCAGCTCCTGATGTAGGATGCAGTGAAAACTTAGGATGGGTCTCTTTCCATGTTTAAGAAGAAGCGCTACGAATCCTCTGTTTTTCCCCACCATGCACGGAGCACCATCAGTACATACCGAAATAAGTTATCCACTGGTAGATTTTTTTCTTTCCAAACTCAGTGAAAGACTTGAATAAATCCTCCCCTCTTGTTGTCTCTTTCATAGGCAAAACAGCAAGACTTTCCTCACATAGTGTGTCACTGACAGCATACCTTGCAATCACGCTGAACTGGGATAAATGGCTTATGTCTGTTGACTCATCCAAAGCGAGAGAAAAGAATGGTGCTGCATTTATGTCCTTTACTTGTGTTGCCTCAATTTGATTCACCATTATGATGGTATGATCGTGAACACTTCTTGCCAACAGAGGTATGGCTTTTATTCATTTGATTATCTTGTCTTTATCCAAAAAATCATCAAAAAATTCATTGGCAACATCAAGCATGAATGTTTTGGCATACTCCCCATCTGTGAATGGCTTTCTGTTTCTCACAATTGCTAAAGCACCAGCAAAGCTAGCTGAATTCCAGTCACCTTGTTGGGTCCAAACACAGAGTTGCTGCTGACTAGCTTGCACTCTGCACAGTAGCTCTTGCCATGCTTTCTTCCTGCTGTCTCCCGATGGATATTTCGATGCAAATGTAGTATGGCATGTGTTGAAGTGCTGCTTTATATTTAACTGTTTCATCGATGCAATTTTATCATTGCATATTAGTCACACTGCAGAACCTGCTCTCTCCACAAAGGTGAATTCCTCTGTCCATTCCTGCTGAAAAGTACAATACTCCATCTTTTTTTCTTTTAGCCATCTACTTCATCAAAAGGGTTTCTGCAATTAGCTAGCTGACTACTTGATTTAAAGGAGGGAAGATTACTTCCTGACCTCACAACGACCCGTGTACATTACACATTATCCAATAAAAACTTGGTATTGTCCCGTAGGACAGCTGTGATTGGCTCCAGCCAGCCGTAACCATGAACATGAGTGGTAGGCGATGAATGGATTGTAATACATGAGAATGTTATATTTTTAATGTTATTATTTTTTTTATTAAAGATTTGTCTGCGAGCCAGATGCAGCCATCAAAAGAGCCACATCTGGCTCATGAACCATAGGTTCCCAACTCCTGTTCTATGCCATGTGCTCTTATTTCCCTGTGTATTTGTCATTCTTCCATCAAGACATGGAATGTTCATCTTCTGTCACTGAACTTGGTTGAACCTCTGAGAATGCCTCCACCAATAGTGTGGGGTAAAGTGAGGCTGTGTGAATGAGCTGATAGGTCATAAAGAGTAATATGGCTCTACCCAGCTATCTCTCTTGCACTGTTTGCTCTCATTAAACAGCTACCATACTGTGAGGGAGCCCATGCAACCTGAATAGGTGCATGTAAGTGTTTCAGCCAATAGGCACACTGAACTTCCAGAGGCATAGACAAGCTTCTGAGGTGTTTCCAGCCTCGGCCCCTTTCTGACCATGGATGCATGAGAGATCCTGACCCAGTCAGTCCCAGTCAACCCCCAGCACTCTGATGGATAATAATGAAATCATTACTGTTGATTTAAGCTACTAAGTTTGGGATGGTTTTTTATACAACAATAAATAACCGAACGTTTACAATCATAAATTTACAATTAGATTTAGAAGTGATTTTTCTTCCCTAATGAAACAAACTAATGGTGCATCTTATAATATATGTCATCTTGGATTCAGAAAATATATTAGTATTCTACTTTCTCTGTCTTCTTAACTACTCTTCTGCTTTCTATGTTCCAAAAATTTATCGTCCTCTCTGGTTTACTGGTAGTTCCCCTGGTGGTTTTATACCCTTACTTTATTCTCATTTTAGTGACATTTTTGGAAAGAGTGCTGGTAAGTGTGTGTTCAATCTGCTATGTATAGCTGAATTCATCATGCTACATATAAGATTCTAAATTTATAGATGTAGTTTCAACACTGATGGCTACCTAAAGACAGTGTTCTGTCTTTTATGCATTATTACTCAGGTCTTATTTATTTACTGTAGAGATACAAGGTTAGTACTTTGAAACTCTTAGTTCAGTGAAGTCATTCTGCACAAATAATAAGACTATAACTAAAAAAATAGAAAAAAATACAAATATAATAAACAATAGGCCACAATTACTTATATAACAATAATAAGTTAATATAACTTTCTGATATTCAGTTTTTATAAGCACAACATAGAAATATTAATTCTAACAGGAATTTCAGGTGATAATTTAATGAGGTAATATATGCAAATCATCTTAGTACAGTACCTAATATGGTATATCCATATTAAATATTGACTCAATGTAAATGCAATTATAATTTCTTTTATTATTTTTAATGGAGCAGTTATAAATTAAAATTTAGAAAACAAACTATTCTGGATCCTGTTTATCATGTTGAGTTTTTCATATTTTATATACTAATCAGTGACCATAAGTATATTTAAGCAAAGAATTGCTTTATGACTTTCTAGCACCTGTTCCTTTTTCTTCTGGGAACAGGAGCTTAATTTTCCTCATTGGCCACTCTTGATAACCTAACCGACCATGCAGCTCAACCTTTGCATTGGAAAGGGGTAGGCAAACGGTTCAGGGTAGGCCAGAACTATGTTCTTTTGGAGGAATTTGAATATTGAGTCGAGCAACACAGAAACTGAAATGGTCAGATTTCATTCACCCTAAGGACTGCACTTTGAGGAAACTGTTCATTAGTCTGTATTGTCTAGGTTCCTGGAACTGCCTCATCTACCTCAGCTTCAACTCTCCCCACGAATCACTGAGCAATTCTATATTCTTCCTAACAGATTTCTGTTTTTGCTCAAATTAAGAAGAATTTGTTCGCATCACATGCAACCAAAGAACGCAAATTGATACATTGATATTCTGAGAATTCATTTCTAACAAAAGGGTAAGCCATATTTCAGGTAGACCTGACTTGCTATAAAGAAGAGTAGTTTAACCAGCTTGTTTTCCATAGCTCTTCCATGAAATGCCTCCTGTTCACAGAATAGGCTATTCTTATGTACATCAAAATCACTTTTTTTTTTCACTTCGCAGTTCTTAGAGGTTTCAACAAATACAAGAATACACAAAGATGCATTTAGGAATATATAAAATTACTAAAATCAATTAAGATTCAATGACCATAACTTAAAAGCAAGATTTGTGTCAAATATGTAATATAACTAAAATTACCTTCACTGGACAGGTAAACTATTAAACACAGTTTGCTCTCGTTGGAGAATTTGCTGTCATACACTAAATCTATTCATAATTGTAAATTCACCCATCACTTGAAGGTTTCTGCATCTCTAAGCATTTTGTTGGCACGGTAGTGAACTGAACCAAGTCCTTTGTGAGCCGTTGCTTAAAACACCAGGGACACATTTATATGGTGAGCCTCTGAACACTTTGCCAAATTATAATTATCCATAAACAAAGACCAGACACCCAGAAAATAATCTATTAGTGTTGCCATGCCTTCTCAAAGCTCTTCCTTTGATTATTTCCATTGCTACTCAGAGTCACCTTAGTACCAGCTAATGGGTGCCACAGTCAGCTCTGAGCAGAGAGATGTATTCTGTCATGGTTTCCACTATTTCTTCATGCCTTTCTTAGAGAGTTCTAGCACGTTTCAGTTTCCTTTATTTCTCGGACAATTGCTACACTGCCTTTTGTTTTTTTTGTGGTTTTTTTTTTGTATTTTTCTGAAGTTAGAAACAGGGAGGCAGTCAGACAGACTCCTGCATGCGCCCGACCAAGATCCACCCGGCACACCCACCAGGGGGCGATGCTCTGCCCATCTGGGGCGTTGCTCTGTTGCAACCAGAGCCATTCTAGCGCCTGAGGCAGAGGCCACAGAGCCATCCTCAGCGCCCAGGCCAACTTTGCTCCAATGGAGCCTTGGCTGCAGGAGGGGAAGAGAGAGACAGAGAGAAAGGAGAGGGGGAGGGGTGGAGAAGCAAATGGGCGCTTCTCCTGTGTGCCCTGGCCGGGAATCGAACCCAGGACTCCCGCACGCCAGGCCGACGCTCTACCACTGAGCCAACTGGCCAGGGCCACTTCACTGCTTTTGTTTGTTGTTTTTACTTAATTAATCAGAATGTGGTTATGTGTATGTGACACTTGAACTCATGGTAACTGGAGGTGGCCCTGTCTATGTCCCTTCTGCTATTTGTTTGAAAGATACCCTGGGTCATTTGGCCTTCACCATGTGGCAAAGAGCTGGTCCTGAGTTTTTCAGCCTGGTGTCTGAGCATGCGTGCATATAGTATTTTTAGCTCTTTAGGCCTTTCTCAACACTGGTAGTTTCTTCCCTTTCCCTCCTATTCTTTTTTTTTCTTCTCTCCTTTCCTCTCCTCCCTTTCTCTTCTTTTCTCTCCTTTCTCCTCCCCTCCCCTTCTCTCTTTCCCTATTATTCTGACTGCCTGACCACACACACACACACACACACACACACACACACACACACACACTCACACACACACACACACACACAGACATTTTTACCATTCAGGGCATTTTGACCATTACTATGTATGAGAGAAGTTTAATAACAAACAGTAACACTGTTAGCCCCAAACTCTCCTACTTAAGATTACTTTCCAATTTCTGTTTGTTTGGGTTTTTTTTTTCCGCTTGCTCATTCTCCTTATGAATGCCTCTGCATTGCTACAGTCTGTAGCGTGCCTAGGAATTGGAATGCAGAAAATCATAGCAGAAGCTTCGGGCCTCTGCTCCCTCCATGAGTCCACAGACGGCGTTGGGGGATGTCAGTGACTCTACTCTCCTTGCCCCGTTCCTGTGATGTTTGATGGAAGTTTTCCAATGCCAGCTAGCGGTTCAGCTGGATTTCTCTCTCCACAGACTGTCTTCTCTTCTGTACTTGAAGGATCAATTTTAGGTTCCAGAATTATTTTATTTCACCTTCCCAAGAGTTTCATTTCATATACTCTGTTTTTAAAATTTCCAATAGATTCAAAAGTTCATTGGCAATGAATCTGTACAGCATGTTCATAAACAGGAGTTCTGTGCAGCTGCTACTAAATCCTTTACATGTGAATGTCAGGATTGTATTTCAGAGCAAGGACTAAAGGGGCTTTTAGGAGAATGGTATTTCATTAACTCACCTTCTGGCAGTTTAACTGTTATCAGCTGTACAGTTTAGTTTTATTACAACAGACATTATTGTGATAACTTTTCCTACTTTATCATTTCAATTTATTGGAGCAGTTAATTTCTGGAAAAGTAAGAGTATCTTTTTCTCATTAGAAATTTTTTCATGGCCTCTTTAATATATGTTCCTGGCTATGTAGAAGAACTGCTGATAAGTAACTTTGACTTGTATCTTCAATAATGTGAGATGTTTAACAGAAGCTTGGCAAACCACTTAGGGTTTGAAGTCATTGCTTAAAACCAGTCCCAAGTGATCAATTTCTGTCCCATTCCTGCCACCAACATTCAAAAAGTTTCCATATAGCAATAGCCAGTCAAAGAGAGTTAGGAAGTTTCTAAGGACAAAGTTTTTGCTTTGTTTAATGAATCATCCTTTTCTGAGATTATTGTTTCTCCTTTTGATTATATAACTCCAGTGTCTGACAGGATTAAGTTTTAGGGATTGAATTTTTTTAACTCAAAAGTAAGTGGGAGAAATTTCTATCACCTGATATGTATGTGCTCAGTGTAACTCCAAACCATGTAACTCATTCATTCAAATGATCTTTGTCCAGCAAAAGTCAGTCTCCCTTGTTTCTCGTCACACTAAAACTAGTCCATCTGTACAAATTTGATCCCTAATCTCTCTCTTTGTATCTATTTCTATATTTTCCTCTCTCTTTTGGGCTTTGAGTTCCTTGTGTTTATTTTTGTCTGCTCACAGAGCTCCTGCAAGATAAAGGAGGAAAATTTACATCTGAAAACATGACCCAAATGCAGCAGCCTTCAGAGTCTAGTAAGCGGTAAAGAAGAGGCAAGGAATAGACAAGAATTCTGTGATATGAGTAGGACAGGTAATAAAAAAGAAGAAAGAAAAGGTTGAGATTGACTGTGGAGAAAAGATGAGGGACTATTACAAAAGCTATTTGCAAGCATTACTCCTCATATTTCTATGTTCCATTTTTCATAGAGGGAATTATTTCTCTTATAAGAGAGTGGTCTACATTCAGAGCTCAGATATTCCATCTCCTACTTCTGTGTTCATAAGCGACAGTGCTGACCAGTGAATTGTTGTAAATTCAGCTGGGTTAGTCAGTGTTAATTAAACTATATGGCATTAACAACAATTCCAACATTAGTGAGTGTTTACTTACATATATACCTGCATAACAAAAAGTATTTTTAACACATTGTTTCATTCATTCCCTTCTGTAGTCCTTTTAGTTAAGTAATGTTGTCCTCTTATAATTGAGAAAACTTAGATGAGAAAGATAAACTTCTTCAAGATTGTATAGTCAGTAAGTCACCTCTAGAACTTTGGATTTAGATCTCGTCTACCCCGTTCTACCTAAATGCTTTAAGATGCCTTCTGTGCCTCCTTGACCCTTCTATCTACTATGGTCCACTATCTACCAAGATTATACTCACTGCTTTCCAATCTGGACAAAATAATAGTAACGTTCAGATGCTCTACTCAATTAAAGTTATAATTTCTCTTTATTTCATTGAAAGCCACTTTAAGCGGCCACCCATATTTATAATGCAAAGTACACTTATTAGTAGCATTATACATTTGTTCTCAATCTAAATATTCCTAAGGGTTTGGTAATAGGGTAATTTTTACATCTATTACAATGCTATGCTTAGTGCACTGCGTGATAAATAATACACACAATCATCCTTCAACTGGCTTAAGAGTAAGACTCTGAATGCAGGGAAACAACAGAGCCAGAAATACAGCATCAGCTGAGCACTGAAGAGCTTCGTGGGCTTTTTCTTTAAGAGATGAGCTTCAAAAATGTTTTTTGGCTCTCACCAGTAGCACAGTGGATAGAGTGCCCTCCCAGAGTGCCAAGGTCATCAGTTGTAGCCTGGGGCCCCTGGCTGGATCCAAGGGTCACCTGACTGAGCCCTAGTTAGAGCTTGACCTGGAGGAAACTGGCTCAATCCTGAGGGCAATGGTTTGAGCCTGGACAGCACAAGGTGATGCTATTCTCTCTCTCTAAAGAGAGAGAGAGAGAGAGAGAGAGAGAGAGAGAGAGAAAAAAGAAAATTAATGCTTCTTGAATATTAAATAGGAAAGTGACCCTGTCTTTGGGAAGGCATGAAGCACCACCGAACCTGAGTATGCATGACACTGAAAACATTTCAGAGAGCATGTGGAAGAAAAACATAGAAAATTAGGAAGGCTACAAGAAAAGAAATCAAAGAATGCAACCATTGATGAAAGACGATGCAAAGGGAGTGCTTCATGCGTAGGAAGATTGATTGGCAGAATGGAAGATAAAAGCAACCTGATAACATTATTCTGAATTGTTGATGAAAGAGCTTCACACCATCACCGCCATCCAAATCCAAAGCTTCTAAGTGCCTCTTGTACGGATGCTGCCTGAGAATCGGGAGGGAGAGTAGAGTGTGGTTCAGCCTTTAATTCCATGCGTTAAACCACAGGGCACTTGGACAGATTTTCACGCCTTCATAAATTTCTGAAGTTGAGAGCTGGAAGGTACTACATGGATCCGTCTAGTCCAACTCCATCATTTAGGAGATAAGGAAACTAAGCTTCATGTGTTGAAATGATACTCCAATCACAATGGACACGGCTTTTTTTAAATTGAGCACTTTACTACTTAGGGTACTGGCTAAGCTGTTGTGACCAAGAGTTCTGCAAACATAGTGTCAATTAACATTTCAGGGCAGGGAAGTCACAAAGTCATCCAGGAATCTTGCCACCCTCAACAACGGTCTTTCAAACTTATCTCTTGTCTTCACCTTATCTAGCCAGTGGGCAGGGACAGTATTGAATTTCAGTTGAGTCCTGTAATCCTTTAAAAGTATGAAGGTTGAGAAATACCCACTACCACTTTGTGTTCTGGGAAATGGCTCATTGCAAAGTATCACCCTTCCCAATATGATATAGATAAGACTCAGGCAATCTCTCTTGTTTACTTATGACAATGGTAGATATAGAATCCAAATTCCTATTCTTTGCCTTATAAATAATTAGCTAAATTGCTTATTTCTGGTGATATATTAGAATAAAATATGTGCTAATCAAACTTCGGCCCAGTTTCTCTCCTCCCAGGCCCTTGATCCACCCTTAGCCTAAGATAGCATACAGCTTCCTCCTGAGAATAGGCTGGTCTCAGAGTAAAACGTTCTCTGATCTATTATTGACTCACACAACCCTTGTATCACACACTCAATCTGTTCTTGATTTGTTACCTTCTCATCATAAAAGAAAAACTTTTTAGCCTAACCTCTGAGACACTTGCTGATTATATGGGCAGAGCATTTTTCCTATTGCAATAGTCCTTTCTTACACACCCATTTAAATAAAGTTTCTTCTTTCTATGTCCAGATTAGTTTTTATTTTGGCAGAAGGAAGACACAAAAGAGATGACTCAGCAATTTTAGCATTACCTTTCAATTAGACCCCATTGACAACTGGGGTTTGAATACGGGGTCTGACACGCCTTGGTTATGTGATCTGTGTCAAACTTTACTTTTTAAATGTATCAGTTTCCTCATTTAGAAATAATGACTATAACAGGATCTTCTTCTTAGAGTTTAGGGAAATAATAAATGAAAAAAATGTAGAAAAGGGCTTAGCATACTATCTTCATACAATACCCTTAAGTGATAGTTTACCACATCCTAGAATAATGCCTACTATTTTGACATCTATTATCTTTAATTTTTTTTTCAAAATGGCATTGTAATAATATTGTAAAGTTACTACTAATTTGATAAAAAAAATTAAATGAATTTAAATTTCAGTAAGATTAAGAAATTAGCCCCAGATCAGACAAAGTAGTAGGATATCTGGGATTCAGACTTGAGCTTTTATGACTCTAATTTTTATCTCTGTCATCTCCTTCATGTTACATCGTGTAATCTAACTTCTAGAGTGTGTTACATACTTAACATCTCCAGATTGTAAGGGGGCAAACATTCTTGTGCTATTGAATAATTTTACTCTAATGAAATATGAAGATACGCTTCTTCAATAATGCATGCAAAAATAAGAAAAATCTTAATTTTTCTCCAACTAAGTTATTGAGCAATAAAAGTCAAAATAGACAATCTTACTGAGGTTTTGGAATCTTTCTGCCTAGAGGACCAGAGCAATGTCTACTGCGTTGTCTAGTCAATAAAGATGTCCTGAGTGACTGAATGGAAAGACGAAAACCTGGCGGTGCTCTTGGGAAAATGACAATCAAGTGGGAACACTGAATAGAGGCGTTGGGAATGGTTAATCCTTTTCTGTGCAAAGGCAAAGTCATACTTCTGTTTTATTCTTAAATTAATGATGAATGCAGACGTTTTCTACAATTCTGACTAGCTTTTTGTCCACCTCAGTTCCGCCTAACTTGTAGGAAAGGAACAACATATTTTAAATGGTTTCATGGGGGATGGGGAGCTGCTTTTTCTTTTTGATGAGTTTAAAGAGAAAACTCAGGAATCAGTACTTCTAAGGACTTAAAAATGAAACTTAAGCTAACGGAATAGAGAACCATTATAAACTCGAAACATCCTCTAGAGTTTTCTTTCATAGCATCTTTAAGATCATGCTAAGATTATGGCACAAACAGTAAATATAAATTTAAAAAAAAGAAAACATCATCGTTTGAGTAATGAAAAGTATATCTATTTAACAGTGCATGCTTAATCTACATTCGACTATGAATTCATGAGGACAGAAAAAAATTTCTTATTCATGTCTGTCTCTATCCATCCATCCATTCTTCCAACCATCCAACAAATGTTTACAGAATCCCCATTATATCTGTGTCATTGGCTGAATAGAAAGCAGGGATGAAGATACGATTCCTCCCTTCAAAATACCACAGTCTACTTGAGGACACTCATAGACACAGCAGACAGTGACAGAATCAAACTATGAAAAGTGTTATAAGGAAGTACAGAAAAAAAAATAAGGATAAGTGTTTAAAGAAAATGATTAATTATAACTAAAGGATTAGATAAGGCAAGTGCTTTGTGCAGTGGGTCTCATGATGCTGATAAACAATAAATACCTACTGAATAACTTGAGTGAATGAATGAACACTAAAAGCCACACTCAATCAAGGTGCTGATTTCAGGCTTGACTGAATTATTCATATTCAGTCATTTTTTTTTTTTTTTTATAAAAAGTCAGACCAGATGACTTCAAGGTCTATGAAGAGAGCCAATTCAATTCCACAGAATTTGCTTTCACAAGGTCCTTGTTCATAATGCTTGATTGCTTCTTCTGGAAGTTGACTGATGGTCAGGCCCTCTGTGCAGGATGGAACAGACAAGAACCCTGTGCACATAACTGAGGTTATTAGGAATATGTGTGCTTGGGAAGTAAATGACCCTACATCAAGTGCCCCCCAAAGTAGTTCCTCTAAGCCTTGTCATAGATTAACTCTCTTTACTCAACAGACCCACCCATGTATATACACTTCATGCACACAATTCAAAGTTACCTTCTGCAGGAAGTTTTTCCTATCATCTCAATGATAGAGAAAGTGCCTCTCTTTCCTTTCTTGTAGTACTGGTGAAATTATTCTGGTTTGTGTTTAAATTCCTTGATTATAATTTCTGTGAAAGCAGGTAGGTAGTGAGGCCTTTTCCTTAGTTTATCCCCGTTGCCTAGGGTAGGTACTAGCACATGAAAACAAGACAATAATGATTCATCAAAAAAGTACCAAAAATGTATAAATGAGTTTAATATCTTGTTAGACTGCTGATCTACCCAAAAAAAGAGCTCTGATCATATTATAACTCCACAACATATTCTACTGAATGCCAGACTTAAACTCCTTAGAGTGGCAGTGAATTCTATCATCTAGCCCTTACCAACATTATTGCTCATTCATATATCAAAAATGCCAGCAGCTTTGGCATTCTGACTATCCGCTATGCTCGAAGACACTGCCCATCAATATGTCTCTGGGCCTTGTATCTGTCTGTTGGAATTCTACCCACCTCTGATACCCACAAGAACTGCCTCCTTCTGTAAGGGGACTTTCCTGACTCTTCTCGCTTCTGACTCAATCCTCAACTCTAAAAATTGTTGTTGTTTTTTTGTGGTTTTTTTTTCCTTATAACTACCCTTAGCTTTCAACACACTTGTGTTACAGAATTAACCACACAAACTACCTGAATTACGTTTGGATTTTCAGCGCATGTTTCATTTCCTTCTCAGACTGTGAGTTCCTGGAGGTCAAGGTCTGTGTCTTATTCATCCTTATAATTGCTGCAGTGAAAAATGAATACAATGTTATCAGTATGCAAAAGGAGAGAGAACTTTGTAAGTAGATGAAATTTATGGTACCTTGGGATTCATTGTCAAAGTGGTCATAGATTAACGTATAAAGAACTATTTTAATCCTTCTTAAATTTATTACATGTCTTCCCATGTTGATCTTTCTTCCTTAAGCCTACTCTGAAAATAGAGCTAAGAATACCAAGTCACAATGTTCTTGAGAGAATCAGGTGAGATGATGCCTATAAAGTATTTAGCAAGTGTCTGGTCTATTGTAAGCAGTAATTAAATATTATTTCTACTTATTACCATATGTTTTCTTGTTATCACCATATCATCATTAATTGCATTATGCTATATTTGGGTTGACATTTCAAAAAAATATTTGAGGACACTTACATTGGATTTTCAACTTTTTCATTTTGTATTAATTTTTTCAAAGACTTCTATGCTGTATAAAGTTATTACCACTAAAGCTAGGGCTCTATGTCTTACTAACAGAACTGTATGATTCTCAACTCCATAATACTTGGGAGATGCATGCTTCACTGAAGTGCCATTGATTTTCAACTAAAGTGAAATGCTTTCATTTAATGCTTTCTTAAGAGAATTACAGCAGAGGTTGAAGAGGGTTTGGCTTTAGAGAAATCCATTATTAATTTTACATGGCAAAATTGGGATTTATATATCGAAATTTAAATTCAGAGGTCCCTTACAGCCGCTAAATCAAATGTTATTCTAAAATTATTTGTCTTTTCCATGGAATGGAAAGACTGCTTTGTCCTAGACTTCTAAATTGCCTGCTTTGCTCAAACACATCTTAGTATTTGCTCTGTGGGAGAACTACTTGTTTCTTCAGCATAATGGATATAGCCTCAGATTTCTCATCTATGTCTTTTTTTTTTTTTTGAGGAATCCAAAACCCTTTGATCAACTTTTAAAAATCCCTATCACTACCCCTCCCTTCATAGTTAGAGAAGTCTTTGGATGAACCAGACATATAAATACATGCATAGTTCACCTTGACCGAGCCCCATTCATTTAGTTTGTCTTAAATAAATGCCAGTCTTAGCATCTATGGTTTTCGCCAGGGAGGTTTCTACAATCTCTCAGTGCATCCTCAGTGTTTTTAAGAGGCTTCAGTTCAACACAGCCTCTAAAGAAATTACTTTAAAAGTAAGTATCTTCCCTGTTGCTACTCAAAACTTCATAACTTAAAAAAAAGAACCTTAACCTTGTATCTGTTCATTGTTTTACATAGGAAGGACTGTTATACCATAAACCTGGATTTTTCATATTTAACCTCTTTCTAAGTAATAGGAGTTAATTTTTTTTCGGAAGAATGCAATATATTTTGTCCATGTGTGCACAGCTTACGGGCAGAGGAAGAATTCAGTTCAGAGCATTCTCTGCCTTTCTATCTCCCCCCAAAATTTCCCTTGGGCTAAATCAAGCATAGAAAATTTTTGCCTAAATGCATTTTTTAAAGGGAAAGTCATAATCAATTGAGAGAAAAAAAAAAGTCAACTGATAATGAAAATGGTTTTTCCAAGCATGGTGATAACATTTGCTGCTGTGCATTCTATAAAAAGCCTTTAGATTCCTATAACAGGGACAGTGGTATTGCTTCGCTTCCTGCTGCTGATTATAATTTTGAAGATGGAACATCTAGATGTTCTATTTTGTCTTATGAAGCAATCCCTGACTCTGTGGTCAGTCTGGTTTGATATTTCTCTGTCTGGGTCCAAAAATATTCCTAGGCAGGAATGAGAAAATTTACATCACTCATTTCTTCAAATTCTAGTATGAAACTCCTAGTCTTAGCTCTGGGATACAGTAATTAAAAAGTCTGGCTAGTTGAGAGTTGGAGATGTAAGTAAACAGTTAAAAAAATAGTAGATGGTTTGAGTGTCTGAAGAAAGATCACATCCATCTTCTATAGAATTTCAATTTGGTAGCATTCCGCATGGTAAGCCTCTTGGCTGTGCATGGTCATTGCCATCCTGCCGAAAAGGCAGGATGATCAGAATGGATGATGCTCTTTGGGGTCAAAAAGAAGAGTTGTCTGTAGAGTCATCGGGCTGCTCGCTTTGTGTGCCTAAATAAATTTGGATCTGAAGGCAATTTTAAATGGCAGCTCCAAAATGTTTTGAGCCAAAGTGGCATCACTGAGCATTAAGATTTAATGATTAAAGGTCAGTATCACATCATAAAGGTGCAGGGAATGTTTTTGAAGTCAGATATTTTAGTTCCAATCTTGTTCAACAGAAGTGAGCAGTAACTTAGGCCGGTTACTAAACCACTATACAAGATTCAGTTTTTTTTTCATCTATAAAATGCAGATGATATTAAAATATCTTAAACAATATTGAAAATTAAAGAGAATAGTTAGTATATGTGAAGCCTTACATAGTGTCTGGTACATAGTATGGTAGTTAATGGTATTTTGAAATCGGTAGCTATTCACGGTACTTTACTATTTCCAAAGCACAAGAAATTATTTTTGTTCATTTAATTTTCACAACAACTTTTCAAAGTATTATTATCTCACATTACAGTGAAGAAAACTGGGGTACAAGGATTGGTGACAAGAATTAGACCACAAAGCTAGAAGGCTGTATTTTTTCTTCCCAGAGTACCAAAGCTGAGCCTATATAGATAATTATTAAAAAAAAAAAAAAAAAAAAAAGAAGAAGAAAAACAGGTTCATGTTAGATATTATCTTTGTCTTTTCTAGTCATTATACCTTTTCATTAACAAAGTTGAAGCCTGATTCATGGCAATCAGGAGGGACGGGCTTTTTTAAAAGTTAGTCATAAGGACTAATGCAATAGCTTTTAGTAAATGACTGTTATTTAAAATTCTTTCTATGTACCTCCAGGATGTGTAATAGCTTGCCTCATTTATGTTTTTTTCTTATTCATTCATTCTCAGTGGACAACATTTCTAATTCATTCAGTCTCTCCTGACACATTGTAGTTGGCAGGTAATTCGTAATAAGCTTTAATTTTGAAAATGAACATTTGTCATTTGGGACCGTCATTTAGATAGTTTAAAAACACTGAACCTGCTGTGCAAACATCTGGAAAACTTGAAGACAGGGGATTGTTTGCTGCAGTCGACATGTCTACCAAGTCAATGACAAATCCGACTTAGAAATGTCTGTTGTCACAGATCACCAATAAAGGTGATTTGTCTGAGAAGAGACATTATTGGAGGGAGAGAGGAAAGAAGTCATTTTCTAAGCATTAGGTAGGTATATTTGCCATTTTAGGCTAGTTGCTCATTAATGCTTTAAACCTGTGGTCCAATATACTGTTAAATATGAAATCTTTACACAGACTCATAACCAAGTAGAGACAGGTATCTGAGGTAAATTGAGAGATGAAGAAATTCATGCAAGTTCCATATTTTGAACATAACCCCTTTGGGAATTGTCAAATGCAGGGCAGATACTTGTGTAAGTCAGCTTTCTTGGGAAGCCTAGAAAACCAGGACCACAGTTTTTAGAATTTGGACCAAACGTTCTTTAGTAATTCATGCAGACAATCAGAGAAGTCACATGAAGGAAAATTATGATGTTAGTTTTAAAATATGATAATATGTTCTTCTTTAAAATTACTTGACACATAATGAGACCTAAAGTCTTTTTGTTCACCCTCGTCTCTGATAACCTTCATTTTTTAAAAAAGGCTGAAACTTTTGGAAGATTCTCAAGGAAGATTTTGACCTTGAAATACATAAGTATCAGAGACTAGTGTTCTGTAGTAATAAAAAGAGGTCAAGAATGCCCTGAAGTGCATTCTGAGACTTAACTTGAAATGGGAGATGAGGTGGGCTCAGGAATCTTAGAGAAGCATGTCTAATATTTCTCCAGAAGATAAACTGGATGTGCCTGGACCGTGGTGTCACAAGGATTTTTAAAACATGCACTACCTGATTATTTAGTCAGGGGCATTGACCTTTTCTCCCTTAGATTGTCAAATGTAAATAAACAAAAAATGACAACAGCCAACACAACAATAGCCATCTGGTGTGAATGAATCAAAATTATACATATATTTTTTCTTGTCAGGTCGGCAAAATATACGATATATTTTTTGGTGTGTTGCAGAATTTTAGTAATTAGTTTATGTGTGCGATGAGGTGAAAAAAGTTGAAAATCATAGGTCTAGCCTTTTAAGTATTGGAGAGAGACAGACATATGAATAGATTATTTTTAAAATTATAATAAATAACAGCTCTTGCAGAGGTATAATGAAAACACTTGGAAAACACTGCAGACAGAGCACCCAACTGCCAAGTATAATTGCAAGGTCTTCATGGAGGAGCTGGCGCTCTGGCTTGATCTTGGAGGAGGCACAGCAATTTGCCTGGTAAGAGGGTTTGTTTTTCCCCTAGAAAAATAAGTAACATATGCAAAAATGGTAGGCAATATTTCAGGAATGGTGTGAGATTTTCTACGGCTGTGGGATTATTGGGTCTTCAGTGTTTCCTTTTGGCGGTGAATAACACTGAACCAAACTTCTTTTTTTTTTTTTTTTCATTTTTCCGAAGCTGGAAATGGGGAGGCAGTCAGACAGACTCCCACATGTGCCTGACCGGGATCCACCCGGCATGCCCACCAGGGGGTGATGCTCTGCCCCTCTGGGGCATCACTCTGTTGCATCCAGAGCCATTCTAGCGCCTGAGGCAGAGGCCACAGAGCCATCTTCAGCGCCCAGGCCATCTTTGCTCCAGTGGAGCCTCAGCTGTGGGAGGGGAAGAGAGAGACAAAGAGGAAGGAGAGGGGGAGGGGTGGAGAAGCAGATGGGCGCTTCTCCTGTGTGCCCTGGCCGGGATTCGAACCTGGGACTCCTGCAAGGTAGGCTGACGCTCTACCGCTGAGCCAACCGGCCAGGGCCTAACCAAATTTCTAAGAAATCTGCAACATAAAAGAATTTTATTAATTCTTCTTATTTTGCATGTGTGTGTGTGTGTATGTGTGTGTGTGTGTGTGTGTGTGTTTGATGGTGTGTGTATGGGAGAGAGTGTATGTCTTGTTACTATTTTATTTAAAAAGCTAGACCTATCCGAAAATTGAGACTCTCTGATTGACATAACAGTGAGTTGACAAATGTGGGAGATAGGGAGAGTAAAAATGACAGACAAAGAAAGAGTTATACCTTTAAAAATAGATAGTTTTTGCACTATACTCTTTGTAAAGTGCTTGAATAGTTAGCCATGCATGTGTCTCAGAAAAATTAATTCATTTTTCAATGGAAGACGTTTCAGCATATATCTAGTTCATCACCCCATTTTCATAAGTGATGAAACCATGGTCCAGAGAAGTTGAGGCACTTGTACTAGAGCACAGCTAGTTGCAGGAATAAAGGAAAATAGAACTCAGATGTTTTGACTCTTGGTACAAAATCCTTTTCTTTATACCAAAACAGGTTTTAGACAAATGACGACCATGTCAATTATTTGATCAATAAATTTTTATTGATTATACTACAGTGGGACCCCTATTGTGCTGTGACCTTAAGAAATGCAAAATAAAAACCATATATGATAGGGAGACAACTCATTAAAATACTAGAAAAATAAAGTAATAATGAGAACCTGTCATAAGAATTGTTATTGCAGAACCTGGTGTTACCAAATGTTCATTCAGGTAAGAGTGAACACCCCCAAATCACAACCTTGATATTTTTATGTTGTTTGATACAAGCTGTGAATGAAAAGTAGATTTTATTTCCTGTGATCATTCTAATTATTTGCTATGTCTTCCTAAGCACTTTGCTGATCCTGTCTGATGTCAACACAACAACAAAAAACGTCACGATCAATTACTAGTGACTGACATGGCATTGAAATGGCCATCGGGCCAGGCTTGTCATACATGGTTTAAATATGTCAGGCTATCTCCAAACAGTTTTAAGAAAAGCATCAAAGATATCATCAGTATAGGAATAAGCATCCTACAGTGTACCTTTCTTCAAAGATCAAAGGCTTTTTCTCAACTAGAACTGTGAAGCTGAGACTGAAAACCACACTGAAGACTCCAGAGACTGACTGATGCCAAAAGATTATGTAAGCGTCACTAATGGGCTTACATGGGAAGATATTGCTGCCAATTATATTTCCATCCTGGCTATATTACTCATACCTTAAGATGATGTCACCGCGCGCGCGTGTGTGTGTGCGTGTGTGTGTGTGTGTGTGTGTGTGTGTGTGTGTGTGTATTTTATGACATGAGACCTGGAGAGGAAGAGAAAAGTTCCAGGCTGATTTTAGTGGAAGCTCTGGCATTCATAAACCACTTACCTGAATTATTTTTAAATCAGATTGTCCTTCAATCTTATGATTCAATCAAATAGCTAAATAGTTAAGTGTATTTTCTCAATACCGTGGTTATGCTCAAAGCCTTATAAAAGGTGTTCTTGGCTCATGAAGGCTGAATTAAAAGACATTCACTTGTGGTGGCTTTAAACCACATAGGATGACTCATCATCTTGGTTATATCCACTTGTGCTGAAGTTTGTTATGAGTAACTGTTGTGTTAAGTGCTCTCCATAAGTAGCATTATGCAAATCTATTTTTTTTCCCCCTTGATCGTTAAGACACTTTAACACAAAGGGATAGAATTCTACCTTGTAACCTCATCCTGGGTTGTTTTTCTATAGGAAGATTGCTTTGTGCCTGAAAGCTATGTGGGATATTTAAAGACTTGGGCAAATGATTAAAATTCTCCACCCTGGCAGCCTAGCCCTATACTTTACCTGTCATTCAACTCTTCTAAATGCCAGAAAGAAGGGTGGAGGCAGAGTAGAAGTCTTGTCACATGACCTTACCTTCCTCTCCAATCTCTTTTTCAAAGGCTCCTGCCATTGTCATTTACATTAGTGTTCTGTAGCCTGGCCTGTAGATAGAGAATTGCTCTTTTGTTGTGAGGTTTGATTTCTGTTACAGGTCAGAAAACAAAGATTTGCTAGACATTGGTTAGCTTTCTAAAGTGTTTTATAACCAGGACTTTCTGAACAGGAAAATAAAGCCTAAACATAAGGAAATCCTTGAAATATTAGCACACTGTATAGGTGCCCTGAGAGACAGGAGCAACATGGCTCTCAGTTTCTTGTGGAATCTAGAATTTAAGAATTTAACCAGACCCACACTTACGGCATCTAAGGGGCACTTGGGTAGAAAAAAAAAAAAGGCAGCAACTCAATAAATTCTACAGATATTTATGTACTACTCAGAGAAGAGGTACTGTAAAGCTGCAGGGATAGGAGACTGAGTTGGACTGCATGTGCAGCTTCCTGGAGGCCAGTTTCTAGTGCGAACAGTTTACTCATTAGCAATGGTCACAGAAGTATAGTCTCTGTAGTTGGAAGGGATCGAATGTCAGTTCAGAGTAGGATGAGACAGGGAATAGAATGTTCTCCCGTCTCATCCCACTCAGATCTATTTTGATGACAAATATGCAGACACAATGCAGTGCAGGAAAATAAAAGTAGGGACTCTGGAGCAAGTCTGTAGTCAACTCATTTCTTGTCCATTTGATGTCGGGCTGAGACATGGTTAGTCAATAACCAGAGGGGATTTTCTAAGTGTCTTCAAAATAGAGTCTGTTGTTCTAAGACCATAAAAAAATATCAGGATTAAACTGACAATGTGGGCCATAGTTTAGCCTAGGGTTATAACTTGTTAAATTATATAATGTGCTGTCATTTTCTTTGAATTTATTTTGTAGTGACTATGAATCTTCTTATTTTTTTAGAGTTACTTATAATTAATTTACTTCATTGGATTACCAAACAAATGCATACCTTTCCTGAGATGTTGAAAAAATACAGAAAATTTTAAAGAAGGAAAGGAAAGAAATCCATAATCCTACCCTCCCACTCCCCAGACTTCATCACTGTCAACAGTTGGAAACATTTTCTTTCAGAATTTTTTTAATGCACTTTGCTGTCATAAACTCTATTATAAGAGTATGATTTGTTATACAACCTGATATTTATTGGTAGAAGTAAACATGCTTATAATTTAACCAATCCCATATGGTTGACTATACTTTAATTTCTTCACAAATGTTATCATTCTTCATGGAAGAAGAAAGACTAAATTCAGCACTGCCAATCAAGATAGAAGAGCCAATTTGATGCATTTTACAAAAAGGGCCATATGCTTCATAAAATTCTCAAAAAATGGCAATGTGTTTAAAATCCAGGTCCATCTCTCATCTTTTGTATTCTCTGCAATGGAAACTATTGAGCAGGTAGCCATGAAGTAGCTGGTCTACGTGAGAAATTTCAGAGAGGAAATGATAAGATAGGAAATGAACTCCTTAACAAGCACTGTGCTAAGCATTGTTAGGGATTCAAGTATGCCCATGCGGAAAACATGGCAATGATTTTGCTTTAAAATGAGGAAAAAAGATGTGTCTTAAAAGGGGACATATTAATGTTATTACTATTATTAATGATTTAGCAACCATTTTTGAGTTCTGATATGTGTAAAACATTGTGCTTTATGTATATTAACTTATTTACTATTAGAAACTGTTGTTATTATCTCAGATAATACTAACAAAAACCAAGACTCAGAGAGAATAAGTTATTTGCTTAAGGTCACATGGATAGTGGGGGTGTGGTGCTGAGCATGCTCTCCATCCAAGTTTTCCCATCCTCTAGGTCTCACATCACGAATTGCCCCTCTCTATTGTAGACACTTTTTATGATATGACCCTGGTTTTAATTTTCCTCAAAGTACTTATTACTAATGATGCTATTCCCCCCTAGTTTGTTTGTTAATTGCTTATTTGCTCGATTAAAATATAACTTTCATAAAGTCATGGACTTTATCTGTTATCCTTATTACAGCACCCTCATCATCCAGGACAATATCTAGTAACTAGCTGATGATCCATAAATACGTTGTTGAGACAAAGAATATGGCAGGTAAAGAGCCTGGCATCTTCCCTCACAGAACTGATAGGCTCGTCAATTCTAGGGTACACACCAGAGTTGCATTTGTATTTGGTAAATGGTGTTATTCAGAGTCTCTAAGAATTATAGTTCTGCGGGAAGAAGGGTGAGACATAGTTCACACCCACTTGTGGGTGCTTAGAAAAAGACCCAGGAAGAGGCCAGGATTAAGCAGGACCCAGGACATATAAATTGCTTGAAAACATATCTTTTACTTTGTTCTAAGTCATCTAAGCCCAGCCCTGGTGATTCAAGAAATGAAAGAGAGCCTCTTTGAAGGAAGAGCTGGGAAACCCCATAGCCTTGATAAAAACACATGAAATGAGATGCTAACACCCCACATTGATCACCCTAGCAAGCCTGACTGCAGATGTTTATCCTAATCCTCCAATCCAGACACTTCCCTGAGATATGGTCAGGAGGGCTAATTGCTTCCATACATAAAAACGGAAACGCTCTCAGCCCAAGCAGCCGGCAAGATCTACATTAGCAGGAACAGCGGTAGACCCTGGGGCCGCGTCTCTGGTGAAAGAATAAAGCAGTGTCCGACCAGTGACAGCAACATCCATAACATCCAAATTGGATTCTTCCCTTGAAAATGAGCCACAGACTCCATCTCTCCCCCAACTGCTGCATATTAACAAACGTTAAAAAAAAAAAAAAAAATCTAACCGGGAGAAGAGATTTTCCTTGTTTTATTAGACTTTAAAATCACCCCGGACTCAATCTGGCACCAGAAGTGAATCCACAACAGCCTCAAAGGGAATGGATGGAAAAACAAATGACGTAGTTGAGTTTCTATATCAATCCATCAATTGAAGGATGGAAATAAGCATAAACGGATGCCTTCAAGCAGGAAAGTGAGACAAGGACTCACATCTCATAGCTTAATAGATAACAGGATGAGTTACTCTCAGGGTGGGAGCCGTGCCCAAGCTCAGGGCCTCTGATAAACCAAACAGAAAACGGCCTGTCGAGACACCACGCCGGGCTGGGTTTCCTGGTGGCATTTAGATCACTCATGTGGGGGCTGAAAGAGAGAGGTTAGTCATATATTAGGGACCGAACTCTCTGGATCCATCTGCGGAGCAGTTCTTAAAATGTTTTATTGATGGTATGATAGAGTGATGATTAATAATAGCCCATGATATGGAAAACAACATGCCTGGTTGATCATTAGAAAGTGAACGACAAGGAATAAAGGATTGCAATGTACTTAATTCGATTTTTTTTTTCCTCCTGTTACCAGAAATATATGGCATGGCTCTAGCCTTGAAAGAGCATACGATCTTTCTGAAAAGAGAAATATAGATGTGAAAAGTCTCCTTAACATTTTTCTTAATCTTCTTAACAAACAGATTTTTGATATTTCTGAAAGATGCCGCCTACATCTTTCTCCTCACAGAGAACATCACTGGAGAATAGAAAGCCACCCAGTTTCACTGGAACCTAATGGAATGGCTCTGACAGGCACTATCTTAAGTTCTGAGTTGCACAAAACCCGTATGGCAACTCCATAAAATGAACCACAATGTCATGAACGTGCCAAAGTGTGGACCGCGGGTTCTTATTTATGTCCCTTAATGCCCTGTAATTTAAAGAAGATTTTTTTTTAAAGCTAGATATAATCATAAAGATTATTTCATGGTCAAAAGTAAAATAATTAATATGTCCTTAGCTACCTTATACTTACCCTTCCTGGATAAACGTTTCCATGAAGACAATTTTATTCTAATATGGGTCTGATTTCTTTTTAATGAGCAATTCTATCCCAGACTCTCTATTCCTTCACCTCAGTGCACTTCTTGAATCTAAAAGGAAACACTCCAGGAGCAACACAAATTCAATTAAGAAAATTATTCAACTCCTACTAGCTGTGGCATACTGTAAGGAGTAAGTAGGCAGGGTCCCTGTTCTCACAGAGGTGAGGCTCTGGCGGGCGTTGGGGCAGCCAGGTTTCATACAAATAGATAGGCAGCTAGACAAGAAGAATGTCATAGGTGATAAGTGCTCAACTGAGACAGAACACATGCCTTGTTAGAGAGTGGCCAGATGGCTGCTTTTTCATTGTGTGGTTTTTTGTGTTTTTTTTAATGAATGGTCAAAGAAGACTCCTCTAAGAAGTTGACAGTACAATATGAAGGGCCAGGTGGATTGCAGATCAAGCCACCTTCAAAAGAAAGATAAGAACATTCAAAACTAAGCGAAGAGCACGTGCAAAGACAAAAAGGAGAGTTTGGCCTCTGGGTCCCACAGGGGAAGCATGGCGTAAGAGAGAGCTAAACACGGGACAGCTGGGCGGCAAGGCTTCGTTCATCAGAGAAGGAGGACAGGATTATGCTCTTAAGTGAGAGAGAATTTTACAAAGAAATAGGACACAGTTTGACTCAGAGTTTAAAAGTGTTCTTCCAGCTTCCATGTCAGGAATATAGAGTGTGGGGGCAGAGGTAGAAGGCATCGATTGCAAAGGTCCAGCAAAGAGAAGGTAGAAACCTGGACCAGGGTAAAAATGGCGGAATTGGTGGAAGGAGTAACATCCAGGGTATATGTGAGAGCTAGAAGTAGAACACAGAAATTCCAGACCACGTCCCGTTACATGAAACAATTCTGAAAGTCTTAAGTCTCAAAGTTTACATGTCATAAATAAGGGTTCAACTTTTAGAAATTTGTCCAGAGATGTATGAATGAGAAAAACTATTCAGCGTTCAAGGTTAAAAAAAAAGTATAAGGGAAACAAAATGGGGATTTTTAGATGTCTATCAAGATAAAGCTACTTAGATAAGTTGTGGATAAAGTATTTTCAGTTCTGATTACTTATGGTGTGAGTTTATATTTATGAACATGAAAGTATATCAGTATAGGTATTGTTAAAAAGAAGAAAGAAAATTGAATATTTACATTCATACAGTTTGTGCATAGAAAACTGTGGAAGGAAATACACAAAGCTATTTCTTCTTTTTTTAACATTTATTTATTGATTTTTAGATAGTGATGAAAAAGAGAGAGCAAGAAACATTGGTTTGCTGTTCCACTTATTTAGGCATTCATTGTTTGATTCTTGCTTGGATGTGCCCTGGTTGGGGTTGGAACTCTCAACCTTGGTGTACTGGGACAACACTAACCAACTGAGCCACCTGGCCAGGGCCCACAAAGCTATTTCTTACTGACTCTTTTTTTTATGAGTACATGTTACATTTTATCATTTAAAAATAGCAATAATAAATATATTCCCATCAAAGAAAAAGGGTTATTCAGCACCCACCTCAGTATCTTCATATTTATGGCTTTGTATAAACTATTTATGCAAATTTTTAGATATCCAGGTGTCAGTTCTCTATAGATTAAAATTTTTCTAACTGCCATGTATCTGTCTGCTAAGTCATTAACAATTTTTCAACTTACATCAATGCCCTCCAGAGCAGGCTTTAAAAACAGAAGTACCAACAAGACTTTTTACTGGCATTTAATACCAGAAAATGAGTGCCAAATTTTTATTTCTTTGATATGACACTTATTTTTTCATCAATGGATCTTTTACAAAACAGGGGCACCAGTGATTGTAACTAGTGGTTTTCTTGGACCTTCGTCAGGGAGCTTGTACCATAACTGATTTTGCTTCTCTAACATTGTCAAACCACACTAAAAGCATTCTGCTCACATGTTGTTTAATGCATTTCTACTCAACACCATACAGAAATAGACAAAAGACAGCATATTTTAATTGTTTAAATTGCAAGGTTAAATATTCCTGGTATGGTACAAGAGCGCTTGTGGTAAATATCTTCTATACTAAAATAATTTTCTGAGATGCCTTGCATGTATTTATTAGCATAGTCTTTCTGCTTCTTCCCTCCATTTTTGTACCTCTTTTTTCTTTACTGCTTCTTCTTTCTTTCCTTCTTTATTCATTAGGTTTAATTATTCACTCATCTATTAATTTGATAAATAGTTATTGAGTCCTACAATGTTCCAGACATTGCTAACTGCTGATGATTAAAAATGAGGTTGGCAGAGAATGTTTTCCTCAAAGAACCTGGAGCCCATCTAATGGGAAAGACAGAAACAGAAAGATCAAAAGAAAAACCATGCTAATGATGGAGTTTTTAGTGTGGACGGTGTTGATTTTTAAAACATAAAAGGAAAGTTTTTTTTAAAAAAAAGGAGAATCATTTCTTCTTTATGGGCCAACATCTTAGGTCTTGATCACTATAGTTAGTATTCTAGACTAAAATAGAATTTGGTGCAAAAAATTGAGAAGCAATCTTGGGATGGGGGGGATGGGGTCTTCTTGATGTCTGAGCAGCTGCACAAACATCACCAGGCTCAGCTGTGGCACGGCCCCAGGGCAGGGCAGGGCAGGGCAGGAAGGGCGATGCCCATGGAGGCTAAGGTGTGGCACGGCCCCAGGGCAGGGCAGGGCAGGGCAGGAAGGGCGATGCCCATGGAGTTGCAGAGGCGGGGGCTGAGGGAGGGCTGGCACTGTCAGGGCGCACTTGCACCCGGGCAGCTGAAGCACAGCGACTGGCACTGCCAGGGCGCACTTGTACCCGGGCAGCTGAAGCACAGCGACTGGCACTGTCAGGGCGCACTTGCACCCGGGCAGCTGAAGCACAGCGACTGGCACTGTCAGGGCGCACTTGTACCCGGGCAGCTGAAGCACAGCGACTGGCACTGTCAGGGCGCACTTGCACCCGGGCAGCTGAAGCACAGCGACTGGCACTGTCAGGGCGCACTTGCACCCGGGCAGCTGAAGCACAGCGACTGGCACTGTCAGGGCGCACTTGCACCCGGGCAGCTGAAGCACAGCGACTGGCACTGCCAGGGCGCACTTGCACCCGGGCAGCTGAAGCACAGCGACTGGCACTGTCAGGGCGCACTTGCACCCGGGCAGCTGAAGCACAGCGACTGGCACTGCCAGGGCGCACTTGCACCCGGGCAGCTGAAGCACAGCGACTGGCACTGCCAGGGCGCACTTGCACCCGGGCAGCTGAAGCACAGCGACTGGCACTGTCAGGGCGCACTTGTACCCGGGCAGCTGAAGCACAGCGAAGGTTCAGAGATGGGCGGGAGAGAGCTAAAGAGGTTGGTAAGAATTCTTCCCCAGGCTAGACGGAACCCCTCTGACACGGGAACCTCAGTTCTTTCTTACAGATCCCACTGCCTCATGCCAAGGAGCCCCAGGCTACCCAAAGTGGCTGCCATCCTAACTGCAGAGTGACTCAGACAGCCCTGAAACCAGGTGATCGGATGTGCAAGCTGGCTGGTTGCCACTGCAGAAGCCATTTTTCCCTGGAGACGTATGAAATAGTACCTGAAGTGTGTTGCTCTCAGGGCCTTTGTCCCAGTCTCAGACTCAGACCAGAGGCCACCGCCTTGGGCTCCAGCCTTTAGGGACCTCTCCTCTGGTTGTCCTTTGGTCATGCTGCTCTCTGTAGAGGAAAGCATTCAAAAGACCTAGGGAACATGACCGCACAAGGAGTTGATGGACCACTGCTCTTACTTGGTAAATATCAGAGGTATACCATGTCCTGGAATTTCCTCCCCAGTTGTCCCCAACTCTTGTTTCAGGCTACCTGCGTGCTTTCCCCCAGAAGTGTCCAAAGGGGCAGCTGTTTACAAGGTGGGGAGCTGGGTAGCGTCACTGTGAACGAAGCTTCGGGGTGCCTCTTGGTTGTCAGCATGTGAACATGTGAGGCCCCCAGCTGTATACAGTGGGACAGGGGTGGGAAAAGAAGGAAAGATTGTTTCTGGAACTGAAGGATGTTGCCAGAGGCCAGTGGCACAAGGGACCCATTACTGATGTAGAATCATCAGGAATCCAAGACTAGTAAATCTGATCCTCAACTCCGAGGTCCTTATAAAGTTATATCCACTAAGGACGGTACACAGATTCTGTGGTGTGCTACAGCCAGCTCAGAAAGTCTTGGGAGAGCCGGTTGTTATCATCCCTTGTGGGTGGAGCACAGAGCGCATTCCTAGCAGCTGAGGCTGATGCAATGCTGTGAGAACACTCCAGCTCCCTAAGCCTCCTGGGCACACCCAGGAAGGAAGCTCGCCTGCTATAAGGAAGTGACTCAGCGCCAACCACGCAGCTCCCTGATCTTTTCAGCCATTGGCTTTGAGGAACATGCTGTAACACCCTATAGGCTGAACCTGTGTATATAAGCTAGCTTACTTCCTGAATGAAGTGGATCTGTGTCACTGAACCTGGTCCCTGGAGTTGGGTCTTTGCATTGCTGTTGTCCTCACCCCCGGCAGGACTTGTCCACAATCCCTTTGCATCCCATATTCAGTGGCATCATATTGGTCGCGTAAAACTGATCATGGTGAATCTGTACTCTAGACATCAGCCAATTCTACGAATTGGCATTCCCACCACTGCCCTCTTAGAGACCCAATGCTAAACATTGGTTTTAACACTATGGTATTAAATATACTCTATTTAATGGCCTATGAGTTTAATTTATAACTTTTAATCTTTTAAACGTGCGGTATGTGGGTCTGTATACTTTACAAATGTCAGGGGTAAATTCCTCAGGGCAAAGATGGGTGATTGCATAGATACTGAAACTCCCTGAGAGACAGAGGGCCATGGCACACCAGACAGAAAAAAGGGTGACAATTCTCTCCTGGTACCATATGATGGTCACAAATGTCTATGATAAGATTCACTCTTTATTTGTTCTATCCCCATAGCTTAACAGCATAGGATTGTTGGAAATCTGTCAGGATATGTGATATTAAAAGGGTGAACAATCAGATTTTGTGGTTATAGGCTTAGATGGCTCCCCCTTTTGAGAAATGAAAAGAAAGGGTTTTTTTTTTATTTTAATTTAATTTAATTTGTTTTAGCTCTCTAGAACTCAGGAGTAACAAGGCCAGGTTATAAGATTATAAAGAATAGGAAACACCATTATAAGGAGCTTGTTTTATATGGGGGTGCATCCTAGAAATCTCCTTAACATAGATTTAGATATCTTCCAGGCCATTGTCTCTGACTTTTTTTTTCTATTTTAGGTTCCAGGAAAGGTTTCTTTAACTAATATCTTGAAATTCAAGTCTAACTTAATCTAAACTGCCTATATCTGGTTTTCCATACTTTAAAGTATATTAAAAAATACCTGAGAAAGTAATTAAAATGATGATTTTCATCCCTCAGATGTTGGGTCAGGTCCAGAAATTTGAATTTTTAACAAACTTCCCAGGTTTTCTTTTAATGAACACAGTCTATGGACAGTATATTGAAAATATTAACTCAGTTTCTAATATCAAATTTTAATAATTCCTTTCAACTATTTGGTATCATAGAAATGAACTAAATTTAATTGGTGGATTTAGCCAACTCAGACACCACAGGTGTTATAAACTGAATTTCCCCCCCCCCCCCAACCCCCAATTCATATGTTGAAGGTCTAATATGACTGTATTCGGAGATTAGGACTTTAAGGAGCTAATTAAATGAAGTATACTTATAAAGAGAGGAAGACACCAGGAGTGCATACACATATAGGAAGGGCCATATGTAGACAGAGCAAGAAGGTGACCGTCTGCAAGCCAGGAAGAGCAGGCTCACCCACACCAACCCTGCCAGCCTTTTGATCTTGGACTTTCAGCCTCCAGAACTCTAAGAATCTGAATTTCCATTGTTTTAAGGCAACCAGTCTGTGATATTCCATACAGCAGCCCAAGAAGACTAATACTATAAGCTAAACATTTTCATAAGAAGTGGCAAATGTCAGATGAAGTCAGTGTGATGTTCTTTAGCATGAAGAACTTATCTCTGCTGGAATCTCATGTTTAATTTCATCACGCTTTGACGGCAGGACTGTTCACAGTGGTCAGACCAAATGCCCTGATTCTGAAAATCTTTGTACGAGCACTTCCTAGGACCGACTCTCAAATTTCTTTTCCCTGTGCTTTCATGATTGACCGATATTTCCTGTGGCAAATTCATGTTCATTTTTTCCTTTAGCTTTTTAAACACAATATGCTTAGTGTTTGGTCTTTCTATCCAAAGACAGATCCTCTGTATTTTTCTAAGATGACTTCACATGTCTCTATTCAAAGTCATTCACTATGAGCTGCCTAGTCCTATTTGCAGAGAAATATCTCATTTTGGTGTGTGTACTGGGCATTTCAGAGCTTAGGGTGAGGAGAGGGTCTACCATGCATGCTCCAAAGTGAATTGTCCTTCAGTTTGGACTTCCAGAGTAGATCAAAGAATGGAAATAGGAAAGAATAATACAGCAAACCTATGTTTCTTGAGACAGTTGGTAGGAAGACAAAATATTTTCTTAGTAGGCAGAATAACTGATTAAGTGGGAAACTTCACCTCATGACCGTAACGGATAACCGAGTGTCTATACTTATTAAAATAGATGTCCCGGCATCCATAAAATGTGTTTCAATGTCTACTTCTTCTGAATACAGATTATTTTTTCCCTAGTCACTTTTCAATTGTAAGTATCTATTATAAATAAGTTAGTTTTAAATAAGCTATTTCTAAAAGCCCAGGGAAGTATATTTTTCACATTTCTTTTTATTTGCCATGGTAAAAAAAAGAAACCTCTGTCTCAGTCCCCGTGATTATTAAGTCATTTCTCCACAGCTTCCCAGGGACCCTCCGCTAACTAATTTCCATTTTCAGTTGCTGATCACTATGCTCATTCAACTAGAGTGATGGAGTTTCTTTTCATTGGTTTTAAAATAGGGTATTTTATGGAAGGTTTCTGCATATCGCTGTGGAAGGTGCCGTATGCCATTTGTTTTTGTTAAAAGTTTTATTCTGGTCATACGTGACTGGGGATGCCTGATGGGCCATTCGCTCCTGAATTTCCTGAGTTTATTGCTGGAGAAATGTAGTCTTCGTGTATCACAGAGAATGGAAGGAAATACTATTTATTATTAATAATTATCGTTTCTCTCTGCCAATGCCTTGCCCAAGGTGCCTTATCATATCATTCCCATTTCCAGAGAAATACACTGAGGACCAAATAAGTGAAGCATGTTAGCTTAGGTACAGAATGGCATGAAGTGGTGAACTGTACAGCTTCTTCTATTAAGAAGTGATGATAACTGACATGAATGTAACATGATCAATTTCCTAGGGCTTTCCATTTTAACACCGAAGTCCTTGCACTCTGTCAATCCTGGGCAAACTGGGACGGTCAGTCACCTTACCAAGTCCTCGGATCTTTTCATGGTGCCGCAGAGTTGGTTCGTGTTACGGTTTTATCTATAGATTTACTAAATCGAGTATTTTAAAAGAATATATTAGCATAAAGTAGACACTACATTAAAACTTTTTTTTATTTTCATTTTTTTCTTGGTTTAGAGAGAGAGAAAGAGAGAGTCAGAAACATCAATCAGTTTTCTGAATGTGCCCTGACCAGTAATCAAACCGGCAACCTTTGCATACCAGGACAATGTTTTAAGCAACCAAGCTATCCGGCCAGGGTTAGTTAAAAATATTAACTGGAGTTTTTCTTAGAATTAGTTAGCGAGGCCATTTCATGCTCATTGTTTTCAAGATAGAGTGTTCAACAGAGAATAAGGAGGTATTTCTTGGTCTGTTTCAAGTTTCGTTCCTCAAAGAAACCTGGAAAGCCTATAATAAGGACAATAAATTTGGCAGCATACATGATGATGTATAAATAAGAATTTATAACACTGAAAATGATGATGATGATGATGATGATGATGATGATGATGATGATAGTAAACTATTTTGGACAGTTGTTACAATATCGCAGATATTTTTCTCAGTGTTTGACAAGTGTTGTGTTACAATTTCCATATGAATTGTGTACACTTTATCCTACATATGGGGAAGTAAGGCACAGGGAGACTGGGTAAAGTTTTCAAGTTCACACAAGGATTACGGCAGATCCCACATTCAACCATAAGTAACGTGGCTCCAGATGGTGTGCTTTTAAGTACTGTGCTCTGCTGCTTCAGAAATAACATTGGTTGTAGACAGAGAGGGTCAATTAGAGGGGGAGGGATGAGGAATTAGATTCCAGCCGTTCCTTGAGAAGAAACTCAATAACTACTCAATCTTTCAGGGGCTGAGCCTTGGGGAGAACAGATAAGAAAATCAAGATATATTTAGAAGGAATCTGAGAAAAGAGTGAATTTATGTTCCGTTCCCAATTAAACCCAAAAAAGGGAAAGATCTCAGAGTTGAAACCACCTTGTGATTAGCCTAAGAATTCACTTCTAAAGTAACAGGGATCAATTAAGATTTGCTTCGTTTGTGCACAGAAAACCCCCCAAATGATGGAAGCTCAACTAAATAAGTAAATTCCGTTCTTTTTGTTCAAGAAGTCTATACACAGTAATTCCATGAATGTCAAGTGACAGGTTCCTTTATCACCATCATTTCTTATTTTCCAAAATGGCTCCAAATGAATGTGTGTGAAGTCATCACATTCATTTTTAAAAGCAGAAAGGAGGTTGAGAGAGAGAGAGAGAGAGAGAACAAAGGAACATTCTTTCTTCCAAAGTCTCACCCAACAACGTCCCCTTATACCTCGGTTGACCAGAGTTTAGTCACATTGCCCATGTGGTAGTAAGTATACAAAAAAGTGCAGTGTTTTATTAGGCATACTGCCATTTTTACACAAAATAAAAGTTCGGTTTTAACTAGGTTCAGGAGAGAATAGATAGTGTGTATAAACCGGCACTTTCAATCAGTAGACTCATATGTTAGCAATAGAAAAACAGTAATGGAAGGAATCAAGTAGCCCCTGAGTGGAAACAGTATGACCCAGCAATACTGAGGGATTCCTGAGTGCCAGAACATCCAAAATTACCTAAAAGATATTCAGACCCAGAAGACCCTAAGGCCAAGAGGGAGGTACAACACAGCAGCAACCCTCAAGGCAAATGAAAATAAACAAGTTGAGAAATGATCTTCCCTGACATGTAATACTGTGTAAACCCTCCCATTATTAAATCCTTCTTAAGTCCCTGAGAACTTGATACAATTCTAGATAAAGGATCTAGGAGCCTCAGTTGTGCTGAAATTCAATTTATTTCCACCACAGCATATTGGGGTGGACAGATTCATTTCAATTTAAGAATAGTTACATTTCTTTCACGTTTAAAATTGTAGACTGAGATTTGTAAAAATCACACGTGTAAGTGAAAATAGGGATGCCTCATTACTCGTTGGTAACAAGGTTGTGCTTGGAGCCAAATGAATATTTATGGTACCCTTTGATACCATTTGATTATGTCCCAACCCCTTCAGACCCTGTGAGTGTCACTATAAGTAATTCGGCACATAAATAAGCAATTTCATTTTGAATTATAACGCATATTTTGAATTCAACTGCATTCATTTGGGGGCCCTGCCCTGACAAAGTTCTATAACCTGGATGGCTTAAACAACAGAAATCATTTTCTTCCAGTTCTGGAGACTAGAAGTCTGAGTTCAAGGTGTTGTTAGAATTGGTTTCTTCTGAGGTCTCTCATCTTGGCTTGTAGATAGTCCCTCTTTCCCTAGGTCTTCACATTGTCTTCCTTCTATGTACGTCTGTGTCCTAATCTCTACTTTTTTTTTTTATAAAGACACCAATTATATTGGAATAGGGCCAATCTAATGACCTCACTTTAATTTAATAACCTTTTGAGAGGCCCTATCTCTAAATATAGTCACATTCTGAAGTTCTGGGAGTTAGAATTTCAACATATAAATTTGAGGAGACATGGTTCAGTTCTTAACACCAACTTTGCACCAACTTGATCCTGTGCTTATTATGCTATTGGGTTGCACTTCAGGATGACAGAAAGCTCAAGTCCTCATTATCAATAAGGACTATTGATTGAGTACCATCCGTGTGCCAGACCCTCTGTTTGGAGTTATAGGATCATAAGACCCTAGGTCGCCAGCTTGAGCACAGGTTCATCTGGTTTGAGCAAAGCTCACCAGCTTGGACACAACATCGCTGGCTCAAGCAAGGGGTTACTCGGTCTGCTGTAGCCCCCCAATCAAGGCACATATGAGAAAGCAATCAATGAACAACTAAGGTGTTGCAACGAAAAACTAATGATTGATGCTTCTCATCTCTCTCCGTTTCTGTCTCTCTGTCCTTATCTATCCTTCTCTCTGACTCTCTCTCTGTCTCTGCAAAAAAAAAAAAAAAAAAAAAAAATTATCCTTCCATGGAGGCAGGGAAGGGTTCAAATACTTAAATTATAAGTGAGCTTAGTGCTTTAGAATAACAAGTTTGTAATAAGCATACATGATGTAACTGAGTCGAGTTATGATATTTAGTAGTTGTGTAACCCTGGTTACGCATGTTAACTTTTCATTTTAAAGTATAGATAATCAGTTTTATATCAAGTTTTGTTAAATAACATGCTATATGACAAGAGCAATTTTTAAGCTCTAATCACACTCTACAATAGTTATTTCTGGAATCTATATTAATATTAATTATACATTGTGGTTTTCATGATGAGAAACACCCTCCATTATCTCTATGCATGTTCATTTTACTCATGAAAGGCCCCCCGATCCATTAGAAATTTCTGCACAGCTCTTTCTGATACTGCTGCCATTCTGCTTGGTAGGACTGAAGAGCACAAGGACGATATTCCTGTAGAGTCTATCACGCTCACCAGCTCTGTGTACAAGATGCTCTTTCTTTGTCTAGTTGACTTAATAGACACTGATTGAGGGCTTTTCTATGTCACTTTTCTCAGTATTATACATACTTTTTCAGGCTGTTCAAAACATCAGAGTATTGGGCTAGCAGATTAGGAAGAGGGCCTAGATGTGAAGAAATATTAAAAATCATTCTGTATCAGTTAGGTTTAGACAAGGTTATGTTGCCAGAATAAAATAATCCCAAATCTCAGTGGCTAAAAGTTTATTTCTTGCTCACACTACATATCCAACACAAGCAAGAAAGACTTTTTTCTTATTGTCATTTAAGAATAAGGTATAAGATAGGCTTTCCCTTAACATGTGTGCCCACCAAGAGAAAGTGGTAAATTATATAATTTGTACACACACAGATTACTTCAGCTCATATTTTCTGGGTTAAAGCAAGTCAAGTGGTTATGCTTAACTCCTACCATGTGTTTGGAAGAGAGATGGAAATAGTGAATAGCAATAATGTCTATCACTTAATAAATCATTTAATCCCTTTTACATGAGCAAAGGCTACTGTGTTTCAAGAAATGGTCTATGCACTGAAGATATAGGAGTAAACAGATTTCTCTTTGTCTTCATAAACCTTATGTGCTAATGGTTATATAATATGTCATGAGTGTACATCTGATGGATGATATCAAAGCAAGAAAAGTGGGTAGAGATGGTTTAGAGTGATTGCAACTCTATCTAGGCTGCTCAGAGAAAGTTTCACTGAAAATGTAAAATTTTAATAAATAACCAAGTCATGTGGCTAACTATTGGAGAGGTATGCAAGACAGAGAACAGCATGTGCAAAGGCCCTCAGGCAGGAGCATGCCTGGAATTCTTGCAGCATATTAATGTAAATGTGATTGAAGAAGAATGGAAAAGAGGAAGGTAGTGGGAGGAGAAAGAATCTACCATTTTGGGTCTGATGCAGTGGTCCCCAACCTTTTTTGGATCACGGACCGGTTTAATGTCAGAAAGTATTTTCACGGACCGGCCTTTAGGATGGGAGGGATAAATGTATCACGTGACCGAAACAAGCATCAAGAGTGAGTCTTAGACGGATGTAACAGAGGAAATATGGTCATTTTTAAAAAATAAAAATTCGTTCAGACTTGAATATAAATAAAGCGGAAATGATGTAAGTTACTTATTCTTTCTCTGCGGACCGGTACCAAATGGCCCACGGACCGGTACCAGTCTGCGGCCCAGGGGTTGGGGACCACTGTGATAGAGCATTAGAAAGATTATGATTATGAGTGAGATAAGAATGTGCAAACTGTTTGAAGAAAGAGAGACATGATCAAACTTACATTTTTAAGGACTCAAGACTTGGGAGGAAGGAAAGGCAGAAACAGAAAAGACTAGTTAGAGAAAGGGTGGTATCACGGGCAAAGGTAATAGCTTGAAAGTAGTATGAAGAGGTTAGATTCTGGATACATTTTGAAGTTAAGCCCAGTAAGATTTGTTCACCGGTTTGCTTTTAAATAGGATTTTAATTGAGTCTTGGTATAACAAAGTAAAGGCTGAGAAAAGGCGCTACTGAACTATGAGAAAGTTTAAATGGTGTGGACAGGATTCTCCCTTGCATAAATCAAGACAATCTAAATGCTTATTTTCTCCTTCACTTCTTCACTCTTTTGTACTCTCATATGATCATGCACTTACTTCTCTTTTAATCATTACATTACTTAACTTCTTGCATGACTACACAGAGAAGATAAGAGGCAGTAGCTATTTTTCTTCCCCCTCTACTTTCTTTGGAGTCTGGAATATTGCTTAGAACAGTGTGTGTGTGAATAGAAGTCACTATCTGAAGGGAATGCCCAGAGTGGCTTTAGATGTCTCACAGCTGAATGCTAGTGAAACAGGGTAGAAGCAAGTTTCCCTGACTGCGCCCTGCACCCTTTCCTGATGGGGCAATATTGCAACTATTTTACATACTACTGATTTTGAGCTTTATACCTTTTAATATTATTTTTAGATTAGCTGCTATTCTCCACCCTTTTTTTTTCTACAACTCATGGCTAGATTATTAAGGGGATACAAAACAAAGAACCTTAAAAGTGTCCCTGGATCTGAATAAGTGAAAACAGACACATTTGACACTCCTCCCTTCCCTGGGCACCCTTTATTCTTGAGTCATGTGCCTTACCTTCTAGGTTATATGCCAGTACATATACTAGGGAACTCATTTTCTCATAAATACTTATGGTGTACCTACTGTTTATCAGAGCCTGTGGTAGACTCTAGGGTTACAAATACAAATAATCCAGACAGTAACAAAGTAATTACAAGCACAGTCAATGTTACCAAAGTGAATGCAAGGAGCCCTCTAGGAGTTCAAAGTGTGGTTCAGGAAGTAAAGAATGATGAATTTGTACAGTGCTTCAACCAACTCATGATGGAAATTCTAAAGCAGCAGTTGGTAAACTGCAGCTTGTGGACCAGCTGCCCATTTGGGAATACAACTTTTTATTGGAGGAATGCTCTGTCCATTCTTTTAAGTTTTACCTATGGTGCTTTTCTACTACAATGACAGAGTTGAGTATTTGTGCTAGAAATTGTTAAGTTTTGCAAGACTTAAATATTTACTGTTTGGCCCCTTATTAAAAAGTATGCTGACCTCTGGTCTATAAAATGGCTAGTAACAACCACAGGGATACTCATAACTTGAGAGTGTCATGTGCATGAAAAACTATTCTTCCTGGGTCCATCCCATAAGGCTGGCATTGCCCACAAAGTGTTCAGCAGATTGGCCCATGAAAACCAGCCCAACAGATAAGGGCATTCCTCTAGGCTGGGTGGAAGGAGAGCATTCGTTCTTTTGGATTATTTTTTATACAAGGCCAAAAGAGTCTTCTAAACGTGCCTGTTGGTCTGTCTCTCATTCAAAATAGTGAGAAAATCAGCACAGAAATTTTTCTCAAACACAAGTGTTGATTTATTGACTTTGGCAACTATTCTTTCTTCTTTTTTTTTTCTTTTTTACAGGGTCAGAGAGAGAGTCAGAGAGAAGGATAGACAGACAGGAACAGAGAGAGATGAGAAGCATCAATCATCAGTTTTTTGTTGCAACACCATAGTTGTTGATTGATTGCTTTCTCATATGTGCCTTGACCGTGGGCCTTTAGCAGACCGAGTAACCCCTTGCTTGAGCCAGCAACCTTGGGTCCAAGCTGGTGAGCTTTTTGCTCAAGCTAGATGAGCCTGCGCTCAAGCTGGTGACCTTGGGGTCTTGAACCTGGGTCTTTCGCATCCCAGTCCAATGCACTATCCACTGCACCACCGCCTATTAGGCAACTTTGGCAACTCTTGAGCTCATGTTTTACCTTGTCATGACAACGAAGTTATTGAAATAGAAATTGAATCAAATTGACAGATACCAAAACTATAGCTGAACTGGCCCAACTACATTTTTTATTTATAGAAGTCATCATGGTGCATTATAGATGGAATTTAATGAAGACCAAAAATGTTCCCAAACTGAGAAACAGCCCAGAACAGAACAGCAAATTGACCAGCAGTTTTGTATTCATCAGGGTTGTACATAGAAGGCAATACAAGTGGTGTGCCTCAGAATCGGTGGTGCTGTGACACAGTGACTATTTTTGGGCAAAGAACAGTCCCCTACAATATAAAATAACTTTTGTCAGCCTCCTGCCTGATTCTAGGAGTTTTAAGAAATGTCGATAGCCACACATGCATTCTACTTCTGTATTTCTAAAGAATTCCTGTTATTCTTCCCACACAAGTTTTATATTCTTACTTTGTAATTAAAGTCACAATAAATTTAAACTCCTTGTTCCCTTCTAGTATTCAGCCACATGTGTTGAACACCCATCACTGTGATGGATTTACCATATGAGCAAGCTCAGTTAGAATGACAGAACAGGCCCTTTGTCTTTAAAAAAGGTATTACCAAAGGAGGGAAAAATAAATTTTGAAATTTTTTATGAAGCAGACATTAAAATACATGCCCATATTCACACACAAAAAAACCCATGAATGTAAAAGGTGTGAGAATGTGGGCTTTCCTCATGTGTTGGGTGAATTATTGTTTAAAGGTGCTCAGAAGTAATTTGGTGGACGTGAGCTTTGAATGGAATTTGGAAGGAAAGAATTCATGATTCATATGCAAGATACCTTAGATCAGGGGTTGGTAAACTAGAGTCCAAATCCATCTTTTTTTTTTTTTTTGCAAATAAAGTTTTATTGGTACACCATCATGCCCATTTGCTTCTGTCTTGTCAACAGATGCTTTTATTCTATAAGGACAGAATTGCTCAGTTGCAACTGAGTTGGTATAGCCTGCAAACCTAAAATCATTTACCATCTGGCTGTTTAAGAAGGGATTTTCTACTCTACCCTATAAAAGTAAGAAACTGGAGGAAGAGACACTTAGTTGCAAGAAGCCCTTATATTGGTAAAGTGATTGGGTATTTGCATATATTGGTCTTCCTTAAATTATTTCTGGTATAAGGATGGATATACATGAAAATTCATATATCAGATGATAATCACATCATTGCTTGAACCTTGATTTTCTTACCTGAAAACTAGGAATGCTGTCACCTGCACATCGATGGTTGAGAGGATTACATGACGAAACCCTATCCCCATGACACATGGCAGGGTTACCACCCTGGAGGTGACCTCCCCACTGTCACTGGGTGTAACCCCCATGCTGCCCTTTTACCGAATCAGTGTTGACTTACACCGATATTTCTAACTCTTCTAAATATTTTAGCACCTTCTTGTGAATGAGGGACTAGATTGTTTTTTTGCACCATTCCCCAAGATGGACTTCTGGGCTCCTTGAATTAGCCAAAGTGTGAACTGGAGTTTTAATCTGTGAATGTCTCATTATAAATGTGAAAGGGAATATAGGATTTTTGGCATTAACTCAAATATGTCCTCAGCCAGTTTGGATTTGTTGGGCATATATAATCTTTTAGTTTCAAAATTTAAGGAGAGAAACCTTTAAGAGGACTACATTATCCACGAAAAATATTCTAAGTACCGCCATGCTATAAAGTCCAGCTGTGAAACGAGTCCTACCTCATGTATAATGCACCAAATATCAAGCTGCAGAATGTAAAGTAATTTCTAGAATTATGGCTGGAGATGAACACATTTCTCTTTAAAGTTACTACTAAATTGAAATTCATGCAAATATGCTGTAGACATTTACATTCTTACATTCTAATTCCCCCAGCCCCTGTCTAGGATCTGAAATGTGCTTCATGTTCCCAAGTACTTTCACATTATTGGTTTTATCCCATAATTTGGTTTGAAAGAGAGGGTGAAAGTAGTTATTCCCTTTTTCTTCTGATAGAAAGACCAAGGTTCAACGAGTTAAGGGTCTGGTTCCAGATACACATTCAAGTTACCATTAATTCCCAGATTTTGTCAATTCTGAGCTCCTTGGGAAGGGAAATTTTACAGTACATAAAAATTATAGATAGATATATAGATAGATAAGTAGATAAATAGGTAGATAGTTGACTTATATGAAACTGTACATATGAACAGAGAAAAAGAGTTAGTTATAGAAATCACGTTCACTCTCTGCTATGCTAATGATTATTGCTCAGTATCTTTTAAGAGGATATTTCATGGGTTATGCTTCTATTCTGCAGTCACAAGGAGACACAGGACTCAATGCTTACATTGAGAAGGATATTATATGTTCCTCGATTCATAGAAACTTCAAGCCTGGAAATGGAGGAGTCTGGTTAATATCTCTAGAGACCCATAGGGAGTGTCACACTCCATAAATTTTTTTATGTATTTATATACAGTACTTGATCATCCACTCTTATCAAGAGGACACAAGTTAAGCACCTTCTATATGCAGCAGAGAAAACCCATTTGGCAAAGAAGCCTACCCATAGGTATGCACTAATTATACTAGCTTTAGTTTTACTATGTCAAAAGAAACATTCACCATGCTTAATGAGAGGCATTGGATTAATGTTGGGTATTTTCAGCAGGAGAAGGAATGTTCAGATGCTTGGGAAAACAGGCACTTGGAGGGTACAGTGAAGGTCACTTACATTGAAAAATCAGGTATTTCCATGGCTGCAGATAGATTCTCCAGTATGCCTATATGCCGTGTGTGTGTGTGTGTGTGTGTGTGTGTTAAATATGCACATGTATTTTAGGTACTTTTATTGCCACTGTTTAGTTTATAGAGCTAGGAGAACAACACTGTCTTGGCACAGGTGACCAGTCGACTCTCCCTGCATCTGAGAGCTCTCACTCTGTGTGCCACCTTGAGTGTTCTCCTGACAAATATTGTATAGAATGACTCGGGAGAGCTCTGAATGGCAACTAAGATGAAGCACATGGCAAGCTATCAATTTTATGTTCAAGGTATTCTCATTAAGAAACTCAGGAAATATATGCAAGATGCTCATGTCTTAGTAAGAGAACATTTTTTAAAAGCATCTACTAAGGGGAATTTTATGGTCAAATTCCAAAACTGACTTAAAGATATATCTATGTTCTGAAAAATCCATTTGTTTGACCAGCCTTCCATGATGGCTATAATTTCCACACTGAGCATCACCATCCCTTTATGTTTTAGCAGTTTTTTAGAATACCGCTAATAGTACATGTCTTCTCTAGAGTCAATACATGAAGAGTTGTGTCTTTACATTTTGTAGACAATAGGGAGTAAATTGGTATGTCTAAACAGTTTATCTACTAAAGCAAATTGTGCAGGACAGGTACATTTTGATTGAGAATACAGAGGAGGAAAACTTCTTTATTCAAGGATCTCCTGTTTCTCTGCTGAACATTATTTATTATTATTTTGTTTTACTGTGGAGGCTGAATGTCCATAAAGACACTAATTGCTAATCTGGCATTTGATGAAGGCAATGGCATCATATGAGACATACCAATGTGCAAAGCATAGAGGCTTCTACCTTAGGGGAAGAGCCCTTGAGAGTCATGAACAGAAAAACCATGTCAGTCCAAGTCAAGTCTGTCCTTCCTTAGCTTGTCCTCTGGTTGATCCTGCTCACTGACCACATACGGGATAGCTCAAGTAACAGAAGAGACTTTTGGGTGTCTTGAGACTACAGTGTAGCACTGTTGCCTGTCCAAAAGTACACGACAAGGCTTCTTTCCCAGGGGCTGCTGGCTATGTTCTTCCAGTGCTCCCTTAGGGTTCCAGGTCGCAGACCTTGAGCCAGCATCTTCATGTTAAATTAACCAATAAGATGAATCTTAAAAAGAAAAAAAAAAGATGTAGAAAAAAACTTACAGACTATGAAAGCAAGTACAAAGTTCCTACAGTCTCATTGTCCTGAGTCAAAGCCAAAACCTTCACAGTGACCAACAAGGGTCTCACACTCTCTGTGCCCCGCCCTATCTACCTGCCTAGCACCTCTCTGAACTCAGCTTTCTCTGCACTCACCACAGAGTAAGCTGAATGAAAGTGGGAGGTGGGGTGTTTACAGCACCTGGAATAGTACCTGGCAAAGAGCAGGCACACAGAGCATGTTCCTTTGAAGCAATACATGAATAATTAATGTGTTAACTGTCCCACAACCTGTCTGAGCCTTAGACTTCTTATTGGTAAAGAGGAGACCTGCACTGCCTTACCTTTCAGAGAAGCTGAGAAAGTTTCAGAGAGGATAAAAATGGTAACACACAGACAGCATCTGGCCGTGTTGGTACTCACATATTTTCGTTTTGATTTCTGTCCTCTTTTATTCTTATAGATGTAATAATCACTGTTAATATTTATTGTACTCTTTTTTTTTCTTTTTCTTTTTTATTGATTTTAATGGGGTGACATTAATCAATCAGGGTACATAGGTTTAGAGAAAACATCTCCAGGTTATTTTGACATTTGATTATGTTGCATACCCATCACCCAAAGTCATATAGTCTTCTGTCACCTTCTAACTGGTTTTCTTTGTGCCCCTCCCCTCCCCCCACCCCCTCTTTTTCCCTCCTCACCCCCAGTAACTACCACACTCTTGTTCATGTCTCTGAGTCTCATTTTTATGTCCCACCTATGTGTGGAATCATATAGTTATTAGTTTTTTCTGATTTACTTATTTCACTCAGTATAATGTTATCAAGGTCCATCCATGTTGTTGTAAATGATCCAATGTCATTATCTCTTGTGGCTGAGTAGTATTCCATAGTATATATGTACCACAGCTTCTTTATTCAGTCATCTATTGAAGGGCTTTTTGGTTGTTTCCATGTCCTGGCCACTGTGAACAATGCTGCAGTGAACATGGGGCTGCATATTGTACTCGTATAAAAGGGCTCAATGCTGAGTATTTAATAAGCATTATCTCCTGGAATTTCCTAAACTCTGTGAGCTAGAAACTATTATACCTCTTATTTTATAGATGAGGAATAGAAAGGTTCAATTATCTTTTTCAAGATTACACAGTTTGTGAGCACTTAAAGCAGGTTGCAAATTAGGTTTACCTGACACCGTAATCCCACTTGTAGTATAGTGTCATTGAAAATTGTGGTATTTAACTGTGCCATGGAGAGATGACTAACATGTCATCCATGCTCCAACAGCTGAAGTACAAAGGTGAACCTTGCTGGTGGACATCATAGTTCATTGACATGGTTGTTTGTTTTGTTTGTTTCAATCTGAAGAAACCTTTAAAAGCCCGGCTAATTGGGGAAGTTTTGCCTGGACCAGCCTCATAAAATTTATCCCTTATTCTAAAGGGTTGATGAGAAGGTCTTCATAATATATGAAATAGATTTATTAGCTATCATTCATTGCCAATTTGCAAGGAACTAGAATATAAAGTATGTTTGTACATATTATATTGTTATGGCATACTTTTGAATCCTCAGACCAATTCTATTACATAGGCATTAATTATCTTCACTTTACCAACAAGGTCATTGGAGAGGTTAGAATATTTCCCTGAAGCCTTATAGCTAGTATGTAGCAAAGCTCTTAAGAAATTATGGAATCTGAATTTCCCCAATTGATTTTCATAGGAGTTAACATAACTCAAGAACCTCATTCAGTCCAACTCTAACGCCTGTGCTCTTAACCATTATATTAAACTATAAAGAGCTATAGAAATGTGAAGATTTATTATGCCTTTTCTTATACCATTATTCCACATGGAAATTTCCACTCCGCAATGCCTTCATAAAAACTTTAAGTTTCTATCTACAGAAACCCTCTTTGTAATCAATTATTCAAGGAATTAAGTCAACAATCACTCTCACAAGGATCCAAAAACAAAAGCCAAAAGTGACTTTGGCATAATAAACCAAATACTCATCAAGTGGCTGTCTGACCACTTTGGCTGAATGGAGAAGCCGTAGCTGTGAAGTAACAGGCAGTTCAGATAAAGCATTTAAACGGGCTGCCTAAAACCAAAGGTTGGTAATCTTCCCAATGCCATGTGCCAAGGTTCTGACCTCTTCCTGGGCAGGAAGCAAGGTGGTAGGCTCTCCTCTCATTGCTGATGTTTTCAGTTGCCAAAGGCTCACGCCTGCCAGGTGCCAAATCAACTTCTAGTTGAGACTCAATGTGGAGAACACTTTTGTGGACTAAATTAGGCATCTGGAGAAATAGCATTAATTCTGTTAAGCTGCTCAAAAATAAGTCAGGAGCCTTTCAGTGCCCCACATGCTGCTTGTGCAATCAGTCAGCTGCATCTTGCAGCCAATGTTATCTTTCTTTTAAAAGGTTTTCCCAATATGGCTGGAAGACTTCTCACTTTTTCGACATGATCATTTGCTGTGTTTTAATCTACAAAGGAATTACTCAATGCCATTGTTCTCATGCTCTTCTACACTGGCTATCAATGCCAGCCACGTTGTCTGAGCTTAGGACAATTTAAATTCAGTGTGAAGCTTAGTGTGACTCCTAAACTCATTCATCAATATCTGCTTTAGTCTTGTAATACATGTCACCTTTATGGGATGCCTCCACACACAGAGACCCAGTCCCAATTTCTCTCTCTCTCTCTCTCTCTCTCTCTCTCTCTCTCTCTCTCTCACACACACACACACACACACACACACGCATTTGTATATTGGGCCTCACAGTCCCACCATAGGACAGACAGTACTACCTCCTCAGGGTGCACCAACAGCGAGATCAAAGAAATGATAAAATCCTATAAAATTGTAAGCCACCAGATTCATGACAGCACCCAAAAGTTTGACAGGAGGGCGTCATTAATTTTTGAGAAAATTCCCTGCTTTTTGGCAGAAATTCTGCCCACAGCTTCCCAACTAGCCTGCTTTAGGTATGGGGAGAAGCTATTTCTCCATTGTAAGTAACTTATCTGACTGACATCTTATTCTGCCAGGTAAATTACAAAGGAATTTGCACTTTACCCAGGCTCTGATTTAGTCACAAGACTAATACAAAAATTAGGGCCCTTCCTTCAGCCGTTTTTGAGTTCTTTTCAAATTTTCTTCATTAGGTTTTCCAAATATTCTGCTTTGCTACTGGAACAATAAATGATATTCGTACCAGGAGGTGTGGATGGAAATTTGAACTAAATCTTCTCAGAAGTAAGATCTAGATTGTGATATTGTATGAGGGATTAGGAGCAGATCACTTACCATGTCACATCCTCCTTAATTTCTGCATGCTGTGAGTTAAAATAAAATTAGAATTCCTTGAGCTGAAAAGGACTAAGCCTGAAGGAAGGAAGGAAAGAAGGAAGGAAGGAAGGAAGGAAGGAAGGAAGGAAGGAAGGAAGGAAGGAAGGAAGGAAGGAAGGAAGGAAGAGAGAGAGAGAGAGGGAGGGAAGAAGGAAAAAAGGAAGAAAGGAAGGAGAAAGAAAGAAAAGAAAAAAAGAAAAGAAAGAAAAAGAAATGAAGAAAAAGAAAGAAAGAAAGAAAGAAAGAAAGAAAGAAAGAAAGAAAGAAAGAAAGAAAGAAAGGGAAAGAAAGAAAGAGAAAGAAAGAAAGAAACCATGACAGTGTCTTTTAAGTTTCCTGATTTATGCCCTTTGGGCAACATCTCCCATCAATAGAGAATTTTTCAGAGGATATTATATTGTTTGGAAGTAGTTTTAATCTGTGTCTGAGCTTCAGCAAGACACTTATTTTAGATGGCTTGTGACTTAAGGAAGTTCTTGATTTATTACTGCATGAAAGGAACCTCAAACATCTCCCATTAAAGAAGACTTTATCCTACTCTATGACTTTTCAGTATCAATCTATTTTTAGGTAAAAAACAAAACCCCTATTGGCTGACACTTTAGTTACTCTATATTTGCAATGTGTTGATAGGAAACATTATTTTCCTTGTAATATTTATGGTTTAATTTGAACATCAGATACAACAGCATATTCTGTCTTTACATATGTACACACATACCAACCCCCACACAAATTTCATGAGGTGCCCATATAGCAAGTATCTATCATTCTATGATTCAAATTCTGAAGTGTATGCATCGTACTTTGTAATGGAGATGTTACATCAAATAACTCATCTAATTTTCCAATTAAGCTTGAGTATAGGTAAAACAGTTGTTATTCATATAAAACACACAAAACCCCAGAGGTATATGGGCTTTATAATATTATCTTATGTTCTACCAATGTGTTATCATTAATAAGAATGTTATAGTAATATAATATTTTCACATGAGAAAACAAGGTACACTATGATAATAGTCAGCAAGCCAAAGTCTCTTTTACAGCCATGCCAAACTCAGACTTTTTGTACTGTTGCCATCTTTTCAACTACAAATCCCTCAGGAAAAGACAAGTTAGATTCTCTCTCATTAAGCTCTCTCTCCAAGTAAAAAGGAGAAAAAAAAGGAGAGTAAATAGGAGGGGAAAAAAAGAGTAATCAAGATAAATAATATGTTAAGATCATATTTAACAATCAAAATTATGGTGCAGTCACTATAGAAAACAGTATGGAAGATCATAAAAAAAATTAAAAATAGAGCTATGACTCAGCAATCTCACTTCTGGGTATATATCCAAAAGAATTAAAATCAGGCTCTCGTAAAGACAGCTATATTCCCATGTTCATTGCAGTATTATTCACAATAGCCAAAATATGGAAAGTACTTATATATCTATAAAAGAATGAATAGATAAGAAAGAAGTTGGAGGGAAAATAATGGATGATATTACTCATATGTAAAATCTAAGAAAGCTCAACTCATAGAAATAGACTACTATGTTGGTTACCAGGGGTTGGAAGTGAGAGAAATGGTGAGATGTTGGTCAAAGAGTCTAAACTTCCAGTTTTAAGATGATCAAGTCCTAGGGGTATGATGTACAGCATAGTGACTATAGTTAGCAATACTACAGTATAGACTTCAAATTTCTAAGAGAGTAGATCTTAAATGTTTCCACTACAAAAAGGAAATGGCCATATGTGATCAGATGAGGTATTAGCTAATGCTCTGAGTGATAATTATTATGCAATAATTAAATGTATCAAATCAACAACTTGTACACCTTAAACTTTCACAATATTATAATGTCATTTATATCTCAATATAATGTCAATTATGTCTCAATAAAGCTTAAAACTGTATTCGCAAAGCAAAATATCAAAATTAATGCAAAAATACACAATGAACAAACTAGCAACATTTTAAATCAAGACAGGATTAAAATCACTTATTTCTTCATGACTTCTGAATTTCTTAATAGATCCATGGCAAACATTTATTTGTATTATTTGTGTAATAATATCTTTGGCCTTGATGTTGCACTAATTTTAAGTGTTACATCACTTTAATGTGTGATTCTTTCTCTCTGCCATGATGGTGAGTTATGAGAAGTCAGGAACTCTGGGTGTCCTTTTCTGTGGCAGTAGATTATTGATCATCGAGGACATGTTTAGCCCTAATTAAAGCTACATTTGGACGAAGAGAATAACATCTCTTTCCTTAAGATGCTATTTATTGAGATAAAAAAGTCCCAGAAGCGGCAGAGCATGGGAAGAAGAGCAGCGGTTTGGTCACAGGTCTGCCTGTGTGACCGCAGCCAAGTCCCTTAACTCCTCTGGTCCTCCATTGCCTTACCTGCGATATGATGACTATTTCAATATTTATCTTGTTGGGTGACTAAGGATTAAATGAAATAACCCATGGTGAATGCTCAACCAGTTGTAGACCCTGAGAATATTTTTATTCCCTTTTACTTAGCATCCTTTCTGCCGCCTCTCTTGATAATTTATGCTTTCAGCTTCAAGATTTCAACCAAGGAGATGATCCTTCCCATCCCTACAGCATCTTTGTAATATATAGTATACACTTAAGTGCTGGCTCATCCTCCCCTCCTTTCCCGACCCTGGGCATACACCAGGTGGCAGTGTCCCATTGAGGACAGGATTCTTCTAGCTTTTCAGCTCACTGACCAAGTGACCAGTTGCTTTGCCATCTCTCTATGCATGTTACAGGTCAATAGCATTAGCCTTGGGGCCTAGTTGATGTTCAATGTAAAAATAAACACTGGAAAACCTCTGTACACATTCTATTCCCCTTCAATGGGAGGAAAGCATTTCATTTACAAGGTCAACTGGAAGAGGTATATATGTAATGTTGAAGTAAACATACACTTCAAATAGTTTCTTTGTCAATATTTACATTTCTGTGCACTTTAATCTGCACAGAAAAATCTCTTTCTGTATCTGACACACAGGGCTGGGCTCCAGGGCTACGGACATGCGCGATGAGTGAGCTACTGTTCAGTAGAAGAGACAGAGTTTTATGCAACGCATAATAGTACATTGTGACCGTTGTTACGCTATTTAACAGAGATGGCTTCACACATTATTTTGTATAAATCTGTCTTGGAGTTAATGCATTTGGAGGGTTTTGCTAAGTTTACTTGCTTTCAGCCAAGAGATCTCAAATCTCACGGATGCCCAGTATTCTCCATTTAAAGATATGATGAACATTTCTATCTTGCTGTGATCCATCACATGTGTGATTTCGGAGGCTTTTATTATATCCAGCTTTCAATACTAAGAAAGATATACTCACTCATTCCTTCTGCTTCTATTAATTTATCCTACAAACATTTGTTACCAAGTGCCAAGCTCCTGCACTTGGGGAAATGAAAACATGACCAACGTATATAGCTCTACGTCCTGTTGGCCAGGAGTCTAATAAGAGGTTAATAACCAGTTAGAGTCTGAGGCTCAGGCAGGCGAGCAGGCTGTGAGTATATGAGTTTGTCTGCGTTTGTAGGTCTGCATGCACGGTGTAGCGGCTGCTACTGCTGTTCTGGGTGAGGTCCACGAACAGACGCCGTTATGGACACGAGGGGGGCGTTTGTGGATGAGTGTGCATACATGTGTGTGTTCTCCTTTGGTGTGTGAGTGTGACTGCCAAATTAAAGACCACCTCTCTGTGTGCTCCTCCCAAACCCACGTTATCACCTAGGATTGCTAAACTGGAGACCACTGGAGTCAGTGTCTTCTGGTCGCGTTTCATTCCTATTTGCCTTGTTCACTCCTTTCCTGCCTCTGACCTGAGCCACCCTGCCTCCGACCAGGGGCTGTCACGCCTTCCTGTGACCTCTCAGGACTCACAGGAATCTGATTTTCCTACAGACCCGCCAGCTGGGCTGCAGGAATCTGATCCACCCTTGGAGCTCGCACCGGCTCAGCAGTGGCATTTCGATGGAGGCAGCGCTCAGATTCCTGCCTCACTTGGGCCCCGATATGCACAAGGACACTGCCCATGGCATTTCAAAGACCAGCTCTGTCCCTGGGGAGGCTTGCCGTCCCCAGGAATCTTGCTGCCAACATCGGAGGAAGCTCAGCGAGGAGACAGCCATTGGCTCCCTGGGCCAAAGAGAACCCCAAAGGTGCCTATTAGAGCTGTGTGTGGCTGGCAGATCAAAGTTCAAATTCTGCTGGATAATTATCTGAGATTTAGATGAAAAGGGGTTTCTAAGCCCTCTCTTCTCCTCTCTCAAATTGTAGATATCCTGCTATTCCCTCTGTACAAGAGAGAAGAAATGAAATAGTCCCCTAATTCCTGACTGATCTGTGGCATACTGGAACTGCCATCTGCTGTATTTGGCTGCTGGAGATGCTTCGGGAAGCACTGTGGTGACTCTCTGTCCCTTTCTATGATTCACAGGGTCTGAGCCTGGGAACCAGCGTTTTCTGCTTTTTTTTTTTTTTACAAAAAGTATATCATGTTTTTCTGATACATTCTGAATGTAAACCTTAAATGAAAATGCTTGAATTTTCTTCTAATATGATTTACTGTGATTCTTTTATTTCCAGACTACAAAAAGGTCAGCATATGATACAAGGTCAGATAGAAGACAGGGACCAGGCCAAGATTAAAACTTGGAGTTGGTAGGCTCTTGGTTGAACCAGGTTATGAGTATTGTGAGGAACAGCTATGGTCAGCCAGTAAAGCAAGTCGTGGAACCTGAGCCATTGGCCAAACAGAGCAGGCTCTGGGGAAGAAGATCAGCCCCAAGACGGGGAGGGTGAGCTGAGGGGAGGGAGGAAGGCAGGTAGAGGTGTCCTGAAGGTAGCAGTGAATTTCAGCAGAACCCACTCACGTCACCCATTGCTCCCATCTTGAAAAATATACCTTTGAGTCACTGTAGAGATGGTATCATGTCAAAGAAAGTGGCCATATTGACTACTGAATATTGAGCATGGGTACTGTTCCAGAAGCAGGCGTCTTTCTAGCACATTCTTTGGTGGTAACAGAAATGATTTACTGAGAGGACAGTAAAGATAATACTCCAGGCTATCACTTGCCCAGACCCTGTCTGAGGTCCTAGAAGGGGCCCCAGAAATGTGTTCATACAGTCACAGGTTTCATAAAATTTACAAGGAATTTACAAAATTACAAATTAGTAATTAGAATATTTTTCTATACTTGTTCATACAGAATGAGCCCCGGGGCCCACACAGTCTATGCCCACCTTGGTAACCCAGGTACTGATGGGGAATCTGGCGTTGATGCTGCTACTAGCCATCTGTCACATTTTATACAGATAGTATTCAGAGCCTCACTATGCTCATCTGTAAAGTAGGGTTCCCTGTCCCACCCAATTGTGTAGAGTAATTCAGAGGATTGAATTACATCATAGTAGAATGGGAAGCCTAAGAAGCGTAAGTTACTATTTTATTTAATGATCCTGGATACTCTCCAAACCTACGGAAAGAAATGTTTAGTTTTAAACACAGAATGATATTCTGCAATGGTTCATGAATATATATGTGAAGACCCACTCAACTGTGTCCCGGGAGGGGTCAAAGTCTAGCTCTGGAATTGAACATGTACGGACCAACAGCTCTCCATTACTAATTTCACTAAGAGCAACCAGACCCCAAGTGACCCCCCAACAAGTAGTGACCCTCTCCACTTCCAAGACGACTTCACCAACCTTCCTGTGTCCCGAAGGGAGTCCACACAGGAGAATTAGAAATGGAATCCTCTGTTCTGTTTGCCTTGCAATAATTGGATGTGGCTCAGGACCAGTGGGAGAGTCACTGCCTACCAAGCCACTCTAAAGGCGTGGAAGCCCTTTCACACGTGGAGCAAAGTGAATGCAGAAGTCTGAGCACCGCTCAGCAGGACGCAGAAACACTTGAAAGACACTGTCTTCCGCAGCACCAGCATCTGGGCACAGCTGTTTCAGTCGGCCCAGAGCCCTGTGGATTCCTTTCTCCTGCCTGCAGACTGTTCATCCTCGGAGGAAAGGTGCGGTTGTGTAACTGACAGGTTCTCGCTCTCCCTTGGCGTCGGCCTTCTCCGTTAGTGAGTCCTGCAGGCTTCCCCCCACAGAGTGCCATGCCTGTCTCTGCTGACAAGAGGAGCGAGGATACTAAGGAATCTGTGGTAAATAAAGACAGTGCAAAACCTAAGATGCACCGAGCGCAGAAGATTCTTCACGCATATTATCTTATTTAATCCTCACTGGCACAATGAGAGGGAGATACTCTAATACCAATTTTGCAGAAAAGGAACTGGCATCTCAGGGACAGGAAGTAGCTTGCTAAAGGTCAACATGGAGTGAGAGAGAAAACCAGTGTCTGACCTTGGTCCTTTTGCATTCAAATCTCATATACTTTCTCTTCTACTCTGCCACTTTCTTTAAGGGAAAGAAAGGAAGGAAGGAAAGGAGGGAGGGAGGGAGGAAGGAAAAAAAGGAAGGAAGAAAAGGAAGGGAGGGAGGAAGGAAGGAAAGAAGGAAAGAGGCAGTGAAAGAGAGAGAGAAAGAGAAAGAAAGGACTATTTCCTTGTCCACAAATTACCAATTGGACATCCCCATGTGGAATGCAAAGCGATCAGCTTGTGTGACCACTTCTTAGTTTGCTTTTAATTCCACAGAACCATAATTGCTGCAGCTTAATTCTCCAAATGGCCATAGCATACATTGCTGGTTCCATGCCAATCCCCAGAGTCCTAGGGAAGCGAGTGACTCACAGGCTCTGAGCAGTGCCTGGTGGGGACTGTCAGTCAGGGCTCATTATCAAGAGCTCCTGCCCCAGACAAGCAAGGATTCCTCAGCTGCAACAAAGCAGCAGAATGGCCACTTCAACCTCCACCCAGCTCTATGTGTGTGGCTCCACAACGCCCTTGTCAGTAATGAAATGACCACCTGTGAGGTAGTGTGGAGGGATCCACACAGTTGTCAGGCATGCCGGCTGCACTGGGATGTTTTGAGTAGTTGGGATTTATGAGGAATGATCTCAGAGAGAGTAGTTCTTTTCTTCGAAGTGGGCCATCGTGAGTTCATGCCGGTGCAAGGGGCCGTACCAGGGTACTCATCTCCCTTTTAGTTGTGTGATTTGGGGGATGCTAAGTGAATATTTGATGATTATGTATACAAAATTGGATTTTTCCCTCTGCTTTTATTAACCCATTCATTCATGTGATAAATATGTTCTGAGCAACTACTGTAATCCATGCACCACACTGGGAACATGGAAAACAAAAATGCATTAAGTGAATAAAGCATAGGCTGTGTTCCCAGTAACTTCCAGTTCAAATAGGTAAATATGCATATACACAAATATAAACATCAAAGTGTTCTGTGTATGATAACATAAGTTCATTTAGGACTTAAACAAAAATATGTTAAATGGGATTTGGGAGGAGCAGGAGAGGAGTACTCAGAAAATCTTCATAGAAGAGGCCTTTCCTCGCAAGACAGCATTTGCAGGAAGAATAAAGGCTGTTGAATTAGATCAACATGAAATTAAAACCTAGTTCTGCTAACATTGGACTGTGTAATCATGACCTCGGTTTCACCTTTCTGAGCCTCATTTGTAGTGAGGATAAAACCACCCATGCTCACCTCAGAGTGTTGTGAATCTTGAGTGAAATTCATGTTAGACAATTCAAAGAGAAATTTTTACAGTTGGGTATAATTCAGTACTTTTCCAGGAAGAGAGTCCCTCTGCGTCAGATGGGTGATTTTCTCAGTCATGCTGTCTGAACTTTGGTATGTGAATGTTTCCTTTTACCCATCTAAGATGAGCCAAGAGCAGAGAACCTTGACCTCAGAGATTAGAACTGTGAGCTAACCTTAGCAACACCCAAGTACACATGGTGGATGGCAATGCCCATTGTCCCCTTGAGGAATGATGATGTATTTGTAACATAAAAGAATGCCTTAGCCTCTACCTCATGCTGTCCTTCTGAAACAATGAGAATGTCAGATATTCATATTAATATATGGAGGCATGACAGAAGACAAATAGATGTGACTTATTCTGCAACCTTCTTTTTTCAGAATAGTTAATTTTCTGTTATATTTGTGGATCTGAGGCAGCTTAATAGACATAGCAACCAGTCCATGAAAGATAGCAGTGATTATTATTACTGCATTGGTCATGGTTCTCTATTGCAAGCAAGAAAAAGAAAAGGCTGACTGGCCTATTATGAAAAAGAGTTTATTGAAAAGGTATTGGAAACCCAAGTTAGAGACACCTTCAGGACTAGAGGCAGAGAAGAAAGAATAAGCTAGTGAGAGTCAATGGAAAAGGAGACAGCCACGTGGAGAGAGGACTTGTATAAGAAAAACATCAGGAATAAAGTTGGGAAAACACATTTAGACCAAGCCTTCAGGGATGGAGTCTACTAGAATGCCTTGCTTAGGATACCTGAAGTTAAGGCTGTAGGCAGGAGAAAATGCTAAAAGCCTGGGCTGTTTACTCCAAACAACTTGTGGTAGAGATACTATTGTCTTGGATATTTTGTTAAGTGCTAGAAATAACAAAAATAAGTTTGATTTTTTTTTCTTTTTTAAAAAATTTCATTTAGAAAATTAAATTTAACAGGGTGACATTGATCAATTAGAGTACATAGGTTTTAGGTGAACATTTCTATAGCATTTGAACTGTTGTATATCCATCACCCAAAGTCAAATCATTTTCCATCACCTTATATTTGTCCCTCTTTACACCCTTCCCCCACCCCTCCTCCACACCCCCTCCCTAATGTTAAGATAAATCATTTGGTTATTTTCAAGAGAAGAAATGGCCAATCCAAATGTGGCCTTATGTGGAGATATTCAAAAGGGGAATAAAGAGCCAAAATAAATGACATTTGAGACAAAAATGTATAAGATGTCTAAATAGAGACCACTGTTTTTATCACTAGCTTACTGTGTGAGATTGGACACACTGTGTAGTCTCTGTGGTTTTCAGTTTCATCGGCTGAAAAATAAATGATTTCTAAGTATCTATCTGTGATGGCGCATAGGTCTGTGATTAGATAGAAGGCTGAAGAAGAGAGACAATTCACAGGTGATTCCACCATTATAAGATTGGAGAACTGGATGAATGATGAATCTAGTGACAAAAATAATGTCGACATTTTTCATCTCAACCGGAAACTACTATGACCTTGCCTCAAAGTGGAACAACAACAACAACAACAAAAGAACTAGTGCATCAGAATGTCTTTGTTAAAAAAGTTACATTCAATTTTGGAGCTTAAGAATAGATAATGTATTGGGAGGCAACAGATATGCATATAGATGAAGCCTAATTTAATGCAAACCTGTTAGTTTATTTATGTTATTAATAAGATACCCTGGAGGATATAAACCAATTAAAAACCCATTTCAATTATTAATTGGGTCCCCTAATTGAAGGGACATAATAAATTAATTAAAATGTACTCAGCTCTATTCACTAAGGAAAACATCGAAGTCAGGGAATGGATTGGATGGACAGATCTGAGCTGAACTCTTACACTGGACCCTACCCAACTGCACATAGAAAAAGTAGTCAGATCCACGCAGAAGGTGTTGGAATGAGAAGATCAGGAGAAGGAGATACAAAGATGGATTTTCCACTTGGTTCTGTGGATGCAGTGTCATGGACTTGCCAATGAAACTCAGCAAGTCTTAGTTTATTTACATATAAATGTGAACTCATTGAATCAAATCGTTTAAAATGTTCTTCTTTTGTTCTGGCCATTATATGACTCACAAAAAAATACATGAGCCAAAAATGTCAGTCCTCAAACTCCCAGTGGTAATAAATCATTAACTGAGCATTTACTGAGCACACTCTGAGTGTGGGCATTAGAGTGTGGGCACTCTAATCTGTGCCCACTGTCCAAGGACACGAAAAGGAGAAAACAGTTCTTGCGGTCCAGCAGCCACTGTCTCAGGGTGTCAGAAATGGGTGCTGAATCTGTACAGAGAAGGGGTGATTAAAAACACGTGCTACCCTGGCCTCAAATCACAGCTCTGCTGATATCCATGATCCCTCAATTAAAAATGGGAACCAGGATATCTCAGAGGGTGAGTTAAATGAGACAAATATAAAGGTTATAACCCAACCCGTGGTAGATGGTAGGTGTCTGTTTAATTTCCCACATCCTCTCTCTGTAAATAAAGATGTCTTTGCACTCTACGGAGGTCTCTGGAGGATGTCACATTGCTGAAGAAAAGTGTCTTTTCCTGTTACTTGGGACTGACGAGTTAGCCAGCGTTTAAGAGAGTATAAAACAACAAATGGTTTTCTTGGTCAATGTTTAATAGATTAAAATAAGAAGCTCTTGTGTAAGAGGAAAATAATTGTTTTCTAAAGTCCTTGTTTCAGCTTGGACCCCCACTTTCAGAGAAAGTTCCACCTGCCTGAGAGTACTTGGTATTTTCAGATGTTGCAGTGCTACAAAGGTAATGATTTTAATGAGCAGTTCTCTGATTTCTAATAGAGTTGAGGATATTGTCATATGATTTTGAGTCCATTTTTGTTTTCCCTATTCTAAAAGTCTTGTTCACATTTTGCCCAGTTTTATATTGGATTCTTTGTCTTTTTTTTATTATTGATTTAAAGAAGTTATTTACAAATTTTGTGTACTAATCCTTTTCTGGTTTTCTATGTTGAGAATGTTTTTGCAGGTTTTCTCTTTATAATCTCTGTAGGGTGTCTTTTGAGAAATAGATCTTAATTTAATTTTATTTTTAACATGTTTTCTCTGCCTTATTTTTTATGTGAAAATATTTTATTTGAATAGGTGTTTATTTTTCATTGAATTTATTGGGGTGACATTGTTTCATAAAATTATATAGGTTTCAGCTGTACAATTCTATAATACATCAAACACAAAACACAGATCTTCATTTTAATTTAGCTTTTCTTTTGTGGTTTCAGCTTTTATCCCTTGTTTAAGAAACTATTTTTTTTTAAGTCTAGAGTCATAAATATGTTATACTACCTTTCTTTGTAAAGTTGGATTTTATATTTAAATCTTTGATTTATCTGGCATTTTGTTTTGTATACAAACATTTTTGAATAGGTACAGTATCAGGTAAGGTTCCATTTGTTTTATTTATTTTCTTCTGTAAACAAGCATCCCATACATGTTTAATACTAGCCAATCTTTCCACTGATAATATAATTGATTGACTGCTATGTATTAAGTTTTTAAATATGGGTGGTTATGGTTCTCACTTCTCTATCCCATAAAATATTTGTTTCCATTATCTATATTGATAGTAAATCTTTTATGTTGGGACAGCATGAGTCTTCCTCAGTTACTTCTTTAGAAATATCTTGCCTGCTTTTGGCCTTTTAGTCTGCCATTTATACTGTTCTATACTCAGCTTGTCAATATTCTGTTAAATAATTATTACAGCTCCCATTAATGTCTGGATCATTCAGGAAGAAATTACCTTTAAGATATTGAATGCTTTCACTCAGTACCATGACATTTGTGTCTGTTAGTTTCATGTTTTATTTTTTATAAATTTTTACCATTTTCTCCATTAAAGTCTTGTACATATTTTTTTTGCTCCTAGATAAATTCTTGTGTGCATTTGCTTTTATTTATATCTATTTCTTTTGTTACTTTTGAAAATGATACTGATATATACAAACAAAATCAAATTTTATGTACTGAATTGTGTGCATTGATATCATATATGTCTATTAATATTATACCTGGAATATTATAATGGTATATACAAAATAGTTAATATTTCTCTATTGACATATTTTTCAGAAAACACTGCTAAATTTTATTTAGTCTAATAATTTGTTTTAATATTTTTTTATTCTCTTTATTGGGTTAAGGAAGTGTATTTTTATTCCTAATTTTCTGGGAATTATCAATGTAGATATAAAATTATTATTGAATTCTGTCACAAACTTTTTAGGTTTCTAATGAAATGATAATAATGTGCTATCAATGTGAATAATTACACTGTAGGTTTTAAAATATATCAAATTGTTATTATTTCAAGCAGAGTGGTAATGAAGGGATATCTTTCTTGTTCACTGATGGATTGGGGATGGCCAATTAGTCTTCTCTTATTTATACTCATAAGAGTGGCCTGTAATTTTCTAGAGCTGTCTTCCTCTAGATTTGGTATCACATTTACAGTAGGCTCATAAAGATTTGATGTTTTTTTCTAATATTTTATGTCCTGAAATGCTTTGTATAAGATTGGATTATCTGCTTCTTGAATTTCTGATAGGATTCACAAAGAAAACATTTGGACATAGTGGTTTTTTTTTATGGGATGTTTTAATGACTGACTTCATTTTTGAATAGGTACAGGATTACTCAGTTTTTCTGTTTCTTCTGCAGCAGTTTTAGTTATCCATTTATCTATTTTTTTAGTTGATAATAGTATCTGGTTCTCATTTCAGTCTTCAAGTGCATCCTGAGTTATGTCGTCATTATGCATAGGTATATTCATTGACATTTTCCAATAAACTATCTTTTATGTTTCTATTGAATATATACATAATAGTTTTTTTTTCTTTTTCATTATTTCTGCCACAATCTTTATGATTTGCTTTATTATTTGTTCTTTCTTTTACTTCTTTCTTTCTCTCTTTTTAAAATTAGGATAAATACTTAATATGTCAACTTTCAAGTTTTCTTCATTTCTAATTTGAGTAACAACTAAATATTATCCTGTAATTACTGTGAAATATAGCTGCTTCCAGCAAAATTTGGTGCAGTGTTCTTATTGTTATTTTAAGTATTGTTAAATTTCCATTATAATTACTTTTTTGACACTGATTTTTCCAAAATATATTTTTAAAATATATTTTAAAATTTATAATAATAAAAAAGATTTGAGTTATATCTTTGGTTTTTACTTCTAGCTTAATTGAGTTGATCAAAGATTATGACTAATTTTTTTTAATAATTTTATTTTTTTAATGGGGCGACATCAATAAATCAGGATACATATATTCAAAGATAACATGTCCAGGTTATCTTGTCATTCAATTATGTTGTATACCCATCACCCAAAGTCAGATTGTCCTCTGTCACCTTCTATCTAGTTTTCTTTGTGCCCCTCCCCCTCCCCCTTTCCCTCTCCCTCTCACCCCTTCCCCTGTAACCACCACACTCTTATCAATGTCTCTTAATCTCACTTTTATGTCCCACCTATGTATGGAATAATGCAGTTCCTGTTTTTTTCTGATTTACTTATTTCACTTCGTATAATGTTATCAAGATCCCACCATTTTGCTGTAAATGATCCGATGTCATCATTTCTTATGGCTGAGTAGTGTTCCATAGTGTATATGTGCCACATCTTCTTTATCCAGTCATCTATTGATGGGCTTTTTGGTTGTTTTCATGTCCTGGCCACTGTGAACAATGCTGCAATGAACATGGGGCTGCATGTGTCTTTACGTATCAAGGTTTCTAAGTTTTGGGGATATATACCCAGGAGAGGGATTGCTGAGTCATGAGGTAGTTCTATTTTCAGTTTTTTGAGGAACCACCATACTTTCTTCCATAGTGGTTGTACTACTTTACAGTCCCACCAACAGTGTATGAGGGTTCCTTTTTCTCCACAGCCTCTCCAACATTTGCTATTACCTGTCTTGTTAATAATAGCTAATCTAACAGGTGTGAGGTGGTATCTCATTGCTGTTTTGATTTGCATTTCTCTAATAACTAAAGAAGATGAGCATCTTTTCATATATCTGTTGGCCATTTGTATTTCTTCCTGGAAGAAGTGTCTGTTCATGTCCTCTTCCCATTTTTTTATTGGATTGTTTGTTTGTTTGTTGTTGAGTTTTATGAGTTCTTTGTATATTTTGGATATTAGGCCCTTATCTGAGCTGTTGTTTGAAAATATCATTTCCCATTTAGTTGGCTATGACTCTAATTTTTAAAAGTTAATTAGACCTTGATTTTAAGCTAAATTATGCCATTTATGCAATTTTTTTATTTCTAAGATACATTACTAGGAATTATAAATATGGATTTGTTATATTGTTCTATATTTATTCTTCTTGTGTTTAGTAAAGCTTCTCAACTTAAAATCATTTTTATATTAATATAGCTATATAATATATGACTAGATTTGGGTTTATAATTTTTCTATCTTTGACTTACAATTGTGTTTCATCTTTCCGAACTTTTTGCTGTGTTTTTAAATAAAACTACCAGAAGTTTTTTTCTAACCTAATAAAAAAAAAATATTTGACTTTTACTTATTGATTAGTCCACAAACCAAAATTATAATAACTCACATATTTTGTTATATTTCTATGATATTATTTTGTATTTTAATTTGTTATAATCTATTCTTTTAAAACACACTTCTATTTACTGATTTTAGAAAGAGATAAAGGAAAAGAGAGAGAGAGAAACAAAAACATTCGTTTGTTATTCCACATATTTATGTATTCATTGGTTGATTCTTATAGGTGCCCTGACCAGGGATCAAATCCACAGTCTTCGTGTATTGGGTTGATGCTCTAATCAACTGAGCTACTCATCCAGGGCAGTTCTGATCTATTCTTAAATATACTTTCTTCACCAATTTTTCTTTTAATGGTTAATTTTTTTGTGGGGTAGTTGCCCCCAAGATTTGTTTTTCCCTTTAATGTTATACACTTTGTATGCTCTTTAATGTTTAGCCCTTGAAAATTTTAACAAAACAAATAGTTAAAAATAACTCAATGTGTCAACTCTCCTGACTGCTTTCCAACTTATATGCTTTGACTAGGGTTTCCAGATTATTTAGATTTATATTTTAAACCACATTCATTGAACATTATTCTTATTATTTTTAGCAACCAATGCTTAATATATTCAAATATTTTTATTTGTTCATGATCCTCTTGAATATCTGAATTTGCTTCTAACACTATTTTTCTTCTTCCTAATGTATGCCCTTTTCTTTTAAGCATAATTCATTCTTTAAGTTTCTGTTTATATTTCTGAAAGTCTATTTTTTTTGGGGGGGGGGGCTACTATTTTTGAAAGATAGAATTCTGTTGAGACTCAAACTAGATTAACTGTTAGTTTTTTAACATTTCATAACTTTCAGGTCATCAATTCACTATGTTCTGATTTCCTGGTACATGATGAGAAATCTTCCTCTAACTATGTCTTCTTTATAGGTATTCTATGTCTCTTCTTTAGATATTTTAAAGGCCATTGGTTTGTCTTTGATGTCTGCAGTTAGGAAAATAAACTTATCTATGGATGGATTGCTTTTTATTTATCTTTAAACTAAAGATTGATAATTTTTAGAAATTCAAGAAAAATTTTAGATACTATCTCTTTGATTACAGGCTTTCCCCCATTTTCTCTGTATTCTGCCTCTGACATTCTAAATAGAAGTAATTCTTTAAAAATATTTTTTCATCTTTCTATTTTGTATGATATTATTTATTTGGTGTTTTTCCCAATTCTCTGATGACTAACATTTGCTCAGTCTTCTAAAATAGACCTGACCTGTAGTGGCACAGTGGATAAAGCATCGACCTGGAAATGCTGAGATTGCTGGTTCGAAACCCTGGGCTTGCCTGGTCAAGGCACATATGGGAGTTGATGCTTCTAGCTCCTCCCCCCTTCTCTCTCTCTATCTCTCTCTCTCCTCTCTAAAAAAAAAAAATGAATAAATAAATAAATAAAATCTTCTAAAATAAGCTAATTTTTCCTGTGTTTTACAGATATGATTCTCTAGTACTGTTTTATATGGTCTTCATTCATGGTAAGTTTTGCCTTGTGAACATATTTTCATATAGTAGAATTTGTCAGCAATTTCTTTGATGGTGTTAGAATTTTTTCTCTAAAAATGTATTATATACTCCAGGTTTATATAATAAATGTTCTCTGGTTTTCAGAAATTCATTTTATATATTTGAATTACCTAGATTTCAATTGGGAGAAAAGAAAAATATATTTTGAAAATATGAATACCTATACTGATTTCATTAGATTGCAAGTTCCTTCAGGGAAGTGATTTTGGTTTACTTTCATTAAATATACAGCAGTAACCTCAGTAGTTAACAAAAAGTAGTTACTTTATATAGTTTTAAAGTAACTTTATAAACAAATGAATGACTTTAATAATGTATAAACTAATACATTACCTCACAATTCCTGTCCTCAGAAGTCCTATGTGAAAGGTAATACAGGCTATACTAAATAAAATCATATATAATGCATACCATTAATTTTGTGTTAGCATGCACCATCTATGTTTATGTATTTTATTATCTAATTTATATATTATTTTATTATGCTCTTAATAAATACTTTTAATAACTATACTTAATTATAATGTTGATAAATTGATTCACTTTATGTTCATTTACCATGTTTAATTAAACTAGTTCTTTGATGTTGACAATTAAATTGTATCCAGTTGTTTTAATTATAATAGATGATATTTCATAAACTTATTTGTGCAGCTAGAAATGTGTTTCTACTATGGCATGACCAGTGTTGACAGTAATAGCCTTGTACTCATAAAGGTATAAGTTGAAAGCTAACTTTATTTCTTACCAGAAAATTAATTGACCTCCCTGGGCTTGCTAGACCTGGATCCATGAGATTTAAATTTTAAATAAGCTCTGGACTTCACCGGTATAGTCTCAACTAATGTTAATTGACCCTACCCCCTTGACTTCCTTCTTATAATAAATACATATGAGTAGAATTTAGTCAAAGAGTATGAACATCTAATGGTTTCTGCTAAGTATTTAACTGATAGCAACTGTCTGAATCAATGACTCATAGCATATTTAGTCTTAGAAAGCATAGCAAAAATGAGCATGGCTCATGCCACATAAATAATATAATCTATGAATAATGTATCTCCGATTTACAGATGAAGAAGTGAGGTCCAGAGAGGTTAAATGATTTTCCAAAATCACACAGCTGATAAATGCCAGAAAAGTGTCAAATTCGAACCCAGGAATTTAATGTTATGATGCCTGAAACGTTTATATACATCTCCCTGACACTAATTGCTTCGTATATTAAGGAGAAAAACACATTTTGACTAGGTCTCTGAATTTAAAATTGCACAAGAGTTAGGATGGCCCCCCCTTTCAGCCCTTAGTCATTCCCCACTTAGTCATACTGTGCTTCAGCTATTCATTTCACAAATATGCATGCCTCCTCAGCTGGTCTGAAGCTTCTTTAAGAGTTAGACTAATTTTGCATGCTTCTTCTGAATCCTCTATAACGTCTCCCATAGTGGATAATCAGTAAACACTTACTGCCTGGTGTTTAGACAGTCTAAATGCCTCATTTCCCTGTGAAACGGTCCTAATAAACCAAAGGAAAATAAAAGTTGTCATAGAAAACAAAACCACAAAGAAAAATAAATGCATCTAAAGGTCATGTTAGACACATTATAAAGAGTAGCCAGATCAGAATTCTCTCACAATTTTAGTGAAAAGAAGCCCACTATATTTTTTCTAGAGGTCTGAGAATAAGAGAGAATATTGATGCCAGAAACCTCCTGGCTGGTAATCCTGCCAGTCTGGGATGTGGGTGGGTAATAACCAACCGACATGGACCTTTATCACGGAATGCTTTACAGTTGTGCAGCTCGTCTCAACCCACCTTAGAAACCCAACTGGTCTAAATTACCACCATATCATGCTCAACATGGTGAATTTTTTTTATTGCTGTTTCTGTTTGGAGAGATTGAAGAGTTAACTGCAATCAAGAGGCAGCAGGAAATATGGAAAGAAAAATCAAACTGATTGTGATGATTGCATTTGCCACCAGCAGGCAGAATAAGCTGGAACCACTTTCCTGATATAGGGAACTTTAGTAAGAGGTGCAGGGTAACTCCCTTAACTTCACAGGGAGGGAGGGAGTCGAGATCAATGTGATAATGTATTATCATGGGTCCTGTAATAGGCACTGAGCAAACGGTGCTATCACCATGATTAAAAGATTACTTATGAGGAACGCCTCCTTTCCATCCTTGTATAGCTATCTGGGTTTGGAGAGTATCCATTTATTACAAATATAAATTAAGATATGCTTAGCAGTATAAAGTGCATATATATATATATACTTATAAAGGTAATAAAGTACATATATAAAGGCATAAAAGTCAATAATTATATATATATATATTTTTACAGAGACAGAGAGTCAGAGAGAGGGATAGATAGGAACAGACAGACAGCAATGGAGAGAGATGAGAAGCATCAATCATTAGTTTTTCGTTGCGACACCTTAGTTGTTCATTGATTGCTTTCTCATATGTGCCTTGACCGTGAGCCTTCAGCAGACTGAGTAACCCCTTGCTCGAGCCAGAGACCTTGGGTCCAAGCTGGTGAGCTTTTGCTAAAACCAGATGAACCCGCGCTCAAGCTGGCGACCTTAGGGTCTCGAACCTGGGTCTTCCGCATCCCAGTCCGATGCTCTATCCACTGCGCCACTGCCTGGTCAGGCCAATAATTATATTTATACTGCTTCCACTGTGACTAAACTTATAGAATTATACTTATATACATATAAATAAATCAAATTACTATATAGTCTTCATGTTGAATTATAAAATGAAAGAATTATCCTTGAGATACAGTTAGAAAAATTATTGACAAGGAAAAAATTTCCTCATGAATGTCATTTTTATATTTGGGGAAAAATTTTTCCCCATTGAGTAATCTAATTTTTTTTTTTAGTAAACTTAAATAATAAAACCATCACTTAAAACATGAATTGAATAAGGGTCAGACAATTTTCCCCAAATCTGCCAAGTGGATGACAAGAGTATTGACTGTTCATGTGTCAGTAAATTTATGACTGTCACTGAGGAAGTATTGGTAGACACCGGATGTTGATCTACAACCTAAGTACGTATTGTGGGAGCTTCATGGTTTATTTTCAGTGCCTGCTCCAAGATAGGTTGGATTCATGTCCGTGATGTATAACACAGTTGAGAGCTGAGACGTGGTTTTTATTTCTGAAGACCAATTCACTGAGTCATCTGAACTGATTTGAAGTACATAGATTTGCATTTTTCCTTCCGTCTAATGTAAGTGCTGCCAGACTATCAATTGCGTACCCTTCATGCCCCTTACTTACATTCCATTTATAAGAAATGTCTAGAATCGGTAAATCTATAGAGATAGAAAGTAGAGTCCTGGTTGCCTAAGGCTGGGGAGGTATGAGAGTGGGGGATCTTGAGAGTAGTTGCTAAAGGCTGTGGGATTTCCTGTGGGAGGTGATGACGATGTTCTAAAATTGATTATAGTGGTGGTTACACAGCTCTGAACATACTGAAGTCACTGAATTGTACCTTTTATATGGATGAATTACATAGTATGTGAGTTATATTTCAATAAAGCTGTTATAGAAAGTAAACTAAAAATTTTAAAAAGAGCTAAGAGAACAGATGATGGCACATGGCTTGCGTCAGCAGTGTGGTGACAAGGTCCACTGACATCTTAGTTTATTGCATCTTGACTGAGGGAGGCAGGGAAAAACAAACTAGAAAGCAATGCAATATCAAGGCAAAAAAAAAAAGCTATTTAATGATGTCAAAATATTTATCACAACTTATCTGCTTAAATAGATCTGTTAACATGATTCAAAGATGAGAGACAGTAAAGGGTTAAGACCAAAAACCCATCTGTCAGACTCTGAAAGTTGTCACAGTTGATGTGCAAATGCTTTGTATATAGCTTTAATTATTTTCAAAGGGATTATCAAGAATATTCTAGAGATAAGACTTTGTTTCCAGGACAGTGGGCACTTCCATCCTGCTACAAGGGTAGAGTCACATTGTGGACATTCAACACAATGGAATATCAACATACATATTGGGTGGAAGAGAGAGAAGGAAAGAGGAGGAACAGAAACAGAGAAGAGAAATACTCCTTTAACTGATACTTAATATTCAAGCTCTATAGCCATTCAACGTGAAAATAACCCAGAACTAACCTAGCTCAGAGCCCAGAATGCACCTTCTTCCAGGGTCTTGGTTCCCATGTACCTCTTAAAGCCTGAGCATTTCATCCCATTACATACGTTTAAAGAATCTCATTTTGGGATCAACATGGCCTGTATAAAGAAGCCATCTCCTTTATCTGTGGTTCACATGTATAAAGAAGAGATCATTCCAATGTTAGAGGAAAAAGTGACTTTACTCCAGTTGGTTAGAGAAAATCTTCTACCTAGCGCCAACCTAAGGCAGTGCCATGGGTAATTCTATAATATGCAATTTTCTTATGTATGCTCGGCCCTTAGGGTCTAGCCCTCATCTAAGTGGCCCTTTCATCTTACTTCCTGGTATGCTAGTTGATGCAGCTTTTCTTTGCAGCTGTGGTAACCCGATGACGGCTCAAATATGAGCAAATGCTGTGAGAAGCCACCAGAATGTCAGATGCAGAACAATGTGCAGGAAAAACTGTTGTGACTCCTTGCCCATTTACCAAAAGCTAATTGAGAAGTATTAGGAAAGGTAGAGTTGAGTAATACCCCCCCCCCAAATTATTGATACCATTGCTTTATGCTAAGAATTTCTATTGTTGTTCAGAGAAAACAAAATCAAAGTAGAAAAAGACTTAAGGAGACTTTTACTGTCACATTGCTGTTTTATGACTTTACTGACATAAATGCTATGGGACTTCAGAAATGGGAGATCTAAAGGTAAGCTCTGAGAGTCAAACTCAACTGCATTAAAAAAAAAGGTGGAATTTTAATTAGGTGTTGAAGAATGTGTAAAATGTTACTAAGCGGAGGAGGGAGCCAGGGATGTTCTAGGCAGAGGAAAGTGACCCCACAGAAGTCAGAAAACGAAGTTGTTATGGACAATGCTTGTAGATGGGGAAAGTACAGCTGGGTTTGCTCACATGATGGGTCTGAAGTGTGGGGGCATCAACAAACATGTTGAGCCCCCACATTTGTGGCAGGACAGCAGCCTACTATAGCTGTACCCTCCTTTCATAGTCAAATAAAATAATGTGACCCATCTGTGCTGTGAGGAAGCCTGCCCACTTCTCCACTGCCTGAGAATTCCTGCACGTCCAGGTTTCTGCCGTTTCTGCCTTCCTTCTGCTGGGTCTCCTGACATGTCTTTGCTTTGGAAATATTTCTTTATTTCTACATCTCCTGCACTTTGTGGGCATTGCCTGGCTCCCTGTGTAGCCATAGCCACACCCTCTTCTTTCCTGGAAGAACCACTATTCCAAGGTGCTTTAGAGTATAACAGAAACTAACGGAAAAATAGAGGAACTCGACAGTGGTCCTGTAGCGGGGACGGTGTCTCATATCGGAATAAGGAACAACTTAAGATAGCTTTTCCACATGACTGTTACATTTTCTCAGTCATTTCTGCCCCAACACATATTTTACAAATCTTTCTGCTCGGGATCCAGACGGCCATCATTTCCTGATGTCTCTGTGTGAGTGTGTTTATATAATGTGTGTCTCTATTTCTATCTTCTCTAGTTCTAGAATATACCATCACCACCCCGCCTTCGAAACCAGCAGGGTACAAAAGCCAAGTTCTTGACCCTTGACGCTGCCCAGTAATTCTGCTTTTCTGTTTCCACCCCACCGTAGACTGGTCTGAGGGGCTTAATTCTGCATATCCTAAAAACCCCATTTGTATGTCCTCTAAACAAAGGGGCGTTTATTCCAGAGATGGCTTCGGCTTTTCTCCTAGAATGCAGAAAATGGATACAGCCATTTCTATTTTTTAGTGATTTTCCCCCTGCCTGGTACATATTATTGGCAATTGATTTCCTAAACAAACACACGACTCAGGTTCAGGAAGAGATAAAAGAGAAACACGAGGTTTTCGATGGCAAAGCCCTTTTGAAGCAGGCTCTGGGCGGTGCTTGGTTAACATATAGTTGGAGAAAAAACAAAGACACCTGGACATTTTTTTTTGTCTTTCTATCATATTCAATAACAACAACAACAACAACAACAACAACAACAAAAAGCCTCCACTGAATTAAAAAAAAAAAAAGTCACTCCATGAGAACAAGGCGATAGCACTCAAAGCACAGAGTGGGGAAATCTGGCTATGCAGAAAGCATAGCTCTATTATTTTCAAAAATATTTTGCCCTTCACTGGTGACCCTTTGCATCTGTTGCATATGGTGCTGAGCCAGGGACATTAAGAGAGTCAATGGGGATAATGTAACAGACTCCAGTTCCCTAATGGGAGAGAAGCCCTCATCTATGCTGGGGTAAGTGTGCATTCTCATGACTTACAAAGCCATTTGGAGTTTCTGTCACATTTAGATTTCCCTGAAAATCACCGAATTACAATCTTAAACTGTGTAATTAGTCTGTCTTTGGGAAGAGTGTTTACAGCAGTTTTTGTTTTGTTTTGTTTTCTTTTTTCCTGAAAAAGGAGGTCTGTGTGAACAAATGGTTTGATTTGTCCTTTACTGGTCTCTGGTGAGAGCATTGGACTGTGAGCTTGGCTTGACCAAAACCACAAGGAAGTTTTCCCACAATGCAGCTGCAAGGCTAGGACCCAGATAGAAACCGAGGAGCACAAAATATTGAATGTCCCAAAGGCACCACACCCAGGCAGGGTCAAAGACTCAAACAAATCACATGGTGCCAAGTCCATCTGCCCTTCTCTTTGTCACAGGGATAAAATCTAAGTAAGATGAACCTTGCTGGCAGCCTTGATCAATGGCACTGGAGCACAAATATCACAATCTGTTATCAGTAGATAGAAGTGGTGTTAGGTCAAAGCCAACCTCCAAGGCGAGGCCCTGAGATTCACATGCTGATGTTAACTTTCATGTCAGTGACCAGCTGATAGCTATGCCCTTTGCTTCTTCCCGGGCTCTGAATCACAAAACCCACCAGAGACAGCTCTGTGGTCAAGAATGAACTTGGCATTAAAAATTTTCATCACCTGTTCCTTTCAGGGCCCAGCCAAGGATGCAAGATGTGTGAATAAAGAAATATCGCCTGCATGCAAAGACCTTTCCCTACAGAAGGACCTTTACTTTCAGTCATGAGCAGCGAGACTACAGTCAGCCTACTTTGTCCATTATATCAACTGCTCTTCTTTATTGTCCTGAAGAGTCACTTTCTTTGGTGGCACCTGTGTGTCTTGGCTGCCTGGCTGTGACTGGGAAGCCTTTCCTTTGGAGAAGAAAGCTCCTCCCTCCATCCCCATGAACTGTCTTGCTCTGACTCTTTATGCACACGACCCCATGATGGATGCACGTGTAACTTCCAATGGTATGTCTTCTATGAGTCGCATGCTATTTTTCCAGTTCTATACATATAGCATCCTCCTGCTTGCAGTGAAATAAGTGTATTGGATTTTACCTAGTGATAAAAGCCCACGTGAGACAGACTGTGTGCGTAGCTGGAGACTTCATCACAATACCTCTTCTTTCCCATTGCCATGTGCTCTACTTCCCCAGTCTGTTCCCTTTCTTCTTACTCTTACTCAAAACATTCTGTTAAGGACACTACTCTTTTATAGATTCTTGCTGTATTGGCCAAGAATTTGCTTAAAGGCTTTAATCACTGTAAAAAAAAATAGAAAACTGGATAAAGAAGATGTGGCACATATACACCATGGTATATACTATTCAGCCATAAGAAATGATGACATTGGATCACTTATAACAAAATGGTGGGATCTTGCTAACATTATACAGAGTGAAATAAGTAATTCAGAAAAAAACAAGAACTGCAGGATTCCATACATTGGTGGGACATAAAAATGAGACTAAGAGACATGGACAGAAGTGTGGTGGTTATGTGGTTATGGGGGGTGGGGGGAGGGAAGGAGGGAGAGGGGGAGGGCCAGAAAGAAAACTAGATTGAAGGTGACGGAGGACAATCTGACTTTGGGTGATGGGTATGCAACAGAATTGAGTGACAAGATAACCTGGACATGTTTTCTTTGAATATATGTACCCTGATTTATTGATGTCACCCCATTAAAATAAAAATTTATTTATTAAAATTTTAAAAAACATTCTGGAGACTTTTACTTTTTCTCTCCATTTGTTGCTTGCTTTTATGAGCTTAATGCCTGGGAGTTATTCTTTTTGACGATGCTTCTTCATTAAGGTGTGTAATGGAGACATCTGTCTGTTCTAAACAGATGTTGGGATGATCACTGGTTACACACTAATATGCTGGTCAGTACAAGCCAACATTCAGCTCACAGAAGGATCCCCTGGATTTCTTAGGTCCAAGGTATACATTTGATCATCTAAACTATATAATTTAATCTCTTGATATTGAGCCTCATTTTGGCATAAAATCTGTAAGAACACAACAGTGCTAATCCACTGTCAGCTGAAAAATTCAACTTAGTTATGTATATCATATTATAAATTATGTAGCATATAAACCTACTGCCCACATTGTGGGATTTGTTTAAAAAAATAATGTGCATAGGTTCTGAATTGCCTTGAGGTATGTTCATTTATATAGTAAGCCCAGACAAACATTCCACTGCATTACATGCTAGCCTTATTAACAGGACTCAAATATTCCAAAAGGATTTTTTGAGTTTAAGTTAATCCATAGTTAATCTTGACCTTCAAACAAAAACTTGGCTCTGGTATTATTTTCAAAAGAAAACTCCGATACCAGCCATGCTCTGCCAGTGCCAGCATGCTTACAACATGATCAACAAGTTGCACATATACCCTTACGGGCAAGTTGAAGGATTATAATTTAGAAGGCAGGCTGGGAATGTATTATTATAGTGGTTGTAATTCAAGATGCCCAGGCAATATGAGGCACAGGTCATCCTAAACTTTATACTCAGCAAAACACAGTCTTCAGAGGGCAGCCATGCATGAGCAGAAACTTGTACGGAAGGAGGACAGCAACCTAACAAATATCTGGAGAGCAAGAAAATAGGCAGAGAAGCAGCAAGTACAAAAGCCCGAACATGGGAATGTGCACAAAGAATAGGGTGAGGCCAATGTTGCTGGAGCAGAGTCCCCGTTGGGCAGAAGGTAGAAGGAAAGGATGTCAGGAAAGTAGCCAAAGGCGAGGCCAGGGTCTCCTAAAACATTAAAAGACATTTAAATCTTATTGTAACTGTGGGAAGCATAAAAAATTGAGAGCAGAGGAATAAGTAACTACCCAAATAATACAATATAATGCTTCAATATAATAAAGAAGAATTCTTTAAAAATAAAATGAATAAAAATAAAAACCCAGAAGCGAGAGGGAGAAAAACGTTGTGATTGAGAAATAGTACGTTTGATTGGAGGATAGGAGGAAGTGGCCTGGGATGAGGTTAGTATCAGATCATCAAGGCTGCTGCATGCCACTCCAAGGAATTTGGGCTTCAGCCAGTGAGCTAGGGAGCCACTGAAATATTTTAAGCAAGGAAGTGATGCAACATGATCATGGTTTTATTTTGGAGTAATAAATCTGTCAGTGGTGTGAAGAATTAATTGAACTATGGGGGAGTTTCTGAGGTCAACACTACAAGCTGGGTAACTTGAAATAATCCATATGAGTAAGAAGAGATGAACTATGGCAGCAAAGAAAAATGTGTTGGAGAGTTCACAACTACTTGGATATGTGCGGTAACATTGAAGGCCATCAGGGATAATTTCTTGGCTCTTGGTTTGTGGAATTCAGTCAGTGGTGATATCATTACCCAAAATAGAATGGCAGATGAAGTTTGAGGCTAAATATATTTTCAGATTTACTAAAAAGTACAATTGGTGAAATAGAGGAGATAGCCATGTAACAAAAGACCTAGAGGAGGTAAGAGAATACAGGTACAACGACGGAGATGTAACTGTTGGCTTTGACAAAAGATGAGGTGCAGATTTTCGTAAAGCATAAAATTATGTAATGGTTGATAAGAACGAGGACAAATTAAGAGATGGAATGGGGAAAATGTTGACTTCATTCAGAATTGCTCTTTCTCTCTATATATATACACATGCATATACATTATGCACCAACACAAATAAATATATGTCTATATATACATCTACATATTAATTTAATATGTATGTATTACATGTGTCTGTACTATACTCCTACATTAATTGGGAGAGAAGGCTTTATGGAAGATCTATAAGCTGAAGGAGGCTTAAAAGGCTTTACAAAGATCAAGAATAGTCAGAAATAATCCTGAAATGTCAAGGTTGGCTGACAAAAGTGTAGCATCATCACTTGAAGACACTGTGGAATCAATTTGAGCACCAGCTTATTGGTAAGGGGGGAGCAATGGTGTAATGTAGGACACAATAAACTTAAGGTGGTGGCAATAAAACAAAGATATGTGCTCACTATCAAACAAACTACATTTGGAGCGTAAATGGGTGGCCTGAGCAAAAAAGCTAAATTTGCAAAATATTGGGGATTGAAATGATAGAGGTATTTGTTATTTGGAGCAAAGAGACAAAATAGTGAAGGAGACATCCTGGACCAATGCTCTCCTTAGTCAGGCAGGAGAGAGAATCAAAGAAGGAGCTGTTCCATGTTTATAAACTCAAGAGTCACACCACACCAAAGGGTCTAATATTGGTTTCAAACTGGTTAATTACTTAAGAAGGAGAAAACTCCCCTAAGAGGGAGGAGTTTCACACCTAAATAATTCTTTATCAGGAACCAATGAAAACAGGATGGAAAATGTCTGCTCATGGGAGAGAGTGGTCACAATATCATGAGAAAGGTTCATTTGGGACAATAAAAATATGAAACGGAAATTGAGAGATTTTGAATAGGGTGGACAACAAGGAAAGACACATTACGCAAGTCCTAAAAATGGAGGCTGTCAACATTGCAAATGATTGGATTGTGAAAGTAAAACAAAACAGGGAAATGACATTCTCTGGGAGAGATGAATTACGTAGACATCATAGATTGGGGGAATGGGCAGAGCTAAAATTAATCTTTTGCTCAGAATTTCTCCAGTATGAGTTTAAGTTTACGGATTGTGCATTCCAGAAAAAAATGATAACCAGTATTCAGTAATTCTGCTATGGGAATACCCAGATTTTCTCCCTCTATCGTCCTTACCCCGAGGTCACTGACCCTTTGCTGCGGTCTCTGACAGCACAGGTCTGGGATCTTGGGACGTGATTTTTGCTTGGGAGAAATGCCCTTGAGGAAGAGATTGGCTCATTCTCCAAAGTGATGGTGTGGGGCCAGTGCTGTGAGAATCTCATGTGTCCCATTAATTCCCTGTAATCTTTAAAAGGTTAGAAACATCAGAGCCTTAAAAATAAGTTAACACATCTTCTGAGACACTGAAGTAAGTACACAGACCTTTATGAAAGACAGTCCAGGATACAGCTGCTGCTGAAACCTCAGTGCCACCAGCAATTGAAAATATCTCTGGCTGAGACCACACCGAATATGAAACTGTGGAAAACAAAGTTCTTTGAACTTTAAACACACAGAGAAAAAGAATTAGACATTTGATGTTATCAGATTGGTCTTTAATTTGCAAGGGGTTGTATTTGTAGTTTTATTTTTCTCTATAAATGTATTAATGAGACAGAGTTTAAACTGAGGTTGAGACAATTCTGGTTTGGGTGTTGTACCTTCATTGTATTTTACTAGTGGAGTATCTTAATTGTTGTCATCTAATTTGACCAGTGAATTTAAAACACGCCCTGTTGAACAATGTGACTGGCCAGAAATTGGGATGAGAAATAGAATAGGAAGTGCATTTTCAATCCTGGTTAGATTGACCCTGAACTAATTCTATAGAATGTCATTCTGATGCATTTTATACTTTTATAAGGACAGTCTGAAGAGCTCACAGCTCATCCAAGGTAAAACCCCAAAGAGATCTGGTTGTCACTGCAAGAACAACCTCATGAGGGTGGTGGTGGTTGCAGAGTAATTCTGATAGAGGCTGAACTTTACCTTTGCAGCAGGTGCAACTTAATTGGCTTAAGGGTTGAGTACAATGGGAAACAACAGAAAGCTGGGGAGTTTTGAGGATAGTCCATCTCATCCACTCTTCCACTCCTGGTTTCCATGAACTGAGATGTGGCAAGCAGAATAATGTCTTCCACCCCCAAAAGATGACCACATGGTAATTCTCAGATCATGTGACTACATTGCCTTCTACAGTAAAACAGACTTTTCAGGTGACTCACATAAAGCTCGTTAGATGGGAAGATTATCTTGTATTATTCAGGTGAGCCCAGTATAATTGCAAGAATCCTTATAAAAGAAAGAGAGAGGTGGGAAGGTCACTGGTGGGGGCAGAGGAGAAGTAATGATGACACCACAGAGGTTGCAGGCTGGGAGCCACGAGTTGAAGAACGCAGGTAGCTTCAAAATAAAAACTGCTGGGTGTGATTTTGATATAAGCTGTCAGTTACGCATTGACTTGATCCCAAAGAATCAGACAGATATTTGGCTTCATTCACTGTCATTTGCACTTTTATTGTCCTTTAAATGAGCATATGCATTTGTCTTTTTCTGACATTATTAATATATCTGAACATGTTGCTTGCTCCTGCAATAGGAAATACCTAGTGTTGCAGCCTTAGCATCTATTTCAATATCTGATAACTAAGTGCATTTTTATTATTCTTCCTTTGCAAACTTTGTTTTAACCGGTTGGGAATATTGCTTTTCCAAATGAACTTCACACATAGTTATCCAAACTATGTTATACTCTGGTTTTGATTGACAGTGAATATACGTTAATTCCGAATTGTATATGTTTTTATTTAATGACTGTCTTCATGGCCTTCATTAAGTTTCATGTTAATATCCTCATAAGGGCACCACCCACTTCTTGTTATATTTATTTCTAGGTTCATGCTCTTACCATTCAAATAGGCTATTTTTCTCTTTCGTGTATTTTCCAGCTGGTTGATATTGGTATAGAAGAAAGTTCTTTTTTTCCTCAATATTGTATGGTTTTCACATTATGAATAAACTTATTAATTAAAATAATTGTTCAGTTTATTTCCTTTTGTTTTATTAGAGGTGTACAATCATAATGTCTACAAATAAGGATGTTTTGCTTAAATGTTCAGTGTTTATAACAAATTTGATGTGTGTGCTTACGCACATTAGAGAGCCCTCCAGAAACAATGTTCCACTTTGGAGTTGTGTCAGGTGTCATGGGAGCATGACAAAAAAACTGTCCTGTATCGACTTCAATGCAACTACTTCTATTGGTATGTCTTTGAACATGATGTTTGTGATAGTTTAGGATAGATTATTTATAATGCTTAGTATTGCTACATTTTATTTTAAATTGATATTTTTATTTTAAAAAATCAGAATAAATTTTAAAATTTACCACCCATATTTAAGAGCAGCAATAGCAGATGCGTTAGCATGGACTCTGAAATCATGGAGCTTGTCTTCCGATACTACCAATCACGCCACTCACAGATAACATTATTCTCAGCAAATCAGTCCATTAATTTAAACAGTAGCTGTTCCATCTGAAAACTGTAGGTGATAAAGTTCCTATCCAGTTTATTTTTAAATATTGGATGACATAATGCTTGTGAAAATGTTTCTCAGCACAGTGCCAGGCAAATGCTAAGTGCTAAGTAAATATTAATGGTTATTATTTACTATGATTATCTCATTGTTTTCTACCCAGAATAGTTAATTTTACTAATAGATGTCAAATATATTTTTTTCAAATTAAACAACATCTGGCTCATAGTAAGCATTCAGTGAATGCTAGTATTATTGATAAAATTAAATTATTACTAGGCTAAGTAAAAAAACACTGTAATTCTTCATTTCCCAGATATGTGAAAAAAATTTAATTCTTTTTTTATCATTGTTTTCTAGTTTAATTACATTTTGATCAAAGCATATTTCCTTAAGTTTTCAATCTTTTGACATTTTTATATGGCCCATTATATAGTAAATATTTTTTGGCCCAGCACATAATAAATTTTGGAAAATGTTCTATATGGCCTGACCTGTGGTGGCGCAGTGGATAAAGCGTTGACCTGGAAATGCTGAGGTCACCGGTTCGAAATCCTGGGCTTGCCTGGTCAAGGCACATATGGGAGTTGATGCTTCCAGCTCCTCCCCACCTTCTCTCTCTGTCTCTCTCTCCTCTCTCTCTCCCTCTCTGTCTCTCTCTCTCCCTTTCTCGCTCCTCTCTAAAATGAATAAATAAAATTTTTTAAAAAAGAAAAATGTTCTATATGTACTTAAAGTGTACTCTAACATATGGCTTTGTGTGTTTGTGTGTGTGTGTGTGTGTGAGTGTATTTTTTATAAATCAAAGTATATACTAAAATACTTGAGCTCAGTGTATTTTTCAGTTAAGCCAAGTATATATCTGTTGATATATTTTCTCTCTTTGGTCTCCGTTAGTAAGAGAAGTGTGTTATAATTCTACTGAGATGTAGATTTGTGTATTTCCTCTTAATAAGATTAATTTTTACTTTATTTTGTTTTTTAAAGTACCTGACTGGGACATGTGATTTTAGAATTATTTTATCCTTCTGATTAATTTGCCATTGTATCAATTAAATATCCCTTTTTATCTAACATGTATTTTTTTACTTATAATTTTAAAATTTTATTTAAAAAATTAACTTCAACACTGTGACTTTGATCAATGAGAGTACATAGGTTTCAGGTAAACTTTCTATAGCATTTTAAAAATGTATGTTTTTATTTTCAATTCTTATTGTGTGAAATTTGTATGGTATGTCCTTTCCATTCTTTTACTTTCAACCTTTGAGAATCTGTATTTAAAGCATGTCTCCTTTAATTATCACATAATCACCTGACCAAGAGAGCATCAGCCTGGGATGCTGAGGACCCAGGATTGAAACTCCGAGGTTGCCCAGCTTGAGCATGGTCTCACCAACTTGAATGCGGGGTCACTGGCTTGAGCGTGGGATCATAGACATGACTCCATGGGAGCTTTACCCAAAAGGTTGCTGGCTTGAGCCCAAGGTTGCTGACTTAAGTAAGGGGTCACTGGTCTGGCTGAGGCCCCCTGGTCAAAGCACATATGAGAACACAATCAATAAACAACTAAAGTGCCACAATAAAGAATTGATGCTCCTCACCTCTTTCCCTTCCTGTCTGATGGTCCCTGTCCCTCCCTTCCCCCCCCTCTTTCTCTCGCTCTCATGCTAAAAAGAAGAAAAAAAAGTCATATAATTTAGTTTTGTTTTATTATCCAATCTAAAAATTCTTATATTTCCCTGCAGTATTACTCTATACTTCATGTAAATATTTGGTTTAAATCTACCAACTTAGAATTTGTTTACTGTTTGTCCTGATTTCTCTCTTTGTTTTATGAGTATTTGTATTATTTAATTACCCAATTTACTGGATATTTTATATGTATACATGCAGTTATAATATATGAATACACATGGATGCAAAGACACATATATATAGATAGATAAATATAACTTATGATTTTTTTTATTATTTTAATAGTTCTACTTCACATATAACATGAATTCCTGCCTTAATATAATGGAATTATATTTGCCACTTTCAGGAAAATACAAGTGCTTTAAAATATTTTTATTTTATTTTCTTACTTCCTGATTTATGGACAAATGTCATATGTTTTAATTCTTTGTATCTATCTATCTATCTATATATATATATATATATATATATATGCAAACAATATTAACAATATTTTAGCAACGTCCATTTGTATTTACAGATATTTTCTAACTACTTTATTCACTCTTTTTATTCTTGGGATGATTTTCCTTATGCCTACCTAACTTTTAATATTTCTTTACTGGATGATGATTACAGCCAATTCTTTTGATTTTTATTTGTCTGAAAGTATCAAGTATTTTTAAGAATCAATTTTTGAATACTGAATGTTAAGTCTATAGTTTTTTTTTCCCCTTTGACTTCTTTTAATATTTTGTATTTTGAGTTGGTACTTAACAATTTTATTGTAATATATCTGTGGGGGTGTAGTTTTTTACTTGTTTGAAACTTGTAATTCTTTCATCTGTGGGTGACCTATTTTATGAGATTCTTGGCCACTGTGTCCTTAAATATTACTCCTACTTCAATCTCCTTTTCTCCCTCTAATATTCCATTACATGTGTGGTAGAATTTCTCATTGTGACATACTTGCCTCAAACATATCTTCTCTATTTTTCATCCATTGTTTCCTTGTACTTCACTCTGTGTATTTTCTTCTGACTTACCCTCCTGTTCACTAACTTTCTTTGTGGCTGTCTTTAATTTTCTCAAAACATGCATTGAGTTCTTAATTTTAATTATTACACTTTTGGTTCTATAATTTCTATTTTATTATTAATGATACTTTTTTCTGACATAGTTCTCTATTTTGTCATATATTTACTTATACCTAGTACACATGGATATTTTAAGTCTCTTTCTAACATGTTTCTAATAACTTCAATTTGAACATCACTCATGAATTTATTTCCATTTCCCATTTTATTCTCTTGAATTTTCAGTGAATTGTTGTCTTCCCATATGTCAGGTTACATTTGATTGTCAGATATTATGTACAAAAATTATTTTAAATGATGTTTTGGATGACACTGCATTGCTTCTAATAAGATTTACATTTTCTACTGTCTAGCTGCTATATTAAGAGTAAATCACCTTAATTCAATCAGTAATTGAATTGGTTGGAAATCTGGCTTTAGTCCTGACAATTGTTCTATTTCTGTTTCATATTACTGCTAGTTTTAAGTAGGCCTCTCAGCCCTTCAGCCATCATTTTGGCATTCAAAATTGGCAATTAGTTGAGGAAAAAAAAATGCTTCAAATTCTGAATTCAAGTCTCTGGGCTTCCCTTATTTTTAGAATGTTGGTTCTGAAAATTGTCACTTCCTTGATAAGCTTGCTAATACTATTAAAGTCAATTTTTATATATACATATTGTGTTCAGTTTTATATTTTTTAATTAAGAGAGTTGTTACAGAACAATAAAATATTCCTGGAGATTATTATGCTAAGTGAAATAAGTCAGGCAGAGAAAGACAAATACCATATGTTCTCACTTATATGTGGAATCTAATGAACACAGTAAACTGAGGAAGACAATAGAAGCAGAGGCATGGACACAGGCAACAGATGGTCAGCTCTCAGAGTTGGAAAGGGAAAGAGTGGATTGGACCGAAGCAGATGAAGAGATTAGCCAACAAACACATACATATAACACATAGATATGGACAACAGAGTGGCGATAGCCAAAGGGGAAGGGGGTCGAGGCGGGGGGGGGGGTGAGGGGCGAAGGGGGGAGCCAGGGCAGGCAAAGGCTTTGCTCGGGGTAGGTGTAAATGCTAGTATATTGAGTTGCACATTTGAAAATAAGCTAGAGTTTGATGAACCATGTCAACCCAATAAGTTAAAAATATAAAATTAAATTAAAAAAATAAAATATCCCCTCATTTGTGGAAGGAGAATACTGTACTTAAAACTTTTTTTTGTGAAGTCTCACTTGTAATTTTTTTTCAAAATTTTTCAAAAATTTTAGTTTTAATTTATTGTGTTGATATGGTTTCAAGTGTCTCACTCAATACAACACCTTCTACACCCTGCTTCAGGCCCCCCATTCCCCATACAAAGTATCTTTTCACCCCATTTCCCACCTTTGTCCTCCCCCTCACTTGCCTCCCCCTTCCCCCCGACCATTGCTGTCCTGTTGTCTGTATCTCTGCATTATGTATATGTGATTTTGGCTAACCCCTTCACCTTATTTGGCCCCATGCCCTCTTCCCCCATCTCTCTGACAGCTGTCCTTCTGTTCCCTGTGACCCTGACTCTGTTCCTATTTTGTTTCTCACTTTATTGTGTTTGTTAGATTCTACATATAACTGAAATCATATGGTTCACTTTTATTTTTAAATTTATTCATTTTTCTCTGTTTGCAAATAATGTTCATGCGTATGTATGTGTATGTATGTAATGACCCATATACTGTCATTCTCTAATCTAGCATATTAATTCACCAGATAGTGAAAAGAACTAGTGAAACTAGAGGTTGTTGTTGTTTTGTGACAGAAACAGAGAGAGACAGAGAGAGGGACAGATAGGGATGGGCAGACTGGAAGGGAGAGAGACGAGGCGCATCAGTTCTTCATGCAGCACCTTAGTTGTTCATTGATTGCTTTGTCATATGCGCCTTGACCGGGGTCTACAGCAGACTGAGTGACCCCTTGCTGAAGCCATTGACCTTGGGAGCCCTGCTCAAACCAGATGAGCCCGTGATCAAGCTGGCTATCTCAGAGTTTTGAAGCTGAGTCAGATGCTCTATCCACACTGAACCGCCACCTGGTCAGGTATATATATTCTTATATATAATCTCAACATCTATAAAAATGCTTCCATTTAACCCTGTGCATTCTCATTGGCACAGCAAAATATACCTCCAGAAACCAAAATATCTCATTTCTAGAAGTTGCTACATGGTTAAGTGAGAAATGAATGCATTTACCTCAATCTGTTGCATACCAATTTTATCTTCAAAAGCTGAGTATTATAAAAATGATTATGGAGGAGACTAAATTTTTCCTTTTTAAATATTACCATTTTTTCAAATATTTTGTTTTACTTATTGACTCAAATGTCTACTCCTACGTATTTATTTATTCTTAGCACTGACCCAGGGAGGAGAGAAAATCCTGAATTCACAGAGGCTAGAAGAGAGAAACAGAATACAAATTAAAAATATATTAAAGATGAATGATGTTACGTGAGTTGTGGACCTCTCTGCAAGATATCATCTGCTTCATTTGACATAATTTATGAAGTTAATTCAGCCCTAGATGTTGACACATGAATAACTGTGCCATTTCCTGCCTGCTTCGAAGTGCCCTCTGAACATAAAAGGGGAAACCGGGCGAAATAAATGAACCAATATGGAACGGAGGACATGTGGCTGCAGTGGATGGAATCAAGTAAGACTAAATCACAGACTGAGAAAGAGTGACTCCCTTTAAAATTTTCTTTTATTACTGATTGTCTCAAGAGAAAATCTTGGATTGATTTCTTTTAGTTTTAAGGCATCTTTCCATTTGCTAATCTCTCCACTTAACAAAGAATGTACCGACTTCCAGCTCTGAGCGTTTGGCAGCCTGCAGGAGCGAGCTAGAATTTAATAACATTGCCCTTTTCTGTTCTTTTGTTTGTTATTGCATTTGTTTGTGATGTTGCATTCTGTTTATCACAAGTGGTACAAGTTTTCCTTCTGTGGAAGCTATATATATTTTTTTCTTTTGAAGATAGTATGTTAGTTAAAAAAAAAAAAAAAAGGTGAATCAATAGACAATATCAAGTTTTAGGTTGAATTATATAAAATTTTCAATATCCACCCATTATTGACCTACAGAAAATGGCACTATTATGCAGTTCAAACTCATTATAATGCTATAGGTAATATATGGTAAAAAAAAAATTTATGATGATATTATGGGACTACCTGAATCTGGGAATACCTATATAATAATGGGTACCTTTGACAGGAGCTCATATCATTAACAGTTGACAAAAGAACCTCTTGGCCTTTCCTTTATGTGTTTAAATCATTTTTAATAAGGAGAATGATGCTCTTTGATTCTAGCCTTGAAGCCAGCAATGACCCATATACTGTCATTCTCTAATCTAGCATATTAATTCACCAGATAGTGAAAAGAACTAGTGAAACTAGAGGTTGAACTATATGCCGTGGGCCATGAACCCGAGCATGACTTCAGTAGAGAATTGGCTGGCATACCTAAAACTAGGAGATTATTGAGAGACCGATACTTTATAATAACACTAATTAAAATCACAGTGTAAACCGAGCAAAGACCAAAGGAAACACAAATTTGTGAGCAAAGTTGATTCTCATCAGTTACCAAGCTTCCATGCACAGAGGTCTTATTTCTGTCCTAATTCAGCTGTTTAGTCTTATTGCTGGATGGGTTACATGAAAAAGTTGTAGGGGAAATTTTTCACAACCCATGAGTCCAGTACAGAATACAAATGGAAAAAAAAAAAAATTCAGAGCTATTCATTTATAATCTCTGAAAGTGAGATCACAGTAACAAAATTCAGAAAGTGATGAGATGAAGAAAGCAAATTATAAATCCATTCTAAAAATGTGAGAAAAGGAAAATGGAAGAGAACTGGAGGGGGGGATCCCTAAGAAGGAACAGACAGAACCCCTCTATCACGAGGCCATCTTTTCTTGGCCAGAGAACTCGCCCAGCCCTCTCACCTGTGATCACGAAAATTAACGCAGTGTCCCATACACATTTTAAAGGTAAAACAAAGGCAGGCAATAAGTAACGGAGACCGCAACTTCCAAACCAAGAAAAGGAGGAAATGGAACATCATAAAACTATACAAGCAAAAAAGGGAAATCAATAAAATCCAATGCAGCGCATCTTCCAGCTTGCTCCCGAGCCCACAAAGCCGGCTCATCTGGAATGCACCAGGTGCACCATATGTGCACTAAATCCTTCACGTCGGCAGAAATATGACCTATCATTAGAAGCCCCGAAAAATACCAGCTGGCTTCATGAATTGTGATTTTTGTTTCCTTCCAAACTCTGATATTGACCAGCACTCTACGGATTTTGTCTCCACGTTGAAGTTAACAGTACCGTACCATCGGGGGTGGGAGCAGGGAGATACAAAGGACAATGTCCTTTATGTCACTCACTCTCCCGCATTCTTGTATTCTTGATTATAAGACTCTGAGGGTGTACAGGGTCACTTTTCTACTTCTTGTTGGGGGGGAGCAATCTCATTCTTATACCGGGAAATTAAGGCACCACAGCCTCACTCCGTCACTGGTGATTGACTGTTTTCATGATTCCAAATGACCAAAAAGAGGCTCTCAGAGTTAACTTCCCATCAAAATCATCTTAGAATTTTTTTTTTTTTTTTAGTAATTTAAATTCCTGAGCCCCACCTTCAGCCTAAATAAATGATACTCTCTGGGAGTTTTCCTGAATCTGCATTTTTTAAAATAAAGATATTCTGATATAGCCCATTACTGTATAAAAGTACCCTTTATCTTTTAATGGGAAAGATTTAATATCATCCTTCTCTACCTTTGGACAAGAAAAGTCCTAGAAAGTCCTTTCACTGTCCCCCTACAAAGGTATGAGAACACTCCACCTTAATCAATCTTTCCTCTTCCAAATATCTTCTTCGAGTGTCTCATCTATTTCCCTTTACTCTCTTCATAAATCCTAATGTCTTATGTGTTAAGTTCCAACATAAATATTGAACTCTGTAAAATAATTTAGAGTACTGAAGGCTGGCCAGCCTTTACTGGCATCACATTTCTCTTAGCCTGAATACACAGCAGGAAAACTAGAAACATATTTCTACTATTGAGCCTAATAGGCTGACAAAAAGCTGTTTAAAAATTCTTAGCCATTGGGCATTATGAAAAAAAGGCAAACTGCAATATTCCAGATTTCCCTAGTGGCTCATTATAATCCTTCCCCCATGTTACTTAGACATATTGCAGAGAATTCCAATAATATCCCCATGTCTGGATTGAGACCCTAGAAGTTTCCACTGCACTGCTTCCTGCTGGCTGGGTTTTGTCTAATAAAGATGCTGTAAGAAAATGCTCTGTTGTATGTCTAGGGGGAGGGTAGTACATTTCTTCCACTTAAGTTCTTGATCCAACCTGCTACCTTCCTGGCCCCTTCCTACTTTATCCTACCTTATGAGTATACCATGATGGGTCGAAGGTGCCAAGCCATATTTTTACCGCAGCCCATATTCTGTGAGTTCCTTGGCTAGGTAGACAGTGGTGTGAACAAGTCAGGTTGCCTGGACTCATCGTTGTTAGCCGTAAGCTGCATGGCAGTGTGTGTCTCTTACATCTTTGGTCCTCAGTATCTTCAATAGCGAATAGACAGCATTGATCAAGACAAGTACCTTTAAACTGTTCCTTGGGTATATAAAATAATATATATGAAACACTCCTATAATAGAACATGAACAAACCAATAGCAAACTCTTTCAAAAACCCTTTCTCTCCCTTAGAGGAGTAGCAGACATGAGCATAGTCAATCCTAAATGACCATGTATTATTCTCTTATAGTTTAAATTATTTGTATCCTGGTTAATAAAATGATATAGGTTTCAGGTGTTTCGTTCTGTAATACATCGTCTGCACACTGCACTGCGCATTCACCTCCCCACGGTGAGTCTCCTCCCTCACTATTGATCCCTCTTTTACCTCTTTCCCTCTCCCACCCTCCTGCCCTCCTGTAGTAATCACACTGTTGTCTGTATCTCTGGGCTTTTCCTTTCTTTGTTTCATCCCTTCACTTTTTTCACCCATCCACCAATGCCCTTCCTTTCTGACAGCTGTCAGTCTATTTTGTTCATTAAATTGTACATGTAAGTGAAATCATTAAAATAAAAAAAAAAAGAAAAGAAAAAAATCTTCTGATGCCATGGTAAAGGTCTAAAAATACCACCTTCTAAATTGAATAGAATAATTGATTTCTTATTCTGTGGGATAAATGAATAATGTATAGAAGATCACCTTCCATTTCATAAAATATTATATTTTTAAAATAGATAAAATATTTGTATCTTTAAATATATACTCTTAGTTTTATGCATTGTTAAAATGTATAGTTTCATAATATATGTTCTTATGTGACTGGTTCCTGTTCATTATTCTTATATCAATAAAGACCAAAGTGTACATTTTCATTCTCTATTGATTGATATTTGGACCTCGTCCGACTACAGCTATAAAAATTCTTATATATCTCTATTGATGCCCATGTGCATAGCTTTTCAAGAGTAGATATTATAAAGAAACATTTTAAGATTTTAGGGTGTGCTCATGAAAGAAGGTGAGGGGATCACACAGAACACACACACATATACATACATATATATGTACCTATACGTATATATACATACATATACACACACAGGTTTAGGTACTATACATTCTAATTCTCCATTTGTGGCATGTGCAGTATGCAGTTAAGAACTTTCAGGGCCAGCTTTTAAAATTTTATCTCACCAAAGACTTTAGGATGAAATAAATAAGTTTATTTGCTTTCTTCCTTCATATGACATTTTCCCCTCAATTTTCCCTTTTTCTGGGAGCGTTTAGTGTGACTCCTGTGATTCTGCAGCTTTTATGAGCCCAGGATCTTTTCTCCTCTTCTCCAGACAACCATTAAAAGAAAAGCTGTAGCCTGACCTGTGGTGGCGCAGTGGATAAAGCGTCGACCTGGAAATGCTGAGGTCGCCGGTTCGAAACCCTGGGCTTGCCTGGTCAAGGCACATATGGGAGTTGATGCTTCCAGCTCCTCCCCACCTTCTCTCTCTGTCTCTCTCTCCTCTCTCTCTGTCTCTCTCCTTCTCTGTCTCTCTCTCTCCCTTTCTTTCTCTTCTCTAAAATGAATTTAAAAAAATTAAAAAAAAAAGCTGTAGATTACTGGGAATCTACAAGTACCTTTAAGACAACCTTTAACTTTTTATACTATATTTCTTATTCCACTTTTATTCTATCCTTTGAGACCTTCTATTTTATTAAGTGCCAAAATACACATTGAAATATTTAAAGATATTTTTCCACTTTTTTTTTTTAAAGAAATGAATTTGGTGTTCTTGGGCCACCATAATCTAGGAATAGATGTTTAGCTTTTAGCTATTTTATATACTTGTATTTTTAAAAAGAATATATATGGGATAAAAGTATCAATGGCTACAAGAATGTTTAAGATCACTAAATGAGAAAATCTCCATGAGTGTGTCTTACTCCAAATTCATGATGTGGTTAAAAGTATAGGCTTTGGAGCTGGACTACTAAGTTTGATTTCCAGCTCTGCTAAGTATTACTTAAGTGACTTTTGGCCAGCTACTGAAGCTTCCTGCCCTTCAACCTCGTCATCTGCAAATGAGGATAATAATAGCACCTACCTCATGAGGTCAATAGGAGGATTAAAATAGCTAATATTTATAAGAACGCCTAAATTTTTGACTGTCCCCTAGCAAGCATTCAAGACACCTCAGTTACTAATATTTATTTGTATTTACTGTTGTATTTGGGGGTCATTCCTATTTGGTCACAATGTTTGTGATCCCCGCCCCCCAACTCAGATGTTGAATCCCTAACCTCCAATATGATGGGATTTGGAGGACGGGCCTCTGGGAGGTAATTACGTTTCTGTGAGGTTATGAGTGTGATGCTGTTGGTCAAGTAAGTTTGTAAAATATGGTTTTTATGTTTGCTTGCTTATAGTTTGCATTGGGGGCTGGGCAGCACCAGGTATGTGGTCTGTGAAATTACAAATTACTTCCCTGCTTGGGAAGGGCCATTGTTTTTGCTAATGTTTGCTGGAGGAGAGGTTTTCCAGTTGGAAAGGTTTGAGAAGGGAGTGCAGAAAGAGAAGAAGGAGGAAGAAGCCATGTTTGCAGGGTGCTGAGGAAGAAGCCATGTTGGCAGGGAAAGAGAAGGTGTGCAGATGGGGAACCAGAGGTGAGGGGCTTTGGGAGCCCTACTGAGACTGGTGAGGTCTTTGATTCTAGGAGGACCTGGAGAAGATTCTCCTGGTTGTGGAACCAGATAACGTGTCAGGGCTCTGTGAACTCTGAATGAAGAGGTAAGTGTTTTCTCTGTGTGTTTGCTCATTGGCCAGTGCGAGACTTTAATAAAAGAATGGCCTACCATTTTTTGGCTCTGCTGTTTCTTTACCGTCTTCCCGAATACAATGAGAACCTGCATGTGCATGGCCACCATGGCTGTGACTACTGGCCTTACAGATGACATCATGGAGGGACTCATGCCCTTAGAAGAAGTGGAAGAGATGCAAGAGGCCTCTGCCCTTCCATCAGCCGGCATTGAGAAAAGGCAGCTGTGGGAAACTATAAAGCAGGCTCTCACCAGACACTGAAGATGTGGATCTTGGACTTCTTAGCCTCCAGCACTGCAGGAAATAAATTTCTGTTGTCTAAGCCACCCCGTTTATGCCATTTTCTTATATAGCAGCCTAAGCAGACAAAGTTATTGGCTATTAAGATCATTTAATAAATCGCTGTTCGTGCACTAGTATGCAAAAAGAAGCAGTCATCTCTTGGGAATGTTTTGCCTGGCTCAAGTCATTACTTCCTGATGTGATGAGCTGGCCATACACAGGGTACCTGGACATTGGCACTTTTGCCACAAAACAAATGAAGCCAGCCCTTCAGGAGCAGCTGTGTGTGTGATCCCACAAGCTCACTTTGTTCAAATCAAAGCTGGTATGTTTTTCTTCGTCCGAGAACAGGTGTACATATCCCTTACAGGTGAGGGTGTTCTAGTTGTCCAGAGACTAAACAGCTCTACTGGCACTGCCTGGTTTAATTTCTTTATACCTCCAGGCAATAAAAAGGCTGATTTCCAGATACAATCAGCGGCATGTAATCAGGAGGCCACTTCCATATCTACCTAGACTTGTACTTCCATCTCTTTTTCTAACGTCACATTATCGAGGACCGAAACAACCCATCCCTTATCACACTCCTTCACTCGCCTCCTATTCGCAGTTCCGCATGTGCGTTGTGCTTGTGCGGATGAACACAAAATCCTTCCTCTCCGGGAAGTCACAGTCAGAGAGGAGCACCATCCAAAACAAGGGTCCTGTACATACACTATGTAAGCCCATGGTGCTTGAGAAAACAATCAAACAACAAGCAAAGGTTTCTCTGAGTGGAAGTGATGTTTCATCCAGGTCTTGGAAGGTGAGAAAGAATCTCCCTATTAGGAATCAAAGGAAGCACATTCTAGGCAAAGTGAGCAGGCCGGGCAAACGCTTACGGGAGTCGATCATTTGAGAGAGTTTGCCCTGCTCTGGCTTTAGGGAGCAAGCCTGGGTGAGTGGAGTCAAGAATGTTTGGGGGAAGAGGCAGGAACAATGAGACCGCAGGTCAGCTGGGGATCAGAGGCCCCGTAGACGAAGTTTGGGGGCTTTGTCTTGCGGGGAGCAGGCCTTCACAGTAGAGTTGCACAGAAGAGAACATAATCAAACTTGCTTTAAAAATGGTAGTATAAAGAGGATGAGGGTTCTCCTGCGGAGACCAGTGAGGGGCAGCCCTGGTGGCCCGGCCTGAGCACAGGCAGAGCCTGTGAGGGTGGACAGACACCCAGGCAGACCCCACAGGACGAGGCGAGTGACCGAGTGACCGTGAACACAGGACAAGGGGGCAGGGCGGGGCTGCACGGATGACACATTTAACTGACACTGAGAACACAAAGGTGAAAGCCCCGGAAGGGCACCCACCTTGTTTTTAACGCTAACAGAGGAGGAAGTGGGCAAGGATTGGTCAGGGATCACGGAGGCCTGGGCCCTCCGCAGCCCCAGGACCCCGTGCAGCCCGGCTGGCTGCTCCCTGCTGTTCCTCTGAGCAGCCCCAGGGACTGTCCCTGCTTCCCACTACGCCAGCTCTGTCCCTGGAGGATGCCCTCCCCTGGAGCTCACTTGCAGAGAGGAACACTCCCCCCAGCTGCCTCCTCCTTCCAGTCCCCGAAGACAAGCACACACGACATTTAAAATAAAAATGACTACTAATCACCACGGGGAAAGAGAGAAAAAGCAAGAATAACAAACACAAGGGAATTGCGATGTTGAGGAAATTGTACAGCATTCTTGATTCTTCTCGCACTGAGAACATAGCAGGAAGCAGTTCCTGTCCTCCGCCGCATTTTATTCGGCCTTTGTTGCTAAGGATGGATGGAGTGCAGCCGTCTCCTGCAGCGAGTGTGCTGCCAGGCCTTTAAGAAGGGGGCACGGTGACACCTTTCACAGGAAACTCCTTTCCTTTAAGCAACTGGTCCGAATCCCTTCATGGCTGTGCATTAGTTCAAGAGATACTTACACATTAGTTCAAGAGATACTTACTGAAAGCTGCCCCTCCACCCCCACCCCATGCCCTGTGCTAGGCCCTGGGACTGGAGTAGTGATAATGACCTAGCTCCTGCCCTGGGAAGCTCATGTCATAGTGGCTGGGAGACATTAAATACATATGCATTTACCAGGCAGTCTTCCTTCCCCAAGTGAATAATACGTTCAGGTAACCTCTATGGTGACCGGGATTTTTTTTTGTTTTTTTTTGCTATGTTTTGTTTATTACTGATTCTCATCGCCAAGAATAGCGCTTAGCAAATAACTTATGAGCAATAAATATCCTTTGAATCATAAAATATCCTGTGCCAATAACAGATAGGTCCTCCATCTTTTTCTCAAAATAAAAAAAAAAAAAACAACCCAAAAAAACAAAAGCAAAACGATTTCTTTTGTGATTGATATATGCAAACATAGTCCTATAAGAGTAATATTCTTCTGATTCATAATGATGAAAAAAGTTATTCATTTGTTGGAACTGTTTTTACTTTATTTGCAATTTCACTTCTGTGAAATGTTTGAAAAAAAAATATCAGGCAGTGAGTTGCTCCAAGACTTCTTTCTGGTGCCTACTGTCTGCCTTCACTCAGAGGGCAGGGAGGAGGGTAGGAAGCAATCCGTAGGAGGACTATATGATATCACCAGGCTGCCTAAACTGTTCAATCTGTTTTGGGTTCCTACTTATGGTAGACTGCATTTTCCAACAATATCTAATGACACAAATGTTCTTTTGGAGTGATTTTTTAAAAATTTTATTTATTGATTTTTGGAGAGAGGAGAGAGAGAAAGAGAAAGAGAGGGAGAAAAAGGGGGGAGAAGTGGGAAGCATCTACTTGTAATAGTGGCTTCCTGTATGTGCTTTGACCAAGCAAGCCCAGGGATTTGAACCGGTGACTTAAGTATTCCAGGTAGACGCCTTATCCACCACGCCACCACAGGTCAGGCCTTTTAGTGTAGTTTGGATGCCACTCCCATTGAGGGGCAGGGTCCCAGTTCCTTCTCCTTGAATGTGGGTGGGCATGTGATTCTGACCAAAAAACGATGCTACATGACTCTGAGGCTAGGCCATAAGAGCATCATGGGTCCTGTTTGGTTTTCTTGGGATGCTCATCTTTGTAGCCCTGAGGAAACACATTAGCCACCTGGCTGTCTTCAAGCCACCATGCTGTGATGAAGCCCAAACACAGGCGGTCAGTCCCTTCTTCCTAGATACCTTTCAACTCTGGGAAGCAATGGCAACTGTTTTTCTCTCCTTCTCATAACCTTTGTTGACTCCTCTAAACATCGGGGTAGCCCTGTTCATAGCTCTGTCCTTGGCTCTGTGATTTCTGCCAAGAGTCTTTCCACAGGTGCTTTCATGAGTCTCAAGACTTTAAATGTGACAGAACTTGTAACGATATGTCTATCACCAGATGTTCTTCAAGGAGCCAGATCCATACATCCTACTTCTTGCTCATCATCTCCCTTAGGTGTTTAAAAGGCATCTCAAACCTCACACAGCCAAAATAGAACTACTTCCCTCCAAAAATCTACTGGTTTATGGACATTTTCATATCTTACTGAATGATATCGCCATTAACCTAGTTGCTCAGTCCAAAACCCTGTAAGTCCTATCTTCTCTCCTCTTTTCTCCATACTTCATGTCCAAGCCTCTTGGCTCTTATTCAAAAATGTATTCTAAATGTAATCACTTCTCAGGTGGCTCTTCCCTGATCTCCCTCCTAAAGCAGAAATATACCTCCCTTTGTATTCTGCGTTATGCTAGTTAGCCCACCTTATCTCTGTTGATATTTTATCGGTTTCTTAAATTTTTATTGTCTTTATTTATTCTCACTTTCACCCCTCTCCACAAGGACATTACTGATTTATAGAAAATGATTCTATATTATTTTCCAAATAAAAGGACTGAAGTTTAGTTAATTTGTTGAACATGCTAGTATGAGCGAAAAATGGAGTTTGAACAAGTCCATTTCTAAGCCATGTTCTTTCTATTGTATCACCAAGAAAACCTCTGAGATTAATAGTAAAGGGATTGTATTTAATCACTCTGGTAGTATCTTAAATGTGTCCCATAGTGGCCAACCTGACTGTGCTTTTGATATGAGATACTATGAACAGTAGGCTACAATATTTCTGATATCATTATAAATAGAGGTAATAATAACTTCACTTAGTAGTGATGTTCCTTGGCTATCACCTGTGGCATCATGCAGAATGTCCTTCTACTGTAAGACATAATCTGATCTATAACCTATGAAGTTGTTTACATTTTAAAAAAAAACATTTGTTTTAAAGTTAAAACCTTAAATTTTTTTTTTTTGAATCTGTTCTCTTTCTGACTCAAATCCATTCTGAAGAGGGCCAGTGGCAGCATCTTCTCCTCAGATGTGATTAAAGAATGAACTAGCAAACCAGCCTTGTGGGTTCTAATCCCAGGTATACCAGCTACTGGTTCCATGACCTCAGGTAAATCCCTAAACTTAATAGACTTGGTGTTTGATGTATTATCTAGGAATTTTAATAGAGACTCACCATCTTTATTATATACTCCAGATGCATGTAGTCTCTGCCTCTACTCTGCACCAATTGTGATTGAAAACTGGCTTTTATTTGCATTTCCCCAAAGTGCCTACTTCTTCCAAAATCATCAATCATGAATATAGACTAGATTAAAGATTTTATAAGAGGGGGCAGAGATGGAAATTTATTTCCCTTATCAAATATGTAGAATGAATTCTCAAACAATGCTTGTCCCCACTGGGAACTGCTTTGCTGTCTTCCCCTTGTGTGTCACCCAGATTCCTTGTTCTCCTTCTGAATTGCACGCCTCCCATGACTATTTATATTGCCAGAGCATGTGCACTCACTCTGTCTCATTTTTTCCACCTTTGCCTGCTTATGTCCGTTATAGTAAAGTCATCTAGTTGTTCTGTGAAGGAGAGTTCTCCTTCCTTAGAAGTCATTGGTGAAAAAGAAGGTTAATTTTAAATGGTATTACAGTAAAGATGGTCCTACTTAGTGAGTGGTTCTTTCACTCACAATGGCCCTCTCTGCATTGTTGAAGCTAGTTTAGGTTTCAAGATACATAATACTCCCATTCAAAATGCCTTAAAGAATAAAGAAGTATATCATTCCATATCTTATATCCAGAAGTCTACTTCTTTGTTCTATTAACATGGGCTTAAAGGTGTTATCAAAGAACAGCTATGTTCCATCTCTCTGTCCTGTCATGCTCAGCATTATTTTACCTTCAGGCTCAGTTCCTTCTTGATAGCACAATAGTTGTCAGCAGTGTTCTGCGTTGCATTGGTCCTTGTTTATGTACAGTGGGAGGGTGTGAGAAAATCTCCATGCTTTTAATTTGATAGAGTCATCTCAAATCACATGATGAATCTTAGGTAACCGTCAAAGTTATTTACTAACTAGGTTTGGACAATAGGTGGAAACCAGGTCCAGTCAAAGTAAACTCAAAGTCTAATTATAGTTACTAGATCAATGTCATGTGCTGAATTTAATCTCACCAATAGTAGGTATATTTTGCAAGGCTTCCCAGTTTTTCTGTTCTCCGGTTTCTCATTTAAAGTCTTCTTGTTCATCTCTTAAGCATTAGCTGTTTTAAGATTTTGCTCTGAGCATTTCTCACATAGCATTTTCTCTCTTTGGATAATCCAATCTACTCTAATTGCATCATTTATCATCTATGTGCTAATAACACCAAATCTTTATGTCCAGCCCACACAGCACCCATGAACTGCAAATACATACTATTGTATGCAAAAATATGTTGGACACCAAGAAATTAATGCTCCTAAGACACACCAATATCTAACATTTTAGTACTCACAACATACCAGGTACTGTTCTGAAACTTTTACATATATTATCCTATTTAATTTTCATACTAACTCTGTGGGTTGAATACTATTATTATGAAGTAGTCAGGATTCTCTATGAATTGGCTCACACAATTATGGAGACTGGCAAGTCCAACATCTGGAGAGTTGGCCAGAAGCTAGAGATTCAAGAACAGGTGCTACTGCAATTCAAACCCATGATGTGGCCTGCTGCAGGAATCTCTTTCACTCATGGGAAGTCAGTCACTTTTTTTCCACACAGGCCTTCAGCTGATTAGATGAGGCCCACCAACACACAGAATCGGCTTTACTCAAAGTCCTCTAATTTAAGTGTTAATCTCATCCAAAAATATCCTCACAAAAATTGCCGGAATAATATTTGACCAAATTTGGCCCAGCCAAGTTGATACATAAATAAACTCTCACCATTATGGAATAACATTCCAAAGATGAAAAAAGCAAGGTAAACAGAGATAATTTGCCCAGGGCTGCACAGCCAACAGATGGTGGAGCCAGGATTAAAGATCTTTCTTAACTTTGGGGTTTTCCATATATTATTTCCTCTGGCCTGGAATACATTTTTACCTTTTTTACTCCAATATGTTCATGTGTATACACACACACACACACACACACACACTACATGCCTAGGTCCTACTGGTCAAGTAGGCTTTAGCTAAAAAATTACTTTTCTCCAGAATCATTTGTTCACCTAGTAAGACCTGGGGAATTGGTCCTATTAAGGTTTTCATAGCCTCATTTCTTAGTACATATCACCTGTGCTCTCATTTCCTAGTTAGCTATTGGTTTCTTGCACTAAATAATATGCTCCTTGAAATGTTCCACAACTAGTCCAGTGTCTGTATATAGCGGTCACTCAACAGATTATCGCTGACTGAATGTGTCTTTATATTCTTCTCACACATTACCGCCATTTGTGATTAATTTGTAATATGCAACTCAAGCACGCCATATTGAAATACAGATTTAGGTCATCATATAGAATCCTGAAAAATGTAAAGAAATAATGCACATTGCTTCTTAGTGTGTAAAATGATGCCCCACATTATTTGTACAGCTAGATCATGTACCATCAGTCAATACTTTGCCACATGGAACTGATGATCAACTGAATAAATCAGGAAGGTATTGACTTTAGACTAGAGTGATGAGTACAGCTTGCTCAAAGGAACTCAATTCAGATCATCAACATTATCCACAAAAACCTGAGTGTGTGGGTCCCATGAGCTACAGAAATGGAAGTCCTAGGTAGATGTTAGTTTTAGGTATTCAGTTGAGGCTGGGGTAGGACTCCAGAAAGTGAAAGGAGGAACAGATAACCAGAGTTTATGACTAGAGGAAAAGAAGAGAAGGGATAGACAAGAATGGCACAAGTCCAAGGTTTGGCCATGTGGACAGAGTTATTTTTCCAATTATTAGAGAACTGAAGTATAAATTGCAGCAAAGGCAGGACCACAGGAGCTGGGGAAAGTGTATGTTAACTTTAAAGCTCATAGCTGACCATGGCTCCTGTGTAAGTCTTCGTTGTGTCTTGGTCAGAGCTTCAGGGCTACAGAATTGGGATGAATGTTAGTCACAACTAACTCAGGAAGTTGTGAGCTGATCCTATCATTGAGAGGTGCTGAGAAGGTACTTAAAACAACAGTAGAGATTGTATTTTCTTTGATGATTTAGCCTAGAAGTTAATGCTGACCAGAAATACATTAGAAGTGATTTTCCTGACTTTTTTCCCCCCATAGAATCTGCTATTATCAAAACCTAGTTGATAAGAGCTATTTGTAGGCATAGGACATTTATCTTTTGCTTTCTGCTCATGTCTACACTCAGCATAGTGGTTAAGAGTATGGACCTTGCAGACAATGCCTAAGGTCAAATCCCACCTGTGCCATATCTAGGTAGGTGAGCTTGGGCAAGTTATCCAAGCTTCTTAGGCCTTACTGGCCTTCTTTGTAAAATTAGGAAAAAAGTGTCTACATGTTAGGTTTTTTGTTTTTGTTTGTGTGTGTGTGTGTGTGTGTGAAAATGAAACAATTACTATATGTTAATATCTGTGAAGCCTTGGAAGGGAGGAACATAATAAGCTCTGTATGATAATATTAGCTATTATTTTTCAGGTTAGATACAATTTCACTTGCTTGAATAACACTTTGTGCATAGCTCCAGCACAGCTCTAATCACATTGTATTTTATTTGTGTATCTTCCTACTGATCTGGGAGCCCTTTGAGGGCTGGTATTATATTCTCTGTTCTCTTGAGTGAATAGCAGTGCCTGGCACTTACGAAGTTGTAAAATGTATGTTGGTTAATCAATTAATTCCCATGACATATACTGTGTCACTTTCCTGTGTCTTCCAATATGAAAAAGTGACACATTACGGTGTCATAATTTATTAAAAACTTGAGAAACAAATGAAGGAATAGAAAAGTAACTCACAAACTCTTGGGTCCACGCCACACAGAACAAAGGAGGATGCTTCAGAATGTAAATCTGAAGTTTCTTTTGCTTTATTTAAAGTTCCCGTATACTACAGTAATTGAACTGCTTCCTAACCTCATCAGACTCTTATAAGGCTTAATTAATGTTTGTAAAGCCTTTTACAATCCTTAGATGTCAGGCACCAGAAAAGTATAAGAAACCATTTATTATTATCACTGATGCCATTTAAATGACTGCAAACAATTCGCTGCATTTGGATTTGATGATTAAATCTTAGCTATGACCATGCACAGACACCAGCAAAATTCATTCCTGCAGTGTAGCTCAACTTGTCTTATTCAGAAGGTTGTAGACAGATATATATAAATTTTAATGCAAGTATTTCTCAGAGGAATGATACTTGAAATGATGATAAAAGAAGAGATAAAGTCAAAAGCCTAAGAGTGGGCCATTGGCCTCCGCTGTACCATCTTGTGAAATATTGTCCCCTGAACTTTGGAGTCAGGCAGACCTGGGCTGAACAGCTGGCTCTGTAACATATCTTCCTTGAAATTCTGGGAAAATTACTTAGTATTTCTGCCTTCCTTGCTAATCTGGAAATCTGTGAGAAGCAAGGGCTGCGTCTGTCTAATACAAGACTCTTACCAAGTGCTTAGCATAGAGCCTGGCACCTACTGTGTGTTTAAGATATATATTTTCAATGTGTAAATAACGGTATACATAACTGTTCATATTAAACAATTAAAATACAATGTCGCCAGCACTTGAAAGATTGATCACTTCCATCTTTTGAAGTTGCATCATTCCATCATCCAAAATGACTTATTCCCCAAGAGTTGCGGATAACTAAGTTTTACTGTGTTGTTTCCATGACTAACAATTCTGATTTTGAAGGGCACTCAATCATGAATTCATATAAAAAGCTTTATTTAAGATGTTCTGTTTATCTATTTCTACATAAAAAAATAAACCCTCAAAATGTAGTGGTGTAGCCATCCATTTTATTGTGCTCCCTACTCAAACAGGGTACAGCAAGAATATCTTATCCCTCCTCCCTGATAACTGGGACCCAGTAGGGGTGGCTCATGGGGCTGGCATGAACTGAGACAGCTCAACAGGGACCAGATGTTAAGGAGCTGTTTTACCAGCTTTGTTTTCCAGTTCTTTTCCACATTGTGTCTCCTGCGACTAGAAAGTCCAAGATGGCTTCATAATTCAAACTCTGGTCCCTGGGCTGGGATGGCAGAGCTAAATGGTACTGGCCAGCCAGCCCTCTTTCTCCATGCATGCAGCCTCTCCACATGCCTATCTTGAGTTTACCTAAACAATAATGTTCTCTGTTTTCCTTACATGGCAACTGACTTCTCCCAGGGTGAGTATTTCAAGAATAATAGACAGAACCTGCATGGGTTCTTATAGCCTAGCCTCAGAAGCACAAAACATCACTCTCATCAGATTAAATTATTTAAGCAAGTTAATAAGGGCATCCCAGATTCACTATGAAGAGAAAGATGGTAGACTTTGCCTCTCAATAACAGGAGTTACAAAGAATCTATATCCATCTGTTATCTTCCCCATAAGAAGAAAACTGTTTCTGCCTTAATTATCTAGAAATCTGAAAATCATCACCAAGAATTCTGCTTTCTTTAGCCATGCTTCCTTCCAATGGGTTCCTGCCCAATCAACTTCAAAGGGTTAGGCGAGATGAGTTATAAACTTGTTTCTGCCTCTTAATAACTGTGACTTGGAACACGTCTGTTAATCTTTCTCATCTTGTCTTCACATCTATTTCAGAGAAAAATAATATATCTTTTATTCTTATCACTGAGTTAAGGAGATGAGATAATGGAAGGAAAGGGGATAAATATTTAGAAGTTCCACATAGCTGCCAGTATTATCATTATTAGTGAAACGTAGGAAGGAAGCTATAGTCACTATTCTGTACAAGTCTAATTAGAAGAGTTAGTTTGTTTTTAGCTGCCTTGAGTTCCTGGATTCATTAAGAATGGAGCTGGTAGAAAGCCAGAGACCAAGACATAGTTGAGTTCGAAGGTCAGACTACAACTTCCGGGTTGAGAGCTGGGTCATATCTGTGTCTGACTACTGCATAAGTAATTACATAGTAAAGCAATACAACAACCACTTGTATCTTTTTTTGTCAATTTAAAGTGTTTTTTTTTTTTTTTTTATTTTGAAAGTGAACTCTTGATTATCTGTATAAACACAAGACTTTAAAGCTCCAATTTTTGCCAAAAACCAACCTGGGAAGAGAAAATATACCTGAGCAAGTGTTTAGTGAAAACCAAGCTGCAGCTACAGCTATAATCCTTACAGTCTACGTGGCTTGAACGCACTGTCGTGTAGTGTAGGGTTTTAAAAAATCAGGGTCTTCCCTTCATTTGAGTTTCTGAGTATGATTATTACTTTTTTTAAAGTAATATATCCTGGGATTATTTCTAAAAAATAGAGGTTGCATTGAAAAATGTTTATTTATTTATTTATTTTGTTGGTTTTTTTTTTTTTTTTTTTCATTTTTCTGAAGCTGGAAACAGGGAGAGACAGTCAGACAGACTCCCGCATGCACCCGACCGGGATCCACCCGGCATGCCCACCATGGGGCGACGCTCTGCCCACCAGGGGGCGATGCTCTGCCCATCCTGGGCGTCACCATGTTGCGACCAGAGCCACTCTAGCACCTGAGGCAGAGACCACAGAGCCATCCCCAGCGCCTGGGCCATCTTTGCTCCAATGGAGCCTTGGCTGCGGGAGGGGAAGAGAGAGACAGAGAGGAAAGCGCAGCGGAGGGGTGGAGAAGCAAATGGGCGCTTCTCCTGTGTGCCCTGGCCGGGAATCGAACCCGGGTCCTCCGCACGCTAGGTATTTTGTTGGGTTTTTAAATTATTTTTTTTATTAATTTTAATGGGGTGACATTGATAAATCAGGGTACATATGTTCAAAGAAAACAATTTCAGATTATTTTGACATTTGATTATGTTGCATACCCCTCACCCAAAATCAAATTGTCTTCCGTCACCTTCTATCTGGTTTTCTTTGTGCCCCTCCCTCCCCCCACCCCTCCCTCGCCTCCCCTCCCCCAGTTACCATCACACTCTTGTCTATGTCTCTGAGTCTCATTTTTATGTCCCAGCTATGTATGGAATCATATAGTTCTTAGTTTTTTCTGATTTACTTATTTCACTCAGTATAATGTTATCAAGGTCCATCCATGTTATTATAAATGGTCCAATGTCATCATTTCTTATGGCTGAGTAGTATTCCATAGTATATATATACCAAAGCTTTTTAATCCACTCGTCCACTGACAGACACTTGGGCTGTTTCCAGATCTTCGCTATTGTGAACAATGCTGCCATAAACATGGGGGTGCATTTCTCCTTTTGGAACAGTGCTATGGTGTTCTTAGGGTATATTTCTAAAAGTGGGATAGTTAGGTCAAAGGAAAGTTCGATTTTTAATTTTTTGAGGAATCTCCATACTGTTTTTCACAGTGGCTGCACCAGTCTGCATTCCCACCAGCAGTGCAGGAGGGTTCCCTTTTCTTCACATCCTCGCCAGCACTTATTCTGTGTTGTTTTGTTGAAAAATATTTAAACACAACAGACATTTGAACCTAGCAAGACAACGTGGTGTTATGGGAAAATGATCCCCGTCTGGCCTCAGTGTGTGGGGTGAGACTCTTTGAGCTTCAGTTTCCTATGAAGACCATGGAGTCAGATGACTTGGATTGAGATTTTTATGTGCCACGATTCTGTTACCCCTTTTATTCAAGTATGTGACCATTGTAGAGTCTGAAGAAATACAATTATAAACCAAGTTCGATTTCCAAGATTGAGATTGTCTCTGGAATATTTCTGCAATAATAGAACACCAGAGGCCTTGATATGGCAGAGGGTTTCAAGTGGTAAATCTTCCTAGATTCACATATGATCTGAAATAAGTGAAAAATGATAAATTCTAAGAAGACCCCAATGTCTAGATTCAACCAAACTCTCTTTAGTGCAGACCCCTCTTCATGCATCAAACCTATTGTCAACTACTTGCTCTAAATCCCAGGTCACTTCCTGAGCTCATCTTCCTTGTGTTTGGCTGCATTTGACCCTGGTGACCAGGGTCTCCTCATGAAACTCTCCCTTCCTTTGATGTCCGAGACACAACCCTCCTGGTTTTTATTCTACAGCTCTGGCTAATTTTTCATGCTCTTCTTCATAGCCTTTCCTTCTGTTGCACAGTCCTGAAGTATGTATGTCATACTACCCTCTTCTCTATACATTCTTCTGGAATTATCTCACTCATACTTAAGACTTCAATTATCATCAAGTTGACATGTACCTAATAAATATTTATTGAGTGCATTTTGTCTTCCAGAGACCATAAACTGATATTCCAAATATAAATCTGCAGCTTAATGCCTTACATTGATATCCAGACATGCATATACAGTGCACACTAAATTTATTTACTTGCAGGTATAGGACATGACAGGACTCAGAGTGCAGTGGCCATGATCTATATGTTCCCTGGTATTGTGCAAGTCTCTGTCTTTCTTAGTGTACAACTTGAAGTCAACTTCTTCAAAATCAAACTTGTCACCATACCTCAAATGACTATAGCTTCTCTTGTGTTTTCTAGCTCAGTGAATGAGTTTCAGAATTTGCAAGTTGTTGGGATCTGCAACTTAACAACAACAAAACAGCATTGGCCTTAAAAGAAGGTAGAGAAGATTAAGTGAAAGAATAAATGTAAAACACTCATGCTTGCATCTGGCATATATTATATTATATGCTCAAGGTTTATTATTCTCCACCCCCATGGATAGCCCAGCCAAAAACCAGGGCCTCATCTTTGATTATATATAAAAAAAAAAGTTTTCTATTTCTTCAGCAAGTTCAAAAATAACTGCATTGTTTAAAAAAAATTAGTCCCATAAATTTATAAATTTTATTCTAATATTATCACTACCTAGTTGAGACCACTGTCGTATTTCTATTTCATCCTAATAACTGGTCCCCATAACCCTGGCCATGCTATACACCTCCTATCCCCACTCATCTTTCTTACCTTTTATTCACTGAACTTTCAAAATACTTTTATGCATGCCTCTGATCTGTTAGATACCCAGAACAGACATGCTATGGCTTTCCAGACAGGGGTCTTAACTCCTGAACTTGGCCGTCATGGCTCTTTATGACACAGCCCTTCTGAGCCATACAAAGTCGAGTCCTTGTAGTTCCCTTCACACTCACTGCTTCTGCTACAGGAGCGGCCCCGCCCTCTCTCTCTAAGGTGCGGTTGCTTATCCTTCAGGACTTAGCTCGCCGGTCATGTCTTCCAGGATACTCTTCCTGGAGCCTGAGACAAGATGGGATGTTTGTATCTCTTACACCTGATGATAGTCTAAGCACCCTGAAGCAGAAACTGCATCCCATCCATCTCTGTATCCCCAATGCCAAACAAATATTCTCAGGTGCATGTTTGTGAAAGCAATGAGTGAATGAAAGTGTTGCATTCAACTGAATGCTATATAGGCAATGATTACAGCTATTACATCTGTATAGAGGAGGACTTGCTTGAAATCAATGATAAAGGTGATGGGGCAGGGGCCACTAAAGGACAATTCAGGTTCCTTCCTGCGACCCTACTGGACCTGAGTTTAACTGAGTGGTGGGACTGTCAAAGAGAAACATACTATGTGAGGCACTAACCAGCCTCTATGGGGTGGGGCCACCAAGTCCAGAAGCAGTGTTTCTCAAAGAGGGCTTCAAGAATTTTAAGAATTTTTTAGGTTTATATTTCACTGGAATCATATAAATAAATATAATATAATATAATGCAAGAATATTCAAACTTATAACTTGGTAATACAGGAATGTTCAGTGCCAGTGTTGGCTTTTATACAATGCTATTTTAACCACTGCATGCTAATGAGAAGAAAAATAAAGGGAAAAATGATTTAATACATAAATGTCATTTTAACACAAAGTGGAGGGCAAATTACATCAAGGCGCATCCGATGTGAAACAAGTTCATAATTGCATTAGAAGAGTCGAAAATGGTGAAGGGATTTTATACATGCTGTTTTTTTAAAAAAAAAGCAAAAGACAAAAGAAACTTTGTCATATGCCATAGTCACATTAGAGAAATTTAGTTCAAGTAAAACAACATCATCCATCGTAGTACATTGATTCTGTTACTTTTAGTATTTTCTTCTGTTTGCATTTAATTTATAAACTTATTGTTGCTTTACATTATATAAAATCTTTAAAAGTGTAAATATTTAAGAAACAGGATAATAAAAATAACTTAGTATTATGCCAGAGACCTAAGAGATTATATCCTTTAAAATAATTTGCACATTACTCCGGATGGAAAAAGACTGCTAATGAATAAAGGATCAGGACATAACAGGACTGACTTGGAAGTAAAAGCTTTCCTGTCAGGGGAAAATGGTTGATCTCTTAGCTCAGCATTTGCAGATACACCCATATACCATACACTCGCCATATACACAAATAATAAAAGATGTATACCAGCACATAAGAACACACACTTATAGATAGATACACAGTAACACATGAGGCACACAAACATATGTGTATCTACAAATAATCCCATGCAGGAAGGAAATATACACACATACTCTCTCACCCCTTTTATAAATGTATCTCTGCATTTTATAAGAGAGAATAAATACAAACTGAGCAAGCATGATTTAAAGGTTAGCCTAGCACTTTAAGAAGGTGGTTTCTGAAATTTCCCAAGCTACAAACTCAGCTCTGTCCCATTCTAGCTGAATAGCCTCGGACACATTCCATGCCTCACTCTTGCTGTTATTAAATTGAGAAGTACAAGCACCCAGCTCACAGAATTTTTTAAGGAATTAAATGCATTAATGCATTACTGTGTGTCGAGAAATTTTATACTGTGTTGTCACATAGAAAGAAATCAATAAATTGTAACTTCTCTTTTTTTTTTTTTTTTTTTTTACATTTATATATTGATGGGCAGAGAGCACTGCTTTGGGGTCCTATAAGAATTGTGACACCAAAGAGAGTTTCTCCCTTCCTTTGTCTGAAGAAGTGAGAAACCTGGGAGCCATCCCTAACATCCTTCAGTCCTTTGTTACCCATATTCAATCCATCACCAGTCTTGTGGAATTTTCCCTCTGAAACGCTCTCAGATTGATGCATTTCTCTTTACCCCATGTGGGCGAAGACAGGAGACTTATAACTGCTTTCTCCGCCTTAACTCATTTGTTCCTCACTGCAACCAGGCAGATCTCTAAAGCAAAATATGACCCTGTATTTCCCATTGTACTTCAATGACTTCCTATTGCTTTTAGGGTAGAGCTGTGCGTAGTCCAGTTCCTACCTCTCTATCGCCATGTGACGCTCCTCTATGGAAAGCCTCATAAGAACCATTGTCTCCTCGTGAACTAGTAGAAGACTCTCTAAATGTTGATTGGCTGGAAGAGCAGACCACAACACTGCTTGGAAGGTGCCAACCCATGACACATCAGCAGAAGATGTAAAAGACAGCGGTGCCGGATAGGGAAAACAGTGTAAGACACGGTGTATGACAGTGTCTGCTGAGAGTTGGTAGTGTGCAAGCCCACCACCACCGTGAGCAACTGATGTCTCACTATCAATGTACGTTGAGTGAAATAACCAGTGGATGTGTCAGCAGTGCCCAACTGACCGATAAACATATGGGTTTCCCAAAAAGGAAAGACAGATGAAGAGAAAAGGTACTTTTTGTTAGCTTGCTTGTTTGTTTTTAATTTGTAGTTTCTAAAAAGATTTATCTGTGAACATAAATGTGATTCCCCTTGGCACTTCTTAGTAATAAATAGAGGTATCGTTATAGTAGAATGCAGGGTCTGTAAGATCCAGCAAAATGGTTGCTACATAGCTGTGTCTCACTTTTTTACCGAATGAAATAAACGACCTGTGCTGGTCTGGTTCTCTGACTTGCATGGTGATAGAGAACCATACTCACCTATCACAGTTTTGCTGATTCCTGAGGTCACAGGCCCCTACCCAGCATAGTTTTATAATCACTTTGATCAGACCACAGAAGTGAATGACAATGAAAGCAATGTCACTGACTCATCAACTCTAGTTTCCTGTGGTTCCTTAGACCCATACTTGCCAAAGTAAGGTGGCCTACAGAGGTCCGGAAAATGCATTGTTAGTTTTGAGACGCTGCTCTCAAATTTCCTCATATATCGCCTTTATTGATATGAGATGTATAGGTGGGTCTTATCTGAATACTGTCAACCCTATATAGGATATGTATTGAATTTGCCAAACCTTAGTCAATTTACTTATGTCTTTGTTCCAAGCATCCTCAACACATCTACCCCTATAATACTATAGCCTACTACAGATATCATCTTAAAATGTGACAAAAATAACTGAGTTTTGTTAAATATGCATACTTTTCTACTGACATTTTTTTCCCAAGATCTTAAACTCGTATTTCTGGTGTATAGCCAATTCAAAGTAGTTCCAATACTCCATTTTTGTGTATTAACTTCATTTTCTCTCCAGCTTAACCTCATTCTATAAAGTAGTTAATGATCTGATAACTAACAGTTGAATGCACTGATAAGCTCTGATATTTCAATAATTCCTCTGAATTTTCTTGTAAAGTGAACAATCTCTCTGTAATAAAAATGATCCTCCCTCGTTATTGTTTTGTAGATGTTCAGGGAGGAAACTATATTTTTAAAATAGTTTGAAAATAGTTCATTTTTTTAACTATCAACAGTGCATATACTTACTAGTGAAAGTTATTGTGAACACTATACGTAGATTATTTGTTTGTTTAAAATTAAACTATTTTACCTTAAAACTAAAATAACAAGGAAAATATTTCTTCTCTTTTATCTGAGAATCAACATTCATACTATTATGAAGAAAAAAAATGTCTTTTCCCCTTCTTTAGATAGCTTATTAGCTTTTTTTGAAAAAAAAAAGGGGGGGGGATATTTGATGATTTCCCAAGAATCATTGCATTTTGTGATCTGGTTATTTTTTCACATGCTCTAACTGTTGTATAGTATTGATACTCCATCAGTAATTAATTTAATCATTCATTTATTCACTTAGCCAACAAATATTTACTGTGTATTTACCATGTGCTAGGCACTGTCTTTTAACAGCTTTGTTGATTGATATGATAGACAATAAACAACTACATATATATTTAAAGATGTACAATTTGATCAATTTTGTCATATGTTATCCCTGTGAAACCAATGCTACAAAAAGATGCTAAGCAGATCCATCACCCCCAAAAGTCTCCTTATAAACATGTCACCTTATCCCAACCTTCATCACCAGGCAACTACAGATCTGCTGTCTTTCAATAAAGATTAGTTACATTCTCTTGGAATTTACATGAATGGAACTGTACAGTATTTAGTCTTTTTTTTTTTCATCTCTTTTCTTTCATTCAGCATAATTTTCTTGTGCATTCATCCACTTTTTGTGTGTGTGTTAGTATCTCAGTCCTTTTTGTCATTGCATAGCTCCAATGTGTGGATAAACCACATTTATTTATCTGTTCACCCGTGATGGACATTTGGGTTACTTCTGTTCTCTAACTATAATAAATAGTGCTATGAACATTCAAGTACAAGATTTTAAAAATAAATTTAGGCCTGACCTGTGGTGGCACAGTGGGATAAAGCGTCGACCTGGAACACTGAGGTTGCTGGTTCAAAACCTTGGGCTTGCCTGGTCAAGGCACATATGGGAGTTGATGCTTCCTGCTCCTCTCCCTTCTTTCTCTCTCTCTCTCTCAATCCTCTCTCTCTAAAAATAAATAAATAAAATATTTTAATGAAAAAATAAATTTATACTTTTAATTCTCTTAGGTAAATGACTACCAGTAAGATGACCAGAGTGGATAAATATTTAATTTTTAAAAAAGTGCATCTTTTTTTTTTTTTGTCCAAACTGCTTTTAACATTGACAGTCTCAATTGGCAGTGTATGGAATTTTATTCATTCTGCATCTTTTAACATTTCATATGGTCATTCTTAAATTTAGGCCTTCTAGTATATGTGCAGTTGTCTCTGATTGTGGTTTTCTTTTGAATGTACCTAATGAATAAAAATATTAAGCATCTTTTTATGTTCTTATTTGCCAGCACTGTTTTCTTCCTTAGTAAAGTAGTTGTTCAGATCTTTTCCCCACTTGTAAGTGAGTTGTTTCTTTTATTGTTATTGAGTTTGAAGAGTTATTCGTATAATCTAGACACAGTCTTTTATCAGTATGCATATAATTGGCAAAAAGTTCTCCTAATCTGTGATTTCTCTTTTCATCTTCTAAACAGTGTCCTTCAAAGAATAGAACTTGTTTAATGTTGATGAAGTCCAATATATTAATTATCTTTATAAGAATTGTATCTTTGATATTGTATATAAAACATCTTTGCCTATGCAAAGATCACAAAGATTTTTCTCATATTTTTTCTTAGAAGTTTCATAGGTTTAGGTTTTATAAATAGTCCCATGATCCATTTTTAGTTAATTTCTGTATATGGTGTAAAGCATGGATTGAAGTTCATTTTGGGGGCACATAAGTATTCCTTGCCCAGTTTTTTAAAAGACTATACTTTTCTTCTGGTACTGCCTTTGTACCTTTTTTTTTTTTTTTTTTTTTTTGGTGTGGGAATCAGTTATCCCCATATGTGGTGTATTTCTGAACTCTATTTTGTTCCATTAATTTATTTATCATTATACAATACTACACTGTCTCATTTTCTATACCTTTATAAGTCTTGTCACTTTTCCTTTCAAAGTTGTTTTGGCTCTTCCAGGTTCTTTACATTACATTAACATTTTAGAATTAACTTGTCTATTTCTACAACATAGCCTGCTTGTTGCTTACATATACAAATACAATGATTGCTGTTTTTTGATTGCATAAAATGCACTTTGTTAAACTCTCTTATTAGTTCTAGAAAGTTTTTTTTAGTAGATTCAATAATATTCTCTATATAGATGATCATATCATTTGTGAATAAAGGAATTTGCTCGTCCTTCCCACTGTGGATATCTCCTGCTTTTTCTCTAATCTTATACTGGACCAGACCCACAGTAGTAGATTGAGTAGAATGTAGACACCAGCTCTGTTCCTAATTTTAGAGGTAAAACATCTAGTTTTGCGAAATTAATTGTGATGTTACCTAGATATTTTTCTTAACTGCCCCTTATCAGATTTAAAAAGTTCCCTTCATTGCTTTGAGTTTATTTTCATCATCAGTAATGGATGTTGAAACCTGTCAAATGACTTTTTTAATGTATTGAGATGGTTGTATGGTTTTTCATTCTTACTTTGGTAAAATGGTGATTTTCATTGATTTTCAAGTGATGACCTCATCTTTGCATTTCTGGGATAAACCCCACTTGGTCATGCTATTTTATTCTTTTGATGTTTTATTGAATTCTATTTTCTAAAATTTTTAAAATAATTTTTACATCAATATTTATTGTATATGTTGGTCTATAGTTTTATTCTCCTAGAAAGTTTTTCCCACTTTTAAACAAGATAATACTGACTTCGTAGAATGAGTCAGAAAGTAATTTCTTGTCGCCTGGACAGGTAGTGGTGCAGTGGATAAAGCCTTGAACTGGGACGCAGAAGACCCAGGTTCGAAACCCTGAGGTCACCAGCTTGAGCCCAAGATCGCTGGCTTGAGCAAGGGGTCACTCACTCTGCTGTAGCACCCTGGTCAAGGCACATCTGAAAAAGCAATCAATGAACAACTAAGGAGCTGCAACGAAGAATTGATGCTTCTCATCTCTCTCCCTTCCTGTCTGTCCCTATCTGTCTCTCTCTCTGTCTCTCTCTGTCTCTGTCACTCACACACACACACAAAGTAATTTTTTGTCTTTAATTTTTAAAAAAATTATGAAGAACTGATGTTTTTTCTTTAATGCTTAGAAGAATTCACCAATAAATCCATCTGGATAAGAATTTTGATTTATAACTACAAATTTATAATTTAAGTAATTATTCTCTTTGAGTTATTGAGAGTTTTTTTTTCTTTCTGAGATCAGAGTCTCTTAAATAATTTGCCTATTATGCCTAAGTGAATGAATTTACTGGAATGTAATTTTCAAATAGTTCATTATCATTTTAATATGTTGAATCTGTAGTAATATCGTCTTTCTTATTATATAGTAATTTTGTGTTTCCATTCTTTTTTACTTATTAGTATGTTGAGATGTTAGTCAATGTTGATCATCTCAAATAACCAGCTTTTGGTTGTATAAATTTGGCTTTATACACACTGTATTTTTACACCAGGATTGATTACATTTTAACAGTTAATTATTCTAATATCTTGAGACAACCAAAGTATCCTTCAATAGAGGATTGGTAAAAAAAAAAAAAAAAAAAAAAAAAAGATGTGGTACATATACACAATGAAATATTACTCAACCACAAAAAAGATAAAATTTTTTCATTTGTGACAACAAGAACAAGCTAAGAACTATAGAATTTCACTCATATGTGGGATACAAAACTGAAACTTGCAGTTACCGACAACAGTATGGTGGTTACCAGAGGGAAAGGGGTGGAAGATCGGGGGTAATGATGACCAAATATATGGTGACAAAAGATGATTTGACTTTGGGTGGTGGGCACACACTGCACTATACAAATCATTGAAATGTACACTTGAAACCTATATGATACTATTAACCAAGGTCACCCCAATAAGTTTAATTTGAAAAGAAAATATAATAATAATACCTCATATATAAGGTCTACCAGAAAGTTTTGTTTGTTTCTATCACAATAAGTTTCGACACGTAAGCACATGTTTATTTGGCACATGTGTGCCTCTCTATTTTTATCACTTGATGTATACATACTGACATAGCAAATTAACTAAAACAAAGTTGATTCACATTAGTCTTATGTGTGAAGCTATAGTGTACCCATGGCTACTGATAAAGTTCATTTACGCCACTGTAATTTTTACGAATTTCAACAAGGAAGAAATGCTACAGAAGCATGTAGAAATTTATTTAAAGTGTTTGGTGAAGGAATAATACCGACTATCACTTGTTTTTGTCCTTACAAAATTTTTTGAAGGGCAAAAAATTCAAAAATGAAGAAGATATCAAACAAGCACTGGTTCAATTTTTCGCATCAAAAGATAAAACATTTTTCAAAAATGGGATATACAAATTGCCCTCACACTGGCAAGAAATCATTAATAATAATGGCAATTATATTATTTAATAAAGTTTATTGACGGTAAGAAAAATTTGTATTTTGTTTTATTCCAAAAACAAACAGAACTTTCCGGTAGACCTTATATTTATTTTTCAAGTTTTTATTTTACTTCTTTTTTTCTTAGGGTTTGTGGAGCTTTGTAGATAAATTGCTTTATTATATGTGCTGCTGAAGCGAGCACTAAGTTGCTTTAGAATTATTCTAATATTTGGAAAATGTGTGGCCCTTATTGCCACCAATGATTTTTAGGCCCCTTTCTCTCTCTCAGGGATGTATAAAATGAGAGTCCTCTCCAATGAGAGACTCCTAGGCTGATTGGTGTCCATTTATGCAATTCTTTTCTTCTCTCAAGTTTCCTCTTGCATAGTATTTATTGCTACATATTCAAGTTCATTATTATTTCTTTCTTCTGTGGGGGTCTAATTTTTCATTAATCCCAAAAAAGTATATTTTTAATCTCACACATTGTAAATTATTATGACTAGAGTTTGGTTTGGATCTTTTTAAATGTATATTCTATGTCTCTACTTAACATATTCAAGTCTTATTTTTATCTTTGTGAACATATGGAGTACAGTTATAATTGTTTTAATATCTTTGTCTACTAATTCTAACGTCTTTGTCACATCTGTGCCAGTTTCAAGCAATTGTTTTTTTTTTTTTTTCTTTTTCCACCTTATTCTAAGTCATGTTTTCCTGCTTCTTTGCAAGCCTCTTAATTTTTGATTGGGTGCCAGGCATTAAGAATTTCATCTTGATGGGTGTTGAATACTTTTTGTGTATTTTTATAAATATCTTTGCGTTCTGGGTTAGAACACAATTTCTTTACTTTGAAGCAGTTTAATATTTTCAAGTCTTTCTTTCAAGTCTGGTGCAGCAGGCCCAGAGCTGCATGGGGATGTCTAGGAATGATGAGTTTTCTTCTGAGACAAGCTCTTCCAGTTCTTCACCCAGTGCCTGGTGCATTGAGGCTTAGTTTGTGTTGTGGTTGTTTTTACATCTGTTAGTAATAAGCACTGTTCCCAGCCTCCTGTGACCACCAAGCACTCCTCCCTCTCATTTCAGATGGCTTCTTTGTCTAGTCTTTGTTAGTTTCCTGTGGGTACAACCTGATTTTCGCTCTGTTGAATGCTTGAGAAGGGCCTTGTGCGTGCAGCTAGTCTTCCTGGGCAGTTCCTCGTTTTCACTCAGCCAGGTGGTTTCTTGCCATTCTGGTATCCTTGTCCCCTCAGTTCCAGCCGAGTAACTCAGGTTGTCCATGGAGGCTGCCTGGGTTCCCCCGTGCCTGGGCCGTGGCCTGGAAAGTTTTACCTTGTTTTGGTTTTTTTTTTCTCCTACCTCATTTATCATTTCAAATTCTCCTCATCTACTTCTTTCTTAATATTGGAGGACCCCAGGGACATTTTATTTGTACAGTTACTTCCTTGCTGTTACCGTTTGTTCTCTATAGCCTAATAGCTCCCCAGTGAAATCTCTAGCTTGGATATCTCCTCTAAGCTACACATCTAAAATGGTCAATGTATTGCTCAAATAGGTCTCTTAAGCATAATATATTACAGTAATATATCCGATTCTGAATTAGGATTTCCTTTCCCTTCTCAGAAACCTGCTGGCCCTGAAGTCTCTCTTGTCTCAGCTAATGGTAACCCCGCCCTTCCGGTTTCTGAGGCTCAAAAACATGGAGAAATCTTGGAGTCAGCACTTTCTCTTGTACTCTTTAATACTTAAAAGAAATTGGCCAATTTTATTTTCAAAATTCATCCAGAAACTACTCATTTTCCACCACTTTCTCTGCAATCAGCATCAGCTCTTATCCAGATATCTACTTAAAGTCTTGATGTTATTTGCCTACAATGTCATGATGCTTTTTGTAATTTCTTTAAACAAAAAAAAATTGCAAATACCTTCATTTTAACAAGTAGCATATATAGAAATGAAATACAACACATAATTTTAAAGTGCAGAGCGGTCATAAGCATTATATGCCATCAGATATATAACAGAAGAATCAAAAACGTTTTCTTTAAACATTTTGAATAAATGTTTTATTTCAGAATAACTTTAGATTTAGAGAAAAGTTGCAAAGGCAGTTTGGATGCTACTTTTTGTTTACTTTTTCAGGTTCAGTTTCTTCTAATGTTGTCACTTTATATCATCATCTTACATTTGTCAAAACTAAGAAACCAACCTTGGTATGTTACTTTTTAATTGAACTTCCAACATTATTTGTATTTCACCAATTTTAACACTATTCTCTTATTTTCTGTTTTAAGACCAAATCCAGAAATCCACGTTGCATTTAGTTGTCATGTCTTCTGATCTTCTCTGGTCTGTGGTATTTCCTCAGTCTCCCCTAATTTTTCATGACCTTAAGAGTTTTGAGCTATAGCAGTGAGACATTTGGTAGTCTTTATCTCAAATGTGGTTTGTCTGATATTTCTCATAACTAGAATGAGGTTATGGGTTTTTGGATGGAACACCACAGAGGTGAATGCCCTTCTCAAAATATCACATCAGGAGGTAGATGACATTCATATGACATCACTGATACTATTGATTTTGAGCACAGGTAGTGCTTGCCAAGATTCTTCCCTACAAAATTGCTGTTTCTCTTTTTATACTCTGTTCATTGGAAGTGAGTCACTAAGTTCAATCTGTACTCAAAAGTGGTAGAGTATCAACATTCTGCAAAGAAAATGTGTCTGTTGTTCTCTACTTTTTTATTTGCTCAATTATTTATTTGTATTACTATAGATACATGTATATTGATTTTATACTTTGGGTTCTAATCTAATATCATTTATTTTATTTTTCACTGATCTAGTCTTGACTCTTGGTTGCCATTAGATAGCCTTTTATATTCATGTCACATGTCCTCATATTGGATACTTTTTACCACTTCCTTTCCAGTGTTTTCAAATATTTTACTTTCAAAGAATAAAAAAAAAAAAGGTAAGAACAACTGAAAAATGTTTTGGTTTTTCTAACACTATGCCCTTTATGAAAACAGAACATTTGTCATTGGATTCAGTTACTTATTCCAGCAAGATGCCTGGGGATAGCCATTTAATTGGGTTAAGATGCTCTGTTAAAGTGTTCCTCTTCAGTCTAGCTCAAGGCTAGCTGATGTCTCTGAATTTCCCAAGGCCAGTCTACGGAAGTCCTTTGCTCCTTGAAGGAGGCCAGTGGTACCTGCCACAAAACAAGCACATGTATCTCAACACATCCTCCCTGACATCAATAATCATAGCTATCTTTTGACTTAAAATTGTTCCACTTAGTTGTGCCCTTCTTTAGGGAAACTATGGTGCTTAAATTGTTTCCATTTAGCCATTCACAGGCCAATGTAATATGAGGCACACATAAGGGATGTGTTACAGTGGATTATGGGAAATCTAAAGTGAATCAGATGATAAAAGCACACATAGTCACTATTTTTACATTTTTATCCTTTCTTGTGTTCTTATGGTTCATAATATGTAAATATGCTTAGGAGATAAACCCAGGTATGCATATTAGGATTTTTTCAAAATGGATTTTTAAATAGCTAGGTCTTCCTGCATATGCAACTCAGAAAGCATTGATTTAATATTTACGATTAAGCTAAGTTAAAAATTAATATTGGTCACAATCATTAATATCTATCAATTTTTAAAATAAATTTAGCAGGTTTTCCATCAAAGTGTTACCTATGTTCACATGACACAATAAATGTTTAGAATAGACCTTTGTCCCATATCATATTATTTAGCCAAACGCTTTGTTAATAATATTAACGTTAACCATTTCCAGATGTCAACAATTAAGATCAATCCAACAAAACAGTTAGTCAGGCGCTTTTTTCAGACTGAGACTAAGAAGACTTTCCATAAGCATGTGTAGTGAATTCTGAGTGTATCTTCAGATAAAATAGTTGTGTTTAGTGACTAAACATATCATTACACAGATGCTGCATCCCCTTCCGCAGCTGTTTGCACTGTTCTGGTTCTCGGGCCCCTCGACTTGTCTCTCTCGTGGCTCTCCCTTAGTGTGGCGCTGTTTGGGGGGGGGGCGTTGCAGATGAGGGGTTCTGGCTGGTTTTGTCACGTGCCCGCAGATAGCTAAGCTTGCATTGTAATGAGGTCAGGTTTCATTTCTAAGCAAGGTCATGCTCCAGGGTTGGTTGAACTCCAAGGAAAATCAAAGTGCTGACAGAAACAACTGAGAGGCGGTGATTCAGTAGGTGGCACCCTTTCCTCCCTGCAAATCCTGTTGTCAGTGCTCAGGTTCAGTCTGTCTTTCAGAGTAGATTTACACATCCTCTTTCGACCATCAGGGAAGAGTGTGGGATAGTTGACGGTGGGGGGGGGGGACGGGCTGGGGGACAGTGGGATGCTATTCGTTTGTCCTTTTCTTCAGAAAACAAGACTGTTTCCTTTCCTCCTCGTGTCCTCGACAAACATGAGCTGTGTATTTTTTGTGTAGTTTACCCAGAATTTCCACTGGGTGAGCTGGGCTAACTAGGTAAGCGCATAGGCGGCTGAAACCCTAAATTCTGCTTGGAAAATATTTCCTTCTCTGTGTCTGGGTTTTCTACCTTCTGATCATTTGGGAAATTCTCTCTTAGTTCCCTGAGTTGCACAGACCTCAAAATTAACCTGTGGTGTGGAAGCTTTACGACTTAAAGGCTACCAACAGATACAAACAAGGATTCTCTGCTCTTTTTCTGTGTGCTGGAGAAACAGCCCTCTTAGGATCCAGGAGATAGATTTATTAATGAATTAGATTTCCTTTCAAAACTCTGCCTTTGCTCAAATGTAAAAATGAAACAAAAATAAAATGGAGCTGTTATTTTTCAACAGTGAAAGCCAGAATGAAGCATGTTTATCCCCAATTTATAAAGAAAACACTCCAATTACTTTGAGAAATGCTTTATGATGTCTCATTTAAATTGAGGACCAGAAATGTAGAAATTGGAACTGCCTACTTGCTCAGTCTCACAAAGAATGTGCTAGACAGGTGAACAATAACCTAATATTAGTTTTAAAAGTATAGTTTATCCTACAAGATTATTATATTTTATTTTTAGGTTTTATCTTTTTTCTGTCTCTGCTAGCAATGTGACTTTGCTTTTGTTAAAATATATAAAGAATGTCAGGTGTGACTGAACTCGAGATTTCTAAGAGCAAAGCAGTATAAGTAAATTTATTTGAGGTTCCATTAGTTCAACCTGAAAAGGTTGCCTGGGTATGATGCTTTGACATTTACTCAGTACCCATAGAATGTTGGGCAGAATGGGAAAAATTCATGTACATTCACAGGCACGCATGCACACACAAGCACATGCATGCACAAACTCTCTCTCTCTCTCTCTCTCTCTCTCACACACACACACACACACACATACACACACACACACAGTAGAGTTCCATGGAATCAGATCAACTAGATGAGCTCAAAATGAAAATAAAAGATACGAATTTCCCAACACTGTTATAAACATATAAAGTATCTCCTTCCTCTAGTAATGTTTGGACCCCTTGGATAACTTCATTTGGACTCCCTCAAATCCACCAATTAAGCTTTGACACTCCAATCAGTGTGCCAACTATAAACTCCAGCTACAAAATTATATGATCTGCAAATCTCCCTAAACTCCTTTGGCCCTTATTCCTAGAACAATACTGTGCAACACATAGTATTAATTGTTTCTGATGACAGGGATAATTTTAGCGGGGACTTGGCTGGCTACTTTGGCTGCCTTATTTGCACTTGTCTGACAAGTTTTGGAAGACGTCAGGCATAAACACAGTGAATCCCCCTATGCCGTGAACTCGCAGTGCTGAGGTCATGTGCCTTCATGGGAGCCCTGCATTCTGTTTCTTATGTATACAGGTCAGAAAATGCAAAGCAAGCTTTAGCTTGCGTGGTGTGTCCTTAATTCTATTTGGCATCAGTCACCTACTTTGGATCTTGTGGTACAGCGATTTTGAACAAATTTTGACTGCAAATAAGAAACAAGAACAGTTTTTTGCGAGCTTGGATTTTTAGAAATCACATTTATTTTGTGAGAGCCATCCTCTTATAAGAGGGTATTGGATCATCACCTCTGTGCCCCCGGAAGTAACAATTCTAGCAAATCTTAACCTATATTTCATGCTTTTGCGACTTCTTTTCTTTTCTACTCACCAGAATGCTTTCCTTGAGCCCCTCCCTTACCTACTGTGTTTCTCAGAAAACTTTTATTTATATTTCAAAATCCAGTGCAGACACCACTCATTGAAAAGCGCTAGTTTACTCTGCAGCAACACAGCTGAGCTCATCTCTCTATTCCTTGTTCAGTGGGAACTGAGACTTCATTAATTGAGTCTCCAGGGCCACAATGTCGCATGCTACTAATGGGCGATGTTTCATGCTGTCTTCTATGTAGATGGTCCCTTTAAAGTTGTGCAAAGCGGCACACCTTGCCTAGAACTACCACAAGGCCCGCCACACAAAACTGACTCGGTGGATGTTGAGTGAAGTCATTTACCTAATGGATCTCTAAGAACTTCAGCCATCGATATGCTGGAGGAGGCGAAAATAGCTTTAGAAATCATTTGCTTCAAGCCACTCAATTTACAGCTGACTAAACTGCATGCAACGCTGTGATGGGAACAATGACTTTTTGCCCTGCTGGGTAGGCGGGTTGACTTGGACTAGAACCCAGTTCCTATGGATCTTTCCTTTCTGGAGCTGCAGGCTGCCTCTCAGATTGCTGACGTGAAAAGGTTCTGTTCCAGTGGGGAAATATTGACTTTATAAAATCCTGACTGTGGCGAGCACCCCCATGGAGAGACTCACATTTCTGTCAGTGTGTTGGATGACCGTGGCTCTCGCTAAATTGAGCAATCTCTTCACCCACTTCTGCTTCTCGAGCTGAGTAGGGCTGGGCACTCCATTCCTTATACAATCACGGAATTCTCTACAGGCCCGAACTAGGCCTCATGGTACTCCTCTGTGGCAGTGATCTGATTATTCTGATTAAAATGGAACTAAGGCTATTTAAGGAGTTTAACGGAAAAGTGAAGAAAAGGAATTAAGTAGTCCAACCCGAGGCTCCCAGTACTGAAAGAACTTCGATATCAAGAAGCTTGACAGCGTGGCCTGGGGCAAACTGAGGAGGTACAGAGGGTTTGTCTATTGGATAGGACACACTTTCAGAGCCACCATCTTTATAGTCAGGCTTCTTCAGAGAAATAGAATCCATAACTTTTTAGGATTACATTCATATATAGACAAACATACATATATATGTTTGTGTAAGTACATATATTTATATATACAAATAGGTGATAGATAGATGATAGATAGATAGATAGATAGATAGATAGATAGATAGATAGATAGATAAAGATATTTTGAAAAAATTGGCTCATGTGATTCTGGAGTCTGAGAAATTTCATCATCTGCCATCTGCAAACTGGAGACCAGGAAATCAAGTGGCGTACTGTAGTCTGAGATAGATAACTTGAGAACCAGGGGAACCAAGGAATAGATAGATCCCAGTCTGAGGGCAGCAGCAGATGGGATGAGATGTCCCGGATCAAGTAGTGAGGTTGGGAAAAAGGGGTGAATTCCTCTTTCCTCCACTTCTTGTTCCACCCCAGCCCTCAGTGCAATGGGTGACGCCCACTCCCATTGTGGAAGGCAACCTGCTTTACTTGGCCCACCAATCCCAACGCTCCTGTCATCCAGAGACACCATCACAGACACCTCAGAAGAGTGTTGTCTGGGCATCACCACTGCACATTCACCATAATAATAACAGAGTCACAGAAATCAGCAATGGGTGCTAAGTCCAGCCTGTGGAAATTTCACAAGGAACATAATATTTATAAGATTTTAAAGTATCTTCCCACAAGTTATTTATTAACTACAGGAAAGGCAGTAACCAAGTGGAGAAACATGACAGTTGTTACCTTAACCAATAAATCAAAGTTAAAATTGCTCAAAATGGGACAATCAACTGACATTCTGTGCCTCGTAATGCAATGCACTGAAGAGTACATGTAATTATGTCTGTGGCGTTTCTGCTTAAAAATGCTTACCTTAGCCTGACCAGGCAGTGGCGCAGTGGATAGAATGTCAGACTGGGAGGTGGAGGACCCAGGCTCCAGACCCCAAGGTCACCAGCTTGAATGTGGGCTCATCTGGTTTGAGCAAGGCTCACTAGCTTGGACCCAAGGTGGCTGGCTTGAGCATGGGGTTACTCGGTCTGCTGTAGCCCCCCGGTCAAGGCACATGTGAGAAAGCAATCAATGAACAACTAAGGTGTCGCAACGAAAAACTAATGATTGATGCTTCTCATCTCTTTCCATTACTGTCTGTCTGCCCCTATCTATCCCTCTCTCTGACTCTCTCTCTGTCCCTGTAAAAAAAAAAAAAAAATGCTTACCTTAAATCTAATCATTGGAAAGTATTAGACATACCAAGTTAAAGAATATTCTACAATTTAACTGGTGGGTATTCTTCAAAAATGCTAATATGATGAAAGACAACGAAAAGGTAGGAAATAATTCTCAATTAAAGGCACTAAAGAGAAATGACAAGTAGTTTAAAAGAATAATTTTGCATTGAATCCTGCATTGGAAAAAAATACTTTATAAAGAGATGACTGGAAAAATTTGAATATTGTCTGTAAATAGAAGTATTTACTAATATTTAACTTCCTGATGTAAATAAGTTTACTATGATTACATAAGATAATGCTTTTGTTTAGAAGAAATATATACCATAAAGCTTTCAGGTGTAGAGGTGTGATGAGAGAAATTTGCTTTCAAGTGGCTCAGGAAAGAAAAAAACAACAACCAGTATGTTTATATAGAGAGGAAGGAAATGATTAGGCCAATGTAGTAAGAAGGTTAATAATTTGTGAATTAGGGAGAAGGAAAGATGAGAGCTCTTAGTAATATTTTAAAAACTTTTCTGAAAGTTATGAAACTATATCAGAGTAAAATGTGAGAAAATTATGAAATTTACCACCAAACAATTAATTAATGAGCACCTGCTAGACACCAGCCCTGGGGTGGGGGAAGGGCTGGGTACCCAGACTTGATGATTATGATTCCTGGCCTCAGATGGTTTCCAGTTAACAGCAGGGGAGAGTGAGAGAAACCAGCACTCAGGACACTGGGAACTCATCCACAGGGTACAGAGGGGAATGGCGTGGGTCTATAAGCAACCCTGAACCTGGAAAATGAGGGGGAAACTTACGTTGGTTCATCCTACTTATCTCTTCAACTTTTCAAAAGGTTTCCTACTGCCTACCCCAAAGCACCACAGAACAAAATGTCAAGAGTGCGAACCCAGTGGGTTTTGCCTACTTTGCCAAGTCCGGTACAGATGACTAGTAGTGGCTGCTGGGGAGGGGAGTTGTGTAAGAAGGGTGCTGAGACCACACCCTGAGGTGCAGGGACAGAGCAGGCCCCAACACTGTCCGATCTGGGTGGAGTCACTGCCCGTATCCGTTCGCTGGGGCTGCCATAACCAAGTACCACAAACAGTGGGGCTGAAACAAGAGAGATGGATTGCGTCAGTGCTGGAGGCTGCACATCGGCCACCAAGGTGTGGGTAGGGACGGTTCCTCCTGAGAGCCGGGAGGAAGAGTCTGTCCCGTGCTTCTTCTTTGACTTTTGACTAGTTGCTGGCCATCTTTGGGGTTCGTTGGCTTGTACACCCTGCACACCCTGACCTGAGTCTTCCTGTTCACATGGCTTTCTTCCTGCGCGTGTCCATTTCTGTGTCCAAATTTCCCCTTCTTCTCTAGACACAGTCGTATTGGTTGAGAGCCCATCATGATGACCCGGATCATCTAAAATGACCTCATTTCCAAATAAGATCATATTCATAGGTACTGGGGGTTAGCATTTTAACATCTTTGGTGGGACACCATATAACCCGTAACACCGACTCACTGTGACAGTCACAGCTCCCAAGGAATTTCTCCCAAATAATCTTTCTAATATTATGTCATATTTTTTCCTATAAAAATCCCTATTCCAAATAGACTGTTAGAAATGTCTTTGGAATACTTTGCCCCTGGATGGGATCCCATTCTCCTTCTTCCAGCTATAGTTTGTTACACACAGAGCTACCTTCTAACATAACAAGTTGCTTGATAGCCTATATGGAATTTACACTTGATCTTCTGTGTTCACATTTTTACAGTCTACCTCTTGCTACTAGATTGTAAACCTCGTGAAGTCAAGGATCCTGCCTGTCAGGGTGACTACCATTTTCTCGGTGCCAAGTTCATTGTCTGGCACACAGTAGATGCTCAGTATTTCTGCAAGTGCAACAGCACAGGGGCCTTTCAGACTCCATGATATATTTTCTTTCTTATTTTGACAAGTCCTGGTCCACTACCCCAAAGTAGGCATTCTAAGTTTTGAATAAGCACATAAATTACCACAGCCTCAATACCGATAACCAGAGATTCATCAGAACAAACAAAATGTCCAGCAGGACAGTAAACTCTCAAATGCCAATGCAGTGAGCATCTTTCCATGACTAAAAACAGCAAAGAGAAGAAAAAACTCAGCTGGAAGTAAATTAGAAATGTGAGGACAATAAAACACAGGCAAACAACAACCACAAAATCTGTAATGTGGAAAAATACTTAAAAGCACAGAAAAGCTTACGAGCCGACATTGTGATGGAGTCACACTTGCTAACGTTGGAAAACCCATTGGCAGAAAATATTTAATTTTGCATCAATTTGTTGTTGCCCAACTTGCTTTTGTACAAATTGCTTTTGTTCTAAATGCACTCAGCCTCGGTGCTTTTGTGCTTTCTTTTTTTTTTTTTTCTCCTCCTCACCAAGGGCATCCGAAAGCCACTAGAAATTGTTGCTATTATTGCTACCGGTCTTCACAATACATGTATGCGGGAGGAAGAACAGAAACACTGGTTTAAACATCAGAGAACGGATGCTTAAAGGTTAGCCGGGGCTCAGCTGAGAGCTCTGGGAAGCCTTCTTGCCCAGATTCACCCTGTCTCTTTAGATCTCGTTTGTTCCCTTGCAATCTGGAGCCAAACTCTTTGGGGACAGAGTGCCTGGGGTCCCGTTTCACCTGCCTTTTTCAGACTCACACTGCCAAGCTGTAAGGTTAGCTGGTGTGACTCAGCTGCCGGCTGTACTGCCAGTTGATCGAGTCACATGGCCAATCCCTGACAGGCAGGGAATGTCACCATTCCCGGTTCTGTCACCTGTGTGCCGGCGGAGCAAGGGGCCCCGAAGGTAAAATTGCCGTCACACTGACATAATTACTCAGCTGTTCTGTCCACGCGCTGGATAGCAAAAGACAGTGGGACACTGAAAAACAGACCTGATGGGACACAGACAACCAGGCCTCAGTGGGAAAAGGCATCAGACGATGATGACACAGGGAGAAGGAAGGAGTCTTGAGTTGGATTTTCAAGCAGAGTGTTTATAAAAGCCCTGGTCTAAAGAGCAGGCAGATAAATAGCTAAACAGAGTTGGAATATATTTTAGCCATCCCATGTTTGTGTGAATGAGTAGAAAGTGAGCTCTCTCTCTCTCTCTCTCTCTCTGAGTTCATAGATGACAACCTTGAGAATGTGCTAAGCTACCTTTTAGGGAAAAGAAGAAAATGTCCCTTGCCTTCAACAAAACAAGACACACATGGCCGCATAGAAGCTGCGTATGCAACAACGTATTTGTCGCCGGCTCCTGCCATCCGTTCAGATCCCTCGTCTTGCCTTCTTGGTGGCCTTTTGCATAATGGTGAGCCATGCATCACTTACACACTTGAAACAGAAACATACTTTTTTTTTTTTTTTTTTTTTTTTAATATGCAAGTCTAATGGTTCCATTTGACAAAAGAAATCCCAGTGATCTATGTTGTCCCTTAAATTGATCCAACATCTTGTGGCGTTCGGGCCCAGTTACTTCCTGCTAATAATTTCTTAACAGAAAATGGAAAGACAATAGCATTAGTAAATCAAACCAAATGTGTGATTAAACGCCGCTGGCACATCAGGCATTCGTCTCGGTGCCACCAGCCTGACTCCATCGCAGCCCAGGCGGGAGGGAGGAGGAGGTTGTGTCATTTGCAGGCTTCGGCAAGGCGCAAAGGCGCATTATACCAATCACCCTAAATTATCAGCCACTGCCGGGGACTTGGTTGCTGGCATATACTGTCCGTATATCGAAGGCAAACCTCCAGTGAGGACACGCCTTGATTTCTTATTTAAGAAGGGGACACTGTGTTCGTTGCCTTACGTACTCGCCCTTCCCCAAATGCAGTCATAACCGCTTCCCTTCAGGTTTTTTGAGAACCTTGCCATCATGGTAGACTGGCAGTATTATTCTCTTAGTTAAAAACACCCACGTTTTCTGTGTGTGTACCAGAACCATAGACACTTCTGAACCTCTGAACCGCCCAGTTCCGTGGGATGCTGAGTTGTAGGCTGGCTTTAGTTCTAAAGCCCAGCGCTAAATCATACTACGTCTGATCTTTCCTTGTGTGTGCTCTCTCTCTGAATTTGAATGATTGTCTCATATTATTTCAGACTTGAGGTTTGACTACTTGGGTCAGGGATGCACCTGAGGTCCACACGGGTGTCGGCTGCTGCTGTGCCCTCTGGCATGCCGCGTCCGTATGCTAAGTGGCTGCACTGTTGGGAATAGCAGGAGGCATCCAGGTGCCGGTCTCGGGTTGGAGAGCTCGTCATTTCTCTCCGTGGCAGTGTGCTTTTCAATTCTTCATGGGCAACCCCATCTCACAGTCTCTTTCAAAACCCTTGGATTTAGGGGCACAACTTACTTATCTGTGGGGAGTAAAATTTATCTATTCACTCATACACCACATGTATTTGTGGCTATGGAAACGTATAGATGTGTTTTGATGGACAGTGCCGAGAAATGATTTAATTCTAATCCTTAATCTATGGCACTTGCCGTCTTTCACTGATGAGCCTTTCAATTTATTTATTTACTTATGTTATCTGGATATTAAGAAAACTAACACTTATGAACCCATCACCCAGTTCCTTACGTCTACCAATTAATGTGCTTCTACTCCAACTCATTCCCTACAAGGTAATGATGACAAGGAATTTTATATTCCCTTGCTTTATTTACATACTTCTTTCAAGAAGTACCCTTTACTTTTAGTTGTTTTTTTGAACTCTGTTAAAAGCATATCATGGAGTCTTCTGGGGATGTGCTTTTTTTTTTCTTCTCAGAATTATGTTACTAAGGTATTTTTATCTAGTTGCATACACAGTTGACTTTCGTTATTCACATTGGTTATGTCCTATGCAAACACCGTGAACTTCAGACTGTGTTGTGAATAGACACTGTGAACAGACAATAGTGAACTATTGCTTTTAGGGGAAAATGCAGGGTTGGGTTCTTCTGAGCCTCTGGGTCACAACCTTTTTGCAAACTGACCAATACATAACCTTGTTTTATGTGTGTTTCTATTTAAAGACACCTTATTTTATACATATTGTTGATTTTTTTAATATTGACCTCATAACCAACAGCACCATACCCCATGTCTGGCTGAAGCTTATCTAACCCACATATTTTTTACTGTAAGTCACATCACAGCCTTTTTGCAGTTAGGGACACCTGCTGACATGACATCACTGTACTACAGGGGCATTTTAAACAGTAAAAACATCAAAAAAAGCCTCAAAAAGTAAGAAGAGTGTGGCATTAAACAGACAGTGAGAAGGGTGCTTGTTTGGAGGGTGAGAGCTGAAACGAAAGGCAGACTGTCTGGTGCGTCAGGCGACTCGGATTTCTCACCTCTCTGCCTGTGTCCCCAGGTGAACACAAATGTGCCAGGTATATTTGTTCTGGGGCTGCAGATAAATTTTAGAGAGTGGACATCTGCAACTACTGAATCATAAAATAATGAGGATTGGCTGCAATTCTATTGCATTCATTTTTACCGCTGTATAATATCCCATTGTGTAAATAGACCCCCTTCTTGAAAGTCACTCTTCTGTTAATGAACATTTAAGATCTTCGCTTGGAAATTAAAAAATAATAATAATGTTTGTCATGCATGAATTGGTCACACTACTGAAATGACTGCGCAGGGGAGAAATGCTATTTTCATGTAAATATAGTGTCCCGTGTTTACATGATATAATGCCAGTTCTTACGTGCTAATGGTTTATTCCCTCCTTATACATAGTTAGCACTCAACTTTGTAACAAAAACAGAGGTATATTGGATGTAGAGCAATTTTTATTACAATTTTCAAAGACACATATAATATGCTATCTATCAATATATCAGTGATCCCTAACCCCCGGGCCGTGGACCGGTACCAGTCCGTGGGCCATTTGGTACCGGTCCACAGAGAAAGAATAAATAACTTACATTATTTCCGTTTTATTTATATTTAAGTCTGAACAATATTTTATTTTTAAAAAATGACCAGATTCCCTCTGTTACATCTGTCTAAGACTCACTCTTGACGCTTGTCTCAGTCACGTGATACATTTATCTGTCCCACCCTAAAAGCCAGTCCATGAAAATATTTTCTGACATTAAACTGGTCCGTGGCCCAAAGTAGGTTGGGGACCACTGATCTATATTATATATATACTGCTCACAAAAATTAAGGGATATTTTGTCACTTCATATTAATTTTGAAATATCTCCTATTTTTTGTGAGCAGTATATATATATATATGTGTGTGTGTGTGTGTATATATATATATATATATATATATATATATATATATGCACTGTAGTAGACCTTGAAAACATAGGGATAAAAGGATTATCATTCTTTTCTATGAGTTTTAAGTCTAGAGACATGTAAACAGGTAACACGAAAGTGTAACTACTACCTAAGTGGTATGGATACTACAAAACTCAGTAGAGGGATGTTGATTTCTGCATCAAGCTCTAGGAAAAAGCTTCCAGGGGGAAGTGGAGAGGATGTTTAAATATGACACACAATGATACCTAAACTAGGATCCTTTTATGGCACTTTCCAATAAAATATGTGCAAATTTTCTGGGCCTTTTTATTACTTGGCTTGAAATACAGACAGAGCAGCTTTGGCCTTTACACGTGATCATTTTCCTCAATTTCACACAGCTCTCTCAGCTGACAGTAAATAAGGGCTTTGGAGGCTGTGAGCTGGTTTTGGTGGCTGTGGATTTTGATGAAATAGAATTTATCCTTTTCTATACACCCTTAATCTTTGGTTACATGTGTATTGCATTTGTGCTAGTCCCGCACTTGATAGTATCAAATATGATTGGTCACTCTTGTCCAAATAGAGTCAGTTCCTCTTCACAGGTACCCAGACCTTGCTGGTTATAAAGCAATGGTTCTCAACATGTGTGCGTGTGTCTGGTTCTCAAACCAGCAGCATTCGCATTGCCTCGATTCTTATTAGAAATACTAAGTCTTCTACGGAATCAGAAGCTCTTTGGTGAGGTCCTGCAGCCTGTGATTAAAGAAATCTTCCATGTGATTCTAGTGCCTGCTAAAGTCTGAGAACTAATACTAGAACAAAGTCCTTATTGACTTTCCCTCTCCCTATGCACCCAGTTTTGTTAGAGCTGTGAAGTGGTCAAAGGATGTTTTCTGGCTCTATCTTAATTAAGGAGTTAGGGTAAGAATTACGGGAGAAGGTAATGAGAAGACTGTAGGTTGTAAATCAGAAGCGGTGGGGCACGCATGCATTACACAGATTATAATTGAGAGAGCACTTAGACAAATGAAGAAATATGTCACGGTAGCCAAACCCAGATGTCTGTACCTGAGAGAGAGGCACTTAAGCCTGTTTCTGTAGGCCTACCCAAATGGATTTATAACTCCATAGTACAAGTATCAATGCTCATGCTGCACAAAGTATGGTCTACCTATCAGCGTTATGGGCATCAGCTAGGAACTTCAAAAACTAAAACATCGTGGAGCTCCATCACTGAGTGGGAACTGGTTTAGAGCAAAATGACCAGGGACCTATATACATATCAAGTTTTGAGAAGCACTTGTCAAATCTCCTGTACATAGTACATGGTGTACGTTGCTTCTTAATTTTGAATGGATGACAGATTAAATGGAAGTTACTGTGTCATTTAGTTTTTAGGAGTTAGGCATTAGGCAATGGGCATTTTCTTGCACCCATTGAGTGCCAACCCTGATTTAAGCAAGTTATATTCTTGATGCATTTAAGCCTCACAACAACCCTATGAAATAGGTACTATTATTATGCACATTTTACTAAGGGAGTTTAAGTCACTGTTCAAGGGCACTTGATTAATAAGGAACAGAATTAGCATCTGAATTTCACCAATTTGTCTCCTGATCCTGTATTCCGAGGGCTCTCCCCCCTGATTCTCAGATGAGCAGAGTGACAATGCCCTTGATTAGATCCAGGACCTGTGTTGGTTTTATAGACCCTCATAACCAGATTTATGGAAAAGGGGGCAGGTTGTGAATCCAGTTGGAACCTTTATTCCCCTGTCCCCATGATTCTTTTTAAAAGGACACTCACTAGAGAAACACTTTTTGACCCCTCAGTCCCTCTAAGTTGCCTAAGTGAATCTGGGATACAAAACTTGGACCAATATGGCTTAACTGCTCCTGGGTTCTCTTGGGTCCTCACCACATCAAGGGAATCTGACCTCTTTCAAATAAATCTAGAGAAATAGACCTACCTCTGTTCTGTGAGGCCTAGGAATTTCTAGCCTTACTTATATACCAAGCATTTTCAGGATTTTCATAACAAAATTATTCAGTCACTCTAACAGCTGTAAGAGAAATGTAATTAAATTATTACCATAGAACAAGGACCCCAGAGTTCTGTGATATTGTACAATCTCTTTAGTCTAGCTTGTCCTTCTAGAAAAGTCCTGCTCCCTTTTGAGGTAAGGTTACCTCTCCTGAAGGCTTCTTTGTCATGAAGCTGTCCCCAGCCTCTCAGGGACCACTGCATGCTCTTTTGTCTTCTTGATGAAACTTACTGATACCTATATTATAATATCCATCCCCAGGTTGAAGGACCTTTGAATAGGGGCCATGTCTAATTCTTCAATAATTTCTAGCCTAGTTATGGCTGACACAAACTAGCCAAGAAATAGATATTCATTCAGGGAATAACTTGGACTTGCAAGATGAACATATTTTGAAATTAAATGTTGGTTAGTGCAATCTTTGCACACAGGGGGAAAAAAACATACCATAAAGATTTCTGAATTGGCTAAAAACCTAACACCAACTTGAAATATAGTTGTGTAATTTTAGATTACATACAGAAATTATGGTGATGTACAGTCTAGAATTTTGGAACAGTAGCAGACTGATACTGTTAAGGCTTTTGGCCCCAAACCACAGTCATAGCAGAGAATATATGGTCACAGTCACAACTCAATTGAGCCTTGCTTCACATAGCTCTTTAGGGACATTACTGAAATGCCCAGGTACCACTTGGCCTACCCGTGGCTCCGTGGGGAAGTGCACCAGTGATGCACTTGGAGAAAAGTTAGCTCCCACGAGGGTTTAGAATGCTTGCTATGGCTCCCTGTCCTCCCGATTTGGTTTGCCTTAAACTGGAACAATCAACGAAGGAAAGGTTAGTTAAGCAAATCCTTATCTGAATTATCACAAATTTCAAATTGTCAGAGTCTGGATTAATGAGATTTTTTTTTTCTTTTGTACCCTACTGCCCTTCAGTTCAGCTCACCCGGATAAAATCCGCTGTGGAATATTTGGAGGCGGTCCAGAAGACAGCAACTAAAATGATTAAAGGTTTGACTAATATTCCCTCTGAGGAAAGGCTAAAGGAGCCGAGTTTATTTAGCCTAGAGAAAGGAAGCCTGAATAAGGAATTAATAATAGTTCTCAAGTATAATATATGAAGAAGCATGTGAGTCACAAGAAGCAGATTCCCTTGCTTCTAATGAGTCCAGAAGCAGAAGAAAGTGACGTAAAAGTGTAGAGGGAAGAATGTTATATTACCCTCAGAAAGCCTTGCTTGCTATGTAACACTCGCAACAACGGAACCTTTAAGGCAGGGGTCCCCAAACTTTTTACACAGGGGGCCAGTTCACTGTCTCTCAGACCGTTGGAGGGCCGGACTATAAAAAAAACTATGAACAAATCCCTATGCACACTGCATGTATCTTATTTTAAAGTAAAAAAATAAAACAGGAACAAATACAATACTTAAAATAAAGAACAAGTAAATTTAAATCAACAAACTGACCAGTATTTCAATGGGGACTATGCTCCTCTCACTGACCACCAATGAAAGAGGTGTCCCTTCCGGAAGTGCGGCAGGGGCCGGATAAATGGCCTCAGGGGGCTGCATGCGGCCCGTGGGCCGTAGTTTGGGGACCCCTGCTTTAAGGACTGCTTCAATGGATCTTTTGAGAAACACCGAAATCTTCACCTTCCACTGTGGGTTCATGTGAAGTCTGGCCTTCATGCAGATGGTAGTTCTGCTTGATGGAAGGTCATCAGGTTGGATTGATTAAAGAGTTAAAATTGCATTCCTGGATCAGTGAGCTCATACTGCAAGAGCAGACCGTTCCGTTGAGGGCCAGTTTGAACATCACCATGCTGGCAGGGACCCAACGTTATACCACATTGCCCACGCAGCCGGGACAGAGGGCGCTCTCCAAAGTCGTAAGCCTGTTGGCATCACACTGAGAGTGTCCTATCTTGCCTTTGGGGGAAATAGTGTTTCATCCATTATGCTGTCCCGGCTCCCATGTAGAGCTCTTCTCTGCATTCTCACTGCTACTCTCTGCATCATCTTCTCTGTAAGTATCAACTGGACCCTTGAAGTAACCACTTCACTCGTCTGCCTGCCTTTGCCTTTCCCAGCCCTCGAATCACTCTATACACAATAGCTGGAAATTCGAAATTGCAGATCTGACCAGATCACTCCACCTGCTCAAGGATCCTCAGTAGACTCTCCTGAATTCCAAAATAAAGTTCAAGCTGCATTTCCACAAGGCATGAATGGCGTTGGTCATCTGCCTGGCACCCACTGCCTTTGCCATATTCTGATCTCCTCTCCAAAAGTGACCCTTTGATTTGCCGTGACTAAATGATTTTTCATCCCTTCGATGAATCATGGTTTTTCAAACCTGTATTCCTTGACTCATATGGCTCCATCTGTCCAAAATGCCTCTTGGCTTCCCAGCCCGACTCCCTACGGTAGACTTCGCAGAGACCATTTATTTTCATATTCAGATAAAGCATCACTTCCAACCAGGAGACTTCCTAAATCCCTCAGGGTTACTCTAGTGGTAACACTAAGTAACTCTGAGTTCTCCTGATATAGACCAGTCTAGAGGTCTTGACTGTTTTGTTGTTGTTGGCTCAGAATCCATGCCTTCTCTACCTGATTTTCTCTCCCCCACCCCCGTGTACATTCATGGGTGCTTTGCGATCTAGGGTGCCCTGTTTTCCCCTTTGATAACTGTAAGTTGAGATGAAGCGAGGCCAACTGAATTTACTCCCTTGGAAATTGAGAGACACTGGATGGATAATTGTTGATACGTATTGCTGGCAGCCCTGGCAGCCCTATAAACCTACTGAGGGGTCCCTGGCTTTTGTCATGGAACCCCCTGGCTCCGGTGTGTTGGAAACTTTTTTTACTCAGGTTTCCCTTCACTGCTGTGAGCAACTCCATAGCATTCAAACAAGTTCCTTTTTGAATCAAATGAGCTAGAGTTGATTTCTGTTGATCACAACCAATGCATCCTAACACATACAACTCTTCTAGGACTCATCTTTTATTTGTATGGCTCACATCATAGGCTGTCTTCTCTTTGAGGGCAGAAATCAAGCATCAAACATCCTTTTATACTCACCATCCAATATATGCCTGCCTTATAATAGGCACTCATAGATGAGTAAATAAATGGTGTTACCTCATGGAATGAACAAGGGCACAGAACAGCCATTAATACCAGCCTAGAGGAAAGATAATAATGTCTCTGTTCTGGCTTACACTATTTGTTAATTACTGGGGCAAAGATTTAAATGATATGTATATATCACATTTGTGACTGGCATTAACTGGACAGGATAGAAAATATATTAAATGACCAAATCACGTGAGCTTGTAAACATGTAAAAAGAAACAGCTAAAATTTCGGTGATTTATATTTTATACTATGAAATATGATTTATATTTTATATTATGAAAATAATCATTTAAAATAATTAAAAGAATTATTAACGGGTGGAAGTTGAGAAGATTGGGATACCAGGGTTCTGAACACTGACCACGTTGAATGAAAATATATTATCTATTAACACAGGTGGCAAAAAAATTAACTTAATTAACCCTTAAGGTAGTAATTTCCTTTACCTTTTTGCTAACATCAAGCTTCATCTTCATCTTCTTATTTGCTTATGGTTCATTATTATTATCACCATCAAACATTAATATTTATAGCTATTGAGTTTATAGTTGTTGGTCTATTATTCTAACTCTAGCTACCTTGAAAGAATAATAATACATGTGTTTCTATTAGAGAGACAAGAAAAGTTTCCACTCCCAAGAGAACAGAGACCATGCTCTATTGCCCTTTGTAGAACTAGCACCTAGTATCTTACACTTAGCACTAGCAGACCTCAGATTTCCCAGGCTAAACCGGATGTGTAAAAACGTTGGTTTATAACAGCCCTAAATTATATTTATTTGGTGATTCCCCCATAGGTTATTGCAATGCCTCTAAACATTTTTTTGAAGATCCCTTCCAAATCTTTCACTGATGTTTACTGAAAAGTCCCCAAAAATGCCTCATAGATGGCCATAAGGACCAACCTCTTGGTTATTAACTATTATTTGTCGTTTTCCTATTATGCAGTTCTAGCTCCAAGGAGAGGTGTCTGAGACTTCAAATGCACAGAAGCTGAAAAAAGTCTGCACAGCTCTGAGAACAGTTCTTTCCCTTCAATCTACAATTCTGTTCCACTTTTAAAGTTATGCTACCACCGCTGAGGTCTTCTGCTTCTTCAGGCTAGAAATCTTAATAAGAGTAGCAAAGATTTTAATACTAGTATTAATAAGAGTGACATATTAATTTTCATTTCTATTAATTCCTTGTACCCATTACCTATTTTTTAAATCTGTTGGTTTTTGCTATCTTTTCTCCTTGACTTGCAGAAGTTTTTTTTATATTTAATATTAATCTTATATTGACTTTTGATGTTTTATGTACCTTTTCTCTATTTTCTGTCAACAAATTTATCAGTGGTTTCTTTCATTAAGCAGATATTCTTAATTTTTAAGGAGTCATAATTACCCATTTTTCTCCTTATAATTTGTTTTGTCATCTCACTTAAGAAGTTCCTCGTCATTATTAGGGATGATGATTTCTCCTTTTTTTTTTTTTTATCTAAAAGCATTATAGATTTATCTGTCACATTTACATGCTTGTCCTATTTGTGGGTTAAGGTAGAGATGCTATATGATGTACAAGAGAGATCAAAGTATTTTGTATTTCTATAAATTAAGCTTGTTTTCCTTACTCAGTACTTTAATAGAATTACAATCTATAAATGGAATTAATTTTAAGCTTTTAAAAATGTTCTTTAACTATTTTTATCTTCTTATATTTCTATCAAGTTGTTTACATCTATTTTTCTTTTCTATTTATTAATTTATTTTTTTTACTATGGCTTTGCAATGTTTTTCTAGAAGGCATTCTTTCTGTTGTTCTTTTTAAAAACACTTTACATTTTTTTCTTTTTAAAAATTTTGAAATATTTCAATTTTATCAAAATATTAAATTGAATTTTTTTTTTTCTTAAGTGAGAAGCGGGGAGGCAGAGAGAGAGAGACCTTCCTGCATGCACCTGACTGGGATCCACCCAGTATGCCCACTAGGGAGAGATGCTCTGCCCATCTGGGGCATTGCTCCATTGCAACCAGAGCCATTCCACTACCTAAGGCAGAGGCCATGGAGCCATCCTCAGGACCCAGGCCAACTTTGCTCCAATGGAGACCTGGCTGCAAGAGGGAAAGAGAGAGAGAGAGAAAGGAGAGGGGGAAGGGTAGAGAAGCAGATGGGCACTTCTCCTGTGTACCCTGGCCAGGAATCAAACCCAGGACTTCCACACACTGGGCTGATGCTCTCCAGTGAGCCAACCAGCCAGGGCCAATTTAAATTTTTTAAATTATATCAAGTTAATTAATAAAACTTAAACACTGTTTGCCTCTTTATTAATTAAATTAAATCATCCAGGAGCATATTGCAATATTTCTGTTTCTTCTAGATTTTTTTTAAGTTAATAGAATTTAAAGTGTTTCTTTGTAAATTATTTTGAATTTCTTGTCAGATTATTTTCTGGATACTTTGTACATGGTTTTATTATTACCTGAATGTTATATGTTTTATACTATTTTCTAGATAAATATTCTTGGTTAAAAAGGGGCATGATTGAGTTTTACAAATTGATCATGTATCAGGTAAATTAACAGACTACCCTGGTAAGTCTAATATTTTATCTCAGGAATATGTTGAATTTCCTATACAGGTTATCTTACCTAAATCTTAAATTGTATTTGTACTCTTTAAACTTTACATTTCTTATGTTTTTCTATAACATTAATCAGGAACTCCAGGTCTATGTTAAACAACAGGCATTGGAAGAGGCATTATTATCTTATTTTAAACCTGAAGACATGTGGCTTAAGTTTTTCCATTAAAAAGTTGTAGGTTTTAACTCTATGGCCTTCTTAAGCTATGAACTTTTTGTTCTACAAGTGATTTTCTGAGTCTATGTCAAAAATAGATATTGAAATTTAGTAAATGATTTTTTCTACCCATTAAAATAGTTGTATGATTAGTTCTTTATGTGATGAAAGATAAAATGGATCTATAAATACCTTATTTTATATTCTACCGATCCAATTTAGAAATCAATAAACTAGTCCAATAAAAAACTTTGGTTTCTTCTCTTTTTCTTTAGTTTTCTGAAAAGTCTTTTATGAGATTGGAACAATATATCCTTTGAAAATATGAAAGAAGTCGCTGTAGAGCTATTCAGACCCCGGGCACCTTTGGAGGAGAGCTTGAAGTTACCTCTTCAGTTTCTGTAATTGTTTGGGTCTGTTCAAGTTTTCATTCTTTTTGCTCTAATTCTGGCTTTTATATTTCATACAAATTTCTCTCTTCTTCTGAGGTTTTCAAATATATCAGTATCTAGCTATTACAATAAATTGTTATTTCTAAACCTTTTGTATATATATATTTTTATTTTGTATAATGTTGATTGGTGTGTTCTTTTTTATCTCTTTCTCCTAAGTCATTATTTTTTTATTATTATTTATTCACTTTAGAGAGGAGAGGGAGAGACAGAGAGAGAGAGAGAGAGAGAGAGAGAGAGAGAGAGAGGAGAGACAGAGAGAGAAATGGGGGGGAGGAGCTGGAAGCATCAACTCCCATATGTGCCTTGACCAGGCAAGCCCAGGGTTTCGAACCGGCGACCTCAGCATTTCCAGGTCGACGCTTTATCCACTGCGCCACCACAGGTCAGGCTCCTAAGTCATTCTTGACAGAGATTTCTTTAGTGTACACAGTCCTTTTATTACACACACACACACACACACACACACACACACACACACATTTTGGATAATATTCTCTTTCTGTCATAGAGGTTTATTCATTCGTTCATTTATTGAGTATTTATGAAGTGCTAAGATGTGCTGGGCAATGTTCTAGGCACTCTGATAGTGGTGATGAGTGCAGGAGACTGAAAAGTCAACCTTCATGGGGAAGGAGGGACCCCACCCAGGAGGAGGGACCCCACCCAGGCTTTGCTCGGCATTGAGCTCAGCTCATGATGAACTCTCCTCTTTCTTCACTTGTTTTCTTCTTTCTCTTCTTTTGTTTTATTCAACTTTTTACATTGGATCTTATTAATTTCCCTCTTAATAAGACATTTAAATAATCATCAAATGCTGAGGATAGTATGATTTCATTTCCTTCATAATTTCTTCACATTTACATTGTTTTTTAGTCTGTAGTTAATTATGCCTTATTTATCCACTCACGGGGAACAATTTTTTTTTTCACTTTCTGTTGCATGAGGTTTTAGAACTGTTTCTATATACTTCTGCATCACTGATTCCAAATCTGAAATCTGTTTTTAGGTGCATGCTCTAGTTTTTATGCAATTTTAATTTCTTTTTGTTACAGTTAATGGCATGCATTGGTTTTTAAATTGGAGTTAAAGGGCAACAACTCCTGGATTGGACATAACCACAAGGCAATTAATGTTTTACAAACATCACTTTTACATAATTGTAATTGTTTTTAAATGTAAAAAATTATTATCTGATAAAAACACCCTCTTATTTTGTTTTAAGATTGGATCATGGCTTCTTCGAGTAGGCATAAATATAAGAATAGTCCTGACACCTTCTGTTATATATGTGGCTGTTACATACTTCAACGTCAAAGGTGCAATATTTCATCATTTGTGACATGTGCATATATTGCCTATTTTCAAGTTCCCCTTGGCGATCAAGACAAGAATTGGGCTCCTCATATTGTGTGTCATAATTGTAAGGAAATGCTTCATGACTGGACAAAAGAAAAACGCAAAGGAATGCCTTTTGGTATTCCCATGGTTTGGTGTGAACCTAAGGACCACAGCAGTGACTGTTATTTCTGCCTGATCCATACAAAGGGGATCGGCAAGAAAAAATGGCATATGATCGCATATCTTAATATTCCTTCAGCAATATGACCTATCCCACACTCTGAGACACTCCCAGTTCCACTTTTCAATGGTTTTATTTCTTCTAAGGATGAAGAAAGTGAACATGGTGATCAAGTGTATTTTGATAAGATGCATGAGGAAATGGTTGTAGAATCTGAAGGGTCTTCTTCTGATGCCAAGCAGTCATTAGCCCCTCAGCAGTTTAGCCAACCCGAATTGAATGACTTGGTAAGAGATTTGGGCCTATCAAAGAAAGCAGCTGAGTTATTAGCCTCCAGACTTCAAGAAAAGAATGTACTTCATGGGTCAGCTGAAGTATCCCATTTCAGGAAGCGTGAACAAATTTTTGTGGACCTTTTTTTCTGAAGACAAACACTTTGTTTACTGTCATGATATCAGTAGTCTTCTCAGCCAGCTAGGTGTTACCACTTACAGTCCAACAGAATGGTGGCTATTTTTTGACAGCTCTAAATGGAATCTCAAATGTGTTCCTCTACACAACAGTAATGTTTATGCAGCAGTTCCAATTGGTTATTCCACTCATCTGTGAGAAGATTATAATGACATAAAAATTGTCCTTGACTTTCTGAAGTATGAGGAGCATAACTGGATCATTTGTGTGGATCTTAAAATGGCAAATTTCCGGCTAGGACAACAGAGAGGTTTCACAAGTATCCTTGCTTTCTGTGTTTGTGGGATAGCCGAGCTCGGGAGAAACTCTGGACACAGAAGGAGTGGCCAAAACATGAAGCTCTGGAAGTAGGGATGCAAAATATTGTGAATGAACCTGTAGTTCATTGAGACAGGATCATTTTCCCCTACTTCACATCAAACTTAGCTTAATGAAGCAGTTTGTTCAGGCTTTGAATAGAGAAAGTGAATGCTTTCAACATATTATTTCTGTTTTTCCTGCCTTGTCTTATGAGAAGATAAAATCAGGTGTATTCGATGGACCTCAAATTCAAGCCCTCATACGTAATGAAGAATTTGCCAGGAAGATCAATAAGGGAGAGAAAGCAGCATGGCAGTCATTTGTGGCAGTTACAAAGAACTTCCTTGGCAACAAAAAAGCAGAAAACTATGAACTGGTTCAAAGAATGCTGTTGGCTTTCCGTGACATTGAATGTAACATGAGCATTAAGATTCACTTCCTGAACAGTCACCTTGATAAATTTCCCAAAAATCTTGGAGCTGTTAGTGATGAGCAGACTACTGCTGGAGCATCAAAAGAGATTGTCCTCAACACATACACAAACGCAAGAGCTACAAACACAGATTTTTGCCTGAGTAGAATTTAAATAAGTTTTGCACAAATTTTATGATTAAAATAAGTGTTTTAATATGTTCTACTTCAAAATTGTAGACAAATTCTGATACAATCATATATCTTTTAGTGTATTAGTATATTTACTGCATTATATACATTTTTATATTTTCACAAAGATGATGCCCAAGAAGACATTCTACTTCATTATGTTAAACTAAATGTTGAAAATTTTACAATTAAGATGAAAACCTAAAATCTTGAATTGCAAAAAAAACCCTGTAGCTTACAGAGAGAATAATGTCAGATTTGAGATCAGCACATGTGAATTAGGTAAGAACAAGTGTTTCTGTGGATGCAACAAAAATTTTGTTCCCCAATGTTATCAATAACTATGTCTCCCCCACACAGTCTTTGTTTCTTTAGACGTTAAAGTTGATTTTTATTAATGATTTTATTTGTTGAAGACTACCCATGTCCAATGTTTCTTGTATATATATAAACATTGTACATATATATTACATCTTCTCGGTTTTCTCTTCTTGTTTGAATACTTTCTCCCAAAACATTCTCAAATAAGAATAGGGTTTTGTGGGGAAAACCTTCTAAGAAGTGAAAATAGCTTATGTTTTATGCATAGTTAAATAATTTCTTAGCATATTAAAAAAATTTAAGTTTGGTGTTCTTTTTCTCAATACTTTGAAAATATTAATATTGCCCCATTACTTTTCCTTGTGTTGCTGATGAAAAGCTTAATGTTCAATGATTTGATTTATTCATCCATAAATTTTAGTGTATTTGTGACTTTTTATTCTTGAGACTCATAAGTTGTCTACAACTGGGCTTCTCTTATCTTTTGGCATCTACAATTCCTTTCAAATTGACGTAATTTTTTTATCCATTAACTCTCGTAAATTCTCAGCCGTTCTCTTAAAAACAATATGTTTACCCTTCATTTATGATCTTCCTTACCTTTAAGAAATCACATAAATAAGTGAAAACTGCTAATTTTATTCTCTATATTCTTCAACACATTTTTTTTTTCACCTCTCTATTCCTTTTTATTGTCTGTGGTAACATCCCTAACTCAATATTCTAGCACTTTCCTTAGGATGGATATATATTTTTTTATCATTCTTGGTATTAAATTTTTTACCTTAATTTATACTTTTCATTTCTTGTGTGTGGATTACATGGCTCTTCCCCAACCTGGTCCGCTTTTTGTTCCTTTCATCAGTTACAACAACTTTCTATCTCACTGCGATTATTGTTCACATTTTTAGATTTGTGTATTGAAACGCATCTTTTTCTTTGGTGTGGTATCACCAGGGAGTGCCTCAGGGGAAGGAATCATAATACAGTATACTAATTGGCAATCTTTTCAGGAAGTAAAGATCAAGACTGTGCCTTTATATCAAGCATAGAAAGCAGGAGAAGGCTGGGAATTGAGGTGTGAGTCCTGGAGAGATATCTCCCTGGCCTGGCTGGGTCTCTTCCAAGAATGTCTCACTGTCGCGTCTATCTGGGACCTGCCAGGACATTGGCCACATCTAAAGAAGATTGAAGACCTGAGGAGAGTGACATAAAAATCAAGTAACAGGGAAATGAATTCCAACAGCAAATAACATTTTGACTGAGAAACCATTATCACCTTCCAGGGATCGATATTCTTATTTTATACCTACAAAGGCAGTGATTGAAAGATAAAAAGAAAATATTCACCGCTTTCACCTAGACGGTCACCCTGGAGGGCTTCAGGAGGCATGGGCATTGATCCTCAGCAACCGGAAGGCTTCAGAGTTTGCTCTCTTCCACTGTCCTCTTTTCCCTACATGTTCTTATTTTCATACGCACGCACACACACCAATGCACAACATTTCTTTATTTCTTCCTGAATTCCACACTTCTTGAACACCAAGTTCCCATGAATAGGCTGCTACTATGATTTTGCTTTTCTTCCTCTGGTTCCTGCTACTATTGTGGAAAGCACCTCCCCATGTGTGCCAGAGAAATAGATAGTAAATATAGAGTAATAGATATTTACTATATAATAGTGAAATACTAAATAATAATGTAGTATTAACATAGTATTATACTATAATAAATTATATATTATAAACTAGACTATGTAATATACTAGCATGTCATTTACTATAATAATAATAATGATTATTATTCTGTATTCTATAACATAGTAAAAGCTAGGAGCACCTGTTTTTCTTCTGATGAGTCTTCTAGAAATCTTTGGTTAGCTATATATGTACATTATAGGAAAATAAGGTGTAAAATTCCCAGTAAGTCTTCTCTGTTAAAGTGTTTTATTTGAAAATTGTCGGTCCCGCCGTATTCAGCACCCAAACCAAGCACTTTTTATGTTCTTTGGGGGTTCTGGACGGAACTTAGGGAGAGAAGATAAGCAGAGCCAACCATGGAGCTACCAGGTATCACGTGACTCTTACTCAGTTTTTATTGTGCTCTGCGGACATGATTCAGCCCTTTCTTCATGGGTTACTGGTGCAGGAGAAAAGACAAAAAATTAAATTGTGTGTGAGTTCAAGGGCTGGGCTAGATGTGGGCTACTGTTATTCAGTCTGTGTACAAGCCAGATACTATAAGCCTCATTTCATTTTATCTTCCAAACTAGACTGTTAGGTGTATGTTAACCTTTTTTCAGATGGTGAGCCTGGGCTTCATGAGATTCAGTATCACCCCAACTTCGCAATAGCCATGGGGAGAGCAGACTTCCCCAGAAGAACTTCTGAACCTAAAGTTTGTACTCAGTTTGCTATTGGACGAGAAGAGCGGATTCCGGCCGCCAAGCTGAGCTACCCAGGGCTTGCTCTTGATTAAATGTAAAGCAGCCCGAGGTTACCTGTGATGCCTCTCTCACATGTAACATTCCTATTCTAGGACTTCTCTTCCTTTTGGAGTGCCCAACCACCCACAGCTTACCTGGGGCTCCCACAAGAGTACCATCTCTAATAAGTTAATTCTCACTTAGGTGTTACCTAAGAAAGTGTTTTTTGTTTAACTTTTTGCCTTACTTACAGACCCGTTAATAAATAATACATTGATTCTTTGTTTTTCTTTTTAAACATACATTTATTGATTTTAAAGAGAGGGGAGGAGGGAGTAGAGAAAGAGACAGAGAACAGAAACAGCAATCTGCTCCTGTATGTGCCCTGACTGGGGATTGAACCCACAATCTTTGAGTATCAGAATGATGTTCTAACCAACAGAGCTATCTGGCCAGGGTGATACATTGATTCTTTAATAGTTGTTATTGTTTAATTGAAAGGAAAAAAATCTTTAAATGTAAAGTGTCAGTCTCTTGAACCCAAGCACAGATGATGAAAACATTAAATTTACTCTCTTCCAAATGCAGTGAAATCTAGACAATTTTCCATGCCCCATGGTCCATTTTGCACCAGAAAGCCCAGGATCTAAAAACACAAAAGAAAACAAGACCGGTGGTCTTGATCAACATTTCCTTGAGACAATCCAGGTAGGAATAAAGAAATCCCAAAGTTTGGTATAGGGATGTTTATCTTATGAGACACTGTCAGTAGTTTTCTGTAGCTGCTTCCTGAGCTGGCTAAGGTTTAATTTGAGTAACCTTGTGGAAAGACCTGTTTAAGTGGCACTATCAAACAATAGCAGCAAGAGGAGAGATAAGAAGAAAGTATAAAAGGATTATTAAAGAAATGCTGGGGGTGGAATTTATCTCTCCAAACAAATCAGGGTGTCTGGGCTTAATAGAAAAACCCTATAATAGGTGGACAGATGGGAAACTGTTATTTTTCAGAACTTAGCATGGAAGTGCTTTTGCTCTGATTTGGTAGCAGAGAATTGAGGAGGAAAAACTGTGACGTTCAGATAATTATTTTTACAATGTATTTGCTCAGGAGTTGACTTTCTAAATACCTGAGGGAAAGGCGGCAGGGTGGGGGGAATAGATAAAGTAGAGGGGCTCAGCAGGACAGGGGTTTGAGAATGCCTTCCCTAACTTTCCATCTATAATTTTGCTAGGTAGGCAAAAAATCCCTTTGGAGTCCTTTTGCAATCCCAACATATCTCACAGCAACCTTTAGATAAGCCATGTGGCCTGTTACATCAGAGTTGTTCTACTAAGCAGCCAGTGTACAGAACAGAGATAGAGACTAGAGAAACTAAATACTTAAACAGAGGCTGAGTTTGCCTTTCAATGTCTCTATTGCCTGGCCAGACAAAGGAAAATTCCCAACAGGTGTTCCTTGTATTCCTCTATCACAGAAGAGAATTAATAATGTATGTGTATTGATTTTTTATTTGTATAGTTGTTGAAGCAAAGGGGTTGAAGTAAAGAATCCAATATTTTATTTGATCAATCAGCTTGTATTTGTTAAGAACTTAATAAGTAACCACCTCTGTGGGGATTTGGAGGAGGGCGATCGGAAACGGGTGACTTTCGTTCGGGTGCACGCAGACGTATACAATCAGAAAGGTGACACAACAGGCTACAGCTTTGACTGGTTTCGTTTCCTCTTCTGTGTTAACTAGCAGTACAAAGATACTGGAATTTTTCATTGAAATAAAGGGCCGGGACAAAGGTTGGAACAACTAGCTGTGTATCACAGTGACCTATGAAGTTCTAACAATTCAGATGGACTGACTCCACTCTAGGTGAAGTGAATCAGAATCTCTCTGGGTAAATGTTAGGGACGAATGTTTGTATACCCCCAAATTCATAGCTGGAAGCCCTACTTGTACATGTGATATTTGGAAATGGGGCCTTTGGAGATCATTAGGGTTAAATGAGGTCATGAGGGTGGTGTCCTCATGAAGGGATCCAGTGTTCTTATAAGAAGAGAGCTTGCTCTCGACTCTCTGCTCTCCCACAAGGAAGGGGTCCTGTGAGTTCACAGTAGAAGGAGTCTGTCTCTAATTCAACTGGAGAGCTCTTACCAGAACTTGACCATGTTGGTAATGATCAGCACAAACTTCCAACCTCTAGAACTGTGGGGAAATAAGTTTCTGTTCTTTAAGCCAGTCATTCTATAGTATTTTGTTAGAGCAGCCTAATCAGACTAATATAATGAGTCTCAGAGCTTGTGATGAACTGAGTTTCCAATCTTTCTGCCTCTATTTAAACTATTTTTCAAGATCACAACGGGATATTCTTTCAGTTTTTTTCCTCACTGTCTCTCTGCCTTCCAAATATTCAGCTGTAGTCACCATTGCCTCTTGAAAGAAAATATATATCACTGGGGCTTGGGAGGAAATGGAATTACATTGTAGATTGAATTGTGTTCCACCCAAACAGAATAGGTCGAAGTCCTAACCTCAAGAGGTGATCTTATTTAAAGACAGGATCATTACAGAGCTAATAAAGTTAAAATGAGATCATTAGAGTGAGCCTTAGCTTAATATGAGTCATATCCTATATGAAAGGAAAATTTGGACACACAGACAGGTAGAACAGCATGGGAAGATTGGAGTTACTTTGGCCCAAACCAAGTAACACCAAAGATTACTAGCAAACCACTGGAAGCCGGGAGAGAAACATGGCAGAAAGTCTCCTTCACAGCCTTCAGAAAGAACTAACCCTCCCGACACCTTGACTTCAGACTCTAGCCTATAGAGTTGTGAGACAATATTTTATTCTGTCCTTTGAGCCACCCAATTTGTGGTATGTTGGTAATGGCAGCTCCTGTCTACCATCTTAGAAGTCAGCGACACTTTCATAGAGAGGGATCTATAGATTACAGAGTGGGCGGGCACTCTAAGAGGTATCTGTTAAATGACTTAACTCTTTCTATTTTCTTTTTCATTTTATTTTATTTTTTACAGAGACAGAGAGAGAGAGAGTCAGAGAGAGGGATAGATAGGGACAGACAGACAGGAATGGAGAGAGATGATAAGCATCAATTATTAGTTTTTCGTTGCAACACCTTAGTTGTTCATTGATTACTTTCTCAGTGCCTTGACCATGGGGCTACAGAAGACCGAGTAACCCCTTTGCTCAAACCAGATGAGCCCATGCTTAAGTTGGTGACCTTGGGGTCTCGAACCTGGGTCCTTCGCATCCCAGTCTGATGCTCTATCCACTGCGCCACCACCTGTCAGGCAACTCAACTCCTTTTAGAGATAAAAAAAAAAAAAAAAAAACCTCTCGCTGCCAGCGATTTCACGCTTGTACTAAGCACAAAGGTAGGAATGTGATAGGGCTTCCCCATAAACTTCATGCATCTCTTGAGTCCAAGCTCTACAGATGGTGTTAGCTAGGTCAACAATGCAGGCATCCTCTTTTTTTTATAGAAAACATCTGAGGCCAGGTTCTCCAGAAGCAGATCCTAGGATAAGATTCATGTGCAAATGACTTGTTAAAGAAGTGCTCCTAGAACAAACTGTCAAGACATGGAGGAAGATTTTGGAAAGAGAAGCCAAAATAGAGTGCTTGCCTAATTCTGATGCAAGAGGAAAGTGCTGGAGTTTCAATGACATCTTTGGGTTGTCTTGATCTGAATGGAGCCAGGAGAGCTTCCAAGGGTTGGTTGTCTTTCAAGAAGACAGCTGGCTGATAGCCATTAGAGGCCAAAACACACTGAAACTCAGGAATACAAGGAAATGGTAAAAGGATCTGTCTTCGTCTGCTCAGATTGCCATAACAAAGAGACTAGGTGATTTAAACAACAGAAACTCATATTCTCATGATTCTGGAAGTTGAGAAGACCAAGATCAAAGTGCTGTCCAATTTTGTTCCCAGTGATGTCTTTCTCTTTGGGTTGAAGATGACTGATTTCTCACTATGTCCTCACATGGCCTTTTCTCAGTGCACATGCACATAGGAAAAGGAAGAGAGAGAGCTTTTCTTCTTCTTCTTAAAAAGGCACTGATTTCATCCTGAGAGTCCCATGCTCATGATCTAATCTCATTACCTCCCAAAGGCTCTATCTCCAAACATCATTACAATGGGCACAAGGCTTTAAAAAAGGAATTGCAGTTAGTGGCACACATATTCACATATTCAGTTTATAACAGGATATGGTTGAAGTATGGACAATACTATCTGCTGCAGTGGGCCTCCTTTTCTCCGTTCCTGGTCTTTCCTGATGCTGGTCTCCATCAGCATAATGTCAATACGTCAAATATGTTCTAAATGTTTGAAAACTCCTAAACTGGTCTAGGAGACTCTTTTATTTATGCAAATTTTTCCTGATCTCTCAAATCTTTGTGGCTGAGTGCATGGAGGAGCACTAAAGCCTTATTCAGCCTGAGCTGAGTTCTAATTTAATGAAAAAGACAGTCTTCAGATGCCCTTCCTTCTGAAAAATAGGTATGGATTTGTTCTACGTTTATTTAACTGAAAGGTCATAGAGGTAACTCTCAGAACAGTAGAAGTCTATTGCCAAAGAAGCATCTGAGTTTACAACTCGCAAAGCAAACTAGACAACAACATCTAGATGACAATTTCCAGCTTAAAAAAACAACAACAAAGATTCTTCCCTGGAAGTACCATGTTGCACCAAAATTACCATCAAAGCACCTTACTTCAGAAGAGCAGGGAGGATCTTTTTCTGGGAAAGTATTGTATTTTTTCCCCCTGGATTACTACAGTGTCATTCTTCCCTGAAGCTTATTCCAGGCTGAGGATGAAAAAGTCACCCACGTAATGGAAGCAAACACAATCCCATGCAGAAGAGCAGGATTCTTCAAGCTTTCTGACTGATGACTTTGCAGTCTTCAATTTTTACACTGTGGTTTTTTTGTTTTTTGTTTTTGTTACTATATCTATGTATCTATAGGTATCTATAGAGAGAGAAATATATTGGTAGATAGATAATTTTTTTGCTTTAAAAATCTCTGATGATCTTTAGGTTGACTACAGATGTTAAAATAAACTGTTATGAGACAGATACTTTAAAATACGGTCACTGGCATCACCGAGATCAGGATCTGAGCCTTAGCGTCACCACCCTTGTGTGCAATGTAAACCGTACAGAGACCCGGCTCACCCATTTGCAAATAAGACTAATTATATTTTTTACCTCAATGAGTTGTCTTAAGGAATATATCTGATTACATTTTTAAAACTTTTATCACAGTGGCTTCGCATATAGTTATGAGTAAAATAAATATTTACTGTTATAAAAATAGCAGTATTTGGGGGAAGGGAGGGCACAGAAAAACCAGATAGAAGGTGACGGAAGACAATTTGACTTTGGGTGAGGGGTATGCAACATAATCAAATGTCAAAATAATCTGGAGATGTTTTCTCTGAATATATGCACCCTGATTTATCAATGTCACCCCATTAAAATTAATATCATAATAAATTTATAAAAAGAAAAAATAGCAATATTTTCTTATTAATTTTTCTTTTTAATTTTACTTAGAAAATTAAATTTAATAAGGTGACATTGGTCAATAAGAGTATGTAGATTTCAGGTAAACATTTCTATAGCATTTGAACGGTTGATTATGTTGAATACCCATCGCCCAAAATCAAATCATTTTCCATCACCTTATATTTGTCCCTCTTTATTCCTATTCTTCCCACACTACCCCATATCTCCCTCCCCCTGGTAACCATTTTACTTTTATCTATGTCCACAAGTCTCAGTTTTATATCCCACCATCATGTGAAATCATATAGTTCTTAGCTTTTTCTGGTTTACTTATTTCACTCAGTGTAATATTCTCAAAGTCTATCCACATTGTCATAAAAGGCAATATGTCATCCTTTCTTATGGCTAAGTAGTATTCTATTGTATGTATGTACCACATCTTTTTTATCCAATCATCTATCAAAGGTCACTTTGGTTGTTTCCCTGTCTTAGACACTATGAATAATACTGTGATGCACATGGGGCTGCATGTGTCCTTATGTACCAATGACTTTGAATTGTTTGAGTAGATACCCAGTAAAGGGATTGCTGGGTCACATGGTATTTCTATTCTTAATTTTATGAGGAACCACCATACTTTCTTCCATAATGGTTGTACTAGTTTACATCTCCACCAACAGTGAATGAGGGTTCCTTTTTCTCCACAGCCCCTTCAACACCTGTTATTACCTGTCTGGTTGATAATAGACAATCAAAGAGGTGTGAGGTGGTATCTCACTGTAGTTTTTATTTGTACTTCTCTGATAGCTAGTGAAGATGAACATTTTCTCAAAAATCTGTTGGCCATTTGTATGTCTTCTTGGCAATACTAGTAATATGGTAATAGGTGCATATGCTTAAAGCAAAAAATAATCTGCTTCCTATTAACTCAACCATACCATAAACCAATTTATAATTAAGGGGAGGATTCAATTTGACAACAAATTTTGTAAAATAAACAAATGTTAGTGTTTGAAGGAAACCTTGAATCAAGTTTTCTTTCAGGTGATCAAATTAAGGCACCAAAGATGCTCTAACTTTTTCAAGGTCAAATAACCATGAGGCAGTGGCAGCAGAAAACACAGTTTTTGATCACTCTACACAATCTATGAGACTTCAATTCATATTTCCTGAAGGAGTGGTTCAATTGGGAATTCACATATGGATGAATTTACAGAGCTGACTCAGGGCAGGTAATTCCATACTATAATGTGTCACCCAAACACCTGAGCATTGGGTTTGACACGCATCATTTCTATCCATCAAAAATGTTTATGGTGATGCCTGACCATATTCCAGAGTCTTGAAAGTGCCAGAGAAGGGTTTGAAAAGCAAACAAACCTTAGTCATGTTATTAAAGGACACTTGCTTTGGAATGGAACTCTGGAGTGTTTAATTATCAACATGTGCCTTTCCATCCTCGGCCTATTAAATCATCTGGCCTGCTAATAATAGCCTGTTTAGCCATCAGGGGAAGATGGATGAGTTTTAGTTCCCATTTTCAAATCCAAGGGATCTGCCCTGTTTCTGAATTATCTGCAGATGAAGATTAGTCACTGAGGCATCTGTAGGTTGTACAGAGGACACTGGAATCTTGGCCAGCACATTTATCCTCACCAACGCTCCCTCCTTCTCCGCCGGGGCATCCGCTGGTGAATAGAGCCTGAAAAAGCCAAGGTTAAATGTGAGGAAGGAAACCTTACCCATCAAAAGCTGTTTTTAGCCTTTCTAAACTAGATTTAATTACTTTCCAGCTTTGCAAAGGACACTGTACATGGACTAGGACTGCTCTCACAGAACCTGCTGGCATTTGTTTGTTTGTTCTTCTCAATTCACATCTAATGTTCCTGATACCTGTTGATATAACAAACTACCCCCCCAAACTTAGTGGCTTAAAACAACAATTTATCTGGATCACGATCCTGTGGAGGAGGAATTTGGAGTGTTTTGGGGGGCGTCTCCTTGCTGTTCCTTGTGATCCTAACTGGAGTGGCTTGACTGGTCCTGGATGGCCCACTTCCGAGAAAGCTCACTCAATGACCAGCAAGTTGGTGCTGGTGTTCCTTCAGCTCAGTGCAACCTGCAAGACTCCTTTTGGACTAACCTCAGAAAGCCCCAGAAGGCCATTTTTGCTGTATTCATGGCAAATCACCTATAAGGCAAGCTCAGTCTCAAGGGGATGAACATAGAATAGAACAACAAAGACTTTGCAGGCATCTTTAATCTATGAAATCAAGTAAAAGAGTAATCATTAGATTTTAACTACCTCCTCCTTCACTCCACAAATTTTCTGTTTCCCAGAAACTTGAAAAATATTTTCATGTTTCCCTCAAATCTCCTTCTACTCATGATATTGAATAAATATATTGTGCTGTGTTGAAACAATAGGTTTCAATCTATTAATCAAATTCTATTTATTTTTCTGATGATTATTCCTTTCCTTTACAAGCCCAATTCCCATATTGAATGTAATACGGCACATGCCATTCTGAGAGTCGGTAATAAATAATGAAAGCTTCAACACACTATTCTCTGTGAGAGAGAGTGCGGCAGACAATGGAAGAAACAATTAAAAAACACTTTCAAAGTTGAAGAGGGATCTTAACAATGGCAGAGCATTTGAGATATTTAGGTGCCGTTCATGCCGTCCTTTCTCTTTTATGCCCCAAGGAGCAAGGGTGAAAAAAACAACAACAAAAAACAGTTTTGCAGATCTTATCAGTAGACCCAAAAGTAGAAATTAACTAGTAGTAAAAACTCATATATTAAGCCCATTTTGATTTGCATGTATTTGCATATGAATACCTAACTAATTGTTGTGAAGGAACAATTAAGAGAACAAAAAAATAAAAGGAAGAAAGGAGGCTGGAGGCTGCAACAGACACCTGGGAAACTTTATTTAAAAAGCTTTTTACATATTTCAATTTTATTTTAATAAAGACAAAGGCACTGAATTATGCACAAGAAATACTATCAAAAGAATTAAAGTGAGAGAAGTTTCCTAACATACTGATACCACTTTCTAGAATTCTCAAATTCTTTCCACTTCTCTTTTTCATACCAAAACCCTACAATGTGGTATTAGAATCCAAGGTTCTAGAGATAGTGCTAAAGCAAGTTCTAAGTTTCCCCCACTAATATAATTAGCTTGCATGGTCCTGTTTCAAATTGATATTTTTCAATAGTTGTTTAATGTTTCTTTATGGAGAGCTTGTTTATGATGCTTGGGGCAAATTGGCCTTCCTCTCTCTTCTTTATGCTTCTGAAAAATTCAGTTCTATTCACAAATTGGCTTAGTCCACTCAGCAAAACTCAGAAAAACCTGCATTTAACTCTTCCCATTCTTCATAAAAAGGAATTAGCAGATAGTTGTGTTATCATGAATATGCTCTTTGGGGATTTTTCCCAATAATCGGTTTTTTTAATTTTAAATTTTGCCTGCCTCGCATCTATTTCTTCTTCTGGCAATAGCAGAAGAAGGAGTTTTCCTTTACACAATTTCATCCCATATTCTTAGTCTTTGTGGCATCTGAAAGGACTCACATCCTCAGTTCCAAGAACAGAGCCAACACAAAGGGAGAGAGAGAGAGAGAGAGAGAGAGAGAGAGAGAGAGAGAGAGATGAACCAGAGCAAGGTAAACAAAAGAAAAAGATAAAGACAAAGGAAAGGAGGAAGAAAGACAGACAGAAAACACTGAAGATGTTGTTTGAGATCTTGAATTCAGCCTTAAAACTATATATTCCATTATACAAGCCAATTAATGTGCCCCTACAATACATACGAGCACACACGCATAGGTACACAAACCATGTGCATATATGCACACACGGAAATATTTTATTTATAAATAGGCATTTTTATTATTATTTCCCTCAAACTCTTATGATTTCTGTTTCTGTACTTAAAATCAGGCTTTATTAATACAATCCTTATCAACTCAAAGCAGAGAATATTGTCCAGTTTATAGTACTATTCTGAAAAGGCATTGTCAAATCTAGACTACTGCATAAAATTTATTCCACTGGCTTTTATATAACAAGCTTAAACCAACCAAAGGTAGCCTTTCCAAATTACTTGTATCTATTATGGAGTTGTAACAGATATTAGATAATATAAGTAACTAAATTATCCAATATAAAATGCCTGATTTACCAAGACAAAACCTCCCTCTGTAAGTATTATATTTGTACACACACACATACATACACAGAAACATATTCTTTATTTTTTTTTTTTCAAAAATTTTTTAACCTGCCTGACCAGACAGTGGCACATTGGATAGAGCATTGGACTGGGACACAGAGGATCCAGGTTCGAAATCCTGAGGTTTCCAGCTTGAGCGTGGGCTCACCAACTTGAGCGTGGGGTTGCTAGCTAGTGCATGGGATCATAGATATAACCCCATGGTCCCATGGTCGCTGGCTTGAACCCAAAGGTTGCTAGCTTAAAGCCCAAGGTCACTGGCTTAAGCAAGGGTTCACTCTGTCTGCTGTAGCCCCTGGTCAAAGCACATACAAGAAAGCAATCAATGAATAACTAAGGAGCCGCAACGAAGAATTGATACTTTTCATCTCTCTCCCTTTTTTTCTGTCTGTCCCTATCTGTCCCTCTCTCTGACTCTGTCTCTGTCAATAAAATAAAAAAAATAAAAAAAAAAAATTAACCTAACCACAATTTTTAAAAATTTATTCATTTTAGAGAGAGAGAGAGGAGGGAGGGAGGAGCAGGAAGCATCAACTCCCATATTTGCTTTGACCAGGAAGTCCTGGGGTTTGAACCGGTGACCTCAGCATTCCAAGTCTATGCTTTATCGACTGTTGCCACCACAGGCCAGGCAAGAAACATGTTCTTTAGAGTAAGGGTAAAAAGCCACAGTATTCCACATTTCAAGGCAGGGTCACATCCATTAGTGTCTGTAGATGGCTGTATTTGATGACTTTGCTGAAATAACAGATTTCAGCATCTCAGTGTCCTTTAACAAAACAGTTTATTTCTTGCTTACGCTCCATGTAACCTATGGACCAGTAGAGGTCTGTTCCCACAGTGGCTCTGCTCCATCTGTCTTCTCCATTAAACTCCAGATTTAATGGAGTTTATGGTGACATAATTATTTTTCTCCTATATAACCCATCCCTTAAGAACCTCTCTGGAATATGCCTTTCTCTGAACAGAAAGCGGAAACAAGAGACTAAGCTGAACCATGCAATCAGATTTAAAGCTTCTGCTCCAACATGGAATCCATCATGCTCACTCAGATGACATTATACAAGTCTACCAATGGTGACAAGAATATATTTGCAACCTACACAGGGACACTCTAAGTTACATGACAAAGACTTGTGTCAGATTAGATGGCTCTCTTAGGCCACCACTATGACTTGAATACGATATCCATTCTTTCATTGTTGTTCTAGAGTCTCTAATGAGATCATTTAAGATTTAGCAGAGAAAGACCATGTACCCTTGCAATGGTAACAAATGCCCTTGATCTATGAAAACTCAGCATTCTTACATTCTGTTGGGAGGCTCCCTTTCTAAGATATGCTCCTTCAAGGATGTTGCTTTTCAGATTTGCTCAGTAGGCTATATGAAAATAAACTAACCTTGATGTGTTGGTCTTAGATACGATTAGCAAATATTTTGACTGTGTTACAATATTCCTCTGACTCTAGGTTTTACAAATATCCAAAATATGTACACCTCACAGTGTAACCACTGAGAAACTTTGTTTCTTTTATCTAACCTTTTCTCCTTCTTTTTTTTATTTTTTATTAGAACTGGCCTTGTCCAGACTAGGAGCACCCTGAGTCACCCACTCTTCTCTTCCTTGCACATCCATTTCCTTAATCATTAAACCCTCAAGACAATGAGGTGCAGTTTAGCATCAAATAACCTCAGGAACAAAGCCTCCAGTCTTTGACCACAGAGACAGAGTTCACTCAAAATTAGAGATAACATCTAGGCCTCATTGTGTTTCAACTCCAGGTCCAGAAAAGCAGAAGGACCCCAGTGATAACACCCTTGTGAAACCAGACATCAGAACCAGATGTAATTATCAACTACCCCCTACGTTAGTTCAGACTAATCTATAGAGATCATGACCCCCAACTCCCTTAGTCATCATAATTATTTTTCTCCTATATAACCCATCCCTTAAGAAGCCATTGAGAAGCCAAATCTTAGAGCAACCATGCACCTGTGACTCTGGGTTTGGCACCATTTCCTTAAAAACAAACCTTTACTCTCTTGGCTGCAAACTCCTGTTTACATTTGATTGGGCTTTGATTTGCACAGCCAAATAAAGCCCTTAGTTCGGTAACAAAACATTGATTCGTTAAGATGACATGGCCGTCAGTGAGACCTAGACTCACTTGATCTATTCACGCACTGATACACTCTAAGGCATTCCAGTAAATACAGTGTTCTACATCTTACTGCTTTGCCAGTGATATTCTAGAAACGCTTAGGTGGACATTATTCTAGTAACTGTGTCTGTGTAATAAACAACCCCAAATCTTAGTGGCTTAACCAAAAGCAATAATTTATTATCCCTCATACTTTAAACAGGTCAAGAATTTAACAGCAACTCAGCTTGTGGTTCTGGTTTAGGGTCTTTCATGAAGTTGCCATGTGATTGGTGACTGGAATTACTGTCACGAGGGTATCTTCACTCAGGTGGGAAGTCACCCAGTTGGGAAGACTTGGACCTCTGAGAGCAGCAGAGGTTCCTTGTGTATACTTCTGTAACTCTATGTGCTCTCTTTTGTGATCTCCAACATGGCAGCTTCAGAACTACATACATGGCAGGTCAGATGTCCAAACGCACAAGTCGAGAGAGAAAGAGAGAGATCCAAGGGAAGTTATAATGACTTTTATAACCCAGCTTTAGAAATCAGTCACATGTCAATTTTGCCATGCTCTCATAGTTGAAGCAGTTACAAAGGTATGCCCAGGTTGAAGGGGTGCACCAGAGACCTCATCTTTCAACAGAGGATTGTCAACATCACTTTGCAAGAAGACCGAGTCGGATGGGATTAATACTGGTGTGACCATCATTGGAAAATCCAATTTTCCAAAGATATCTTGGCTGCCCTGCTCCTTAATCTAGTTCTGATGAAACTCACTGGATTTGAATCAGAAATGTTATAGCTAAAAGGAAAAGACTAGAAAATAATCTCATGCAACTTTTTCCAATTACCAACTCAAGGAATTTAAGTGATTGACTAAGGTAGAACAGATAATTAGATATAAATATATCAAAATTAGTGTAGAAGTCCCTATTCTAAATCCTCTTAACTAAATCACAGAGCATGATTCACTGTATTGTGCTCCTGTTTTATACATTATAGCCATGGTGTAGTTAAAATGATAAAAGCTGAATCTCAAGTTCTATTGAACTAAAAATCAACTATTATCTGTTCTTAAATATTTAGTTTTATTTTTTAAATTTTTAAGCTGGTAGGGATACCTTCTTAAATTACTGACCAAAAATAGAATATAAATCTGTCACATCTGTATGAAAATTAACATAAAATGTACCATAAATTTGAATGTAAATATAAAGCTATAGAACTTGTAAGAGGACTTGGGCTCTAGCTCACTTGATTAACACATTGTCCCCGTGTGCTAAGGTTGTAGGTTCAATCCCCAGTCAGGACACATATAAGAATCAACCAATGGCCTGACCAGGCAGTGGTGCAGTGGATAGAGCATTGGACTGGGACACAAAGAACCCAGGTTTCAAACCCCGAGGTCTCTGGCTTGAGCGCGGGCTCATCTGGTTTGAGCACAGCTCACCAGCTTGAACCCAAAGAAACTGGCTTGAACAAAGGGTCACTCACACTGCTGGAGCCCCCCAGTCAAGGCACATATGAGGAAGCAATCACTGAACAACTAAGGTGCAGCAACAAAGAATTGATGCTTCTCATCTCTCTCCCTTCCTGTCTGTCTGTCTGACCCTATCTGTCCCTCTTTCTGTCTCTCTGTCTCAGTCACAAAAAAAAAAAAAAAAATCAACCAATGAATGCATAAATAAGTGGAACAACAAATCAATGTTTTGATGTTTTTCTTGTTCTCTTTTTACCCCTTTCTTCTCTAAAATCAATAAATAAAAAAAACTTATAAGGGGAGAAAACAGAACATAAAATTACTAAAGTACATAAAATGATACCTGGTAAGAGTTTTCTAACATTCTTATCTCAAATCTGTATGACAAAACAGTATTAACTGTTTTTATAAGGACTTTGACTCAACTCCTTAATAGTTGAATTCAAATTCCTCAACAGTTATAAGGTTATTACAGTCCTCTCTTTCAAATGGTGTGAATAGAGGTAGTTTGTTTTTTAAGAAAGGACTCCATTTATTACTAAGTTGTTAAATTTATATGTGTAGACTTGCTCATAGGATTTTCATACTATCTTTCGAGATGTCAGCAAGGTCTATACTGGTATCCTCTGCTTCATTTAAAATATTAGTAATTTGTATTTTTACTTTTTTTTCTTTCTCAGTCTCACTAGATGTTTGCCAACTTTATTGATCTTTTCAAAGAATCAGCTCTTGGTTTCATTGATTTTCTCTATTGAGTTTCTACTTATAAGTTCATCGATTGTTGCTCTTATGTTTATTATTTCCTTCCTTCTTTATGCTTTGGTTTCATTTTCTTCTTATTTTTCAAGATTATTGAGATGGAAGGTTGATTATTTATTTGAGGCATTTTTTTTCTAATATGTGAATTTAGTTTTAAGAATTCACACTTAGCAGTTTTAGCTGTGTGCAATAAATTTTGATAATTTATATGTTTATTTTCATTTGGTTACATATACACTTTTAAAATTTCTTTTGAAACTCCCTTTTGTACCATGGATTCCTTAAAAGTACATTGCTTAGTTTCCAAATATTGGAGATTTATCTGTAATCATTCTCTTATTGATTTCTAGTTTTATTCCATTTTGTTTAGAGAAAAGACTGCATAATTTCAGTTAGTTAAGTTTTTTAAGTTTATTTTATGGATTTCTTCCTTAGGATATGATTGATGAACACTTGAAAATAATGTGTGCTCTACTAAAAATATTGAGTAGACACTATTGGTTAATGCTATTGTTGACTTATTCTATTTCTTTGATGATTTTCTGTGTGTTTTCTTTATTTCTTTTCTTTTCTTTTTTACAAATTGTTGAGAGAGGAGTATTGAGGGGTATTATACAAGTATAATAGTGAATACCTATTTTTTTATTTCAATGCTACCAGTTTCTGCCTCACACATTTTTCAGGTCTTTTGTTTGGTACATACATATTTTAAATTTCTGTCTTTTTGTTACTATACTCTTTATCATTACATAAAGTTATTGTTTCTGGTAATTACTTTTTGCTCTGAAGTCTATTGAATATTAAGAGATAAAAATTAAAAAAAAGGCCCTGGCCGGTTGGCTCAGTGGTAGAGCGTCGGCCTGGCATGTAGGAGTCCCAGGTTCGATTCCCGGCCAGAGCACACAGGAGAAGTGCCCATCTGCTTCTCCACCCCTCCCCCTCTCCTTCCTCTCTGTCTCTCTCTTCCCCTCCCGCAGCCAAGGCTCCATTAGAGCAAAGTTTGCCGGGGCGCTGGGGAGGATGGCTCTGTGGCCTCTGCCTCAGGCACTAGAATGGCTCTGGTTGCGGCACAGCATCGTCCCCTGGTAGGCATGCCGGGTGGATCCCAGTCGGCGCATGCGGGAGTCTGTCTGACTGCCTCCCCGTTTCCAACTTCGGAAAAATAAAAAAAATAAAAAATAAATAAATAAATAAATAAATAAACAAAAGAAATACATGTTTGCTTTTTTTGATATGTTTGATATAATAATTTTTGTTATAAAAGTGTTTGAATCATATATATTTTTTTAAATAATTGAGTCATGTTATAATCTACTCTACCAATATTTCTTTTGATTTACATATCTACATCATTTAAATTTAATGTAATTATTAAAATATTGGAGTTTAAGCTTGCCATTTAATATTTATTTACTGTTTATACTCTGTTTTTATGTTTCCTTTTTGTTGCCTTCTTGTGGGTTAAATTTTTTTTTTAATTTTATTTTGACTTATTTTTGAGTATGTCTCTTTGAGTAACTTTTTTAATGGTTATTTTAGATATATAGATATATATAACTGTCTACTTGTGTAATTCTTTTACAAGTTAAAATAAAGTATTATAACTTTCTCTCCCTTAATTTTCTTTGACTCCTTTATTTATAATATAATTGTCTTAATATGTCCTCAGCATATATTGAAAACTACTTCACACAATGTTAAAAATTTTAGCTTCAATCGTCAAAAAAGTATATATTAGAAAACTGAAGAGAAGGAAAGCTTATTATATTTTTTCATATTTTCTTATCTTATTGTTTTTTCTTTGCTGATGTTTTAAGGTTGCTTATTTTATAATTTCCATTATGTTTATAGAAATTCTTATAGTAATTTTTTAAGAAATGTTTGAAAATAAGCCAGTCTCTTTCTTAGTTTTTCTTGATCTAAGAATATTTTTATTTTATCACTGAATATTATTTTTGCTGGGTATAGGTTTTTAGGTTGACAGCTTTTTTTCCCCCACAACTTAAAAATATTGTGCTTTTTCATTTTGGTCTCCATCATTTCTGATGAGAAACCAGCAATAATTTTAATTTTTTTTCCTACAGGTAAGGTATCATTTTACCTCTGGCTACTTTCAAGACTTGTTTTCAGTTTTCAAATGTTATTTATGATGTGTCTTTTCATGGATTTCTTTGGGTTTATTCTGTTTGGGGCTCACTCAACTCTTAAATCTATAGATTTATTTATTTATTTTTTTGGCAAAAGGAAGTTTTGGTCATGATTTCTATTGCAAATTTTTCAGCCCTGTTCTCTTTCTTCTCTTTTTCTTTAACTCCAATGCAGGGATCCCCAAACTTTTTACACAGAGGGCCAGTTCACTGTCCCTCAGACCGTTGGAGGGCTGCCACATACAGTGCTCCTCTCACTGACCACCAATGAAAGATGGGGCCCTTCCAGAAGTGCGGTGGGGGGCCAGATAAATGGCCTCAGGGGGCTGCATGCGGCCCACGGGCCGTAGTTTGGGGACGTCTGCTCCAATGGCATAAATATTAGTTCTGTTATTATAGTCCCACAGATCCATAAGATTCTATTACTTTTTCTAGTTTATTTTCACATTGCTATTCAGATTGGGTAATTTCTATTGCTCTATGATCCATTCATTGATGATTTTCTCTGTCCTCTCCATTTTGTAATTCACAAAGCTTCTTATTTTAATAAATGTATTTTTCATTTCTAAAATTTTCATTTACTTATTTTTTATAACATATTTCTTTGTTGAGGCTTTCTATTTTTTCATTTATTACCAGTATGTTTATAATTTCTCATTCAGGCATTTTATTGTGGCTGTTTTAAAACCCTTTTCAGATAATTTTAACATCTCTGTCAGATCATTTTAACTGTCATAACAGTATTTGTATCTCATGACAGTCTTTTTTTTTCATTCAGTTTGATATCTCTCTGGTTCTTGATATGACAGTAATTTTTTTTATTAAACCCTGTACATATTTTTATTATGTTAAGCACTTCTTAATATTATTAAACTTTTTATTACCTGGCTTTGGAGGTCATAACTCTGGTGGAGGAAAAACCCCACACATTTTTCGCCACATGAAGATAGAATTCCAGCCTCATTGACACCAAAGGTTAGCAAGGCTCTTCATTACTGCTCAGTGGGGTGTGAGTTGTGACTCCCTGTGTGGCCTCCACTGACACTAGTGGGGGTGACCTTGTTATCACTGGGTGATGAGTAAAGGTCCCATTCCCCACTGGGGCTGCTCTGATACCACCTGAGTGTGGGGTGGGAACATTACTACCAAGCAGAGTAGAAGTCCAGGCTTCCATGTACTCAGCACTGACACTGTCAGTGCGACCTTATTACTGGGCAGCAAGAAAGGAAATTCTGCTTTCTCTACTTATCCTCTTCAACTCTTGCCAAGGGGAGTAATGGAGTTCCTTGTTACATCCATATGTGTGTCCCTACTCAGTTTTTACTGGCATAGGTAAGGTAGAACTAAAGTTTCTTCTGTGTTGTTTAACTGGAAGAGAGCAGTTATTATCTAAAAGTGTTCTGTCTTGCTCGGCTGTCCCTTTTCCTAGTCCTTTGGCTAGAGAGAGCAGGCTTTTGCTGGGGCTATTTTTGTCTGTACCGGCTGCTGTTTCCAGATTGCTGACTTCATTAGCGCCAAGTCAGGATATAAAAGGCAAAAAGAAAACCCATGTAGCTAACCACCATGTTATTCCTTAGATTCTAAGTTTTCTTGTGACTCTACCTCCTTCTCTCCATATTTCTGTCTTCTTATATTTGTTCTATATATTATATCCAGTATTCTTAGTTGAACTAAGTGGGATGATGAAATAAGTATGTCTACTCTATCTGCAAGAAGCAGAAGTCTCGTTAAAAAAGCTTTAAAAAATAATAATTTCTTTTATAGCATTTTTTAATGAAAAGCGCACAATCCAGGTTATTTGAGAGATTGCCCGGGAAGTGATAGACTTACAGAGAGAATATTTGTTACTGTGTTCAGACTATCCAAGCAAATAGATTCAGAAAGTACTTAAAATATTGGCATCTATGCAACCTCCAGAGTCCAAAGAGCCAGAAAAACCAATAATGTATATGTGCCTCTAGGTAACATACAGGGACAATACTTGAACTAGACCGATTCAGAAAACCTTGGGGCAGATGTAGGACCAACCAAGCAATCATACTCACAGGTAGGCAGACCGACCTGGGAAAACAGATTTACTGGTAGTCTTTTACTGTCTTGTCATTTTGCCACCCTTGGGGGGTAGGAACAATTATTGATTTCCGTTTTACAAAAAAGGAAAAAGAAACTTAGAGATTCAATAAGTTTTTCAGGTCTTCACTACTAATAAGTAGAAGATCTATTCTCTAAGACTTATTAGTCTGACTCTAGAATTTAAGCTCTTAATTATTAAAGATTAGAGAAATTCAGATAAAGTGACTCTAAGATTAGTGTTCCCAATCTGGGAAACATAGCATTGGTAGCCAAGAATCACAATAATCTATGTTCTTATTCAAAATCATCTGTTAAAATAGTAATTCAAAAAGTAGCCAGGGGTTCCAACAGATATGGTGTAAGCCCCAGTAAATGAAATCCTCTGATCAGTAGTTGCTAAAAGAGAAACAAATAGGAAAGTTAAAAAATAGTCTGGGACAGGAAAGCCTAAGTTCATGGGTTAGGGGCAAGGTGGAGATTTTGGACTAGTTTATAGTAAAATTGAAATGTAAGGAGTGAACACAAAACTCACAGGGGAAGAGCAGCACTGCTCAGATGATCTGACCATTGACATATAGTCAATACTCACAATGATAATACTGACTACCAATTATTAAATGCCCACAATGTGCCAAGAGCTGAGCCAGATACTGAAACAAGTTTCAATAAATATGAAATGGAGGCTTAAGCTTAAACAAAATGTGCTGGGTTCCTTTTTTTTAAAATTCACAATGGTGCATCCTAAGAGGATTTACTTAGAATCCCAGCATTCAGAACCAAAAGCTTGAGAGACCTTGTTAGAGAGGACAACTTCTTAAGAAAGTCAGAGTAAGAGAATGCAAATTCTTATGTACTTTCTGCCTAAAGTCAAGATTGGTCTACAACAAAGAGTACAACTAAGGATGCAATTGAACTTATCAGTGACCTATGGGGATCAGAAATAAAGAATTTAGGGAGAAAGACTCTCACCTTCACTAGGGACAGGCACATTGTTCCAAATCTAAAGGAAGAAAATCAATAAAAGGTAACATCTTCCTTGCAGGACATTTGGTCCTATCTAAAATGTCCATAGAGACATGTGGCTCACACCAAAAGGTCCTCGATGTTTGATTCTCTTCAAAATGTTCATGAGCATATTAGGTCTACAGAAAATGATCCTCAATATTTGGTCCTGTCCAAAATGTCCACACTTAGAAAACACCCCTAGGTTCAAATAGCTTGCAACATGTATTTATACTTTTTGGTTTATAGAATTAATACATTTTTTTTTTTAAATACTGTACTATTGCATCTTCTTGGTCCAATAATTGTGTTGTGGCTATATTGCTAATAATAACTCTTCTTGCCTCAGTACCTTAGCTGACAATGGCACATGGAGTTAGATAAATGACTCCATGTTGACCAAATGTCTCCATGGACATTTTGAATGGGACCAAATTTTAAGGACCGTTTAGCATGGACCAAATGTCTCCATGAGTGTTTTAGGCAGGACCAAATGTTTACTAATCTAACATTTCGGCAATCCATCTATTCACCAATGATTTATTTATTCATTCAGCTGCTAGTTACTGAATGTCTGCTCTATGCCTGTTATTATGCTAAGTCCTCCATATACAGAAAAGAACAAAAGAGACCCAATTTCTGCCTTGATTGGATTTACTGACAAATTAATACTAAGAACACCTAACACAATGGATTGATTGATAAGTCACAGAGAACACAGGCATCCCTGAACTGGCTGTTCAAATACAAGGAGGTCTCTTGCTGCAAAGGATGTAATAAAAATGTATAACAGAGGTACGCAGTCTTGCCTAAGGCAATAGTAAAGCCTTCCCAAAAGAAGCGACATTGAAGTGGAGGCTTTGATTTTGAAAGAGGTGAGGAAGGTGTTTAAAAAGTTCCAGTTAGAGTAAATAGCCTGTGCAGAAGCCCCAAGCCTGGAAGTTACACAGCTCGCCAAGAAAGCTAAGAGGAGACGGGGGTGACTGAAGTCTGGACAGGGCAGCAGCTCACCTCTGACTCTAGAAGCAGGAAAGCATTTCTTTTTTTTTTTCTTTTTTAATTTATTTATTCATTTTAGAGAGGAGGGAGATAGAGAGAGAGAGAGAGAGAAGGGGGAGGAGCAGGAAGCATCAACTCCCATATGTGCCTTGACTAGGCAAGCCCAGGGTTTTGAACCGGCAACCTCAGTGTTTCCAGGTTGATGCTTTATCCACTGCGCTACCACAGGTCAGGCAGGAAAGCATTTCTGAGAGGCAGAACAGAGGTTACGGGGCGGGTGGGCATCTTCGGCGGCACCTCTGAAGTGGCTAGCTCGGCGGAGTTACATTGAGGGTGACAGGAACTTCTTTCTAATGCTCTACTGCCTTTTCTGTCTTTGTACTAAACACACAGGGCGGCGATGTGAAAGGCGCTCTTCTTATATCTTGAAAACCTCATCTTCTCCGCAGCAGGAGTTTTCAGATGGCCCTGAGTTGGTATTTGTAGAGAGCAGCGCTAACTCTGCCCTGGTGAGGGCCATTGCTCTTCTGTGAGCAATGGAAGTTATTTCCATGTCAGCTCCTCAGATCAGAAGGGGCTGGGCAGTCAGGATCCACACGGCCTGGTCCAGGTCGTCACGATGCTGATGAAAAGAGGGTTGGATCTCTGCCAGCTATAAGACCTAGTGCTGAGGAGCCAAAGGCTGTGTTTTAAGCTGCTTCAAAATCTGTGGATGTCATTTGCTCCTTTGAAGCTCATTACAACACTGAGCTAGCCGTTTAGTAATCTCACGGAAGCCTAATACCAAAGAGCAGTAGAGAGGTATAATTTGCCAGCCACTTCAAGCATCCTGTTTTGCAAAAGCCCACCTGTTGTAAAACTACAGAATACCCTATATCACGTCATATTCACATTTGAAAAGATTTGGGCAGGAATTTTTATTTATGTAAAGAATGGATGTCATAATTTTGATACAGTAACTGTCAACCCCGTGTAGGTGGGATAATTAAAAGCAAATCTTATTTTATTTATTTAATTAATATTTGCTGATTTCAAACATCTGTGAGGCACACCTCTACAAAGCAGAGGTCAGTAGGGAAAGAGAAACACAAATTGTTGTTCATGTTGGTCATGATCCAAAGAGTTTAGATAGTAACCAGGTAACAAAGAAAAAGAAAGAAAAAAGTAAGGGAAGGAGAGAGGAAAATAGTAAAAATGAAGAAGGGGATGTGGAGGGAGGGAGAGGGAGTGAAGGCATGAAGGAGGGAAGAGAGATATTTCCAGCAGTAACTAGTAGGAAAATTGAAAGGGTAATGTGATAAATCATACTTGTCATGTGTCTGGTTAACCGGGGCTATGTAACACACTACTTGAAACTTAGTGACTTAAAACAAGATTGTATTTTGTTCATTATCTTTGTTAGTTGAAAATTCTAGAAAGATTCAGCTGGGTGGTTTGTCTGTGATCCACATAGCAGCAGCTGGGACATGAGGATCCACTCGCAAAAATATGTCTAGCCCCTCAGTGCCTGCGTCTCTCTCCTCCTGCTCCCTCCCCCCTCTCCTCCTCTCTTCCTATTCTCTTTCCATAGAGCATTTCATTCTCCATAGTCTCTCCATGGGGTTGGGGCTTCTTACAGTATGGTGGCCAGAGGCAGTTATACTAATTACCTGGCAACTTGCTTCTCAGTATGAGTGAAAATTGCCGGTGGCTAAAGGTCAGAGCCTAGAGTATCACTTCTGCCATCTCCTCTTTATCTGAGCAACCACAGACCCACCCAGACTCAAGGAGCTACATGGACCCCACCTCTCAATGGGAGAAGGGCCAAAGCATACCCGGCCACCTCTCATCAACCAGAGTCCCTGTCATGTTGTTGAAGGATCAAGGCTAGCTTTCCTCAGGAGGCAGCATCTGAACTGCGTCCTGAATGACAAGAAAAATCTAAAATGTTAACTTCAGAAAGCATGCCGAACTAGGCAGAGGAAATAGCTGCACAAAGCCCTGAGGCATAAATGATTGATATGTTTGATAAAAGCATGAAGGACAAGAGTAGCTGGAGCTTGAAGACAAAGGCAGACATTCTAAGGAGGTGAGACAGGAAAAGTAGAGGCAGTCGGCCATGGGTAGAAATCTGGATACTATTACCAGTGTGAGGGAAGGCATGGTAAACCTTTGAAATAAGCAAGAGGTAATTTATATCTTTAAAATATTATAAAGGTTCGAGAACAGCATTTGGAAGAACAGTTTGGAGACTATCACAGTAATCCAAGTATGAGATGAAGGTGACGTAGACTAGCTTGAATCCAGTGAAGATGAATTTGAGATGAGTGTAGACACAAGTTAGGGTGTAAGTTTAGGGATAGGTGCAAGTGTTGGCACAGATATATATATATATATATATATATATAGGTGTAGAGAGAGATTTAGAGATAGACCTCTATAGATTTAGACTTAAATAGAGATAGAGATTTACATACATACTTTGCATATAGAAATAGAATGACATTATGGATTTAGAGACAAAGATATGCACATAAGAATTGATAGAGAACCAGATGTAGCTTTGAAGTTAAGATATAGAGAGATATGTTTAAATACAAAGAAAGATGGCTAGCAACATAGAAATAAGTATGGGCCAGATATACAGACACAAGCACGGAATAGATATGTTAGCAATGGATAGGACAGAATTTGCTAATGAATTAGGTAACAGTGAAGATACGAAAGAACCCAGGAATGATTTGGGTGACTGGATGCAGAGAAATGCTGTTTTCTAAGTTAGAGGAGACAGGTTTATGAAAATTATTCCACTAATGAGGTAAAACAGCCCAAGAACACAAGTAGTAGTGGGGGAAATGTCCCATCTGAGTAGGTGCTCCTGGGTATTGTTCCCTCTTCCCTCTCACATGATGCCTTTCCTTGTCACTGTCTTCACACTAGTGTCCCTCACCTCCGGAACATTGTGATTGGAATTATAGACTCTGCAGCGAGAGTGGCTCGTATTTAAACCAGTGGCCCATGTACAAGCTGTAGACTGTGGGCAACTTTGTTCACTTCTGTAAGCTTCAGTTTCTTCAACTTCAAAAAGGTAATTACCTAACCCACAGGGCCACTATGAGAATTAAAAGTACAAAAAGAAAATGTAGAAGATGAATTCCACAACGTATTTAGCACCCAGGAGGGCTCAAAATATGTTAATTTTTTTTCTTATACTCTAGCCTTTCAAATCTTACTTGTGCATCAAGACCAACCTTTCCTAGCTGCTTTATAAAACTTTTTTCAGTCATCTCCACTCTTCAATGCATTATTTCAAAATTATTTCCATTAAGCTAATGCAATCCCCTAATTAAACTGTAATTTCCTTGAAGGCAGTGATTCACCCTTTACTCATCCTCTTTTTTCCATAACATGCAGCCCGACGCGGAGCGCTCCATAAGTACTATAAAAATCCTTGTTGATTAATTCCTTCTTCTTCTTCAATATTGGAGGTCTAGTGAAAAACTGATTCTAAAACAAGTATTTAATATACAGAGTCCTATGTTTGTTCTTTTAAACTAAACAGGAGACTTTAATTTTTTGAAATTTTCTTCTCCTTTTCAGGGAGCTGTCATAGTCAATAGAATGTTATAGGTGTTAAAACAAAGGTCTCTGTACTGAGTGACTCTTTTCCCCATTGAGCTGTCTGAAAACAGTTGGCTGTAGACAGTCAGTATCTACAAATGACATTGTCCTGTCAGTCTCAAATGAATTGCATTATATTACAACATTTGTAAATGATAAAAAAAAAATTGTTTAGTATCCTTGGTATAAAATTTACCTTTGAAAATTTAACCTCCTGAGACAGATTGTGTATATTGTATTTTAAAGTATATTTGTTACAAATAGTTTTTCTTAATACAAAATGTGATTTCTGGATAGTTTCACATTAATGTCATATCTTGCTTTACTCTGTCTCTGCCTGTGACCATGAAATTGTTCTCTTACACAGATTATAAAGGCATGCTCACAGAAGTTGAAATCCTTCCTATTACTAAAAAATTATGACCATTCATGACGAGACTTTTTATCCATTTCTGATCAAATATTGTTGTCAAACTTTTGTGTGTGTGTGTGTGTGGCAGAGACAGAGAGAGTTAGAGAGAGGAATAGATAAGGACATACAGACAGGAAGGCAGAGATGAGAAGCATCAATTCTTCATTGCGGTTCCTTAGTTGTTCATTGATTGATTTCTCATATGTGCCTTGACCAGGGGGCTACAGCAGACTGAGTGACCCCTTACTCAGACCAGTGACTTTGGGCTCAAGCTAGTGAGCCTTGCTCAAACCATATGAGCCTGCACTCAAGCTGGCGACCTTGGGGTCTCGAACCTGGATCCTCCGCATCCCAGTCCGACGCTCTATCCATTGTGCCACTGCCTGGTCAGGTTCAAACGTTTTTAATGTAAAGAAAATTTCTCTTTTGGTAGATTCTTAACCATGTGCTTATAAAATTACATTCTTATGATTTGAGAATCTCTATTTTTAAGGACTAGCTCTCATTTTACGTCATTATTGCTTTTCTTGTAATTTATTGATCTTGGTAGTCAATGATTTTCTGCATTGGATGATTTCATAAAATAATAAACCCTAATTTAATAACATAATCTTATATAAGATATTTCAAATAATATATGAACTAAGAATATCTCCTTATGACACTTCTTAAATCCCATTGTTGGTATATATATTTTTATCAGAGTCACAAATTGAGTGTTAACACATGCCGCATACAACCCCACACACAAAAAATATGACCTAAGAAATATTAAACAACAAGGTCTCTTTTCCTAGTACAAATATAACATCTTAATGGATGTGAGAATGTGCACTGTTCCAGTATTGAAACATTGGCACAAAAATCCATGCCCCAAATGGATGATTCAATAAATAAAATGTCCCGAAATGCCCCAAAGCTTTTTTTGATCATTTTTCATCTGTACCTGGTGTGATGTGGATAATCTGGACTCTACTTTCTTTTCTATCCCCATGTCAGGTTACTCCTTGCCTTGCTTGGGATGCTCCAGACACACTGGTTGGCTCTGATGCCTTGCACACATGTAGCTCTCTTAGCTCAGACATTTTGACCCTGACATTTTCTCTACCTTCAACATTTTCCAAACAGTTCTTCACATGCTGCTATCTTTTTACATCCTTCAGTTTAAATATCACCTCCACAGTCTGGTTTTCTCCAACTGTTTGAAGTAAGACTCCCTGAATTCATAGAGCATCTAGGTGCAGAGCTGCATCTCATAGAGCATTTTCTTTCTTTCAGAGTGCTTACCATTATGGTTTAGTTCCTCTCCCCTGCACTGAAAAAGAAGCTCCATAAACACAGGAAACATGCCTGAGAAAGGAGAGGGTTGCTGTGAATCTAAATGTTTTAACAAGCCCTCTGAATTCTATTAGACAAATTTGAGAAATGATGCTGTATAAGTCCCTTTAAAATGTGGTAGTTGCCCAATATTTACAGACTGTTGAGACTTAGCAATCACCAATATCTCGCCTCATGTCTTTCATTGTGCTGGATGAGTGAATAAACTTGTTAAGATGGTTTTCTAACCCAGAAGCTGAGTTCGATTCTAGAAAACATGGTTTTTTATCACACATTAGTCAAAGAAGTGAAAAGGTAAAAGGTGATCACATTGGATGGGGAAGGGTTTGGCACCATGTCCTTGGAAACTGATGGTGGGGTCATGGAGACTGCCACTCACTTTATTTCTATACTGTAAGTTCATGATTCATTTATACATGTAGGAAAATGGTGTTTACCATCCTCAATATGCTAGTCATTTCATAAGCACCAGAAGAATATGTTCAAGACAGACATTTGTTGGTGAACTTTCAATAGACAGATGACAATAGAAATCTGATTACACTGAGATCTAATATATGTGAAATGAGGATACAGATACCTATAATATTCAGTTTCTCATCTACAAAATGGATGTAGTTATACTTAAATGAGATCACAGTCTTTTAACACAGAGTCTAGAACCCAATAGATATACATAATATTTGAAGGAACACATTTGTTCAACATTTTCTTTTAAAATTTATTTATTTTAGAGAGCAAGGAAGAGAGAGAGAGTGAAACATTAATTTGTTGTTTCACGTATATGCATTCATTGGTTGACTCTGGTACTGTAAGTTGACTCTATTGATTAGTACAGATAGTGACTCATTATCTTAATCATGTATTTGAAGACACAGGATAATGCTTTTGAGTATTAGGATTTACAAAATTAATCTAAATAAAATATGTTAAAATCCCATCAAAAATGAGCAATAATTTAAGTTATTTTGATATTCTTTGGGGCAAAATGGTGACCTTGACACAAAATTGTATATATGCAAGACTAATCTAATATAATCGGTTTATATTCATGAGTCAATTCTGTACTCCAATCCAGAAGTACAATAATGTTTATTATACTAAATTTCCAGGGAGAAAAAAATTGTAAAGCAAGTTATCATTTGTTAGATGATTATTTTGTTCATAATATTGAATGAATTTTATGAATGAAGCATGCCATTTTAACTGTTATATGTGTTTTTACTTAATCTTTACAATCACTGAGTGGCAGAAGGTTCCCATTCTTCTTTGCAGGTGAGAAATGGAGGTTCAAAGGAAGTACAAGTCTTGTCCAGGACACAGAACTATTAAACCTAGTCTCTGACTTTGCCTCTAAGCATACTAGGATTTCCATTTTCTTCATTCACAGAAATACCACTCTAAAAAACAAGTCACTGAGTTAAGATCATGGTTCAACCTCCATACAAATATCTACTGATTAGGTGCTATAGCCTGTACATCTTGATGTATATAAGACATTGTTTTTTGCTCATTCAAAGATGAATAAAATAATGATACACACCTTCAGAGGACTTACTATTATTGGTTAGGATTCAGTAGTAGTATGTACAATAAAATAAAAGTTGCATCTATGCCTTTAACTGCAACAATTTGTAGGCTGGAGTATTTATGCACATTTACATCCAGTATCCTGCTTGAGCATTGCCTTGTGCAGCGTTGGCACTCCATACTGTGTATAGGGACTAAAAAATTGGTAAGGTTGATGATTTACTGTGATGTCTGGACACTAGGCATTCTATGGAACCAAGAGTACAAAATGTATCTGGTGTTCCATTATGTATGGAGCCAGAGTGGCAAGAGCAATGTGGTGTTGGTGAAATGCATAAAATTTGCTTTAAAATATTCCAACATAGTCCTCAATATTCTCCTGTCATGGGTTTGTTAACTGGGTAACACGTGCCGATGGCTGCTCTACTCAGGAATTTACACCCAGAGGTGTCTAGCTCTTCTCCTAATTAAAAAACTCTTATTCTAGAATTGGCTCCTGTTCTCCATATGTACATTAATAACAATGCTTTACTAAGTAGCTTGGTGACTGTCAGGAAAAAAGGTTGCCAAAACGAGTATCCTTTTAAATACCATGATTAATATTGGAAATTAGTTCTCATTGGCAAAAACTTCAAATATGTGGCTTAGAAAAAATCTGTTAAATTTTAATCCTTGCATTACCAGGGTGCAGGTTCATTGGTTAGGAAGCTTCTGTTTGCCTGATATAGACCATAAAGGGCATCATTCCCCTCCGCTGGCCTGATGTTACATTTACCTTGAGTGAACATGTCATGCAAGGTGATGGTCAAAGTAGCAAACAGAATGAAGAGCTGGAATTCACTATTGGACTGATTATGTGGACTTTTGAAACCTGCTTTCAAATAAATAAATATATATATATATAAACAAACCCAGTCATTTATGTGACAGATATTGATCCAAAACTTACAGTTACAAGGCAGCATGCTTGTAGAAGATTAGCTGGCCCTGCCTCTCCTTAAATTTCTTGGTTGGCCAGGTTTCTATCATTAAGAATTGACAAGTTCTCATATCTAAACTAGGTGAAGACCATGTGCATAATACCAATGCACATAGACCAAACATAGTAGAAAGAGGTATTTTTGACTTGTATTATGTGAAACAGGCATAGCTTTCTATAATAAACCTCCGCATGCAGGTGTGGAAAAGGCTCAGAGGTCAACAAACCTCCCACGATCTCACTTTTTCTCTCCTCTGTTTCATCAAGGGACACCTTTAACACTCCCACTAAAGTATGTCCTTTCTACATAGTTCAAGGTTACCAGTGAACATTATAACAACCATTAGTACACATGTCTCATATAAAAGCACTTATTAAACTAGCTCCATAAAAAATCCATCCATTTTTCAAAGGTTTTCAAAAGCATTTTTCATGCTAATGTTTACATATTAAAAATATGTCTCTAAACATTATTATGCTAATTTTACAAATTAGTATGCAAATATAAAGTGTCTCATTCTTTGTTGGATACAGTCATTAATGTATTTTATCAGGAAATGTGGTCACTTATATTATGGTTCCTTGTATCTTTTTAATATTACATTCATAAGCCAGTCTGAAAAATTGACAGGGTTCTCAAAAAAAAAAGTTACGCCCTTTGGATCAACACAAAATTTTGATTTAATGCAGTAGAAATAATAGCTATATACGATAATATTTAGAGGATATTTCCACTCTCTCTATTGGGAACACCAGTCATTAATCTGGAAAGAATATTCGTGCATGGACAGAGGTTATCCCATAGCATTTAGAGGAGAAACATAATGGAATGTGGCCCTCTATTGAATCCATTTTTAAGATGTTTGATTGGAGTACCAGTTAATTCTCTGTCTTTAATTTTGCATATGTATAGCACTTTTAGTGCCAAGGCAACTCAAAGTTTCAGTTTTGCAAGAGGGAATCAGTATTAGAACTTCAATGGTACCAGTTCATCTGTCTACCCAATATTGAAATATGACTAATGTGGAGAAACTACATCTAGTTCGAGGGAACAGACATATCTGATATCAAAATAAGTGGGATCTTGCCAAAGACTTTTCCCCTCCTCCTTCTCAATGACATCTGGACCAGAACCAATATATGAACTATCATGTTTCTGGAACGATCCAAGGTCACCCTTCTGAGAGTTGCTTTGGCTATCTTTCTTAGACACAAATTGACTTTCATATTCAAATAAAGTTAATCTGATGAATATATTTTTAATAGGAATTGTGCATTATAAGCAAAATTACATAATTTAATGGGGAAGGGGAGGAGAAAGATTTTTTTACTAGGCACTGTTCCAAATTTCCTAGTCCTACAAACTACTTCTTCCTCATTTCGAATGTATTCTTGACAGAGCCTGAGGTTAACCCCAAGGCATAAATGCACATTTTTAGGGAAAAAAGTTTGCATCCTCCAATGCAGATTTGCATCAAGATCTTTTTTTTTTTTTTTTTTTTTACCTGCAAAAGGAGCATTTCTTAAAATGATGCATTAAAAGTCCTTGACATAGCAGCAGGTAAAAATGGTGAATGCAGACATAGGCACAGTGGATAGCTAAATATATCTCACCTCAATGGGCTCTTTGGTATTTAGGTTTTCAGTGATCTGTAAAATGTTCTGCACCTTTTAAAATCTGTTTGCAGGCAATTCATGGAAGGTGGCATAACCAGCAATGGTTTGGTTTTGCAAAACAGGTGTATTTAACAAATTCAGTTTTGCTTCAATTTGATACTTTGGCATATTATATTTTTATCTCTTCAAGATTTAGAAAACTTTCATTAGTGACCTTCTAATCTTTTCTACAAAAGAGTACCGAGTGTCATCTTTCTTGGTAATCTTGTGAATCATATTCTCACAACAGGATTATCAGAATTCCTTTTCCTACTATAGAATCCTGAATCAGCAAAATTTGCAGCTTTGCTGCATACTTAAAATAGGCTGGCATGAATCTAGTCTGGTAGTGCTTGCATGTGTAATCTTTTTAAATCTGTAAGGTCATTCGAATATGATCAGTGCATGGAAAAGAAAGAATCTATCTTCCAGAAACACTTCAGTGCTGCTGCTTTTGTATTGCTTTGCGTCTGTGCTTCAAGAAGACATGACTAATGATTTGCAATTTCAGTGGCCTGGTGACTTGTCAGTGACAGATAGAAATGATGGACTACTGAACGAGACCAGGCTTGGTTTCTCCTAAACCATTCATGATCAAGACTCCAGATTCTTTTAGGTGCTCTTAAATAGATACTCTGAGAGAACGCCTCTAAGATAGACAGCTGTTGGAAATTGGGAGAGTAAATTGCCATTTCATGGGAAATACAATTTCTTTGACAAATGAAAGAAAGTTTAGCTTTAAGGCACCCGAGGAAGACAATTCAAACACAAAAGAAAACATGAACCCATCCAGAAGTCTTCCTCTGTTGATTTCATTTCTAAAATTCTCTCCTTTGCTGAAGTGGTGCTGTTCACTTTTCTGAGTGCTCCATGACTTTTGGTGGCTTCATAGTGTGTGTGTGTGTGTGGCTTCATAGTGTGTGTGTGTGTGTGTGTGTGTGTGTGTGTGTGTGGTGTGTAGAGAGGGGGTAGAGGGTTGATTTCTCATTTTGCCTCTTATTCATGGTGTCATTTTGAGCTGCTTCCACTGTTGTTTTTCTCTGAACATGGGAAGCACCATTGCAGAGGGTGCCCCAATGCTGTGACTATTCACTCTTTTGGCTGGTTAGCATCCATGGGTAATTTCAAAAAGCCCTCATTATTTTCTTTTATGAATTCCCACTCCTCCATTGATTGCAATCTGGACGGGACTATAAATCATTCATTCCCTCCACCACAGGAGCCGAACGGATCTTTGGAGACTCTGTAGACTCCTATGACCAGGTCATTTCCCTCCAACTTGGCACAGCTAATGGGTGGGTGAGCATAAGACTGAAGCTTAACCAATCAGATTCTTTCTCCTGGAGCTCTGTATCTCAGCAACAAGGTTTCCAGATCTGAAAACATGGATGATATTTATTTATCCTAACTCTATCACCTGATATCCTGGCTGAATAATTTTTCTACCCCTTACTGTTCTTGTTCTCTTTGAAACTATGTGTGTGTGGACTGGTTTTCTATTGTATATATCAATTTTGTGAGCTACCCAATGTCTTTCCAGTAAATTTACATTTGCTCAAATTACCCTTTATAGATTTTTATAATTTGTAGCAACAATAACAACAAAGCAAAAATAGATAGATAAATAAATAAATAAATAAAGTAAAATAAAATAAAACCCCCTAAAGGATATATCAATCATCTACTCTCCCTAGGACTAGGCAGGATATATAAACATTAAAACTTGTTAAGTTTTAAAACAAACTTTAGCATAATATATTTCTTTAGGTGCTAGGGCTGTTATTAATTCCAGGCATTACTTTTTAGGGCTGCCAGAAAGAAAGTTTTAGACAGTAAGAAAATTTCAAATAAGATGTAGTAAGCATCTACTTACTGTAGGTCACATTCCACATAGAAATAAAGACGAAAGTTGAAACAATGAAGAAAACAGTTTTGACCAGTTTATAATCCAGCCTACGAAACAAACATAAACAGATGATTTCAAAACACTTGGAAATACTGTGAATTAGCTGTAGTGTATTTCAGCATGATCCGCTATTTCCCCTTCATGTCACCTTTGACCTACCACATCTCATAACCGAGGAGGAACATCCTCACGCCCTTGTGTTTGTCACCAATATAGATTGTCCCATAGGTAAGTTAGGGAGGAATATGGGGGTTGCATAGAGAGCATAACCCAAGCAGCAGCCTCACTTAGGTGTTTTCTACATGTCTGCTGTTTTGAGTCTCCTTTTTTTTTTTGTCTTTTCCCAAGACAGTGTTTGTCCTTTTCCCTGTCTTACCAACAGTTGTCTTCCTTGATATTTTTGTTCCTCTCATCCACAGCCCTTTTTTCTTATCTGCAGAAATAATTATTCCTCCAAATTTGCTTTAACCCACCCATCACCTTTCTTAACTAACTGAAGATATTCTGGTAACAAGATCCATCACCCTTAACAGACATTAATAGAGTATGAATAAAGGTTTTTGGAGAAGATGATGATATTTGATCTGGATCTCAGACTGAACCTAAAATCTGCACGTAACCTGGGTCAATGCAAGTCTCATAACTCTTCTTGAGTTTCATTTTTCCAACCCCACCCAGACCTATTTCCTTCAAGAGTCTGTTGTGAAGATAAACTATGTGTTTTGTAAAATATTCCACATTATAGATATGTAAAAAAATAAAATGACATCTAGGTGGTGGTTTGACAAGATCACCTTAAGTTATCTTATTCCACGATGTCATCTGTTACATGAATTATTGCTTAGAAACCCAAGTGAAGGTGAGTAAATGACAAGAGGGGCATCTAAGTTGTCATCGCCCAAAGTTCCAAGGCAAATGATCTTTGCCTTGTAAAGTTGGGTGCTTTGATAGTCCTGCTGATATTCTTATTTAGAAGTGTCTGCTTGGGTCACACTAGGCTATACTGCAATACTCTTGCCCATGGTCATCTTTCCCTGTATGTTTAGTGGAACTGGGTATAGAAGACTGAGCTCAGGGTCAGGGAGGCAAACACATTAAATACTGAAAATACTCCATTACAGCAAAGATTCTGCAAAGAATTCTCTCTCTCTCTCTCTCTCTCTCTCTCTCTCTCTCTCTCTCTCACACACACACACACACACACACACACACTCACACACACTTTAGTTTCAGAATACCTGCTCTCCAGTAGCCCCTTTCCTAAGAGTTAATTGTAGTGAAAAATAATCTTTTTAAAGACTCGCCTTCTAAATACGAATGTTTTGGAGTTTTCCCAAAACCAACCAAACCTCAGCACAAAAGAAGCACTCAAAATTCAGTTGGAGCCTGACCAGGTGGTAGCACAGTAGATAGAGCTTCAGACTGGGACGCAGAGGACCCAGGTTCGAAACCCCAAGGTAGCTGGCTTGAGCGCGGGCTCATCTGGTTTGAGCATGGCTCACCAGCTTGAACCCAAGGTCACTGGCTTGAGCAAGGAGTCACTCAGTCTGCTGTAGCCCCCTGGTCAAGGCACATATGAGGAAGCAATCATTAAACAACTAAGGTACTGCAATGAAGAACTGATGCTTCTCATCTCTCTCCCTTCCTGTCTGTCTATCTGTCCTTATCTGTCCCTCATTCTGTCTCTCACTCTGTCTCTGTAACCAAAAAAAAAAAAAAAAATCCAGTTGAAGATCCACTGTACTTACAATGTTGGGATAACTCTGGGGCAGCAAGACTCCCTTTTTACTCTTAGAAATTTCTGGATTTCTGAGTGATGTCAGATCTCATGAAATATTAAGTACAGGATGAAAGCTTTGTGGCTTCCCAGCCACTGAAGTTGATGGCAGGCATAAACGCTTCTGCAGCTACTGGACACATGGGCTTTGGTCACAGTTCATTATATTGCCATGTCATGGGATGAGTATATTAGTAATCACCTCTTAAAGAATCAATTACACCCAAAGTGGGCTTAATGCAGGTTAATATGTATTATTTTATTGAAAATATACAAAATGTACCTCGTAGCTTCACTCACATAAGAAGGTGAAAAAGGAGCCATTTTGAAATCTCTAAGATAAAAATTCTGAGACCCAGTCACTTTATAAGAAATGATAACCATGATAAACTCTGGCCCCCCTTTGGGGAATAAAACAAGCAGCTTTGGTTAAACCTAATTCTATACAGAGCCTACCATAAGGCACTCCTAAGTAGGCCAGGGTATATTTTCTACATACTCTGCCCCAACCAGACAGGCTCAACTTTGTCCCACATAGCAGGTCCGAGGAATGCAGGAGACAACTCCGCCTTCGTATATTTAAATCTTGTGGCTTTGCACACATCTGTCATCTGTCTAAACAAGACTGTCAGAACAGGATCCCGGGAGGTCATGTGAGAACAGTCCTGGCTGCTTTCTTCCCACTGTGTCACCTACCAGCTCAGGGCCACCAGGTCCCCCACTGGTGTCATCAGCACTCCTTGAATGTCAACCTCAGACAAAAATGTGGCTCCAGTAGTGTGACTTAAAGTTCAAACAAGCCAGGATTCCCCACGTCTTGGAAGGAAGGATGAATTGCCCTCCTGAATACTTATTAAATTACAATATATAAAATATATTTTTTTAAGCCCTGGCCGGTTGGCCCAGTGGTAGAGCGTCAGCCTGGTGTGCAGGAATCCTGGGTTTGATTCCCGGCCAGGACACACAGAAGAAGTGCCCATCTGCTTCTCCACACCTCCCCCTCTCCTTCCTCTTTGTTTCCTTCTTCCCCTCCCGCAGCCAAGGCTCCATTGGAGCAAAGTTGGCCCAGGCGCTGAGGATGGCTCTGTGGCCTCTGCCTCAGGCGCTAGTCTGGTTGCAACAGAGCAACGCCCCAGATGGGCAGAGCATCGCCCCCTGGTGGGCATGTCGGGTGGATCCCGGTCGGGCGCATGCGGGAGTCTGTCTGACTGCCTCTCCGTTTCCAACTTCAGAAAAATACAAAAAAAATAAAATAAAATCCCAAAGGAGCATTCAGGCAAGAATCAATTCAAAAAATAACTGAGATATGTCTCAGATGCATCTCAAGTTAGAGGAGAAGGCCAGTCACTTACTTCTTGCCCGATCCCCCCTGCGTTAAAGGTTCTATGTAGACTTGAACTTGAAGCCACCCAGTGCGCACATCCAGTGTGGCCAGTTATTCTAGTTTCCTAATTCCATCAGAGATTCTGATGATTAAAAGAGGGAGAGGGTCACTCCCAAGCTGACGAGTCGCAAACATTTTTTAAACCCATGCTAAACCTATTTCACTCTAGTTTTTCTGTTTGTTTGCTTTAATTTTTTTATTTATTTTATTTATTTATTTTTATTTTTTAGCTTTTTGTTTGTTTCTGCTCCATAACAGCAAACATGCAACACAACATACCTGGGTGGCTTGAACTTTCTAGGAAAGCATGAATTCACAATATATAGTATGTACCCATACCCTTCAATGTGCTTTAAAAAACAATGGCATGCTTTTCTGTTGCTTTCTGAATGAACGCCTGTACGGCCAGTAGTGGCCGTCGTCAAGGTCGCCGCCAGGCAGGTGCAGGCTCCCATTAGATTCAGACAGACAGTAAAGAAACAGTGGAGCCAAAAACTGGTGAGCCATTCCTTTATTCTAGCCTTGCAACTGGCTGGCGAGTAAACACAAACACACAGAGGGCTCCAAAACCCACTCACACATTCTCTGGTTCCACAACCAGGAGAATCTTTTCCAGTATTTCCTAGAATCAAATGCCCCCCCACCAGTTGAAATCACCTCCAGTTCCTCATTTCCTTCTCTCTACACAAACTCTGCAAAAACCTGGCCTCCTGCTTCTTATAACCTTTTGGCGTGGAAACCCCTTCTCCAGCACACATTAGCATATCAGTGGCCCTTCCCAAGCAGAAAGGTAATTAGCAGTTTCACCTGGCAGCACCATTTTTAACAAAGTGAGCATAAAAATCATATTTTACCAACTTATTTGCCCAATAAGGCAGAATGGGACAACAGAGTTTTATATCAGGCATGAGTTACTCAGGCCCAGCCCTCTTCTTCCAACCTCTCCTCTGGGAGGGATATGCTAGAAAGGGCAAATTACACTTACACGTCAGGTGGCCAAGTCAGCCTGAGGATTACATGCAAAAGCGCTGGTTACTTGCGGATGTTCATGTAGGCACCAGCAGGTCCTTTGCTCTTTACTGATGTTTAAGCATTGACTTAGGTTTGCTGACACAAAGCTTCTGAGGCAGCCCATATCCAATATATATATTTTCATCTCTTTGAGAAGCAGTCCCAACCTTAGTTTTCGGTGGCTGTGGGAACTGTGGCCTGGACTTCTGCTTATTTACTAGCCCACAGTTTCCAATACTTAGCTATTCTGAGGTCTCTGACTGCAAACTAGATTTGAATGCAGTTGCTGTGGAATGCAATAATTAATTATATTTATTAAACATAATTGGCATTAGGCTTTTGGAACAGAAATGCAAATTTATGGAAATTGGTTGAAATACTTATGCAAAATAATACAGAAACGAACCCCTAAGTTGTTGGGGAAAATAAGGTGGTTTTAATTGAACAGTCAAAAGATTTGTACTTCGATATATGATTCCATCTAGTAAACTCAATTTAAACAGTGAGTTCATTTGCTTTTATCTAACCCTTCCATATCTTGCTCGGTATTGTTGGTATAATTATCACCAATAAAGGACCGATCTTATTTTCTATCTCTCTTTGCATCAAGCATTAGTTCTGTGAACTGAAATGAAATATGTTATTCTTTTGAACAGAGCCCTGTGCATTACAAATTAAGACGCATCAGGCCAAAAAGTTGCAAAGCAGCCAGTTCTTGCTTTAAGGAGACATGATGCAGCCCCCTACTTACTTGCCGTTTCATAAGGATGATGGCTTTGCTCTAGAACAAGACTTTTCACAAAGGATCATTTCAAGGCTGTTGGAAGGTATATGGCCTTGCAGTCAATCAAATATATCTGGCAATGGTGGCAAGAGATGAATAATACAATGGATTTGCAGTTAGTGGTGCAATAAAAATACTTTAATATGCTTGTGACATAGAACTTGCCTACCTATAAGTGGACACTTAATTTAAAAAAAGTGTCAAGAATTTGGAATATGGAAGTGTAAACATTAAATGAAAAGAGTGAGAAGTAAAAATTCACCAGATTAAGGGACATAGACATTTATATACAGTTAAGAAGCTATTACTCATTGATGGACAACTCCCACAATTCAACGAGATCTAATGTAATATGCGTTCAACTAATGAAGAAGTTAGACTGAACTTTGAACTCCAAGGCCGTCGCGCTCGTTTCACAGGATTCACATAATGACGCAAACGTGCTACCTTTCTTATGCAGTATTTTTTCTTGGGTTCAGGTGGCCAGCGGAGCGGATTGTGGGGGGGGGGGGAAGACTCACTTTTTTTTTCTTTTTTTTTTTATTTTATTTATTTATTTATTTATTTTTTGTATTTTTCTGAAGCTGGAAACGGGGAGAGACAGTCAGACAGACTCCCGCATGCACCCCACCGGGATCCACCCGGCACGCCCACCAGGGGCGACGCTCTGCCCACCAGAGGGCGATGCTCTGCCCCTCCGGGGCATCGCTCTGCCGCGACCAGAGCCACTCTAGCGCCTGGGGCAGAGGCCAAGGAGCCATCCCCAGCGCCCCGGCCACCTTTGCTCCAATGGAGCCTTGGCTGCGGGAGGGGAAGAGAGAGACAGAGAGGAAGGAGGGGGGGGGTGGAGAAGCAGATGGGTGCCTCTCCTGTTTGCCCTGGCCAGGAATCGAACCCGGGTGCCCCGCACACCAGGCCGATGCTCTACCGCTGAGCCAACCGGCCAGGGCTGGGGCTCACTTTTTTTGATGCCTTTTTACTGCCTCCATTTAAGGATAATTATTTCTTGAAATATCTTTGGGATTTTAACTGAGTACTTTACTCTCTTTAGATTCCTACATAAACTGCAATGGGAGATTGCTTGGAATAGTTAAAGCCTGGCAACCTCTCATCCAGAAATGAGAGGTGAATTGATTTTTCTAAGTAGAGGGCTACTATCTCATACCTTGTTCTTCTGGAGTTAGAAGTTGCTAAGGACAAATCTCCTCCAGTAATTTGAAGTGGAAGAATGAAATTAGAGAGATTTACAAACCAGTTCTTTACAGAGTCCAAGTTTTAGAGTCCAAACAGGGCTGTGATCTTAATTTCCGTCATGTATTTTCTGTGATCTATCATTTCTTCCACTTCCCTCTGTTGTTTCTCAGTTTGACATGCCATATTTTTTATTTTGCTCTACTATGCACAAAATAGTACAAGTCCTGAAGAACCATATAGAAATATAATTTATGGTTCTTGCTCTTTCACACAGATATACACAAAACATGATATATCAGGCAGACTTTAAAAAGAGCTATAATGAAACTAGTAAAAAAAAAAAAAGTATAAAGAGAATTAACTTAATCGTTCCTAGATGAGATATATAACAAATCAGACTTAAAAGCGTATCTTCCCTTAACTAGTGATTAATGTCATATATTTCACTTTAACTAGTATGATTGTAGAAGACATTAAAATAATTATCATATATCGTAGTCCCTTCCTCCCTAGTCCCTTCTTCTTGTCTCTCTCTATTTGTTATTTATTTTTCAGTTAAAGCTATTTAGTTGGTCCGTGCAAGATGTCCAGAAAAACTGTCCTCTGGCAAAATAGTGGGAAGTGCAAACCTACAAAGACATGTTGAAAATCAGTGACTTGTTCAGTTTTAATGGGTAAATGTTCTGATATATTATATAAATAAGATCACTGTAAAGCTATTAAACAGCAAACAAAATTACTGAGCTAACTATTAAAGTTATACCAATAAAACTATCAAATCGATTATAGTTGGAGCCTACTCATTTCATTCACTAGTTTGTTAAGTGTATTGTTTAGCAAATAGTTGGGTTAGTGTTGGAATTATACCAATGACTATAAATCTGTCCCTAACCTCTATTCTAGTGTAGGAAGAGAGACGGGTGCAAACATGCATACACAAGCTCGGCATGCCCACACACTGAGCAGGGCGGAGTGCAGCAAAAGGAACAGATTCAGGACATAGGGTTGGAAGGTTTCAGGATGAGGCCGAGTGTCAGGAGGGTCATCAGTGTGAAGGAAAGATTCTTGGGGGAGGTGAACACTGAGCTAGGTTTCCATAGATAAATGGACTTTTTTTTTTTATATAGAGTAAGTGCATTTGAATTGGAACAGTCTACATCAAACACAAAGACAAGAGGCATTAACTGTCTTTGGGAGACTATTGGGAGAATTAAAAAATGTTTACATATTTCTGGAGCATCTAGTTCTGGGAGATGAGCTACTGGAGACAGTGGTCAAATCATAAAAGATCTGCATGCCAGAGGAGAGTTCCAACATTTTAACCTGTTAACGGTTCCCCTAAGAGACACTTTTGTAAAGGCTTTATTTTAAATGCATCACTACACATACCTAAACAATGACCTTGTCAGAGCTCGCTAGGGAACCGAGAGAAGATTCTTTATAAACCAAACCTTCCTCTAGTCTGCTTGTCTCCTTTTCCTAGCCTGCAAAGGGAGAGAAAAAAAACAGCATCTATTATAGTTGCTCTTCCCTTTACCAACCCCAGAGTTTCGTCTTTAATTAACCAATCAACATCATTTTTATTAAACATCTACTATGTGTTCAACAAGAATAAGGAAAAACTATTATTTTACCATCTTAACTAATATTAACAGAAAGCATCCATACATACACACAAAAAGATGATCAGTATACACGAAATGTGGTCAGTAAAAAAGAAGTAACTCACACAAAAGTCCCAGTTGTTTTAACCCCGCGGTTATGGAAATGATACAAGATACATTTGTATCTTTCTTTCCCTCATACTGTAAACCTTCGATGAACTCATTCATGAGTAGAGTGTAAGCCAGGATTCAATACTAAATCGTAAAGCCTGGGAAGGATGGGCGACTTGTCACAAGATTTCTGTCTCTTTATGAACATGGCTGGATCTCAAAACATAGCCCACTATCTCTAACTCAAGGTTCTTCTGTCAACCTAAGCATTCTCTCACTCCATCCTATGGGTTACAGAAATGTCACTAGAAAGAAATTGGAATGAAGAAAGGACGGGCATAGTGTTGTCATTAAAGGAAAATCTAAATTTTAGTATTTGTGAGCTTTAAGGAAAATAGCTTAACTGTAAAAAATTATTTCATGGATCATAACTCCTTGTAATAAAATTCAAAAGCCTCTACATTGTTTTTATTATGTTGATATTTTCATAGAATAAAACATGGGGGAAGTTTTTATGTTCCTGCTCAGGAGGTATGGGCACTTGACCAAGAGTGAGGCTTTCAAAGTAAAAGTACCCCAGTGCCTCATTGCCAGGACTTTTATGTGAGTCCATGTTCATGCCGGTCACTGCGTTAAGTGCCTTATACACATATAGACTCATGTAACTCCCACAACAATACTGAGTTGACCTATTCAAATAAGTATAAATAATATACCATATTTCCCCATGTATAAGACGCTCCCGTGTATAAGATGCATCTTAATTTTGGGGCTCGAATTTTGAAAAAAAAAATGTATTACATAAAGTTATTGAACTCAAGTTTTATTCACCATAAAATTCATATAACTCCTCATCGCTTTCAAAACTCCCATCCATTAGCTTGTCCTCATCTGTGTCTGATGACGAATCACTGTCTTCAACAGTGAGCGCAAAAACAAGTGCAAAGAAGCGGTAAATGAAAGTAAAAAAAATCTACAACCACTGTATAAGACGCATCCAGTTTTTAGACCCCAACATTTTCAAAAAAGGGTGTGTCTTATACATGGGGAATACGGTAAATTGAATTTGAAATAAAGTCTGCTTGATTCCAGAATGGATATATGTAATCCTAACATCACCAATGTTGAATTGGAGGCGGGTGCTTTGAAGTTCAAGTTTCTCCCCAACCAAAGCACCCAGATAGGCTGTATATAAAAACTGATGGCTAGACACTTCCACAAATTAATATTACATTTCAAATTGTTTTATGAATAATAACAAAAATGACAAAAAATACAATTTTAAAAATGCTAAAGATATAAAATGGGAACTTTTTTTATTCTACTGACTTATTCCCGTTCCCACTCTCATCAGATAATTACTGTAAATCATTCCGTTCAAATGAGGAATCGCTAAATGAACAAAATGGGTATTTATCAACTTGAAACAATTACCTTTTGGCTTCCGATTTGAATTATGAAGCAACATGATCTGAACTACAAACACAAGCAACAGCAAAGCAATTAACCGCAATTCCTCAGAGTTGTTTTTCCTTCTCCTTTATTTAGCACCCTTTATCTGTTGGGCATCGAAAGAACCTTGTGTCCTCTGAGGACAGGGTTACTTCCTGTTCACTTTCACTTTCCCAGGCTAAGATGGAGACGTTCTCTGTTCAGCATAGAATGGACCCTGCTTGCAAATGAAAGACCCATGTTTGCCAGCAGTACAAATGCCCTACCTCACCTGGCCCTCTATGCCAGTGCAGGGCACCACTTATACTCCTACATGTCCACACATTTTTGTCTTAGTCGCTGCTCACAATCTTTTCAGCAAGCCACTACTTAAAAGATTTTTTTATATATATTGTCTAACAATTTTTGTTATTTTTAGAGAAAAAGTATTGATCCAAACCCTATTACTGAAAATAGAAACACTATTTCTTTCTTTATTCTTGAGGTTCATATCACCAATATGTTTTTATGTCAATAATTTGGGGACAGGGGCAGGTGTACATTTTTTTATCTTCAAATCTAAGACTTATGTTCCATATTTTCTATCCTCATCTTCAAGAACTTCATTTTTAACGTGTACTTAATTTTTCATTTTCTGTCTTCCATACTGAGTGTATTTTCTGTAATCAATCTTGAATGGTATTTTATTATTGTTTCATTTTGTGCAATCTTCTCAAACCCATTTGCAAGGTTCCTGACAGCATCTTCTGTTGAAGTCATGTCTTATTGTTCTTTCTTGTGTGCCTTTCTCTCTGTTCTGTTTTCATTGTTCTCTTTCATAGGCTTCCTGAGCTCTGCCTGCTTGGTTTCCATTTCTGACTTTTGTTGTATGATTTTCTCTTTAAATCCTTGTGTCTTTTGTTTGAAATCTGTTTGTTTCTTTCTTTTCATAGATAAACAATGTCTGTTATCCTTTTGAGTTTAAGGCTAATTATTTGTCTGGAGCTATTTAGTATTTCTTTAGATAATCCTTTTAGTCTTTAAAAAATCTTTTCTCATTCAATTTCTTTTTTTCTAAGGAAATAAATCCATATAATGGATCCAAGAGTATTGATTGGGAAAATTTGGGAGAAGCCTTGGGATTTCCCATAAATCCATTTTTTCCCTGTGAGCTACTGAGGAACCTATGGAACCAGGTTTAGGCACTCAACATGATTGTATTGGAGAAGGACAGGAAAGAGAGTTTTCCATTCCTCACATAATTACACTGTTTTCTCCCTTGCCATAGCTTAAGGTCATCTTTTCAATATCCTAATGGACTTAAAGTTCACTAAAAGTTTATAGATTACATCACAATGTAAAAAAAGTCACTTTGATATGGTGCCTAGTACATGTATAAAAGTATGTTGAAAGTACCATATTGTTATTATTAAAATCATTTAAATGATCGAAAGGAGTATTTATTGCAATTTGTAAGAGTTTGCTTTGTTTTAGTTCAGAGAACTAAGAATGACACATGAATTCAGTTTACATCATTTTGAACAAGATTTGGTCCAACTTACCCTGACTTCTCCAGCAATGTAGAGACTTTGGTAACTTCACAGTTGTCTTTGGATAGAGGACATAGCCATGCCAGGATGCTAAGATGGCAGCATAACTGGTGTGTCTGACCAATTTCAAGGGCGCAGTGTGAATGGGGCAGAGAAAGGGAGGTGGAATGATGAGCCCAGACAGCGTGGGGCTCAAAGTTCCACTGCATCTTTTAAGGTTTTAGCTTTCATTCTGAATGAAACAAAGAGCCTCTGGAGGGCTTTTGGCAGAAGAGCCATACAATTGTTTCAAAAAGATCTCTTCATCTGGTGTCTTAAAATCAGACTATAGGTGAAGAGAGGCAGAAGTGGGAGACCAGCTGGAAGGCTATTGAAATGATAAGGTGAGAGATTACGGCCACTCATACAAGGGAATTTACAGTAGGTGCTATGAAAAGGTGGCCAGATTCTAAATATAACTTGAAACTGAACAAGAGAACTTTCTAGTAAATTGGATATGAGCCATGAAAGAAAAGAGTTCACAGGAACAATTCTTAGTTTTTAGGTATGATCACTTGGAAGCATTCAGTTGTTAAAGCGAGACGTAAAACACACTGTGTGGAACATGTATTTTAGTATATATAAGGGGTAAGGGACAGTTTGAGATGCCTTTTAGATATGTCATCAGAAAGGAAACTTGGAATTTTAGTGTACCAGGTTGGATAATGTTCCCTGAAAAATTTTTGTTCACCTGGAACCTTTGAATGTGACCTCACTTAAAAAGAGTCTTTGCATAGCCCTGGCCAGTTGGCTCAGTGGTAGAGCATCAGCCTGGTGTGCAGGAATCCTGGGTTTGATTCCCGGCCAGGGCGCACAGGAGAAGTGCCCATTTGCTTCTCCACACCTCCCCCTCTCCTTCCTCTCTGTCTCTCTCTTCCCCTCCGACAGCCAAGGCTCCATTGGAGCAAAGTTGGCTCCGGCACTGAGGATAGCTCTGTGGCCTCTGCCTCAGGTGCTAGAGTGGCTCTGGTTGCAACAGAGCAATGCCCCGGATGGGAAGTGCATCGCCCCCTGGTGGGCGTGCTGGGTGGATCCCGGTTGGGCGCATGTGGGAGTCTGTCTGACTGCCTCAAGTCTTTGCAGGTAATCAAGTTGAAATAAAGGCATAGTGTAGGGTGGGCCCCAAATGCAACATAACTAGCATCCTTATAAGAAGGAAATTTGGACACAGTCAGAGATATAAAAACATAGAAGAGAAGGTCAGGTAAGTAGAGGCAGGGACTGTAGTGTTGCACCTATAAACTCAGGGGGCCTGTGAGTGCCAGCAGCCAACAGAAGCTGGTAGAAGCGAGGAAGGATTCTCTGCTTCAAACTCTGCCCAGAGAACCTAGCCCTTGATGGGAGACTCTTCTCACCCCTACACCTGTGAGAGAAAACATTTCTGTTGTTGTAAGACACCTCGTTTGTAGTAGATTGTTCTGACAGCCTAGAAAACTAATACACCACATGTGTGAGTGTGGCCAGGCTGGCCCCAGTGGTTCAGAACCATCACTTTCTGTATTTTAGATTCTCAGAGTCTCCGAAGCCATGGGTCATGTTCACTCTGGAAGCAGGAGTCCTCCTGACTCGCACTGAGCTCACTATCTATAACCACGAGTTGAAAGGGTCACTGACATTATCATCCTCCTGGCTGCTCAGTTCTTTCTCCAACTCGTATTCATGCAGATGATATGCTCACCATAGAATCTTTCTGAGATGTGATGCCCTCATGTCTATGAGAGAGAAGTTCTAAGAAATGCAATGCTCCCATATAATGAATTTGGGAACTATATGAACGAAGTTAAAAAAAGAAAAAAAGAAAAGAAAATTTAACAACTCGACTAATGTTATAAACACTGACACTAAATGATAATTTTTGTGGGTTAAGAAAATCAGTAAATGAAGAAAATATTAGTTAACATTCTGTCATGTTCTGGAACCCTAAGTCATGATCATTTGAATCGTGATATATCTAAAATGTTAGTTTATGAAACAACCTAATCTTGCTGTTTAGGAAATGAAAACTGCTTTATTTACCTCCTTTTCTTACAAATGTCAGCATCTTGCCCAATGGGACATTATCCCCTGATTTAAATTCTGCATCTGAATTTTCTGTGGCTGGTAAAACAACAACAAAACAACAACAACAACAACAACAAAATGGCACACTTGCCTTCTGCTGCGTGTGCTCGTCCCTTTGAGTCACACACAGTTGAAGGAAGAGTGAGGCTGGGGAAAACACCTTAGCAACTGCACCTGAGAAATTAACAATTTCTCCAAGGGTCAGGAAAGCAATAGGCTCTTTGGGAGAGTAATGGGGCATCCTCACATGGTGAGGGTAAGTTGATGGGGCTGAGCTGAGAGCTCAGCATCTGGCTTATGAAAATTTTTGCTGTCGCTGCTGGAGCTAGTCAGCATTATATAGTTCCTTGATCACTGGGGACTTTACGATCTGTCTTAAGCTATTTGTGCACTAACAATAACTCTAACTGTGCATTTCATGATTTTTACTATTTGTAAGAAAAAAAGAGAAAGAGTAAACGGTGTCTGAAAAATCTGAACATAAAGAGATGTAAAAATAAGGAGATTGGACGTTGAGAAACAAACAAAAAAAATTCAAAAGAACAACGGGAGATGCAATAAATCCAAATGGTTTTCAAAACAAGAGGGGAGAAAAATAGTGAACGCAAAACTGAACTGAAAGATGCAGATAAATAAGTAAATTTCCCATTCAGGATCCATTTGGAGGCTGTATTTCTTGGCAGAGTTACTGCTTATTATTTTCATGTTTCTAGTTTCCCATCTCCTTTTGTCAGTCTATTGAAAGCTTGTTAAAATCTTATTTGCTTTTCCTGTTCTGTTGTTGTTCTTGCCTTAACTTTAATGTTAAATCATGCAGAAGTAAGAGCAAAGGGAGGGGGAAATATCACCACAAATAGTCACGGCAGTAGCCTAGTGTGATGGTTACTTTCTATATTGATCAGCTTATGTTTTATTCAGACTTGATGGTATAACAATTGAGAAATAAGAAAGAATCTTTCCCTTAAATATAAAACTGCAGTGCTGCTCCAAAATATCTAAGGGTTTCCTGGAGACAGTGATGTGAGTCTGACAGGGGCACCAATGTGAAAAGAAATAACTTGTCCAAGGATGCTCCAAGAAGAATAAGGGATTGCTGTACTAATTCATATTGATCCTACTATCCTTTTGAAAAAGATGATTGTAAATTTTATCCCTGTGGTCCAGAACCTAGTGTAGCACTTATCAGATAGATCTTCAGCAAACAGGTAGTAAAGGAATCTGTGAAGAAATAAAGTGATGATACCAAGTACTTACCCAATTAACAGTACTACTGGTCAATAGAGGTTTCAGTGGTCAGAAACACTGGGTTACCAAGACCATGTGAGAGCAAACTCGACGCTCTTAGCCACTGTCCAAAATGATTCAGAAAATACTCGCTAAGAAGTCTGGGACAAGTAGCATAACTTTTGTGAGCTGCCATTTCTTATACTAAAATGGACTGAGAAAAGATCTCAAGACGTGGTTGTGAGGGTGCTGAGTAATAATATTTATAAAGTACCCACAGTACTGTGCCTGGCTCATGGTGAACGTTGGCAATGATGATGGTGGAAGTAATGGTCAAGTTGCATTAACTGCTCTCTTTTCGATGGTCAGCAACTCCTCTAGCATTTTCTTTTTCTTGTTACCAATATCTTCTGGAGAATTTCCAAACTGATATCCATCCTTGGTTGCCTCTCACAATGTCATCTGCATCCTGGAGACAACTGAGCCTCTTGACATGGCTCATTCTCCTCTGACAACTGCCACCCCCATCCCTGATTTCCATCCCATCTAACTCTGTGCTGCCGTAGGGACTACAGGGACTACAGCGAGACTGGTCTGGCCAGAATAATCACACACATGGAGTCCTAACTGAACACCACTCCCTTGCACAAAATGTGCCTAAATTAAGTATTGCTTTTTTATTTAAGAGGCTTGCTTTACTTTCACCAGCTATCTACACCTTGTAGCTGATGGTGAAGACAAATTCACATCCTTTTTTCCCTCTCTCACCCCCAATTCTAACTGGAGTAGAGACTTCAGCAAGCCAGAATAAGAGACTCTGACAAAAATCAAAGAGAGTCTAGCTCTCTCCTGAGCACATCGAGACAATCTTTCACAAGCATTTACCAGTGAGATTCATCTTTTTTTTTTAAGAAATAGTTTACACTGCCACTTTCTAGAAGATGCTATGGTTAACATTGCTCTGTATGGAAATTCTAAGTGAAATTGGCCCTGCTATTCTGAAAGGAATGAGAAAAAATGAATCTCTTAAAAAGATTACCTACCCCAGTGCCAGCACCCCCAACCTCAAGCCTGTTACACTGGTGCTAAATACAATCTCTCACCAGTGTGTGCCTGCATCTCTGAAGATCACGCACTCGTGATCCTCGTAAGTCTATTCCTTTCTTTCTTTATTAATGAGAGGGTTTTTATTTGTCCCCTCCATTATTCTCAGAAGAACAACACAAAATTCGATGGGGAATCATGATTTATCTTCTATTTGATAAAAACATCTGCAGAACAAAACGAGCCTCTTGATGCCGGAATTGTCATCAATGATGACTTTGACAAAATGAGCAATCCATAATTCGCTAGCTCCCTTGCGAAGCCGAAACAGATTGCCAAATAAAACACTGGAGGAGATGCATATGGGCTGAGTGGCCCAGCTTTGAACAGGAGCTCCCGCAGGTGGTGGTTCGGCAGTGGCTGGAAGGAGGAGGACGGCTCTGCACTGGAGCGTCGTCTGCCTTTGAACATGTGCACTGGGAAATGGTGAGTATCCCCTACGGGAAAAGAGCGGGAGCTCTGCCAAAGCGGCAGCTATTTCTGCCCTTTGGTAACTTGAATAAACCAGGGAGCCCAAGCAAAGACAGACAGAGAGAGAGAGAGAGAGAGAGAGAGAGAGGATGACACTCAAACAAACCGTCCTGTAACAGTGGGCTTTACAGAATACAAATCAGTAATATATGAAAAAGACGCTTCCAAAAATCGATTGCTTTATGGGTAAAGATGGATTTTCCATCAACACCAAGCACGGAACGAGTACTAATGGGTATTCAGTATGCATTTTAAGAAATGGCAATCCAGTCCACATGTATATGTATATGTATATGTATATGTATATGTATGTGTATGTGTATGTGTATGTATATGTGTATATGTATATGTACATGTACATGTATATGTACATGTACGTGTATATGTATGTGTATGTGTATATGTACATGTATGTGTATGTGTATGTGCATGTGTATATGTATATGTACATGTACGTGTATGTGTATGTGTATGTGTACATGTATATGTATATGTATGTGTATGTGTATGTGTATGTGTATATGTATATGTATGTGTATGTGTATGTGTATGTGTATATGTACGTGTATGTGTATATGTATATGTATGTGTATGTGTATATGTATGTGTATGTGTATATGTATATGTATATGTAGTCTTTTATATCTGAAAAGCACAGTAAAAATCATGTAATTATTTTAAGTCTGAGTTTCACAAGTCAATATTAGTTGCCAAGATGGGCAATCAGCACTCTTACATCCTGAAGATATGGGCGAGTTCTATACCTGAGAAATCCCGGCTTTACTGAAATTGCTGATAAGTTCAGGTTTTTTCCTCAAAAGAGAGAAACAACTGCTGTTTCCCTAAAATGGTTACATTGTTTACTCAAGTATTAGTCTCCCTTAGTGTGTATATATTTTTAATTTTTTTTTAATTTTAAAACAAATTCAGATTTACAGAAATTTTATGAAGATAGTACAGAGAGTTCCCATATAAACCACAACAAATTTTTCCTATCATCGGTATGCTACATTTATCAGAATTAGTGAATTAATAACGATACATTTTTATTCTCTAATAGATTTTCTTAGTTTTGACCTGCATAAATGATTTCTGTTCTGTAATCTCCTGATTAAATGTCAGTCCTATAATGGACCATTTTTTCCTCCGGCGTAATTTCTACCTCCAGCCCACTATTCCCTTCCATAGTTGTTGCTTTCCCAATCGATTTCCTTGAGGCACTAAACCCTGAAGACAGTTCTTTGCCCTTTAAGTGAGGCCAGAAGCTGAAAGGGGTTAGAGTGGGAAGAAGTCCAGTCCTCAAGCTGGGTAATCATTAGACTCTGGCAAAGCTTTCAGGGGGCCCTTGTTATGGAGAAGGCTGTGGATATAGTTCCCAAAGATCACTCTCCCTTCTGTTTGCTAGGGGCATGAGGGACTCTTATCTCATGGGAGGGAGCTTTACCACAAGAACCTGGTTGAGGTCCTGGAGGTAAAACCCAGAGAATTGCACCCCCCACACACACACACACACACCCCAGACAGCGTCCAACAGATGTTTCTCAGCATCATGCTCATCCACACTTGGCCTCCAGCAATTCATCAAATTACCACTTAGTGTGACCACCAGTTTATGGCTCTAGACTTCTGTCCAGATAAGCAGATCCAGGTGATATCCCTCTAATGCATCTATCTCTTTCGATTCCAGCCTGATGATTTGCCCTGAGACCTCAACTCTCTGATTGGTCCAAGAAAGAGTCATTGATTTTTGGGGTTGTTCAGCTTTTTTCTTGTTGTAAGATTGGAAATGACAACATTCAATCGTTTTACATGTCAGAGCAGTAATTTAATTTTGCACATATAATTCATGCTAGTCTGTCAAATCAGAGTTCCTGAATGACCACATCCTTGAAATGGCTGTTACCTTACTCTGCAGATGTCTTCATCTTGCAGGGATCGTTATATAAAATTCTTCTGTCCCTGCCAATTCACTGGGAGGGACGTCGGCAAGTTTCTCATCTGCTACATGAGTCATACCAACTCTCCACCACAGACTACGGATGAAAAAAATAGCTACTTTCTGATTTTCTTCTGCTACCCAATAGTAAATAACCATAGCAGTCTAGGACTGCAACGTAAGTCCAGGTAACATTCATTAAGGGGCCACTGGGTGTAGTGAACAGTCAGACTAACGTGACAGGCCAAGGACAGAGTCTCCAGAACTGCAGCGCATGGGGCTGGTGGCTGTTGCTTTTCCTTCTCCTTCACTACTTTTAACTTGTGTGTGTGCGCGTGCGCACGCATGCGCGCATGTCGTACTTTATAGATTCAGTAGTTGAAAATTTAGTGTCTGGCCTAATGAATGTGTCAAAGCATGGGACAAAGTGCAGCCTGGTGTGTCCTGACAATAAATGTTTAATCCGCCTTCCTGGAGAGACTTCAGAAATCTCTAGTAATTGAGGAAGCAAAGAATAACCCCAGAGTACAGCTTTTTATGAGCACTATGTAGTTCATGACACACAAGGGATCTTTTAAAAACAGAGCATTGGTGTTCAGTAAGTTTTACCCTTTGACAAATGATTGTTTTACTGTATACAATACTCCCTACAAAACTTTTACTACTATTACACAGAAGAGTAATAAAATGAGATACACCATTTTTTTCCCCTCTGTATTTACACATCTTTTTTGCTTCTGTAACTAAGCCTTATGTTTACCGGAGAGAGGGAGAAAAACTTCCCAGGGAACTCTGTGCGGCGTTGATGAAGTGAACAAGGAACCAACCGAAGGAGCAGTTATTGACTTTCCAATGAGGGACTCAAACCTGGTGTTTGCCAAGTCACCCCTCCCCCCATAGTCTGCCAGTACCCAAATGGAGACCAAGTAATTCTGACCCTTTCAAAAGAATTGTCACCCAAGCTTCATTAGGGAGAGCTCTCTATAAAGATGAAGGGGTATTTCCCAATTAATTATTGATGTTTTCTTGTGCCATCCTATTGGGAGAATGTTCAAAAGGAATGTAGGAATTGACAATTATAAGCATTCTTCCTCCCCTTCCCTCCCCACCACATTGTGCGCCCTGAAGAGAAATACTTCCAGAGATGGGTATCATATGGAAATAACAATACACTTCATTAATTACTCTCTCTAAGGAAGAGACATGTGATATGTCTTACAGAATCAGCTCAAAAAACGGAAAGTCCAGAGCACTCATTATGCATTTCCTCCTGACACAGCACATTAAAATATGAAGAAAGAAGACCATCTTATCATAAAGTCAGCAAAAAAGAAAACAAAACAATGCTCCTATTTGCACAACCTCTGGCCATTTGAAAGACTCGGCATTCTGCTACGATAATGTTTTCCCAAAATCCCACGTGGTGGAGTAGAGGGAACATAGAATTGCTAATTAAAAACAAATTAAGTCTCTGTGACTTCTTCATCCATGTGATCTAAGGGTTATTCAACCTCTCAGTTTCTCATACTCAATGCTTATCTTCGAAGGTTGAAGTAAGAATTTTTATGAGATGGTGGAAGTAATACACATTAGCAAAGGGGTTAGCACAGAAAATAAATGAGCAAATGTTTGTTTGTTCTTGTCTGATAGTCTCTCAGTAGGAAAATGCAACCTAAATTGTATCTACAGTGGCTTAATTACTCTAGCCTTGACTGGTGGGTTGAAAGGTAGTCCCTAGAAATATCAACTGTTTCAGCTGGTCAGTTCCCCTTCTCATTTCAGGATTTCCTAGTCAACATATGAAGTCACAGGTTTTAGATGAAAGCTGACACCTTAGAGAACTATTCCAGGCCCATTGGATGGGTCAGAGCTAGACCAGTCAGAGAACAACGCTTCCTTGGCCAAAATGGTTGGACTAAGGGTTCAAAAGGAAATTCAATCTAGGAAACTCTGAATCTTTCACTTGGATTTTTCAAATGGTTGCTGGTGAAAATAGTCCTTTCCTGTCTAAAGAAATGTGAGTCTGACCCTGGCCAGTTGGCTCAGTGGTAGAGCGTTGGCCTGGCGTGCAGGAGTCCCAGGTTCGATTCCCGGCCAGGGCACACAGGAGAAGCGCCCATCTGCTTCTCCACCCCTCCCCCTCTCCTTCCTCTCTGTCTCTCTCTTCCCCTCCCGCAGCGAGGCTCCATTGGAGCAAAGATGGCCCGGGCACTGAGCATGGCTCTGTAGCCTCTGCCTCAGGTGCTAGGATGGCTCTGGATGCAACAGAGCGACACCCCAAGATGGGCAGAGCATCGCCCCCTGGTGGGCGTGCCGGGTGGATCCCGGTCGGGCACATGTGGGAGTCTGTCTGACTGCCTCCCTGTTTCCAGCTTTGGAAAAATGAAAAAAAAAAAAAAAAAGAAATGTGAGTCTGGAAAATGGGTGGGGCAATACTTTTCTCTGGATGAACAGAAAACCAGTTGCAGCTAAAGGAATGAGCTAATAAACAAAAAGGAAGCTTCCGTTCACCTTCGTTCACCCTTATGTTCCTGACAATTAAGATATTGCATTAAGATTCAGTCCAGGTGTCACCTCCTCTAGGAAGTCTGCCACGATTCTGCCATCCTGGATTTAAGGCTTGACTTTCTGTCTTCTCACAAAACCCTGTGACTACCTTTATCCTAACACTGATCACTTTATAAGGGTTGAGCAATTGCTGTCCCTGTCATCACCAACAGTTCCTAAAGGTCAAGAGAGAGTTGTTTTACCTTTTACTACCCAGGACCTCTCTTGGTATTGAGCATGTCCTAGTCTCTAGGACAGTGGTCCCCAACCCTCAGGCCATAGACCGGTACCAGTCCGTGGGCCCTTTGGTACCGGTAAGAAGAGAAAGAATAAATAACTTACATTATTTCCGTTTTATTTATATTTAAGTCTGAACGATGTTCTATTTTTTTTTAATGACCAGATTCTCTCTGTTACATCCATCTAAGACTCACTCTTGATGCTTGTTTCGGTCACTTGATACATTTATCCGTCCCACTAAAGGCCGGTCCGTGAAAATATTTTCTGACATTAAACCCATCCGCAGCCCCAAAAAGGTTGGGGACCACTGCTCTAGGAGACAAACATGTTATTTGATTGTAACGAATGCTTCTGAATTTAGTTTAGTTCTTTGTCGCCCAGCGGTCTACCGCTGTGCCACCGTATTTGAGATTTCATCTCTGTGTGTCTTGATGTTTGTTTGGATTGCTCTAGTTGAGATTTGATGACTTAAATACATACATGGTTTTATCTTAACAACTTTTTACTATCATCATAGCCTACTGGAAACCCTTCAGCAAAATAATCCTGAAAAAAAACAACTATCTTTCTGGAAAAAATATTCATATTATGATTTTAAAAATCCTGAACATCTAAAAACGCTTTATTTTTTTTATTTTGGCAGTAAAAGAACCACCCTTTACTTGAATGTCTCATTTATAAATCTCGTCTGTTTGTCTGTATTAATTAGGAGAGCTCTTCAGCCCACAGACAAAATATCACATGTTAAATGTCAAAGCTTGAGAAAAAAAAAAGCCAGAAAACATATTATGCTTTTTTTTTTTTTGCTCTTTATCTGCTAAGATTCTAAACTGTGCTAGATTCTTAAATGAGTCAAAGTGAACCTAAAATGAAAAGATTTTCACACTTTAGAAACTTTCTACTAGGAAGCAGTAATCAGGAGCCAACAAATTAAGATGTCCCCAGGCAAGAAGTAGTTGAAAAATAAATGGGAAGATTTCTGGAGAAGGCAGTAAAAGGGTGTTTTGGCTTATCCATTTCAAGGTTTTTACTAATTCTTCTCTATAAAGTCATTACCTGGATTGTAGTACTTCACAAAGGTACGTACAATTTGGGCCTTTCTCTTAGATTCAATTTCCTAAAAATGCCCTTCAAGCCAATCCTTGTTCAATGCCATTGAGAATGGATTTATGATTGATCCTTTCATTTGGATTGCTCATCCAGTTCCCTAAACCAAGGAACGATGGGACCAACGCCCTGACTCTGGTGCTAGGGAGTCCTGTAATTGAGATATTTTCCCCCTAAATTTGAGGTGTGATCTTCAACAAGTCTCAGTATTCTAAACCTCAATTCAATTGTATGAAAACTTAAGCTAAGTGACACCAACCTCTCAAGGTTGTTGCATGGAAAACTGAGTTTTGTATCTAAAGAATATAGTACAATACACAGCAGACAGAGGTGTTTCAAAAGGGTAGTTGTTATTCAATGCCATTCAGAAATCTAATATTGGTTTGTACAGGTATTGTACTAAGTACTGATAAATGAAGGGTGAAGGCAAGTTCTTTCCATCTTAGAGGTGCCTTCTGTAGGAGATAGTAAATGAATGAATGAGTGAATGAATGAAGGAGTAAATAAAGAATTACAGCTAATAAAACATACTATGAAGGGTAGCAGCAATGCACAGGATGTTGGCAAGGTGGGGAAGATGATGATTTAGATAAGACCTTCTGAATATGTGACATTTAAATTGAGACATTTTGAGGATTGAGGTCTAGCCAATGAAAGTCACTTAGGGAAAAACATTCCAGGAAGGGCAGATGCAAAAGCCCTGGGGCAGGAAATGGCTTGGCTTTTAGGACATTGAAAGGAAACGATCATGGATGGAGCTTGGAGAACAGCTGGATTTTAGAATTAGTTTAGTTAAAAGATGAGCAATAAAACCCAGAAAGCAATGGCAGGAGTTTAAATTTGATTCTAAGTCAATGGAGAGGAAGTCTTAAAACACTTATACAAAAAAAGGAACTTGCTCAGAGATATCTGGTGTGTGTTGAATAGACTCCAGAGGGGCCAGGGTTGAAACAGGGGACACCAGCCAGCAGGTTATCAAAGTAGTCCAGTGGAGAAATGACAGTAATTTGCACTAAGATGGTAGTCGTGGAAATGAGGACATTTTTATTAATACATCACACATATTTGTAGCTTATGATGTTATGATTCGTAACATCGACCACACCACACAAAAGACCTACACTAATCATGGCAGGTGGCTTTCAAAACTCCAACTTCCTCCACTTTATATGTTTTCTTTGTTTCCATCTACCTTGCTCTGTCTTTGATGAAAAGCTCCACAGAGACTGGGGACTCCATCTTACCTGTCTTGCTTGCCAACTCGCTCTAGCCCTTCATGTCTATTCAAAGAACAAACATATAATATTTGTGCAACCAGCAAAAAAAAAAAGTGGCCAAAATCAATACATGATGAATGTCACAAAGGGGGCAATTTGCAGAGGTAGCAATTCTCTCTGGTTCTGTACCCCTCTAGAAAAACATCGCCAATGTCCTTCCTCTAAAATGGGAGGTGTCCTGACATCCTCCCGAATGCTGCCCATACCGATGGTGCAGAAAATTCAGCCTGCTTATCTAGCTCAGAAAGAGTTTCTCTGAACATCCTCTCCTAATCAGAGGTGAGTTCCCAGCTCTGGCATTATTGCTGGCCATAATTAGCTCTAGTTAAACGGCCTGTGTGCCTCCTGGCAGGCAGATCACCTACATCAATATAGCAACCAGCTTAAGCTTCCTCTGGGGAGACATTGTGTGTGACAGGCTTTATCTTCAGGGCACAGTGCCATTGGATGCAGTGGCAGAATCCATCGCTCTGCCCAGTTCAGCTAGAACCGGATTTGATTGATGGGCCTTACGGGAGAGTGTCAGAATAATAAGGATACTAATCACCTGCAATCGCGTGGCACCATTTATCCGGGCATCTCAGAGGACTTTGCCTGAGTTAATTAATTGGGACAATGCCTCTGTGCTCTAGGTACATGCCAGTATCCCCATTTTACAGATGAGGAGACTGAGTGGTGGAGAAATTAAGCTGCCTGGTCAAGGTCATTCAACAGGGAGATGAAAGCTAAAAAATACCTCTGAGTCCACTGAACCACCGTCAGCCTTGTCAATCAAGTGCATCATCAGCTCAACGTCACATGCTGCTTGTTTGATGATTATGTTGTATTAATGTACACTGTAAACCAGCTGCTACCTTTTACCCAAGAGGTGGCTACCTTTCAGTCAAGGAGAGAATAATTCCAGATTATAGCAACTGTGGTAGCTACTGCCTAGAGAAAGTTAAAGCCTTGGCCTTCCTTCCATTATATCACCCACGTTTTGCCCTTAATGACTTCTGGTTGGGGGCGGGGGGAATCTGGTGCAAAAACCAATATGTTCAGTTGCATCGCATCTGCAGGTAATTGGGGGTGATTCTGGACACAGTAAGGAGATGAATGGCGACCAGGCTGTTCGACAGGAGAGAAAAACTGCCTTGTTTATTAAAAGTAAAAAAGTTATTGGTTAACGTTAACAATAACAGAAAAGTTACTGAGATAAACATGTGAACGGTTTCACATAGTGGATCTGAAGGGAGAAGGAGAAACTGGAAGCTGAAAGGGAGAACCCAGGTAGAAATTTGGAAACCCTCTCTTTGGTCAGTGTGTGCACCGGTTTCTGTTCTTTGCCAGATTGCAGAGGTAACAGAGAGGCGAAGGGCAGAAAAGCCAAGCCTGAGATGGAGGTGAGGAAGGGGGAGTTTGTTTTCCAGGCCCTGCCCTGACCTTTCCTCTGTTTGCTCTCCTGCATGGTTGCAGGGGACAGCAGGGGACACTGAGAGAACACTGCGGGGCTGAGAAAGAGGAAAAAGAGTTTGCCACTTGTCCTTGTGCGAGATTTTAAATTTTTCTAAGCACCTGTTTTTTTCATCTGCAGATTTGGGATATGACCCACCTTGCAGGATTATAAAGAGGGCGAGCTAACAAGGTAGATAGAAAAGCCTAGTCTGGCACTTAGCCTGTAAGAGACACTCAAGATAAGGTAAATAACACAACTATTGTTAGTAGCCTCTCTCTCTAACCTGAACCCCTTTCAAACTCTCACACCTACCTTAGTTATTCAGTGAGCTCCCCACTGGGCCAACAAGAACTGACCCTCCCGTATGAGGGCTCCATTTCCTCCGCCCCTGCCCTCACTTCTTAATCTATAATCTAGCCCTGTGGTATGCCCTTGAACAGGAAACTGATTCACCAGCCAGAGCCTGGACTCTTCGCCTGTTCCTGGAGACCAGCTCTCCCCTCTGCCTTTTTTTTATCTCACAAGATTATTATAAGAAAAAATGGGTGAATAACTCAGTTGGCATTGTAAACTCTTGACATGCCACGCATTTTAAGTTTTTAAACATTACCACATACTTCTTAAGGCTTAGCTAAGGCGAGAAACCTCATGTTAATTATTCACAGTAAGACATTAACGATAAAGAGTAAGTGCTTCACCCCTGCTAGGTAACCATGGTTCATTTTAATAGAGGTCTTTCGTGCCTTCATCCACAATTGGAAAAATCAGAGACAATCCTAGGCAGATGAAGATTCATCCGAATGAGGACACTCCTAAAAGCACCCTCCACCCGTTTAGCCTTTAAACAATGGTTGTTTGTCCTGGCACATTTCTATACCTCTGCAAACCCTCTGCAGAGTCCTCAGAGGTGATCTTGATAGAGAAACTGTTACAGAAAAGAGGCTGATCATCTGCTCACCAAACACCCAGTGTTCTGTTTCTCCCCTCTGCCCCCCGCTCCTCTACCCACCCCCTACTCCCAATACCAAAAAGGTTTCTCAGTATGACAACCTCAACTGAAGCTTTTTTCCCCCAAGGCTAAGAAGAGTTTTCTACTGCAAGTGTTAATTGTCCTGACAAGGATGTCTCTCCTCTTAATCTGCAACAGTGACTTTGCTAAATGGTGCAAAATATACAAAAAAAAAAAAAATCTATGGTTACGCCCCCCAAATAGAAAATGCTGTTGTTAAGAAATGGTCTTTTGCTTTCCATATAAAAATCCCCGCTGTTTCAGCAAGAGACAAGGGAGCCCAATACAAACACAAAATCAAAGTGCCAAAAAGCTAATAAAATGATAAGAAGATCCTGGCACCGATTTTCAATGCTTGCAACGACGTACTGAAATATGCCAAGTCATGCTCAGGAAGAACATTAAACTGTTCCTATCAAGGAGACCTACAGAGCTAAAGCAATAGAGTCCAATTACTATTATTAATAGCAAAGAGTATATTAATCTCGCCTATCAGCAAGCAGGTATAATACTGACCTTTGCTTTCAATGACAGCCCTAATGTTCTTATTTACTACGCCAGGCATTTTATCCTGCAGTCCTCGTCACCAAATGATTAACACAATGATGGCCTCTGCTGCATGATCATTGTTCTCTTGCATTCTATTGGACAAAAGGATGTCTGTGCCCTTCCCCTGAAGAGCATCAGGGTCAACGAATTACAAAGGTAGGGTAAAAATAAATAAATAAATAAATAAATAAATAAATAAATAAATAAACACCAGCCTGGCTAAGAAGATCAGCTAAAATAATGAGGGTAACGAGGTAGAAAGTATCTCACATGTATTCATCCATCTGTCCTCCAACCCACCCATCCATCCATTTCTCCAACTCAGACATACACTCTGTGCTTCACCGCCATCACCCGCATGCATTGAAGAATACCCAATGATAGTAAAGAAAGATTCCCAAGGGGGGTCAGGTGGGGCGAAGATAGTTTGGACCCCATAATCTCTTCTATTCTTGTGCATTTCTTTGTTTTTATAATTTTTTTTAGATTTTATTTATTTATTTTTGCTAGAGAGAGAGAGAGAAAGAGATAGAGAGAACAGGGGGAGGAGCTGGAAGTATCAACTCCCATATGTGCCTTGACCAGGCAAGCCTAGGGGTTCGAACTGGCGACCTCAGCATTCCAGGTTGATGCTTTATCCACTGCACCACCACAGGTCTGGCCATTTCTTTTTTTTTTTTTAAGGCAATAAGGCTTGTGTATGCCAATGAATCATGAGAGAAAGTGACACCTGTCATATTCAGGGAAGGATGGTAAGGGCTAACATGTCTTCCCCTCCCCTCTCTTCCCCTGCCAGAACAATTTTGGATCTATGTGCCACAAATGGCATACCCACAGATGGCTGAAGACCACTGAGCCCACACCAGTTTTGAATAAAGGAGGAGGGAGCCCCTTTTGTTGGATTAAGCTGGTGAGATTGTGAGCCCCTGTCTATTGTAGCAGCCAGTGTTAATTTTTCTGACTGATACACAAGACTCCAGCATTGATGAATATGCTCAGTGATTTGGGGAAATTCACTGAGCCTTTTGACACCTATTCTCTCATAGATAATACAAGGAATACTGTTATCTCTAGCATTCTAAAATTTTCTGAAAAACTTTAAGTTTTTTGAGTATAGAAGGAGAAAAAAAGCATTTAATTATTGAATTGATTGTATAGCTCTCTATTACTTTACAAACAGAATACACTGCCCCATCATTAATATTCTTACGGTTTTAGGCGTATCTCTTCTATAGTGTTTATCCCACTATATTGTAATTACTTGTTTTTGTATCTCTGCGCGTGTTTTCTTTCTATTTCCTTTTTGCATAAGACTTTGAGTTTTTCTAAGGGCAGAAACTGTCTTTTTGATCACTTTATCACTATGACCTTAGCAATCAATAATTTGTTGTAGAAATGTAATTATGTATCCTGGAAAGAAAGCTTGCAATCGCTTATCTGTCCCTTCCCTGCCATCACTGGGGGGAAATGCCATCCAGGCTCTATAAGAAGGTTCACAGAATGGAAATCTCACACGACGGAGGGGCAGAGGATGCTAGATACGAAGAATAAAACAGGAACTCAGAATGCTAGAGGTGAAAACAAAACAAAACGGGAAAAGCTAGCTTATTGATGTCAAGGGAGAAACAGAGAGAGTAGGAGGGAGTTAAACCCGATAACACAGTAGAAGGTCCAGGTCAGAACGCCAAGGCCATGTCTAGCAGAGCACCTAATCATTTCTGAAGGAGAAAATGAAACATGACTGAGAATTGGGAGTTCAGAAATAGGATGATCATATATCCAATATCTTTCCCTTTCAACCAGGGACCTGCATGGCTAGTACTTAGAAGGAATGAGAATTTGAGATTTGATGGCAGGGCCTCAACTCTCCAGATGTCTGAGGTCAAGAAATACAAGGCAGGGTGAATTGGTCAGGGTGCTGGTGACAGTTTCAAACTTGTTTGACAAGCAGAACAAGACAGGATGATACGAGGAGATGTCAAGTGTTGTATCAGACCTCTGGTAGTATCTCAACTAATATAATTAGGAAAGAAATCATTTCACTCTCTCTGTTGATAAAAGTGGCCAATCAAGGATGAGATCTCAGCAAAGCCACCCAGCACCCTTCAGCATGTTACCAGGGTCCGTCAGAGGCCATTTGCTCTAACACTGGTCAGCCAACAGCCTTTACCTGACTATTTCCCTTCATTCAAGCAAGGAGCCTCATTCTTTTTATATGAAAGAGTCTTCCTACCTTGGAAACTGATTTCTGATATACCTTTTCCAATCTGAGGAAACTGACAAAGCTAGGACAAGGACACTTGATAAGAATAATCTGACCTTTTATCAGATCCCACCCAGACTGGAGTCGAGACAAACCAAGCCAAGGTGCCAGCTACCCAGAACTGTGTCCAGATGGGTGTTAAATCACAGGCTGTGAACAAATCAAAACCCAAAACAAAGAGTTGAAGACAATTAGAGGCAACATGCTTAGAGAGAGCTGGGAGTCCAGTGAAATCCCTGAACCCAGAAGGCAACAGTGAAGACAAATAAAGTCAAATATCAAGAGACAGGAGGAACCGGAACCAATGAGAGGAGGTGTGCCGTGAGGGGATGAGGTTTCCATGTCAGTATTTTCTTTTAATTTTTTTTTTTTTTTTTTTTGTATTTTTCTGAAGTTGGAAACGGGGAGGCAGTCAGACAGACTCCCGCATGCACCCGACCGGGATCCACCCGGCATGCCCACCAGGGGGCGATGCTCTGCCATCCGGGGCATTGCTCTGTTGCAACCAGAGCCACTCTAGCGCCTGAGGCAGAGGCCACAGAGCCGTCTTCAGTGCCCGGGCTAACTTTGCTCCAATGGAACCTTGGCTGCGGGAGGGGAAGAGAGAGACAGAGACGAAGGAGAGGGGGAGGGGTGGAGAAGCAGATGGGCGCTTCTCCTGTGTGTCCTGGCCAGGAGTCAAACCCAGGACTCCTGCACGCCAGGCCAACACTCTACCACTGAGCCAACCAGCCAGGGCCAGTATTTTTAATAATACAGACAGGTGAACTTCTAAAAGTTCTGCCTTGATACCCTAGTTTAAATACATGATGTCCATTCTTAGCACTTGAGTCCCAAAAATTATGTCCCAGAATAGTTCTTCATTACCTACATTTCTTCTCTTGGTTCCATCTATAGAGTATATCTGTCCCTTTAGATTTACTGGTTGCTCTTGCTATATTTATTTAATTATGGGCCTAGAAGACATCTTAAAGGCTGTAATCCAGCTTTTGAATTTCACAATCCCAATGGCTTAACTCTTCTGTCACCTTATGAGTCACTTAGCAAGGATTTTCTACCTCCTGCCCAGCCTTTCTACTGGATGAGCTCTTCTTATTTCCTTACCTGTCTCTTTTTTTTTTTCTTTTTTGTTGTGGCAGAGACAGAGAGAGGGACAGATAGGGATAGACAAACAGGAAGGGAGAGAGATGAGAAACACCAATTCTTTATTGCGGCTCCTTAGTTGTTCATTGATTGATTTCTCATTTGTGCCTTGACCAGAGGGCTACAGCAGACCGAGTGACCCCTTGCTCAACCCCTTGCTCAAGAGTGACCTTGGGCTCAAGCTGGTGAACCTTGCGCAAACCAGATGAGCCCGCGCTCAAGCTGGCGACCTCAGGGTCTCGAACCTGGGTCCTCCACATCCCAGTCTGATGCTCTATCCAATGCGCCACCACTTGGTCAGGCTCCCTACCTGTCTCTTCCATTGTCTTCTCTGCATTGACTGCCTGGACTTCTTAACCCTCTCCACTTCCTTCAGGACCACTGCACTCCGTGGTCCAGAATTCCTCTCTTCAGTTCAGCTGGCTCAGTGTGTGTCCTGTCTTTAGGCATTGACTCTTCAATTTCTGTTTCTAGCTAAGTTCTAAGTCAATTAAAATCGCTAACTGTAAAACATCAATGTGTGTGGCATACAACCAGCCCAAGCCAGTAGCTGATTCAACCAGCTTTCTCCATGACTTTAAGGACATTCTGCATTTATTTAAACATTATTGCCTGTATGATATGTGTGTGTGTGTGTGTGTGTGTGTTTTAATTTGTGGGAAAAGTCTTCAATCCCCAATTCCCTGATTTCATCTGCTGTCTCACTGTCCAGAACTGGGTAACATGACTGGTCAACAAGAATATGATGACTAGATTACATCAATCATGATGCATTCTTGGGGAATTGTTTAAATCCTAAACCATCAAAAGGCCCCAGGTCCTCCATGAATAAACTGGACTTTTTTAGTAGTGAAGAAAGTGGAAGAGACTATTGAACATGCCATGAACTTTATCTGCCATATTTTTATAACAACATCAAGTTAATTGGGGGAAAAAAGGAATATTCTACAAATCAGAATTATTCAACAATCCAAAGAAGTCATGAGTTTTGCTCTGAAAATGTCCAAGCAGAGGTCAGCTGACCACCTGAAAGTACAGCATAAATGGTAAGCTGAGGTAGATATAATTTCCCTGTCCTACATAGCAGTAAAAGTCACTAAGCATTTGAGGAAAATCATGAAAACACTGAAATGAGGGCAAATGGAAAGAAAGAAGAAGACTTCCAAAGGTAAACTTGGCTCACTTAACCACTTACTTGGTCCTGTAAATATATAACCCTTATTGACTATGGCATAGACTGTTGTTTTCCACCAATTTGCAAACTTTCCTTCCTATTTTAATAAGGGAATCACTAAGTTTTATTTCTGCATATGGCTGCCCAGCTGAAGACTACAGAGCCCAGCTTCCTTTGCAGCCAGCTAGATGTGACCATGCTGAGCTTTCTGCAATGAAATATGAAGTAAGTGATGTGTTCCACTTCCTATGAGTGCTTCAAAGGCAGTACATGAGCTCTCCTGTCCTTCATCCTTCCTTCTTTTGCCTTGAATGTGGGCATGGTGGGAAGTAATCTTGGATGATGTCGGTAGGGACAAAACTCAGAACCTCCAAACAGAAGAGTTTATGCTCCCCAAGACTATGGAGCTGCTAAATAGGTCTATGTTGCTTATGCTGAGATGGTTCCGTGAAGGAGAATAACACTTCTTTCTTATTTAAGCCACTCTTTTTGTCTCTGTCACACCAGACAGGTCCTTATCCTAATAAACAGTGCCTCATCTCCATTTGAAACAGTAGCCTTAGCAAATTTTTGCCAGGTCTCTCTTAGCTCAGGCCCATTCTTACCTCTCTCGCTCTGTGTAAACGACCTCCTATCTTGCTTTCTTGCTGACAATTTTGACAATTCAGGGAAACTTGCTGAAATTCTTGAACCCCCACAGCTGCTAATCTATCTTCAGCTATATCAGGGTTGACTTAGTACCTCCTGCCATTACAGACAGAGTAAGGGGCACAGAGCAAGAAGAAAATTATCCTACATTTGCTCTTCTTTAATGTTAACATGACTTTCTTTGTTGTTATAGTGCCATTGTCATTAAGCATGTTCAAGTTCTCCAACGGTGTGTGGGTGTGTGTCTGTGTACCCATGTGCCGTTGAGAAGTAAGGGGAACTGAGGCGAGAGCAGCTTCACAGAGTGACTGAAGAGCATTCTCCACTGCAGAGTTTGTGATTTTTATCACAAAATACCTAGGAAAATACAGAAAGAGATGAGAGTGCATAATAAACCAAGACACAATGATTGACAACTAATCTACTGGCAGAATCTTAGAGGAATTTCTTCTAATTATAATATTCATGAAGTGGAAAGGAGAAACACAATTGTCAGGTGACATTAACACATACCTTGTCAGTTGCAGGAGATCAAAACTGCCAACGTGAAGGACAATGCAGAGACACATCAACACACTTTCCTGGGCCTTGGCTCAGAAAAGCGGAGACTGTGACAACTGCTAACCACAGCTAGACTGTGCAGCCACAGCCCCATCAGACAGAGCATGGGACATGCAGTCTGAAGTAGCTGTGTGTATAGGCGTATATGTACCTATAGATATATAGATGCAAAGGATGATACACACACACACACACACATACACACACACACGCACACATTCTACCCCAGATTCCCTAATTTGAACTTCTTTTAAATATTTTCAATGATTATAATTTTTAGGGTTTCCATATACCTTGAGGGAGAGGAATTAAGCCATAGCAAATTTTCATCTTAGAATACAATGGAAAAAGGAAAAGCATGTAAGTTGAACCCTGCGCTCTGCCTTCGTCATCCCAGAAGGAAGAACTACTCACTGCTTTCAGTTATCCATAAATACATTTTCCTGCTGGTAATAATGAAAGCAAACATTTATCAGATGTGAAATACAAAACACTCACTAGCAACTAGTTCTACACCTGAAAAGATATGAGACTTGGGCAAGTCACTTAACATATTCTTGTCTCCATTTATTCACCTGCATAATGAGAATAAAAATTGGTAGGAGGATGCTGTGAGTTGATATGTTTGAAGTAGTTCAGTTCAGTATATGTCTGACATCAATATCAAACCTTGTAAGACACAGTGAGGTATGTGCTATTATAGTGTCCATTTTACAGATAAAGTGGGTTATGAAGAGGTTAAATGGTTTTTAATGATTGGTAGATCCAGATTAAATTTTTTTTATTTACTCATTTTTTAGAGAGAGAGAGAGAGAGAGAGAAGGGAGGAGGAGCAGGAAGCATCAACTCCCATATGTGCCTTGACCGGGCAAACCCAGTGTTTCCAACTGGCGACCTCAGCATTTCCAGGTCGATGTTTTATCCACTGTGCCACCACAGGTCAAGCCAGTAAACCCAAATTTTGAAAGTACCATTAATGTGCATAGCTAATATACTAATTACTATAGTAAACTGCCTTCTCACAGCAAGTCAACAATACCTCAAGAATAGGGAGTCCCTCATAAGACCAACATCACCAGTAAATAAATCACTGCTGGACACCATAAATGTGGCATTGAGCCTCGAGTATCAACCAGTCCTTTTGCTAAAGATCTGAGCAGAGGATTTTACCTATAATCTAGGGCTGAGTGGAAGAGAATGATATAGTCCTCCATCAACCATCGATAGATACCCCTGTGTAAAGATGACAACGCTGAAAACAGAAAAATAAACAGTCCCAGTGAAAATATTGCGCACATTAAAAGGAGGAAAGAGCAATCAAGCTACAGAAAAAGAACAGTTTAAAAGTCACTAAAGACACCAGAAATTGCAGAAATTGTCTGCTTTGTAATCTTAATAGAAATAAAAACTACAGTCTCTGAATAAAGAGATGAAAGATGAGATTATATGAAAATAAGTGGAGATAAGAAGGGAGTTGGCTGAGAGGCAGTTAGAAATAAAAACAGGAGTTCGGTATGATGAAGATTCCAAAGAGATTACAAATGCAATGATAAAATAGAAATCTGCGTTAAAAGCAATGGAGAGCAGAATTAACACTACAGAATTAGCAATGATGAGTTTAAGCCCTGGAATCTGCAGATGAAATGCAGAATGAAGAAAAATTTAAAGATAAACAACAAAGAGAGAGGGGTCAGATATGTACAGAGTTGCTTTTTGAGAAGCACAGACAACAACAGTAGCAATATTGAAGATATGTTTGAAGAAACATATCAAATATATATTTAATGAGTTTGCAGATAAAAATGATTACTTAATACATGAAATATACATGGTTGATATTTTTGTTTATGAATCAATATTATCACTTATTACATGAATATAACATACACAGTGAAGAAACATTTTTAAATGCAGATTGAATAAGAATATTTTTAATGTTGATCACAACCCTATTACATAGACATTACTAACTCTATGCTGCATCCAATTTCAGACTATATAGGAACATTAATTAGATCATAGAAACATGTAAAATGTGCACAGTGTTTTGTTAACACTTTTTCCATATCTGTGTCATATAGTTTTTCTTTAAAAGCAACACAATATTTGTCAATGAGCAAAATATTCTCACCATTAAAAATTTATGCAATGCATAAGATTTTGAATAAGAAAAAAAATTTAATTAGTCCAAATTTTATTGACCCAGAAATAACCAATGTTACCATTTTAAAGAATATTCTGCCAGGTAAGTCACTATGTAAAAGGAACATATAAATATAAATTATATACTTACTGTACCAAAAGTAAATATAGAAATACATAGAAATATAAATAACTATAGAGAATTTTCTACATAAATGAATTATACAGCCAATGCTATATTGATACCTACTTTTCATTTAACAATGTAATAAACATATTTCCATATCAATTAACAAAGATTTATTATGTCATGTCAATTCCATAAGATACCTTGTGTTGCTATGCCATGATTTCTTTAATGCATTACCTATCAATGAATAACTATATAAGTATTTGATATTGTTTTATTAATATTATATTTAGATCATATTTTCTTTTCTACTAAAATCATAAGCATGATGAAGAAAAATCTGTAAGTGCACATTTTTGTAAGTTAGTTTAATTATATTCCAAGCAGGGCCAGAATCAGGTTTGGGGGGGTTAAGAGTACCATCTTTAAAAACTAAATTTTAAATTCAAGGACAAAACTATCTAAGGTTTTAGAATGGAGTCATGCAAATGAGGGGCTCTACACCTTAAGCTTTGTTGCCATGATGAAAAATGTGCTTCAGTCCTTAAGAAAACATTTTGAATCCAGGAAGGCAGAGACCATATTTTTTGTATTCACTTATTTTTGACAGAACCTATCACAATGCCAGGTACATGTTAGAACTTTAATAAATATTGGTTGCATAAGCTAAGTAGAAGTTCTGGAAAGAATGGACATTATGAACTTGGCATAATGGACAAACTCGCCTCTTAAACTTTGTACCAATTGATGCTGCTCTAAAATGCAAAAGGATGTTCATTTCCTCCCAGACTTTCCACACTGGTATTTCCTTTCGTTCGGTTTTGTTTTGCTACACTGAAATTTTAAAAATACTTTGAATTGGAATTTTTCATTTTTCAAAGGCCTTTCTGCTTTTTTGTCATATTTAGAAATGTCTTCTATGCTTCAAAATACTAAACCATAATACCTATGTTTTCATCTCAATATGTTATGGTTGCCTGACCTGTGGTGGCGCAGTGGATAAAGCGTCAACCTGGAAATGCTGAGGTTGCCGGTTCAAAACCCTGGGCTTGCCTGGTCAAGGCACATATGGGAGTTGATGCTTCCTGCTCCTCCCCCCTTCTCTCTCTCTCTCTCTCTCTCTCTCTCTCTCTCTTTCTCTGTCCCCTCTCTATAATGAATAAATAAAATCTTAAAAAATTTTTTTTAAAAATATGTTATGGTAACATTTTATTTAAATATTTGACCTCTCCAGAATGTACTATATTATAAGAAATTACTTACAAATTCGATGTTTTAGATACTTGGGCAGTTTTCCCTCTGAAATTTTTAATTTTTATTTTTCTCAGTGATATAAAATGATATCAATATCATACATCAAATTTCAAAATATAGTTAAGTTTGTATCAGGATTCTCAATTTTGTGTTAATGATCTATTAAGATTTCAGCTAGTATTGCTTAGATTTACAAATTAATTTAGAAAAATTGACATCTTTACAATATTAAGCCTTGCCCCCCCCCCCCAAGTGTAATATATGTGTTTTTAGTTGCTGGGGTCATTTCAAAATCAAAAATGGTAGAAGACAATATGTGGGTATCATCTTTGGCTGAAGAGGAAGAAGAAGGGAGACAGATATGGGCAGGAGAGGAGGGAAAGTCTAGGAGGAGGAGAATCGTGTCAAAGTGAGAAGGAAAGGGAAGGGGAGAGAAAAAGGAGAGGGTACAAAAGGGATGAGGGTAAGTTTCACCCCTCTGTGCCTAGTCTGAAGCCTGGATTCACCTCTTACAAATGAATAACTCAGGTCTGCTTACTTGGCCTCATTTTGTTTTAGTTCTTCATTTGCCAAAAAATAATAATAATCATAATAGTGTTTTGAAAGTCTAAATGAGTTAGTGCATGTAACAAATCACTTAGATTGGTGCCCAGTACATATTGGTGCCCACTAAAAGTTGTAAATTATTATTTCGTAAAGGGGAAACATATCTAAATTAATTTGTAATCTCAGTGTCTGGGTTGGCATCCTGCTTCTGCTTCTTAGGAGGCTTCTGTCCTGGAACAGGTCATTCCAACTTCCTGCGTCTCAGTTTTCACATCTGTCAAATGGGAAAACAAAAATAACTACTTTTAAAGATTAACGGAGCGAATTAATACTAAGTGTCGACCCATAGTAGAGCTGAAAGGAAGCCACTTCACAGCTAAGCAGATTCTCTCTGAGGGTCAAACAGGTTTTATTACATGTATTGCATGTATAAAATCCCCACTGTATTCACGTGTTTTAAGAATTGAAATTGGGTTATTCAGTAAACCTTTCAAACTTGCATGTTATCACAATGCAAACATTTATGTTTCCTTTTTTGTTTTTTATAAAGCTTGACCTATATAATAATTTCTCATTATTAAGTTGTCTCCCCTTCATAACTCATAAATTCTTTCCACATTTCAGACTTCTCATTTTTAAACAAATACTTATTCACTTGCCCACTTGTTGTTTCTGCATGGAATTTGATCATTTAAAATGTGAAAGGCCCAAGGAGAAGTGTTGAATATCTGTGTTTTCTATAGTGAAAAGTTTATAGTGGGAGAGTAGATATTCTGACCCACATCTGCTAGGTAGTAAGATCTATGTGACACCTAGAAACCATGGCGTCTGGACTCAGGATGACCTGCCTGACCAGGAAAAAATGTCCTTGAAGTCAAAATTTATAGTTGATCTTAGCCAAAAGGCTGATAAACAATGAAATGAAAATTTTGTGCTAGCTTGCATAATGTTTGCATTCTAAGGAAAATTCTTATTAATAAAATTGATATAATTCCCACATAAACCGTAAGAACCTTTCTTGTTTAATATTTCCTATTTTTGTGGCTGGTACTATTCTGTCATCTGAGAACACAGTGTTGCCCAGAACAAATGATGTCTGTCTTCATGGAACGTGAAAGTCAATGAGGAAAAGACAACCATACAAATAGAGACACACAGAATGTATATAAACAGAAAAAATTTTTAAAGAAATTAATATCTATCACACATACATGCTTTTAAACTCATAAACTAGAGTAGAAATCCATTTAAAAATATATATGATATAGGACTTTAAAGCTAATAATAATACAATTATTCACAAAAGCAAAGAAATGAAATTAACCTAAATATCCAAAAAGGGAGAAATGCTCAAATGAATGATGGTGCCCTCACACAATGAAAGATTAGGCAGTCCTCTGCTCTGAGGGAACAGGAGATTAAGTAGTCACAGGATTCTACCCTCTGGGCATATCAATACTGGCATTATGAATTAGGTATCATTTCAGCACATTTGAGGCTGAAACAAGAAATAGATCTTCTCAGTTAGCCACCTTGAGTTGCCTGATCCTATTTATAAGGCTCTTAAACATTAAATGGCTCTGTGAAAACAGTCTTTTCATACCTTAAGTGCAACTTAAATCAGAAACACATATATTTTGTAGCTATTTGAATCACAAAAATGATTGAGTTTTTTGTCAGTGTAAGAGGGCTTATCAATCCTGCATATCATATCTTTCAATGCCCATGGACTCTCTCCTTTAGGATTTTCACTGGGAAGAGCGCACACTTTATTGTCAGGTAGAACTCCGATTGCATCTCAGCTTTACCATGCTTCACCTTAGCACAATTTCTACGTTCTCTTTAGCGTTGTTTTACTTACTTAGAAAATGGGGATTACAATAAATGTCTTGAAAATGTGAAATCCGTCCAGTTTACAAAGTATCTAGAACAGTATTTGATTCATGGTTGACATTCTTTCAATGAGTGCATTTCCCCCCCACCCGCTTCACGTCACTTCCGTGTGCCAGGCGTGAAGACCTGGGACGCCTCGCTTTGGCTGGGAACTTAAATCTTCCTGCAGGAAGAGAGGAAGATGGACCCCGGGGGGTTAGCATTTGCAGTGGCAGAGATAGAAGACAAAGAGAAGAGGAAAGAGATGATTTGGGGCTGAGACCAAATGAGCGATTCAGGATCTTAACAAAGTCAGACAAGAAATAAGAACCCAAAGGTGTCATTCAAATGGTCTGGGATTAAGGTCAAAGATTTGACTTCAGTCTTTCTCAAAGTAAGGTAAAATCTCAGGCCACTGGTGACAGATGATATAATTTTAGGTGATACAACAAATAATTTTTAATTAATAGCTACTTTCTATGAACAAAAACAAAGAGTTTTATGAACAATGCAACATTTTCTTTGATATAAATTGATATAATTTTTTAAAGTTGATTTGAAGAAAAACATAAAAATAAATAATACTAAGGTGATATTCAGATATGACCACAATCATATGGATAGTATATATACCAGAATGTCTGAAGTTTGGGCACCACTAATCTAAGCAAAGTCAAGAAGAAAGGCTTATCTTAGTGCATTCGGGCTACAATAACGAAAATACTGTAAACCGAGTGGCTTATAAGTAAAAAAAAAAGAAAAGAAAAATTATTTCTCAGACTTCTGAAGGTTGGGATATCCGAGATCCGGGTTCTGGGAGATTCACGGTCTGGTGAAAACAGGCTTCCTGGTTCACAGAGGTCTGTCCTATTTCTAACCTGACGTGGTGGGATGGGCGAGCGAGGCTTCTTGGGCTGGTTCTCCGAGGGTTTTGCTCTTACGACCTAATTGTCACCTATAGTGCTACATCTTAATACCATCACTTTCAGGGTTAAGTTTAGGATTTGGAGGGGAGGGGGACACAAAGATTCAGTCCACAGCAGGACCTAAGAGGCAAAGCATTAGGATGTTTCTGAACCAGCCTTGTGTTAAACCCGCTAGGCACGCACTACTCACAGTGATACTTCCGTGCTTCTGAGCCGTCTCTCGGCATCGGGGCCTGTACACAGTATAAACCCGCTAGGCACGCACTACTCACAGTGATACCTCCGTGCTTCTGAGCCGTCTCTCGGCATCGGGGCCTGTACACAGTATAAACCCGCTAGGCACGCTCTACTCACAGTGATACTTCCGTGCTTCTGAGCCGTCTCTCGGCATCGGGGCGTGTGCACAGTATAAACCCAGTGAGTGTCAGTTTCTTTCTCAGTCATTTGGTGCTTGCCCTGTTCCCCCATTGGTGATGAGACCCTCTCCTCATATCTGTCAAAAGGGCCCCCACAAAGGCTGAATTCCATGTCTCCCCTGCTCCTGAGTACCAGGGTCCTGACAATGCAGAGAAATATCAAGCTGGGTTAGAAACTTTCCCAAACTGCACACTTTTTCTAAACTTCCATTAAGACAGGTGATTCCCTCCTTCAATCTTAGACGATTGCTCTGCAAAATCTTAAAGAAAATCAGCGATGCCAAGACCTTTCCGTTTGAAGAGTGAGGAAGTCAAACTGGCCGGAATATCTTCCATTTCAGTGGAGAGTAAGCACCATTACGTCTGGACCAGTGAAATGATCAGCACCCGGAGGGACACGTTGCCGGCTGGAGAGGCGACTGTGCAGAGCCAACACAGAGATGTCTTTTCTGCCGGCATCCGGAAGGCACGCAGCCCAGACATAATTGGACGCATGAGCATACCCAGAACCCAAGGAATCAGCGTGATTAATGGCAGGGAAGGAACATTTAAAAATTCTGCGGCTTCTGGTCAACGGCAGAAGGGTCTGGGCCAAGGAAGCATAACGCGGAGAACATGCAGTTCAGCAAATGAAATCAGATTATTTAGGTCTTTATCAACCAGAGGTCAAGGAGGTGGACTGTGGGGAAAGTAAGGTATATTTTACATGTGTGTTCGGTGTGACTACAACAATAAATCACTGTTTTAAGTGGGAAAGGGAGGCACCATCCATTAAACAACTTTTATGTGCCAAGGATTTTACACAAACTACATTGTGTCAGTTGATTTGTTTATTTACTCAACAAATACTTGTTAAGCCCCAAATACATTGCAATAAGCCAGAGGCTATTGAAGTGCTGTCGGACTGTGTCTTTCTCCTTAGGGAGCTTAGATCTCGGTGAGAGATGACAATTAAAATAATAAGCATCCAATAGAATTTCAAATATAAATAAGGACTAGGAAGAAACGTAAAGCAAGTTAAGAGTAACTAAGAAGACAGGCTCTTAGCTACCAAGCGGCAGGGAAGGGCTGGTGACTATGACGAAGTGCCTCGGAGGAGGCTACAACTTAAGGAAATCACACAGTATGTTGAGTAAATATACAAGGACAGTTCCAGCAAGCGAGCTCCCAGGAGAGAAGGCAGGACTGACCTTGATCTACACAAGGAAAAGCAAAGAGGCCAGCATGGTTGAAGCTGAGTGAGCACGGGAGAAATGGAAAGAAACAAGCAGGGACCGTGGAGATGGTTAGACATCCCAGCAGGCTTTAGGGATCATCTCACCCTCACAAATCATCTGGTGAGGGAGCCTTTCGGAGCCGAGATTCCAACATGCGGGAAGCTCAGAAACTGGTCTGAAAGTTATTATCTAGCGGAGTACATAGGACTTTGCATATGACAGTATATATGTATTCAATGCATAATATAGTATAATGTTATATATAACTATATTAATTATATATAAGTAGTTATATATAATTGTAACTAATATGTATAAATATTATAAGGATATAATTATAATATTAAATTATAAAAATATAATTATATATTCATATATTATTTATAATTGATATAATTGTATTTACCATAAATATATATATATTTATAATTATGGTATATATATAAAATTATATCAGATATAATTGAATATATAAATATCTATTATGTAAGTAATGTAATATATGATGTAATTATATATAATATAGATAGATTATTATAACTGAGGTTTTAAGATTGCAAATCCACCCTTCACTTCTCTGCACTATATTATCTAAATTACAGCCTGGGTTATTTAGAAGTCTCAATAACAACTCATTTGCAACAAGTCTTCCTCTACAACTTTAAAATTGGTATTTATGCAATTTGAATCTATTCGATGTATAATTATTGAGACTAAATATGTGTCCAGAAGAGTTCTGCTGAGGGGAGGAAAGAACTTTTCAGAGATCTTTGTATCCAAGGAGTTTACAGTCAGTGGAGAAAATGTTTTCTTAGCAACTGAATCATATTGGGAATCTAGGCAACTCTAAAGACCGAAGAAGGGAGACGCTGATTCTGGAGATAGGGACCGGGCAGCTAGGTGAAAAGTATGGTTTGAATGAGAATAAAATAAAGAATGTTGCAATCCTGATAAAAATACCAACTTCTTTTTTTTTTTTTCTGGAGGAACAATATTTTTACTTGCTTGATTGCTTGTTTCAATAATCTTTCTATAAAAAAATAAAGCAAGAGTATGGTGAAAAATTGCAACAAAGAAAACAAGCTGGGGAGGGGACCTATAGCAAATATAAAAAATAGTATAGACTATTTAATTAAAGTGCCATGGTATGGATACATGAATAGTCAGAGAACCCAACTGAAACAGAATGGAAAGTTCAGATGAACACCCAAGTTGCAGGTGAAAATATATGATAAAGCTTACCTCAGATCAGTGAGTATACTGGTTTCTTAGGGTGGCCACTGACTGAGTGGTTTAGAATAATAGAACTGTCTTGTCTCACAGACCTGAAAGCTGGAAATCCAGGCGTCTTTCGTCAAGTCCATGCCTCCTCTGAAGGCTCTAGACAAGGATCTGCTCCAGGCCTCACTCTGCTTTCGGGCAGCCTCAGGTGTTCCTTCACTTGCAGATGGCCATCTTCCCCTGTGTCTGTTCATATTGTCTTTCCTCTGTGTGTCTTTGTGTTCTAATTTCTTTTTTCTAAAGACACCAGTCATATTGGATTAGGGCCTACCCCAGGACCTCACTTAAACTTGATTATCTCTGTAAAGACCATATTTCCAAGTAAGGTCACATTCTGAAGTACTAAGGGTTATGACTTCAACATCTCTTTTTAGGGAGACACAATTCAGCTTCTAACAATGGAGGGGATGTTATGGAAAATAGCTATTTAAGGAATGATCAAATCATATCCATACTTCATGTTGTATATCAGGATAAAATCTAAATAAATTAGAGATATAAATGTAAAAACAGAACATGTTCTAGTATGAAACACATATGGAAACCTTTAATAACTGAGAGTGATAAACATTTTCTTAACTAAAACCCAAATAATTAAAGACAATAGTGACACATGATAGAAAAATATTTTTAAGAACATTGTGACCAGAAAAAGTCCTTCACTCAAAAGAAAGTCAAAATACAAAGGATAAACTGCAAAACATATTTTCAAATTTTATCATAAAAGAATAATGTCTCCGAAAAAAAAAGTCTTAAAGTTTGAGTGAAATAAAAGACAAAAAAATGAAAATAAGCAAAATATAGAAAGTGTATCTTACACATAGGAAAAGAAGATTAATCTCACTTACAAATATGTAAATATATAAAACAATGCTACAATACTACTTCTCCATTATCAGACTAACAAAATTCAAAAGTTTAACAACATACTTTGTTGACTATACTGGGGGAAAAGAGGCATTTTCTTACATTGCTTGTGGGAAGGTGATGGTTCAACCTCTATGGGAATAATTTGTGGCAATAATTAGCACATTATATATGCATTTACCCTTCAACCAGGAAAAATTATTTCCAAGAGTAACCCAAATATACAAAATGATTTATGCACAAAATGACTTGGGCATAAGGTTATTCGCTGAGATATTTTTTACAATGGCAAATATCTATCAATAAGAGATTGCTGGAACAAATCATGATATAGTCACACGAAGAAACACTAACAGCCATGAAAATAAATGACACTGATACAAAATAATCACCCTAATATTTATTCAGTGAAATAAATAAGGTATAGAACATAATGTACATTGTAATGCTTTTGTGTAATACAGGAGAAAAAAATATGCCTTTGCTGTTTATGCAAAGAAAGATAATAAAGATAAGCCACAAATTACTAAAATGGTTACCATAGGAGAGATGAAAATCAGAAAGGAGTCAGGTATTGTGGGAGAATAAGTTAGGTTTTCTAAACATACCCTCTATTTCCTATATATTTGTAAGTGTTGCATATCCCCAAATGAAATTTTATTTATAAAGCAATTGCTGAAGTTTGTGAACAAATTGAAATGAACATACCTGTATGTCAAGGTGATGCAATCCTAGAGATGTGAATTAAAGTGAAGTTAAAGCACAATATTTTGTCTGTTCATTTTCACTAGTCAATATTTAAGGGACAATTAAAAGTGAAAGTGAATGTTAAAGTATATTTAGTATTCTAATTGTGGTAATGTTCTACTATGATCTTGAAATCATTTTTATTATATCATAGAATAATGCAAAAACATAATTTATATTACTAGACTCTAAGCTTTCCATCATAGGAGAAATGAGAGACTATACCCGAAGAAGGAAATGCCTCATAGCAGTAAATCTGAATTAGAATCAATAGTACATATAATTATAATATTTTCTTTCCAAAATATTTATTGTATAGCAGTATCCAATGAAAAGACTAAAACCAATGGCAACTCAAAAGCAATGAGCTAGTCACATTTTGGCCTCCAAATATTATTCTCCCTAAAAAAGAATGAGGGCTCCTTAAAAGTTGAGGGTGGAGCATCTTTTTCTGCACAAAGAGAACGAGGATGGGAACCAGGTTTCACCCCATAAGAGTGGGAGGTTACAGATAAGCAAGTAGTAGAAAAAAATAGACTGATCTATGTTGTAAGGCAGTGGTAGTCAACCTGGTCCCTACCGCCCACTAGTGGGCATTCCAGCTTTCATGGTGGACTGTAGCAGAGCAACCAAAGTATAAATAAAAAGATAGATTAAACTATAGTAAATTGTTTTATAAAGATTTATTCTGTCAAACTTAGCGAAAATCCAACATAAAGTACTTGGTAAGTAATTATTATTATATGCTTTAACTTGCTGTAACTCTGCTTTATAAATTTTATAAAGTAAAGTGACTTCCCTACTTTATAGATCACCATTACTGTGGAACCGGTGGGCGGTTAGAAAATTTTACTACTAACAGAGATACAAAAGTGGGCGGTAGGTATAAAAAGATTGACTACCCCTGTTGTAAGGGATTAGAGTTAGAGATGTTGGTATGAATTTGCATTTTGCCTATTCAAAGAGCTTCTGGTATACAAGGGTAAAGCACTTAACAGAACAAACAAAATAAAGTAATACAGGATTATAACTTAAAGTAAAAAATAAATACCCATGAGTCCAAAGTGATAGAATTAAGTGAGAGAGAAGAGACAAATTTCTCTTGCAGAAAAATTCCAAATAATTTGTGTAGTTACTTCTCCCTCCAGGAGGTGAAGCTTAACTCCCACTCCTTATGTATAGGCTGCCCACAGTGACTTCTTTTTAAAGAGAACAGGCGGTATGGACTTCCCAGTGGAGAAACCTGACAAACATTAACAAGGTGGTCAAGGTCAACAGCAACGATGACAAGCCATGCTGATAGAACAGACTCCGGATTGGATGTACTGGAAATGTCTCTTTGATCCTGTGATCATCACCCAAAGCTCGTTAGCCCATTCATGAGAAAAATACTGAACACAATGTATAAACAATCTACAAAATATCTAACTAGTATTCTTCTAAACAAGCAAAATCTGAAAAGGAGTCAGAACTAAGAAGAGCCTTAAAAAAAAAAAAAGTGGCTATTAAATGTAATATGGTGTCTTAAATGGGATCCTAGCACAGAAAAAGGACATTGGGTAAAAAAGTAAAGAAATCTGAATAAAATACTGACGTAGTTAATAATAATGTAGCCATGTGTGTTCATTAATGATAGCGAGCCTGCCATACCTAATACAAGATGTTAACATGTGAACTCTTTTTACTATTTCCCCATTTTTCTGTAAACCTAAAACTGTTATAAAATGGAAAGCTAATGTTTTTTAGAAAAAACTATAGCTGTGTAGAGGTACATTATTTTAGAGGTAATAGAAATCTAGAGACACTATAATATAACCCAGACTTCTTATTTAGCACAGGTGCCCAAAGAGAATAAATAATATGTATGAGATCACAGAGCATCAAAACCTGCCCAGAACCATGACCATTGCACTTCATTCTGAATGGTGATGCAAGCTGGGATATTATACTGCTCACAAGAATTAGGGATATTTCAAAATGAATATGAAGTGATAAAAAAAGAAGCATTGGTTTTTTTTTTATTAAACAAGAAATATCAGAAAAGCAAATGACAAGTCAAAGAAAGTTGTTTAAGTACACAAATGAGATACAAAACCAACTTTTATTTCATTGAAGAAAATGCACAATACAAAAGACTGAAAATACTGAAGTATCTGCAAGTTCCCTGATCCCTAAATTTTTGTGAGCAGTGTAACTCATTCAAAATGACGTGAATCCAAAAAGCATCATTTCAAAATGTTTGAAATCATCTCTGGTTCAGCAGTTGTTTCTAAAACATTAACAAAAATTAGTCAGATTCTAAAATGAATTGTCCAAAATTGTTGGACCTTCTGAGGAAACATTTAGCCCACAGAATTAATAAGCATTTTCAATAGATATCTCGAAAGAAAGAAAGAAAGAAATAAAGAAATAAAGAAAGAAAGAAAGAAAGAAGTCCCAAATGCCTCACACACACAGGGAAATGCTTCAGTTGAATTCTTATTGTTTGACCTGAACTATATAGCCTTAACATCTGATGTTTTTAGGGTCTCAGAATTAAACAGGCTTTTGGAAATGAATTGTAGTGATTGGGCTCAGAGGAGACTAAAATAGAATTTAGAAAGTCATTTTATTAATCCCTATGTCATGAGACATGTATGTTTCTCATAAACCAAAACTGGTGTTAACATGAGCAGTTTGCACTTACTGAGGGTCAAACCAGCATGAGAAGCCATATTTATAACCAAATGCATGTTCTGTTAGTATAGAATCAGAGCAAGAAAGCCTAAGGTGACTGATTGAAATTATTAATAGATTTAGACTCACACACCCTGTCCATTTTGCCCAGCAGTACTAGCCATCTGTTGCATCTCTAGCTCCTTGGTTCTTCTGTTCTAGAATTCAGTCAACCTGGCTGCTCCTGGGGAACTTTGACAAGAAGCTAATTTGGAAGCCCCACCCAGAGTGTCTCTGGGGGCAGGACCCAATCCTTGCCACAGTGGCACTTAAATAGCTCCACAGAGTCTTCTCAGATGAAGCCACAGTTGAAAATCACCAATCTTTATTCTCTACCCCTTACCCCTGCTAAACTTGGGCAGACCGCCGCCGAGGGCTGAAGTACTTTTATTCTGCAACTTTTTATTTCAAAGAACTACAAATGCTAGAATGATAATGCAAACTTTGTATTTTAGTAGATAAGCGAACTACCAGTGTAATAACACATGCACTGTATGCTGATGAATTGCAACATTCAATTCAAATAAAATGTATCTTTATTCATATATACTTTTATGTCACCCTACATAAGAAAGGGAATTATATTTTTGTCAGACATTTCCTTAAGCTAGAAAATAACTTCCTCCAGCTTCTCCTGGCTCCCCCGTAAGGGCAGCCTGTGTTGTGGTTGTTATTACTGGAGAAAGATGTGGGGGGCAAGAAGTGGGCTTAGTATTTTTTATTCGTAAAGTGTTTTACATAATTATTTTGTAAAGTGCTATTCCTGGGTGTCTGTGGTTCTAAATGGTCAATTTTCTATGCTGGGGCCTTCTCTCCAATTCCCAGCGCTGAAAGAGGGGTTTGGAAGTGGCCAGAGACATTGGATATGACTCATGCATGTGCTTGTGCATATAACTTTCCTTCTCCTCGTCCTCCCGGCATTACTTACAGCTGTGAAGAGTTAATCAGATCTTCACCTTCAACAAAGAGAGAACAAGGACACAGACTAGAATGAAAACATGGTTCAAACAGGTTTTTTCTTTAGTTGTTATTCTGCTTTCTGTTCCAATATGAGAAGAGATAGGCATTATGTTTGAAATCGAATTTTTTATTTTGTAACTAGTTACAGAATGTTATTTCTTCAAATAAGTTGTCCTTAGAAAGGAATTGAAATCTGACAACTAATAGTAGTTGAGAGGCAGAGAAGGAGAATTTAAGATGTAACAATAGAAACATGAAAACGCAATGGTTAGTATTAGTAATTTGGCAGCACTCTAATATTGTGAGGTTTAAGAGCTGCTCTCTTTAAGTAGTTTTAAAAAAATGTATTTGTTGATTTCAGAAAGGGAGAGGAAGGGAGAGACAGACAGACAGACTGAAATGGCAATCTGTTCTTGTATGTGCCCTGACCAGTGATTGAACCAGCGACCTCTCACATAGGAACGGACCTCTAGCCAACCGGCCTGTCTAGCCAGGGCTTAAGTGCTTTTGCACATTTCCCTTTTATCCAAAGCTTGTAGACAGTATGCTTTAATACTCGAAGGTTAACTGAATTCTCCCTATCTAAACGATGCGGGTACCTTGGTCACCATCCACACTTACCTGTGTATCTACTTTCACCTTTTATTTCTTCCTCTCAACCCTCAGCGAGGGCTCCCCACGCCTCTGACTGCTTTTCTAGGTCAGCCTTCATCACCCCCTCTGCCGTCCCTCACATCCATCTGTCCACACTAGATCAGTGGTCCCCAACCCCTGGGCCATGGACTGGTACCAGTCTGTGGGCCATTTGGTACCCGTCCACAGAGAAAGAATAAATAACTTACATTATTTCCATTTTATTTATATTTAAGTCTGAACGATGTTTTATTTTTTAAAAATGACCAGATTCCGGCCCTGGCCAGTTGGCTCAGTGGTAGAGTGTCGGCCTGGCGTGCAGAAGTCCCGGGTTCGATTCCTGGCCAGGGCACACAGGAGAAGCACCCATCTGCTTCTCCACCCCTCCCCCTCTCCTTCCTCTCTGTCTCTCTCTTCCCCTCCCGCAGCGAGGCTCCATTGGAGCAAAGATGGCCCGGGCTCTGGGGATGGCTCCTTGGCCTCTGCCCCAGGCGCTGGAGTGGCTCTGGTCACAACAGAGCGACACCCTGGGGGGGCAGAGCATCGCCCCCTGGTGGGCAGAGCATCGCCCCTTGGTGGGTGTGCCGGGTGGATCCCGGTTGGGCGCATGCAGGAGTCTGTCTGACTGTCTCTCCCCATTTCCAGCTTCAGAAAAATACAAAATAAAAAAAAAAAATGACCAGATTCCCTCTGTTACATTCGTCTAAGACTCACTCTTGACGCTTGTCTTGGTCACATGATACATTTATCCATCCCACCCTAAAGGCCGGTCCGTGAAAATATTTTCTGACATTAAACTGGTCCGTGGCCCAAAAAAGGTTGGGGACCACTGCCCTGGATGATACATCAGCCTGAATCAAGTGCCTGCCACATTTCCCCACAAACACAGGTTTCCATGAAGCCCACATCTGAAAACATTTCAGAAGAACGATACGGTGTCTGTTTGTGTTCGACTTCATTGCCTTTGTTTAGCTTGCAATGCTATCCGTAACTTAATATTTATCTCATGAATGGTGGCCTGGAAGGTGTAGTCTCACCTTTTCTAAAACTCACTGGGAGGCATTTTCAGGCCAGAGCTGCCTTCCCCGAGATTTAGCTTCCAAGTGGCCAGAGGCAGAGCTTTAGCTGCAGTTCAGGACTGAGGCCCAAGGGCAAAGACAATGAGCATGCGATCTCCTCGTTCCTGGCTTCCAGGGTGTGTGGAGCACTGTCTTCCACCAGCTGTGAACACATCAAAGGAAAACTACCAAGACACCCTCGAATTATCTGTAAATTCAGCCCAATTTAAAGATAAAGGGCGAGTTTGGGCCTTGACTTGTTTCAGCGGACAACCAATAAGAGACCTTGGTGAGGCCCAGCCCAACCCCATTCACACCTGGAACCACCCACTTTTCTCATAAATGTCATTCCAGTGCTTAGTTCAGAGAAGCAAGGTCAAAGCCAGCATGCTGGAATGTGACTGTGGAGTCCTGGTGTGTGAGTGTGTGCATTAGTCTGTCTGGTTTTTCTCCCCTTCAGTCTTTCTTTGTTTTGTTTTGTTTTGTATTTTTCTGAAGTGAGAAGCAGGGAGACAGAGAGACAGACTCCTGCATATACCCAACTGGGATCCACCCGGCATGCCCACCAGGGGGCGATGCTCTGCCCATCTGGGACTTTGCTCCATTGCAACTGGAGCCATTTTAGCACCTGAGGCAGAGGTCATAGAGCCATCCTCAGTGGCTGGGCCAACTTTGCTTCAATGCAGCCTTGGCTGTGTGAGGGAAAGAGAGAAAGAGAAAGGAGAGGGGGAAGGGTGGAGAAGCAGTGGGGTGTTTCTTCTGTGTGCCCTGGCCAGGAATTGAACCTGGGACGTCCACACACCTGGCCGATGCTCTACCACTGAGCCAACCGGCCAGAGCCTCTCCCCTTCAGTCTTACATACACACACCTTGCTCCAGAAATCCTGTATTTGGTACAGAAGAGGAAAAACCAATAGTATCACTAGTTGTGGAGAAATAGAATTCCCGACTGCAAGTTAGAGACATCTTCCTGTTTTCTACTGAAGTCTTTGGGTTCCCAGTGCCAACACAGGCATTGGTCAAAATTTTGCCTGATGTTCTTTTTTGAAAATAAGAAACATAAAGTCTAGTGAGTGCTCTCAAATCTTTCTAAATGAATATATTTTCTAGTCTTTATATCTTTGATTCTCCCAATTTTCTCTCCCCCCTCCCCTCATACACACACATACTTCTTATAGTTCATCTCAAATAAATCTGGTTCAATCATTAACCTACCCATTAACTAGCTGTTTTTTGATTTTTGTTTTTCTACTTAAATTCTTAGAAGCAGAGATACAAATAACATCTTAACCTTAGGTGGCTTTTGAAATATCAATGACATAATACAAATAGCACACTGATCACAGGACTGGCATGGTCCCAACAATAACAACACTGTTGACAATAGTGATAATAATAATGACATGAGGGAATACAGATGCGCTCACGGTAACTTCCATGCCTGGATCTCAGCAAGGGAAGCTGATCGATACCTGGCCCACAGTGTCCTAACCCTTGCCCTAACCCTGGTTAAGAGAAACGTTCCAGGGCTAATGATGACTTGACAAAGTCAATGACTCACAGTGTAGGGTATGGAAATGTTGCCCAATGGAAAAAGTCAAATAAGGTTGGGAGTAGATGAAGCCAACGTGTGTTAGCTTTTGGTTCTTGTTTATGTTTTAAAGGAACATCAGTTGATAGAGTCAATGACATTAACTGACCATACATGGAAGGGAGTCTCAATGGCAGTGAAAGACAATGGCTGAAACGCCTTGTGCTTAGTTAGGCATGTTCTAGCTAACGAACTGGGGGAACTGGGCCATTCGAATTCACACAAATGACGGGGAGTACAAATGTGACCAATATCATCAATTTCGAAGGCATGCTAAAAAAGCGAGTCTGATTTGGAAGCATGAACAAGAGATTACTGAGGTGACCACAGGAGTGAAAGACGCCAAGAGGGACTCATGGAGAAAAACTAAATGAGCCATTAAAGTGATGCTTTTGTAAGTTTAATGGAGTGAAACAAAGCTTGCGGTAAAATTTTAAGTTAAAAAGCAATATTCAAAACTATAAAGAGTAAATAATTTGAAACATACAATATCGTGTTCATTTCTACATGACTTCTTCATTCCTCACCACCAGCCCCCAAGATTAGAAGTAAAGGTGTCATAATGTTAATGGTTAATGATACTTGGGTGATAGAGCTTGATTGTTTTTTGTTTTTTTTTCATTCTGCATCATTTTCTATTTTTCAAAAAATTCACAATATATGGTAATTAAAACTATAAAATTGACAAAAATATTAAGAAGAAAAACAGTCTCCTGGGTCTGTTGAACTCACCTGCTGCATCTCGCGGCTTCCCGCTTAATCGCCCCGCTTAATCATTTAACTCTTAGTTTTTCGAGGAGGATGTGCCTGATCCCAGCAATGTAGGCTAAGCACCACTGCCATTGTCCCCACAGCACCCATGCTCACCCCTGTCCCAAGTTGTATGCACTGTAATTAATGTTCTGTGTTGCTGCGAAACTGTAAACTCTGAGGACAGGGACCATGAGTTACTTTAGCAATGTTGCCTTACAGTACTTATCATCCTTGATCCAATGTGAAGACAGAAAAAAACAAAAGATGGATGCAAAGTTGTTCCTAAAATAGAAAGGATATGGCAAAGGTATTACTTCAGTGGCGAGTAGAACCAGCAGGGATTCCCAAGCAAAGGGGCGTCACTGAGGTAGAATGTGGGGGAACCATGGCAGGAAGAGAACTGTGACCTTGATACAGTCAGAGTCAGCTGAGGGTCAAGGGAGATGAAGAAAGTCAGGCCGGACGCACCATGACCACTGAGGTTCAGTAACAAAGTCTTTACCTGATATAAGGGGTCGAGAAGGCACCGTCCAGATTGTGGGAGAGAGAATTGATGTGGCTGGAAAGAAATAAGAAAGAGGGTTTATCCTTGGGACCAGATAAAATTGCAAGTGGCACTAAGAAGGGGCATTTGCTCTCTAAAGAAAGCAGAGGCTCTTGGTTCCCTGGACTCCTGAAATTGCTGTGTCATCCTCCTCCTGTAACCTCTGCAGGGGACCTGGGGGCATCCAGCCATCTTCACCCCAGGTAAACTGGGAGGGAAGCGGGGTGGAGAGAGGAAGATGGGATAAAAGTCCGTACAGGGAAAAGCAAACACAAGCTCCCCCTTCCCTGTCACACCACCAGGAGCCTCCTGCTTCACTGCGGTTTTTGAAGGGATGGTGGCTTTGTTTGTATTCTTTTGAAGAAATATATTTGCAAGTCAAACATGTTATCCTGCTTAACCCCTAGCAAAGTAAATAGAGCCAAAGCTGACAAAATATCTCCTTAGGACGGAACTTAAAGCCAATTATGTCAGCTTCCTGTTTTAAAAGCTGCTTTGGTTTCTGGACCCAATAAGAGAAAACTTGCCTCATTGAGTTAAAGCTGCTTTAAGATCTGAGTGTCTGTCCTGGGGAATATTATTACAGAAAAGATTGGAGAAAACAGGCTGATGACTTGGGTCTTCTGCTTGACTTCCCTGTCATGAGAGAGTTATTGCAAATCCATTGCACCACTTCAGACAGATTTTAATTACAAAGGAATTGGGGCATTAGCAGGTTATCTTCAGAACAAGGAGAGTAGCTTAAATTGGCCAAAGACTATGTCCTTCCCATCGAAAGGTCTTGAAGAACAGCCAGGGTAATAACCAAAAAAATAAAAAGGAAAGTTTCTGTGTGTAAGAAACTGTGAAAATTGAAGAGCATAACATAACCGAGGATCCTGCAATGTACTGCAGTCTTCTGCTTCTCGTTGGAAAATGACACTTATCTAAATCTAACCATTTGTGGCTACTATGAAAGTTAATTCTCTGATCATTCTGGAGCCTAAAATGTGTTTATGACATTGCAACACTTTTAGCTTCAAATTGCTATATTGTGGCCATTGGTGTTTTTACTAGGTCCTTCTGGCAGAAGTGTTATGTTTCAGCAGGTAGCCTTTACTTTTCATTCTCCTCAGGTGCTGAAGGCGCCTCTATGGAGCTGAAGAAAAATACTTGCTTATACTCGGGGTAGAATGGTTGTGCACGTGCGCGTTAGTCAGTCAGCGTTCTGGACGGAATCTGGATAAATTCAATGGAAAGGAATTTACTGGAAAGATAAAGAGGTCACAGAACTGATGGAAAGCTTAAGAACGAGGATTACAACTGAACTGGCTTAAAAAGAGCTCTGAAGTATTAGGTGGAAACATGGCAATCCTTCTATAGCAGGCAGTATCTGGTGCACTGGAAATGAAGTCACCTCCACCTGACACGACGTTCCAGAGCCCTCGGTCGAGGTTGAAAGTCTCAGCAGTAGTTGAAGTGGATGACAGAGGAGGAGAAGGAAAGGAAAAGCAGTCCTAACTCACAGCCCGAAGAGACATCATGAGGAATTGCCCCAAAGGGGAAAGCAGGGTGCTCCTGGGGAGGCAGAATTGAATGTGGTTAGCCAAGAGATGGTAAATCAACATTCTGGTTCAACTGTCAGAGAACATGGGTGCAAAGATCTTTGGGGATTGACTAGGTAGCACAATCCACAAACTGGACACAACAAGTGTCTCTGATGTCCAGAAAAAGCACTAGCCAAAACATTGCATTAGTGTAAAAAATGATTTTAACCTGATTTTTTTAAAATATATTTTTTAAAATTTGATTATGAAGAATAATGTGGTCATTTTGGAAAACTTTCAGAATGCATAGAAACAGAACAAAGAATATGTTCTTTGTTTTGTTTTTTGTTTTTGTTTTTGCATTTTTCTGAAGCTGGAAATGGGGAGGCAGACAGATTCCCGCATGCGCCCAACCAGGATCCACCCGGCATGCCCACCAGGGGGCGATGCTCTGCCCCTCTGAGACGTCGCTCTGTTGCAACCAGAGCCATTCTAGTGCCTGAGGCAGAGGCCACAGAGCCATCTTCAGCGCCAGGGCCATCTTTGCTCCAATGGAGCCTCAGCTGTGGGAGGGGAAGAGAGAGACAGAGAGGAAGGAGAGGGGGAGGGGTGGAGAAGCAGATGGGCACTTCTCCTGTGTGCCCTGGCTGGTAATCAAACCCGGGACTCCTGCACACCAGGCCAATACTCTACCACTGAGCCAACCAGCCAGGGCCAAGAATATGTTCTTATTCATAATTTCATCAGTTTAATTACTAATGAGATTCTAGTTAGTTTCTTCTGTTTCCTTTGTATGCATATTTTCTAAATATATATACTTGTCTACTTGGCTTTTCTTCTTATCTTCATAACATGAATTCTCCCTATTACTGAAAGTATCTTATAAATATTAGTTTAATAGTTGTATAATATTCCATTGCTTATCTCCCATGAAGTCACTGTACTTTTGGGGAAATTTTTACCTTCTATTATTATTAAAATTAAATGTCAACACATGACTTGGTTCATAAAGTTCTTTTTTCCAATTTAACTAAATGTAGATTACTTATAGTAGAATTATTAGATAAAGAAATCTAAAACTTACCAGACTCTGATACATACAAATTTTATTTGATTTTCATTCCACTAAACACATGTGAGAACAAATATCATATCTTCAGATTTTAATATGATAATTAAAAAATAATAATAGCAAAAAGTAGAATCTTTGTTAGTTAAAATTATACTTCTCATTTTGTACTTATGTGAGTGTTGGTGAGCTTTGGAAGGGTAATGGGGGACAGGCTAAAAAGAGGAACCAAATTCTTAAGTTTAGCTGGTTTGTTTATTAAGTGTGAAACTCAGGATATGGCGTTTAATCTTTCTAAGCTTCTGTCCATATTACCAAAAAGAGAAATAATAACCATTATAGAGTTTTATGAAGATTAACTGAAGTCACCACACATAACATTGCTTTGTAAAATACAAAGCTATCTTTAAATCAAAGGGTTTTCTTAGATGTCAACAGAGTCTGGAATTTTGGCTGCGGGGTGTCCAGAGAAAGCGCATCTAAGTGCTCACCTACTTTCACACAGTCTGGCATCATATCTCCAGGTCAGGGGTCCCTGCGGTGTCTACAGACACCAAACCTAACAGCACTGTCGTTAAAGAGCATCTTACTGAGGTTAAGCCCTTGTTCCTCAGCTGGCAATGTAGTAGCCAATTCATTCTTCCTTATAGTTTCACATAGCAATTTTTAACCTTTTTCATGTCATGGCACAGATAAACTAATTACTAAAATTCTGCTGCACACCAAAAAATATTTTGTTTGTCAAGCTGACAAAAAAAATAGGTATACTTTTTTTTCTTCTTTTTTCAAATGAGAGGAGGGGAAATAGAGAGACAGACTCCTGCATGCACCCTGACAGGGATCCACCCAGCAATCCCCATCTGGGACCAATGCTCTGCCCATTCTGCAACCAAACAATTTTTAGCACCTGAAAGTGGAGGCTCCATGGAGCCATCCTCAGTGCCTGGGACCAATGCACTCAAACCAATCGAGCCAAGGCTGCAGGAGAGAAAGAGAAAAAATGAGAGAGAAGGGGGAGGTGGAGGGGAATAGAAGCAGATGGTCACTTCTCTTGTGTGCCCTGATCGGGAATCGAACCTGGGACTTCCACATGCTGGGCCAACACTCTACTACTGAGCCAACCGGCCAGGGTGATTTTTCTCCTTTTTGAATACCTGTCCTGTTCCTATTGCTGTTTGTATTCCAGTCAATGTTTTGGAATAGACAATGTTTTCTCATTCTTCTGTGCTGTTGTACCCACTACATGCCACTTTCCAGTTCCCTGCACAAATCTTTTGCTTCTGTGTTGTGACAACTCACTGTCTTCTCTTCTTCACTGTCCCAGACTTCCCATTTCCTCTCAGAAAAGCAAATGCTTCCTCAGTGTGGCCCTACTCACCCAGACTGTATTTCCATAATGTCAAACCATTGCATTTTATTTTAAATTATGTTTCTATTACCTACTCTCATTGTACAGTGATTTTAAGAACAAGTAATTTTGTGTTGGCAACAACCAGCAAAGTGCATGCAAGATAGTAGTTATATAATAAGTGTTTCTTCAATGAGTGAATGACATGAGGGGAAAAAAAATCCTTTATTGCTGAAAGGGGCTATAGACATTTCATTATTTTATAAATAAAGAAATATAATTACAAAATATTGCTATTTTATCTCCCAAATAAATTAAAAGTGAATCATGTGTCTCTCTTGCCCATCATTATATACTTAATGTCTTTTTTGGCACCATATGTATATCTAATAAATAATGCTTAAAGATTATAGTTTAAAATCCCATAATTAATTAGTGATGGTGCTGGTTCAAGAAGCAAGATGTTCAAATGCCAGTTTCATCATCTGTCTCTCAACGCGTGCCCCGTTAAAGAGTGCTGACTGCCCTCTTGTTGTTGTTTTCAAAGGTAAAAGCATCGATGCATTTCTAATTTAATAATCCCCTTTGACTGTGTTTCCTCTTCATTTTCTCTATTCTAAGTTTAATCTTCCTCCCCTGAAAAACTGACATAATCTAAACTCTCCGAAGATTTAGCTCAAAGCCAAATCAAATAGTCAACCATGAACATAGAGCAGCTACAGCTGTGGTTCTTGGGAAGCAACGCAGAGCAGTAAATATTGATATAGAGCAGGCATACAAGCCCTTGTGTTTCCTGGTCCATTTGTAAAATACCCTCACACTGTACAATATTCGTCTCTAGCATCCCCCGTTAAAACTGGTTAAATAAATTATACTGGTTCTTTGACACTGTATCTTTAAGGAGATATTTTGAAGCCACTGGGTAATTTTCAAAGCATTTTCGATGAATTGGTGAAAGAGTCAGAAAATGCTAGGTGATGGATTGGGAGACAAAGATTGTCTCTATTATATGATCTCAATTTGAGATAAATGGCTTAAGAAAATACAGAATAAAGCATATCAAAATATTAAGAGTGGATTTCAAAAGTAGTAATTCTCTAGAAAATGTCTTCCTTTTATTTTTATCTACTTTTCAAGCTTTTTCCCAATGAGTGTGTATAACTCTCATAACCAGCCAAAAGCAATGTCATCTTCCAGTCAATCCGTTCTCATGAAACGGTCTGTAATTAGTTATTTATGCATCAGTGTGGTTTTATTTCATTGTTGTACCCCTCCGGAGGCATCCTCCCTCAAGCTCCCTCCCTCCTCGTGCTTTATTTTTAGTCAAAAAATAAGAGGAGAGGTATTAACATTGTGGAACCACTTAGTACAGTGAGAAGAGCATGAGTTTTTGCAACCAGAAAGATTTGGGTCTGCCTCTTATCAGGAGAGTGACCTTCACTGGTGAGATCCAGTTTCTTCATTTGAAAATGGGAATCATTAATGAGAGAAAGAAATAAGGAGAGTCAAGGAGAATAGATTTGTTAAGTTGAAATTATGGCAGACCGGATTAGTTCGATAAAGTGGAAGGGAAAAGAAACAGTAACCTGGACTCAAGGTATGACACTGCTAAAATTTATGCAGCATCTACTATGGCCTGCACTTTGTATTGCTTTGAATATATACTTGACTGGGGTAAACTAGACTTCAGTGACAATTGAATAAGCACAGTGTTATAGTGGTTGGCTTAGAACAGGAAATCCAAAGCTTGAATACTTATAAGTGCCCAGTTATACGAATAGTGATCTATATTAAGGCTTAATATAGATCTTTCCCACCCAGCGATCAGCAATCTTTTCTTTACATTAGTATTGCTTGGGGACATTTAAAAGCTGATCCCAGGGATTGTACTCAAATCAAGGAAGGTGAAGAGGTGAGATTCAGGCATTTGCCATTTTTGAAAGAGGTTTCAACTGGTTCTCATATGTAGAAAGGTTTGAGAACCACTGAGCTGGGCTTCTATTCTCTCCCATTTTTCTATTTGTAGATGAATTTCAGGGCTGTTGTTCCAATAGAAACTGGTACTACACTTTCATATCGAGGAGGCAAGAGGGAGTGGGAGGGACTTGAGTAAGTTGAAAAGTATATACCCTGTCTTAACGGGCATCTGCTACTCATTCAGCTAAGCCAGTTTTTGCTAGTTGAAATGGCTGCCCACTGTTGGCGGTCTTTATCCTTGTGAAAGAGAAACCAGAATTCATTTTGTAGAACTTCCCTTGAGTTTTAAATGGTGGCTCCATTTTATACAATAGTGTAGGGTCAAAACAAACCATGTCTGTAGGCCAATCCAACCTTCTAGCCACTGGTTTGTGACTTTGGAATTAAAACATGACATAAGCATCTATCACAAAAACCCTTGGAGGGGCTGGAGGAATGGGCTATTTTTATGAAATATACCCACTATAAAACTAAGTCTTTCTTCAGGCTATTGAGGAAGTGGCTCTTATCTTTGCACGAGAGAAACAGCACCTGCCCTGATGCTGGCAATATTCAGTCCGTAAGCCTGTGCACCTGGTTTGGGTTTGTGCTCAGAGACCCAAGCCAATTCCTGCAGGAGCCATAATGATAATTCCTAATACACTGTAGGTGACATGTGTAATGTGCGTATCACAGCACCTGGACATAGGAGACATGCAATAAATGTGTGCTTTCCCCTCCCCTCCTCCTTTCCTGACTTTCCTCCTCTCTCCATCTGTTCCTGCCTTAAAAATCTCAACACTTGACATGTCATCTCCTCCAAGAGAGCCTTGGTCAATGCAATTGACAACAGATGCTGTCATCATTTTTAAAGCTTTTGAGTGCATGATTTAAACATTTATCCAGTGTCCTCTTTCCCACCCAGAGATCAGCAAGAGATTCTGACAGAGCTTCTAAGGCAAAACAGGTATAAGAGAAGGGCAATTTGGTAAAAATCTATACAGATGTAAATTACACATCCTCTTTGACCGGAGAGTTCACCTAGGAATTTATCCTTCAGGTAATTTATAGGCTTATACATTTATTCAGAGACGGGTGAATTTGACACACCCGGTGCAGCAATTCTTGTGTGTGTGATTTAAAAACTGAGAAGAACCTAAATATTTATCAAAAGGGAATACATGTTTATACAATAAGATCCTCAACAGTGGCATTTCTCAAGCAAGGGTGATTTTGTATGCCAGGAAGATTTGTCAACTTCTGAAAATATTTTTGGTTTTCATTCCTAGGGAGGTGCTACTGTCATCTAGAAGGTGGAGGCCAGAGAGGATGTTAGACATCTTATAGTACACATGACTGCCCTAAGAAATCTATCTTTAAATTTAAGAATTACTCATGACATTTCCTGTTAACTGATAGTCGTCTTCTATGATGAGAAACTCTTAAAAAATATAATTCCTGCTCTAATTGAAAAATAAGTACCCCAATAAATAAATATAGTTCCATGGCGTCTTCAATTTTTATCAATAAGAAAAACTATCTGGGATTGGTGTCGTGAAATGTTTGGAAAAAAGAAAATGCCATAAAGTGGAGGTGTGGGAGGGATACTGGTATTAGAAATATTAAATGTTGACAGATAAAGAACTATATGATTCTATCAGCATTTTATGTTGTGCATATATAGAATTTTTCAAGGCAGTAAATACATCTGTGATATGCCACTTCTTTACTATGTAAAATGGTCTTTTATAAATTGGCCTCTTGGTTATATCAGCCCTTCCAATCAAGGATCCAATTGTAATCCTGGCTCCCTCCCTTGAATCAGTTTTTGCTAGTTGTATATTTAAATATACAGCCAATACTAAATCGTAATGATCTCCATTGGCAGACTAGGGTATTTTCAATGGCCCTAGGAAGATTTCCTTTGGGTACTTTGAACAGAGACAAAATAGGCACTTGACTCTCCTGAAGCAATTATAAAGCTGGGTTGTTCAATTTTGTACAGTGAGAATTCATTTGCCTTACTCCTAATCTAACATCACTGCATATAAATGCAGTAAAACTATAGGCTCAGGCTCAATCCTGGCATCGTGTATCAGAACGTTGTATCTTAGCAAACACATTGCTCAGGTGAAATAAGCTGCATAGAGTTACAGAAATGCTTCAGCCACAAATGTGATTGCCATAAAAATATCACATCAAGCACAAGGTTTACCATTTAGTGAGTCAAAAAAGCCATCTAACATGCTCTCCAAAAAGAAATTCTCAGTTTCTGCCGGTGAATCCCCACATAAAAATACTTTTCACTGAGCCAAATACTGTGGGTAACATAAGTATAATTACTTACCTCGTGTGACCACTACAATAGCCTCCTAATTGTTCTCCTTGAATGGAGAATAGCAAACCTTTCCAAAGTAGCCTCGACACATGTGCCAGTGTAATCTTTCTGAATAGCGGTCTCGTCTGGTCACTCTCCAGTTTTTAAAAACCATGATTCCTCTTTGTGATCCTCAGGGTAAGGTCTTTGGAGATCATTTTTCAAAAGACAATATGACTTTTCATAATCTTACCCCAGCCAGTTTTTCTAGCTTCCTTCCCTGCCATCTTTTTCTTTCTTTTTTTTTTTTTTTGGTTTTTTTTGTTTTACTCTTGCTTGTGTTTCAGCAAAACCAAAATAATTTGCAACTCCCTGGATAGCTCAGGACAAGGACTAGGGTATAGAAAGTAAGGTAAAACTTAAGAGGATGGCTCCCCCCCAAAAAAAATGAGTAATCAAGATAAGTAATGTTTTACTGCAATAATTTTTAAAAAATGTAAAAGACCATAACAAAATATCAAATTATCAAAATATATAATATTGTTATAGATGTCAAAGATATTTATCTGCTGGTGATTGCTTCTTTTACTTTGCCTGTCCATTCTGTGCTTGTTCATCTTATGAATCTTGCTCATCCTTCTAGAAAAACCTCTTTCAGAGACCTGAAGATGGCAGCGGAGTAGGCAGATGCACAGACTCCCAGCTCACACCACCAAACTGGATTATAAACTAATTTATGAACAATCAGTGTGAAAAACCAAATCTGGACTACAGGAACAGGAGTGGAGGGTGAGGCTGGGCTCTCACTCCAAGGAAAAGAGCAGTAAATACTACTCACAGCCACTTGCCTGGCGACCAGGGAACAAGGTGTGTTGAAAGGGCCCGCTTGTCTTCCAAAAAGAAAGGAGAGAGAGACAGACGATGGTGAGGGGGAGAAAAATGTAGGTGACAACCTGAAAAGCTGACTCATTCAGTGCTGGAGGCAGCCGTAACTGGGGGAGGGGCTGATCCTTCCAAAAAGCAAAATACAAAAGTACTTCCAGGTCACAGAGGTACAGACATGTCTCCAGCTCCAATCAGAGCAACAAGACACAGCAGAAAACAACAAGTGGGGAGGAGGGGCAGTAACTCATGTCTCCATGGAGATCTAAGATCACCTCCCCATACTGAAGCTGAGAAAGCAACCCACCCCCAGAGAGATTAACTGGCAGAAGAGGACTTCAGAGCCTCTGGTCACACCCACTGCATTCCTGGATATGGTTTAAAATAAGCCCCCTGCTGAGATCAGCAAACAAGACAATCACCTGTTAAGAAAACAAACAAGCCCTGGCCGGTTGGCTCAGTGGTAGAGCGTCAGCCTGGCGTGCAGGAGTCACAGGTTCGATTCCCGGCCAGGGCACAAAGGAGAAGCACCCATCTGCTTCTCCACCCCTCCCCCTCTCCTTCCTCTCTGTCTCTCTCTTCCCCTCCTGCAGCCAAGGCACCATTGGAGCAAAGATGGCCCGCGTGCTGGGGATGGCTCCTTGGCTTCTGCCCCAGGTGCTAGAGTGGCTCTGGTCGCAACAGGCGACACCCCGGAGGGGCAGAGCATCGCCCTCTGGTGGGCAGAGCATTGCCCCTGGTGGGCGTGCCGGGTGGATCCTGGTCGGGCGCATGCGAGAGTCTGTTTGACTGTCTCTCCTTGTTTCCAGCTTCCAGCTTCAGAAAAATAAAAAAATAATAATAAAAAAAGAAAACAAACAAACCAAGAATTGAAAGAGGCCAATTCGAAAGTGGATTAAAAATAATAGCTGATGCCAACCCAAGAAGACCTAGAAATAACACAACTGAAAACTGGAGGCAGATAACACCAAGCCTAGACTCACCCAGCTCTACAAACAAAACACTCAAATAGATACAATGAGAAGAAAGAGAAGTGCAATCCAAATGAAACCACAAGAGAAACATCCAGGAAATGGAACTGAGTGATATGGAAATAACCAAACTTCCGGATGCAGAGTTCAAAATAATGATTGTAAGGATGCTTAGGGATCTTAGAACAACAATGGATGGTCATTATGAACACCTAAATAAAGAAATAGCAAGTATAAAAAAGGATATTAAAATATTAAAAAAAGAATCAGTCAGAGATGACAAATACAATATCAGAAATGAAGACCACAATGGAAGGAATTAAAAACAGGATGAATAGAGCTGAGGATTGAATCAGCGAGTTGGAGGACAACTGGAATAAAGGCATGAAAGCAGAGAAGAAAAAAGAAAAGAGACTCAAAAGGTTTGAGGAAACTCTTAGAGAGCTCTGTGACAACATAAAGAGAAATAACATCCACATTATAGGGGTTTCTGAAGAAGAGAAAGAACAATGGATAGAGACTTTGTTCAATCATATCATAGCTGAAAACTTCCTAAATTAATGCAAGAGAAACTCTCACAAGTTCAAGAAGCACAGAGAACTCCATTAAAGAGAAACACAAAAAAACCTACACCAAGACACATCATAATTAAAATACCAAAGCTAAGTGATAAAGAGAAAATATTAAAAGCTGTGAGAGGAAAAAAAGGCTATCATCTACAAAGGAGCCCCCATAAAAATGACATCAGACTTCTCAACAGAAACACTGGAGGCCAGAAGGGAATGGCAAGAAATATTCAAAGTAATGCAGAACAAGAACCTACAACTAAGACTACTTTATCCAGCAAGCCTATCATTTAAAATTGAAGGAGAAATAAAAAGTTTCCCAGACAAAAAAAAAACTCAAGGAATTCATTACAACCGCTGCAGGAAATGTTAAGGGGCATGGTGTAAACAGATCAAAGTGGGAAAAGAATATAGCAAAAGAGGAATACTGCTTTAAAGAATAAAATGGCAATAAACAACTACATATCAATAATAACCTTAAATGTAAATGGATTAAATGATCCAATCAAAAGACATAGGGTAGCTGCAAGGATAAGAAAACAGGACCCATACATATGCTGTCTACAAGAGACACACCTTAAAACAAAAGATGCACATAGGCTGAAGGTAAAAGGATGGAAAAAAATATTTCATGCAAATAGAAATAAAAAAAAAGGTGGGGTAGCAATACTTATATCAGACAAAATGGACTTTAAAACAAAGAATATGGTAAGAGATAAAGAAGGCCACTACATAATGATAAAGGGAGCAATCCAACAGGAAGATATAACTATTATAAATATCTACGCACCTAATATAGGAGCACCTAAATATATAAAGCAGACTTTGATGGATATAAAGAGTAAGATCAACAGCAACACTATAATAGTAGGGGATTTCAATACCCCACTAACATCACTAGATAGATCCTCAAGAAAGAAAATTAACAAAGAAACAGCAGACTTAAAGGACACACTAGATCAACTCGATTTAATAGATATCTTCAGAACCTTTCACCCTAAAGCAGCAGAATATACATTCTTTTCAAGAGCTCATGGTACATTCTCTAGGATATACCACATGTTAGGGCACAAAAGTGGTCTCAACAAATTTAAGAAGATTGAAATCATATCAAGCACTTTCTCCAATCACAATGGCATAAAACTAGAAATCAACCACAACAGAAAAGCTCAAAAATTCTCAAAAACATGGAAACTAAATAGCAGGTTGTTAAATAACAAATGGATTAAGAATGAGATCAAAGAAGAAATTAAAAAATTCCTAGAAACAAATGATAATGAGCATACAACAACTCAAAATTTGTGGGACACAGCAAAAGCAATCTTGCGAGGGAAGTTCATAGCACTACAGGCACACTTTAAGAAGCTAGAAAAAGCTCAAATAAACAACTGAACCCTGTATCTAAAAGAACTAGAAAACGAACAGCAAGTAAAGCCCAAATGTAGTAGAAGGAAGGAAATAATAAAGAGCAGAGCAGAAATAAATGACATAGAGACTAAAGAAATAATACAGAAGATCAATGAAACTAGGAGCTGGTTCTTTGGAAAGGTAAACAAGATTGATGAACCTTTAACTAGACTCACCAAGAAAAAGAGAGAGAGGATTCAAATAAATAAAATTAAAAATGAGAGGGAAGAAATAACAACTGACACAACACAAATACAAAATATTGTAAGAAAATATTATGAAGAACTGTATGCCAAAAAACTAGACAACCTAGATGAAATGGACAAATTCCTTGAAACATACAATCTTTCAAAAATTAATCTAGAAGAATCAGAAAACCTAAACAGACAGATTAAATCAAATGAGATCAAAACAGTTATCAAAAAACTCCCAACAAAGAAAAGTCCTGGGCCAGATGGCTTCACAAGTAAATTCTACCAAATATTCAAAGAACTAACTCCTATCCTTCTCAAGCTATTTCCAAAAATTCACGAGGAAGGTAGACTTCCAAGCTCCTTTTATAAGGCGAGCATAATTCTGATTCCAAAACCAGGCAAAGACAACACAAAGAAAAAAAACCATAGGCCTATATCCCTGATGAATATAGATGCTAAAATCCTCAACAAAATATTAGCAAACCGGATCCAATAATATACAGAAAAAATCATACACCATGATCAAGTGGGATTTACTCTGGGGAGGCAAGGCTGGTACAATATTAGCAAATCAGTCAATGTGATTCATCACATAAACAAAAGGAAGGAGAAAAACCACGTGATAATTTCAATAGATGCAGAAAAAGCATTTGATAAAATCCAGCACCCATTCATGATCAAAACTCTCAGCAAAGTGGGAATACAGGGAACATACTTCAACATGATAAAAGCCATCTATGACAAACCCACAGCCAACATCATACTCAATGGGCAAAAATTAAAAGAAATTCCCTTAAGATCAGAAACAGGCAGGGGTGCCCCCTTTCACCACTCTTATTCAACATAGTTCTGGAAGTCCTAGCCACAGCAATCAGACAAGAAGAAGAAATAAAAGGCATTCAAGATAGAAAAGAAGAAGTAAAGCTATCATTATTTGCAGATGATATGATATTGTATATAGAAAACCCTAAAGTCCCAGTCATAAAAACTACTGGACCTGATAAATGAATTCAGCAAAGTGGCAGGATATAAATTAATACTCAGAAATCAGAGGCATTTTTATACACCAACAATGAACAGTCAGAAAGAGAAATTAAGGAAACAATCCCCTTCACTATTACAACCAAAAAAATAAAGTATCTAGGAGTACATTTAACCAAGGAGATTAAAGACTTGTACTCGGAAAATATAAAACATTGATAAAAGAAATCAAGGAAGATACAAACAAGTGGAAACATATACCGTGCTCATGGTTAGGAAGAATAAACATCATTAAAATGTCTATATTACCCAAAGCAATTTATAAATTCAATGCAATACCAATTAAAATACCAATGACTTACTTCAAAGATATAGATCACATATTCCAAAAATTTATATGGAACCAAAAGAGAACACAAATAGCCTCAGCAATCTTAAAAAAGAAGAACAAAGGGGGAGGTATCAAACTTCCTGATATCAAGCTATACTACAAGGCCATTGTATTCTAAACAGCATGGTACTGGCATAAGTAAGGCACATAGATCAATGGAACAGAACGGAGAACCCAGAAATAAACCCACAGCTCTATGGACAACTGATATTTGACAAAGGAGGTAAGGGCATACAATGGAGTAAAGACAGCCTCTTCATCAAATGGTGTTGGGAAAATTGGACAGCAACCTGCAAAAAAATGAAACTAGACCAACAACTTATACCATTCACAAAAATAAACACAAAATGGATAAAAGACTCAAATGTAGGCCGTGAAACCATAAGCATCTTAGAAGAAAACATAGGCAGTAAGCTCTCCAACATCTCTCGCAGCAATATATTTGCTGATTTATCTCCACGAGCAAAGGAAATAAAAGACAGGATAAACAAATGGGACTATATCAAACTAAAAAACTTTTGCACAGCCAAAGACAATAAGAACAGAATAAAAAGACAAACTACACAATGGGAGAACATATTTGACAGTACGTCTGATAAGGGGTTAATAACCAAAATTTATAAAGAACTTGTAAAACTCAACACCAGAAGACAAACAGTCCAATCAAAAAATGGGCAAAAGAAATGAATAGACACTTCTCCAAAGAGGACATACAGATGGCCAATAGGCATATGAAAAAATGCTCAACATTACTAATCATTAGAGAAATGCAAATTAAAACCACAATGAGATATCATCTCACACCAGTCAGAATGGCGCTCATCAACAAAACAACACAGAATAAGTGCTGGCGAGGATGTGGAGAAAAGGGAACCCTCCTGCACTGCTGGTGGGAATGCAGACTGGTGCAGCCTCTGTGGAAAACAGTATGCAGATTCCTCAAAAAATTGAAAATCGAACTGCCTTTTGACCCAGCTATCCCACTTTTAGGAATATACCCCAAGGACACCATAGAACGGTTCCAGAAGGAGAAATGCACCCTCATGTTTATAGCAGTATTGTTCACAATAGAGAAGATCTAGAAACAGCCCAAGTGTCCGTCAGAGGACAAGTGGATTAAAAAGCTTTGGTACATATATACTATGGAATACTACTCAGCCATAAGAAATGATGACATTGGATCATTTAAAATAACATGGATGGACCTTGATAACATTATATGGAGTGAAATAAGTAAATCAGAAAAAACTAAGAAGTATATGATTCCATACATAGGTGGGACATAAAAATGAGACTCAGAGACATAGACAAGAGTGTGGGGTTACACTGTGGGGGGGAGGAGAGGGAGGGGGTTGGGGGAGGGGAGGGGCACAAAGAAAACCACTTAGAAGGTGACGGAAGACAATTGGACTTTGGGTGATGGGAATGCAGCATAATCAAATGTCAAAATAACCTAGAGATGTTTTCTCTGAACATATGTACCCTGATTTATCAATGGCACCCCATTAAAATTAATTAAGAAAAAAAAATAAGAAAAACCTCTTTTAGGCAGCTCTCTGATTTCTCTCTTTTCAGAAAGAATTGGGGACTCCTTCTTCTGAACTACCATGATACTTACTCATGCTTCTGTATTTGGACTTATCACTTATCTTTAATTGTGTGTTTATTTTTATACCAGCTGAGGTAGAATACTGTGGATTCCTTTTTTTTGTCTCTCTCAGGGTCATATGCTGATAGTACCCAACATTGTTATGGATTCTATGGTAAGCAGATTCCAAAGATTGTCCAATGCCCAATGATCTCTATGGCTCTGGTGTTATGCTCGTGATTAAGATACATTGTATGAGAGAGATAATAGGTCTCACCTCCTTGAGTAGGTTACTTTGTGAGACAAAGGTAGAGGAATTCTGTAGATGTAAGGTCCCAAATCTGTAGAATTTAATCAAAAGGGATATTATCTTAGATAGTCTTGATTTTTTTAGTGAAAATCCCTTGTCTTGAAAAGATGACATAAGCTTTCTCTGAGGTCAAAAACTATCCAACTAGCTTTGAAGAGCAAGTTGCCATGAGTTCTACAGCTGTAAGAAAATGAGTCCTGCCCAGAACCTGAATGAGCTCACAAGAGAAGCACCAACCTCCTATGAAACCACAGCCCCAGCAGACATCTTGATTGCACCCTAGCAGGACCCTGGACAGAGGAAAATGTTCCTCTGTGCTCAGACTCCTGACCCACAAAAACTGCCCTTTTGTGCATAATTTCTATGCAAAAATAGAAAACGAATACAGAGACTATTATAGTAACCCCCTAAATATATGCCCTCTATACAATTATCATTTATCTGTTATACCATACATAAATTACTTTTTCTGAAGAGCTATGGCCATTTTGTTCTCTGCTCAGAGAACTTCAACAGATCCCCATTTCCCATAGAATAAAAACTAAACTCTATATTCTGTATTCTCAACAATCTTTGTTGAACCTATCTTTCAAGACCTACGTGCTAAAATACCTGCTCTAGCCAAACAACCATTCCTTCTCCTGGAGCTTGCCATAGGTGATTTTTGCATCTATAATGGAAATTCTTCTTGCATTTAAAATCTTGTTATATACACTACATATGGGCCTCATATTTTATGACAAAGTCAACCTATTCTTTAAGTCTCCACACAATTGTTATTTTTGTTTTGATAATTGACTAGACACTTTCTCATTTTTAAAGGTAGCATAAGGGCTTATATTTAAGTTAAAAAACATGAGTGTCAGCACAAGATAATTTTATTACCTTCCAGCATTTTGTTCCATCATAGAAATACTTTCCACAAAGTTTATGTTGTATTTGACATAGAATTTTATACAAAAACTAATTTTTTTTATTTTTGTTGTAAATCTTTGCTAACTAACATAGCCAAGATTTACAGCAATTATTCCATAGTTGCTATAAGCATAATTATAATGTCTGGAAAATATTTTTTGAAAAATTGTGCCATATTTATTAAACCACTATGTCATAGGTAGAATTAGATTTATTTTAATTTACAGTCATTATAAATAACATTGCAATAAATGTTTGGTTGGCAAGAAATTATTTTTATTTAACTTATCTTTTTATTAAAGTAGATTCTTGGATGTGTACCTGTATCAAATGTATCATTTACAGTTTCTTTATCCTATTCCACACAGTCTAATATAATCTCTTTCTATATTTTAGCATATTGTTCTATTTTGGCATATTTCCTACTATCTATTTTTTATGTATGTGCTGTATATATTTATATCCTTTGGATGATTAATATCCACCCAATATATGACTATATAAAGTGTACAGTAATATCTGGAAGAGGTCCTAACTAGGCAGTTATGACATGAGACTAATGGTAAAAGGCTATGTCAGGGCCTTCCATCTGTGATACTTCTGTTTCATGCACCCTTGCTGAAAAATAAAGTCTTCCTAAGAGTTTCTGAGCTCTCAAGTTCCTTAGGTGCTCTTTCTTAAATTTAATCTCCTTGAGAATATTAAAGACATCATGCAAATTTTTTATTTCTACCTCCTCTAATATAAACCTTTTTCGTTCTACTTTGGGAAAGCCATGGCTGGCTGGTTGGGTCAGTGGTAGAACATCAGCCCAGTGTGTGGATGTCCCAAGTTTGATTCCCGGTCAGGGCACACAGAAGCGACCATCTGCTTCCCCACCCCCTCCCTGTCTCCCTTCTCTCTATCTCTCTCTTCCTCTCCTGTAGCCATGGCTTGGTTGAAGCAAGTTGGTCCTGGGCACTGAGGATGACTCTATGGCTTGCCTCAGGTGCTAAAACAGCTTCCAGCAATGGAGCTTCCAGATGGGCAGATCATCGCCCCATGACAAGCTTGCCTAGTGGACCCCAGTCAGGGCACATGCAAGTGTCTGTCTTTCTGTCTCCCTGCTTCTCATTTAAGAAAAAAAAATTTTTTTAAGGGAGTCACAGCTCTCACTAATCCTATAATCTACTATGGTGGAATGTCCCAGTGTGTATAAACTTCTATGACACCCCTCCCCAAAAGGGACACCTATTGGAGATGCTGAAAAACTGAATGCCTCTAATGATGAGGTGACAATCTTTTCTGAATGTCAGGTGGTTTTTAATTCTTCACTTTCAGCAGAATTGAAGAAGACCTAATCAAGTTGTCAGCTAATAGATTAAAATTAATTTATGATGCTGGATGATTGAGTTCTGGCATATATGTCTGAAGAAGATTAAAGAATTAAGTGACAGTGCTCCTTCCATTCCCATCCACTTATTTATGTGAACATGATTTCTCAGTGCTTACATCTATAAAAACCAAAAATAGGAGCAGAACTTATACAGTAACTATGTGATTCCAGCAGTAAGTAATCTTCATCCGTAGATATATGAGCTGCTGAAATAATAAAAAGACACTTATCTCATTAAGAGATGAATTTCAAATAAAATATTACTTTTATACTTAATAATTATTACTTAAATGTGAAATATAATATGTTGTTTTGATCAATGGTGTACTTATGACAATTACAATCACTTAATGTAGAAGACAATTTTAACACTTAGTCTTATAGTTACAAGACACATTTAAAAAATTATATCTTAATTTATATGCATGACTTATTGTACAAAAGTATGTTAAGTTGATAATAGAGTTTTTCTAAGTATAAAATACATTAAATCAGGATAAAATGTTTTGGATAAAATAGAATAAAAATACCAGTTTGAAGAGTAAAAAGAATATTGTTTTATTTAGCGTTATTTATATCTTTTGAATGAATAATGGCAAGTTTTTATTATTATGATATTTACATTTTATTAGAAAAACTTAAAGCATGATCTAACAGTTTTATTTTTAAGTGTTAATATTTCCACTATGCAGGAAATCACAGTTTTGAAAGTGTTTGAGTATATGTTGAAAATTATCAACTTCTAACTTAAAAGTATACAAACATGTATATAGTTTCACTAAATTATATTAGTGACACACAAAAACATTTTTAAGGATACTATGTAAGCTTTTATTATTAAACTTAAGGTTTTATCATAATTATTATCACCAAGTTGTATGAACAATAGACAACCTCACCTCACACTTGAGCTCCACTCTCGGCCTGTGATATTTCTCATCACTAAGATCTACTCCAAACCTTAGCCCACTCAAGTCTCCCAAATCATCCCTAACCTCCACCAAAATGAATGAGTTCAATGGTGTGTATTTATCAAAGCTGAGCAGCTTCAGTTCACATGGTCATTTTTCTCATTGAGAGCACAGAATATCCAAGTGAGTTCAAGTGAGGTCAAGGCAGCTACAAAGCCGAGCCTCTCTACAGCAGAGAATTGCCTCCTCACATAGTGTAACCACTGAACCCCCTTATCACCCCTGCTGCTCACAGTCATGGCTGTATCAGATACTATCGTCTCCGCTTCCCAGAATAATCTACATCCAGGAGAGAAAAATTACACTTCTGCTATCTTCTTTAATGTAATCTTTCATACTTCTAGCATGTTGGCTTACATATTACTCACCTCTCCAAAATATAATAATAAAGATGCAATTAAAAGTAGGTTATCCAGTTTTAAATTATAGTGATAGTTATGCTGAATTTTAAAAAATGCTTTAAAAATAATTATGTGACCCATTTCCACCTCACACACACATCTAGAATTTAACTTCTCTACCTTTGCAGCATAAAATAGGTACTAACACTTTCATAAAACACTTTGTGCTCATAAAACGTACCAGCAATGTCCAAAATATTGGGGATTCAAGACAAATAAAAACCAATACTTGCCTTAAAGGGCTCACAGTCTAGGGGAGATAAATGTAGACATTGTGAATTTCAATTGTAAATTGCAAAAAGTAAATGTATAAATTGTACTGCATAAGTATTTTAGTGAAGGAAATAATAAAAATCTCCTACTGCTGATTTTCTGTTCTTTCTACATAGTAGATTGTGCCAAGCATGTGACTAGTTTTCCAAACAGAACCCCAAACTAGATCTTGTTATCTACTGCAACTGAGGTTGAGAGAAAAACAAGTAATTTATTTTCCTGAGTGAGTATGGCATAAGATATAATAGATGCATGTAAAGTGCATGATATATCTGCTGGTACATTTGGAATAGTCCATCTTCATGGATTGGAATAATCAACATAGTTAAAATGGCCATATTACCTAAAACAATATACAAATTTAATGCACTTCCCATTAAAATCCCAATGTCATTTTTACACAAATAGAATAAAAAATTACCAGATTTGTATGGGACCATAAAAGACCCTGAAATACCAAAAGAAATCCTGAGAAAAAACAATGAAGCCGGAGGTATCATACTACCTGACTTCAAATTATACTATAGAGCCACGGTCATCAAAACAGCAGGATATTGGCAGAAAAACAGACATACAGACCAGTTGAATAGAATCAGCCCAGAAATCAAACCAGATATATTTGAACAAATTGTCTTTGACAAAGGAGCCAAAAACATACAATGGAGAAAAGAAAACTTCTTCAATAAATGGCACTGGTAAAATTGGAAAGCCATATGCAAAACAATGAAACTTGACTATAGTTTGTCCCCTTGCACAAAAATGAATTTAAAATGAATCTAAATATAAGATTTGAAACAATAAATTAAATAGAAGAAAACATAGGTACTAAACTCATGGACCTTGGCCATAGAGAACGATTTATGAATTTGACCCCAGGTAAGGTAAGTAAAGGCAAAAATAAATGAATGGGACTATATTAAAGTAAATTCTGTACAGCAAAAGAAACTGACAACAAAACAAAAAGGCAGCCAACCAAATGGGAGATGATATTCACAAACAACAGCTCTGATGAAGGGTTAATATCCAAAATACAAAGAACTCACAAAGCTCAGCAACAAACAATCAAACAATCCAATTTAAAAATGGGGAGAGGCCTGGCCATGTTCTGGCGTAGTGGATAAAGTGTCATCCTGGAATGCTGAGATCACTGGTTCAAAACCCTGGGCTTTCCCAGTCAAGGCACATATGGGAGTTGATGCTTCCTGCTCCTCCCCCTTCTCTCTCTCTCTCTCTCCCTCTCTCTCTCTCTCTCTCTCTCTCTCTCAAAATGAATAAATAAAATCTTTAAAAAATAAAATAAAATAAATAAAAATAAATGGGGAGAGGACCTGAACAGACACTTCTCCCAAAAAAACATACAAATGGCCAACAGATATATGAGAAGATGCTCATTGTCACTAGCTATTAGAGAAATGTAAACACTTCCCTCTTGGTGTTTCTGTACTTTCATTCTTCTTCCCTCCCCACCCTACCTTCAGTCTGTCCCCGACACTAGCCAACATGCTCTTTTTAAGCAGTGATTATGACTATATCACTCTTCTCTTAAAACTTCCAATGGCTTCCTATGCTACTTAGAATAAAGTCAAACACCTTCTAACTTGAATCTGAGTGACATGGCCCCTGCCTACTTCAGTCTCCCCTTGTGCTGTCATTGTTCTGCTCCAGAGACACTGCCACTTTTCAGCTTCTTCTGCACATGAAACGTTTCCTTCCCCAGGATGTTCGTCACAGTGCCACCTCTGCCTGAAAACCCCTTTGCCAGTGCTTTGCATGGCTGTTCCCTTCACTTTGGGGTTTAACCTTAAACCTAGTCTCAGAGAGGCACTTTCTGATTATCTTAACAAAGAAGGACCCTAGACATTTTTTTTATTGCATCCAATTGCCTCTTACTTCTTCATTCAATTTGTAAATACACATTTTTTTTGTTCATTTTCTATCTCCTCTACTGAAATGTGAGATAGGACCTAAAATTGTTTAGTTTATTCATCAAGGTATACCTAGAGCTTATCATAATGTTTGGCATTTGGTTGATACAGATCTTTGCTAAGTGAATAATAAAAAATAAATGTCTTAGGAATAAATGAAGGAGGCATAGTATATGGACTCTAAACATGTGAGAAGCAGGTAAACAAACTATGTCTCTTTAACCCACCTATAAAATAAGGACAAGAATGATTACCTTTCCTAAACTCATGACGATATAGTAAGTATTATATGAAAGAAATTGATATGAAAATCTGGAAAGTTAAGCATCAAATTGTTGCCTTTTGTTATTATTTAATGGTTATCATTTTATCACCTTCTCATTATCCTAGATAATATAAATTTGGAGTATTGATGATTAGATGTTACTAAATGTTGGTGTCCCTTTTGAAATTCTTGTGTACATATTGTAGCACAAGTGCATACACAGAAATTTCTGTGTTAATAAGAAAACTAAGCCAACATGTCTTCATGGGCTAAAAAGATTTTTTTTTAATTGTTCTGCTCCCTTTACTGCATAATCCAGACTTAATGTGGAGATCGAGGGTAATCGCTTAACTTTCGTGGGCCTCATTTCTCTCATCTGTAAAATGGACCCTGCCTCTTGGGGCCCTGCCTCTCTTAGTGCTCTGGAAAAGAACTAATTAATGAGAGCAATTACTAATTGTCGAGAATTAAGTTGGAAATGAGGGACAATCTGCGTGTCAAGGGCTATTACTTCCAATAAAAAACTAAGGTCACTAACTTACACCTTTCTCCTTTGAGACACTCAGCCAAATGGAGTTGGAGCATTTCTTGTAGAAGTTTCTATTAGATCCCTGCATTGACCTCACAATGTCCCTGGGGACTGGGGAAGAGAAATCAATCATTCACAATAATAGTGTCCTGCAAGGGCAGTAATATTTTTCAACCCACTGTTTTATGTAGTCCTTTCATAATCCACAGAGAATGCTTGGCAAGCAACAGTCAAAATAAAAAGTGTTCTATATTTGGTGACTTTTTGTGTGTGTGATCACTGCATCTCAATATTATTGTGACTGTGAGCTGGCGTTCCCAGGGCCCTGTGAATTGTCTGGGCCCCAACAAAGTTCAGGGGTTACCCTGCTTTCAGGCAGCTTCTGTCTCTCTGAGGCCCAATTTATCCTCTGGACTGACCACTTGACACGTATCACTGCCCCACTCAAAAGCCCTCAGTGCCAGTTAGCTTTGCAGACGAGCAAGCCAACCAGTCTCCTCAGGTGGCACCCAAGGCTCTCCTCCAGTTGACGCGGCTCAGCTCTGAAGCTCCGTCAGACCCACACCGTCGCCCAAAGCACCTGATGTCATTTCCTCCTGCTTCGCGCCACGTTGTTGTCGTGTGTGCTGATATTTCTGAGCATCTCATGTCTAGCTAAACACAACCCTTTCTTTCATGACCTGTGGCAAGCTGACATTTCCTGCTCTCCTGGACCAGACGTCCCTCTAGTCATTCATTACTGAGCACCTACCCTGTACCAGGGCTTGGGCACAGGAGACGTAGAGAACATTGACATATTTCTAAACTCATGAATTTTATAGATAGTGCTAAAAAAAATACTCAATAAACAAAAGAATATTATATCTTGAGGTGGATAAATACTATGAAGATCATTACTATCTTCAGAATCATGGTTGGGAATTCAAGTATGTGGAGGGCCAGGTTTTACGTTATACGCAGGTTTTTGACTGCCAGGGTGGCCACCCCTAATCCGTGCATAGTTGAAAGGTCAACATTAGACATTTGACTCGATCTAGCATCTAGCAGCAATAGGAGAGCAGGGGCAGAGCAGAGGATGATGAGTTGGGGGAGGTATGTTAAGTATGGTGGCCACTGAGGGCCTGTCTGCAACAGGTAATAATTGAGTGAAGACCTGAATGAACTAAAGAAAAAAAAAGTCCATGTGTGTCTGGTGGCAGGGAAGTGGGAGGGAATGGGGGGGCAGTCTTAGGGAAGGAGTGTCAGGAAAAGAAAAAAATAAGGAAAAGAGCCTGGCTTGTTTGAAGATAAGCTTGGTGGCTCAGAAGCTCTGAGCACTTCCGGATGAGTGAACCAGAGGAAGGAAATTGAGGAGAGATAATCGTGAGGAGGGAAACAGTTTGTACCTAATAGATGCTTTCTTCTGGAGGTGAGAAGCTACCAGGGTGTCTGGAGAGGAGAGGTGACATCTTTTGACATAGTATTTTAACAGGCTCACTGATGCTTGCTTCTCTAGTCGGTGAGACTTTAGTGCTCTGCTAGCTGGGTGCTAGGTGCTACCTCTCTGCACTACAGTTGGGAAAGGACTTCTCCATAGAAAACTTGGGCCGTGTTCAAGTTTACCCCGTGTGTCTCCCCCTCTGCCCTACGCTGCCCATTCCCCAGTACTTCATACACTTTAACTGGTTTTCATGTTCTTTCCAGCAAGAGGGCAGGTCCAGTACCAATTAAAAAGAAGCTCCAAAATGATTTGCTTTTGAAAAAAATGTCTTTATGATTAAACTGCTTATAAATATTTTGCTGTCTATTTTTAAAAGGAACAAGAAATGTTGGAAAGAAAATGTTTAAATTGCTCCAGTAATCTAAAAAAACTATAATCCCCAAAGAAGTCTGTAAAAATCCTTAATTAAGGACTCATTTGTCCTTCCTGTCTATAGTGCAGAGAGGTAGGTACATCTACTCACTTATTGGACTTATACATTTCTAGAGTGTCTTACTGTGTGCGATGCCTGTTCCAGGAACATTCTCCCCCGATCTTTCTTATTTAGGGTTGACACTGAACTGATTTGCAGATGGCACCCCCTCTGGTGGGCACGTTGCCCTCTTCTCTTGTTGGGGTCATCATTGTTCACCTTGTTACTATTATTGCTTTCCAATGGAGTATTTTAGAATACATTTTTATTGGAAAGGGACAAGCTACTACATGCTAGATAAAGTTAAATGTTGAATGCTACCAATTAACTCAGTTAATGTCAGCATCAACTCAGTTACTAATTGCACTACCCACTCTTTCTACTCACCCACATATACATAATGTATTCTGTCTTCATTTCATTTGGTTTCAGCTTCCTTCCCTAATCTATTTACTATTATTCTTTCTTCAAGGCTCAAAGCATGCCCTAACTCCATCAAAAAGACTTGCTAATTATTAATATTTCCTAGAATGTATACTTGCTTTTTATGATATAGAGTTTTTTCCTTGGGGACATACTCTACTGGGAATTGGTTATCAGATGACTTGACATTTAGCCACTACCCTTACGAGCTCTGTGTTTCATATTTTTATATCTCTCACAATCTGAACGCTAAGAATTATCAGTATGTATTTAATGAATTGATTAATATTGTTATTTGTAACTCCATGGATCAATTGCTTGTGGAAAGTTTAGGAATGGTTTTAAAAAGGAAGAAAACATTTGGAAACTGAAGGCAAAAGATACCAACCAACAATTCACAGGAGATATAAGTAAATACCTTTGCAATAAAACTTGAAAAATTATTTAGCTTTAATAGTAATCAAAGAATTGCAAATTAAAATGGCAATGAGATAGGTATTTTTGATTTTAAAAACTGTCAAATATATTTTTAATTAATAATATTCAGTGTTGAAGATACTATGGTAAAAAAAGAAGATTCTTTTATTACTAGAGGGAGTAAAAATTAGCTCAACCTTTCTGAAAGTCAATTAGCAATATATGTGATGTGCTTAAAACAAATCATAATTTTTTATTCTGTACCTAGGAATCTACTTTATGGGACTAATCAGAGATTTGACAAAAAAATGTGTAATAAAGATGTTCTTCATAGTATTACTCATAATAGCTCATGAAAAAAGCAAATATCAACCAATAAGAAAGAAGATAAATAATAGTAGATATAAGGTAATTTTTATATTGTTATAAAAAATGATGTTTTCAAAGAATATTTAATGGTATGCAATATCACATATAATGAAAAGTTAGGCTATGCATCTGTACATAGAAATTGTAACAATTTTGTTAAAAGTCTAATCATACATAGAGAAATTTTTTAAAAATGGAACAAAATTAGATGGACTAAATAAAAATAATGAGATTATCTTTTTAAATCCAAATATATAAGTAATCATAATAAATGAAAATGGATGAAATATCTTATTTTTTCTGAATGAGTGTCTATTGTGATTATCTCCTTCCATTATATTAAGTTGTTATTTACTATTCTTCAAGTGCCTACCCGAGAAATTACAACTCACATTCTTGACCTTAACATAATAACCTTTAATGTCTCTAGACAATGTAGGTAATAACACTTTAACTCTGCTTTATGGGCTGCTATAATATTTTGGGCATACTTCAGTATGCACTGGGGAAAATATATGCATATATATGTAAATGAGTTTGTTATAATTTTTCCTGATAGAGAATGTGGAGTACTAAGTTTACAAATAAAAATAAAATATACAATTCTCTTATAAATTCCATATAGTCAATTGATTCTCACAGTGTGCTTACATTAAACTTTCTCAAACTCTTCTATCCTTAGTAAAACTATGGCTGAGTTTGATGAATAAGTATAGTTATGACATGAATGGGCTCATATCTCAGTTATATTAACATGCATGACAAAAACGAAATAAAGATAACAAAGATAAATGTCAGAGCTTGACACACTGGCATGAGCAACTTCTTTGCTAAATTGGATAACAGTTAATCTGCATAATTAACATTTTTGTTGCTTTTTAGACAATCAACTAAAACAATAAATCAAGCCTTGAGTTGTAGTATTTGCCAATTTTTATAGTTTAAATACGGGATAACCAAATCCAAATTACAACATGACACCACTGATTGAGTGTTGGAAAAAAATGTGCATTAGTATACCATTATGTAGTATTTCCATCTTGCATATATAATAGACATCATCTCAGGAGCATAGACAGAATAAAATGTGTCAAAATAATTAGGGAGTAATGAATGTTAAGTATTTATTGCATTTATTTTTACTACAATTTATTTTATTTGGAGTGTTTTATAATTTAATTTTTAATAAGGGTTAAAATAATGTGTTTAACAACCAACTTTCAGAATTAGTGAAAATTTATCAGTAAACTTTTGCAAGCCAGTGTTAGTTGACTCCAGCACACCACCGGATTCTATATTTTAATTTCTCAAGATATTGTTATCATTTTAAACAGTTATGCTTTCCACATATTTACCTTTGGATGATTTTTGTTCCTGCATTATTGTGATTATTATTAAAATTATTTCCTCTCTTCTTGCAGTGCTCCCTTTAGTATTTATTTTAGTGAGGTCTTCTAGAAACCAATTTCTGAAGTTTTTCTCCTGTGGTAGGCAGAATAATGGTCCCCAAACACGTTCCAGCCTCAGTGCTCAGAACCTGTTGAATATGTTACAATAGGGTACTTTGAATGACAAAAGGGACTTTGCCAATTTAAATAAGGTTATATACTTTAAAATGAAAAGATTATCCCAGATTCTCCAGAGTGTCCAATCTAATCACTTGCATCTTTAGAATTAAAAAATCCTTTCCAACCTCAGGGAACAAAAGGAATGGCAATGTGAACAGGACTTGGCCCTTCACTGCTGATTGGGAAGATGAAGAAAAAGAGCCACAAACCAAGAAATGTAGGTGGCCTTGAGAAGCTTGAAAAGTCAAGGAAATAAATTAATCCATAAAGTCTCCAGAATGAAACTCAAGCCCTGTCAATTACTTTGGTTGTAGTCCAGTAAGACTGGTATTGGACTTCTGATCTATACATCTGTAAGGTTATGAATTTATATTGTTTATGCCACTAGGTTGGTGGGAATTTGTAATGGCAGCCATGGAATACTAAGACACTTTGAAATACTTTCACTTCACTTTCAAGTTTGGATGTTTTTGGTGGCAGTTGGATTCCAGGTTGGCAATGATTTTCTTTCAGCAGTTGAAAAGTTATTCCATTATTTTCTGGTTTTATCATTTCTGTGTAAAAGTCAGCCGTATATATTTACCTCTATAGCTCTTCTTTGGAAAATGATGTGTCTTTTGTTCTCTAGCTTTTAGATTTTTCTTTGTTTTCTTTTAAAACAATTTTAGGATGATGTGACTAGATATATCTATTTTTACATTTATACTGTTTTGCTTTTCATAAGCCCTTTAAATCTGTTACTTCGTATCTCATATTATTTTTAAAAAAACATCAGTATCTATCCAAACCTTTTTGCCCTATATTTTCTCTTTCTCTCCCCTACTCTGAAACTCTTTACAAGTTTGTTAGACATTTTTATTATATTCTAGATGTCTATTATGCGCTTTTTTTGGTATTTTGCATTTCTCTCTATACCACAAACTGGTATTTCCTACTAATCTATCTTCCCATTCTCTAATTGTGTCTCTTACCGTGTTTAATCTTTTATTTAAAAATATCTGCTGATCTCTTGCCTTGGCTAGGTGGCTCAGTGGATAAAGCATTGTTTCTGTGCACTGAGGGCATGTGTTTGATACCCGGTCAGGGCACATAAGCGAAGCAATCAATGAATACACAACTAAGTGGAACAAGGAGTTTATACTTCTCTCTCTCTCTTTCTAAAATCAATAAATAATTTTTAAAGAATCTCCTGATCTCTTGATATATGCTATTTTTTTAGTACTAGGATTTCCATTTATTTTTTTTGATATATTTAAGATTAATGTCAATATTATCTTTTCTCTTTCTCTCTCTCTTTCCCCCTCTCTCTTTCTTTCTTTTTTAAGTGAGAGGAAGGGAGATAGTGAGACAGACTCCCACATGTGCCCCAACTGGAATACACCCGGCAACCCCCATCTGGGGCCAATGTTCAAATCAATTAAGCTATTTTTAGCACCTGAGGCCAATGTTCTAACCCATCAAGCCACTGGCTACAAGAGGAGAAGAGGAAGAAAAGGGGAGAGAAGCAAATGGTCACTTCTCTTGTGTGCCCTTACCAGGAATGGAACCCCAGACATCTGTGACAATACTCTATCCACTGAGCCAACCAGCCAGGGCCTTATCTTTCTTCCTAGTTTGAACACAATAATTGTAGTTATTTAAGGTTTTTTTTAATAACTCTAAAAATTTTTTTACCTTAGGGCTTTTTTCTATTTTCTCTGTTTCTTCTGCTTTTGATCATTTGATTGTTTTATTGAATTTATTTAATTGAATGCTTGATATTGCTTATAAACAATATTTTAAATTCTGAAAATGTTATCTTTCAGATAATTTATTTTTATTTTGGCCAGTAGCTAGAATTTTATCATATTACCATAATCAGTCAAGGTCACTTTGTAATCATTTGCCTCTGCCCCCAAGGTATAGCTCTTCCTGGCTTGCAAAATATCTTGGACTGTTCCTGGGTTTCTCTTCCTTTATTGCTCTGAATTTCCATTGTTGACATCCAGACACTACAAAACTGCTTACTTTTTCTTTTTTATTTAGCTTTTCAGTCTTTTTGGAATATCTTCTTGATATTCCTACCCCTGTCTCACAAATCTTGATTGCCTTGGTTATTTTTATCTTTAAACAACGGTTCCCTTTTTTCTTTTTCTTTTATCATTCTGGGGAGAAATTCAGCCTAATACCAGACATTTCATTAAACCTAAAAGCAAAGTTGATTAATGGAATATACTTTATTTCTTTATGTACTAAAAATTTAACTTAATACTCTCAAATGGTAGATGCTCAATGTGAACTGTTATAGATTGACTTCATAAATAAACTAATAGAAATTATTCTTAAGTTCAATAAAGAACTGGGTATTTTTACTAATTTACATCATACATCCTAATCATTGGAACTGCATTTACGAGGTTGTGTTTAGATTTTTTTTACCAACTGTTTATACTATTGAACACACAAAAAAAATATTATGGTGCATATTCAACATATTATTGAAAATTTTGTTTATTATAATAGTATTGTTCTTTTTAGGACAATACTAAGAAAACATAGTTCTTTTACTTGTTCTTTGCCATATTGGTGTGTTTGCTTTGATTCTAAATACACTGTGTTGGGTGACTCAAATGGTGTGTGTGTGTGTGTGTGTGTGTGTGTGTGTGTGTGTGTGTGTGTTCCTATTTGGTTGAGAGAAGACTTAGAAGAAAGTTTGTGGTCAATCTGTAAGTCTTCATGATATATGATGTAGCCTTATCCCTCACTGTATTTTATGTTCCTGACTTTTTTTATACTACACCTACTTTGAACATTTTAGTTTATTTTATGTGTTTTTCATTGCTAGCTCAGGTGGCTGTTTTGGAATAAGATAGAGAAGACAGGTAAACTACTTGAATTTTTATACGAAGTTGTTTACTACAACATATATTCTTTCCCAAAACTCTGCTTGGCCACATTCACATGGGAAAAAAGGCTTTGGTAAATATAACATATACATCTATAACACATATTTTATACTTCAAACAGAGTTGCAGGTTTCTTTTAGTCAGTATCTAATAGATAGTGCAAATATTAACTCCTCCACTTCTTTAATAAGTAAGAAAACCAAGGTTCAGAATCAATTAGATAGCATGTGAATAAGTTAGAATTCAACTCAAATATTTTGATTCCAATACTGTATAAGTAGGAAATAATAAACGGAAGTGTTTTGCCTCTAAAATACATGACAAGACCTTGGTTACTTATTCATGTTGTGTTTTTCCTTTGCTTATGTTTCTTCAATTAACCAGTACAAATATTTTCTTAAGTATGATAATACAATTTTATTTTAGCTTCATACTTACAAATCCTTTCTTTGCTTATCACCACACTTTCTGTAAAATAAGAGGCCTTTAATTTGCCTTTCATACATTTCTGCTTAAAGGTACACCTTCAAATGGATCAAACTTAATTGCATTGTGGCCCTTAGCTAGCGCAAATTCCTCAATCAATTCACCTCAGACTCATCTTCTTTCAAGACTAAACAACCCCATTTTTCTTAATCTCTTCTCATATGTTCAGTAATCCCTTCCATTCCATTTATCATTTCTGTTGCCCTATGCTCTCTCCAATTTAGCTATAATGTTCTTCAAATAAGGTCCTCTATCAGATGGGCACATGCTTAAAACGTCCTCTTCTACACTCATATTAGCCCAACTGAGAAGCTGTCCTGATAATTTCAGCATGCATAATTATTATGAGCCTCAAATCTGTGGAATGTTAAATGCAGTATTCTAAAGAGGTAAGAACAAATGACATTTCTTTGTGTTAATATTTTGAGACAACATAGTACTTTGCCTAATTTAAAAAAAAAAAAAAAAAAAAAGGTGAGTCTTCAAATTCCAAGAAAGTAAGTGCACTGCCTGCAATACAGAATTTTTAATATTCATATTAAAGAGCTACTTTGCATTCTCAGGAGATAATATCATAATGGTAAATAATTAAATATGGTTTCTTTTTCCAAAATACCCAATGACTCTTTTCAAGAGGTTATCTATCATTATCAAAGCAATGAGTCTGATGTGAATTCAGGGTATTTGTAATAATGGACCAAATTCCTCATAAGATGATCTTTGCTTAAAATATTAAATAAACAAACAAACAAAAAAGCAAATGCTATCTAAAGAAGTTAGTCTGCAGTTCTCTGAGGCATAGCTCTAAAAGGAAAAAAAAACACTGGTGTAAGAAACATCAATTACAAAAGCCCCTGAGTGATAAACAGCAACTTCCATGCAAGGAGTAATTACTGTCTCCCGGAGCTGACCCAGAGAATCTCTGTAGGGAGTGAATGTAATAGTGTAGTTGGAGCCATATGCCATGGGCATCTCTATGCACTGATGGAAAAGACTCATTGGGGAATGAGTTGGAAGAAGCCTTGCGTGTTTACGCCAAAACAATCTTGCCATTCTGTAATAAAGAGCTCAAATCCTGTATTCAGATTCTGAAGGTAAAGACAGCATGGCAAGGCCAGAAGGTGGGCAAAGCAGTTCACTGGTTAGATCTTGAGAATAAGCACTCAACTGAGGCAGGCATGGAGAGCATAGCTGAGCAGTCTACAAGGCTTGGATTATTTGTTGCCAACAGTGCTGAGCATTTCAAATGCATTTGGCAGTTCCAACTTGGAAGTCAAGAGATTAACGATCTCTGTATTGTTTAGTGGCAAGTGTTATAGCACCAGTTTTGCTAGTTTAGGGGAAAATGATAATTAGTTGGCCCTGGTAACTGAAAATTGTAGGCATATTCTGGATCAGATGTAGATGGATCCACAGGAAATCGGTGGCTTCCTTAGCACTCATCCATCTCTTAACTGTGCTTTCTTCTCTACTGGTTCCATTGTCAGGCAGAGTCTTCTCTCATAACGGCAAAAAAGCGGCCAGCAGCTCCCAGGTTGATTTATAATTTATTCTCTCAGCAATCTCAGTAGAAAGAGTGTGTTTCTTTCCCAATGTTTTTTTTAAAATGTTCAAAGTGAGTCTTGCTGACTTAGATTGGCCTGGCTTGGATTATATCTCCATCCCTCGACCAGTCACCAGGCCCAGGGAAATGTAATTGCCTGATTCATCAGGCAGGGGTTTCCTCTTAAGAGTCAGATTTCTGTCATGGGAGCTAAGCACAAGATTAGCCATCCCCTCCAAAAAATCGTATGTTCTAACAGGGGCTGATTGGTGTTTCTCCAAAGGAAAATCATGGTGCAGATACCAGAAGAAGAAACTAATTTTAAAAATTATAATAAAGTTTAGTATTTAATTCGCCATAGAATTAAAGGAAAAAGAGCTACTATGGAAGACTGCATGGGACTATAAAAGGCAGACACATTTAAATCCTTATACATATATCTGAACAGTGCAACTGCCACCAGAGATGTTTAAAATGTCATCAAGGACACAAATACCAAAGGATGTCCTTGGTCATTTAAGGTTAGTTTGATATCAACCAACAGATGTAGAGTCTATTACCCAAAAGCCCTAGAAATCACTCATGTTTTTTGTTTGTTTGCTCATTTGTTTTTTTGTAAGAGATAGGGACACTGAACTAAGTGCTTTATAAACATTAGTCCATCTAATCATTAAAACAGTCCAAGGAAGTAGTAAATATTGATAGCTATTTATACTTGGCCCCATAAGGTTAAATACTTGCTTTTGGTTCTATAGCTACTGATGGCAAACCTGGGATTAATGTACAGATTTCTTGATCTTTTTTCTACATAATTACTAATCCCATCACTCTGAGTTAACAGTACCATTTGAAAAGCATAGAAAATAAGTTCTAGTTTTATTGTCAAATAGAAAGCTCTTTTGCAATCACTGTCTACAACATTCTAAACCCTTGCGTTTTCGTAGTTGCTAGCCCTTATACAGTCCTGGAAGAGAACTGAGAGTTTATTCAGAGCTGCATAGATTTAGGTTTTATACTGGTTGGCAGTCATTTCTGCAGTGTGACATGTAGTAGTGGGTATGGTCAAAGCTGCCAGATAGTGTGACATCTAAACCCATTCTTACCACCCTCTAGCTGAATCAATTTGAATAAGGATTCTTTAAGGTCTCTGTTTTCAATTTTCCCAAATATGATGGTATTTTTACCTACTTTTGATAGCAATTTTTAGGATTAAATGAATTATACATTAAAATTCTTTAGAACAGTTCTCTGTATACAAAATGGGCTCAACGTGTTTAGCTTTATTTTTATTGTTGTTGCAGCTGTTATTGATGTTGAAAGTAACCCCTTATAACATAATTACCAAGAACCAAATGAATCAGGAAGCACAGCCTATATGTTCTGGCTAATAAAAAGATGAATATAAAGCAATTGTTTTTCTGTGATTTTGAAAGCACTAGTGGAGCCTGAAATATACAAAGCCAAATATAAACATGGGGAGTTGATGACTACAGTTTTTTTCTCTAGTCATCAAGAATGGATTCTCAGCAGGAAAAGAAGTTGAACAAGAATATGAACAAAAAATCAACAATTCAAATGGTATTAACTCTATTAATTTGTCTACCAAACTTCCTGAAACTTTGTAATTCACATTTGCTCAGTTGGGATCATCATATAGCTTCCTGGTCACTTGTGGAAGCTTAAATAAAATTTGTGATAGTTTCTGATATATAATATATATAGGAGTGTACAACATGATGTAGATGTTAACTGGAATCCTCATGAATGCAAGATTCTGTCTGAACTTTATGACCTTAAATTGTGTTCGTTCTACTAACTCTGTCTTTCAAAATTAATATTATTTTCTAGGTAAGAAAACTAAAGTTCAAAAAGATTATAACGTATTAAAACAAATTTTTAAAAGCTCTGAAGTACATCATTTTTTACCCCTCTATTACAAGTTCTAGTGTTTTCTTTATTTTGGCTGCACCTTTGGCTGGTCTGGGTGCTTTACAGGTAGATGAGCCAAATCCTTACCCTTGAACATTGCCATAAATTCCACATGTATCTTTTGCCAACACTAACCCATGCCATAGAGTTAGCCAGGTCCTAGGACTTTTTCTTTTTTTTTTAGAAAATTAACTTTAACAGGGTGACATTGACAATAAGAGTACATAGGTTTCAAGAAAACATTTCTATAGCATTTGACTGTTGATTCTGTTGTATACCCATCACCCAAAGTTAAATCATTCTCCATCACCTTATATTTGTCCCTCTTTACACCCATATCCTCACCTCCTTCCCCGCTATCCCCTCCCCCTGGTAATCACTTCATTTTTATTTATGTCCATGAGTCTCAATTTTATATACCACCTATGTGTGAAATCATATAGTTTTTAACTTTTTCTGATTTACTTATTTCAATCAGTATAATGTTCTCAAGGTCCATTAATGTTGTAGTGAATGACAATATGCCATCTTTTCTTATAGCTAAGGAGTATTCCATTGTGTATATGTACTACATCTTCTTTCTCCAATTCTCTATGGAGAGACATTTTGGTTGTTTCCATGTCTTGGCCACTGTGAATATGAATAATGCTGCGATGAACATGGGGATGCATGTGTCTTTATGTACCAATGTTTTTGAGTCTTAGGGATAGATACATAGTAGAGGGATTTTTGAGTTATATGGTAATTCTATTCTTAATTTTTTGAGGAACCACCATACTTTCTTCCGTAATGGTTGTACTACTTTACATTCCCACCAACAGTGGATGAGGGTTCCTTTTTCTCCGCAGCCTCTCTAACACTTGTTATTACCTGTATTGTTGATAATATCCAATCTAACAGGTGTGAGGTGGTACCTCATTGTAGTTTTGATTTGTATTTCTCAAATAGCTAGCGACGATGAGCATCTTTTCATATATCTGTTGGACATTTGTATGTCCTCTTGGGAGAAGTGTCTGTTCAGGTGCTCTCCCCATTTTTTAATTGGATTGTTTGCTTGTTTGTTGCTGACTTTGTGAGTTCTTTATATATTTTGGATATTAACCCCTTATTGGAGCTGCTTGTTTGCAAATATCCCCCATTTAGTTGGCTTTCTATTTGTTTTGTTGTCAGTTTCTGTTGCTGTGCAGAAGCTTTTAAGTTTGAAATAGTCTCATTCATTTATTTTTGCCTTTACTTCCCTTGCCTGGAGTCAAATTCATAAATCATTCTCTATGGCCAAGGTCCATGAGTGTAGTACCTATGTTTTCTTCTATGTAATTTATTGTTTCAGATATTATATTTTTGTCTTTGATCTATTTTGAATTAATTTTTGTGCATTGGGACAAACTGTAGTCAGGTTTCATTCTTTTGCATGTGGCTTTCCAATTTTCCTCGCACCATTTATTGAAAAGGTTTTCTTTTCTCCATTGTGTGTTTTTGGCTCCTTTGTTGAAGATGATATGTCAATATATATGTGGTTTTATTTTTGGGATCTGGATTCTGTTCCATAGGTCTGTATGTCTGTTTCTTTCTGCCAACACCAGGCTGTTTTGATTACCATAGCGCTGACTATAATTTGAAGTTAAGTAGTATGATACCTCTGGTTTCATTATTTTTCCTCAGGATTGCTTTGGCTATTCAGGACGTTTTATGACTCCATACAAACCTGGTGATTTTTTGTTCTATTTCTTTAAAAAATGACATTGGGATTTTAATGGGGAGTGCATAAATTTGTATATTGCTTTGGGTAATATGGCCATTTTAACTATGTTGATTCTTCCAATTCATGAACATGGAATATTTTTCTATTTCATTGTGTCTTTTTCAATTTCTTTCAATAATGTTTTGTAGTTTTCAGTATATAGGTCCTTTACATCCTTTGTTAAGTTTATTCCTAAGTATTGTATTTTTTTGTTGCAATTGTAAAATGAAATTTTTTTAGTTCATTTTCCAAAATTTCATCATTGGTGTATAGAACAGCAATAGACTTTTGTATATTGATTTTGTATCCTGTGACTTTACTGTATTGGTTTATTGTTTCTAATAGGTTTGTTTTTTTTGTTTTTTTTCATTTTTCTGAAGCTGGAAATGGGGAGGCAGTCAGACAGACCCCCACATACACCCAACCGGGATTCACCCGGCACGCCCACCAGGGGGCGATGCTCTGCCCCTCTGGGGCGTCGCTCCGTTGCATCCAGAGCCGTTCTAGCGCCTGAGGCAGAGGCCACAGAGCCATCCTCAGCACTCGGGCCATCTTTGCTCCAATGGAGCCTCGGCTGCGGGAGGGGAAGAGAGAGACAGAGAAGAAGGAGAGGGGGAGGGGTGGAGAAGCAGATGAGCGCTTTTCCTGTGTGCCCTGGCCAGGAATCGAACCCAGGACTCCTGCATGCCAGGCCAACACTCTACTGCTGAGCCAACCAGCCAGGGCCTCTAATAGTTTTTTGGTGGAGTCTTTGGGATTTTATATATACAGGATCATGTCATCTGAAAAAAGTGATACTTTTACTTCTTTCTTTATATGGATGCCTTTTATTTCTTTCTCTTGCCTAATCTCTCTGGTTAAAATTTCCAGAACTATGTTGAATAAGAGTAGAGAGAATGAGCAACCTTGTCTCATTCCTGATTTTACAGAAAAAGCCTTCATTTTTTTCACCATTTAGTGTGATATTAGCTGATGGTTTGCAATCAGCTAATTACTCTATTATTATGTTGAGGTACTTTCCTTCTATTTCTATTTTATTGAGTGTTTTAAACATAAAGGGATGTTGTATTTTATCGAATGACTTTTGCCTCTATTGATAGGATTATATAATTTTTGTTCTTTGTTTAGTTGATGCGCTGTATTACGTTGATCGATTTCTGTATGTTGGACCATCCATCCTTGTGCTCCTGGAATGAATCCCACTTGATCATGATGTATTATATTTTTAATGTGTTGTTGTATTCAATTTGCTAGTATTTTGTTTAGGATTTTGCATCTGTATCCATTAGAGATATTGGTCTGTAGTTTTATTTTTTTGTGTGTTATCTTTGCCAGGTTTGGTATCAAGGTTATCATAAAATGTGTTAAGGAGTATTTCTTCTTCTATTTTTGGAAGATTTTGAACCAGGTCATATGATCTAAGTGGCAGGATGGCTTACATGAAACTTGAGGTAACTACAGAGACCTCTTCTGCTTTTGAGTTTCACTTGGATATGTCTGCTTTGTGGATCATCCAGGATATGATTGGAGCAATTTTCCCAAGTGTGTATTTATTCGCTGTCTCCAGAACTTGAAGGTACCTGTGAGATGCTGTCCTTCCTTCATCACTGGTAGGAAATATAATCATCTTTCTTTTAGTTTGGAAAGTATATTACAGGATGGCCCAAACCACTGGAATCATAAAATTTCCATGGATGAATCAGTTTTCTGAATCTTCATCATTGTATCTCCTGTTTTCTCAGTCACGTGTCTTCCTGCGGCCTCTAATATACTTGCCATTTCTTGATCATCATACCAATCAGCATGATGTCATTGTCTAATGGACATGTGTGATATTCTAAGGCATATCTAGATGGTTTAGCTTTCTTCATTCTATATTTTTAAAGAAAGTAGGGGAGTTCTTACATAGTCCTTGGCAAGATTATAAATACATACTACTATTTCTTTTATGTGAATGTAAACTGTTTTTTGTTCCGTCCTTTTGATAAAGATAAAAAAAAAAATCATTCACCAGATCAATGGCTGAATACCATGTACTTGAAGCTATTTTTATCTGTTTTTGCAACTAAACCACATCTGGTATTATATCTGCAACTGTGATACTGCTCAGTCGAGTTGGCATTCACGTACTATTATCTTTCAGAGTCTGTCTCACTATTTTTTTTTTAATTCAGTGAAGGAGAGGGGTGGCAGAGAGACAAACTCTCACATATGCCCTGACCAGGACCCACCCAGCAAGTCCACTAGGGGTAATACTCTGCCCATCTGATATGTTGCTCCATTGCTCAGCAACCAAGTTCTTGTTAGTGCCTGAGGCAGAGGCCATGGAGCCATTCTCAGCATTCAGGGCCAACTTGCTTCAATTGAGCCATGGCTGCAGGAGAAGAGAGAGAGAGAGAGAGAGAGAGAAGTGAGAGGGGGAGATGTGGAGAAACAGATGAGCACTTCTCTTGTGTGCCCTAACCGGGAATCGAACCTGGGACATCCACATGCTGAGACAATGCTCTACCACTGAGCCAAACGGCCAAGTGTCTCATCTAACTTTTATAAGGTATAAACTGGTGAATTAATTGGAGATAAGACAAGATGCACTACCTTTAGGCCTTTAGTTGGCACTAATTTCTGCAATTTGTTGTTTTGTTTGGTTGTGTGATTTTTTTTTTCAGTAACTATCTTGCAGAAGAGAGAGATTTTGCTTCAGAGGCTTCACTTGGCCTTCCTCACTACAGTAGCTCTAATTCCACAAGCAAAAGAACCAATATGGAACATAGCTACTGAGCATTTCTATTCCAATCATACATTCAGGGGTTGAGAAATGACCACAAGGTGGGGCCTTGGAGCTTGGACACACTGAACCAGAACTAGGCCAAGATACCATGTATTACTTGGCTGCCATATGCTTCCACTTCATCATGGGAGCACATCCTGGGGTTTCAATGTTAACTCAGACCCTCTGTTGTTGAAATACTTGGATATTCTCCTCCCCCTGTTGAAAATGATTAAAGACCAATTTGGGAATTATTGGGGAAACATTACTCTATACTTGCTGTGGTAGTCTATGTTGTTTTCTTCCTGAACATTTGGCTTCTTTTCAGTCAATGGACTCCAGATGCAAGAATTGGCTTCAATCTAAAAGCTGGGCAAGAGATCATGACTTTTATTGGGTGGCTTCTCTCAGCCTCCTGACCATCCAATCTTCATTTCTTTTGTTAGTAAAGAGCATGCAGTATGCCTTTGGCTATTGTTCTATGTAAGATCTTTATGGTTTTTATAGGTCGGGCCATCCTGGCTGCCACTCTAACCCTGCTGTTTGGTATGGTAATTACAGCCCCCTGGGTTCTGAGAATTAAGCAGCTACCACCTGGCCTCTTTTACTTGACACCCTATGATTTGTAATGTTATAAGTCAATTGTATAACAGTATTACTCAATATCAAATGTAGGCAAAAAAACAATCGCTGAGTTTCTCAGTGATGATAGTACCCTTCTCATGAGTAAACTCTTTATAATTCAGTAAACAAAATGTTTTCTAGGTTCCCCCGTAAAACGTAATCACCCAACAGGTTTTTCAGGCTTAATTTACTTTAACATGCCATTCTTAGAGCCTTTTGACTTCTTCCATGGTGTACTATGAGAGTTATAGTACATCTACTTCACTTAATGTGCCTCATAACTTTCTCAAGCCTCTAAGAGCCCTCCTAGCAGCATGCTAACATAGCCTCATGCATCCTTGTCAGTATATTAAGTCTTGTACTTCAAGCTACACTCACATACAATACAGCATTGATGATCAGATCAATCCGATATGAAACCAATGTTCTGTTATCCATTTCCCATTTGTTAGAAAGTTTTTCATTTTTCTAAGTTATATAAATAATAAACAATTTATCATCTCTCTTTTTTTTATAATTATATGGCCAATAGCCGCCACTGTCACTGCCATTCACATGCAGGTTCCCCTTAGATTTGGGCAGACAGTAAAGAAACAGTGGAGCCACAAACTGGTGGGCCATTCCTTTATTCTAGCCTTGCACTAACCGGTGAGTAAATACACACAGGGATCTAAAATCCTGAAAGATTCTCTGGTTTTTCCTAGAATCAAAGGCCCCTACCAGTTTCACCCAGTCTCAGTCACCTCTGGTTCCCCACCTTCTCCCTTCTCCTCTCTGCACAAACTGGCTTCTCCTTCAGCACCCTGCCATCTCGGCTTCCTTCTTTCTTCTCCTTCTTCTTCTCTTTTTATTTTTGAAAACTTTTTGGAGTGAAACCCCTCCTTCAGAAAACATTAGCATAACAATGGCCCTTCCCAAGCAGGAAGGTAATCCACAGTTTGCAACCAACTGCCCTGCTTTGAGGGCAAGCAAGCACACATGTGGCTGCCCAGCATCATTTTTAACAATAAAAGTGAGCAAACTAAAAAATCACAAATTTTACAAACTCATTTGCCCAACAATAATTGACTCATGTTTTTTCATAGAAGGTCCTAATAGAGTTCACTTAACTTGCTGGTGAATTTTGCCCAACTATGAAATAAGAACAATGAGTATAAAGACTCAGTTTCTTAGCTGATTTCTGTGAATTTTTCTCTTATACATCTAGAAAAATATAGTTAAGAGAATTTTATTTTTATAAGATTCAATATATTTTTTTCTAACAGAGTTTCTAAAATAAATTAAGTGGTCAATTTGATGAATTAATAAATGATTAAATAATCACAATTTAAATGAACACATGAATGAATGAATGATTAGATTCAACATATATATTATTGGTTTTGTTCACTGGTTGATTTCAAGTATCTAGAGCAGTACCTGACACATAATATTTTTTTAACTAATATTTGTTAATAAAGGACCCTGAGGAAATAATAGTTAAATGTTCCTGTGTGTATGTGCTGTATGTGTATGTGCCTGTGTGTGTGTTTATAGTTTTAATACATAGTTTTAATATAATTACATGTATGTTCATCTAAAAATATTTAAACAAAATAGCTACTTGTAGCAAAAAGTAAATGTTATAATTTACCCCCAACTCAATTTATTTAATTCCTTCATTTAACAAATATGAAACTTTCTATGTAACAATAACTGATCTATTCTGGACATATAACGTTTAACAAAAACAGAGTGATCTTGTTCAGAGTAACCATGGTTATTGTTGGTCAAATAAGTTTGTAAATATGATGTATATGTTTGCTCGCTCATAATTTGCATTGGGTGTGGGGGATAGGCTGTAAGCAGGCAGCATCGTAATAGCCTAAGGCTTAGTTTTAAGACTAAGCTTTTCCCCACACCCTTGACTGATTGCATGGTGTGGGGTAGTGCACTCTCATGAGGAATCCCATTATGCCTCAGATAAGTGACTTTGTATCAGAGAGTTCCTTGTTTGTTTATATATTGGATTAAAGGTTTGGATTTCTACACTATAAAATGGGGCAGACCTGGAGCTTGCTCTCTTTCAGTTCCTGAGATTAGCACTAGAGGAGAGAGCAGATAAAGGAGAGCAGAGAAAGGCCACGTGGAGGAGAGGAGAGGCAGCCAAGATGGCAGAGTGGTGAGGGAGAAGCCAGTTTGTGCAGACAGAGAGAAGGAGAGGGAAACAGAGGTGACTAATGCTGGTGAGCTAGAAACCTTTGATTCTAGGAAACTTAAATAAGTCAGTAGCTTTGTGAGCACTGAATGAGTGGGTTTTGGAGCCTAGTGTGTGTTTTTACTTGCCCACCAGGTGCAAGCTAGGATTAAAGCTAATGGCCCACCAGTTCTTGGCTCTGTTGTTTCATTACCATCTGTCCAAATCTAATGGGAACGTTCATGTGGCCAGGAGTCGCCATTGTGGCCATTTAGTTATTATACTACTATTTCCCTTCCTTCCTTCTTTCCTTCCTTTCTTCCTCCCTTCCTTCCTTCCTTCCTTCTTTCCTTCCTTCCTTCCTTCCTTCCTTCCTTCCTTCCTTCCTTCCTTCCTTCCTTCCTTCCTTCTTTTCTTCCTTTCTTTCTTTCTCTCTCTTTCTTTTCTTTCTTTCTTTTCTCTTTCTCTCTTTCTCTCTTCCTTTCTTTCTTTTTTTTTCTTTTTATTAAGTGGAAAGCAGAGAGGCAGACAGACTCCCCCTAGTACCCCTACCCAGCAAACCCTCTATGGGGGTGAGGCTCTGCCCATCTGGGGCTTGCTCTTTTGCTTGGCAACTGAGCTATTTTAGCATCTGAGGTGAGGCCATGGAGCCATCCTCAGTGCCTGGGTCCAACATGCTCAAATCATTCAAGCCAGGGCTGCAGGAGGGGAAAAGAGAAGAAGAGAGAGATAAGAGGGAGGGAGATGGGTAGAGAAGCTGATAGTCACTTCTCTGCCCTGACCAGGAATCAAACTTGGGACTTCCACATGCCAGGCCAATGCTCTACCACTGACCCAACCAGCCAGGGTCTACTACTTATCTTTCTAGATATTTTCTTATATAATTTCAAATATACATATACACTCACATGCCAAACACATTTTAAACATAAACAAACTTATACTATATATGTGGTTATATAATAAGCATTTTGAGTTAGAGTGCCTTATACATCTTTACATCATGGCAGACATAGATAATAATAATACAGGTAGGATAAAAGTAAGTTTACAGTTGTTTATATAGGAAATAATATAACAACAAATAATTATAAAACAATAAACTGTGTTTCATGTCCTCACAACTAAACACACAGCTCACCAGAATTGACTGGTTATAACTTAATATCATCTAATGGACATTTCCTTTTTTAAAAGAAGTCTTTGATAATATAATATGAATCATGAAATATTATTTTAATAAATTGTTGGATACAGGTTTGCTAAATTTTTATCTGTAATTTTGGTGTATATATTTTAAGTGCCACTGGATGGTTTTCTTTCACATTTTTTAAAATTTTCTCATTTTTCAGAATTGTCATAAAAATGGTGGTATTTTGCTGATGATGTTTCTTTTTCAGTTGCAGTCTCCTGTGATGTGTACAAGTTTTAGAGTATTTACTTCACTCTCAAAAATTGGCAATAATGATAATCTTGACATTTTGGTAGGTTGAAATGAAAGAAACTCTTTGGAAGCTAGAGAAATGACAGTTGTATCATGTTAGTTCACTAAATGGATCTATTCATGTGGGAACTATAAGCCATCTTACAGTTACACAATTGCATGTTGCAGAAACTAAGAATTATAAAGTCATTTTTATTTGCATGTGAAGGGGTCGTCTTTTTTGCTTTTTTGGAGAGTCATTTCAAGATCTCCCATGTTCTAGCAAAATCTCTAACAGCCTGACGTGGACCCTTGTTTTGAGATGGTGTTTGGAAGGCATTTCCACCACTATACAGAGTGTCTGACCTGTGTCAGCACTGCCTAATTTTAAAGCATGTGCATCTTTCACCACCCAGTTCCCCGCTCATGATAAGTGGCATGTGGACTTTTCGGGCTTCCTGCACCGGGGACTGTCTTTCCTACTCAGATTGTGAAGTCCTTTCAGAATCTGGCAGCATTACTCATCTTGATTACGCCACCAGTCTCTTTGATGGGAGGCTCACCGCTTCCTTTAAGAATAAGGATGCAATTTAAGGTTTAACTTCAAACATTTAAGGCACTTAAGGTGCCAGGTCCAATTTATTTACAGTTTCTGATTGATGTCTACTTTCGGCGTGGAGCGTGCACTTCAGACCCGGGTTCTTTCCCTCGGTTCCCCGACCCTCCGCATGCACGTGTGAAGCGTACACCATCTCCCCAACCATCTCGTGCCCTAGTTCTCTGTTGATATCAGATCTAAGTCAGATCTTTGAGCTTTAACTTTTTGGAAGTATAATCATCTAACTGGAGGTCTGTTTAGACAGCAGACACAGAAAAGGTGTTAAAAATTGAAGCCACTTAGGAAAATTGAGCATATATTTGCCACTACAAAACCCAGCTTTTATTAAGGTTTTTAAAAAAATCCCACTTAATCTGGTTTGAGGCCAATAAAATCTGTAAACTAAAGTTGTTTATGGGAGTAGAAGATTATCCTCTCTGAACAATGTGAGCTGTGTTTCAGTTATGATTCTTGCTTGATTTATAATGTTTTAATATAATCTCGGAGAGATAACATGGGGCTTTGTGGCGGAATGATACCGAGCAAGGCGATATGTGACATGACTTTTAATTCTCAATATGTCACTTAGAGTATCTGACCTATCCCGGCCCCTATCCACAGCTCTGAAATACTCTTTAAGTTTCCTCTCATTTTGAAGAATCTGTTTTCTATGCTACTGATTGTGCTTTTTGTTTTATGATTAGTCTCGGAGAAAGTTATGAAAATCCCCATCCAAGTAAATAGACGATCATAATAATGACAAAAACAAAAATTAGAATCTACACCTTCATTTTCTTCCCCTAGCAAGTCTGTAGTTATTCCAGCATTGTCTACAGGTATCTGATTTTATGGGAGCATCATATTTAAACATTCATTATCAACTCATGCAATCAGACTTAAGTGCACCTAAGTACACCATCTGTCTTTTTCTTTCTTATATATTCCTCTGTAGTCACAGGCAGATATCTGCTATTCTAGTAGTGTCTGGAGCCTATTATAGCTGCACCAGTTACCGTGCAATCAGCAGAGGAGGCATTCCAAGTCCTGACTTTCAGAATTTAACAGCACCAACAGTTATAAAGGCTCTACCCTTCAATGTGATACATTCACGCTTTTCTACACAGGTGTGTGTGTGTGTGTGTGTGTGTGTGTGTGTGTGTGTGTGTGTGTGTGTGTGTGTGTGTGTGTTTTCCCCAAGCTCCAAAGGCAAAGTCTATCTTTGGGGGAACAGTTCAAAGTTTGGACTTTTTTTTTTTAAATCCAGAGCACGGCAAGAAATGTTTTACAAATCCAAGAAGCTTCTGGTCAAGCTGCACAGTCATGCAAACCATTTCAAACTACAGTTTAGACAGCGAATGGCTGGAACGCTGCCGGCTGTGTCATCACTATGGTCCCTTGGGCAATAACCTGGTCCTTTTTGATTGGGTTCTACAGCCATGGTATTCGAACAGTGTGCTTGATCTTTGCCCAAAGAGGCATCAGCTCATTCTCTGCAAAGCAAACTGGAACACCTTTTCAACACATCAGTGATGACTTGACTGCAATGGGACCCAACTGGACAGAGCAGGCAGGCCCGGTGGTAGGTCTTGCATTTTGGCAGCCTAAGCATATAAATGAGTAGAACACGGAGCCCGAGTGGCAACCTCATGGAAACCAAATAAGATTCTGAGGATTTTCATGGAATAATCAACCATCTATCATTGTAATAAAATTCACCAAAGTTGTTGGCTCTCAACACTCGGCTCTTTTACTATCTGTTGTCTTTTTACACTGGAGTAAAACAGAGAAATTAGCCTTTGAAATCAATCAGCTTTTATTTTGGGTCTCACCCCTGCCATTTACTAACTGTATAGTTTAAAGCAGGTTGCTTAACCTTCTTTTCGCCCTGATTGCCTCATAGGCGGTATGGGGATCACACGACCGATTGTTCATAGCTGTAGTGAAAATTAACAAGACAAACATGGTGTGCCAAGAGTATGATTAGCTCTGCATAAATGAGAAAATAAAAAATAATACAATATAGCACTAACTATATGTCAGGCTCCATTCCAATAACTTGTATAAATTATCTCAGTTAATCCTCACAACAACCAAGAGGTAGAGACTTTTAGTGTCTACATAATATTTATGAGAATTTTCAGACAGGTTAAGTTGCCTGAGTACATTAAGGTGGTTCTTGATGGAATCAATATTTGGACCCAAGAAATCTGACCTATAGTCCATGCTGACATCCATTATTCTGTATTTCCTTGAAGAAAGCCAAGCAGCTTGCCAGCTGACCACCCACCTTGACCAGTGCACAAGTATGCTAAAAAAATTTCATTTATTATGTCTACCTGTCCACAGGTCTATGGCAGGGGGTGTTGCATGGCCTTTCCTGGCCACAGCTGGTTGAACTACCAGAACTCTCCATCTAGAAACAGGCCAGCAATTGATAATTTGGCCAAATGCAAAAGCAGGACAATAAGGTTTCCTTTTTAAAAAATTTTTTATTTATTACTTTTGTGAGAGAGAGACAGAGAGAAAGAGAAGAGAGAGAAGCAGGAAGTATCAACTCATAGTAGTTGAGTCTTATATGTGCCTTGACCAGGCAAGCCCAGGGTTTAGAACCAGCGACCTTAGTATTCCAGGGCAATGCTTTATCCACTGCGCCACCACAGGTCAGGTAAGATTTTCTTATTAAGGAAGGTGAATAAGAAAATGCAGAGATAATATGTTCTTAAACAATGGGAATAAGGATTGAGACAAGAGAGACTCCAGGATGGTTGCAATTATAATTGTACTATCTGTTTTATTAACCCACATTGAATGTACCGTTACACTTTCTCATACTAAAACATTGATCTTTTCTTCTATGATATTATTTCACCATTTTTAAAACTTTAAATCATTTAAAACTTTAGATGTACAGAAAGAGATTAATGGAACAAAGCATTAGTCTGAAATTATTGTAGCCATATTCTGTCTTTGTTTAAAATCTATCCCAGGTATTTTGTTGATGTTTTCAATTCTTTCCAAGATGTGAATCTTGTCACAACATTTATTCATATTTTCATAAACACCAGAACTAATTTGGTTCATAGTTACTTCTGGAGGCCCTGGTAGGGTTGACTTAGAGTATAGCAGATGCCTTAAAGAAAAGAGAAGGAGGGTGAGTCAAAGAGATTGAGATAGAAGAGTATAGGAAAGAGAGGAAGAGGCTCTTCCAGCCCCACTTTCTAGCTATTTCCCCTGAGCCTAACCATCTCCTTTCTCCTAATGTTTAGTTTTCTCTTTATCTTGCTCTTTCATCTCCTGAAGACCAAATCCAACTTTGTTATTTTTTTTCAAGATTGCTGTTGTTGTTTTGGGACCTTTGTGGCTCCATATACATTTTTGAAATATTTGTTTTAGTTCTATGAAATACCCCACTGGTCCTTGATGGGAATTATGATGAATCTATAGATTGAATTGGGATTAAGAACAAAGTTGATATCAGTAGAACACTACCTGATATTAAACTACATTACAAGTCCATAGTAATCAGAACAGGATGGTACTGGCATAAAAACAGACATATAGATCAATGGAACAGAATTAAAATCCCAGAAATCCAGAAATAAGCCCATACCTTCATGGTGACTTAATATTTGACAAGTAATACAAGAACATATAATGAGATCATGATACTCAGGAAAATTGGACAAGTGGTTGCAAGAAAAAGAAAAGAAAAAAATGAAAGAAAGAAACTGGACCACATTCTTACACCATTCACAGGAATAAACTTAAATTAAAGAATTAAATGTTAGACTCGAAATCATAAAAATTCCAGAAAAAAACATAGACATAAAATCTCAGACATTTCTCAGAGCAATATTTATTTTTTATATATCACCTCAAATAAGGCAAATAAAAAACATTAACAAGTGAAACTACGTCAAACTAAAAAGTTTTCTGCACAGCAGAGGAAACAATCAGCAAAAAGAAAAGACAATGCACTGAATGGGAGAACTGATAATCCACTGCTATGAACTGATACATCTGCTAAGGGCTTAATATTCAAAATTCAGAAGGAACTTATAAAACTCAATACCAAAACAGTAAATAAATAAATAAATAAATAAATAAATAAATAAATAAATAACAATTCATTAAAAAATTAGCAAATGTCTGGATACTTCTGCAAAGAAGCTGTATAGATGGCCAGTGGACATATGAAATGCAAATTAAAAGAAAAGTGAAATATTCCTGAACAGGTGGTTGCACAGTGGGTACAGAGGACCCAGGTTCGAGACCATGAAGTTGCTAGCTTGAGCTCAGGCTCATTTGGTTTGAGCACGGCCCACCAGTTTGAGCCCAAGTTGCTGGCTCGAGCAAAGAGTCACTCAGTCTGGTTTAGCCCCCCACCGTCAAGGCATACATGAGAAAGCAATCAATGAATAACTAAGATGCCACAACGAAAAATTGATGCTTCTCATTTCTCTCCCTTCTTGTCTGTCTGTCCGTCTTTCTGACTCTCTCTGTCTCTATCACAAAAAAAAAGGAAAGTGAAATATAACCTCACACTTGTCAGAATGGTTATCATCAATAAATCAACAGACGACCAGTGTTAGCAGGGGTGTGTAGAAAAGGGAAACCTCATACACTGTTGGTGGGAATGCAGAGGGGTGCAGCCACTGTGGAAAGCAGTATGGAGTTAACTCAAAAATTTGAAAATGTAATGGACTTTTGACCTAGCAATTCCACTTCTGGTTATATATTTAAAGGAAACCAAAATACTAATTTGAAAGAATATGTACACCCTTATGTTCATTGCAGTGTTATTTACAATAGCCAAGATTTGGAAACAGCCCAAGTGTCCATCAGTAGATAAGTAGATAAAAAGCTGTGGTACGTTTACACAACAGAATACTACTCAGCCATAAAGAGAAAGAAATCTTACCCTTGTTACAGCATGGGTGGACCTGGAGATTATTATGCTAAGTGAAATAAGGCAGTCAAAGAAAGACAAATACAGCATGTAGAATCTAATGAACAAAGTAAAGTAACAAAACAGAAACAGAATCATAGTTACAGAGAACAGACTGACAGCTATCAGAGGGGATGGAAGTTGGAGCACTGGGTGAAAAACAAGAAAGGATTAAGCACATTACAATAAGCCTTATAGACACAGACAGTAGTGTGGGGATTGCAGGAGAGACAGGAGGTAGGGAGAGGTGGAGGAGGCTAGGGGGGATATATAGATGCTGATGGATAGAGACTTGACTTGGGGTTGTGAATGCATAATGCAATATACAGATGATATATGATATTATAGAATTGAATACTTGAAATCTATATAATTTTATTAAACAATATCACCCCAATAAATTTGAAAAAAAAAATTTTTAATGAAAGACCAAATCCATTTCCTATAGACACTAAAACACATCTTTTCAGGGGCCATACTGTCCTATCATCTTCCCTGGGGATACTCTCACCAAAAGGCTAGAATAAACTTAGTCTTCTGTCAAGTGGAATAGAATCTGATACAAAGTGTGGAACCATTATTATGCAGGAACCTTCATCCATCAGTGTCTGTCGAATGTTTAAAATGTGCCTAGTTCAAACTAAGATCTGCCCTAAGCATAGAGAACACACTGGCTTTCAAAAACTTAGTGCAAATAAAGGAATTTTTTATAATCTATCTGTTTAAACATAGTACTGATATTAATTCATTTGTTTCTTTTTATTTATTTTTTGATGTGGTGAATATGTGCCTTGCATTATATTTATGTTGGGTTGGCCTGGTATAGAAGTTGATAGCAATCATATTTTACTTTTTTTTTTTTTTTTGTATTTTTCTGAAGTTGGAAACGGGGAGAGACAGTCAGACAGACTCCCGCATGCGCCCGACCGGGGTCCACCCGGCTCGCCCACCAGGGGGTGACGCTCTGCCCCTCCGGGGCGTCGCTCTGTCGCAACCAGAGCCACTCTAGCACCTGGGGCAGAGGCCAAGGAGCCATCCCCAGTGCTCGGGCCATCTTTGCTCCAATGGAGCCTAGGCTGCGGCTGCGGGAGGGGAAGAGAGAGACAGAGAGAAAGGAGAGGGAGAGGGGTGGAGAAGCAGATGGGCGCTTCTCCTGTGTGCCCTGGCCGGAAATCGAACCCAGGACTTCTGCACACCAGGCCGATGCTCTACCACTGAGCCAACCGGCCAGGGCCATATTTTACTTTTTTTATTAAAATATTAGACTTGCTACTGTTGTTAATATAGGCACTTTTAAATTATATGAAATATTTACCAGAAAATTGGTCATTTTGCTTTATAAAAGTTCTGACTGGAAGGTATTATATGCAAATCAAAATTATGAGAAATGAGTCAGCAGAAACTCTGAAGAAAGAAAAATATATAGAACAAGCCAAGGGTCAGGAACTCCAGCTGCACAGAGAAGAGATGACAGAAGAGAGGTGAGCTCAGAGGAATGACTGACCGTCCTGCCTCCCAAGCAGAGGGCAGACATCCCCCACCTCCTCTCCAAAGGTCCTTACCTTGAATCTGGAGCTGTGCTTCAGTTTCTATCTTTCTGAGGCTCAGCATGGATACCTCTATGGAAAACTTCCCATTCCCGGTGGCAAATACTTCTCGTCTTTATTAAGCACCTTCACCATACAAAACACCCTTCCTTCATTTGGGAATCTAATAGTGGACAAACCAAGCAGGTCTCTGCTTACACTGTGGGGAAATAAACCATTGTTCTAGAAGTAATCAGTATTTGATAACCGTGAAACAATAACTGAACAAGAAAAACTGACGGAGTGAAGGATCTCTACAGGCTGTAAAACAGGTTGATGCTGCAGAGGGTTTTTGTCAGGAGATAGCTACTTCTTATTCAGAAAGTGACAGTTGAGCTGAGACCCAGAAAGTGAGAAAGAGCCAGTCATCTGCAGGGACTGCATCAGGGAGAGAAAGGGAGAACATTCCAAGCAGGAGAAACAGCAGGTGCAATGTCCCCAAGGCAGAGAGATTTCAGTCTGTTGGAGAAACATGTGATTGTGATTGGAGGGAAGGAAAATGTGTGAGATGAGTCAGACAGGGACCAGGTCTAACAGGACTGTGTATGCAATTTGAACTTTATTCTGAGTGTACTGGAAAGCCACTGAAAATTTCTTAAGCTGTGGAATGATATCAGCAATTAGGAATCTACTTCAGTGGTCCAAGCAAGATGCAATAGAAGCTCTGATCTAAATAATACCTGATACATTGGAATCAACATAGTCTAGGATTTTATCATTTTAAATGGGACTTATTGGCCCTGGCCAGTTGGCTCAGTGGTAGAGCATTGGCCTGGTGTGCGGGAGTCCCGAGTTCGATTCCCGGCCAGAGCACATAGGAGAAGTGCCCATCTGCTTCTCCACCCCGCCCCCTCTCCTTCATCTCTGTCTCTTTCTTCCCCGCCCGCAGCCAAGGCTCAGTTGGAGCAAAGTTGGCCCGGGCGCTGAGGATGGCTCTGTGGTCTCTGCCTCAGGTGCTAGAATGGCTCTGGTTGCAGCAGAGCGACACCCCAGATGGGCAGAGCATTGCCCCCTGGTGGGCATGCCGGGTGGATCCTGGTCGGGCTCATGCAGGAGTCTGTCTGACTGCCTCACCGTTTCCAACTTCAGAAAAATACAAAAAAAATGAAAAAAAAATGGAACTTATTGAATTTTCCAAAAACAATAATATTCAGCTAGTTTTTAAAACGTTCAATTTACTTTTCATTAATTACAAAAGTTCTATACATTGTTTAAAGAAATTATGGAAATATAAATAGGAACAGAAAGTCACCCATATTTCTACCACCCAGATGAGCACAGCTGACGTCTCCGAGTGGCGGCTAATTTATCTCTCTCTACTCTGGAGCGCATGATACTATCTACCCCTATGGCCCACACCCACAGCAACCAAACTTCGGGAAACTCCGTGGGTTTCTGCCTGAATTTGGCCCCTAACTTTATCAACTCGCTCTGGGTGTAGAGCCAGAACACAGGGGGTTCCACTACTTGTGGAGGGGCTTGTGCCTGCCCCCGAGGCTCTCTGCTTCTGGGTGAGCCCTGGCCCGCTTCTGAGTCTGCCACAGGCAGCTGCAGTCAGAACCTGCAGGAGGAGGAGCCGGAAATGTCTCCTACAGCTGACTCAGAGCCACTGCACAGCGCAAACGCAGCTCCTCCTCCCCCGACCTCCAGCGCAGGCCCCTGCAGCACTCAGCCTCCCGCGCACACTGGCGCTCTCAGACTCAGGGCCTCTCACGGGGAGCTTCCGGTTTCTGCTCTCAGGGCTGTAAAAAATACATGCCCCACAGCCCCCAACAGTGTAGCCACAGGGAACCACGTGCTCCACGTGCTCGAGAAAGGCCACTCCTCTCTCTCACTCTTTAAGAGTGCTGGCAGCTCCATGGCGGTCTGAACAGAATCCTGCCCACTGCGCACAGGGGTCTTCAAACTTTTTATAAAAACCGCCCACTTTTTCAGTGCTGGTCAACCTGGTCCCTACCACGCAACCAAACAGCGCTGCGATTGGCCCACCATGAAAGCTGGACCTCCCACTAGTGGGTGGTAGGGACCAGGTTGACCAGCACTGCAAAAGTGGGCGGTTTTTATAAAAAGTTTGACGACCCCTGTAAGGCATTGGATCACTCCCATTTATTTTTTTATTTTTATTTATTTTTATTTTTTATTTATTCATTTTAGAGAGGAGAGGGAGAGACAGAGAGGAGAGACAGAAAGAGAAGAAGGGAGGAGCTGGAAGCATCAACTCCCATATGTGCCTTGACCAGGCAAGCCCAGGGTTTCGAACCGGCGACCTCAGCATTTCCAGGTCGACGCTTTATCCACTGCGCCACCACAGGTCAGGCTGGATCACTCCCATTTATTAGATTATCATGGCGGCAGGCAGGTGAACAGGCAGGGGAAAACCACTTTTCACCGCAGCAGGGAGTGAACGAGGGAGGGGGGAGTTGCCCACAAGGAATGTACCCGTAGCCTTATATAGGCTATGCACAGAAAAGTGGCTTTTTGCCACATGCTTACATCACTAATTATACAAAATGATTGCAGCGGGAGAAAACAGAGCAAGCCTACCTGTAGCCAGTTTCCCTGTAGCCATTTACCTATACTGTCTTAAAATTGCTCATCATATTCATTTTGCTATGGAAGTACTCATTCAGCCTGGTTGTACAATGAATAAAAGGATGGAGAAATTGTTGTTGAGAGATGTTCTTTATGAATCATGAAGCTGAATAAGGGAAGAAATTTTATTAAGTAATGGCACAGGTGATTGTCATGTAATTACTGCCAAAGTGGTAGCACCCAGTGCTGAAGATTCCAAGAGACCCACCTATGGGTGAATGGCTCAACACAAGGCTTCCTTCTATCCAGTAATGTTTGTTGAGAACATTCCCAAAAGTTTGTAACAATTCCAAATTACTATTTTGTGTGTGTGTGTGTGTGAGTATGTCTGTGTGTGTGTGTGTGTGTGAATATGTCTGACAAAGACAGAGAGAGCCAGAAAGAGGGACAGATAAGGACAGACAGACAGGGAGAGAGATGAGAAGCATCAATTCTTCATTGCAGCACCTTAGTTGTTCATTGATTACTTTCTAATATGTGCCTTGACTGGGGGGTTACAGCAGATCGAATGACCCCTTGCTGATGCCATTGACCTTGGGCTCAAGCTGGTGAGTTGTACTCAAACCAGATGAGCCCACGATCAAGCCAGATGGACCCACACTCAAGATGGTGACTTCGGGGTTTCAAACCTGGGTCCTCTGCGTCCCAGTCCAACGGTCTATCAACTGCGCCACCACCTGGTCAGGCTCAAATTACTATTCATGTTATATTTCACATACCCTTAGTTACAGGAGATTCCACTTATAACATTATCCACTCAACTTGTTCAAGGTTCTCATCACCCTGAAGATAGCTTGAAGTAAAATGTCCTAAGTTGGAGAAAGTCAAATACCTTGTGAAAGAAAGGTACAGGTACTTTTTCTTACCTGAAAAATCTAATAGGCTCTGTTAAAAGATGAAAATTTGAAATTAGTTACTGTTCGAATTAAACCAGTGAGCCCACAAAACTTTCTAGAAATTTTCTTATGGGTCAGAACGTGGCACCATAGCTTGTTGCTTGGCCATTTATTATTTCTCACATGAGACAAATTGTTTCATCCAAGAAGAGTTTAAATAAAAGACGTTTACTTCACCTCAGTGCATATATTACTTCAACATAGTTTTATTTTATTTTATTTTATTAATTATTTTTTTAAGTGAGAGTAGGGGAGATACAGAGACAGGCTCCAGCACACGTCCCCACTGGGATCCACCGGCAACTCCCATCTGGGGCCAAGCTTGCAACCAAACTATTTTTAGCAGCTTGAGACAGAGGCTCCACAGAGTCATCCTCAGTGGCCAGTGCCCTATGTGCTCGAACTAATCGAGCCATGGCTGTGGGAGGGGAAGAGAGAGAGAGAAGGGGCAGGGGGAGAAGCAGATGATCATCTCTCCTGTCTGCTGTGATCCGGAATCAAACCCAGGATTTCCACATGCTGAGTCCACTCTCTGTGCTGAGCGAACAAGCCAGGGCCTCAATGAAGAGTGTTATGATTGACGTCAGACAAGAAGGAGGAGGGCTCAGTAGAAATGTTAAAAGATTATGAGTGAAAAGACTTGGATTCATGTCCTGGCTTCTTCAGCTCCTAACGTTTGTCCTTGGGTGAGCCAGTTAAACAAAGCCTCAGTTTATTTTTGTATCAACTGTATTTATTCTATAAAGTCATAAAGATCAAGTTAAGCAACTTCAGCTTTCTATGAAACTCAAACGTCTTACAGAAATACCAAACGTTATTGGAGCTGGAACCACTAACTCAAACATCCTGAAGGGCCGGGCTGGCTTCCAGCTGAATGAGGGGCATCAGCTGGGCCTCTGGGGGCTCAGTACCTGGTCTAGTCCCCCTGTGGCCCGAGGGCCCAGTGCCGTCGGATACTCCTCTTCTTGTTGTCGTTAAAGAAAAACTGCAAATCTAATTTTTGTGTAAAATACTTCTTTAAGTAGTGACCGCTAAGTAAAATATATTTCAAAATAATTTTGTCGGCCAAATTAATTAAATTTGTGGGCCAGAGCTAGTCAAGTCTATTAACTGCTTTATTGTCTCCGAAGTACATGATTGCTAATATTCCTCCAACCTTCCTGTGAAGCATCTTTAGTTAAGAGTATTTACTGTACTGAGTGCATCCAATCCAGACCAAGTTTATAGTAACCAATTGTTCGGAATTATTTACACGATAAGGGTTTTGCTCTTCAGGTGGCCAATTACTTCCTATCAAATTATCAGTGAAAACCATTATTTTTGTTTCCATTTGCAGACACCTCAAGACTTTATTTTGCATTTGGTGTAAGTATTTAAATGAGAAGGAAATGAGAGCAGCTGAGGCAATTATGACCAGGACCCTTACTTGTCTGGGTAGATGAGAAGTCCTTGCCTAATCAGGCAAACTCTCCATTAATGTTAAGTCTATTAAAACCGAGGTACAGTTTTAATGGGGGTCTTTTTCAAGGATTTCATTTATTTCCTCTCTGCCTTGTGTAAGCTAGCAGGGAAAGCAGGATGGGGAAGCCTCAGGGAGGCCTCGTTACCGAAGGGACCCCATCTTTCCTGTAATTTGACTTCACCACCTTTTCTCCCCTGATTAGAACTCCGTCTTTGCTGAATTACAGTGAGTTGCAGTGGAGTCTTACTAACTCATACTGAAGACCAGGATACCTAGTGCAGATTATTGGATTCTGAGAATTAACAAGCAAGAAAACAAAGGAAGGAGAAAAATGACAATACCTAGAGGTTACTGCATCACCATCGTGTCCTTTGTTCATTTGTTTTCTTAATTACGAGCTAGTTTTTAATTAATGAGGTTACCGAATCACTGATACTAGTAAAAATTATGTCCCTAGACCTCTCCAACATTAAATATTAGTTAAAAAGTAGGTGCAAGTTTATTTGGCAGTGAGTTGAAATAAAGCTTTGGCAGAAGAGCAAGGCGAGATTTAGATTAGTACTAAATTCACTAAATTCCCACTTAATATAATAGACATTTTTTTTTTCAGCCTTGGCATCAGTAGTTGGTATTAAATATGCCTTTTGATTCTCACCCAAGAAAACTGACCAGTCCTCTGGGAAAGGCTATCCACTGCTGAAGACTCAGCGGCTTAAAGGCGGGGCCGCTGGTCGCTCACAGGGGCCGCGTGTTCCCCGGACAGCACAAGTGTCCCAGGGTGAAAACAGCGTCCTCCTCCCCAGGTTGTAGAGAATCCGAGTAGGCAAGATGGGGTCGAATGTACTGGAAATACAATTACCTGTTTTAAACGGTTCAGTATTGAAGAACTCCTTATTTTGTAGGTGGTGAAAGTGCAGTTCCGAAAGAGAGAGAGACTAGAGAGGGAGAGAGACGCCAGTGTCACACTCCTTACAACATACCTCCCTGCATGCCGGAAGATGCCTCCCAACTCCCGGAGTAGAGTTATTTATTCTTCCTTTAGTTTTCTAATGAGTGGGCTGTAAGGTAGTATGGACCAGGGCTTGGATTTGTTTTCAGCTTACACTGTGCCCACACCACCTAGCAGAGTTTACTAGCGAATTATAATCACTCAGTCAACTTTCATTAAGTAACTAGATGCTCACGTTAATGTGGACTTGCAGGGTCTAATAATGTAAAGCTGTGGACCTTTCTTTTAGGAAACCCGTATTCTTGAGCAGGCAGGAAAAGACAAGCAGTTAAACACAGTAGGATGTGTCGGTGATAGAGGTTGAATTCCGATCGCTATGGCGGCACAGAGCAGGTAAAGCTAGCCGGAGACGGTAAGGTCATGGAAGGCACCCATGCAGAGGGCAGTGGGTGAGCTGAACCTTGAAGAAGGACAAACCACTGTTCGCCAAGTGGGGTTTGGAGAACTTGCCCCAGTTCGTTGTGAAGAGGGGATAGAAAGAAACTAAAAGGCAAATAACAAACAGTTCATAGCGGGTGTTATATGCCATGTGAGCTGCTTCAGTTTCATTGGGCTGTCATCAGGAGCGTTATTAAACTTGAGTCATAGGGGACAAAATGAGAGGCAAGCAGCTCAGTGAGGAGACAGGCAGCGGTTCGGCGGAGATTGGACAAGGGCCGTGTGGGATCTGGTATTGCTGCTCTGAATACGTTTCCTCCCCTGGCAGGACGCAGGGTTTATAGAAAACTACCCATCCCCCTACCTCCGGCCTGAAGTTTGAGTGAGATGACTTCATCCTCAGCTCCAAGAATAATTCTTAATTAACTTAAGCTAATTAGCAAAGCCCACTCACTTGGCCATGGTAATTAGATTGGGACAAAGCATGTGACTCAAGTGGAGCAAATGAGGCCAGAGAATATCTGGGCTGGGGCTTTTTTGGAAGAGAGTTCCCTTCGTTCTTCTGGGAGAACTATTGACAGTGGTACTCTCTTCCAAAAGTGGGCAACGTGTAGCCTGAACACTCTCGGTGGCCATATTGTAAACAGAAAGAAAATCCACCTTCGATGTAATCAAACACGGCAGAAAACAAACATAGAGAAGTAAATTGAGCACACCTTAAATTAAGTCTACTCTAACCTGGGGGTCTGAGGGTTATGTAGAATTGTAAATTATTTTTGAAAACTATGTTATTTTGTTTCTCTGTAACTTGGACATTCCCATTTTGGAAGTATATTAACTGCTAAGAATGTGGCTGTGGCAGTGATGATCTGGATAAAAGTAGAAAATTAGATGACTTCTCCCAGTCTCTTCATTCTCGCAAGTCCTTCCCACCCTCAGTTTATTAAGAAATACCAAGCCTGCAGACAGCGCACTGACGGCTGAAGAAAAAGGGAAGAAACATCACAAGAGTCAAATCCTTCCTCAACGATCCCCTGACAGCTTGTTGCCTGCTTGCCTTTGGCTGCCAAGAATTTGCTGTTTGCTTCTCACTTCCCTCATCCAATCCACACTGAGAAGATAACGTGCCCAGCGAGCTCCAGACAGAAAGCTGAAAGTGGGCACACAGCTCGCTTTGAATGAAAATAACTTCCTCGTGTACAGTGGCCTCTGCTCTCCAGGGCTGAGAACAGATTGGGTTCTCTTCAGCCCCCGGTCCTGAGATTTCAGCTAATGGCTTTGGTGTTTTGCACAAGCCACATGCCCCTGGCTTTAATGTTGCCACTGTGGATGAGAGCTTGTCATGTTGTATAATATTACACAGTTACTCCAAAGCAGCTTTCTGGCTAAGTGACAGCATTTGATATGTGTCTAACATTGACAGGAGTGGTGACTTTCAAGTGTTCTGTTTATTTCAAGTAGAAGGGAAGCAGAGATTTTTAAATAAAATAAACATGTGCAAAGGAAACTTCCAGTGGAGGATAGTGAAAAATGCCAAGGGCGGCAATACCTGATCTGCTATTTTCTAGCTGCGGACAACTGGGAAAGTTTAGAGACGCGCTATCTGCCACCATAGAATGGAAATGATGATCATGCTCACCTTGAAACATTGTAATTTTATTATCCAATGTGCCTAAGTGTCTAGTGTGATGCCTGGCTCATCACAGACAATCATGGTACACATGTTAATTGGGATTCCCGCCATGCCCATAACCTCTTCTCAGTGAACAGCTACATTCTAGCACTTAACTCTGTGGATCTTTAAACAACATTGTTTTAACCATAAGGCTAAGCGCCCTTGGTCACAGATGATGACTCCATCGGTAGCCAGGCCCAAAACACTGTCAATCAAAAGAGCCTAATTAAGTAAATACTTACTACTGTTTTTATTCGAAGGCTTAGATAAAGAAACAAGAAGGGGAAAAAAGAATAAATGTTAAATAGAAATAGTTGTCATTTGTTATACCCTGATAATTTTCTGCGTAATCCATTTAGTCATTTACACATTTAAAAAGATGTATTGAATTCTTATAATGTTGATTTAATTTTTAAAAAAATGCAGGTTTTGTACTTGTGGAGTTTTCAGACCCTGTTGCATTAAGCAAATAGTGAGGAAGAGTCATTTTTAAGCTAACACCTGAAGATGAAAAAATTGCTTACTCCCTCCCCTCATGTAGATAATGGCTCAAAAGCCATTTTTGGTGAGTTCTTGTCTAACCCACTATATTGGTCAGGCTGAGCTAGATAATTTGGTGGTAACAAATTAACACCAGGTTACTGACAACACAACAAACAATTTTTCTTGCTTATCTTGTGGGTCCAGAGTGGGTTGGTCAGGTGGTCTGTGCCCAACGCAATCACCGAGGGAGCCAGGTTGATGAACACTATCTCTTTTATCAGCATTATCTGGAACATGTGGCTCCTACCAACTCAGTGTCAGAGAAAGAGTGGCCATAGAGAATGCACAGCCTCTTAAATTCCTAAACGGAAGTGACCACATCACTTTTACCACTAACTCATTGATCCAAACCAGTTACATGGCCCCATCGAATAGCAACAGGCTGAAAAGTCATCTCAGATACCAGTGAGCACAGAGAACTAGTAATCAGTACTAGACCATCTCACTTAAATTGTATCTCCAACACTAATCCTCCCTATTCATTCACTGGGTTGCCTTTTCTTGAGCCTTTATAACTATCTAACAGGCTAACTTGAGACAATATCTCCTAACTCGCACACAACCTTGGAAAGGGAAAGCATGATTAATTATCTTGTACACTGATGAATCCATAGCACCTACAGCAAGGTTTGGCACAGAGAAGGTACTCAGTAAACACCTTTTATATGCATGAATAATGAGTGTTGTTGGTGGCAAGCATAAGTGGTCAAGAGCATACGAAAGACCCTGAGACAGGCAGGAATATGTCTTGTTCTAGAAATTGGGAGAAAATAAATAAATAAATAAAAGCCTAGTCAGAGCAGAACGGGTCAGGTAAAAAAGTGGCCCAAGGCTAATAGGGATTTTCTCTAACGCTTGCAAGGTAAGAGTCGGCATGTTCCTGGGAAACAAAAGCTGAAGCTCAGAAAAGTTAGCTAACTTTTCCAGGGACACACAGCTAATAAGTTACAGATCCAAGACTCAATCTGGGGTCACGCATGTTGTGCCCTCGCATAAAAGGAATACTTGCTGGGCTGACTCAAGCTCGCCTATAATTGCAAGAAACTGGACTCATAAAATAATTCTGACATGGCCAGATGAGAAATATTTGGACAGCGTTAGTTAGATACCTATCAGTTGAGGCACCTCTTCAGTAAGGCCTGATAGGTTCCACATGATTAAAATATGTTCCTTATTAAGTCTTACTAACATACATGTGTGTCTTGATACACACTAGGTAAAGCTAAAAGTTTAAAATTGAAACTCAGAGTCCTGGTATTAAATTAGTTGTTTGAGCCTAGTAAGAAAAACAACTTGATCAAAATAAAATGGGGAAAAGTATAATAGAAAGCCCCCACAATTAGCATGAGTGCCAAGGAGAGGAACACGAAGCCACAAAACAAATGGGAGGAAACGTCACATTGAGACTACCCATACTCACAAAGTAACAGTGGTTTCGTTCTGTAAACTTTTCATCATTCACCATCCAGTGGCAAAGGCAGAGCCATCTACCTCAGCTAAACTCCAGCAGCTGTCTCACAGATACCTGAGTGAGTAAAAGAGTTGAGTTTTTGTATGCTTCTGAATTTGAGAGTAATTTGTTACCCAGCATTATTATGGCAATAGCTGACTGATATAGCTAGTAAGCTATCCAATCGAGATACAAACCCAGACAATTTGACTCATAAACCAATCTCTTAGTTACTGTGCTGTATAACCTTCCTTGGGAAATATCATATATAGATTTACACTGAATAAATACAAAATTAGAGTAAGTACTGGTGTAGCTAGAAACCTCTATGTTGGTGTCTCTGCCTTATTTATTTATTTATTTGTTTATTTATTTTACCACAACCTTATTTTAATCCATTAGCCTTAGTCTGTATGTTTTGCTTCTGTGTTTGTTCCATGCTAGTCTCCAAAGGGCAATCTATTTCCTGGGTTTTGTGCTAATGTATACAGTACAAAGATTTTCAGCCTCTCAGGCAGTAATATCTTGAAGTTCTGTTCCTAACTCACAAAGCTCAGCAGGTAAATCTTTACTTCTCTCCCTGCTTCCTTTTCTGTCTCTGCCCTGAAATCTTACTTCACAAAGCTAGGTAAACCAGTAAGTACCCGAGCTCAGAGTGTCCTGTGAATAACTGGTGATAGTTCCTGAGTATCTTGGATGCTTCTTTGCTCTACTAACAAGTGGGGGGTTTTGTCCTCTTTGGTTTGAGAAGCAAAACTGTGCCAAATAATCTTTAAAAAGATTTTCCCACTACTCACACACTCTTTCTATCATAACTGTTTCCTGTGTGTTACTTAGAGGTCACTGCATCATCAAAATGCTGCCTTTTCCTACCTGGTCTTGGTTATAATTCTTTCATGCCCACTCAAGCACGGCCTAAAGATTGATATTAGCACCTTCCCCTCATGTCTCCTCACATGCCACTGACTCTGTGTAATCAACGATCCGATGATTAGCTACAGGCAACTCACCTTGCGTCATTACTACCTGGAGCGGGGGAAGCACTGAGGAATCGATGGTGTTTGAGCATCAATGCTGATAACCGCCATCTACTTAATATCCTGCCTTGGATACATTCATAGAGGAAGACAGTAAGAAATCCACAACTGATTTGTCTAACACAAGAAGAAGGTTAAAATCATACTATTAGCTATGCCTAAAGAAGAAAGAGGTTTTGATTTCCTGAGAAAAGCCCTTGGGTATGGTAAGAACTGTATCTTCCATGTTCTTACCTTTCAGGTAGTGTCCATGATTTTTTTTTTTCCTACATGAATATGGCATGCTGGGACAGATGAGATACAAGCTGATCCTGGTCCTTTTAGCTAGATAAACAACAAGCCCAAGCTAAGTTTGTCCTGCTCAAGTTCTTGCTCAGAGAGTTTCCTGCTCTGTGGCTTGAGAGCAGGGCCTTGCTCAGAAGATGCGAAGGGCTGCAAGCGCTGGGAAAAACAAACCAGAAAGATCCAACCATGTGGATCCGCAATATTGGGCCCACCCTGGTCCCAGGCAAAAGATAAAACTAGGCATCAAAATCCTGATCTAAATGGGTATAGAAAAAGCGTAGGAGTTGGCTACCTTAAGGTCATGAAGTAAAGATAAAAACCACCACCTGCACTGAGGACAACCTCTTTCAGACAGTGATTCCTATAAGCAGAAGCCCTTCATAGAGCCACCTACAAGGTTCTAAATTTCTTGTCCTACTGCAACTACTTTTAAGGCTGGGCAGGGTCTTTAAAAATGCCTAATAAGAGAGAAAGAGATGATACTATACAGAAAACTATGAAGCTTAGACAGGTATAAAATGTTTATAAACAGTATGCTACTCCTTATGCAACAAAAGGATTGAAAGAGTCCCAATTCTTTCTACCCACAAATCCCTGGGTACAGCAGATATAAGTTTCTACTAACCTCATATAACATCAAAACCAAGTGATTAAGTGCAAACAGTGGAACTTGTCTGGTTGCTACCTGCTGTGAAAGAAATGACCAGTCAAAGAGTAATTCTCAGAACTTGAGGATTTGAGTACTTCTAGGTTTTGGGGGGGTTTTCCTTCTAATTATGAGTCATACTATATCTTAAGTCTCCCTGAGTAAAATGAAGAGGAAATGTACAGAGAAGACTTGAACCTGGAGGCTGGAAATTCTGGGTTCTTGTTCCAGCTGTCACTCACCGGGGACAAGACGTCGGCCAAGCACCTTCACTTTTCTATCCCTCAGTTGGTGTATCTGCAGTGGGGGATCGTACCCTTCCTCCATCCTACCCAGGAGACCAATCACTAGCAACCACCTCTGCAGCCCTTTGCAACTGGACGAGGTACTCTTGATGCAGCGACTTACTTGCCCCTTAATACAAACCCTCCAGGGAGAATCCAGTTGGCAGTAACCCCCACCCCCTCAACTTCCAGCTCCACACTACATGGATCTGAAAACTGAGAGGCAGACGAACGGAGGAACTTGCTGAGTAATCGAAGGGGATTCTCATCTCATACTCAAATTCCAAATCTATTGCTTTTCCCTCACACCACAAAAGTATCTGTAGAATGTGAATATATTTTCGCTTTGTGATCTGGGTCTTCAATGGGTTACATTCCATTTTCCAAATTCTATTTTCCTGTTGGGTATGTCCAGGCAGAAAACACAGTCTTGGTAAGATGTGGACACAGCCCATGTGTCCACTGACGGGTGAATGGATAAAGAAGTTTGGTACATATGTACAATAGAATACTACTCAGCCATTAAAAAGAAGAAATACTGTCATTCTTGACAACCTGGATGGATTGTGAGGATGTCATGCTAACAAAATAAGTCAGACGGAAAAGTACAAAAACCATATGATTTCACTCGTATGTGGACTATAAAACAAAAAAAAGTGAAAAACTAGCCAAACAAAACATAAACAAATTCATAGATATCAGAATGATGGTTACCAGAGAGGAAGGGGGTGGGGGAGGGAGGACGAAATGAATAACAGGGGTCAAATATATGGTGACAAAAGGACACTAGGCTTTGGGTGGTGAGCACATAATAGAGTGTACAGGAATCGAATTATAATGTTGCACACCTGAAATTTATGTCATGTTATTAACCAATGTGACCTCAAATTTATGTCATGTTATTAACCAATAAAAATAAAAGGATGCAGTCTTGGTTATGGGCCCATGTATATCCCTACAAGAAGAAAGGGCTGCACCACCCACCGCAGCAGGGAAACCGATCAAGAAAGGTGCCACAGCAGAGCTCTGCCCCATGAAGGTGGTAATGCACGGTGAGGGGGAGTTTTAGAAGGAACACTAATGGTGACCATTTTTATCATTAGCCCTAAGTGACAAAGCAGTACAGTGCCAGGTGAAAATCCATTAGACTAAAGAGATCATCTCAGCTGGGCTGCAAGGGAACACTTCATCTCAAAGAAACACAATTGTTGGGCTCTAGGGGCAGAAGCAATTCCTAGAAATGAGCCCTCAAGAGGCCGGTTTAGGCTGTGTGTTGTTCAAGGTGAGTCCGTCTGAGTCAGCCACATCTTGCCAGTGAAGTTCATGATGAATTCTGCAATGTCGCACGCAGAGGTTACGGAGTAGGCACTTTTGGATAATGGGGAAACTTTGCATCAGCTGAGGGTCAGCGAGACAGAGGAAGATGAGGGTTTGCCTGACCCTCCCATCAGCCCCTAAAGGACCAGGGTCAGGAGACAGCCATTTGTGCAGGGTGGGTCTGCACTGCAGGGAGGGGCCAGGCCACGCCCCTCACCGGGCAAGTGTGAGAAATCTGTGCTGTGAGTGGAGAATGACCCAGCTTCCTGACACCAGATGGCCTTGATGTGGGTACGAGCTGTTCATAAGCGTCGTCTGCCCCTGAAGTCCTTAGTACTATGAGCGTTTGCTGTTCTGCCGCCAGAAAGAGGAAGGTCCCATGAAAGATGAACTCGAGCACAATCCCTCACTCTGAGAAAAGCACTGGAAAAGGAGCTGCCCCATCAGCTCAGTGTCCACGTGAGTAGCCAGGTGACTGTCTAGATCAGGGGTCGGGAACTTTTTTGGCTGAGAGAGCCATGAATGCCACATATTTTATTTATTTATTTATTTATTTTTTAAAGATTTTATTTATCCATTTTTATTAGAGAGAGAGAGAGAGGAAAGAGATAGAGAGAACAGGGGGAGGAGCAGGAAGCATCAACTCCCATATGCGCCTTGACCAGGCAAGCCCAGGGTTTTGAAACGGCAACCTCAGCATTTCCAGGTCGACGCTTTATCCACTGCGCCACCACAGGTCAGGCAAACGCCACATATTTTAAAATGTAATTCCGTGAAAGCCATACAACGACCGTGTACGTTATGCAATATCCAATAAAAATTTGGTATTGGCCCAGAGGACAGCTGTGATTGGCTCCAGCCACCCTCAACCATGAACATGAGTGGTAGGAAATGAATGGATTGAAATACATGAGAATGTTTTATATTTTTAACGTTATTATTTTTTTATTAAAGATTTGTCTGTGAGCCAGATGCAGCCATCAGAAGAGCCACATCTAGCTCATGAGCCATAGGTCCCGACTCCTGGTCCAGATAGCCCCTCTCACCACACTGTGTCATTGGCTTGGGGACCCCCAATGTGTCTTAGAGAGAAAAAGTTACCAGGCGAGGAGTTCCCTGAATCACTGAGGCAACGTCACCAACCTAGGTCGTTAATTAAAACAAAGGCTAAATCTAAATTGTCTTTTTTTTTTAAATTAAATTAAATGAGATGTAATTTATACTGATTTATTTTTTCTTTTCTTTTTTCGGTTTGGTTTTGTCGCCGCTTTCACAGAACGATTCCAGGGCCGCTTTCCATCAGGGCATTTCATTAACCGGTGGAATTTAAGTGACTTAATTGATGTAGTTAAAGCATTAACTTTGCTGTTAAAAAATAAAACGACTCAGGGCAAACACACGGTCATATTGTCATTACCGAGCACAGACTGCAACGTGCCAGCGCGGGAGCTGCTGCAAAGCGCAGTTAGACACGGTCCGTGTCCCAGGGGCATGCGGACCCAGCAAGGTTGTTATATGGTATTCATTGCAATTTGATGAACTTCATTTATCTAGACAGCCACTTATTTAGGATGAATTGGAACCTACTGAATCATCTTAATTCAGAGGCTTCTGCTGCACCATGGGTCTGCAGCGGCTATTAAACTTGGGAAGATTCGGCAGCCATGACACAATGAATGTATTATCCTCACAAAATTGTCTGGGTGTGATGAATCATCAGCTTTATGGACAGGTGTTGGGCGATACCCCCTATCACCTTCCTTCCCTCCCCCACCCCCACCCCTCAAGTTCTTGAGTATGATATCAGGGCTGCAGTCACTGTTACTCATCTTCCCAATAAAGAAGTTATCTGTCACAGATGATGCTATTTCCCCAATAGCACAATCATTCAATTCTTAGGGAACAAAAAAAAAAAAAAAAAAACCCAAAAAACCACACAGCCTGAAACCCTGATACAAGAGGAGGGTTCCCCTAGGCACTGAGTTCTCTGAAGCGATGAGTTAATGAGGAGAGGAGAGTCCTCTCTCCGTAACAGACACAGCCACTTTGTGGCATTCTCCTACTAATTGAGAGTAGGAACTCCCGTAAACTACACTTGGAGGATTTGTTTGGATTATTTACAAGGCCAAGGGAGGGAAACATGCAAATCGACGAGACTTGCACAGAGAGCAGATCTGTTCACAGAACAATTGTACTTTCTATTTATAGACTGCAGGGCTTTTTTTCCAGGCAAGGGGTAGGTAGGATTGGAAAACAATCTCAGGGTTGTCACCCTCCTGATTCTTGGCTTCTTCCTAAATTCAGAGACATTTACAACGTGTAGCCCAAGCCTGTGGTGCCTTTGATAATGAAACTTAAAGCTTGGAAACTAAAAACCAAACAGGAGGATCTTATTCCAAAAAATTATTGCAACTTTAACCTTCTCAGAGTTGAAAAAATACTAAGGGCATTGCATAAGCCAGGGTTCTCCAAAGATACAGGCAATCAGAACAGATAGATAGATAGATAGATAGATAGATAGATAGATAGACAGATAAATAGATGATAGATAGATATAGAGATATTCATACATACAGATTTATTTTCAGGAATTGAATTGGTTCACACCGTTATGGAATTATAGATGTTGGCAAGTCTGGCATCTGTGGGGCAAGCAAGCTGTCAGGCTAGAAACTTCAGGCAGGATTTTTCATGTTACCATTTTGAAGCAGAATTCCTTCTTGCCCTGGAAACCTGTTTGTACTTTTAAGGCTCTTGATCAAATGAGGCCCGTTTACATTATTTACTGTTCCCTCTGATTGTAGATGTTAAATACCTCCACAGCAACACCCAGATGAGAATTTGACCAAACAACTGGACATCACGACCCAGCCAAGCGGACACATGCAAGTTAACCATCACCCGTATCAGCTCGGTTGTCGACGCTTATCCCATGAACTTCATCAAACAATTCTTAAATTGGCAAATACAAAGCCAATAGAATCTGCATTCAATGGGGAGAAAAACGGGTCATCTAACTTTGTCTGCATCACAGCTTAACCAACAAGTTATTTGCCTTTGAAACATGTTACACAGTTTTGCGTTGATGTCAATCATTTTGTTGAAAAATGCATGTCTCACGTTTCTATAAACCAGGTGCTGGCAGGTGACGGCCCATGACTGACTCTGACCCGCTGGCCATCTTTACGTGGCCCGCAAGCTAAAGATTTTCACATTTCTAAATGGTTACATTATAGTTACGTAAGAAGTTGTGCACTGAGAAATGGTTAATATGGTAAACTTCCTGTTATCTGTGACTACAACATGTGCACACGTACATTATGCAAAAGCCTCCATAATCTTCTAGATTTTGCCTCTAAAATAATGTACCATCTTACCCTTGAAAAAAAAATGTTGCCAACCCTTATTTTAAATCAAATACTTTCTCATTGTGGGAAGATTTAAGTACCCATTCAGTTACATGGAACATTATTGTAACAAGTTTCTCTAATTCATTTCGTAATCTCTTAATTCCACAAGAAGCATTAAAAATAATAGCTTTCTTGTTTGTGTTTTAACTTAAAATCCTATCTTTGTAAAGCAGGTTTTTAAAATAAAATATATTAGTATTTCTGCTTTTAAACAAAAGAAGCCTCACTTACGGTTAATAAAAGCAATCAGGCAGCCGAGTCCGGAGGCCGGCCGTAGTCTGGCTCCTCCCAGCCTCCTCTCTTAGGAATATCCCCTCCCCTACTTCACTCCAGCCACAGGAACCTTGACTTGGTTCCGTAAACACTTCCATCTTGTTTCTACCCCGAGTCTGTCCACTCCCTGTTCCCTCGGCCTGGGTATACTCTCCGCGGAGCTTCCCGCCCACGGCTGCCTTCTCAGAATGCAGTCGTCAGCTCCAATGTCACCTGCTGCAAAGCCACGCCCTCCCTGGCCATCCTCCTGACCCACCAGCCCTGTGCGTTTCTCCATCTCATTATTTTATTTTAGTTTTTATACAGTGCTGTCTGGAATTATTTGTAAATGTATCACCCTCCATCCACAGAATGCCAGGTCGAAGACTGGGCAAGGCTTTCGTCTGCCTTCTAGAGGGCTGCAGCCCAGTATCTGGAACGGGTCATGGCCACAGAAGATGTTCAATCAGTACTTGGGTAGTAAGCAAGTAGGAAGACAGGACACTCACCGGACTGAGTTAATATATCATTGTCTCTAGGGATTGGGTCTTCCAATTAAATTATAATTAACTGGCTAAAAGTAGCCTAGAAAGTACTTAATCTGACCACCCATTTAAAAGCATTGAGGACTCAACTCAGGTAAAGTTCTAAGTGCTACAGGTACAATAGTAAAGAAGAAAAACAAGGTCCTTGCATTCAGGGAACTCATAAAATAATACATCAGAAACAAAGAAGTTTGAGGTAATGCCATATTTTCTTCTTACCTCAAATACTTTTTCAAACTATTCTGAATCATTATGTCCTGGCTTTACTATATCACAGTGCTTCCCTAAATATGTAGGGCTTTGACACCATATCGATATTAGCCACAAATATTATAAAGATTTAGGGTAAAAATTTAAAAACAGAAAAAAAAATTACTCTGTGTGCTATAAAACACAATATAGAGATAAGTTAGTTTACAACACTCAAACACACTGATCCTCAGACTTCATGCCTACTGTTTTGATCTCAGAGAGAAAACATTTCTATCTAAAGGTACTCATGATGCTTCTTCGCTGGTTCAGATTTTCTACATTCAGACATTACAGCTCATCTTGACCCAGGAAGGGGACAGTGAACATACCTACCTTTACTTCCATCTTTTTGTGCTTCTTTTTTATTTTATTTTATTTAATTTTTTTTATTTTTTATTTATTTATTTATTTTTTTGTATTTTTCTGAAGCTGGAAACGGGGACAGTCAGACAGACTCCCACATGTGCCCGACCGGAATCCACCAGGCACGCCCACCAGGGGCGACACTCTGCCCACCAGGGGGCAACGCTCTGCCCCTCCGGGGCATCGCTCCGCCGCGACCAGAGCCACTCCAGCGCCTGGGGCAGAGGCCAAGGAGCCATCCCCAGCGCCCGGGCCATCTTTGCTCCAATGGAGCCCTGGCTGCGGGAGGGGAAGAGAGAGACAGAGAGGAAGGGGGGGTGGAGAAGCAAATGGGTGCTTCTCCCATGCGCCCTGGCTGGGAATCGAACCCGGGACCCCCGCATGCCAGGCCGACGTGAGCCAACCGGCCAGGGCCTTTGTGCTTCTTTTTAAGAGCTTACTTCATAGTTTAAAGGTGGCCAGGCCCCAGTGTTGATTTTTAAAGCTTCAGGTAACCCCCCAAACTCAGGGTCCCTCTCCCAAGAGTAAGGGTGGATGAGAAAACCCAGCAAAGAATCAGTAACATCTCAGAACAAGAATGAAACATTGAAGTAGAGACACTGGACCCATAGGATGTGACTGGGTGTTGGTCAGCTTCATAGAGAATTTTGTAGGTTTAACTTGGTCAGCGCATGTTTATTGAATAGCAAAACAGCAACAACAAAAAAAACAAGTAAAGTCTTACTTGATAAATCTTTCTTTATGTTCCTGCCAATATCTCTATGGGTATCTTATGACCTTGTCTTTTGGAATGTATCCTTACACACATTCACACACACACACACACACACACACACACACACAAAGTGAGATCTCAGGTCTTTTATTTACTTCCTCATAAATTGGAAAATAAAATGTGCATTCCAATCAGACTTTAACATAAAATTGAGAGAAGATGTTTTTGTTCTTGTACATTTTACATGTCTATAGTGACTGTGAAACTATAAATATAAAATACATATATTTTCCCCTACCATCAGGAGTGAAAGTGACAGGCTGTATCTGTAACTGTCACGGAGCTGAAATTCAGGAAACCCACCAGCACTGTACCACGGATCATCTTTGACCTTGAGAAAGAGACTTCACTTCTGTGATCCTCAGTTTCCTCATCTGTGAAATGAAAGTGTCTTGTAACAACATTTCTAATCTGCTCACTTCCAACTGTAGGTTCCACTGTAAAGTTTAGCTTAGAAAAATAAATATAGCTTTTTGTTTCATTATAATAAGCATAGCCAATTTTAAATAAGGATGAACCAGGATTTCTTGTTTTTTATTTCAAGACTGACACTATAAAATGTGTCAAAACATGAAATTGCACCCCTTAAATGTATGTTGCTATTGTATGTATATGTTTACTTGACTTTACTAAAGCTCTGATTTAAAAAAAATAAAATGAATGCTACTTTAGCTCATTTTCTATAAATAAGGAAATTAATAATATTTTGGAGGAAGAGAAAAGAATTGACATATTTTCATATGGCTATTCTTTTAAGCTACTGCTCAGGCAAGTGAAAAATAAAAGCTTCCTTCTATAGCCACTCCTATTGTGTAGCACCAAGTAGCCTTGTCTATGCAAATGGACTGCTTTGAGACAAAGCTCCACCTTGATGAATTCTGTTGACCTGTTCGACATTTTTTTTTTTTTTTTGAAGCTGGAAACGGGGAGAGACAGTCAGACAGACTCCCGCATGCGCCCGACCGGGATCCACCCAGCACGCCCACCAGGGGGCGACGCCCTGCCCACCAGGGGGCGATGCTCTGCCCCTCCGGGGCGTCTCTCTGTGAGACCAGAGCCACTCTAGCGCCTGAGGCAGAGGCCAAGGAGCCATCCCCAGCGCCCGGGCCATCTTTGCTCCAATGGAGCCTTGGCTGCGGGAGGGGAAGAGAGAGACAGAGAGGAAGGGGGGGTGAAGAAGCAAATGGGCACTTCTCCTATGTGCCCTGGCCGGGAATCGAACCTGGGTCCCCCGCACACCAGGCCGACACTCTACCGCTGAGCCAACTGGCCAGGGCCGCTGTTCGACATTTTTTTAACCACCACTTGAATTCAGCCAGTAAACAGCTATGCACTGTTTTAAAAATAACCAGTTGTTCCGATCTTCACCTCCCTACCCCCTCCCAGCCTGGAGAGTTGCCGGGTACAGAGACTGTAGGCAGTGAAGGAAGGCAGGTCTCTCTACCTACCCACCAAGGGTAAGCACCCTACTCAGCTGTATGGGGGGGGGGCAGAACAAAACAACTTGTTAAAGAGGCAACACTGAAACCAAAACAAAACAGAAACTTATCTGAATTCAACTGTATTTTGATAAAATAAATTCAGTAAAACCAATTAACAGGAGGTCAGGCAGTTTTAGGGATAATGAAGAGAAAGTAGAACGGTAGGCTGCGAAGAAAACACAAGAAGACAACAGAAAAGAATGGGGGAGCCCTGGCTGATTGGCTGAGGGGTAGAGCACTGGCCTGGCGTGTGGAAGTCCTGGGCTCCATTTCCGGCCAGGGCACACGGGAGAAGTGCCCATCTGCTTCTCCACCCTTCCCCTTCTCCTTTCTATCTTTCTCTTCCACTCCTGTGGCCAAGGTTCCATTGGAGCAAAGTTGGCCTGGGTGCTGAGGATGGCTCCATGGCCTCTGTCTCAAGCACTAGAATGGCTCCAGTTGCAACAGAGCAGCACCCCAGATAGGCAGAGCATCGCTCCCTGGTGGGCATGCCCGGTGGATCCAAGTCGGGTGCATGCGGGAGGCTGTCTGTCTGCCTCCCCGCTTCTCACTTCAGAAAAATACAAGGAAAAAAAAAAAAAGAATGGAGGAAGTTGTAGCTGGTAGTTTCAGAATCAAAATGCGTGTGCTCTTATACTTTGTAAGAAAAAAAGAAATCCCTTCTAAAATTCCCAGGCAAAATTTACACCAACATGCCAGCTCTGTGAATACAGGTGAGAAAATGGAGACATGAAGCAACTAGGCAGATACCGAAGAAACGTCTTTACTGAACCTCAAGATTAAAGCAATCATTTTTTTTCTTTATCTTGAATTTTTCAGAAAATTGTCTCAACACTTCACTTCTCATTTTTGTGGTAAACAGAACTAAAGCCAAGTGAAAAGTTGGTCATGTTCTTTGACATTCCCTTTATCTGCCTGCATAACTCAGGCAAAAAAAAAAAAAATCTGAATTACACTGATATTTGCAAATGGGTAGACCATGTATTGGAGAACTTCATGAATTAGAAGACAAAAGAATCAGGTGGTGCCTAGTAAAAGCACAAAAATATTTTGTGGTGGCCTTTTCCTATCTCTTTCCTGTATGGCCAGGGATGTTTAAAATAAGGCTCTGCTGCCTGACCAGGCGGTGGCGCAGTGGATAGAGCATCGGACTAGGATGCAGAGGACCCAGGTTCGAGACCCTGAGGTCACCAGCTTGAGCGTGGGCTCATCTGGTTTGAGCAAAAGCTCACCAGCTTGAACCCAAGATCGCTGGCTCCAGCAAGGGGTTACTCGGTCTGCTGAAGGCCTGCAGTCAAGGCACATTTGAGAAGGCAATTAATAAACAACTAAGGTGTTGCAATGCACAATGAAAAACTAATGATTGATGCTTCTCATCTCTCTCCGTTCCTGTCTGTCTGTCCCTGTCTCTCCCTCTCTCTGACTCACTCTCTGTCTCTGTAAAAAATAAAATAAAATAAAATAAAATAAGGCTCTGCTGTTATTAGCCCTTAGGGCATTGTTACCTCCCCTGACACTGAAATGACATTATAAATGGCGCGTCCGTGTATTAGAATCGGGTCCCAATTTCTCCTTGTTTTCCGCATCCCACATCAACAGCAGGAAAGGCGGAAGACCGGCCCAGCCAATGCCAAAGCGTTGGAGAAATGCCTTCAGTTATTATTACCAGAGTAAATGAAGAAACTGCAGGCCAGATGGGTGTATATTATCTATCCAACTAAAAAAGTGTCTTGTTAACAGAGATAAATGGTCTGAAATGGCAGAACATTTTCTTGCAATTTTAAAAAATAATAGAAGCAATATTTCAGAGGATAATTCTGCAATTTTTTTTCAAGGTTTCTGCTAAAAACCACATTTGATATTGATAGATACATTCTTAAAGTGTCCATTGACACACTCATAAATATGTGAAGTTGAAAGGGGATTTCAAAAAAAAAAAAAAAAAAAACAACAACCCAACTCTAGTCATCTCTCTTGGAAGCGTGAAGACATAATGTGAATGGCCTATATAGCATCTAGTAGGGCTGAACATATGTCATTCAGTCCTGAATCAGCAGGGCCGATGCAAACAGGGGTGGAGAGACACCGCGGGGAACACAGAGGTGACAAGGACCAGACAGACAGGGGCCACTCTGATTAATATCTGTTTGTCCTCGAATACGTTCAATAAATGTTGCAGAAGGTCAGTTTTCATATTTCTAACATGGAGAGAAAAATCTAGCTCAGAGGAGTGCATGAGAATTTTTAAAAATATACTGCTGACCAAAATTAGGGGATATTTCAAAATGAATATAAAGCAAGAAAATATCCTCCAATGTTTGTGAGCTGAATATTTTGTAAATAGCCTGTCGAGTGCACGCAAGGTGCCATCTCAGGTGCTAACTTCTCCACGAGCACCACATGCACAAGGCATTAGGTTTTTGCGTCTCCTTGCAGGAAAGGACGTCTTGTCTTACACATCGGGAACCTACTGTTCTCTTTCAGTGGTATGGGTACATCATTCTTCTTCGGATTAAGAATGAAACAAGGTCCCTGACAAAAGCACAGATAAATGTTATCCCCCTTCCATAGTCCTTGGCCTGGTTACATCAGTGTTTATAGTTAAACATAAAGCCCGTTATGAATATGAAAACACTGCCTTCATTTGCATTAAGCCATATCGGTAAGCCAAAAAAAAAGGGTTATTTATTAGTAGAAAAATACAATTAAGTTCTGAGATATTTTATTTTATTTGGAAAGCTTCCTTTCTCTAGGAACATAACAATGATTTACTGAATTACAAAGTGCTGTACTTTCGAGGCAGTCAAAATACTTTCCTTACGATTACAATACCTTGTATTTTGAATCATGGTAATACCCAGCCCGCACGTCAGAACAGCCTTCAGAGAAGCTTCAGGCCTTCTCTTGTTTGTCACTTAAACTGTTCCCACCCAGGAGTCTTGGGTGGGTTAGAATCCTTCCAGTTAGCATTTGGTTAGTTAGTTGTTTTGATTACTAGGAGTACCGAAAAATACAGGTGATTAATTAACTTGTCAACCCCAGGACAAACTACAGCACTGTATGTGACACCCCAAAAATCAAAAAGAAGAGGAAGGTGTTTCCAGGAACCCGCAGCCCAGCTTTGTAAAGTCTGCTGTGTTGGGCAAGGTCGAAGGAGTCCCGTTGTACTTGGAGGTTCAAGTCAGAGCACTAAGTGATGATGGTATCAAGTCAAATAGCTTGAAGAATAAAAGGGGGAAAAAAGAAAGGCAGCATGTGGGAGAATCACACACTATCTTTAGCGTAGTCCGTCAGAAGCAAGCCTCCTGCCCCCAGCTTTTTCTCTGTTCTTCAGCTGAGCACCAGAGGAAGCAGTCTGTTAAAATGAGAAGGTGTACCAATGGAAAACATGCCGCTCAGCCCAGTGTGGGAGCAGAGCTTGATGGTGGCAACATCAGCCCCGTCTCTCTTAATTGACAATAAAAGAGACAACTGGGGCATTCAAGTGGACCTGTCGTACTAATGTGATTCGATATGCATTTTAAGTGACTTTGTCACCAACTCCTGCTCTACTTCATCCATTTCTGCTTCTGATGGGAGCTGCCATGTTGTCCCAAAGCCTCATCCTCTTCCCCAGTCTGGACCAATCCTAGCACTTTCCTGAGATATTTTATATTTCAGAGCACAGACAGGGTGATACAGTCTCCCTCTTGTGGCCAAAGTAAAAAAAAAAAAAAAAAAAAAAAAAAGTGAATTTATTTATTTATTTATTTATTTTAAAAAAATATGCCTCCCCAGAAACAGATTCTGTGGTGGAAAAACAAAAACAAACAAACAGACAATGAAGGTACAGTGCAGACAGACAGAGCTGTGAAGCTGGAGGGAGGGTCTGTAGCCACCACACCCCTGTCTCCAGTTACCCTGAAGGCTCAAGTAGATCCATCCTCTCGCCCTTGTTTTGTTCAAATCTGCCATGATTGCCTGAGTTGATAAATGACTGCTCTAGCCAATAGTTGGCCAGGGTTAGATTTCCGACAGCTGCAACTGAACTAGTACATTCACCAAAGTATTATTTACTCAGTTCAATTTTCTCCGAAGCAAGGACTGAAATAGCACCCTAATAAAATCCTCACTACTTGCATAAATGTATGGAGTATGGAGGTCTTACCTTTGTAGAACACTTTGACAATTCATCTTAATCTGTTTGTTTTAACTCTCTGGGTTTTAATTTTCTTATCAATTAAACGGCAGGGGGTAAACTAGGTCAGAAGGGGTAAGGGAGGTACACATGTCACCATCCCCCTCCTCACCCCCCATAGCAGTTGTTATGTACCAGTTCTGGTATTCCTTCTAAGGCTCTTCTGCCTCAACATCTTCAGCACAATATACAAAATAAAATTTAACTTCTATTCTTGGACCCTACATAATCTCAGATATCACCATAACCTCCCTTGGAATCCAATGTATCACACCAGGCAAGGATCTGATTCCCATTTCACAGGTAAGGAAGTTGAGGCACACAGAAAAGTATGGTATACATTAAGCTGTTTGGCTTGCTTTTAACTCCACCTCCTCATTTGGGGCTGGGGGCTAGATGGATGATGAAAAACTAAGGAGGCCTTCAAGTGTAGTGAGTTTCTGCCCCCCCCTTGGAAGGGGGGCAGTGGGGTAAGTCATTCCAATCCTCCCTGTGTGCTTGCTTCGGAAATTATCTCATCCTCTTCCTTCTACCGTCCTCTCCCCTTCCTTAGGCCGTCACATCAGCACCAGCTGGCTAGACCCCACATTAGAGGGAGAATGGGCCCAGCCAATTATTGCTTTTCGGCATTAAGTTGTACCCTGGTGAGTCGCATCCCCAAAGGGGTTGAACTTATGAGTGGGGAATAACAGGAGCTCAGGAAACTGGCTCAGGGACCCACTTTTGAACCCAAGCAGAGATGCAAATTTGGGGTCTAAGCATGCCATTTAGTCAACCATGCAAATGAACACATGCTCACTTGCCCGGGGCCTGAAAGAAACCAGGAGGGGGGCCACAAGGAATTCCAATCTGTTCTGTTTCTCCTTCAATTGACTTTTGGTCCTGTTTTCATTGGTGTTGGCTTCTTCTGTAGGTGCCTATGGCTGAAGGTGAATGTTTGTTTTCTTAACCGGGACAGCAGGAAGTAGATATGAAGAAAATGAAATGAGTTAAGATGAAAGGGTAATAATGGTAAATTTTTCAAGTAACCTAGAAAGAAAGGTTAACAAATAGATATATAATATATTATGTCTATATATAATTTTATACACACACGGCTGAAAAACTGGTACAAACACGCAATTCAACCTAGTCAACCCCACATCTAAGAGTCTTTCCTTTCTCTTTTTCTTTTAAAGGTTACCATTTACAATCATTGTTTATGGGTGCAGGGGTTAGGACGACTGTATTTAGTTGCAATTTTTCAAATATATGCTCTTCATGAAAGCAAGTGTCTCGCTCTGACAAGGGTTGTAACCCTCATACGTTTCCGGCAGCCCGAGCTGAATTGGAACTGTTCGTTTCTATTCACTTCCACCTTCTCAGCAAAGATTCCATTTCCCAATTATTGGAACTGCGAGTCCAATAAAAGCAAATGTTGCTAAAGAAAAGCAACATAAAAAGAGGCTTTCAATATCTAAAGAAAGCTGGGGATTGATTGGAACTAAGTAGTTGGAAGCACATCTCCATCCCTGTCCTCAACTACAAAGGGGACGGTCGGTGGCAGGGAGCGGGCTGAGGGCACGGGGCAGGAGCTTGGAGCAGGGGCAAGGAGGAGAGAAAAGTCACTGCAGGAGAGACAGGGAGTGGTGTCTGGTGTCTCCCCCGCAACCTAACGCTGCCAGGCCGGCATCTTGCTCTTCTCCCCAGACTGAACACATCGCTATTACGAAGCAGAGCTCTCTTCTAGGATAGATTAAAGAGCTAATAGGTGAAACCAGCTGCCAGGAGCATCTGTGTTTTTTGTTTTTTTGTTTTTTTGTTTGTTTTTTTCAGTGCAAGAGTCCTTGCAGAACTGGAAAGATACAGGTTCCTGAGTTCTCAGGGGGATGTAACCTCAGAGGGAGTTTCTATGATCCTCCAAATTTTCAAGAGCCTAAACCCGATGAATCTCCAGGAATCCTTCCAACATGTGACCTGTCATAGCAGCTTCCCCTTTGAAAGCGTTAGTACTGGTGTGCAGAGACCTGGAGAAGCCTGGTTCTGCTTTTACCCAAGGTACTTCCTAGTTATCCCCTTACTCTTTGGGTGAGTCCTGGGCGGATATGTTCGCGGATCCTGGCTCCCAGCCGCCTTGAGTGGTCGATCCAGGACATCCTCCCTAAAAGAAGAGATGACCTGCTTTTTGTCGGGCATCAGAGATTAAGGAAATGGTTGGAAATAATAAGTGTGCCAAATAGCTCAGGGTCCCACAGCCAACTTATGAAATCTTTAAGAAAATTTTTAGACAGGGTCTAAGGCCTATAGAGTACGAATTGTTGGGCATGTTGGGGGAAAGGAAAGCACTGAAATTTGACATCACATCTAATCTTCACAATAACCCTGCAAAGGAAACCTGATGATTCCATTTTCTTTTTTTTTAAAATCCTGGCACTTTATTTTATTTTATTTTATTTATTCATTTTAGAGAGGAGAGGGAGAGACAGAGAGAGAGAAGGGGGAGGAGCTGGAAGCATCAACTCCCATATGTGCCTTGACCAGGCAAGCCCAGGGTTTCGAACTGGCAACCTCAGCATTTCCAGGTCGACGCTTTATCCACTGCACCACCACAGGTCAGGCTTGATTCCATTTTCAATGAGGAAAAATTGGACTTGTCAGGAATGTGCAACATCCTTGGCTACAGTTTGGAGGTCAGGTCAGCGGTGAACTCAGCTGTTTTTTACTCCAAAATGTCAGAAATATCAGACAATACATCTAGGTTTGTTCCCACCTTTATTTACATGCATTTAAAGTGGTGCGATGTGATTGATACACATACACATTGTGAGAGGCTTCCTCCCATTGAGGTAATTAACGTATCTAGTACACCCAATATTTACCCTTTTTTGTGAGTATGAGAACAGTTAAGTTCTACTCTTTTAGTAAATTTCAATTATACAATACCGTGTTATTAACCATAGCCACTATGTTAAACATGAGATTCTCAGAACTTACTGCTTTTATCACTGAAAGTTGATACCCTTTAACCAGCCCCTTATTTTCCCCGCTTCCCAGTTCCAAAGCATGCATTTTTACTGCTTTTTACATTTTATTTTTAGAGATTTTTATTGTAAATTGAAATATATCTGACCCTGGCTGGTTTGCTCAGTGGTAGAGCATTGGTCTGGTGTGTGGATGTCCCAGGTTCGATTCCCAGTCATTGCCCACAGGAGAAGCACCCATCTGCTTCTCCACTCCTCTCCCTCTCACTTCTCTTTCTCTCTCTCTCCCCTTCCTGCCGTATTGGCTCAATTGGAGCGAGTTGGTCCCAAGAGTTAAGGATGGCTACATGGCCTCAGGCTCAAGTGGTAAGAAGAGCTAGGTTGCTGAGCAACAGAGCAGTGCGCTAGATCAGTGGTCCCCAACCTTTTTTGGGCCACGGACCGGTTTAATGTCAGAAAGTATTTTCATGGACTGGCCTTTAGGGTGGGACAGATAAATGTATCACGTGACTGAGACAAGCGTCAAGAGTGAGTCTTAGACGGATGAAGCAGAGGGAATCTGGTCATTTTTTTTTTTTTTTTTTAGTATTTTTTTGTGTGTGTATTTTTCTGAAGCTGGAAATGGGGAGAGACAGTCAGACAGACTCCCACATGTGCCCGACCAGGATCCACCCAGCACGCCCACCAGGGGCGACACTCTGCCCCTTCGGGGCATCGCTCTGTCGCGACCAGAGCCACTCTAGCGCCTGGGGCAGAGGCCAAGGAGCCATCCCCAGCGCCCGGGCCATCTTTGCTCCAATGGAGCCTTGGCTGCGGGAGGGGAAGAGAGAGACAGAGAGAAAGGAGGGGGGGGTGGAGAAGCAAATGGGTGCTTCTTCTATGTGCCCTGGCCAGGAACCGAACCGGGTTCCCCCGCACGCCAGGCTGACGCTCTACTGCTGAGCCAACCGGCCAGGGCCAATCTGGTCATTTTTTAAAAATAAAACATCGTTCAGACTTAAATATAAATAAAACGGAAATAAGGTAAGTTATTTATTTTTTCTTTGCGGACCAGTACCAAATGGCCCACAAACTGGTACCGGTCCCCGGGGTTGGGGACCACTGTGCTGATGGACAGAGCATCGCCCCCTAGTGGGCAGCTTGCTGGGTGGATCCAGGTCAGGCACATCGGGGAGTCTATCTTTCTGCCTCCCCTCCTCCCAGTGAATAAAAAAAATTATATATTTATATCAAATATAGAGGAACAAAACATTTAGCTTTCGAGACTAAAATATAAAAACCAAACAAGCCAAGAGAAAGTGGGAGAAATTTAACAGATAAAAAAGTAGAAGTTATTTAAAAAGAAAATCACAAACCGAACACACCATGGTTCTCAGGAGCCCGGCTTTCCCAAGAGGCATCTGCACAGCCCAGCCAGCAGCTCCTGGGCGGAGGGCGGAGCTCCCAGACATGTGGGCTCCGATGTCTGCACTGCAGCTTCCAGGAGCATTGCCTTCTCCCCAAAGCTCACTTTAAACAGCAGCCCTTGTGGGGTGTAGAGTAGATTTCTATACACTAATATGTTAGGGGTTTCTATGGGTTAGTAGCAGTGTTTTCTGAAGCTTTCTTTGAGCCTTGTGCTCTTAAGAAATAAATCTTATATTGTGACGCTGTGCACATATACTTATTATGTATCTTATAGATATGTATTTATAATTGGTAAAAACTTCTCCCAATAATATCTTCTTTTCGATAGGCAATGCATTCTGATATGTCCTACTGTATTTTAGACTCCGTTGCTGTGACGCTGCTGGCACAGTGGCATCGGCACAGGCTGTGGAGGAAGAGGGGCTGGGGTCCTATCCGGGTCCAGATCCTTGCCAGTTGTATAAACTTGAAAAAACTTTCTGAACCTAGAATTGTAATTCCTCATAGGAATAGTGGTGGTTGAGTTTATGTGTCTCCTTTACTGGGCTTCGGGATGCTCAAATAACTGGCAAAACATCATTTCTGGGTGTGTCTTTGAGGATGTCTCCAGGAGAGACAAGCATTTGAATCTGGAGACTTGAGTAATGAGGAAGGCCAAATTTGCTCCCTCCAGAGGAAAAAAAGAACTCCATTTCTCTCCTGGCCTTGGACGTCGGTGTTCCCGGTTTTCAAGCCTCTGGAATCACAGCAGGACTTAAGCCAGCCATTCTCAGGCCTTCCTTTCCTTGGACTGAATTACCCCATTGGCATTCCTGGGTCTCCAGCTCGCAGATGGCGGGACTTCCGGCCTCCTTAACTGTGTGAGCCAATTTCTATAACCAATCTCCTCTTCTCTCTCTCTCTCTCCCTCTCTACCCCTTCCCCTCTTTCTCTATCTTTATCACCTATCTCTGTGCTGTTGTTTCTGTTTCTCTGGAGAACCCTGGCAACACAAAGATGTTGGGAAGATTAAGTGAATAAATCTTACATGAAAATGACTGCCCCTTAAAAAGTACCTAGTAGCCTGATCAGGCGGTGGCGCAGTGGATAGAGCGTCAGACTGGGATGCGGAAGGACCCAGGTTCGAGACCCTATGGTCACTAGCTAGAGCACGGGCTCATCTGGTTTGAGCAAAGCTCACCAGCTTGGACCCAAGGTCGCTGGCTCAAGTAAGGTGTCACTGTAGCTCCCCAGTCACGGCACATATAAGAAAGCAATCAATGAACAACTAAGGTGTCACAACAAAAAACTGATGATTGATGCTTCTCATCTCTCTCCATTCCTGTCTGTCTGTCCCTGTCTATCCCTCTCTCTGACCCTCTCTGTCTCTGTAAAAAAGAAAAGAAAAGAAACAAACAAACAAAAAAACAAAGTACCTAGTAAATGTTAGCTCTTAATCTAAACTAATAGCACAATGTGACACACAGGCCGAGTGCCTTTACAGTGACTGACATGTAGCAAGCGCTCAACCAATACTTGGCATTTGGGGTAATAGGTACTTATTATCCCTACAAAGTATAGGATAATGTGCTAGGAGTTTTGTGAGTAAAACAAAATAAAACGGAGAGTACTTAAATAGAAGAGGGAAAGAAAGGAGCAATCAAACCACATAAAAGCTTTCGTGGAGACAAATATATGTTACTACATTGAGACCAGAACCTTAGCCATTTTCTTTTGTAATTCAATATAAAATAATATGGCATATGTATTTGTCCATTTTTTTTATTTAGGACTATTTTTCCCCACTAGATTGTCAAGTCTTTTAGGGCTGAGACTGGGTCTATTAATCCAAAATTGTTTTCTTGGCCTACAGTCATGCCTTTTACATGAAAGTCACTCAACAAATTACTACTTATTGAATAGGTAACAAATGAATGGAGCAGAATATTACTTTATTTGTATCCATATATCAAAGTAATTGTTCAATTTAGTAAAAACATAGTCTTATGGAGAGCTGGTTGTCATTGAACAGAGCTTCCCTCTCCCTCAACTTCATTCACTACTTACTCACTCTCTAAAATCATGTTGTTATCCATGCAATATGAAAGAGAAGTGGGGTGGGGGGGGGGGGTGGGGGTAAGAACATGCTGGGTGCTTTTCTAAGCCCTGAAAGAAAATATTTGGAGAAATCTCACCTTTCTCTATGAAGCACATTATTCCAAGCATGTAACATCTCTCAAGAACTCTAAATGTTCTTTTGATGAATAGCTTTAAGATGAGGTTGACTAACAAAAGAGAAAGAGACTCGTAGATAGAGAACAGACTGATAGCCCTCAGTGGGGAGGGGGATGAAGGGCTGGTTGCAAAAGGCGAAGGGATTAACCAACAAAACAAACAGAACTCATAGACACAGCTAACAGACAGTGTGGCAATTGCCAGAGGAAAGGGAGGGGGGCAATAAAGGGGCTGGAGCATAAATAAATAGTGATGGAAGGAGACTTGATTTCAGTTGGAGAACACACAATACAATACTCAAATAATTTATTATAGAATTGCCCTGGCCAGTTGGCTCAGTGGTAGAGCATTGGCCCAGCGTGTGAAAGTCCTGGGTTCAATTCTCAGCCAGGCCATACAGGAGAAGCGCCCATCTGCTTCTCCACCCCTCCCCCTCTCCTTCCTCTCTGTCTCTCTCTTCCCCTCCCACAGCCGAGGCTCCACTGGAGCAAAGTTGGCCTGGGTGCTGAGGATGGCTGCAAGGCCTCCACCTCAGGTGTTAAAATGGCTCCGGTTGCAGCAGGGCAATGCCTCAGATGGGCTGAGCATCACCCCTAGTGGGCATGCCGGGTGGATCCTGGTCGGGCGCATGTGGGAGTCTGTCTGCCTTCCCACTTCTCACTTCGGAAAAATACAAAAAATAAAAATAAATAATTTATGATAGAATTGTACACCTGAAACTTATATAACTTTATTAACCAATGTCACCCTAAAAGATTCAATTATAAAAAATGATGGAGTTGAGATCTTTGGTTGCTCAGGCAAGGGAATTGGCAGCACGTGAATCCCCACTCCCTCCTGTATCCCAGAGAAGGGAGAGAAGCTGGATGAGATGACATCACCTTCAACTTTACTCTTCGTTTCTTTCTTTCGCCTTCCTTCATTTATCTGGTCAAAAGCACAGAGGAAACTGGCAGGAGGAGAAAAGTACTGAAATCCAGGGGGAAAAGACCTGTGAGATTATGACACATTGTTTCCTGCTGATGTTCCAGCTTCTTTTCATGCCCAGTTGGCATTATATCCTTAACCACTCTCATTTCCATTTCTGTTAATAGAAGAGAATTATGTTTATTATGCTAATGCCAGGGAATGACAAAGTTGGAATTCTCCAGAGCATTGAAAGATCATGATTCAAGGTAGAATGGCCCTGATTCACCTCTCTAAGTGGGAGATGGTAGGATGAGCAAGGTCTTGAGATGAATAAGCCAATTACGTGGTATTGTTGAATGCCTACTGCTTACCTAATATTGTGTAGGGCAAAACAGAGGAAGAGAAAACAAGACTCAGTCCCATTGAAGAAGCCACAAAGCTTTCTTTTTACTAGAAGAGAATTGACTACAACATGAAATATATAAAATCCTGAGGGTAAGACTTATTCTCCATTTGTCCGTGATTTTCTATACCTAGCACCAGGCCTACCACAAAGTAGGTCAATGCTGATAATTAACTAATGAGTCAATTAACGTAGAACAAATGTAACCCTTGAAATGGGACAGACCTAAATCTCATGTCCATCATTTTCTGATCTGTGATTCTGCACAACTTGCTTAATCTCTCTACTGGTGCCTCTCAAAACTCTCCTAACTTTATCTGAGAAACAAAAGTTGTAAACATTAAATGTTCCAGAGCTAAAACATCTAGTACAGAGCCTAACAAAGAGTAGCTGTTCAATACACTATTATTGCCTTAGGATTGTTGCTAAGATCAGGCCTTAGCTGATACCCAGCAAAGGATATCAGGATAGTTCACTGTTCTATACAGGAAGATTCCTGGACGAAGGTTCAGAGCACAATTCTCACGGGGATCCAGAAGTAGCCCTGTGAGCTTGCCCAAATAAGGTTTGTCCCTCAAATAGCTCTTCCACTCATGTTCTACTGATTTCAGATTCTACTCTTTTTTTTTTTCTTTAATTTAGAAATTAAATTGAATTGATCAATAAGAATACATAGGTTTTGGGTAAGTATTTCTATAGCATATGAAAAATTCATTGCATTGTGTGCCCATCACCCAAAGTCAGATCATTTTCTGTCACCATATATTTGTCCCTCTTTACTCTTCTCCCCCTTCCCCTTGATAACCACTTCAGATTTTACTCTTAACTATTTCTTGAGTAATGCTGATCCCTGATATAATAGAAAGATCATCTAATGTACACCCTGAATCAATGAATGAGAGGCTCAGTCTCACTAGCATGAGGGTAATAGGCAGTGATTAATACTGAAAGACTACAAGCTGTGAGGCAGGCAACAAAAGTACAAGGTAGAAAGATATAGCACACTTCTATGACAAAGCCTGAGATGAAGTCCAAGTCATCCAATGTATTAGTTATATGCACTAAGGCAAGTTATTTAATCTTTCTGAACCACAGATCGAAACTTTAGATATTATTATCTGCAAGAATTACATAACAAAATGTGTAATGTGTTTAACACAGTTGCTGTCACAGAATAATGACCCAATACCTTATTTTAATTTTTCTTTCCTAAACTCAGTATTGGAACCCTGACACTGGGTGCCATTTTCCTGCCTCCCGTTATGCCCTCCTAAAATATCTCTAAAAATAACTTTCATATCATACTGCTTCATTAAACACTAACATTCCTTTTGAATCACACCCTTTTTAGTTTGTGGAGAATGGATCATTACTGTCATTGGGCTCCATCAAACTCTCAACTCCTGAAATAGTAGTTTCCTTCTGGAGCTAAAGAAACTTCATCAAACAGCCATTACAAACTGTTTCAACAACTTATCCTTTCAAAGGCTCTCGAGGCCAAGATCGCTATAATTTGCTCCTAATCTGACTTGTGATTCCAATTTAGCCAGAATTATGAAATGTCTCTTCAAATTAAGTAAACCTCAGCAGCTTTTGTGCTATCTATGGGATGACCATATATCCCATTAGCCCTGCTCTCCAGATTCCAATGAAATTCAAACTCATCTGGAATGACCCCACACTTGGCACTACTGCCCTTGATCACTACCAAGAGTCTATTGATGGAAAGGAGGCAACAGCAATCAATATAAAGTGTTAACTTCCAAAAAAAGCTTCTGTCACTTGCAGGAGGTAGTGGTTCTTTATTGAGATGTTGACAGTTCCTCACCATGAATCACAATATAAAAAAGAGAGAAAAGTAGGGGACTCCACCATCATGTATGAGAAGTAGATAAATATCTACTTCTGTACATAGATAAATATCATGAGTCTGTGTTCTTCAATGGCAATAAGTGGATCTAAGGACCAAAAAGTGAAGCATTTGATATTCTCTAGGCTTTCAGGCTGGTTAAAGGATCGTGCCTTAAGGCTGTTAAGAGGGGAAGTGGTTTCATAGATCTAATCTATGCCAACCTGCTGAGCATTCATTGTTTATATCACATAATCTTTATGACAACTCTATAAAAATGATATTATCTCTATTTTAAAATGAGTGAATTGAGGTCCAGACAAGTTAAATACCCCATCCAAAGGCACAGAGCTAAAGGTAGAAGAATTAGGATGGGGACATAGATTTGTACAAGTTTATAATCCATACCTTGGATCATCTATGAGACTAAAAGGCATATACAAAAATTGTCAGAACCAGATTACCTTGAGAACAGGACTAGAGAGAGATGGTTTTCAATTCAATTCAACTCTTTGCGAATTTTTTAGTGACTGTGATCACAGACTTTTATCAGCTGCCCAAGGGAAGCGATATACCTTAAGGGTTATGCCTGAGGGTTCGAGAGGAAGATTCTTTCTGTGTTGGAATTTCTCCTCTGCCATTTCCTAGCTGCATAAATTCAGAGATATGTACATGATTCCCAGGTTTCCACATCTCTAAAATGGATGCAAAAATAATGACCTAGCATGGTTTCCATGAAGATCGAACAAGACGGCATATCAAAGCTACGTACTTCGCCCGGCACAGTATGTACACCTTGCATGGTAGCTGTTAGTGCTCTTTTTAACACGGAGCCCTCTTAAAAATTTACACGATCTCAATGAAGCAATTTGACTTATGCAGTGTGATATCAACTTATTGTTAGAGGAGAGCAGAATAAGAATGAACAAGCCCTGTGTATTCAGGACTCAGGACAAAGAAAAGGTTGAAATCAATCGTTATACCTCATCCCAGAGTTATGGAGGAACTTCCTCAAAACCTGAGATATGAGAGGAACCCCCTGCTACTGCTGAGAGCCATACGGTGCTCCGACAATGAGGGGAGAGGCTCCCAGCTGCCCACGCTAAGCAGAGTTTTCTGTTATTATTGATTTAAAATATCAGAGGGCAAAATCTTTACTGACATGTGTGACAGTTAACATTGTCTAGTTAATCTAGTGGCCAGCAGACAGCCTAAATGACTTTGGAAGTGTGGATTATCCCAATAACTTTCTTGTCTCTTTCAGAATCTGAGTCTCCTACTTTGCATGATCCTTGTTCAGCTACTAGCCTATAGGGGCTTCGCTTCCTTCTTAGAGAAGCTGTTCTTCCACATACTTGTCTCAAGTCTGATCATTGGCCTCATTGGAAAAAAATGATCATTAATGGTCATAAAAATGTTTAGAAGTCCCCTGAATCTCCCGGAATTCCTGCTGTCCCACGTCTTCAGGGCACAGAATCTAGATGAGCAGAATGTGGCCCTTTGTTATAGAAAGCAAGTTACCTCAGAGTCACAGCTGTGGAAGCAAGGCAGTAAGAAGTGGCCCCTGCCAATCCTGCACCCTTCCTTGTCCTAGTTCATGTTAAAGGTGAAATACTGTATTTCCCCATGTATAAGATGCTCCCATGTATAAGATGCACCTTAATTTTGGGACCCAAAATTAAAAAAAAAAAATGTATTACATAAGGTTATTGAACTCAAGTTTTATTCATCTTAACCTTCATACAACTCCTCACCACTGTCAAAACTCCCATTCATTAGCTTGTCCTCATCTGTGTCTGATGTGAATCACTGTCTTCAACAATGAACACAAAAACAAGCACAAAAAAGTGAGAAATGCAGGTAAAAAATCAACAACTACTGTATAAGAAGCACCCAGTTTTTAGATCCCAAATTTTTACAAAAAAGGTGCATCTTATACATGGGGAAATACAGGCTCACATGACCCTTTTGGCCATTAAAACTCTCCATACAATCTTGTCATTTTAGTTCCTGGGCAGAAGGTAGTTATGTGGAGTGCTATCAAGCCAACTTATTTCTCCATGAAGAAATCTCTGCCCCTCACCCCCATCTTCCCCAGGGAAATGCTTTCTGACATACACACAGGAAATGGGTTCACCGCCTTCAATAGAGTCCAATTATATAAAGTTGAGAGGGATCAACCCGAGCTTCCGTGCCGAAGACTTTCCGTGACTGCGGCCTTGGAATTCTTGAGCAGTAGTATACTTTCTCCTCAGGCTGAGTCTGCTCCTTTCAGCCACAACTTTCTCAACCTCCCCTGGGTTTCTTTGCTTTTCTTCTCCTTCCTTCCCCTCTACCTGTCTTTTTTTTTTTTTTCTTCTGGTATCACACGCCTCCACAGATTGTTAATACATTTCCTATTCGTACTTTCTTATTAGTTTGACTTCTTTCTAGCCTTGCCCTGGGCCCTTCTTTATATGCATCACACTCGCATTGGAATCTTCTGCAAACCTCTTCTTGGGATTTCTTCTAAAGTTAATTTTCAGGTTTTCAAAACCTGTACAGGAAGCAAGGTAAGTTTGGAAGACAAGCCTTGAAATTCAAGGCATCCTGGAATATTCATTCTAACTGGGTTCTTATTCCCAAAATGGCTACTTTTCTCTTCTTGTCAGCAGGCTTGAGGGGGGAAAAAGGGAGGCACAAGGTGAGTGCCCATCTTGGCCTTAGGAGACTGATATTTTCACTCTTTGTTTACACAGAGAGCCTTTGGGTGGTGGTGGTTGCTATGGCAGCTTCAACAACACCTTCAGCAGGGATTCACCTCCCCACTGTATTTTTCTCACACCTCCCTACCCTCTTTGTTCAGACCCTAGTTACCAGGAAACAACAGAGAACCAAAACGTTATGTGAATCTCTTTGTCATTAGAAGATCCCATTTGCTGTAGTTAAGCCTGTGTTTGCAGAATGAAAGTCAGCTATTTGCCTCCATTTCTAAACACTACACCCTGTCAAAGCTCAAGACAGATGAACCTGCTGTACATCCAATCTGCCTTTATGTTGACAGCGTACTTGACACCATATAGTAGCATAGGAAATGCCAGTTCCTTCCAGATGGCTCGGACCCCGCTGTGACTGATACCAAAGCAAAGCTCAGTCTGATAGAGGTCAGGATAAAAGAATAGTTGGCTGTCAATAGGTACTATGCCTAGTTTCCGGTGTCCCTGGGGATAAACAGACCTGCTGAATCCACAGTCTCATTACCTGCCACCCAAATGTATAATGCCACATCTGAGTCTTTCTGTATTTGACTGCTGGAATATTGGTAATATCTTGAATTGATTAAAGATGGATGCAGTTGGATTAATACTAAAAGATACTGTGAATGAAATGCTTTGGGACTCAGGATCTTCCTAGACAGGAAACTTATCTAGAGTCATCTTACTTCTATTTTAGTAGCTTAAGAGAATATAAGTAGAAATGTTTTAAAACAAGTTGCCACTTTTGTAGGTTAGAGTCCTGGGAAGCTATGCTTTCTTGTCATGTCCTGCCCACTCCTTCTTATCTTTTGGAAAAGATGAGAGGGAGGAGGAAGTTCACCATAACTTTATGCCAGTAAAATATAACGACTACACAATTTACAGACAATCACATGATCACAGACATCCAGGCCTCTCAGTTTTAAATGACCGTGGACTCATTTAAGCATTTTTTTCACAGGGGGCCAAAAATCTACGATGGATCGTGCAAGTCAGAGCTAAGTAATGGTTCACCATAGCCTGGTTAATAGTTAGGCAAACCGTTTACGTCTGATTAGGGTTTTCTTTTCCATTGCTATAATTGTATGATAATTAACTCAACTGAGTTACATTTCATTTGGGGAAAATATGTACATTTTGAAGTTTCAGGAGTAACAGATTTCACAAGCCAAGAAAAAGTCTGAAATGATACTGTGGGTCTCCTGCTCAGCCATAAAGACTGAACCAGTAAGTATTTGCCTTGTGAGTTTTTGTCTCTAAAGGAGCGGTTGAGTTTCTTTAGCTCCGACTTCTTCCAAAGGCCCTATGCACTGAAGTGCTCTCTGCTCAGACAGCTGTTGATAGATTAGAATTGCCAAGGGGCAAACATCATGTACATCTGATGTTATCTGACTTCGCTGCTCGACTTGAGATGGAGCCCAGGAGGCTTTCCCTAAAAGAAAAACATACCCATTAATACAGGCACCACCCCATGATCAGGTGTTTTTACAAAACGAAAGAAAATAAATCTTTTTAAATCATGTGGCAAGATATCAGAGTGGGTGTCTACATTAAGTTGTTGATAAATTGGCCACACTGGTAACTGTGGAGATCTTTTACTCTTCTGACCTCCTATTAGCTAATAATGTCTATCACACACCACAGCTAATAAACATGTGTGGTCTCATGGTTAGGGTAATATCTGGGGCTGCTTATATCCTCACAGAGAGGGAAGACACTTAACAGTAGGGATCACCTTTGTTTCTTGCAAATCTTGCCGGTTCAGTGCTAGCGCTCAGTCAGGCCTGAGACATATGTTGAGTCATTCTTTAAGCCTCTGTTTTAATATCATCCTTAAGACTATAGTTTCAGGGATCATTTCTATAGTTTGTTAATATCATCCTTTTTAGCCACTGTTGACCACCAGTATTGGGTAAGCTTTCTCTTCTCTATGCCTCTAGAGCTTCCAGGAACTAAACTTATCAAAAATAGGACTATTATACTAAACATATATTCTTGCTCCTCTTGCTTGTCCATAACTCATTCTCTATAAAGAGTTTTGAAAGAATAAATAATCAAACATAGTTACCTTTCTATTTTAGCAAATCATAAGAATGATACAAGGATACAGGGATCCTTAATGAACTAACTGATGTAAATATCCATATAATCTACTGGCTAAAACTTGATGTTATTCTCCCACCAAGTTCTAGCAATCTTATTGCGTCGCATTAGAAAACTAAACATATTTTCTTAAGATGTCAGTAAGAAGACTGTCAGAATGGAAGGGGCAGGGTGGGAGGGGCGGAGACAATAGAACTCTGGAGTTTCTTTAAGGCCAGTGTAATCTTGCCAATGAGGCAGATGCAAATAAGTGATCACCCTTAACCATTACCCATACGTACAGGACCTTTGGATTCTAGACTCATTGGTAGGGTTGACTGATGGACAGTCAAAACGGGATTGGTTTTCCTGTTCTTTGTCTACTGGAGAATGATCCCTCAGAGGAACCCTTGATTTTTGAGGAGATGCTGTTCTGAAATCATTGACAGTGTTCTCTGTTCTCCTGCTTCCCTCCCACACCATGAATTTGTATTTTTCCCATTGAATTTTCTCTCTCTCTCTCTCTTACATTACTATCCAAGTAGAGAAGCTCTTCTCTGTCTCTCCGGTCCAAAACCTGGATACAAATTCTTTCCCTATTTTCCCTTAGAATAACTGAAATGGGCTGGCATTTTGAAAAGACACTATGCAAAAATAACTAGACCCAATGAAGGTAACAGAGTTCATCACACAGTTTATCTTATCAAATGTATTTTTCTGATTCTAGAATCCTAGGAAATGTGGTAAATAACATCCACGCCCCCAGATTCCCTATTTGTAACATAACTGCATTCTTGGAAGTGTTGGGCACAGCTGTCACGATGGTCCTCCCTTCCCAGACTGGCTGTCGGCCATGTTGCCGGAGAACACCGCCTTGCCTCTCCAGCACCCAAATGTAGAGCCACTTACTTATTACATCCTTCCAAGGAAAAATGTCAATACACCAAAGGACCACAGTTGCTAGTTTAAATGTTGCAGACACCTAAGGCCTTCCCACTCAGCTCATGTTTCATGGTCAAGGGTCCAGCCTTGTGCTTAAGTAAATTGCAAGGAGGTGTGCTGCCTGGGATCTCCTTGGGCAGACTGGATCTTTTCTTTCTGTAGGTTATCATCACTTCTTCACACATCTAGAGAATTTTAAATGACTCACTAAAGGGGACACCATCACTTATATGCATTGAGAAATGATATTTCACTAACTTGCCTAGTTGTACATTTACAAGAACGTACTTATAATAAGCATGTGCACAATTTTTTTTAGATATTATGGATTTAATGCACTTGTTCATGATGGTGGTGATGTCCCCCTGATTTTTCTACCGGGTTAAAGGCCTATAAAGTGTTAAAGACATGACTTTCTGGAATAGCAGCTCTTATATTCTCTACATACTTATTTGATTCTATCTCCTTTAAACCAGAGATTGCATCTTGAAAAAAATATGTTATTGCCCTGATTCAACAATTTCTGACTCTCAGTTAGCCCTCAGTAAATGTTTGATTAATTAAGAAATGAATATATGAATTAATTAAGACTGATAAAAAGTAACTTTTAGTTTTTCTAGTAAGTGCTATCTAAATTCAGAATAAGACAACCTAAGAAAATTCAGGTAAAACATAGTAACAGAATGTCCTAAATATATATGGGAAGGTAGCATTGTTTTGGGGGCACAAGTATAAGGATAAAAATCTTGGTTTGAGTCTTGTCCTTACCTAGTGGCAGTGACATCATCATCAGCAATTGTGTTTTGTTGCCTGAAAATAAGGATATTATACATATCTCATAGGCTGTTAAATAAAGTAATATCTATAAAAATCGTAGCATGAGCCTGTACATAGTCAGCAGTTATAAAATGGGAGCTACTGCTGTTGGCATCCACATGTTATTGTAACAATAAGAGGCAAGGCAAGGCCCTGGCCAGTTGGCTCAGTGGTAGAGCATCAACCTGGCGTGCAAGAGTCCGGGTTCGATTCCCAGCCAGGGCACACAGGAGAAGTGCCCATCTGCTTCTCCACCCCTCCCCATCTCCTTCATCTCTGTCTCTCTCTTCCCCTCCACAGCCAAGGCTCCACTGGAGCAAAGTTTGCCCGGGCGCTGAGGATTGCTCCATGGCCTCCGCCTCAGGCGCTAGAATGACTCTGGTTGCAACAGAGCGACACCCCAGATGGGCAGAGCATTGCCCCCTGGTGGGCGTGCTGGGTGGATCCCGGTCGGGGGATGTGGGAGTCTGTCTGCCTCCCCGTTTCCAACTTCAGAAAAAAAAAAAAAAAAGAGGCAAGGCGAAACTAGAGAAGCTCTTGATTAAGAGATTCCTAAAAGTCTAAGGAAAACATGGAGGCATCTGTCTGTGGATAGCTGATCTTCATACCAGAGAACAGTTAAATATTTAATCTTTAGAGACACTGACAAGAGCCAATGAGGTCCTGTAAGCAGAACTTAGGCTTTTGAATGGATGGTGGTGTGGGAACTCAGTAATGGGACCAGGGAAAAGATGTTATTTGACCTCATTAAGACTGGATCCAGTACAAAGAAAGACCTGTGAGTCCATAGCCAGGTAGGGTCCTCACACTCATCAAGCAGTGCCAAGTCCTCATTTTCAGAGTAAAGGGTTCAACCAAGCCCTGGTAGATATAGAAAGTATTTGGAGTAGCAAAAGCTCTCTGTCTGAGTTGGTACGAAGTCAGTGGGAGTGTGGTAAGCCCCTAAGTGGGGCAGCTATCGACCGAACTGTGAGGGACTAAGGAGAGCAGAGGCAGGTCAGCAGAGACCAAAGCATCTGGTACCTGAGGGATGACCATGACATTGGGGCGATGGCTTGCAGCTACAGCTGGACAAAGAGAAACCCTGCATAGCCAGGCCCTCATCATACGACAAACGCTCTGGACGTCCATCAAATTGAAATCATGTTCAAAGTGAAAGCATGTTTACATGACCAGCAACAATGCGTCAATCAAAATGTGCATGTCAATCCAGGATGTAGGAGAAATCAGAAATATAAGGTAGCATCAAATACCTAGAGCGTATATGACATGGAACATATATGACATGGAAGTCCAAGAAAGAAGATTTTGAGAAAAATACCACAAAAGATAGATCTCTACACATACATCATTTATCAGGGCTAAGTTGTCCTAAAGAAACGCATCCCAAAATATGTTCTTCCTAGTATGAAACCTTGAGAAAAAAATTTGTTCTGTGCTCAAGTAACTGAGAAATGTTGGAGGTTATAGCCTGTTTGGAGAGTTACAGTGTTACCATATTACTAACATGAAAAGTCCTGCTAAAAAGTATGTTTATACTTATTTAATCTAACATTTCTTGATCATCTAGAGAGCCACCATTTTCATTTTGTAGTATTTAATATCCTGTGACATAACAGAAATTTTGGCCCAGGGCTGTCCATATTAAAGCAACTACATGTTTGCAATTTCTTCTTTTGAATTACAGAAACAGCAATACTATCACAGCAAAGGCTGAGGATCAAATGAAGTAATATCTGTCAAGCACTGTGAAAAGCTCCCAGCATGCTACATGGTATTCGAGAAACAATGGAAGTTACAAGAAGAGCTATTGGGAATAATGGTAGCTAAGAATGATATTACTATTTTAACTACTGTATCTTTGAAATTTTAGGATTATACTCTTTGGATTATTTTAGCTAATATATATTTCCATTTATATCCTCGACTCAAGAATGTTTTAAGCACATGTCATCGAGATCTCATATTATAAAACTATATAAACTATTCCTTGTTTCCTCCGCATATCCAGTAACTATAATTATTGTTAATCTTCAGTTTAGAAGCTCTTTGTCTCAGTGGTCACCCAATTTATATACTGTTGGTTTTTTGTTTTTTTCCAAAAGCAGCATCATTTTGAATAGAAACTAACTTCTGATCCTGAATGGGTGGGAAGTAGTAAATCAAACAGATTAATCATGAAACTGAAACTTAGAAAACAATAAGAAACAAGAAAGATACCTACTCCAACATACACATATTGGTGACAAAGAAGTCATTATAGGTCTTGCACAAGGTTGAGTCCTAGAGATTCAAATGCTTAGTTTTCAATAGCTCCAACCTTTCCCCCAGAACCTGAGCTTTTTATATCTATCTACCTATTTTACATTTCCAGTTGGATGTCAAAACCAAATTCTTGATTGAACCCCTTCCCACAGTCACTTAATAAGTGCAATAAAGAGCAGCCCAAGTCTATTATTGCTCAACCAGAAGTCTTGGTGTCATCTTAACTTCTTTCTTTTTCTCACTAACCACTTTCAGTTCTTCAGCAAAGCCTGTAAGTTCAATCATCAAAATGTAAGTCCCGTGCTTGTATGTGAGCCACCAGCATCTCTTATCCAGATCACGACACTATCCTCCTAAGTGACACAACTCCACTTCTTCCCAGTGACCCCTCTTACATGCTAGTTTTCTAATGCAAGCTTCTCAGCTCACTCATAGTATAATCCAAAGTTGTTACCATGACCCCCAAAGATCTTGTGCATTCTCACCCCACCTTGTCACACCCCTGACTCTCTTCTCACTCTTATTTTTTTCTTTTCATTCCCTTGTCTCTGCCCTTCTTGCTCTACCTGGAACATTCATGAATGCTTCTACTTTATAAAATTATATTATATTATATTATATTAATTATATTATATTAATTATATTATATTTATTATATTATATTATATATCAAGTGTATTTATATAGCATATATATGTAATAGATATGTGATAGATATCTATCATATTTATATATCACTTAGAGTGTCAACCTACTCAGAGGAAGTCATAATTACTACTGTACTACTACTATTTGGAGCCTTTGTGTTTTGCTTTGTCTTCTCCTTTCTCTTCATTTTTTTCATCATATCATGTGTTATTGGTACTGTTTTATAGAGAGATTCAGGGATGTTCCTCTTCAGGGCATTTCCTCCAACTTTTCCCTCTGCTTCAATTGTCTTTCCCCAAGAGATCTACATGGCTTCAGCCTCACCACCTTCAAATCTCTACTAAAATGATCTCATCCATAAATCCCTCCTGATCACACTATATATAATATCACTCATGGCACATGATGTGGTGAAAATACAAAGAGACAAAAATCAAAGCATCACAGGGGTCCCACAGAGTTCTGCAGAATGTTAATTGAGACCTTCTCTGAGTAAGGCATGGCTCCAAGAGCTCTATGAGAACAGGTCACTGAATCCTCACTCACAACAGTTCTATGAGATCGATAACAGTATTAATCCCATCTTTAGAGAAGAAGTTTAAGATACATACTATGTAGTACTTGCACAAAACCACATGAGAAAACTGTGTGATGAAAGTAAGGTTCAAACCCAGGCATGTCAGTTGATAGCCATGTGTTTTATCCACAGTAGAACCGGTGGGTCTTGCTGTTCTTTCCATTTCAGTGCGTGGAGACGCCATCTTTCCCTGACTCAGCAATGTTTTGTTGAGCACCCACTATGGGAAAAGATAACGGTAAGAAATTAATTTTGAGAGGGAGTCACAGGGCTCAGATCCCCTACAGACTAACAGGTGTTGTTGGAGACAACCTTCGGCGCTGTCCGAAGTGTGATGAGAAGTCTTAGGAGTGATATGATCACGTTTGCATTTTAAGTGGAGCACTCCAATAACTGAGTGAAAAATAAACTGCAGGAGGTAACAGAGGAAGCTGAAAGGTCAGTAAAAAGGTTATTGCTAGGTGCTAGTTCACTAGAACCACGGTGAATGGATCCTTGGACAAAGGAGCCAATGGTAGAACGGAAGCAAATTGCTCAGATTTACAGTATAACTAACATGGTTTGCTGGTGGATTGGACATATGTCTCCCACGTTCTTTTAAACTGTCCTATTCTATTCCACAACATGAATATTCCATTTTTTATTTAGTCAATTCCTCACATTTAAAGCATCCTTCCTTTTTTTAAAAAAAATTACAAAGTGTGTTAGAATTTTGTCTATATTCATGGTTCTCTACACATGTATGATTGCTTCTATAGGGCTACGAAGTAAATTTGCTGAGTCACAGAGTACACACAGCTTAACCTTAACAGATACTGACAAATGAGTCTCTAAACCACGTGTGCTGTCAGCCTGTGCCAACTGACATTTCTTTACCCACTCTTTAAAATGTATTACCAGTGTGATTCCAATGTGACATTGAATACAGGCCCTCTCCCTGTTTTCCCAGTCTGTCTGCAGGTTATACCAGATTCACCCTCACATATAAACCAGTGATAAGATGGTGCATGCTTGTTCCATCACTGGCTACCTCTTGTCTAGTCATTGAAATACCCAAGCAAACTCCCATTTGCTTTTTGCTATTATTCTTTCTGGGTGAAGTTGAGAAATCATGTGGAGTGGGGGAGGGGAGGGGAGGCTGGTGACTTTCAAAGGAAATTTTAACTGCTGAATTTAGCTATCCTTGTAAATACCTGAATACACAGAAAGCCCTCATGAGCTCTGTTATTTCCCTGTCAGGAAAGCGTCTTTTCATAGCCTTGGTACAAGGTCAGTCAGTGCCTTCAGGGGCTGTTCAGAGCAGGTTGCCCTGTAATTAACTGCTTTGTTACAGTACAGTAGTAAGGCATGTGTCTCCTCTAACCTTGAATATCACCCAGTACATAGGTGCTCATTGACCTGTAAGTTGAGGGCTTCCAAGGAAAAGAGATAACTGTGCCCAACAATCTTTCTTACCAACCCTCTACTATCTAGCACAATCATTCATAGATTGCCTATCACAACAGACTGCAGACTTTTTGATAAACAGTGCTTTGGATAACTTTCTAAACTTTCTCCCATTAACCCTTTCGACCTAACATGCCTGGGAGCCAAGCAGGCAGGGATATATTATTCTAAGTTTACGTAGGTCAACCTGAGGAATGGAGAGGTTAATTGTATTGGGCAAGGTCATAAAACAAGCCATGAAGAGAGCCAAGAACAGAATTCAGATCTTTGGAATTGTTTCCAGTCTACTGGGGGAAATGTTAAGTGAAGAATATTTCTCTAACTTTTCACTGTTTGTTTGTTTTTTTCTATAATCTCATCCCCTCTGGAGCAATTCTACCTTTCTAATTCTTCTCAATTATGTTTTCACATGATATATCCAGAAAATGGTACTACGTTTATGAATAATGAGAGTCAGTGGACAATGATTTCTATGTTCCCCAGTGACCAGCTCTGAGCCCTAGCCACCTCATCCTCTACGATTCTGAAGAGTGAAGGCATCAGAATCTCTGCCAACAGTAATCTATTTGTTTCAGACCAATAAGGAAGCACTCAGCACTCTTACAAAGTTCAACTTCATGCAAATAGCAATCTTCTTCTGCTTAGGAAAGGATAGTAACGTATGAAAGAACCTGAAGAATTGTGATTAATCTATGCCAAGGGGTCTCTTAGGCCTGGGATTCTCAGTGGCTGGAGCTGTAGGAGACCTGGGGTTTAAAAGAGGGAGCTAGGGACTGGGGAAACATCCCAGGTAAGAGAATATGAGCTAAAGGGCCCTGAAGATGGCAACGGGATAGAGAACAGGCACCTGATTTAGAGCAAATGTCTTAGGAATTGGAGACCAGCTACGTGGAGTGTTATAAGGGAAGTCAAGAATGCCTGCAAGATAATTAGCCCTTTAAAGTTTCTCCCTAATGTTCCTTTCTCTATACTTCACTATATCATCTCAAATCTCACATAGTTATCTTTCTAGCACAAAATTTGATCACATTTTCTGTGAAAGCTTTAATTGTTTTTTTACCCAGAGTAGAAAAAAGTCTAGATTCATTACATGGGCGTACAAAACTCTTTAAAACTAGGCCCAAAGGCCAAACCATCAGAATTTTCTCTCTCTACTGCCTATCAAAAAAACAGACTTGCTAACCACACAAAAGAATGATCTTTCTCTTCTCAATCTGATCTTTTCTATAACTGATAATGCTCTTTGCTCTCTCCTTTACCTAATTTTCCATCTGACAAACTCCTACTCCAGATCCTACTTGGATGTTGCCTCTGTTAAATTTGTCCCAAATTTATCTTTCTCTCTGTCCTCCCATGGAACTAATTATCCACGTAAATTTTGTCTCTTCCATTGGACAATAGAATCCTCTCCATGCCAAGGTCAATGCCAAGACTCAACACTTAGAATCTAGTGTAGTGCCTGGAATACAATAGGTACTCCACAGGTGTTTGCTGATAGAATTGAATAAATAGATCTCCTAGGTTCAACCATGTTTGAGAACTAAGAAAATGATGAGTCCTTCCATTTTCTAACATTCTGCTAGAAATTGGCCTCGGTGGTCTAATGGATGGGCTAAAAATCATGTACGGTCTTGAATCTCATTTTTTTACCTTAAATTTTAGGTGAGTTACTAAGTATCTTTGAGCATCCTTTCCTAAACCTATAGAATGAATATAATGTTATCCACCTTAAAAGGTTGATGTAAGGATCCATTGTTATAATAATACTTGTCAAATAGCAGGATGTTTTTAGTAAACACTTCTTCCTTCCTAGTTTTCTTAAGTGAAACTACTTTAAACACTAATAAAGATGCTTCTTTTATTATACTAGTCTTTATTCACATTGTAGCTTACTGTTCTATCGAGCTCACATATTTTTATTTGTAATTATTTATCCATATAAACATAACACTTGAGGGTACATACGTATAGTTGTATCTTTATGTACAAAGAGCAAGTTTTAAATGACATACCCAAGAAATATACTATTGTTGCTAAATACTCATACCAAGCAATGTATAAATGATAAAAGAATTAGTCTTATTACAGTAATAACCTGAGAAAGAGTATAATATGGAGGTTAAGAGCTTAGGCTAGGAGTAAGGAACAACCTTGAACTTAAATTCTAACAATAACCCTCACAAGAAAATCGAAGTCATGATGTTTCGGTTTCTCCAGCTGTATTATGGACATAATAAGCACATTTAACTCAAAAAGTTATTGTTAGGACTGAAAGGGAAACAGAATGTAAATCCTTTGGCATGGGGCCTAGCACACGGTATACTCAATAGCTCTTAATTTTATGGTTTCAATCATTATTATTATTATTTTTCTGGCTTTCACCCAAACCTGCCCTTGCAGGCTTCCAGGCCCCCGACAATCTCAGCTGGTGATTCTGAGCTTCCGCAGACAATGTCCCCAATGTGCCTGTGAACACAACATCTCACCCTTCACCATGCAGGAAGTATCGGGAGGAGAAACAGGGGCCCTTGGTAAAGAAACGGTGTGACTACAGCAGATCCACTCAGGAAGCTGCGTGACTCTTCTCTACTCATCCCACTGGTGCCAACAACACGGTTGTCTCACCTTCTGAACTCCCAGCACCCTTGTACGCTCTAACCACGTTCCCAGAGGACACAGCGCCACTAGACACTGCCACCTCAGAGTCCCCTGCCACTGGATCCTGGGCAAGTCCAGTGCATAATAGCTCTCGCTGAGCCAAGGCAACACTGAGCCCTGTGCTCAAGTGGGAAGCGTGCTTTGCCACCATCAGTGGTGTCATACTTGTGACATAGGCACAAAAATGCTTTTGTCTTTTGTCCCAATATTTTATAGTTTTAGTATGTAGGAAATAGGGGTGAAGGTTATAGTTTGGGGTAAGACCTGAACGATGGACAGGGTTCTTCTACTAGAATCACGCTCATTCCCTCCCCCGTACCAGGGTCGGATTGTTAGACACAGCAGTTTGGTTTGCTTTTCCTTCTCTGAGAAGAGAAAGTCACTCTAGGGCGCAGTCTTCAAACTTGCCCACCGGACTTCTGTGCACAGTGAGCCCGAGGCCTTATGTGTATGGGAACAGAGCCGGAAATGGCCTGACAGGAAGCAAACTTTCTTTGATGCCTCATCCTTTATCTCAGAAAAAGAAACCATACGATCTTGGCATCCTCTCCATAGTATTATGTTAATACACAGTAACGGCATACTTCCTCCAGATCTTTTTATCCATTTCACGGCTCTGGGTACCCTCTGGAATGCCACAGCAACTGCAAGACTCATCTGTTACATCAGGATCCCAGATCAGCCTTGAAATAAGTAAATTTTCTCCCAAGAGATTTCTCTCTCTCTCTTTTTTTTTTTTTTTTTTTTGTATTTTTCTGAAGCTGGAAACGGGGAGAGACAGTCAGACAGACTGCCGCATGCGCCCGACCGGGATCCACCCGGCACGCCCACCAGGGGCAACGCTCTGCCCACCAGGGGGCGATGCTCTGCCCCTCCGGGGCGTCGCTCTGCCACGACCAGAGCCACTCTAGCGTCTGGGGCAGAGGCCAAGGAGCCATCCCCAGCGCCCGGGCCATCTTTGCTCCAATGGAGCCTTGGCTGCGGGAGGGGAAGAGAGAGACAGAGAGGAAGGGGGGGGGGTGGAGAAGCAAATGGGCGCTTCTCCTGTGTGCCCTGGCCGGGAATCAAACCCGGGTTCCCCGCACGCCAGGCCGACACTCTACCGCTGAGCCAACCGGCCAGGGCCGAGATTTCTCTTTTGTTAGCACTTGGTCAGGAAACAAATTTCTGGCATGTTCTCTCCACCCATTTGTCAAATATGTCCTGAACACCCAGCTACAAACACCACTTAAGGTGAAACTAGACTCCCGTGACCCCCAACAGATCTAAGAACTGCCTCAGCGGCACCGTCAAGAACCTTGCCTTTGATTTTACCATCTGTCTGTGCATTTGCCCATCACGTGTGAAGTTCTATTGGCTGAGAAAGGCAGAAAGTTTGCTGTGCATGATTACTGATGAACACCAATTTCTTCAAAGTATGGGCATTCACAAGGGAAGTATTTGATAAGCCTGTCTTTAAGATAATGGCTTGTGTGGATGTGCAGCTTTTTGTGACAAAATCTGGGGTTTTCCAGAGATATTCAGGGCCTTCCAGAAAATAAAACACATTTTAGTTCCTGCCATGTACTTAAGCGTATGAAAGTAATGGATCCTAATAATAAATTATTGCATTTTCCAATTAAACATTTTCAGATGGTTCAGTCAATGGCCCATATGCATTATAGTTCTAGCAATTCTCATCTCTTTCATAGATGCCAGCCAACCATAGGCAGTGACATAGGCCGTGTCAGGAGTACCAGTCTTTGGAAATGAATGTATCTGCATGGGGGCTTATAAAAATACCTGTTAATTACAAATGTAAGTCAACTCAGTCCAGTATTAGTTGAATGACATAAAGCTAATTTCTGAAATTCAGGGAGAGCGAGAAGCTAAATGCAGTGGGCAAAGACTTAATGGAAAAGTAATAAGGTTAGGTCATGTTACTATTATCTCTAAATTCATGCGGTTTTCCATGAAATAAGTGGAGCTCACTGCAGTCCTCTGAGACATAGAGGTTTACAACCCTCATGTTGGTTCTGCTTGAAAATGCCAACCGACCATAAAAAGGAATGAAGTACCCATACACACCACACTACAGATGAACCTAGTAACGTTATGTCAAGTGAGAGAAGCCCTTCACAAAGGGCCCCCTATGACGTGATTCTGTTTTATGTAAAATCTCCAAAATAGGCAAATCCATAGACAGAAACTAGATTAGTGGCTGTCAGGGGCCCAAAGAGGGGGAATGGGCAGTGGCTGCTAATGGGGGTGGGTTTCTCTCTGGAGTGATAAAAATGTTCCAAAATTAGATAGCGGTGATGGTTGTACAGCTCTACAAATTGCAAATATACTAAAACTGCCAAATTATATGATTTAAAGGAGTGAATTTTTAGTCAAGCGAATTGTATTTCAATAAAGCTTTTATACCACAGCAAAAAAAAAAAAAAAAAGCAAAAGTCTTGATCACAACCATAATCCTGTGAAAAGTTTATTTGGCCTGTCATTCTTGGACAAGCTTCCGGAATAAGGTCTGGAATCGTTCTTGGAACTCTCACAGTTTTCATTCCCAAGATCCAAAGGGCGACAATCTTCAAGTCACTAAAATGTTTGCATTTCCTTCCTTTATTCCAGCCACCCCCTCACCCCCATGATTTTCTAGTAATTTTAAGTCAGGTGGAGAGGAGTCTGCTCTGCTTGTGCTGTTCATTATGGAAATGGATTTGACCCTCATTTGCATCTATTTGCACCGTCATCAGGCTGATTTAGAAACCAAGGGTGGCTGCAGCCTCCTCTGAAGCTGGCAGATCTGCTCTTAAAACAGAGCCCTGGAACTTTTCAACCAGCGCTGAAGAACTCCTTCTCCTGCCCTTTTGATTTCTGCACAACATGGGCAGAGTTTCAGAGAAATACAACTCGTGGTAAAGGAAAGAAAGGAAACCTTTGTTGCCTTCTGCTATAAATAGCCTCCCTTCCCTTGCTTTCCCTCCATGCTTACTAGTCAACCCTGCCACCCTGGGTCGCATATCAGAGACAAATACATTGGTCTTTGGAGCGAGTGGCCCCAGGCAAGCTTGCAGGCCGGCAGCCAGCAGCAGAGGAGTTAAATCTGAAACAGTCCGATATGGCCTGAGCACAGCAATTATCCCTGCTGCACTGCACGGGTTCCTCACTAGCCCCAGGAAGGAACGCAGTGCAAGGATGCAGCCGGGGCCGCTGTGCCAGGCGTAGGGATACAAGGACCGGAGAGAATGCAGACTTCAGCTGCCTGAGACATATCTGTCTCCCCTCTTGCATTTCCCTTTCCTCTATAGCCCCGGGCTGGTTCCTCACTCTCCCTCCAACTCCTCCTCATACCTGCTGTTTGGTCCTTCATGTGTCCAGCAACAACCGCCATCCTCACCTTCCCCATGTGCTCTCTTCTTTGGTCAGAATAGAAAGTGCTTGATTGCTGTTGGTGACTGCAAAAAAACTGAATTCTCATTGTAAAAAAAAAAAATCAGCTTATGTATAAAGGAAGTAAGAGAGCATAGAAATTAACTGTACTCACTATTCAGAGAAATTCACCATACTTCAAACGGATAGTGTTCAAATTCAAAACTATATTGCTTTAAACATGAGACCTCTATGAGATTTGTTTTTCACTTAGAAATCCATCTTGTACATCTTTCTATTTCAGTAAATATAGCTCTACACTACCATTTTTAGCCGTCTCTATAAATGTATTCATGATTTGCACACTTAGTCTGTTTCTTCTTGATCAAGATATTCACAGTATATTTTTCTTACCCCTAAATTTATCCCCAAATCCTTTATTCTATCCTCAATTTATCCCAATTTCCTCACGTAGACCTGACATCTGGGCTTCCTGCTGCCCCAAACTCTCTCTTCATCAGAAGTTATCTTTATTCTTCAAGACCCTATTCTAATTGATGAAAAACTAAGGAACAGGAGCTAATGGGTTAATTGGTTTTATTTGATTTCAACAGACCATTGGAGCAGAAGTTGACTTTAGATATAACCTGAAATGGCATTTCCTGAAGTGTCAGTCGTAAGAAAGAGGTGGAGCATTCAATTAGAGAGAGCATTAATGAATTCCCTGGTCCCTATCCAGAGAGATCAGTGTGATTAGTTTGGAGTAGAGTCTGAAAAACTGTCATTTAATAAGCACTCCACGTGATCAATCAAATTTCAAAATTCCCAATTGTGGCCAACACTTTTATTTTTCATATGAGATGTTAGAAGACCAAATAGATACAGTTTGTCATGTCTACATGGACAACGAGGAGAAGGACTTGAAGTATTGTCTATATTTTTCTATCTCCAAGCCTGTTATTTTATTTTCATTGCACCAGAATATCTTATTTCAATCAAAAAATATATATTGTATATATATTAAAACAAAGGACATTCAAGTATAATAGTGGAACAGGAAGGGTTTTTGCCTGGCACATAATGGTGACATATCTATAACTCAAAGTGGGTTAAAGAAAGATTGACTCTGAGGCAAAAATAAAGGGTCTTTGCCACTCAGATTATATATCATGCAAATGACTCTTTCCACTGTGTGTACATATGCCTATATCAAGTATTAAAAATATTTAAAGTCAAATATGATTATAAAACCAACAGAACAAAAATAAAGTTTTAAAGAACTATTTCTACAATTATTTCCAAAAGAAAAAAAATAAGACCAGTGCCAACGTGGAAAGACCAAATCTACTCAAAAGAAAAGTTTTGATTGTATTTTTTTACTCTATCTTCATCCATGCAAAACTCTTTCAGCAAAATTTTCTGCTTTCACTAGAAATGTGTAGCCCAGAGCACCCATCGGAAGAGGACTTCGTAAAGCAGTGCTCAGTGGGGAGCCACGTACCTGGTCTGGTGGCTGACTCATTTGTGGTGCTTGTATATAATGCGAACCTAGTGGAATTCTTTAATTCAAGGCCCTGTGAAGATGGTGGGAGTGATCGTGTGAATGCCCTAACCTCGTGGAGTAGTCACGAGGCATACCTGCCACTGTCCTGCAAGTCAGTGGTTCTCCCGTGGACACAGCTTCCTGTGGCACACTCTCTTGTCTGTGAGGATAAATAGGCACATCAACTCTCACGGCCCTTGTTACAGATTAAATTGTATCCCCCCTACCCAAATGTATATGTTGAAGTCTCAACCTTCAATGCCTTAAAATATAACCTTACTCAGGTATAGGGTTGTTTCATATTTACTTAGATAAGTTAAATGAGGCCCCCTTGGAGTCAAGAGATCCTTTCGTGCAATATAACCCGTATCCTTATTAATCACAAAAGGGAAATTTGAACATAGCGACAGATACACACAGAGGAAAATTTCATGTGAAGACTGGAGTTATGCTCTCACGAGCCAACAGACGACCAGAAGCTAGAAGGCAGGCCTGGAATAGAGCCCACCTGAGAGTCTTCAGAGGGGCATGGCCCTGCTGGCACCTTGATCTTAACTCCTGCACCCGAAACTGCGAGACAATCCGTCCCTGTTGTTTAAGCTACTCGGTGTTTGGCACTCCGTTATGGAAGCCCTGGCACACTGGCACAGGGCCCCTCAGGCCACAGCGCCCAACCAGATAATGCTCTCTAAGCAATGGCAATCCAGCGATGGGCTTCTGACTGTGGTGTTCACAGGGCTGACATACAAAAGCTTACTGGATTTGGAGAGCCTAATGCCAAAGGAGAAACAACTGAAACAAGCGACAAATTTTGATTCTCTTGAAATAGCAGGTTCTTCCCCTCAGCCTTTTTATGTTCCTTATGCAGCTGCACCAACAGGCAGGGAAGGGTCACTGTACCTGCAGGAATGATTCATTCTTGGTCACCAGATTGTTTGACTCAAAGGGTATAAGGAGGACCATGCATGGAGCATCCCCTGGGTCACCTCTTAGTACCTCCTGAACCAACAGGACAAATAGATAGAAAACCGAATCAACCTCCTCCCCACATTCTCCCCAAAAGGTAAGGTCTCTAAGGATGCTAAATTATGGGAACGAAGGTTCAGGCCATCAGCCGTCTCGCCACGGTGCTGCTAGAAGTTGTGAGGAACCTGAAGTGTGTAGTAGGAGACCAGTGCCGATTGCCAGGTTAGGCCCCATGCCCAGCTACCGAAGCAGGACTGAAGCAGCTAAATGTTTTGCTTCCCTACTCTTTCTCTTTCTTCTTCTTTCTATGATGGTCACTGGCTAGAGTTTTATGTTTCTGGTAGAAGAATAAAGAAATCAACATCACCCTTACAATGAGACAGTAGCAACTTTGTGTGTCTCCTACATTTAGGCTGCTAATAGCTGAAACCTACTTTTCCAGTGGCCGTGGCTCAGACTCTTCTCTTTCCTCTTGATTGAGGCCACTCAATTTAATTCATTTAGCTCAAACTGAAAATGATAGGTGATAGATAGATAGATAGATAGATAGTTAGATAGATAGATAGATAGATAGATAGATGATAGATAGATAGATAAATGATAAATAATAGATAGATGATAGATATAGATAGATAATAGATAGATGATAGATAATAGATAGATAGATGATAGATAGATAGATAGATAGATAGATAGATAGATAGATAGATAGATAGATAATAGATAGATGATAGATAAATGATAAATAATAGATAGATAGATAGATGATAGATATAGATAGATAATAGATAGATAGATGATAGATAATAGATAGATAGATGATAGATAGATAGAAGATAGAACACTTACTATATGTGCATAATATTTGAGAGTTTCAATGATGAAACATGCTATCATTTTATTCTTAGCACTTTTCCAATCTCAACTTCACTTCCTCTTTCTCATTACTTACATTGGTTCCTCTTCCACGTCTAACTCTTTTATGCTATGACCTTACTGTGCAAAGCCTCATATAGTGCTCCCCATCTATGCTTGGACCTCAAGAAAAAATAAAACAAAACCCTCCTAACATTAATTCTAAGAAAACACTCCTACTTTGCATGCATTCTAAGAAAGGCAGGCTTTAATTAGTGTAGAAATACCAAATAAATTCATCTCCACTATTGTTCTCTAAGGTGCAGTAGGAATGGTAAGAACTAACTTGATTACTTCTCTCTAGGGCACAAGTTTGCCTTTGAGTATAATGCTGTAAGACATTGGAGCCCATTATTAATACAACTCAAAGTTCTAGTAGAAAATAAGTTGGTAAAAAGACTGGTTAGGGAGAGGTCCCAACGTTTCCTTTGATTTCCCTTTTGCCTGTAGGATCCTTTCTCCCACTGTTACCACACGGAGACGCTCCATTCGGAGCCCTTCTTAGTAAAAAGTAAACCTTGGAGGTTTCTGTCCTTCGCATCAGTAATGAAGAAGCGACTGCACCAAAGAGATAAACTGCATGTAAAAGCTGACACTGAGGAGACCAGTCCAAATCCATTTACACAACTGACCCATCATGCTGCTTCAAGAGCACTTTTTTGTGGAGCTCTATTGTTTCTTACATGTATTGTGGTATAATTTGCATATAATAAAATGCATTCTTTTTAGGTATATATTTCTATGCATTTTAATAAGCTTATATACTCATGTAACCCCATAAAAACCAAGACGTAGAGGCCCTGGCCAGTTGGCTCAGCGGTAGAGCGTCAGCCTGGCGTGCGGGGGACCCGGGTTTGATTCCCGGCCAGGGCACATAGGAGAAGCACCCATTTGCTTCTCCATCTCCCCCCCCTCCTTCCTCTCTGTCTCTCTCTTCCCCTCCCACAGCCAAGGCTCCATTGGAGCAAGGATGGCCCAGGCGCTGGGGATGGCTCCTTGGCCTCTGCCCCAGGCGCTAGAGTGGCTCTGGTCGCGGCAGAGCGACACCCCGGAGGGGCAGAGCATCGCCCCCTGGTGGGCAGAGTGTTGCCCCTGGTGGGCGTGGGCGTGCCGGGTGGATCCCGGTCGGGCGCATGCGGGAGTCTGTCTGACTGTCTTCCCCGTTTCCAGCTTCAGAAAAAAAAAACACACAAAAAAAACCCAAGAAGTAGAATATTTCTATCACCGCAAACATTTCCTTGTGCCTCTTTGTTGAAAAGCCCCTTTCCTGGTTCTCAGGCCCTGGCAGCCTCTGCTCTGATATCTGTCCTTTTTAGCTTTGTCTTTTTTAGGATGTGATATAAGAGGAGTCACACAATCATGTAGCCTTTGGAGTCTGGTTACTTTCAATTAGCATGGTGCTTTGGGAAGTTATCCAACCTGTTCCATGTTTTAGAACTTCATTTCTTTTCTTAGTGATGAGTTCTATGTTCCTGAATGACACCCCACAATTTGTTTATCCATTCACTAGCTGGTGGATATTTTAATTGTTTCAAAGTCTTGAAAATTATGTTTAAAGCCACTATAACATTTCCATGTAGGTTATTGTATAACATGTGTTTTCTTTTCCCTTTGATAAATACAAGGAATGGCTTGCTGCATCGAATGATGGAAAGTGAGTGTTTAACTCCGCAGGAGACTACCAAACTGTTTCATAAAGGGCTGTGCACCAGCAATATATTAGAGTTCTAGTTTCTCCATATCATTGTTGACATTTGTTATTGCCATTTTTAAAAAATTAACTATTGGAATACTACTCAGCCATAAGAAATGATGATATATTGCTATTTATAACATCATGGATGGACCTCCAGTACATTATACTGAGTGAAATAAGTAAATCCGAAAAAGCTAAGAACTACATGATTTCACACATAGATGGGATGTAAAAATGAGACTCGTGTACAGAGATAAAAGTGAAGTGGTTACCAAGGGAGAGGGTTGAAGGGGAAGGGGGAGGGGAGTAAAGAGGGACAAATATACAGTGACAGAAAATGATTTGACTTTGGGTGATGAGTACACAACATATTCAACAGTACAAATATTATATAAAGGTTTACCTAAAATCTATGTACTCTTATTAATCAATATCACCCCATTAAATTTAATTTTCTAACTAAAACTTTAAAATAAAAAATTAAAAATATCAATAAATTAAAAATGAGCTGATAACTATGCATAGTATTTCTTTGTGGTTCTAATTTGCATATCTCTGTGGCTAATGCTGTTGAACACTTTTTTGTGTTTTTATTTCTCATCTATCTTCTCTAGTCAACTCTCAGTTCACATGTTTTGTGTATTTGTTTTAATTGGGTTGTTGGCTTCCTTAATATTGAGTGTTGAGAGTTTTTTTTACATATTGTATCTATTAGTACTTTTTAAATTATTGCTTTAAAATAAAAGTAACCCAAAACCTCATTCTTTCATCACCTCTTGAGGTTCATTCATTCACAACTATTACATTTCTCCTTCAATCTTTTAATTTTAAAATTTTGATTATGGGTCACTTTGAAAGTTGAATGAAAACTAACTACCTTTCTTCCCTCCCTGGGCAATGACAAGGAAGTGACGGTGTGAAGGCAGGCAGGAGCCCTGGTATCTGAGTGCCAACTGAAATGTGCAATGCAGAGCTCGACACGAGGCGGTATAAGGGGCTAAAGCTCAGGAATGGTGACATAGTGCTGATCAGGCCTTGGACAGCCACACCACAGAAACAATGGTAGATGACAGAATACAGCATGACAAATAAAACAAAACACAAAATCAATCAACGTATGTCCCACAGACAAAAAAAAACAACTGCTGTCGATGGGCTGTGGAGCACTCCTGAGATGAGTGGCAGTAAGACACAACAGAAGTGCAATGCAACAGAGAAGCAACATAAAACCCAAAGGGGCCTCTGTGTATGTGCTTCCTAATTATCAAATGAGTAACAAGTGAGGCTTCTTTGCTTTATGTCATAGCATAGGCTTCCAGGCTGAGTTCTTACAACTTGCTGCTGTCAATGGATTTCCTTAGAATCTGATTGAAGTCCTTCTTCGTTTAAAGAAAAAAGTAACTTATACAGGGGAGTAGAATTCCAGTGTGGTGAGAGAATGCTTACGACTGGACTCCTCTTTCAAAACCAACAGCTACTCCACTCCTTTCGGGAAGAACTCCCCCAAGTTTCCCCACTGAGCCCCATATTTCGACGTCTCCCAGTGGAGCGTCCATCTGGCTTCACAAGTGCAGGAAAAGACTCAAGTGTACACTAATCACTATACTGCTCTAATGCAACTCAGTCTGTGCCGTAAATATTGGACCTATTTCAAGAAAATGAGAGGTTCTCCTCCCCTCCATTACCATATACAAAAATGTGCATTTTGCTGATGCAGGTCTCCCACAAGCTCCTAGTCGCTCAATTAGATGTGAAAAATAGAGCATGAAACTTTCGGTCATATTTGCTCCAGATGAATACTAATATATACATCCTCTTACCTATGGGAAAGGCTTAGGCAAGTTCTGCCTCACTCACCTTTTTTTAGATATCTCTCCATCCTGTTCACTTTTCTCTCTTTCAATGGCTACCGCCATGGTTTAGGCCACTACTATGTCTCACCTGGAGACTATGACTGAATCCATCCCAAATGACTCCGCTGACAGTCTTGCCTCATCTAATCCATCCTCCACACTCCAGCCGGAGTGATACTTCTAGAATGCAAAATGAATGAGTCATGTCACTCCCCTACTTAACACTCATCAACAGCTTCCCGGTGCCATTAAGATAAAGTCTAAGCCCTTCAGAATGCCCTTATACCCTGGCATCCTGCCTTCCGGTCTTGCCTAATCTGTCATCCTCTTGTCCTTCCCATTTTATGTTCAAATTAGGAAGTGTTTACTTTTCTAATTCTTGAGCATAATTTTACTCCTATTTTTTGAGCTTTTAGTGACCATCTGGTTTTCACTTTAAATATCATTCATCAAAGCTTCTCTACCCAGTATGATAAACAATACAAAAAGTCCCTTTTATGAGTTTGTTATATTTTGAATGTTATTGTTCTACCTACTATACTTCAATCACAGATGATGTTTTAGCTGCCTGATTCTTATGCAGCTATAAACTTTCAAAGAAGTGAGATTTTTTTTTTTAATCTTGGTCACCATTTTATTCCCAGTACCTAGCACAGAAACCTGCATATCCATTTATTGAATGAAAATATGGATGGATGGATGGATGAATGAATGCAGAAGAGCTTTGTGGAATTCTGGGTAGAGAAAATAGATGGGGAATAGTATCCCATCTATAAAGTGAAGATGATAAAAATACTAACCTCATATTATTGCTGTGAAGGTTTAATTTGGTATTTATTATATAGAGAGCATTTAGAATTGTGTCTGACATGTTATAAGCACTCCTCTAAAAATGCCAGCCATTATTAATAGCAATAATGATATGTTCTCCAAAAAAAAAAAAGTGATAATTGAATGAACGGATGAAACGTAAAAAAGATAATTTGGCAGTAAAATCTAGGTGAGTTCTTGTTGGCATCTCTATCCTGCCTTTGAGACTTCCTGAAAATGCCCAGCATCGGTGACCCCAATTCATTCAGATTCAGCAGGCAGTGATAAAAACAATGGAGTCCTTTTTGCCATAGACTCAAGTTCAACCCCTATTACTGGAGCTGTTTCTGCCAAATTCCTAACCTCTTATACTCTGGCCCATCCTGTGTTCTGAGATCTGTGACATCTTCTTAGTACCCCCTGTCTTAGGTGAACTTCTGCCTGTTGATCTCTTGCCCACCCAACACTGGTGGTACCTGATTAATTGGGCTTCTGCTCTTGACCCTTCCTGGTTTGGCTTGTATCCAGGATAAGTCAGTGTCTTTAAGAATGTGCCCCTGGGCAGTGCACAGTGCCAAGACATACAGGAGAAGAATGTCACAGTGGTTGATCTATATCAGCATAATTATCTCCTGAATCTACTTTCAACCAATTCATACTTTGTCTCAAACCAACCAATTTTTTTTAACCTTCTCCTTATTTTTATTACTTCCTTTAGAAGTTGCCCTTTCAACTTGATGTTGTTCTCTGGAAGGTTCTGATTAGCATTCTCCTATTGTGAAATTTCGTTGGAAAATGTTTGGCTCGGTCCCACGATCTGCCACACCAATGATCATACTTCTGTATTGCCCTAACTGGGTGTGTAAGCCAGAGGTAATGTACAAAATAGTTAACTCATGGTAAGGCAGAGGCAATGAGGAATCAAAATGAATGCTGGCCACAGGACGGGAGGAGTATTCTGCTGTGTCTCGTCCATGTGAGGCTGCCATTCTTTGGTGGGTCTGAGGGGTGCAGAATGTGGTCATGGAGAAGCAGCAACCTACCCAGCAGTAGGAAAACATTCCAAATTGTAACAACTGCTACATTTCTACCTCAGCACAGATTTTTATCTAAGATGCTGTATTCCAACACAAGCTTGTTTTTCTCATATCTCTACAAGGCATTGTCCATTAGACTAATCTTTAAATTTAGGGACTAAGACACAAGATTTCTCACAAAGACTACGCCTACACTTGTATTTGGTTTTAGTTGCCCTGCGTGGAAACCAGAGCCAAGTTACCATGTTGTAATGTTGTATAAGGAAAAAATTTTCTCAAGAAACCTTAAACTTGTGACTGTTTAACCCTATAAGCCCTTGAAACTTTACAAATAAAAAATGAACTAAAATAGCTATGTGTTCCTCAGGACAAACATCTTCCTCAAAGTCTACTTCTGATACAACCATGAGAGATATCTGGGAGCCTAAAAAAAGGATGGGAAGATTATGTAACATAAGAGTTAACTCTGTTGCCAAGGCAAAGCCCCTGCTATTTGGGGGGTGCCATAGTCCAGCAATTAGTGTCTAATAGCCATTCTTCATGTTCCCAAGATGGAGATGTTACTGTAGTGACCCTGTTGCCTCACCAGCGTTGTGTACTAGATGAAGCAAATGGATAACTCATCTTTTCACAAATAACCACTGGACCAGAAAATCCGTATCTGGATCTGATAGTGAGGCATAGACATCACTCAGAGATGATGTGCTTCTGCTAGATTCTGAAAGGAGTGATATTTGGGGTTACTTCCTGTGGAAGAGGGATGAATAAACTCGAGTGAAATGTGTATATAGGAAGAAGAAGGATGCTCACTGAGTTAAGGGGACTGTGTCAGGGACCAGTGATTGGTTAATACAACCTTTTTTTCCCTTGCTCTACCCACCATAGAGGCTTCCATTAAACCAGGGTTGGCCATATGACACATTTCTAAACAAAAAGCTATGAAGGTTAGAGATAATGTGAGAAAGCTTTTACTTTACTGATAAAATGAGAAGATGTCACTGACACTTTACCTCATTTTTGCTAACTTTAATGTAGACATGAAACTTGGTGAAGTAGCACCCCTGTGATAACCATGAAAAACAAACAAACAAACAAAACACGAGAAGGCCCGGGCCTATTGGCTCATCAGGAGTGCATCAGCTTGACATGTGGAAGTCCTGGGTTCAATTCCCAGTCAGGGCACACAGGAAAAGCAACCATCTGCTTCTCCACCCCTACCCCTCCCCTTTCTCTCTCACTCTCTCTCTCTCTCTCTCTCTCTTTTCCTCTCTCTCTTTCTTCCCTTCCCACAGCCCTGGTTCAAATTAGCAAGTTAGCCCCGGGTGCTGAGGGTGGCTCCAAGGTCCCACCTCAGGTGTAAAAATAGCACAGCTGCTGAGCAAATGAGCAGCAGCCCCCGATAGGCAGAACAACAGCCTCAGACAGGGGTTGCCGGATGGATCTCGGTTGGGGCGCTTGTGGGAATGTCTGTTCACCACCCTGCCTCTCACTTGATAAAAAATAATAATAATAAGAGAGTTAAAGTGGTATAAGCAATGATACTATTCTGCTATTGAACACATGTCAGCAATAATCAACATCCTGATTCTTAAGTGAAAAATAGGTACTGATATTAGTTTACACCACTGTTGACTAGCTTTGGTGTTGTTCGCAGCTGAAATTGTCCTTCCTAACAAGGCTCTTTGTAATGTAATTGTGTCTCTAACATCATTACTTTAGTGAAAACAATGGTAAATTTTGTGCCTTACATTTTTATCTTTTCTTAGGTCAATGTCTCTGTTTCCTCATAGTCCACGTGGGATATCTGTTTTCTATTATGGAATCTGTCAGTGTATAATCTTGCAATAAGCCCAATTGGGCAAACAATACAAAGGCCAGGAGGATATTATGATATGTGAATCTTTTGAGAATAAAATTTTATAATAACAAATTTAGAACCCCCCCCCCCAAATTCTTAGAAGGAAACTAAAGATAATTGAATAGACTTGAATTAACAATGAAACATTTCTAGAAGTTAAGCTAGCACTTCCCACCACTATGCCTGTGATAGACATTACTAATGATTATAGTACATTTTATATACCATTTAATATCTGACAATCCTTCATGAGAAAAAGTTCTAGGCAAACCCTACCGAGCAACTGGAGCTGACACATGAATGTGAAAGTTATCTGTATTCCTTAACGGTTGCATGCACACAAGTTGTAGGTATGGTTTGTTATCCAAACACAAACCCATGTTCACCAGAAACTGACAATATCTTTTTGTGGGGGGGAGTGCAAGATATTAACTGAGTATTTCAACTTTGTTTTTTTATCATCTTATTTCCTTCAAATCCTAATTGATCTTGTCATCTTCATGACCACCTAGTCAAGAAGACACACAGAATCTCAAATGTCCTTGTACATTATTATGACATTGTACTCACCACTATAGCTTGTAAACAACCCATGCCCTTTATATTCATAAGTTGTCCCTTTATCTTTTCATCTGAAGATTTGAAACTTGGTCAAAACAATTCTTTTTTTTTTAAGATATTTAATTTATTGATTTTAGAGAGAGGGGATAGAGAGAGAGAGAGAGAGAGAAAGAGAAGGGGGGGGAAGCAGGAAGCATCAACTCCCATATGTGCCTTGACCTGGCAAGCCCAAGGTCTCGAACTGGCAACCTCAGTGTTCCAGGTTGACGCTTTATCCCACTGCGCCACCACAGGTCAGGTCAACAATTCTTATTGTTATGTATAAAAAGATACCTTCATGACTCCATTACAAAGGGTTATTAATCTGCCCTTTTGGACAAAACAAACCACCGCTGTCAATAGAAGAAATTTGTTGCTAGATATGCCTTTTGGAAGACTGCCTCTCTCCTACACAGGAACAGAGAGCCTTGCTTGAGTGTTCTCCTATTTCCTTCCTCAAACCTATCTGGCATCTTAACATAAAGGACAGATGAAACAGAGGAGGGCTACTGGGAGTTAATGCTTAACACTTTCCTGCCAGGCACACGGAGTGCACTGATTTGATCTGGGCTATTTTGAAAGAGCACTAGAAGACACCAAAATAAAGAAGGACATTATCAGGAAACTCAGACAATTTCTATTTGGTGACCTGAAAAGAAAGAAGTGTATATGAAAAAAGCAAACAAGAAAGTGAAAAGAAAATACAGTTTATGGGGAATAAAATAACACATAAAATTAAACTCAGTAAAATTTTAGACATATGTATATATATGTACATGAAAAAACAATCTAAGAAAAACAGGCATCTGCCAAAAGCAATGCAGCAGTACAAGGTGAGCGAAGCATATAAAAAGGATGACATTAAATGAGACACAGTCGGTGAGAAAGAATGGGCACGAAAATTCGAGCACCCCATGCTAGAATGGCATGGTCTTGGAAAAGAACTGAAGTTCTCTCATTGTGGGTGACACCGTGAGCCTTTCTCAAGGGAGAGAACACACACAAATGCCCATGAAGCAAAGACAGGAAAGAAGCAAAGAAGGAAGTTTTGACTTTGTATTTATTCATTCATTCATTCATTCATTCATTCACTCAACTATTTAGTGAGTGAGTCTCCACTAGTGCTAGGTACTGTTCTAGCTGACGAGTGTGTGCCAGTTAACAGAAACCTCAAAACCTTTGCCCTTGTGGAGCTTACATTTATAGTGAGGGAAAGAGAGGTGGGAGAGCAATAAGGAAACAGAGATAATGTCATTCTATACTGTATAATTATGATAAATTAAGCTTGAGTATTTGACAACTTCTCAGATACCGCAGACCTGTTGTCTAATGAAATCAGTATAAGAGGTAAATTGCATATTTGAATATACACATAGCCTCGCTGGTTTCATGAGTCAGCATCCCTCCCTTTGCGAAGCGATGGCTGGGTAAAAGGTAGGGGTTCAGTCTCCTAATCAGGAGGCGTAAACTGAAGTAGCTATTGCGTGTTGCTTTTCTTGACCTTGGCCTTAGGCCAAGGAGGGTTAATCCCGCAGAGAGGGAATAAAGCAAGGCATAGCAATAGAAATATTTCAAAGTAGTTAGTAACAATAATCAAGGCCAAAGCATTCAGAGAAAACATCTTTTTCTAAGGTTAAAAAAAAACTAAGTAGAACAATGGGTTATGGAGTGATGTTTTCAGGCAATGGCTGATCCATCCATCCATCCATCCATCCATCCATCCATTCATCCATTCATCCATATATCCATCCATCCATCCATCCATCCATCCATCCATCCATCCATCCATGTATTCTAGTAGGAGCAATCAGTTTATGAAAAACAAAGACAAATTTATTTTTACTAGGAAATAGGAACCCTGCTATAAATTAGCTTGCAAAGGCACATTCAAATTCCACAGTTTATTCTGTAGGTTGATTCCTTGGGGGGTGGGGAGGCTGTGACATAAGCCATACATGTCTTCAGCCCAGCCTGTTTCTCATCCTGTGCATTGCCAAACCTTTGCATTTTCTGTTTAACACATAGGCGTGGGTGTCTAATTTCTCAAAGTTCCTAGATGTCTCTGTTGGTGATAGACAAAGTCAAGCCAAAATCCTCAAAAGAGAAATTTGCCTCCTGTCAGAGATCTGACATACATTTTTCCAAGAATGATGTAGAGAGATTTCAAAAAGAATTAAAAGAAGCCCTGGGAAATATATGTTAAATAGAATCAGTCTTACATAGACATACATCTTGGAAGTCCATTCCTTGACAATTCTTCCTTCAGATAAAAATTAAATAATGACTCTATAAAAACACTATAGGTCTCCTTGTACTGAAAAAAGAATGAACAAAATTACAGGAGACTTTTTAAGCTCAACTTTTTTGTTCAGTTCATCCAGCCTGAATTCCTTTAACACACTTCCAGGTGCACCATTGAGCAGTAGAGAGATTCTGTAAACTAGAGATTTATAACGTATGACAACTCAACCCCAATCCTTATGAAACTAGAAGTGAGTCAGCAACATTATAGCTGCTTGAAATTCAGAGCATTTCAGAGCGACAGAGAGAAATCTTCAAAAATTTCACAGAGAATGTTTTACTTCCAGAAAAATTGCTGAGACTTCTTCAGAGGCAAAGTAGTGACTGAGTTTTTATATCCCCTGGCTAGGTGGCAAACGGTCCCGAGCTTTGCAAGCCAGGATCAGACAGCTGACAGCAGGAAGGGCCACATCACTACCATCGTCAGGATGTCTGTTGTTTCCTCACAACCTTTCTTAAAAAGTGGTAAACCTTCAATGACTCCCATCCCATTCAGAAAGGCGATCTCTGCTCCTCAGCGCAGGCTACACAGCTTGGCTCCTGCCTGGCTAGTCCCATGTATCCTCTAGCCAGGTTTCCTACCTCTCTCCTCCATATCGATTGCCAATATCGGTCAAAGTGAATATTTATCAGTTTTGTTTCAATGGATCATGCTCCACATCCAAATATCGTTGAGTTGATTCTTGATAAGTTCATAATATAAAACAAATAATTATCACACAGAGAAATAACAAAAACAGTCTCCATGTAAACATGAGTCTTGTGCTTGCATATATTTTGCTAATTTTCACGAAACCCCTGCAAAGTGGGCTACATCTATTGTTAGAGCTGAGGAACCTGAATTTTGAAAGGTTAGATAATTTGCGTTAAGATAACACTGCCGATATGTGGTAGACATGGAATTTCAGTGTGATCTGTTTGATGTCCAAGAACACTATCTGCCTCACTCCCTTTCCCTAATTAACTCATCTGTGACTTTCCAGACTCAATATGTTGAAACCAGGCCTAGATTGGTTTCCACGGATGCTCCCACCCCTATGGCTAGAATAGGGGCTTCTCTTGCCCTTTGAAAGCAATTAAGGACTCCCTGACTCACCTCCTTTACTCTGAAAACCTCACTAGCTTGTTTGTCTGTCTCCCCGCTTAGACTGTGAGCAAAAAGCTGGGACTATTCAGTCTCAGTTGCCTTACATGTAGTGGAGGCTCGTAAAATGTTTCTTACCCTGGCCTTCTGGCAATGAATGAATGGTTCAAAAGATCCTACTTGATGATTCAGGGACCCGGGGAAGCCCAGGAAGTAGCTATCTCAAGCCTTTGCCAGTCATTGCCGCCTGGAGCTACTTTTTCTTACTCTAATCGTTTGCTGCGGACACTAAATGGAATAGCTAAATGTGGCTGGAAACCTAGGGCTTTGTTTTTTGAGCTCCTCCCCCTCCTCCTCCAAGTCTAATTCACTACCCCAAATGATCCGGACAAATAAAGATAAAATTATCTCCCTCTAAGGAGGCTTAAAAGTGATCATGAGGCCCTGGCCAGGTGGTGCAGTGGATAAAGTGTTGGCTCAGTGCATTGAGGTCATGTGTTTGATCCCCGCTCAGGGCATGTGCAGAAGCAATCAGTGAATGCACAACTAAATGGCACAACCAAGTGAAACAACAAGTTGATACTTCTCTCTCTCTCCCTTCCTCTCTCTCTCTCTCTCAAATCAATGGGGAAAAAATTAAAGTGATTATGAAAGGTGGCTTTTGAGGGGCCAGGGTGAAAAGAAGTCGTGATGAACGCCATTAGGAGGCTTTATTGAATTGCAGCCAGGAAACACGTAACTGGATTCATTGGGTTGTGGTTAGGGGACCTATGAACACACTGCGCTGGCTGATCTTAACTAGGGAACTGGTTTTCTTTCCTCACAGATCCCATAGCAAGAGCGGGACAAAGGATGGGAGACTGGCAGAAACGGAGAGAAGAGATGGCAGAACTGAAGGAATTTTCCCTTCCTTCTTCAGGAAAAATGTGTCCTCTGGAAAGCAGAGCCCTGTGATAAGGAGACCTGACCAGCGTCTACAGAAAATGAGACCCTCGGTTCTGCAAGTTTGGAAATTTAAAGACTAAATCACGGAGCAGGTCACAGAAGCAGGATCATGGCTGGAGACATTGATTTCTTGCTTTACTTTCAAGGGTGCTGAATGAGTCATGGGGAATCTCTCTTTCCTCTGTCTCTCTCTATCATTTTGTATCTCTATCATCTCTCTCTCTGCGTTCAGCAAGAAATCACTGCCCCACAAAAGAAATCAACACACTTGTTTACCAGCTAGTATACATTTTCATATCTTTAAATGATTCACTATCCTGCAGTCCTAAAAGGACTGGTGGGAGTTGGAGGTAGGGCTGTCTACCAGAGAGCAGAAGCCCTTCCAAAGCACGCCATTTATGAAAGAACAAAATACTCCACCTGGCAGAGACGGTTATCACAGAAGTTGCACAGTCATTTGCAATTAAAATAAAAGGATAACTATGATTTTAAAAAAATGTCATCTTCTATGTACTTTATTGTTTCAGGTCTTATGTTTAGATCTTTGATCCATTTTGAGTTACTTTTAGTACAGGGGGACAAGACATAGGTACTAAACTCATGGACCTTGGTTTTAAAGAGCATTTTATGAATTTGACTCCAAAGGCAAGAGAAGTGAAGGCAAAAATTAATGAATGGGACTACATCAGACTAAGAAGTTTTTGCTCAGCAAGAGAAAATGACAACAAAATAAACAGACAGCCAACTAAATGGGAAATGATATTTTCAAACAACAGCTCAGATAAGGGCCTAATATCCAAAATATCCAAAGAACTCATAAAACTCAACAACAAGCAAACAAACGATCCAATAAAAAAATGGGAAGAGGACATGAACAGACACTTCTCCCAGGAAGAAATACAAATGGCCAACAGATATATGAAAAGATGCTCATCTTCTTTAGTTATTAAAGAAATGCAAATCAAAACTGCAATGAGATACCACCTCACACCTGTTCGATTAGCTATTATTAGCAAGACAGGTAATAGCAAATGTTGGAGAGGCTGTGGAGAAAAAGGAACCCTCATCCACTGTTGGTGGGAATGTAAAGTAGTACAACCATTATGGAAGAAAGTATGGTGGTTCCTCAAAAAACTGAAAATAGAACTACCTTATGACCCAGCAATCCCTCTACTGGGTATATACCCCCAAAACTCAGAAACATTGATACGTAAAGACACATGCAGCCCCATGTTCATTGCAGCATTGTTCACAGTGGCCAGGACATAGAAACAACCAAAAAGCCCGTCAATAGATGACTGGATAAAGAAGATGTGGCACATATACACTATGGAATACTACTCAGCCATAAGAAATGATGACATCGGATCATTTACAGCAAAATGGTGGGATCTTGATAACATTATACGAAGTGAAATAAGTAAATCAGAAAAAAACAGGAACTGCATTATTCCATACGTAGGTGGGACATAAAAGTGAGACTAAGAGACATTGATAAGAGTGTGGTGGTTATGGGGGGAGGGAGGAGAGGGAGAAGGAAAGGGGGTGAGGGAGGGGCACAAAGAAAACTAGATAGAAGGTGACAGAGGACAATCTGACTTTGGGTGATGAGTATGCAACATAATTGAACGACAAGATAACCTGGACATGTTATCTTTGAATATATGTATCCTGATTTATTGATGTCACCCCATTAAAAAAATAAAATTATTAAAAAAAATGTCACCCTTAGTGGCATGTGAAACTGGCACCATGATTCTGGATAACAGTAGCTATCGATGGATGCTATCACGCTTAACTTGTGGGGACTGTGATCATCAAAGAGGGGGTGAAACTCCGGCCCTGCAGTGCACGAACAGAGAAACAATCTCTTTGCTGTTCTCATTAGCCACTACGAATATGATTCCCATTTCACAGATAAAGAAGCTGAGGCTTTGAGGGGTTACATGCTTGCCGAAAGGCACACAGCTACTCAGTAGCTGAGGGAGCCGAGATCGGGCTCCAGGTGGGCTATGGGAAGACTCTATCCAGGCTTTTTGACAGAACAGAAATGAATGCAGAGTCAGAAACGCGGAGACAGTTCCCATGGCTGCCTCTTTCCCTGAACTCAGAGGAGGAGAATGCCAAGAGACGCTTTTCAGCAGGTTAAGGACCAGGAGGGTCGAACACTCCTTCATTCGATGAGAAATCAGCCGCTGGGTCCTGGGCAAATTTCAGGAAAACCTCCTTCATCATGGTCTCAGAACAGAGTTGCTCATGCTGCGTGTCCTGGGAAGTTGCGGCAACTCCTTGGAACTCAATTGCATTCTGACAACTTATTCATCTTCCAGCCTATTTCCATCACTGACCCTGATCTTATTAGAGAAACCTTGGAGGATATCAGTAATGGCACCCTTTCTTTTCTTTCTTTTTCTCTTTGACAAGTTACTCCAGAATGGATTTAAGATCTTAAAATTGTCATTGACTAAAACTAGTAATTCTAAATGAGCAGTTTAAAATGAATATCCTTTTTTTTCCCCCTTCTTATTCTTTTCCTACCTAGCCATTTGATACGTGATCTGTTTCCAAGGGTGTCTTCCTACGTGTTCAACAGGCTATAAAAACCCCGGGACAGGAAGACAGAGAGTGCCCTGTACCATAGAGCCTGTCTGGGACTTGATTTATTCCCCACATAATCTGCGACCTAGAACAGAGCTCAGCACAGAGAAGGTGCTCAATAAATACTTTTAGAAACCAGGGAAAGTTATTCCTAACTGTCACTTATTATTTAGAAAATTAAAGGCTCAGATCTCAAGACATGGTGGTGTTTTCAGGGGAGGTTTTGTGAGCAAGGAACTGGCAACAGGTAGGGAGAATGAGCGGTTGCACGCAGTGAGATTTGAGAGGCAACGACGTCTTGTCTACTTGAACATTTTTCTTCCCCCAGCAGCCTTTTCCCAACTGAAGTCCCCATCTTTGACTCTTCTTTCAGTACCTAAAAAGGGTCACTGATTTGGAATGAAGAGCTATGAGCCCAGATAAGTTTCTTTTTCATTGGCTGATTGAGACCTTGGGCTCCCAGAGAACAAAGAGGGGTGAGGAAATCAGCAAAAGCGTTCAACCAAGTGGGTGGCATGATTGGACGCTGTCTGAGCAGAGGGAGGGCAAAGGAGCCTGCCAAAGGGAGGGCCACTCCTACCTACCTCACCAGTGTGACTAGCCCAGACCCCGTGCCGTCTGACTAACATGAGTTTGCTCAAGAAAGCCACATGTGTGGGGCTCAGGACAGAAACACAGCAAGCACCTTAAAAAATCATGGGTTTAGAGTCTAGACGACCTGCACATTTCCAGCTCCATCTCTTTTCAAGGACAAGGTCAGCAGCTCACTTTGCATATGCCTCAGTTTCCTCATCTGTAAAGTGCGTATAGGTGTCCCTCCCATTCTGTGTGGCAATGAGGCATAATTGAGGTCACAGAAATGCCCAATGTAGAGTCTGGTGGAGAAGAGACAATTGTTAACTGGCAGCCCATGGCGTTACCAATAGTTCTTTTCAAAGGAACATTTATCCTTCCCACTAAAGCAAAAATGAGGAGGAGTGAGAGAGAGGGACCTGAGATGGGGAAGGGAGAAGCCAGGCCTGGGGTGGTCACCAAGCATCTGCTCTGTGCCAGACGTTCACGCCCCGACTCTCCCTGCGCACACGCATCCTGGGAGCGACTTCTCTAACTTTCCTCCCTTCACTCTACCGTACCCCTTAGACCTTAATTCTTCAGGCTCCCCAAAGTATAGGAACACGGATGGAAAAGGAGACACATAAAGAGGAGGAGGAAGAAAGTTCTCTATACACCATAAGCTTAATTGCTTGCGGGCCAAACCATGCCCTTTAACTGAGAACTGGGCAGCTTCACGGGGCCGAGGAAGCCCCATGCGGCCAATACGCGATTCTTAAGAGTGAAGGTGCCCATGTCCAGTGGAACCTTTGTGGGCAGTGGTTCCTCTACAACCTCCATCTAAAACTCTAGGGGAATTGACTACAGAGGAGGGAAGATCAATCCCAACCACAGCTTAACCAAGTAAGGCAACATCATCTTCTCATCTTGGAATATTCCAGAAGAGAAGAGGTCCCATGTCTCTTGTGACTTTTTTCATCACCTCTTCAGAAGTATTCAAAAGAGCTGAGACAACTCTTTCTCCTGGCATTTGGACCCATCCCTTCGCTCCCCCAGCGCCGGGTGCTTAGTCATTCCTTAGCAGACATCACAGCCACTTTGTTCTCACATTTGACACTAACTCCAATAACCTTGTGGCACCCGCCTCCCAGTTCCCTGAAAACCCTGGGCTGCCTGTTTCCGTGAATGCTCCTTTGAATGTCCTTTTCTCTCTTTCTCTTTCTCTCTTTTTTCCTTTTGACAAGGAAAAGCGCTATCAGGTTTCTTGAACATACTTGAATAGCTAATTCCTGGAGTCCTTGTCCTCACCTTTTCCCCTCTGTACCTCGCTGGCATTTGCTCCAAGATCTGCTTTTCAAACAACGACCTGGCACCGAGCTGAGGTTTCCAAATGTTAACTCCCTGGCACCGGTCCTGTAGGTGCTGAAAGAATTCTTCCCTGATTTGCAACAAACTTTTTCATTTTGATGCATATCGGGGTCAGCCGGGCTTTTTGCCGTGCCTACAAGGTGGTTTGGAGGCCGTGGCCCAGAAAACACAGTAGAGGAGTCTTTCTCTTCCTTCCAGACCATTGCTAGCTATTCTCACCTGAACACTTAGAAACTTGCAGCCCTCCCAGACTCTTACTTGCACCCCTCTGGGCAGAATCAGAGGGTGGACTCTTACCTGCTCCCTTCAGGGGGTCTCTGCACGTGAGTCAATCTCATGACCTTGCTCAGGGGAAACCTTATGTAAAGTTCCAATGATGGAAGAACCTTTCTATCCAGGTGCTATTACCATATAATTATTTTAGCAGAACACCAGGGGACTATGATTTCCATTCTGAGATGAAGGTGTGGTCTCTTTTTCCAACACATGTTAGATCTGGAAGTGATCTTCCCCTTCACTTTAACGAAGTGAAAAGTAGAGCCAGAGAGGTAAACATATGGAAAAGTACTGACAGCTGGTCGATATGAAATCCAAAACTAGAACTCAGCTCCTAGTCCCAGGCTAAGTCAAGGGTTTCTGTGTTTGTTTTTGATTCCTTTAGGTTGACTGCTTATAAGAGTGTATCAAAACTATAAAAAGTATATATAAATAAAAATGTAGCCTTTGACCTCAGATTCCACTATAGCTTCCATTGTTCAAAGATATTTCGGTTGCCCATCAGAGCCACGAAGAAGAGAAGGGGAGTACTGTTTGTTTGCCAAGGTCTTCTCCATAGATAAGACCGGGTAATGTCCCATCCACTCCATAAAATGGGCTTTATTTTGTTTCTTTTTATATTGAAAAAAAACAAAGCTAAGAGATGGAAAGAAACACGTTTCCTAGAATCCCACGTGTAGGGTAGACAGTTATTTCATTGCCAGGTGGTCCTAATAGTTTCTCAGGTTGTCAACCTGGGTTTCAGGACAGACTTCATATGCATCTTACTAAGAAAGGACAGTGTTAAGGGAGCAGTCAATAACAAAGAGGGAGTAGGTTGCTATAATACACTTTGTTCTCCGTCCTGGGGAACTCAGATGAATTCTAAAGTCGAACCACAGCTTTGGGAAAAGCAGCGATATCTTTCAAGAAATGCCGATAATTGAGAACTGGCTCCAGAGTTATTAACGAAGTCAGCGCTTTCCACTTTCAAAGCAAGTCGATCACTGTGCGGGGGACTCAGCCTCTCGTGTTGGAAATGAGTTAATGTAGTCAAAATATGACATGCTATTTTTATTCCTTACCCCGATCAGCCAAAGTCTAACAATGCATTTCAAAGTACTGCTGATGGAAGCTCCACCTGAAACCTGTTCTCCCAGATAAGTATCTTCATCCCATTCATCGTTTCCAGAAAAGAAATCTCACTGCTTGGCAGCGTTTTCATCTGCTTTGGTTTCAGCTAGAGATAAATTGTTCTGGCTGCAAACTAATTAATATCAGTCACCTGGAAAGCAGAAATTGGGAGACAACAGGCCTCTCTTTCTTGATAAATAGATTGCTGGATAAGGGATGCACATGATGTGACAATTCATTTAGACGTAGAAATAGCAGCAATGAGACTTTTTTGGACAGGTATTTGGAAGGCATGTGCAAATCTCCCCTGACTGCATCCATCTGAGCTCAGGTAAGGCTGTTGCTCTAAGAATCAAGCTTCCCTAAGTCCTGAGGATCAGCAGAAATTCTCTTTCTCCAGAGATACCCCCATAAAACTATACCAGATTGTTCAAAATAATGGCCAACTCCTGGGTAAGCTGGTTCTGTGACCCAGTCCTCAGCTGCCCCATTGCCTGACCCAAGTTTCCAATTGGGTATATAACCAACACAGTTGTTCTGGGTGATGTATAATCTAAGGAGTCCAAAATCAGAACCATGCCATAGAAAAGAAAAGCAAAAGATGTTTAGAAGTAAGAAGCAGCAGACAGCTTCCTCCAGCCTAGCGTGTGGGGATAGAAGTTTCAAGCTTCCGGGAAAGAGCCCAGGTTTTGCATGGACCAGGTGGAGCGAGCCCGTGATAACTATTCACAAATGAAGACATCACATTTCTGTCACAGCAAAACTATTATGTCAGGGGGTGGATTTTTTCATGACCCATGAGAGGGAAAACGCCACCACATGAGTATTTTTTACACCCAGTTTCTCAAGGAGGCTTCAGGAGTCACTTTCCTAACTCATGAATCATAACTTGCTACTTGTACATAATCTTGAGAAGAATGACATTCCAGAGACAATTCAGAGCCAAGGCATATGGGCATGAGTTTAGCTCAAGGTAAAAATCCTGTCAATTTTTATCCATCCAGCCCGCCAGTCACTATACTCAAAGGGCAAAACAAAGGTAAATTAATGAATCGGGAAATAGCATTTCTGTGATAGATAAATGTGCAAGAGACACAAAACTGAAGATATTGGTTCTACAAATTGGGGGTGGAAAGTGGGGAGAGATAAATCAGGAAAGTTTTTGTCGACAAAATAACACTTGAATTCAGTCAGTGAAAGATGCAGGCAGATTAGGGAAATCTTGAATGCTCCCAATTCCAGAAGAGATCTGTGGATAAAGAGAGTTGACTGCTTCGCCCATGGCCTAGCTCCAAATAGGAAAGATCAGTTGAGGCAACAAAGAGTCAATGGAGCCTTCACTGTCCATTGTCCCTTCTGAGTAGCGGATTTGTCCCCAGAGACCTTGGGATCTTTCTTACTTACACATTCATTACATTGTATGCATCCACTAGATTGCAGATTGCTTAAGGACACGGTCTCTCATTAATTCATTTTTGCCACTTTGTGACTAAAACAGTGCCTGAGACACAGCAGATATTTTTCTGAAGTTTGTCTAATACTGTATATGCCTTCAAATTGGATTAGAAGTTTCTTTAAAGGTAGAAACTCCATGATTTATCCCTTCCAGATCTAGCACAGTGTTCAAAGTTGATGTTCCATAAATGTTTAAAGAATGCATAAATGAGTGAGAAAGAAAGTTCTCAGACATTGAGAATACAGGTATCACAACTTCTACACGCCCACTCAAACTTCAGCACAATAGGGAAGTCAATGACACGTTCACTGTGTCCCTCTTCTGATCACCCTGTGTCACTGCCTTCCTGCCTTCCTCCAGGAAGTGAGGGAGGGAGTATCCAGATTTCTCTCTCTCACTTTTGCCTTAATACACTAGCTTTCATCTTGAAATTACCTAAGAAACAGTGGGTTTGAGCTGCTAGCTATAGTGTATGATCTTTCGCAGGGGTCTCTTCAGTTTATTTTAAAAAATATGTGAGTCACCAAATGTTGAATTTCCAGTATTGGTTATAAGCCATGGAAGACATATTTTGGAGAAAGGACTTTGCCATGGGCCTCTCAACTTATACAATGGATGCAGCTGCCCAATCGGGAATAAATTTGATTCTGTCTCCTTTCTGGGCCATCCCTGACTGGTCAGTCATTATCCATGTTGTCCTTATGGGCTCAGTTTGTTCTACATGAGTCTGTCCTTGTCAGGGCATTGCTGAATTGTGTTCTGATTGCGTATGGTGCCTGACAACTTGTGGTGCAACTGCAACAACAATGATAATCTGTATTCTCACTCAAACGCTACCGACCTGTGCCCTGAAGCAAGGAAATGGTCCCTTCCCATGTGACACTGAGTATCCTTGTTTGTGATCTCAAGAACCTCATCCCGACATTCGTCTTACAATTCTTTGAGTTTTATTTTCTTCTCAAGTGAAGTTTATGAGGAAAACAGATACAGTATTTCACTTTATTTTATTCTCAGGTTCCCTTTGGAAGGGTGTGGGGTAGCATCAGAGGAATGCAGGCATTTCTACCACCTTGTGTAACTTGCTGCTCGTGATGACTCGTGTAGCTGCCAAGAGGTTCACAGTCCATCTGAACCTCTCAAACAGCGCATTCCATCCCAGCCTGCGCCCCAATTTATGGAGAGAACTGGAAAATTCACAGCAATGGCAAGTTCTGGAAATGGAATGTCACCTATGTAGTTGTGGGATGATGCGGAAGATACGGAGAAGAAGAAGAAGGGGCCTATCAGATGAGGGAGGAGTGTCTTCCGCCATTCCGATTTCCGTCAGGACCACCTCCTTCTTGAACTGAAACATTCATCGATGCTGTACAGTGGTCCTAAAGGCAGAAAACCCACCACCTCAAGGAGAGTTATGCCCTCCAAACAGATTCCCAAACCAAATTCTAGCCAGATTTTCCTAGAGCAAAACACTGCATTTCCTCTGTTAAGCTCAACCTCCTTTCAACAATTCTTTCCTTAGTTGGCCCGTGAAATGAATCGCAAAGAGATTATTTTCTGGGAAAATTGGTAGAAAAACCCTGATGCAGACAGTTCCCCTCCTGATTGCAGCCTGACTTCCGCGTGCGGAATAGCACATAAAGTAGTGGCTCAGGGCTTGCAAAGGAGAGCTCAGCACCAGGGAGGGAAAAAAAAGCCCACCAAGTTTTGCAAGCTACCTGCTGCAGAGGTATCAGGTCATAGATCTAAATGTCAGCGCTGTATGCCTGATTTGCACATTTCAAACCGATTTGGTAATTTTTTTTTTTTCATTTTTATCTGCACGCGTGAAGGGCTTTGGAATACTGAAACAATTTGGAATCATATTTAGTTTGCAACAGTTCAATTAACTTAAGTGCTGAAACATGCTCCCCAGCTGGCAACTAGTTTAATCGGTTACTATTAGAAGAAATAATTTCTCCGGGGCTGGGGCTCCCCAATGTCCTCTCCAGAGAGGGCATGGCCAGTCACAGGCATGTGGGAATGAGAGAGTTAGAAGACTGGCAAAAAAATCTCTGATTTAACAAAAAAGAAAAACAAGAATTCACTCTTTTATTGAAAAAAATCATAATAATAACTACCTAGGTATGGGTTTCCATTCTCGGCTGTGATTTTATAACATCCTGTTCCCTTCAAATGTCTTGATCACCACTCTCTAAGCAAGATGAGGGTGGATCAAGGGTTGAAAACGTTTAAAGATATTGGATAAATGCACTTAACCGTGAGCCAAAGTGATGAATAGGAAGCCAGAACGAGTGTCAGAATCACAGGGAAGAGTGATTACCCGGGACAGTTTAAGCAGCTGCTCAGGCAACTCCAGACACCTGGGAAGTAGGGTTTCCTTCTGGCTTACACCAAGTCTGAATTGTTCTAATTGCATTTGCATTAAAAGGCACCACTGGCAAATTGCAAAAAGGATACATACAGTAAGAAAACATTATGTAAATTTTTAAAACAACACTGCATCTTCCTTCTGGATGTATGGATACGTAGAGAAAGGAAAGAGCAGTAGATGGGAAGAACACATGCCAACCACAGAGGACAGGTCATGACCGAGGAGGAGAGGAGGGCGAGGAGATGGGTGTGTGACACTAGGAGAGACCTCAGGCACACAGGGTAGATGCTACAACCTCAGAAATCCAGGAAGTGTATAGATGGGGTCCTGGTCCATTATTTTATGCACTTATGTGTTTGTTTCAAATGTTTTTAATCACAATTTTAAAATATGTTTAAACGAGTCCATGGCAATACCCGTTTTGCAGCCGTTGTTAAAACAGTCATTTCTTGGATATTTTTCTCTCATGTGTGGCCCAAAGCCCCAGGATATTTCTTTAAGCTTCACAGAATTCCAAAGACCAAGGTTCCATGACCAACTACCCGTCTTTGCCACTTCATAATTTTATCTGACCTCGTTGAGCTTGCCCCCTGGATTGGGAATGGAGCCCAGGTATTTCACTGTTAGAAACAGTGCCCTCTTCTTTCTACTAATGGTGCCAGATCCAACAAGGACATTACCCCAAAGGCCACCCATAAAAGGGGGCTGTGAGTGTCTAGTGCCCAAGTTCTCAGATGTATTCGCCAGTCTTTCTACAGTCAGGTCTTAGATAACTGCAGCAATTGAGCACTAGGTGATCACAGACCCAATGTATGGGTTTAAACCAAATCCTCTGGGCAAATACCAGGTTGGTAAAAGCCAATTGTTATCTCGCTGACACAGAAACACACACACACACACACCTGCTTTGTAAGGTACATTCTCTGCTTCACATCTCTACTACCATAGCTGTGCAATCACCTCTTCTGTTTTTAAAATCCCGTAGAGCGAGTGGGCATACAAGGCAGGGAAGAACCCTTGGGAAATCTCTGTTCAAACCTTGCTCTGTGCCTGCAGTTCCAATGTGTTTGGTTAACCTTCTATTTGTTCCTTCCTTTCCTCCAGCTGACCTTTCTAGAGTTAGCTGTTGCCATGGCGTGCTATGGCAGGTGTGGCAGCGAGACCCGGGCACCCTGTGACAAAGAAGCTCTTCAGAGTTCTTTATGAATTGTTTCCTTCATCAGGCACACACTCTGGCACTGCCACTATGCCACTGTGTGCCACCATACCCACCATGAAAGATGGGAAAATGTCGGCCCCAACACACAGGGACTTTCCACCCTCAGACACGGACTCCAAACATTGGGTGATGAACTCCAAGTTTTGCTTTTCCTCCTATTGTTCTCCTGTTGGACCATCTGCAATGCAATTCAGATCGTTGACCCTAGGAAAGGCAGCTCATGGAATAGGTACCAAAATGTTTATTTTGTGTAGCTAGGTAATTGGAGGAAGATTGCAGTTCTTGATTAAGCCATGCATTGCACTTGATCATTAAGATACCTGACATGAAAGTAACACGGCCATGTGACAGGCTGTGTGACCTGTTCCGTAGCTTACCCTTCTCTGAGCAGCAGAGCAATTAATCATTATTCTTTGATCGTGTATGCACATTCTTGCCATCTAACAGCGAAATGCTTACAGGGGGCGCTCAGGTCTTCAAACTTTTTATAAAAACCGCCCACTTTTGCAGTGCTGGTCAACCTGGTCCCTACCGTGCAACCAAACAGCGCTGCGATTGGCCCACCATGAAAGCTGGACCACCCACTAGTGGGTGGTAGGGACCAAGTTGACCAGCACTGCAAAAGTCGGCGGTTTTTATAAAAAGTTTGACGACCCCTGCTAAGCCATCAAGACGGAAACCTGCTGAAGGGTTAAACCAGAACAAGCACAGCCTATTTGGGGCGCACTGGGAAGCTCCCACGGAGGAGCCGAGGCCTGGAGGGAAACAAAGTGAAAAGGCAATGATCTGAATGAAGACTGGTCCCCGTTCCAACAACACCAAAGTCAAACAAAGGAAAGTGCCTGTGAGTTCCCTTGAATGACTGGCCCGAGGGTATTGTGTGGGAACCTTATCATCGAAGCCGCGTTTTCCTTCTTCATCCATTAGTATTGTTAAAAGAGAAGCTTGACGATAGAGTTCCTAACGGCAGCAAAAATAAATTCCCTCCAATTAAGTAGTCTAATAAGCTATTTAGGATTTTACCACTTAACATTCTTTCCTTCCCATTTAATTTCGGCTTTCACTTGGATGTCATCTTGTTGAAAATCCATCACAGAAAACTATGTGGAAAAAAAAAAAAAAAAAAAAAAGATAATGTTGCTAAGTGCCCCTGATGTTCCGAAATGAGCAGAAGCACAATATTTTTTTCTAAATCACCCCAGGGTTTTTCCTAATAATTCAGCCTCTTCCTACTGGAAATTAATATATGAAAATGGTCAATATGCAAATTCAAATATCACACTAGATACTTGCCTTCTGTAAGTGCTATATGCATAAATTTGAAACAATACAATATTGTAAGGTTCTTGATTATAATAATGCCTTGGTGTGCATATGTGCATGCATAATTATGCTCATTTAATTTAATCATGAAAATATTATAGTATCATTTGGTTTTCTCCTCTAAAAGTTCTCTCACTTTTTTCAATTAATTAATTCCACTTTGCCCCTTCCATAAGTCAGCTGATGTTCCATAATGGTTTTTGAGCTACAAGAAATACGGTGACATTCTTACGGTTTAAGAACAAAAGAAGAGGCATATGGGAAGGTGATGTCCTCTTGTCCTACATCCTCGTCATGGAAAATGCTAGGCTTTTCAGTAGAACCTTGTCCTAGAAATACCTGTACTTTATGATCATTTCTCCCTGCAAGTTTCCCGTGCCCCTGAGAATTTGCCCCGGGGCAGTCACCTGATTGCAACAGCAGCCCTGGAAGCCAGCTCATGTGACCCACACATTCCACATGCTCAAGTGGAGTGGAGCTTTTGGGACCTTGCAGAATTACTGGAATCACATGGAATATATTCAGGTGAGAACGAAGGTAGAGGACATTTAACTCAACCATGCACTGAAACAGACAATGCCACAATAAGAATAAAATGGGTCCTTTTGAGTGAAAGGGTAGAAACATGACACAAAGATCACTGTGTATTTTCCTTGCCCTATCAAGAAAATCCTGCTGTCTTTCTCACAGAAAAACTAGGTTCCTTTTCTTCAACATGTTAACAGAAAACCCATGAAAAGAAAGAGGCTGCTTCATGCCCATCAATAGAATCCATATAGCATCTTTTCCCCCAGGGGATTAATTCAGCTTTTGATTAAATCTTTCTGAGATTTAAATCATGATGTTACAAACCTCTGAGGAACTCCACTATGAGTTGTGACCTTCTTTATTACTCTCTGCTGTTTAATAAAGTCAGAAGATTGATTTATAATGGTGTCTAATGCGTTGGAAAACAAGAAATAGCAACGAGAATTGCAAAATATAAGATTAATATAAAGTTAAATATTGTAAAAAGTATGCTTTGGTTAAAATATTCCACAATTAATACTGAGTTATGTGTAGCTACTAACACTAGTGTCAAATGAGTATAATAATGTTGTTCGGGCTGTAAATTATGTCCGATGATTAGCTAAGTAATGCTACAATGAAAACGCGACCCTGTAAAAGAGCTTGGAAGCAGTATCATATTGTACACTTCAGACAGACTTAGTCTGGAGGATTTTTGAACTGACACAAAGTCCTTTTAAATAAACTATTCATATCCAGGGTTCATTTATTTTTTTGCCAGCCTAATTTTGGTTTCAATCATTATTTTTGCCGTTAGTATCAAGGATGAAAGTGATGTGATGTTTGAGGAACATCAGATGGATCCTTTATCGCTAATCAGGATGTCCCTGTACCAGACCAGCAGCTACTACTGTTGCTTCTTAAACCTACTGCTTCTCTCTTTAACCTCAAAAGGTTTTTAAGGCTAAAAAAAATTAAATGTTTAAAAAAAAAAAGACTCACATTATTCTGATATCCTGGCTAGTTCCAGCCAGAAGATTGAAAAAATTCTATACAATTGAAGGGTCAGAGGAGACAAGTCCATATCTGAGGCTTGTCCACTGAATCTCAGAGTGCTTAGTACCATAGTTTTAGTTGAATGCGTTATTTGGGTAAGACGATGGCAAGTTTTTATTTTCTATTTTGATAAAGTAAGTGGCAAGTCTTAAACTGATCTAAAGTAGAAACAGAACCATGGGAAGTGCTTCTTGTGTTACTTAGCAGATTTTAATGTACGATGGATAGCTCGATCACATTTCCAATAATGAAAAGCATGATTTTTCTCTAGGAGATGGGACATGGGACAGGTCAGAGACTGGGCTATATTTAGCCACCTTTACCCAATGCTATGCTTCTTCTGTTGGGGCTTGCAGTACAAATTGCTGGAAGTGGGGATGGCCTTCCGACATCTGGAGACACCAGAGTGCTAACAAGGCATTCTCTGTCCTGTCTGGGATCAGGACCACCGATCACCCATGTGGCACAGCAGACCTCCTGACAGCAAGTCCGGCCCACAGCGATCAGCTTGTCCCATATTTAACCTGATGACTTCCACGTGATGGGGGCTGCATCCCATGACAAGTCTTCAAAAAATATTCATTCCATCTCCAGTAGACCCGCTTCCTATGCTGACTGTGTAGCGGGGTTACTCACTGGAGTCCATGGCCCGCACACTTTCCAGGGCTAAGTAGGAAAATAGAGCCCATCCACATCACCTCTCATTATAAAGCTCACCCCTTCTGCCTTTGCCGGGCACAAGGAGACCAGGTAAAATAGAGCAATCCGTCCGTGAGTAAGGAAAAGCAGGGAGAAGGGGAGGGGACCCAGAAGGCGGAGAGCCTAGTAACGAGCGGCTAACGTGGACGGATCTGAGAAGCACGCCAGGCATCTGGGTACGATAAAGAAGAAAAGCAGAAATAGATTTGAAACATTCGTTTCCCTTTATTAGCTCAGTGAGGCTGATGTGTACTGCACATTTTAAAAAAAAAATCACAGGAATTTTCATACAATGAATAAAACCACAACAATACATGTAGAATTGGCAGGTGGAAAGAAAAAAAAAAAGCCCGACAAGGGCTCAACTAATCGCTCACTTTCCCTCTTCAGCATAGTTCAACCAACAGTATTACACTTTCACCTACAAATCTTAAAGAAGCTCCACCAAATCAGCAGTTCACATTATTGAAAATGTCTGTCACATAGGTACAAATTTAGAATCATCACATTATATTACATGGCTATTCTAGGTCATCTATAGATCAGGTCTTAGACTACAGTGATTGAAGTTCTCGTTACAGCCATCAAAAAAGGACACATAATCATTACCTACTGTAAGCTCACATCTAAAGGCATGAAAAGGTTTCCTTTTTTCAACGGACCCAACCATCACACCCCAATAGTGCAAAGTTCCCTCTCTGCTGCTTTGAACGTTGACAGCCCAGCCGCTGCGCTCTCGGAGTCGTTTAGCAAGAATGGATTGTGTTGCACTGGAAGAATTATTCTGCTACATCTCTTTAAAAAAAAATCCCACATTTCTAAAGCACCAGTTCGGTTACCAAAATTGTAGATGTGGTACTTACCACAGCATGAAGGCAATGGCTCGCGGTCATCTTAAAACCCTAGAGGTCTATGCTGAAATTTGCCTCCGGTGATGATGGGGTACATGTGTTCATATGAAATAGTCTCTCCAAAAGAAATTAAAAATAAAAATAAAAGGAATACAGTTTACATTTTGATGGGCTACCCACAGTGTCTGCTTAAGATACAAAAGCTCTATTTGGATGGTATAGTGATTCTCTCTTTGCACTAATTTTAGATGCAATTTGAAGTTTGTGGAAGAAAAAAAGAAAACAACAACATCTTTATGGTAACAATATTTGTCAGGCCAGAGGGGGAATAAATTACTTCTCACCATGAAATCTGTAGTTGCTGCCTTTTGATAAGTAAGAAAAGAAACCAAGGATTTTTTCGCATGTCAACAATCCAGGGCACAAAGGAGAATATACTTAAAATTGATCACAAAAATTTAAAGGCAAAGTAGAGAACGCATCTGGTCCTTGAACACATAATATGATTTACTAAATATTGATTTCTTAAAAATAATTTATTGCTCTTAATAGTCTTTTTTATTGTTATTATTCTACAACAGAGGATACTCAAAGTTCAGAAAGAAAGACTGTAAACTTTAGTTTGGCGTTCACACAGAGTTAAAATACCTGCATTTCACCTACAGGAGAACGAGAATTAGGCGGATTAAAGATGTGTTACCGTTGTAACGCAGAACCTGTGAACAAGGTTATTTCATAGTATTTTTATTGCTTTCTATCTACTTAGAAATAAGAAGCCAGAAAATCAAGCAAGCATCTGACAGGACAGACAGTGGATTCATTCAGAACACAATATGCTGGTGATAAATGCATGCAGCTATCAAAATTAGCTGCATTGGCCTGGGGGGTGAAATCCATTTTATAAGACCATGTTGGGCGAGAGAAAGGAAAAGAACGATTAAGAAGTAGGCATATCATGTCTTTCAGAAAAGTCGTGTCAGCCAACCCGCGATCGAATCTCAACTTAGGAACTTGAATAACACACTCCAGACTCTACTGACTTCCATTCCAGGGGCTCCACACTCAGATGAAATCCTGATGCTCAAAAGGGAAGTTTTTCGGAAGTTTTTTATTGAATTTCAGCAGAAGCAATGTCATCAAGAACAACATCATGGTCACATCGAGGCCATGCTAGTGCAAGCAGAAACATTGCTTCTGCAAAAGCTGAATTTCCCAAATAAAACACTGAAACTCCACCCTGACAACTGCCATGCATCCTAGGTAGAAAATTTCCACTGGCTTTATTATTTTCATCATCTCATAATTTATAATAAATAGGCTATCTGCAACTGATAAATATGTCTCTTTAGTAAACAAAGGAATGAGATATCAGTATTTATACAGGATGCATAACTGTAAAAAATACAGATAAATACCGTCATCATACTCTGCCAAGGGAAAGAGATACTGGCTTCAAAGATAGTTCTTCAGACACACAGGAATTATTGTAAAAATCATACTGTAATTATTACCTCAGCATTTTGTATCAAATTAAAATCACAAAAAATTAAAACAACAGCATTTTAAAAAGATTTTTGACCTCTAGTTTCAAAACTACTGTTGATAGAGAAAATAAAAACATTTCTTAATGGTTACCCATTGAGACTTTACATAAAATCATGATATCGTCTAGAAAAATTTTAGATGAGAAAATTTCATTCCCCTAACAAATCCAGTGTATAAAACCTCAAAGAAAAACAAGCAACAAGAAAATGTGGAAAAATATCACGGAAGTGGTTAATACCTTTGGGAGGGGGGCTAGGATATTTCTTGACAAGATGCTTAGATCAAAGCTCACCTAAGAACGGATGGATATGCATAAAGCATCATTTGTTGCTGCACTCAACGGACACACACACTGTCTTTTTTTTTTTGTACAATCAAATATATATAAGCAGTAAGTTCAGCTTCTAAATAGGTTAGTGTACAATAATTGTTTCACCTCATAATTACATTTGAATATTCTTGATTAAGAAAAATTTAGCAGTTTTGAAAAGAAGGCTGCATTTACAGTGCATAGCTGTAACAAAAAAGAAGAACATTGTTGTAGAGTATGTACACAACATAAAAATACTCCATTTAACATCTGTAAATACTTAACTACATCGGAGAATGTAGCAATTATCCTATCTGAACACATCCCGGAGAGTTCTACCCAACTCTCGTTCGCAATGTTACACCACGCCCCCTCCTCAGAAAGAACCACTGGCCAAGTTGCACGCTTGACTGTGGACAAGGCTTTTGAAATTTGCAGTGGAAGATCAACATTTTTGGACATTTACATGGGTGTCAGGATAAAGGACGAAGGACAGAAACTTCAAAATGTTAGGAAAGTTTAGCATTCCAGTGCCCGCAGTATCCTCTCCCACCCAGATTCCATGGCAAAAGGACAAAAGGAAAAATAAAAGAGAGAGAGAGAAAGAGAGAGAGAAAGAGAGAGAGAAAGGATATTAGTTCTACGGAACCTGTGGTTTCTTCGGGATTGTCATATAATCATTACGTTATGAGAGAACGCTTGCTTCAAGTTGATTTTGTACTTTCTTAAAAAAACAAGAGTACGGAGGCTGATGCCCAGACACCAGCGGCTGTCATTTTAGGGTGGTTTGTGGTTGGTTGGTTAGTTTTCTTTCCGTTTTGAATTTATTCATTTTTTTTCCTTTTGAATAGAATATGAACATTTTGAAGTTCTAGGTTTTACGTGTGTCTTCTTGGAACTGCTGCCATTTGAAGTGGTTTGCCCTGGCACACTCTGGTCAGGAGCCCCCAGTCCCCACCTTTAAATATATACTTCCCTCAAACCAGGCACGCATGCGCGCGCGCACACACACGCACACACACACACACGCACACACACACGCCCGCGCACGCACACACACACACCATCACTGAGAGACTCCAGGGAACGCAAAGCTGACACCCATGAATAAACATGTGCTTACTGGATATCCATTCTGTCTCTTGCCTCTTCAGCAGCTGTGTTCATGTAAACCATTGTTGTTGTTCTTGTTGTATTGTTGTTGTTCTGTTTTGTTTTTGTAGAGTGTAAAGTAGGAGAAATTCCTAAGTATTTCTTGCAATAGTCTGTTAGGGAAGGACGCACTGTCCCGTGAGGTATTCACCGTCCCTCTGTCATCCTCAGCCAGGGAACATGTTACCTACGCAAGCTTCTCTGAGCTTCTTTCAGTAAACTATCAAAATCCAGAGAGTCATACTTGCTCTTGGTGGAAGCAGGGTCAAAGTCATCTGAGTTTGAATCTGAAAGAAACGCACAGTAGGTTAGATGCACTCTTTGCTGATGGTCATTAACTCAACAATTACTCCGTTCAACATGATCCAATTTGAGAGCAACTTATCCAAACAGTATACTTTAAAAAGTATGCCCTACATAGGTGGGACACAAAAAGGAGACTCATGGACATAGATAAAAGTGCAGTGGTTACCAGGGGGAGGGGAAGGGAGAAGAAGGAGGGGGTGGGGCAAGGGTTAGAGAGAAACAAAATATAGGGTGACAGAGGATGATTTGACTGTGGGTGATGGGTATACAGCATAATCAAATGTCCAAATGATGTGGAAATGTTTTCTCTAAATCTGTGTACTCTGACTGACCAATGTTACCCTGTTAAATTTGTCTAAATTAACTAATTAAATAATTAAAAATAAAAATAAATAAAAAGTATGCTCAACTTTATATTTCTATATACTGTATATGTATATGTATGTGTGTGTGTGTGTGTGTGTGTGTGTGTGTATATATATATATATATATATATATATATATATATATATATATATATATATATATTAGGGCTACCGGAAAGTTCTGTCCATTTTTGGAATAAAACAAAATACAAATTCTTCTGACTTAATTCATGTGGCACCCATCTTGAATATTTCCACACCAATCCTATCTTCCGAATATGGTCCGAAATGGTTTGCTGAGCTGAATTAAGTCTTTCTGCGATCTCCGATGTTGTCAGAAAAGGATCTTGCTCCAACATGGTCTTAACAACATCGTCATTGATCAAAGATGGTCGTTCAGAACATGGCTTATCAGAAAGGTCGAAATCACCTGTTTCAAATTTTTCAAACCATCTTCTGCATGTCCAATCAGAAACTGTACCTTCACCAACACTTTCAATAAATTTCTGCATGCTTCTGTAGCATTTCTTCCTTGTTGAAATTCGTATAAAATACAGTGGTGTAAATGAACCTTATCAGTAGCCATGGGTACACTATCGCTTCACACATAAGACTAACTTGTTGTGATAGAAATGGACAGAACTTTCCGTAGACCTAATATATATATATATATATATATATATATATATATATATATGTGCATAGAGTAAGGAGTGGTGAGCATTTAAAACACTGATCTATTGACTCATTTTAGACTTAAACACTCCTGTATGGCAATCAGAACAGACTAATCTTTCTATTCAATAGCAACTTATCTAATTGATAGACTTTAAAAATAAGGCTCCACAACTTTCATGGCATGTTAAATAACTTACTGAAAGTTCCTCAATGACTTAGAAGGAGAAACAAGAGTAGGAGCTGGAACTAATTTTCCTACTTAATGGGACTGATTTCACTGAGCTCAAGTCCAGTTGAGTGGGAGAGAGCAAATCAGACCTTCACATACTCCCCACCCAGCAGGAGAAATATATGGTCCAGTCATCTACTCCATGCCTTCAGGTACCCCAGCAACAGTGACACAAACTCCCCCAAACTAGAAGATCTGGGGAAATGTTTCATGTCAGGAGAGGGTAGATTCAATCTCTTTACTAATTAATAGGTGATCGAAAATACGCAGGTGTAAATAAAGACAGGGTCTTACTGGGATCATTAAACTAGCCCAAGTCACTTCCATTCCCAGTCCCACATGCTACTTTTATAAGCCTTCAACAAAATCGATGGGTTTCAGCAATGTTGATGTAAAGTGAACATCTGTTAACTCTTTCTGACTTTCTCCATTGACATCTCTAAAAACAGTCAGATGGTTTTGCCGGCCTTACAAGTGAGAAAGAATACCTTGGAAATAGAACAGAAAATGTCTTGTAAAGACATTCTTTTGAATGCTCTTAATTTGAGGGAAAATCAATCCTTTCCAGAAAACATTAATAACCTACGAAAATATGAACATTTCCACGTTTTCCCCAGACTAAGTTCCGAAAATGAAACGCTCAAAATGGCGGAGCAGTGTGAGGCTCGATCACGCGGAGGCATCATCACCGGCCTCACGAGACGTTTGGCTGAAAAGGTTGTGGTCCCTCACGCTTTGCAGCGCCAGATTCTTTTACCGCTTGCTACAATCAACGTGAACCATCTTAGCTTCCAAAACAAAGAAATTCCTGCACTTCTTGTTATCTTTCATTCTCACCATGCCTTGTCTTTACTGAATTTTTGTCAAACAAGTTTTTCCAGGTTAAAAAAATAAAAAATAAATAAATAACAACTATATAGTCAACCCAGGACATAAAAGCGAGGACAAAAGCGGCTGATCTTTCCTCGCTAATATCTGAAATGGCTAATTCTTAAATTCAAATGGTTCCCGCCCTTCCCTTCCTAGCCTAATGAATAGTTCCTCTGTATTGCTAAAACCTCACCAGCAGCTGTTGTTCAAATTGGTATCTTTTTTTGCAGAAAAAAACAGCAAAAAAAGTCCTGCTCATGGCTAGCCATTAGCCTAAAATCAGAGTCCCACCTGCATGGTAGAGCAGAGGAAGGGGTCTCCTGATGACGAGAGACCACGTGACATTTAAAGTCAGCCTACGCCCGTCAGGAAAACACCTACGTCTCTTTTCTTGGAGGAAAGTTTGAAAATAATCAAAATGTCTTAACCTTTGGATTTTTCTGCATGAAACTCAGGATTTCTGTATTTCTTTGTTTTTATTAGCAAATGCTAAAAATACTTTGAAACCGTGGCTCTCAAGAGTTTCTTCACGGTGAAATATGAAGGTTGATATGGACACATATACCCACTTAGATGAGTAGACTACATCACCCAGAAGGCACCCCCAATCTTTTCTGCGGCAGGCAGATAGAATGTGGTTCCAGGTACTTCCTGAGGCGATAAGGTCTATTCTACCCCTTTATTCTACACCAAAGGAAGGGTGCTGCAAACAAGTAAAATGTAATAAAAAGTTTGATAGAAATTACTCAAAAGCCATTCTAATTATTTTAAAAAATACATTGTTATAAATAATGACATTGCATAAATACAAACAAATACATTTCAACTGTATCCCTGGTACCTAGAAAACTGTTGGCACAAAGTAGTTACTAAAATGAATAATTGTTAAAGGTAGATATTAATCTTGACCACCAACATATTACTAAAACGACAGTCGAAAATATTTGGATCAGGATCTGGAAATGATTTACCAATAAACAGCAAATGTTCATGAAGAGTCATGTATATATTTAAGATGCTCATAATGGATTACATTTCTTTGAGTCAATATAAATTTATGATGACTATTTTACTTCATTTTTTCTTATACACTTAAGTTCTACCTCACAACAAACTCGTGATAGAAAATTATTGTTATTTGTACTGGCCCATTCTTCTGTTCTGGTCAGATAGTCCTAATTTAATTTTTATCATTTCTCTTTAATATTTTTCATTGAGATTGTTCAGAAAGATTCATTTTTTTAAAAAAAATAAGACACTAAATAGAAAGAAACACAGATTAGAGTCATAGACACCAGACTTAAATGCTGGCTTCACAGTAGTAACCTTGATTGTCACTTTAAATTCTGAGTCTCATTTATAAACCTACCTCATAAATCATAGCTGGAATCATATGTTTTACACTAATAATATTGTAGTGGCCATTAAGTGCCTCAATAGTATTGAAATAGGATATGCGGACTCACCTAATTTGGTGGAACAACAACAAAAAGAAACAAACAAAGGTGGTTAAATCTATCTAAAATGATCGGGCCCTGGCCGGTTGGCTCAGTGGTAGAGCTTCAGCGGCATGTGGAAGTCCTGGGTTTGATTCTGGCCAGGACACACAAGAGAAGCACCCATCTGCTTCTCTACCCTTCCCCCTCTCCTTTCTTCCTATCTCTTTCTTCCCCTCCTGCAGCCAAAGCTCTATTTGAGCAAAGTTGGCCCTGGTCCTGAGGATGGCTCCATGGCCTCCATCTCAGGTGCTAGAATGGCTCCAACTGCAGCGAAGCAACGCCCCAGATGGACAGAGCATCGCCCCCTAGTGGGCATTCTGGGTGGATCCTGGTGGAGCACATGCAGGAGTCTGTCTGTCTGCCTCCCCCCTGCTTCTCACTTTGGAAAAATACAAAATAAATAAAATAAAATAAATAAAATGATCTGTCATTTTACTCTTGGTAAATGTATCTGTATCACATCATTTCTACTTTACACACACACACACACACACACACACACACACACCTCACGATCCCTCTAATAGGCCAGTAGATGCTTCTGTTCCCTGTATTCAGTGGCCGCGCCCTGGTGCAGGGAACTGGCGCTCTTCAGGAGACAAAGACAAGGCACATATGAATGCTGTTCAGTTCCAAAGCTGGACTCTGATGCTGATTCTTTCGTTTTAAAAGAACTTGAAACTTCCAACTTCTCATGACCATATCATTTTAAATGATAATCATAGCCACTGTTTACTAAGCAACTACTTTATGCCAGACCCTGTTCACAGCTTCACAAACATTAATTTAATCTTCACAACAGCTCAATAAGTTATTTTACCAGTGAAGAACCAGAAGCAGAGGGAGTTTAATTGTTTGCTTAAGGTCAGAAGCTACGTCAGGTTTCAAACCCAAGTCTGCAGGATTCCAAAAGTCTGCAGGCTCTTCAACTGCACCATGCCTATGCTCAGATCCACTACACTTCATGCAATTGTCAGGCTTGAGGGAATTGGGAAAACCCATGCTACTACAATGCACTTCAAACACATTTTTCAGAAAATACAGAGCTAGCTTAGCAACGGCAAAGTTTCATTGCTGCTGGCAAGGCGGGAGATAACGAGAGGGGAAAGCGTTCTTCTCAGAAATATTTCAGGGAGGCTCCAGTTCAATTTGGAAACACCATTCAATCCTCCCTCTCCCAGTGATGAATCGTGATCTAAAGGGCCCCTCTAGGTAGCTTATTTTAAACTCTCGATGCTTTGAGAGACTAGAAACACCCTGGCCTTCATCACTGAACAAAATAAGTCAAATCAACTCAAGACTTCAATCTGTCTTGACTGTTTTTATCAGCCAACATTTGAACAAATGACTTGCCACCATTTATATTTTCGTCCCTAGGCCTCTATCTCTCCAGCAGTCAGCTACCTCGCCCCTGCTTCGTACTATCTATTTAGGGTTTGAAGTGAATTATAGCATATTCCCCCTGAACAATGCACACTACCTATATCAATTACTCTGGGAAGACATCACTTTGGTGGAAGGGAGAAAAAAAAAAATCCCCTGTATTTGGTATTCATTTCTTTCTTTATACCAAGCCAAAGCAAGTGCAGAGAGAAATATAATAATGCTTAGGAATAAATTTATATATTAATTTTATGATTCGTAGTATAATTGATTTAAAACAGTTATGTCATATGAACGAGACATTTGCCACTTTCTTTTCTTCATCAAAGAATGTAAAGTCTTATGATACACATATTATGTAGACAGGGAATCACAGCAAAGGAAAAAAGATTAAATTGCAAAAGAAATTAAGATGTCCATTGTGACATTATTTATAATGTTAAAAGGTTGAAAATTGAATAAATATTTAGTTATAATGGAATGATAAAATATAATGGCATTGTTCATTGAACAGTATTCTGTGTAGCTATTAAAATGTGTTGAATCATTTTTAATCCTGTGAGTACAGTGGAAAATGAACTTATATAATGTTAATTAAAATAAATAAAATTTAAGTTTATATTTATATGTAAAATATGACCTTGACTATAAGAAGTTAGATATTCTGAGACAAAATACTGGCATGTAAATTATACACGAAATAATAGTGGTTTTCTCTAGGTGAGAGGCTAATAAGTGATTTTCTTGTTTTTCTTAATTTTTAAAATATTTTCTAAAGTTTACCTGTATAACTTTTATACCAAGAAAAAAATATCAATACTTATCATATGTTTCAGTTTCCTTATCTGTAAAATGTGGATGACAATAATAATATCCATCCTCTGTGATTGTTCTGGTAATTAAATGAGAAAATGCTTTCAAAGTCCTTGGCACAGTGTCTAGCATATAGAAATACTAAAAAAAAAAAAATCACATTTTCTCTTTTTTGTTTTAAAAACTGTATAGTGTGATTTAGCATATAAAACATTATTTTATCCTCTCAAGGTGTAATTTATAGAAAAATGTTAACATTTCTAGGCTTTGTGATAGAATAAGGACAAAAGAACAAGACTTTTTGCATATTCTGTTCCATGAAACAATGACGGCAATGCTATGGTTTAGACAAAAGGATTCAGGGTTGGGGACAGAAAGCAATGGCAGATTACACATATATACAAAAACACATACAACATAAACACATGCAGACATACACTATACCCCACACATACACACAACGCATTAACACACAAAGTTTGACATACTCCCCTTACACACACACACACACACACACACACACACACACACCAGTGCTGAATTTCAGCATCTGGGCAGACAGAATTTACTTCTTCCCGTTGTTGCCAAAACTTACGCCCCTTGCCTTTGAAACTGTCTCGTGCATTATAAAATAAACAAGAAGATAAAATTTGCATTCAAATATTCCCTCTACTTAAATAATGGTCCGACCCAATGTGCCTTCAGTTTACATTTACTTCCATTTTGAGCTCTACATTATGGATTCCTCATCCCATGTACAATAAAATCCATACCTAGGTCTGCATAGTTAGACTTGAAAAATTGCTTGCGTCCACAAAAGTACAGCTCGAAGTCAGTTTCATTCGACCTGCGCAAAGTGTATCCATTTTCAAGAGCAGCAAAAGCATCACAGGTATAACGGTAGGTAATGAAACCATAGCTGTCTCTGCAATGAACAAAGAGCAGAAGTTCAAAGCTCCTGAGGAAGCATTAGCATAGATGGCTGTAACCCTTTCTACCTTGGCAGACTTCGCTGGTACCAACGTCTAAACCACTGCATCCATTTATCAGGGTGATTGTCCTGTCAAGCTGCTAAATACTTATTTCTGGGACAGGAAATCCCAACTAGAAAGATTAATAAATAGGGATGAAAGAAAATAAATAAGGTTCTGAACTCAACATGTCATCTGTCAAAGCATCCCCCTCCTAGTAATCTTATGGCCATAATTTTTTACATATGTCAGCTTCTAAACAAGAAATAATCTTGAAGATTCTCACCCATCATCCCGCAGATTTACTGTGCACTCCTCAATTTCACCAAAAACTTCAAAGCGGTCCCTCAGCTCTGTCCGTGTTGTGTCAGGTCTGATTTTGCCAACATAAATCACACGGCGTTCTTCCTGGGGGGCGGGGGAGGGGGAGTAAAGAGAGACTTGCTACTTCTGGAGACAGAGAAGAAGTTGAAGCTCTAGAAACATTCACAAGGTACGAGCATGCATAAGAGAACCCACGGAGCACGCCAGGGAAAGCAAAACACACTAAAACTGAATTAAAGGCTTCGTATGCTTGAACTGAGTTCTAATTTGCATTTCATCAATACCACGCTCTTCCTTTACATACCCCTCCTATAGCCCCTCATTCACTTCTACTCTTCCTGTCCTCCTCTGTTCTTCAGCCACGGGAACTTTTATATGTTAGAAAAGAGACGTGTGCAATGTGATGATTTTTATCACTGAATAACTGAACAATACCTATTAAATATTTTAACTCCCATGACTCAATTATTAATCCTCAAAATTGGTAAGAAATTGACCTGACTGGCAAAACTGTTTAATTTCTCATTAACTCGGCCTTCTAATAAGGACATGTACAATTCCCCCCCCCCCCAGTTTTATTGAGAACTAATTGACATAAATCACTGTGTAAATTTAAGGTGTACAGCATGATGTGGTTTGAGGCACAAATTTTGACAGACCTCAGAAGAGTCATTCTTCAACTCTAATATAAATAAATATTACCTGCAGAGCTTATTAAAAATGCAAATTGTTGGGGTTTATCCGAGCAGTACTAAAAAATATTTGGAAGGCAAGGTTCAGCGACCTTCATTTTTTTAATAAACACACCCAAATGATTATGACGCAGATGGTCCAAAGACAGTAATTTGAAAAATACAGTCTAATTTTGACTATTTTAAGCCATAGGTCTCCAAAGAATAAGCACTGTAAAAGAGACTATAAATTTCACTTTGGCAATAAATCTTATTTTAGAAACAGACTAGAAGGGCGTGGCCTAATTTTTACCAGTGGAGTCAATATCATCATAATCTGAAAGTCATCAATAATTTTATAACCTTTGACATGTGGGAAGACTATTTCATAGACTGAGGATGTATTTTTTAAAGAAGACAAACCAAAAAACGAATGACTTCTTAATGTAAGAAGCAATCCTATAAATCTTGTTTTAAAAAGATAGGCCAAAGGTGATAATGTCTCTCAAATCTGAGAAAAGCCAAGAATGTAAAGAGTTAATATAATGAATGTGCCTACCAACTAGGCTACATGTCTATCAAGGACAAACAAGAATGGAATGAACCGGAATGAACTTGAGCGTGTTGAGATTTCAGTTAGATGGAAGCAAAGACCAGGAAGCACAGGACTAAGGGACAGATTTAGCTCGCTTAAGAGTTTTCTCCAGATATACTGAGAGCCTCCTGTCTTGGATGATCTGAAAAGTAATTTAGGTCTAAGGCAAAGAGATGTCCGATGCGAGTTACTGAATGTCTTCCCTTTCCATGTGTCCAGGATTCAGCAAAAGACCTGGCCAAGACTGGGCACGCAATAAGGGCCTGAGAAATATAACTCATCAATTCACAGACTCTATAGTAGATATCATCCCAGTGATCTATTCATTTGTGTTTTATCTTCTTTTACCTTATACAACCCTCATATTTCTATTTTCATCAGGGAAATTACTCTGAGCTTCAAACTAAAAAAAAACCAACTATCTACATGACAGCGCAGGTCAGATGTCCCCTTGGCATCTCAAACTAGACCAACATCATCCAAACCAAACTCCCCAGTTCTAACCCCTCCCCAGTGGGTCTCTCTCTAATGTTCTTGTATCAGTGAAGTTCACACCATCTGGGCAGTTATTCAGGACAAAAAACTGAGTGCCTTTTTTGATTCTTCCTTCATATACAATCATGTGTTAAGTCCTGGTGATTTTTACCTTCTAAATCTAACTCTAGTCCATCTCCTTTATTATATTATATTTCCCCTAAACCAAGCAGCTAGCGTCTCTTTCTGGACTAGGATAACAGCCTTTTCACTTGAACACTGTATCTGTATTTACCATCCTCTAATTTATTCTGTCACTCGGGCAGAATAAGTCTTTATTAAGGGGACAGGAATCCAAGCATAGCAGCTGCTGTCTAACACATTCCAATGGCTTTCTTCTAACTTTGAAGGAAAGCCCTAAGCCATAAACAGGACCTACTGAGCCCATCACAGTCTGGACCTGTCATCATCATGGATTTATCTCCCACATTGCATTTTTTCCTTTACTCTATTTTCCAGGTACATTGAGCTTCTACCAGTCCTTAAGATATATGGTGCTCCTTCCTTTTCCAGGGCCTCTGAGCAAGCTGTTCCCCTGTTACTGGGAACATCCCTTCCCACTCTCCCTCTCCCTCTCTTTCACCAATAGACACATCTTGTCTAGAATTACAATGAACTCAACAGTTTTTTTCTTTCTGAGACTTGAAAGGAAGTCAGGATTCCTCTTAGTTGCTCTTATAGAACAATCTATTTATCCTTTGCAGTTCTATGCCCATTTGTAATTAAATAATTAATAGCTTTTTCATTGTTCAATGTCTATCTTCCCCTATAATGAAAGCCTTATGAAAGCAGAGAACATCTCTGTCCTACTATGTTTTCAGGTTACCTGAAACAGAGTCTCAATGAATATTTGTTGAAAAAAAAAAAAAATCAATCACCAAACGATTACTTCTAACATTCTCTCCATACCCTTCATTAGATCAAAGATGCCCAAGGGTGGTCCGCCCTCTCTGAGGCTGAGACAATGAATAAAGAAAGCCAGGCTTGGTGCTTTGTCACTGGGAAAACCTTGTCCACGTGGTTCAGCTGAGTGAATTAACTCAGGTTTTCATAACTGGTTTTTACAGGTCTATGCAGAAGCAGTGTGAAGTAGCTATAAGGGTAAAAGGCTCTAGCTTTTAAAATCACCTCTGAGAACCAGAGGCGGGGCTCCACTGAAACACAGTTGTCAAAAGACAGTCCCCCTGACATCAGCTGTTGAGCCTAAATTGCTGGCCAGATGAGGTACAGCAAACAAAGCAGGCTGCCTGACTCGCTTCCATGTAGATTGTATGTCTCAGTTGAAGGCTGAGATGGTGTTGGGCCAGAGCACCCAGCACGTCCAGGAGGTCCATGCATACCCATGGACAGTGAGGCTCACCCGGGGCAGCGCTGCACTTCTGAGCAAAGGAATCATAACATCACATTCCATTCCGTTGACCCAGCCAGCGCCAGTCAAACAGCCGCGTGAGATGGGACGGCTGTCTAAACTTCCTGGCGCCTGCTTGCATGGGTGTTATGATTTTTGTTTTAATGAGCTTATTTAGGAAGGTTTCTACTGTATAGAGGAAAAGGTGGAGGGGGGATGCAGAAGAGAGAGAAAGAAATTGAACTATCACAAGGAAATTGTTCAACTGCCATTATGGGAATACACACAGACAGACTACGTATTTGAGTACATTCAAAGTTAAAGTTAAAATCGACCGTATGCACGTCCATATGCAGATATATTGGTACAGTTTCTGAATGGCTTCTTTCTACAGAGCTGCATGCAACAGTGATCCCACAAAGAAGATAAACTGGAGGACCTGTTGTACTAGATAACGATATATTCTGCAGTGAAAAGAAGACACAACTTAGATGGGAGGAATAGAAATCCACAGGGCCATGCACAGGGCTGTCCACAGCCACTTAACTTACCCATTTGCCTATCATGTCTTTTTGTAAAAACACAGGACCCGGGCCATGTCTTGCTACCTTACAAAGACCAGAGATTGAATACATGCTAAAATTCTCATTTGAGAAAATGATTAGAGCGCTCAGTTTTCCTGGTGCTAAAAATGAAACTAAAAGGCATCTGAAGGTCTAAAAGGCAAAGACAAAAATCTTTCCAAGATTGGCCAAAATGTCTAGCAGAGAACCGATTATTTTTAACAGGTTGCAGTTTTATTAGACAGATGAATAGATTCCATATCTTTAAAAAACCTTAACATTTGCAGCCAATTTTTCAAGACATTAATTTCTAAACAGGAGATGAAAGGAAAAGAAATCAAAATGCTTAATAACATTTCCAACTTCTTAAAGGCTTGGAGGAACTCTAAACCTTTGGCAGAAGCTTTTGAAAAATGATTTCCAGACCAGTTTTCACTATTGAGGAGGATGGAGCATTTATCAAATATCTTTTAGCTTCCATTTTCACAAAATCTAGTTTGCTGATGGGGTAGATAATAAAACTGAAGCTTTATGTTGCATTAACAGGTATGGTAAATCCTCATTATATCAAAACACAGGGGATAAATAAAGAAAAAAAAACCTGACTGAATTAACTGACTTTGCATTATCAAAATCTTTATCAGAAAGTGTATAGAGCCTCCCAGTTAGCTGGAGAAAACATACAGTGTTTCTCATCAAATAATAAGCTACTTCTGGTAAAAGGGGTTTGACAAAAATAAAATTAATAAGGAGATTAACACATTTATTATCTAAACTATATCAAGAGTTGTGGTTGCTGCTTTTCATGGGTTATCTTACTACAGTGCTCTGCAAAGCTAGGTAATAACAAGGAACAGCCTGATAGAATTTGTACTCTCAGAACTTCTATTCTACATTTCCAAATTAGAATAATTTTTAAAAAGAGCCTTCTGGCACTGGCTAGGGGCTCAGTGGCTAGAGTGTCAGCCCAGTGTATGGACATCCGAGGTTTGATTCCTGGTCAGCGCACACAGGAAAAGCAAACATCTGCTTCTCCCCCCCTTCCCTCTTCCCTTCTCTCCCTCTTCCCCTCTCATAGCCAGTGACTTAATTGGTTGTAGTGTCATCCTATGTACTGAGGATAGCTCTCTTGAAACACAAGAGCCCCAGGTGCTAAAATTAGCCCGGTACTTAAGCATCAGCCCCAGATGGGGTTGCCAGGTAGATTCTGATCAGGGCGCATGCAGGAGTCAGCCTCACTAGCTCCCTTCCTCTTACCAAAAAAACAAAACAAAAACAAAACAAAACAAAAAACAAGCCCTATTTTATGTTAAGGTAACTGCGTGTCAGCTTTGGCAGTGAAAGATATGTGTTCATTGTTAGAATTGTTACAACCCGACTTCCTCAAAAGTTCCAAGGACACTACAAATTCTATAGATGAGATGCATGAATAAATTTTATGCCATTTCTAGAGCGAAGAGCCTCGTTAGGTTCTCTATAGAAATGGTAAACTGAGGGGGGATTGGCCACAGAAAGATATGGAAGGACAGAAAGAAATGTCAAAACTCTGACAAAATTCAAAAACAAAAGGATGATTTTTTTTCTTGCCTTTAATATTGATTACACTCATTTAATTCAGTAGTCATTCAGTAAGTTTCTGCTACTAGGGGGCACTCTAGGGAGGAAACAAAAATATAGCCGTCAGTTTCCCAAAATCAATCCCATCCTAGTAATGTTCAGGAATCTTCCTCCTTACTCCTGTCTAAGGTTAGATAAATGTGAAAAAAATCCAGGTTAGTCTACTTAATAGACAATATGCAAGTAAGAGCCACAATGCAGGTAAACCCAGTGAAAAGCCAGAAACCATGAAAATTATAGCCTGAAAATAAATAAATAAATAAATAAATAAATATATTTAAACCTGTATATATATATAACTGCTTTGAATGAAACTGCTCATTTTTATATAGAGAGCTTATAGCTCAACATAAGATATATTCACCTACATGAAATATCTCTTGAAAAGGGCTTAAATAGAAAACTACATAATTTTTTCCAAAAAGAGTATCTATGAGAAATGACACGATTTTTTTTTTCCCCATTCGGGAGAAGCTGATCACTTTCAGTGATGACCTGCTGTTTCTGGCCCCTGGGCTGCACCCTAACCAATGGAGGGGAAGAGAAACGAAATGCCACAGCCATTGCCCAATCACTTCTGGTTTTGCTTTTAAGCACTGAGCCATATCCTGATGTCTAGATTACCCCTTTTAATTAACATCTTATTAGCATGTTTTCTGGCAGGAAACTGGACCGATTGCAAATGGAGCTGGATGTCGAAGTCCACGAGAAGTTAGAGCGGTGACAGTTTAGACATTAAGTAGTAAACTCTGCTTGCACCATTCCAGTCTAACCTGAATCTTTTCAGGCCCAGGAGACTGATAAAGGCAGAGGGCGAACTGGTTTCTGAGAAGGAGTTTAGATGGAATTTGGGGTAAGTAGCTGCTGACACAACATACAATGAACCACAATGTATGATTCTGTGTTAGTAATTACCAATCACTAGTTTTTTTATGAACGTTCTGATTTGGTGCACTCACATTGCTCTGGATAGAGACTTTTAGAGGCATAAGCTATGAAAACTTTACTTATAGAGCTCTAAACCAAAGCAATATAGACCATAAAACAAAGGTGACATTAATTTTATTTTCTTGAGTGAGAAGCAGGGAGGCACAGAGACAGACTCCCACATGAGCCCCCACCAGGATCTACCCAGCAAGCCCTGGGATCTACCCTGTGCATCTGGGGCTGTTGCTCTGTGGTTCTGTTGCTTAGCAACCAAGCTATTTTAGTGCCTGGGGTGAGGCCATGGAGCCATCCTCAGCACCTAGGGCCAACTTGTTCCAACCGAGTCACAGCTGTGGGAGGGGAAGAAAGGGAGAGAGAGAAGGGCAGGGTTGCTTCTCCTGTGTGCCCCAACTGGGAATCGAACCTGGGACATCACACATCGGGCCAGTAGTTGATTGCTGAACCAACCAGCCAGGGCCACATGTTCCTTTTTTGTAATCTCCTTATGGAGACTCTGCTTTGTTAGCCCCATGATTATATGATTGATCTGAATGAATGCAAAATACAGCACTGCACCCAAAATAATCCAAGTATAAATTGTACTGTATCCATTATTTTAAAGGTATCTCAGAAGTCTGAATGGAAATCACCTACCCGACCAACTTGGGCAGACTGTCTTAGTTCCTTTTGCTGTTTCATGAATGACTTTTCAAGCTAATCTAGTCAAATGAATAAAAAAATTATTGCTTGTCTCTCTAGTGCCCAAGTCCATAAAAATAAACTTTGCAAAATGCATTTTGGCATAAGAAAGCAGATCATTCTGAGTAAGGAAATCAATCAGAAAATCTTCCTGTGGGTAAACTCATTAAATAGTTCCAATGTGCCTCCAAGAAAGGTTTCCAAATCTTTATCATGACACGCAGGACCCATCAGAGACCTGGCTTCCATGGGGCCCTGCAGACTTCGTTCTTGCCTCTGCCCTCTCCCAGTGTTCTAGTGAAATGACTGGCAGTTTCCCAGTATACCCTGCTTTTTCCCAGAGATGTAGTATGAGCTCTATTTTCTGCCTAGAATAGCAATGTCCAAGAAAAATAAATTGCAGTTTATGTAATCCTAAATTTTTCTAAGAGGCACATTTTAAAAGTAAAAAAGAACCAAAAATTTAATTTTAATGATGTATTTAATTTAGCTCAATATATTTAAAATATTATTTCAGCTTGTTACTGATATAAAAAATATTAATGAGTCCCTGGTCAGTTGGCTCAGTGGTAGATGTCCCAGGTTTGATTCCTGGTCAGGGCACACAGGAGAAGCACCCATATGCTTATCCACCCCTCCCCCTCTTGTTTCTCTTTCTTTCTCTCTCTCCTCTCTCTCTTTCTCTCTATCTCTCTCTCTCCCTCCTCCCCCTCCACTCCCACAGCCATAACTCGATTGGAGCAAGTGGGCTCTGGGCACTCAGGATGGCTCTATGGCCTCTGCCTCAGGTGCTAAGAAGAGCTTGTTTGCTGAGCAATGGAGCAACACCCCAGATGCTCAGAGTATCAGCCCCTAGTGGGCTTACTGGGTAGATCCCAGTTGGGGCACATGTAGGAGTCTGACTCAGCCTCTCCTCCTCTCCCTGAATTAAAAGTAACAATAATAATAATGAAATTTTTTCACTTTTTTTTTTCATTCTGTCTTCAAAATCAAATCACACTGGTAGTGTATCTAAATTTGGGACTAGGTAAATTAGCCACTTGGCTAACAGCTACCCTGTGGGTGGGACAGCACAGGTTTAGAAAACCGTTGCCTTCCATCCCCTTTGGTTTCAGATCAATCTCACCCTCTTCAGGGCTGACCTCCCTCCTTCCCAGGCCTGGGTGCCCACCCACATGGCTCCACAGTACCGTAGTTGTATCTACTACTACCACTCAGCATACCCCATTGCCTGTTTGTCTTTATTTCCTGGCAGACTTGAGGCTCCCTGGTTGGAGGGGAACAGGTCTTACTTAATTTTATATCTTAAGCACCTAGCAAACATTAGTCACCTACAGAGTCATGAGTTTTCACTTATGTTAAGAATAAAAATAGTATATTATTGTCAAAGGGGCATTAGTTTTATAGTAAGTCCTAAATTTTTATATTAAGCTCTTATTACCTATAGGTCACTGGGTTAGTAAACAATCTCTAGGTCATATATATATATTTTGCAACCTGCTTTTCAAAAACTAACAAATAAGCAAACTCAAGTTCAAAATTCTCACAAATGGCTATTGTTTTATAATTATTTAATATAAGCCAAGTTGACATTTGCACTATATAAGCCATCTTACAAAGAGAACTGATAAAAGATAGTCTTAGAGAATTAGAACTAAGAAATGGTCCATATTCGTGATGCAAGAAGAAGGCAGGGTGGCATCCGCTTCCAAGCTGAAGTTCATGACCCCAAGAGTGCGAGTGCTTTGGGCTCAGGCAACAACTATGGAAGGTAGATCAATCACACTACTTGATCTATTTGGGAAGAGCCAAACTAGCAAAAAGGCTCCACCCTCCCTTTTTGATTCTAGTCAAGTATTGGCATTAAATTATCTTTGGAAGGAATAAAATAAGCACATGTCATTTATCTACATTTATTTATATAGCTTGGGTTATAGCTGTGTTGTATTTTGCCCAAATGAGCAAATATATTATGTCATAATTAATCTCTCTCTTTAATGGCATACTCCTGGGAAGAAATGCAAAGGATTTTTATAAAGTATGAATTTGCAAACACTGAAATAACTACTTTCCCTACGTGCTTATGCAACACGATTTTCTTCTGTAAAGATTAACTGTAATGTGCCACGTTAAAAGGCTTTGTAAACGCCATGGCACCATATAAATGTGAGCTATTACAATTATTGAATAGGCTATTAATTAAAAACAGCAAAATTAGAAATATTGAATTTTTAATTTTCATTAGTCTTCTTAAGTGTTAACTAATGACATTCTGGCAGATCTTAATATCACAGCTCATTTGAAAGTTGAGAAAAAAATAAGGAAAAGCATCATAATTTGCAAAAGGCCCATCATTTCGTCTTAGGTAGATTCAAAGTTAAGTGACAGCAAACACCCTAGACCTTTAGCCTAAGTATTCAATTACCTCTCCCTTCTTTCTCCTTGAGTGCCTGCGATTAACAAACCTCTCAGCTAACCTTTCTCTTTTTTTTTCCAGCTGATAAGTGTTGGCTAATGCTTAATTTTGACTTCATTAGTCAGCTCTTTTCTCTAAGTTTTTCAAGATTTTGTTGATGGTAGTGGGTTTTCTTAAAGGAGCCATATACATCTAACCTTGAAAATTCCTTTCTCTCAGGATTGGTTTGCTTATACGCAAGATGTGTCAAAAGCTGATGACCCTCACGGAAACGGTTCTTATCAGTCAGCACAGAGAAGAGGCAGCTGCCGTGAACAAGAGCAGTGCCATTTCGAAAGGGTTAGCCGCGGCTCCCCGGAACACCCTGTCGAGAAACGCTCTGAGACCCTACGGGGGCTCAGTGGGCAAGAGTGCCATGATCGGTAGGACTATCTGCCACTGACAAGCGCTAGATGCCAACACCTGGATGCCTCCCAAGGTCTAGGCTGATAACCGATGGGTGAGAGCCAGGGTCAAGTCTATCCGATAGGAAGCAGCTGCTGAAACAAGTACTTGACCCACGGAGAAAAAGTTAATTTAACGTAACCTGCATCCTTCCACCGAAGGGTCAGCACTGTCCACACGTCAAGTGCATGGAATGCCCTGCGGTAAGCGGGGCCAAGGTCCACGTGGGATATTGACAAGTAGTCCATACAGAACATGATGTGAGAGCGGCCCAGGTAGGCGCTGGCCCAGCACGAGTGGGAACTGATCACGTTCCCAGCAAATCTTCCTCGACTGTCTCCTTTCCATGGAAGTCGGACCCCGTCTCTTCACGGACAGTCCAGCCCTCACATCTGCCCCAAAGACGGAACAGTGACACCCCCTCATATCCCTCTCCAAGAAGAAAAGCAGCCAAGAGCAGTGAGAAGAACTCATCCTTTGACCAGGTGGAACCAGGATCTGACCAAATAACTCTCCACTCCCACTCCCACCATTTCTGAAAACAGGAATGAGCTTCACAGTGAATGAGAAACAATACTGATTTAGCATTTGGCTTCCCAAAAATCTGTGTGAAGAGAGATTGGGGACTCGCTGATGTTTTAATGTCAAAAGGCTGAATATTGCACATTCTAACAAAGCCTTAGCTATAATTTATTTTCTATTTTCTAATCTACAAAAAAACAAAACAAAACAAAACAAAACAAAAGAAAAACCAGAAGAGGACAGAAAAGAAACAAACGAAAAAGAAACCCTCCTTTGAAATGAAAGTTAGCTCCAAGCTGCTTACGATTGCCTTCTGCCTCTGCCTCTCCCTCTGTTTGGCCCTTTCCGACTCCCGCTTCTCATACTCTCTGCGGTATTCTTCCCTCTTCAACCTTTCGTGCTGATACTCCTCGTAGCTGTCATACCTGAGAAACATAACTTCATCATTAAGTCAACCACCTCCAACAGCATGGGCAACATGAGTAATTGGCTGGAGAAAGACAGGGTTTTAGATTGCATCTGGCCACTTAAAAGCCGGGGATGATGAGAGGAGCCCAAGCAAAGCAACCCCCATCGTTACCTGGGCCTACAGCTGTAGGGTGATCTTGACCGTGATCTTGAGCACAGGGGAGAATTTCGGTGTGCACGGTGTCTGCAGTGGCTTGACTCATAGTAGTAGCAAGATCTGGGAGACAGGAGAAAAACAGAAAGGGCATTTGCAACTGCCACTTAACCCCCGCCGATCGGCACGGCTGCACACCCCCCTGGAACACCGTATTGCATGAACTGGCTTTTTCTTCCTAGAGACTAGTGAGATTTCCCAGTGACAGTTTCTGATCATCTAGTCAGCTTAGAGGCCTGGGAGTGATGTGCTCTCTCCGGCGTCTCTTATTGATGTTAATGCCGAGCGCCAGTCTGGTACACTGTCAGCTTTATCTTGCATGGATCTCCACTATCCTGGCACAGGGCAGCTCTCCAGGTAATGGAAAAAGTTAGATGAGCAAGTTTCTTACAAATTGCTCTCTCTGATCTGACTGGCTCAAGGCACTCTGCTCAAGGCTGACAGATTTAAGAGAAGATGAGGAGCGGTGTATGTGTAACAACAATCTCATTAGTTCCGGCACCCAGAATGCAGTGGTGAGGTGCTGGGCTGCCTGTGGGTTTGCATGTTTTTTGTGTCTCTTTTTTGACTTCTTGGAAAAAGCCTGACGCTCTGGGTGAGTTTGGACAAGGTTTACCTTGAGGAGGATCTACTGCCTGGGGACCTTGATCTTGACCTGGAATATGGTGACCGGGAACACGACCTGTGTCGAGTAAAGGACCTTGAACGAGAGCGCATCCTTTGGGGTCTTTGAGAAAATAAGGATTTGGGTGGTGACACAGAATCTCTACACGGAGAGTTAAAAGAAGAGCAGGAAGGGGACACATTGAACAATGAATAGGACTGCGTGCCGTCCCAAGGGTAGTTCAGTTTGTCACTTTCATCTTCGCTGTCATCAAACAGGCCATCCATGGCTAGTCCTGAATTTATAAACATAGGTAGTTTGGAGAATTGTTCGTTACTGAAATCGCTGTCCCTCAGTTCGCTGGTCTTGTCTGCTTCGTCGTCAAAAACAGCTCGACTGGGATGGCCGAAGTGCTTGTTCAGCTCGGCTCGGATTTCCTGGTCCTGGAGCTGTTTCCGGGGGCCGCAGGGAGAGACCTGCCCGTTCACCGGCGGGCTCTCTCTCCTGGAGCACTTGTCTGAATCTGTGGAGGGACAGATCTGCCCCTGCCAGCTGGAGGAAGCATCTTTATAGTCTAGTTGTCCAGAGTCTTGGAGCTCCTGGGATATATTAATGAGTATTTCCGTTTTGGAGTTGACTGACTGACAATAGTCATGGTCACCAAACAGCCGTAGACTGGGCCGCTTGGCCTTCCTCTCCTCGTGTCCGCTGGTGAGCGCGGAGGCCTTGCTGAGCTGCGCGTACAACTCAGACTGCTCGGGCCCTTTCTTGGTGGAGCCGTTGCCTTGGGTACCAGGACATTCGCTGTACCGGGGCTTCTTGGATGGCGGAGGGACCACAGTCTTGCAAGAGGACTTCAGCTTTGGAGAAGCCCTAAAGGGGTTGTCTTGGTTGGCTTTATGAGGAGGAGTTGTGGGTGGAGTTAGGCCTAAGGCGGAAAAAAAAAAAAAAAAAAAAGAAGGGGGAAAAAAAAAAGAAGGTAGGGAGAGAAAGAGAGAAGAGACAGAAATAATGTTCTTAAATGCCAGGATACGTTTCCTAACTTCCTAACTTTTTCAAGATTTCAGACAATGGTTAAAACTGAGTGAAAAATAAGGAAACTAAATTCATGACAATACCTGAAAAAATGACTCTCTCCCCCTAAGCCTCTGTCACCGAGAAAAGACAGATCAACCGGCCAGGCAGACGCACAAGTCGTGAGAGTTTGTATTTCAAACACCAAGGCTAACAGACCCGCTTCCCAGAAAACATTAGCGTGTCTCTCCCAGCCTCCGCCACACCGGGCACCACCAAAGGTCAGGTTTTCAAGGGCACTGCGTCACCTGTGTTATGGAAAATGACCGTGGCGGGGCTCAGGGGAATCACGGAACAGCTTTGGTAGCTTTTGTCAGCGAGGGTGCGAGTGGCTCAGGACTTTTTGTCCAATCCAGGAAATCTACCCAAGGAGCCAAAGAATTAGGCAACTTGCGGGACAAATACAGATGAGACGACGGCAAATGTGGGGATGACACAGGCTACGTCGAAGCGAGATCAGTGAATGAGGACGTACGAATGCAGGGAACTAGACGACCCTACCAACTTGATAGCAACGGTTCCCTGTCGCCACAGTTCATTAGCTTAGTAAGCCATGGCTAATGCAGGTATAATACATTCTTGTAAGCATAACTAATACATTCTGTCTAAAATATGGTTCTGCAACAGAAACCAAAGTGAACAGTAACACAAATTATTGCAGTGACAGGGGACCATTTTATGAGAGTACAGCATTAGGGCAGGTTATCAGGCTGAAGGATGGAAAGGAATCCAAGTTTCAGCAACTAACGAATGTTTTAAGAAAAAGTAAAAATAAAGGAAGAAGGGGTAACCCATCCGTTGTGGCCATTCCTGGTTTTTCACAGAAGGAAAGAACAGTCCGTTGGGAGTCCCTGCGGGAGTGTCTGTGAAGTGTGGGTGCCTCCATGAAGCGACACCCCCTGAGTCCAAGGAACTTTGAAGAAGGGAAGGATGGAGTTCAAATGACTTTATGCTTACAAGGGAACATTTTAGTTTACAATACACTTTCTATTTAGGAGGATAGGCAAATGCTATTCAGCAAAAAAAGAACTTCAAGTCTGCTAACAAGCCTGGGGTTAGACTTAAGGCAACTGTGCGTTTCAAGGCAAGGCAGAGAAATCCTACCTTGTTGGAAAATATATGTATATATATATATATATATTTATATTTATATAGGGAGAACCAAGTAGGTCATGGAGAGCCACGTGGACCTTGGGTATGAACAGAAAGATGCTGCCTCTCTCTCCTAGTTTACAATCAAGATGTTGATTTTTTTTTCCCCCCTAAAATGAAATATTTGACACTGCTCCTTGGCAATATTTATCATGCACAGCTAATCTTCCGTTAATGAGGGAAGAAAAGAGATAAAAATGTCAAAGTGGTTTGACTTTGGAAATGCATCCCGGAAAAGCTCAGAAAGACGGGAGGTGCAAACACAGGAGAGGAGGAATATCGGAGTCAAGAAAGCCTCCCTTCCCTAGCATCCTCCAGCATGCCTACCCCTCTTGGTTTACAGGTAAGAAGCACGTGACATATTATGGAGTGAACCATCCGGGTCCCCGAGGCACACGCCCCTTTTCCCCCTCTTTCATGGACTTTCGTGTCTTCTACTCAGTCTTAGAACCCCATGTCATCCATCGTTTCCTCTCTCTCTTCCTCCTTCCTGTTTCTTTCCCTTCTGCACTGCGTCGCCATACACATTGATTTTGACCATATGCTACCTTCAATTACTATCACAACAAATTTAAAGATACTAATGCCCAGCAAAGAAATGACAGGTTCTCAGTAGTTCTCCCAGGACGCTGAGGTACTCAAAGAAATAATGATGAGTAATCCCCCTTTGCTGAGTAAATAACAGTAAAATATTCCAAGAGACATAGCCCTTGCGCTGCGGGAAATGATATTCAACATCCTAAAATATCTAGCTCCATAAATCTTTTCATGACACCCCAAATTGAGGTAATTTTTAGTTTTCCAGTGAGTTACTGCCTGGATCAATCACTGGATACTCATCAGATATAGCTATAGATAATGCTTTTTTTTTTTTTTTTTTTTTTTTAAATGTGTGTGATATCTTGTCTCTTTAAATAAAGTAGAAGCTCTTAGAGGGATGTTGTTTGGGCTTATTTTTGTAAAAATTCATACCCGTTGTTGTTTTTATTCTTCTAGATCCTCCTTCACCAGTGGATCTCGCATTTTAGTGGCTGCAGGGTCACTTGGGAGGCCGGTTAAACATTTTCACTGAGACGGTTCACAGAACACATATGGAGGCCCACGGCCTTTCAGAGCCTCTACGGCCCAGGGCCTTCTACTCAGGTATGTGTGTTTTGACCGACATTCTAGACTTATATAAAGAAACCCTAAACTTCAAAAACACCAAATTAGGCCACTATTAAGTAGAGACTGATTCTAAAAATAACTCAGCTATCTAGGGATTTTAAATATAGAAATTCTTTTTTAGTCTTGAACATGTGAAACCCTTTCCCTAGGACCTTAAGCTCATTATCGCTTAAATAACTGATTCTCAAGTTGCACTTGGGAGTGGCGACACCCTGATTGTAGTTTCTTTGAGTGAAAAAGTAGAACCTTTCACCTCCTTCAGCCTGTGGCAACCCAGGGGGCAGTGGCTGAACTCCTCTGAGGACATGCAGGATGCTGCCTACTCCCGCGGCTGCTGTTTCAGAAACCTAAGCCCCGCGGACTTCATAGTTCTTCTTAATAGACACTTCTTTAAAATGGGACTTAAATACCTTTTTTTTTTAACATAGATGCTTAAAATGCACAGAAACTCTGCGAGATAGCCAAATATACCCTGGGAAAGATCAGGGCTGGAAATGTCTGTGGGCGTCACTTATGAAAACAAATAAAGGATTCTTGCTGAGTGGATGGAAATGACTGTAGGATTAGTGAGTAGGTGGGTAGGGAGAAACAATTCAGATAACTCCCTAAACTTTTTTTTTTTTACTGTGTACTGAAACATCTTTAATCAGAAAGTATCTACAAGCAACACTAAGAAATCTCAGGAAATCTCAAGACCTCGATCAACCAGCGCCTAATTGAAAATCTATTTCCAGAGATAGTTGGGACCCAAAGCAAAACAACCGTGTGAGAGGCATTTTTTTTTTCTTTTAACATAGTGTCAAACATTTAAGAGATGCTGATGGGATAGGGGACCCCTTGCTGCACCCGAACTAATTGGATTTCTCTAACCTCATCGCTCCTACCCAGGTTTCCTTCCCCTGGGGTAGGACAGCAGTCAATACCAATTCCTTAATGCCACTGCCTTCGCTCATCTTCCCGCTAATCAGCGGACCTCCGTCTCATCCCACAAGCCTAAACCAAGAGCGCGAACGCCTCCCATAACCTCCGGATTATTTCCTGTGTGTTGATTTTCCGGGGAATGTGTACATTCTGGCGTTGACAGTACAAGGTATATTCCATGCTCTCTCTTGAACTTAGCAGGTTTTGACAGATTTATGGGAGGACAGATGGCCATTACAGGCTGAAGGCTGACAAGAGGCAGTTCAGAGCATTGTTAACACACTTGCACAAACTCTCAGCACTGCAGCTCTGTGCAGAATGTAATTCAGACTATAGCTTTTTTATTGCTGCCTATTTTCTTTTGTCAAAAGAGCCTGCTGTGCAGAGCAACAAATGGCTGCTATTACCCAGAATGTAATGGGTGTCAGACAAATCACGTAACACAAACAATCAAGAGTATGTAGGTCATATTTCAACAGAGCACAACCTTAGCAATATTTATGATTACTGCATTGAAATGTGCTCTATAATAAACAAGTACCTCTCCATCACTCACACTTACGCACTCCTGCACAGCAAATCTGGGAGAAGTGCTACACGCTCTACAGTCATCTTTTTAAAAAGCCCTTTTATTTAAAAAAAAAAAAAAAAGAAGAAGAAGAAGAAGAAGTCAGAGACAAGTTTTATTTTGTTTTTCATTATGTGCTATAAAACGATTTTCTTGGAAGAGTTCTCTTTGGGGTTTCTTTGTTTAATTGAATGAGTCTGGTAAATGGGGAGTCCTCTGCTCTGTTTGCTGTGCTCCACTATCCACCCAATGGCTTCGGCAGGATCTTTATTTTACCATTTTACAACACTTTACAGAATCCACTGCTAAAGCTGGGACTTGCTTTAGAGTCGAGTCGACAGTGAGATTTTTCCTATGCCGCATGCCAATTCAGGTCTTGCTTAAGGAAAAACGACGAGAAGATGAGTTTCTAAATTGCTTAAAAACTCACCAAAAAAAAAAAAAAAAAGGAAGATTGGATTGGTTCAAGAGAGGTGCAGGACTTGTCCCACTCACATAGTTGTGGCCCCAAAAACTTGGAGGAGGTGTTGAGAAGACACAGGAAGGGCTGATCCCAATATGAGCTCTCACTGCTGCACCAGTTGTTAGAATGTCTATTTGACCAAAGCTCCCCCGGTGCACTCAGCTTCCCCAGGGGACTCTGTGAGGGCCAGCAAGCAGAATGGTAACAGTTGACACAGAGGGACACCCCCCTCCACCCTGCTCCAGCTGACAGCACCTCTGCTTCTATTACTTTCTAAGTGGTTCCTGTATCACCCCTCATGACAGGGGAACAAACTGGCCATGCAGAAAAGTCTCAGAACATTCCCGTGACATGTGACTAATTCCCCACTTCTTGCTCTAGGAAGATGAAGATCTTATCATTCGACCATCACGCACTCTCCCCCAGAGCTGGGGCAGGAGAGGGGAGCAGGGTGGGGCTGGGCAGGACTGGATTTCCAGGTGTCCCCTGCCTAAGCCTCCCAAGCTACTATGGGAGAGGAAATTGCTTTCTTGTTCTTGGCTTAAAAGAAAGTGGATAGTTCCCCTTCCAGAAAAGTACACTGAGGAACAAAGGAATTATCTTCCCCAATGTTGGGTCAAGAAGAATGAGACTGAAAATAGAAAACGAAGGACATATTTGAAATAAGGAAGAAACTCCCGACAGTAAGAGTTGCCAAACATTGGAAGAGTCTGTAAGAATTTGTTGGGTCTCTCTTCCTTGGAGTCTTCGGGCATGGGAATGGATTATATGACCTGTCAGATCACTTTCCAGTTCTCTACGCTGTGGTTTTCCTTTTAAAATGACCGACTATCGCTCGTATTTTGCTTTGGTCTCTCTCCCCAAAGATAAGTCACAAACAATAGAAGTCTATAGGAAAAGGGTATATCAAATTTATGCTTGTTTGTCAATATTCCATCCGGCACAATGAACTTTTTAAATGGGAAGTCCAAAAAAGAAACTATAAAACTCTACATAAAAGAAGACTAAAAAGGTACAGATTGATTGGTTAGTGAGTGGGTTGATTTTTTTTCGTAAATACAAGTCCATTGATGTGCACTTTGAATGACTGCCCATTGAACCCGAGGGAAAACCCTAAGTGAGAAATAAAGGACACCAATTCACAAGTTCACTATCATGAAAACCATGGGGGAAAAATAGGTCAATTAAAGAAAAACGTTGCTAAGATGTAATGTGTTGGGGTGATGAAATTGCCTGTGATTTTGCTCTTCTCATTTCCTAAGCTACCAATTAGTGATATTGCTTTTTATCACTTTATAGTAATAAAAATAAAAACAATTTATATATACATATGCATATATGTATCTATGAAGTTTTGGGGTCACTCTGGCCCCTAACTAAATTTCTTCATGCCTTGTGATTAAAACCACCGTGTTCAGCTGACATTGCTTTGCCATTCTCATTTCAGAAACAAAAAAGTCTAGCACTCTGAAAATCTCCATATGCAATAGATTGGAATGCCTTCTGCCAAAAGAGCATTCTCTTTTCTCTCATCTTGCTTTACTAACAGCTATTTTGAAATCAAATTAGTTTTTACACCTGTAAAAGAGAAGTGTTTTTTATCAGCCAGAATGAGCTAGTTTGGTACAATCACAAAGTCAGACCAGCTGGCAATACCTAATAAAGCAAACTTCCTATCTCAGCCCTCCTGTTTCCCAAGGACTCTGCAGATGGGACAGAGGGATTATTCAGGAGGTCTCAGAATTGTGTTGACTCTATATTTCCACTGAAACGTGTGGAAAATGTCATTAAAATTTGTGAGAGTAACCCTAGCTGGTGGCTCAGTGATAGAGTGTTGGCCCCATGTGTGGATGTCCCGGGTTTGCTTCCCAGTCAGGGCACACAGGAGAAGTGCCCATCTGCTTCTCCAGCCCTCCCCCTCTCGCTTCTTTCTCTCTCTCTCTCTCTCTCTCTCTCTCTCCCTCCCTCTCTCTTTCTCTCTTTCGCTCCTGCAGCCATGGCTCAATTGGAGCAAGTTGGCCTGGGTGCTGAGGATGACTCCATGGCCTCCACCTCAGATGCTAAGGAGAGCTCTGTTGCTGAACAATGAAGCAATGCCTCAGATGGGCAGAGCTTTGCCCCCTAGTGGGCTTGCCGAGTGGATCCCAGTCCTGGTGCATGTGGGAGTCTGTCTGTGCCTCCCCTCCTTTCACTAAATTAAAAAAAAAAAAAAGGTGAGAGTAAAGAAAAACAAGATACCAAAAAGGTTTGGGCAACAGCTTGATACAATTCTTCTGCCATAACCAAACAGATGAAGTTTGTAGATCAAGGATCAACAACAAATCAACAACATGAGTGCTGTTTCTACCCTGTCCACCCCCCTGCTGCACCTATGGCAGACATCACTAATTGATCATGACATTCCTACTGAGCACAGACTTGGCCTTCGAATCCTTCTCAACACAATGCTGCTGGCAGCCAATACCAATCAATGACACTTGGCAAGTGAAAGGAAACCTATTTAACATAACAGATGTCAACTACTATCTTTAAAATTCAGGCTTCAGGAAAGAAACATCAGGCTTCAGGTCAGGCAGACCTCCTCTGAACCCAAGGTTCACCACAGAGCTGGAATCAACATATAACTTTTCCCTCAACAATGAAATGGTTAGAGAGTCAAAAGAGATCATATATATGGGGTGCTATTAGGAAGTGTCTAACCTCCACAATTTGTAGTCATGATAGAGAGAGCTCTTGTTGAGAGAATATCAAAGAGGAGATTTTCTACCTATGTCTGGTATATACCACACCCACACCAAAAGCAAGATTTGTTCAATTTCTTGGAGAATTAGGAGGATTTTTGCCACAAAAAAGGAATACATAATTTCATATATGAGAATGCCAAAGGGGAGATAACATTAACTTAGTTAAAGGGAATAGATATAGGGAATCAAAAGTTGAAAAGATGTGCAGCAAGGTACAATGACCCCAGTAGATGAAGTTAACATAGAATTAGTAATTCAATAGCTAATGGTTATTGAACATATATATATGTGCTGGTACTGGAATAAACCTGTCTCATGTTTTATCTCATATAATCCTCATAATGATTCAATAAAATCAGGTGTTATTATCTTCCTTCGATGCATAAGGATCCTGAGTCTTACAGATGTTTCTTCAATTGACCAAAAGCCCTACAGCTAGATAAGGGCAAATCCAGAATCTGAACTTGAATTTGTCCAACACCAGCACCAAGGTTCCTCACAACTTCTCTAAGCTACGCTGTCTGTTTTATAAAAAATCATAATAAATTACTTTTATTTGGAGCATTGCTGCTCATAAAAGGTATTCGTTCAGGTTAAACCACATGAAATTGCCATTTTTTGTATGTCAGAAATGGTCGAATACTGGCAATTTTCGGTTTCAACCTATAATTTAGTCCTTTGAGTCAGACAGTAATTTCATTTGGGAATTAGAGATAGGCTTTAAAATAGAGGAAGCTGAGACCTAGAAAAGAGTAAGGATATTGAAAGGAGGCCTAGAAATAAAAAGATGAAGGAAGGGAAGTCCTTGTCTTATCTTGTGTATTTCCTTACTGACCTCTCTACCCACGTCAAATTCCTTCTTCCCCAAACAGCTCTTTGATTTTCTGCCTTCTTGCTTCTGTTCCAACAGTTTCTTCTCCCCTTTCCACTTGTACACTTCAAACTCTGATACGCAAGGCAGTTTACCCTGTGGAGAGCCCAATTTCCTCCAAAAGCACTTTCAAGGATCCTCTCATTCACTCACTGCATAATGGTACGGTCTTAATGCTTCTGTCATGCTGAACTGCCTTTAGATTTCTTTCCAATCTCCTGCCATCATCGTATCTAACTTGAAGCCACGTTACAGGGTCCCTTTGATAACTGCTTTCCTCCCTCTGGTGAGTCTCTGAAGCATAATTAGGGTTGGTCACATCCTCCAAACACACCATGCAACAAATTTCACTCAAGATTTCTAGAGGAGATGAAGATTGTAAACATCGTACATTTCAAACCCATGATATCTCTAACAAAAATACAAAACAAAACAAAACTGTACTCTACCAGCCTCCTCTTCCATTCACCACCCTCCAGGCAAGCTCCAAACGTCTCTCAGTTTTCTGTGGTATCCTCCACATTCCTCCTCATTCTGTTTTTCTTATTGCTTTAAATCCCTTCTCTTATGCAATGAGATTTGGCCCTGCCTCTAATTTGCATCTTCACACTTATAACCACCATGCTCAGCAAACTAAAAACACCCTCTGTGCCCATTTATGTTTAAGAGATAACCAAACAATATAAACAATAAGTAATATTTTCCCTTCCTGCTTCCTATACAACATGTTCTTTTCTCTCCACAGCCTATAAGTCCTCATCTCAAACACAAACACATTTATTTAGCACCTACTATGGGCCAAGTACTATGCTTCATAGATTAGTTGCTATGTGTGACACTTGCTATACTATCATCCACCAAGATCTATTAGATTGCAAACATAGAGCAGGTTTGAAAAATACATTGTTAAACTGATTTTCATTGTACCCAATAATTTTTCAAAGCACCAGGAAAAAGGAATTTAAACTAGTAAGATGAAGTCTGGTTCACTGATAGAAACAAATCCACTGTATATATGTTTAAAGAATATAAGTATTTTCTATAAATCTCTACCTGCCTTTCAGTAGTGTAGGCTACGGCCTATCAAAATTATAAATAGATTATTTAAAATTAGGTAACTATCAATAAGAGGAATATTAAAACTTCTGGCAAAAAAAAATCAAAGTGTATTTTTATAACAACTGATCTCACTAACAGAAGAAATGTAATTTAAATGATACATTCCTACATATAAATTAAAATATTTTGAAAACAAAGATACCCAATGCTATCAAGGATGAAATAAAGCAAATATATCCATGGAGTGCTAATGGAAAAACACCTTTCGAAAAGCAATGTGGCAATATACCATATTCCTTCATGTATAAGACGCACCATTTTTCAAAAAATTTGGGTTCTAAAACCTGAGTGCATCTTATACAGTGGTTGTAGATTTTTTTACTTGCATTTCCCACAATTTTGCGCTTGTTTTTGCACTCATTGCTGAAGAGTGATTACTCATCAGACACAGATGAGGACAAGCTAATGGATGGGAGTTTTGACAGTAATGAGGAGTTGTATGAATTTTATGATGAATAAAACTTGAGTTCGATAACTTTATGTAATACATTTTTTTTCAACTTTCGGGCCCTAAAATTGAGGTGCACCTTATACATGGGGGAAATAATGGTATATGAGGAAGCCCCTGAAATATTTATGTCTTTATATTCAGTAAGAATAACTACTAGAAATTTATTTTGAGACTATAAGATTAAAAAAAATTATGAATGAAGATTTCCACTGCAGTGCTATTTCAAAATGGTAACAGCCTCAATGTAAACAGTAGGAGTATGAATAAGTAAATTTAGATGTACCTACTCAAACCAAGGTTATATAGCACCCTAAAAGCCTGATAATAAAGAGCTGCAATACACAAAAGTTCCTTATTAAAATGTTAAAGGCAAAATCAGGATGCAAAATTATATATATAAATAAAATGATCGCAGGACATGAAAATACCCATCTTCCACTGAAACAATGGTACAGATATCTTTGTAACCTAGAACTACAAATAACTTTTCTACCAGTTTATATTACTGATATTTTTATAGTAGACTTTATTATTTATAATCAGAGAATAATAAAGAATGTTTCTGTCACACAAAGCTTGGTTTTGGTATATATACCATGGAAGTTTTCTCAGTCCCCTCTAAAACCAAGTAACTGACTAACACAAGAGTCTGAACATTCCTAGTTAATAGCTTCCTTACAGTTAACTGGTTGCTATCAGCCCCGGCAAGGCATTTCCCAAGCCAGTTAATGTCCAGTATACTGGTGACTAAAATTATATAACAGAATAAAATAGCAAGTACATTAATAAAATATCAGTAAACAAAAATTGCTATAAAAAAAACCCAATAAAGACTAAAAGAAGGACTGTCAAATAAGTTGTAGATGGGTGCTAATGAAAAACACTGAGAAACCATGGGAATTTTGATTATAATTTACATGAAAATCATAACAATCTAGAATGATTCTCTACTCAGACCACCTCACAAATATTTTTAATTTTTTCTTTTCAGAGTAAGAAACAAAAAGTGAGACCATCTATAACGCATTATTAATGAGGTTTGTGGCAAAAAAGAAGAAATCCCTAGTTAGTACACTTAAGTTCAAAATCAAGATCTTTCTCTTCAACAAAAAAAGTTGATATTTTCATTTATATTTATGTTTTAAGCAAAAATAGTGACAAAACTGCATAAACTTTAGTCAACTTTATAGTAAACCCACCAAATACTCATTCTCATTGCTCAGATATAGGAGCCTCCACTGCATATAATATATAAACACAAAAGTAATTTATAATCATATTTATAAATTATAATTATTTAAAAATTATGTTATGTATATATGCTTATAAACAAATATATGTGTATACTTATGTATGAATATAAAGATATATTTGATATATATATATATATGTGAGTCTACATACATACACACACACATAAAATACATAGAGATACCATGAAGTTAACTACTCTACTGATTTACCAAATCATGCAATAAACCTTTCATAAGGAGGTAATTTAGCAAACTCAAAGTATGAAATTAAACTTAGTGACAACGACCACAGTGCACATAGGCACCATGGTCCTGGTTGAAAGCATCTCGTTTGACTTACTGTTCCTTTACCCTTATCAGCAATGGCCAGAGCCAAGGAACTTCTTGTTCAGACATCCTAAGATTCACTGTGGGGTGGGGTTCAAGTGCCTAAACTCAAAGCACTTGCACAAAGACACCATTTACAACCAACTCAAAAGTCTGCTTTGGAACTCTTTGTTTAATGAATTTCTCAGAGGTCAGTCCAAGTCCTAGTGCTCCTTCCTCTTCAGTATGTGAAGTTAAGACTGAGTTCAGAAGTCCAAATGCTGAAGGAAATAGCTCTTCTTTAAAATATATATAAGAACGTTTTGTTTTGCTGAGTGGGTATATTTTCATTTTTCTCCTTTGCTAAAAAGATATTAAAATGATAACATATAGAGGAGAGCATTATACTGTTAAGTACACCAGAAAGTGAGAAACACTCCCAGGGAAGCCCTGAGAAATAGTGAACCAGCCTTCAAACCTTTGCTCTTTTGCTTTCTAGCTCTGTGATCCTGGGCAAATGACTTAACATCTTTGAGCCCTTATTTCCTCATCTTAAAAATGAGAGAACTGCTACCATTCTTAAGAGGTCTTGTGAAACTAGCCAAAACCACTTACATTCCTGGCACAATTATTGAGTGGGAAATGAATGAATAAATGTTCATTTCTCCTCCTACTCAAGTTTTGGTGTCTTAATCTAAAGGAGGGTTATTTGAGGATCTAAAGCTGTAATACATACAGGATGGGCAAAAGAAGGTTTAGTTTACAGTTGTGAGTATGCAAAACACAGAGTTTATTCTTGTGTTACTTATTATTGTATTATTTTTCATAGGAACAACTGTAAACCTACTTTTGCCCCTACCCTGTATACATCAGAGACTGGCTCAAGTCTGACTCATCATAACTATCTTTAAAAAAAACAATTAGAAACATTTATAGATAACACACAAAGTTGTTTGTTCTCTATTATTTTCTTTAATCACATAAAAAACCTCTATTATTTAATGTGTGATATATATATATCACACATACACACACACAATCCCAAGTGAAATGTAAGGCTCACCTGCAGTTCCAGAGAGTTCCACACTTAATGTTCGTTCAATAGTCTTGTTCTCAAATGGGGAACCCTTGGGGTCACTGGAAGATATGGCACATTTATAAAAACAAACTGAAATGGAGTTGCTGTAGCCAAATGTATTAGAACCCCCTTCCCTTTATGAAAATGGTTACGTTTCTTAATACTTACTTTGGTGACTCTGGGGTCAGAGGAAGAGATAAAGTTGTTGGTTTGGCTAAAGGAAAAAAAAGGAAACTAATTATGAAATATTGAATGGGTTTTTTTTGTTTGTTTGTTTTCTTTCTACAACAGTCAGGATGGAAACTGAAAAACAAAAGTAAGGAAATCCTTGAATATTGGATCAAAGTCAGACAACCATCCATTATACTAAACAAAACAAAAAACATTTGCATCATGAAACTATCATTCAAAAACCATGTGAGAATAGAATTTTCCCCAAAAATGTAGCATTCCTGTTAAGGATACAAAATTTGCATCATACCATCAGAGAGAAATAATCTTTTCTATTTTAATTTGGAATACAGTACACGGTTTGTTTAGACAAGCAAAGAGCAGAGTAACTACAAGACGACAGAACGTTATGAATATTCAGTTGATTTTTCTCCTAAAACGTATAATTTTATATCTAGCCTGAGAATAGGTTGTTTGTATGAGGCCAAAGCTCACATAATAACCATTCCATTCATGAAAAAATTAATTGAGAGATTATGGCAAATTGTGAACACTGATCCAGATGGATGGAACCAGGGGTTTCAGATCCCCAAATCCGAGGGGCGCAGTAAGACACGACGTTTCTTTGTTGAGAGGCCTACCAATTTACAAAGAGAGCTGTTCTACTTCCTTCCACACTTCCTACAATTTACCTCCCACGGTAGGCATTTCCCAACTACAAAGAGTGAAGTAAAAATCTTCTTACTCCAAAATATCAATTGCTACTCTTCAGCAGTCTTGTATTTTGAACAGAAGGAGGAAAAACATGATGCAAAATGCCCTTAGGATATGTATCTCCATATTACGTATATATATTATATTTATATATATGTATATACATATATATCAATATATATATTCTTATCTACAGGGATATAATTATACATGTAAATTTTTTTCAGTAAAATAACTATGTTCAAAAGGTCAAGAGATAGTCATTTATGTCATGAAAATCATAGAATTGAAATCAAAAAGATCTTCAGAATAAACTTCCTTATTTTATGGGTGAAAAACCAGAGAAAAATCTTTTGAAATGCTCAATGATATTACCAGAGACATAAAACTGGTTACTGGCAGAGTTGGCCCAGAATACATTTCCTTTCTTCTGTTATCAAAAGGAACTACAACCAACAGATATTAAAGTAAATAAATCAACACCAGTCATTAAGGTTCTTTGAAATGTAAAAATATTATTTTATCCAATTCAACCTGAAATAAGGTACTTTACTTGGATAAATAGTATTTACATATTTAATTTGTAGACTTAGAGTTAGTTTTTTAAAAAAGGAATGGTTTCTCATTTATCCAGTGTACATTCAGTAGTACGAAGTGCTGTCTTCTACAAATTACCAGTAGATACATCGATTGATAGCCTTATTCATATATACAGATAAATGAACTGGTTTTACATTAATCTTTTCAGTGTGTCTGATATAATGAGCCTTCCAAAAATAACACACTTATGAAGGAACTTTACCAGCTTTTAGAGCGCTCAACTAATAATTAGGATAATGCATACAGGTTCTATAAATAATGACACCAGATATGAACTGTGTGCTCTCTCATACAATAAACGCACACTGAAAATTAGTCTCTACAGTTCCATTTTCAACGTGTAGAGTAGGCTGTTTGAAATGCTCAAAGGAAGACCCCCAAAATTCTGATAGCTGGGTACAGGTAAGGAGGAGGGCAACAGAAGGAGAGGAAAAGGCTGTGGCCATATTTAAGGGCACCAAGGGTAAACAGGAAATGAGGGCCACAGGAAGGGCAAAACCCAAACCCGCAAACAGACTGTAATCCCTGAACACGCCCGTGCTTTCAGCAGCTCAGGGAACATGGACTTGATTCACTCAAGTTTCATCCACACTGTTCCAGTGAGCGGGAGGCCAGAGACTCTAGGATCCTTGAGGGCAGGAATTCATTATGTTCATGCAGATCATGGTATTTTTGATGAATGAATACATTAGCAAATGAATGAATAAGTAAATAAGTGGGACACCAACATGTGCCAAAGGCCAGACCATTAGCCTAAGAGACTTAGAAGAACCCACACAGGAAGTTCAGTGAGAAGAAAATTACATTCGGAATGGTAAGCTCAGTAGACCCTGTCCAATAGCTCATAGCTTTTTTTCTTTCAAATTTTGAATAATACTTTAAATAATCCCTGAAGCTGAGCATTTATATATTTCCTGTTAGTTATTAACAGCCAGACATGTTTACTTTCTTTTAGGCCTTTAATAACCACAAGAATATATATATATTTGTTCTGGGATAGGTTTTTTATTGCCTCACAACAGACATATACCTTAAAAAAAAATAACCCCACTTACAGCTCTTCTAAAAAATATTTCCTCCATAGGCCAATTTAATTCTGTCAAGTGCTACAATTTAATGGTTTGTAATGGTTTACAGTTATATTTAGTGGTAAACAAAATAAAAAAAAAAACACTTCAAAATCAAATAGGACCAATTAAAGTTTCAAGAAAAAAAAATCATTAAAACACGTACTGCTGGGCTGGGTTCAAAGACTACAACATTTCATGGAGCTCCAGACTTCATATTCAGGTCTAGAAAATGAATGCATGACCTGACCGGCAGGAGGCAGCGAGGCGCCCCGTGAATTCCTCCGCTCGCAGCGTATCTAGCTGGGCTGGCTCTCCTGCACCCGAGGCCCTGGACAGCCGGGCATCCCCCCACGCGGCTGGGTTTCTCTATAGAAACTCTCCCGGCGACTGTGTGCGGGCCGATCAAGATCTGAGCAAGCTAAGAAAACTTGGCTCATTTGAATAAATATATTCCCTTGAACTGACAGCAAGGGGATGGGTAGTGATGGAGAGACAGCCTCCAGGAAAAACCTAACGGGGAGCCAATTAAAACTATGAAAGGAAAGTTCCTGAGAATTCTGGGCTTATGGGGAGGTGGCGATGAGAGAAGGGCACTGAAAATGGTGGGAAAGAAAATAATTTTGAAATAAAGCCTGACCAGGCGGTGGCGCAGTGGATAGAGAGTCAGACTGGGACGCAGAAGACCCAGGTTCAAAACCTCGAGGTCGCTGGTTTGGGCCCAAGGTCTCTGGCTTGAGCAAGGGGTCACTCTGCTGTAGCCCCCCCCCCCCAGCCTCAAATGAGAAAGCAATCAATGAACAAGCAATCAGCCGCAACAAAGAATTGATGCTTCTCATGTCTCTCTCTTCCTGTCTGCCTGTCCCTCTCTCTGACTCTGTCTCTGTCAAAAAAAACTCAAACAAAACAAACAAACAAAGCCCGGCAACAACAGCATGCCTGTGCCCAATGATCATGATTCCAAGCCGGGGTGAGACCCCTCCCCCGCAGCTGCTTGGGAAAAGCTGGGGACAGGAAAAGAAAAGAAGAGGTGGGTGTGCAGAGATTCTATCAATAGATGAGATTACACCCCACATCCACAACAGGGGTACAGGTCAAGTTCACATGGAAATGGGATACTTTAAAGCAAGATAACGTTCAACAAGTTCTTTTGAGGTCTCTAAGACTATTTTGAGAGAAAGAGTCAAAAAGAAAGAAAACTACGTATCTCTCTGCCATGAGGGGTTTTCCCCAGACCACCCTGATCTGCCTCAGAAGCGCCCGCCATCCTTACACTAACGTATGGGGATAATAAAACATCGGCCTAGAGGTTTTGTTTGATCTAGGCAATATTTTTAAAGATGGGAAAGCAAATTTTTTGAATTCTAAGAATTTCCAGATCCTTATTTACAAAATAAGAGCTGTGAGCCTAACATGTATTCTTTAAAAGAAGAGAGCGAACAATACACTTAATAATCACAAGAGCCTTCATAATTATTATTTACAATATCTTAACGTATATTCACAGAAAATCAACAATGCCTTAGGTTTTCCATTATTGAAAGGGGGTAAAAAAAAGCTCTGTAATGAATTGCCTAGCCCAGCTTGCTCAGAATTTCAATTATCAGCATTTCAGAGTTCACATAAACCTCATCTGAGGTTGCAATGCTACCCCCTTGGACTCCACCCCCAACCCAGCTAACGTTTCAGCTGCCATTTGGTAATTGTGCATCAGCTAAACAGGAGAGGTTCAATGTGTGGCTAAGGAAGGACTTCCTCCCCATCTATGGTCAAGTGCTGAATTCTCTTCCCAGAGAGACACCTAGGAACTGAAGCTCGGAGCTTGGGCGTCATCAGCCCACTGCACGCTGGATTTCGCCTTCAGTGCCCTCACCACACAGAGCGTGTTTTGGTCCCCAGCCTACCTTGTAAATGTTGCGACTGTGATTGTGTGTGGGACTTCTTTTTGGAGGTGCATTTGTCTCTGCTGCTGTTCCTGGTCTCTGTGGGTTTGGTTTGAGGAGGGTCATCGTTTGTGGTCAGATACTTGAGAAGCTCTGAGCATGGACGTCTTTGTGGCTTTTGCTGTTGACAAATGCTCTTCGCTTTATTGCTCCATGAATTCTCAGTCTTAAAAACAAGGCATAAAGAAAGCTAAAATTAGTGAACTGAACCTTAGAAGAATGGATATAGGTTTTCTGAAGAGATGAGATTTTCAATGAAGTGTTCAGTCTAAGTGTACTAGATCTATGAGCTGTGAATAATTGTTTGCAGAACAAGGAAAGAAAATTACATTTAAAATTCCTAAATGACATTTATGCAGCTTTTTATTTCATTTCTCCTACATTTCAATGTTCTTACTCAGCAACATGTAACTAACAAGACCCTACAGCGCCTTTACTGTGAATAAAAAAAAAAAAAAAGAAGCTGGTTTAAACCTTAATTTGCCACTGATTGCTAGAGCCCAGTATTCACAATTCTCTTAAGTACCCCTTAACGCGCCGTTTTCACTCACAGTGAATGGCAAGACAAACATTGTTTAATACAGCCCGCTAACCGAATTATGTCATTGCCAGCATTCTATCCAATTAATGGCAGAGATAGATCTTTTGTGGTGATTCCAAAGCAATCTTTCTCAGGTTAGACAGCTGGCAAAACAGTAATCCTGCATCTTGAAGTCACTTATAGATAACACCGGCCTACCAACAAATTAAATTGTAGCCCACATAGCTCTAAGTATTAATAAGATGGGCAAAGGAGTAACAGACAGTGGAACTTCCATTCTAATTGTCCAAAGACAAAGCGTCAATGAACTCTTCCTAGTTACAAGTAGCTGAAGTGTTGCTTTTAGAAACTCATTTCATAATTGGTTTCACCATAGTGAAGCAGCTGCAGGATCCCGGTGGAATGAACACATGTAAATAAACCTATGATTTGTTTTACAGCGTCAAGCAAAAACCCTTTGTTACTTCCCCTCCTGTGTTATTTTCGTACCTTAACGACTGCAGGGTTTGTTCTGATCCTGTGATTATGGTGTGCATGGTTCTGGGTACTGAGACCACTGCATTCATTGTAACTTAGCTGAGTGTTGGCCGGTGCCAGTAAGAGCTTCTTAAGCTAGAAACATATCAGGGAAGAGGAAAAGCAAGACAGTCATGAGTCTTCTAAGCACCAGTGTAGACATTTTTAATGTTTATAACTACTTATAAAAAATTAGTTCTACTTATAAAAAATAATTCTATCATTCTTTAGTTATATCATACCTTAGCACAAAGGAACTAACAAAAATGTATTTTTATTAAGAAAAAAGTTTGGCATTACCCTATGAACTAAGATGAAAGTTGCACCTTAGTATGTCTACCTAGCTATCTTTGAAGATTTGTAAATAGGGAGAGTCAGGTGTGGGTTCTGGTTCAGTCAGAGCATTTTCTGACTCTTGACTTCTGTTTCTTTGTTTGACTTGAAGGCTATCCAGGACCTCCCTGCTTGGACATGTAGTATGACTCTAGGTCAACAACGCCTCCCTGCTGAACCAACTGTGTGGATGAAAATCATCTGGTATCAATGTAAAGAAATCACAGTTCTAGACAGCAAAGCCAACAATGCTGACAAATGGAGAAATTGGGGAATACATTTCTCATAAGAAATTTTCTCATAAGATATTTTCTTCTAGACCAGAAATATCAGAAGGCAAAAGAATATAAGTAGGTCTCCATATATTTACATGGAGTGCTTTCAACATTTAAAAATTTAGTATTGGGCAATAAACAACCTTTAAATAGCATGTCAGAGCATATTGTTAAAATTTGGAGGATGGCATACTGTAATTTACATTGTGTGCTCTTACATCAAATTTATGGCAAATGACAAATGGCTACCATCGATGAGAAAGTAAAACTGTGTATCAGAACTAATAAAATTCTGGTCAAGCACTGCATTGAAAAGAAAATTCACTCTTCACTGCCAACAAATTTACTCTTCATTGCTTACCATAAATTTCGGTAACTCAGGTTGCAAATGTGCTATTATTTTTCAATCTTCATAAGAATTATGGATCCAAAAACTTAAAATATTACATACCCCTTGACATACCTTCTATTTCTAGAACTGTATTCATAAGAATAAAACTACAAGTATGCCAATTCTTATATAATTTATGACAGTGAAAAATAGGAACAAAAAACTAAATATCCAACTTTGGGAACTGCTTAATAAATTAGGACATCTTTGAATAATAAAATACTATACAACCTTTAAGAATAATGCACACATTTAGAATTCACAGACATGTTGATATATCTTAATGAAAGAGGAAGTTTCAATTATTTTGCATATTAGAGGCTATTAGAAATTACAGGTGAATATTTTAGTCTGGTTTTTTTTTTTTTTTTTTTTTGGTTGGCCCATGTTTTCTAAATTTCTACCAGGAACATAAATAATACTAAGAAATAAACACATATATTCATAGATACAAAAGATAGTTTTTAAAAATGCAGGAAGATTACACAAAGACTGTTATCAATATTTTTTTTAACACAGAATCACAGACTTCTCAATGCCGAGCGTACTTCGGGATTGTTTTGGCATCAGTCTAAATTCAAAATCCGGACCTTATTGTTACTACATCATACCCATGCAGCGGGTAGCCAGAGGCAACTCCAATTCCTGTTAAACAGTAGGAAGGGTTCTTACTAGAGACGGCTCTTCTGCCTCCTGAGGCGGAGGGGTGCCGTCAGGCATGGAGGAAGGACTAGCCTCATTCTCAGTGGTCACATCTCCATCTGTCAGTGCATCAAATGAGGGCAATCCGTCTTCATCCACAGGGAGACTGTCCAGTGTCTCTGTGAGGACTGCTAGCAAGTTCGCCTCATTCTCTTCATCTATCTTCTGCAAAAACCGAAAAACAGAAGAAGACGTGAGTATGTTGACATTGGGAGACGGGTAACACTATTAATCAGCATTGACTGGACATGTTGAGCCAAATGAGTAAACAATACATGAAAATTTTGAATGGAAATGCAGAACACAAAGATCATGTCTTCCTCAAACTCCAAATTCACTTTTGGCCTGAAACACACAATTAGTTAGTACTTCTTCTGTACCAACTTCTGATTGTTGATTTGTCCAATTAAGCAATTTATCATGTCCGTGCTTAATATGGCTGTATATAATTCTGTGTTGTTCAGACATTTTCCACTTGTTTACATCTTGTTTCCCTCATTAAAAGAGACGATTTAGAGTGTCTGAGAACTTGAGAAAATTTTAACCATATCTATTTCATCTTCATGTAGAGTGCTCTGATCTCAATAGTATAGTACCTGCTAAAATGTATACAACACTTTGAATATCACCAGAAACTAAACTATACTAAGAGAAACTGAACACTTTCATAATTTCAGTTCTAATTTCATCACTGAACACTCTACAGTCATTTATTCTTCTCCCTAACATCTTTCCCAACTTTAGTTATAAATCCACAATCACAATTGCCTATTAGACATTTCTAGCTGCTAATAGTTCTGTCATCTTCAAAACTCAAGCTTAGCCGCTCTTGACTTCCTGTGTTTGGGCAGCAATTCTTCAGACCTAAACTCTGAAACTACCCTGAGGCTTCTTTATCTGTCCTATCTCTAAGTGCATCTTTTCTTTTTTTAAATAATTTTATTTTTTTAATGGGGCGACATCAATAAATCAGGATACATATATTCAAAGATAACAAGTCCAGGTTATCTTGTCGTTCAATTATGTTGCATACCCATCACCCAAAGTCAGATTGTCCTCTGTCACCTTCTATCTAGTTTACTTTGTGCCCATCCCCCTCCCCTTTTCCCTCTCCCTTTCCCCCCTCCCCCGTAACCACCACACTCTTATCAATGTCTCTTAGTTTCACTTTTATGTCCCACCTACGTATGGAATAATGCAGTTCCTGGTTTTTTCTGATTTATTTATTTCACTTCGTATCATGTTATCAAGATCCCACCATTTTGCTGTAAATGATCCGATGTCATCATTTCTTATGGCTGAGTAGTATTAGCTATTATTAAGAAGACAGGTAATAGCAAATGTTGGAGAGGCTGTGGAGAAAAAGGAACCCTCATACACTGTTGGTGGGAATGTAAAGTAGTACAACCATTATGGAAGAAAGTATGGTGGTTCCTCAAAAAACTGAAAATAGAACTACCTTATGACCCAGCAATCCCTCTACTGGGTATATACCCCCAAAACTCAGAAACATTGATACGTAAAGACACATACAGCCCCATGTTCATTGCAGCATTGTTCACAGTGGCCAGGACATGGAAACAACCAAAAAGCCCGTCAATAGATGACTGGATAAAGAAGATGTGGCTCATATATACTATGGAATACTTCTAAGTGCATCTTTTAAATGCGTTCTTTTTTTGTGGTCAAGGGTACAGTTCTAGTACAACCTTACTTTTAATGGGGATTCCTCCAAACATACTCTAACTCATTTCCCACACTCATTACTACCAACACTTCCTTGGAAAGCTAGTGTTTACTAATTAATTCCACAAATATTTTTTAACATCTACTTTATGTCAAGATCATATTAGGTGTTGAAGGTATAAAAAGAAGTAAGACAAAATTCCACCCTCCAATAACACTCCAGTAGAAGGAAAGAACCTGTAAAAACAGTTTATTATAAAAAACAATATTTACTTCAGTACTTCCTAGGCCTCCCAAACTGAAGCTTATGCACCTTTTTTTATAGGGCAATATGGTATTTTCGTGCACCTGAGCAACCAATGCTGGGCATACAGTAGAGGTACTCATTGATTACTTGTTGAATAATTCATTGATCTGCATTTATTGTGTAGAATATATGCTGTGTATAGCATTTTCTTTTCCTTATTTTAGCACTTCACATTGTCCACTTTGACCTGTTTCATAAGTCTTTTTTTTTTTTTTTTAAGCTTTGTATGCTATGACATTAACAATAGCTTGATTATCCTGCACGGGTTCTATTATAAAATGCACCTAAGCTGCTGACATCTAATGAAGCCAGCCGGGCCCACACTTCCTCTCTTTCTAGTACTGAACTCCAGGTAACTGGCCTGACAAAATTACAAGAATCACAGAGTAAGACAGCTAATCAGAAAATCAAATTGTATTACTAGAGAAATCAGGCAGGCCTTTATCATGCATACATTTTATTTTCACATAAAAATGTTTTCCTTCATTACTGATCAGCCTCCATCCAGACTTCTTTCTCTTTTGGATTCAAGAGGCAAGGAAGAGCTATTTGCCACTTCTAGTAGACTTTAGTGGGCCTTTCCTACATTTGCATAATGTCTCTTCCAGATGCCCCCAGACTTGACATGAGTGGAGCAGCAATTGTAGGAGTTTTAAGACTCTAATGCAGTGGTCTCCAACCTTTTTTGGGCAATGGACCAGTTTAATGTCAGAAAATATTTTCACGGACTGGCCTTTAGGGTGGAATGGATAAATGTATTACGTGACTGAGACAAGCGTCAAGAGTGAGTCTTAGGCCCTGGCCGGTTGGCTCAGCGGTGGAGCATTGGCCTGGCGTGCGGGGGACCCGGGTTCGATTCCTGGCCAGGGCACATGGGAGAAGCGCCCATTTGCTTCTCCACCCCCGCCCCCCCCCCTCCTTCCTCTCTGTCTCTCTCTTCCCCTCCTGCAGCCAAGGCTCCATTGGAGCAAGGATGGCCCGGGCGCTGGGGATGGCTCCTTGGCCTCTGCCCCAGGCACTGGAGTGGCTCTGGTCGCGGCAGAGCGATGCCCTGGAGGGGCAGAGCATCGCCCCCTGGTGGGCAGAGCGTCGCCCCTGGTGGGCGTGCCGGGTGGATCCTGGTCGGGCGCATGCGGGAGTCTGTCTGACTGTCTCTCCCCGTTTCCAGCTTCAGAAAAAAAAAAAATACAAAAAAAAAAAAAAGAGTGAGTCTTAGATGGATGTAACAGAGGGAATCTGGTCATTTAAAAAAAATAAAACATTGTTCAGACTTAAATATAAATAAAACAAAAATAATGTAAGTTATTTATTCTTTTTCTGCGGACCGGTACCAAATGGCCCACTGCACAAGGTAAAGCCGAATCAGAAAAATGGTAACTTAAAAATAGCACTACTTCCTTCCATAAATTGACCAGTCCTTTAAAATCCAAATTGCTCAACTCAATAATAAAACCTTATTGAGCATTCCTCTTTCCCCCTCAGTTTTCTAAACAATGTAATTTTAATAACAAAGATACTGAAATGATATTCCCTTATTTTCTAGTCATAATTTGATTTCCAAAGATTCCAATCTTCTTCTTTTTATTTTGATTTCCCACATACCAAAACAAACAAACAGACAAAAAACATGTTATCAAACTGTTCTGAATAAAAGTTATAATGAAATAAAATATATATCTATTATTTTAAATGTGCTAAAATCATGAAATTTACATTAATATAAATATCTCCACATTATCTAATAAAGATAATTTTGAAAATGTCTCATCTCAAGCACACACGCAAACACACGCACACTTTCAGTAAATTGGACATTTTTTCCCTAGGTATCCCAACTTTCATAAAAGTTTATTTCAAATTTAAAAGTAGCTCAAGAAGAAAATAATTAAAAATATTTACTAATAAATGAGTAACTTTGTTTACCCTGCTTTAAATATTGTGTTTGGCTTTCCTGCAAAATTACAAGCCTCTATTTGCTTTCAATCACATAATACAATAGTGCCTTAGTTTTATCCCTGGTGTAAACAAACTACAATAATTCCAATCAAGTCAAAATGACAAAGAACACTTAAATTAACTAGTTTTTTCCCAACTTCATTAATGAGCCTGGGTGAATGTACATCGAATACAATGGCAGAAATATTGGAGCCTGATAATGTTTTAATTAATTTACAAGATCTGATTAAACCACCAACTATTTTAAATTTTAATTCTCCTCTCTACTGGAACCACAATGAGGGGGTGAGTGTTATGGGATGGAAGACTGGAAATATGTGTTTATGTGTGTGTGTGTGTGTGTGTGTGTGTGTGCATGTGTGTGTATGTTGGGGTATGTAGGTTGAATAGGCTGGTATTAAACAAGTATGAACTAGTAGGGCTTTAATCATTATTTACTTTCAGTATCCCTTAGAAGTAAGTTAAACCTTTTATTTGTCATTCCTATATGTGGATGACTATAGAGGAGCTGTAAGACCAATTGAGCAATTGTTATAGAACAGGCGTTCCTGAATCAAGGAAGAAAAAAAATGCTGTTATTTCAAATTCTCTGTTTTCTTTACCTTTAAAAGACTAGAGGAAAAGTCTGATATTTACCAATGACACTTTTGTGTTGAAGCTCAACAGATTTTCCTACATGTAAACTTGAGTGAACATTGTCCCTAACCACGGCGATTTGAATTCTCCTACCGTGAATTTCAACAATCACACACTTCCAAGAATGGATGTGACAAAAAAAAAAACTCTGTTAAACAATTAATGCCACTTTTTCATTATTGCTTTGGTCCTAATTTACAGAGCAAATAAATCAAAGTTGCTGCAGATGAAGTGCACTGGCCTAGTGACGCATGTCTGTTCACAGGTGACAGGCCGCGGAAACACCACCGTCAGTAAAACAACATTGCAAGATAACCTTGCAAGAACTTGTCTCTGATACTGCTTTCTCGGTACCGAAAATGACTGTTCTAAGAAAAATATACTTCTTAGCTTCAAGTAAGTTTTTAAACTGGAAAGGAAAACAGCGTGGAGAGGAGAGAGCAGCTCTCGAGTGGGGAGCAATGTGGAGCACCCACGCTGAGCTGGTCTCACAGCCGGCAGCCGACGGAGGGAGCAGGGTGAGAGCCAGGCCAACAGGCTCCTCCGCCATAGAGCTCCGCGGCTGTGGAGCGCATTTCCCATGCTGGGGTTCAACCTTGGGCTCTCCTTACACAATGCTAGTCCGCGGCTCTTCTCCCAACCTAAATAAAGGTCCGTGTGGCGGCAACACTTCATTCTCTAAGGGGCTCTCCAAGAATAAAGAGAGAACCTCAACAAAAACTCACTCAAGGTATAAAGAACTTTTAGTGGCAGATGAGACGCATACATGAATACGAACAGCCCAGATTTAGAATGTGCGACAATTCCAACGCAATGTCATATCCTTAATACACGAGAGTTCAGAACAGTCAACACAATCAGAAGGTTCAGGTCCGCTCTTTGGGACTGCTGGGTGCCTGAATGACCCGGACAAAGTCTGCTATAATTCAAAAGGCACAGTGGAAGGAAGGTAAATTCTGCCCCTTTGGGGGTCGAATCACCTTCAAATTGAAACTTTGGACCCAGGGTATAATATTGGGGCCTTCTTCCTTTGTGAGCAATTGGCAAAAGGATCTTCCAACTGGTAAGACACATACATCCTGGGGCAGAAAGTGCATTCCACTCATCCAAGGGCACACTCAGAGTGAATAAATCCACTACATGAAGGAGGAGATGAGGGGCTTTGAAATGCTAACCGACACCTCAGGGAGAAACCCAGAGTGAAGACGGCATGTGGTCTCCCGTGGACTTCTAAATGCTGGCCATTACGGAAGGACCATGCCCTGTGCATGACAGTCCACATTTTTTTCCACATCTTGTAGAATTGCAATTATACTCTGTGTCCCTAGATTCTCACACTCGCTTGATCTCTGTTTGATAAAAATAGTTTAATAGCCATTTAATCACAGCTTCATTATCTTAGCTCTCTTAATGCGAATTAAGCCAGGAGAATTCTTGCTTCCTCATTATTCAAATCATCAATAAGAAGGAAACAGTGGGGTCTTCTTATCACTCATTAATCAGTTTTAGTATCTTAGGAACTGTTTACTCCAAGATCCATCTGTATGAGAGGTCACTTAACCTCTCCGAGCTTCTATTTTTTTTTTTCTACATAAAATTTCAGGTTATTATCTGCCTAATTCCTATTACGGAATTCTTCGGCACTCATGATGAATAGGGAAATAAAAAGAGTGAATAAAGACCTGAGAATTCTTGAAGAAGGTGCTCAATAAATATTTCAGGGTCCGTGTCTATCATTTTGATTACCATATTTGAATTTCATTCTTTGAGTAGATCTGCCCTGGCGTTAGCATTGGGCCAGATTCCTCCGGAACTCCCAGCATGCCTTGGGCTTCCTCCTTGCCTCATCCGGCTGATTTGGAAGCAGCTAATGAAGACAAAATTAACTCCTCCTTTAAGTGAGGGCTAATTAGGAAGGGAAATCTGCTACAGTAACATCTGGTAATGTATTCTGAAGCCAAATATAAATGACATTTTTGGATTATCCACTATTTTGGATTATTCATTCCACTCGACTCCATCAGAAGTTGAAATAAATAAATAAGAAACCAACTTTTAAGATGGATTCAGGGGTACAAATAAGGAATACAATTGATCGTAGGCGTCTCTCTCCTGAATGTCCATCCACACATGAAGTTCTGCACCTCAGTGTCATGCACAAGAAGCCAAAAAACTTGTGCATGTATAAATTTTGGTTTTGATGTACAAAGTGTGATTCAAGATTTGCAAGAAGCTGAATTTGCAATAAAGAAAAAAAACTTTTTCCTGAAATGAAATTTTTTTTAAAAAATCACAATTTAGACTAAACCATTAAAATAGAATTTGAGAGAATTTGAGGTTTTTAGCTTTCTGGAAAAAAAAAGAATGAAAAAACCCATCTTACTAGAACAGATACCGAGTCACTGACTATTTATTGCACGTGTGCACTCAGCGGTATGAGCCTTTGCTGAAAGGCTGTTAAATATTTTGAAGACTCACATTCAAACAACTGTTTTTCTCTTTTTTTTCTCTTTCTTCCTTTTCTCTCTTTGATGGTCTATAATCCATTGTGGTTTCGCTTACACCCAGGCAGGGGCACCAACAGTGTGTCTGCCCAGCTTCTCACACTACAACAGAAAATGGGCGGAACTCCGTGACCCTTCTTATGCATTGCTAACCTCTACCCTGTTCAATAGGAAGAGTCCTGAAAACAACCTGTAAGCATTTTGTTTGGCATATGGAATAAAGGGTTTTGAAAAAGCATTGGGCACTTGAAGGTAGGAAAAACTGACTTCAGAAATCTCAAGCATGTATGTGCAACAAAAACATAATCAAGACAATAAAGACCATATCACATTACATCATCCATGTCTTATAAAAAATATTTTGGGCCCTGGCCGTATTGCTCAATGGATAAAGTGTCATTCCAGCACACCAAGAACACAGCTTGATCATGGGTCAGGGCTTGTACGAGAAGCAATCAGTGAGTACACAACTAAATGGAACAACTAAGTGGAACAGAAACTAGATGCTTCCCTCTCTGTCTCCTTTAACCTCTCTCTCTCAAATCAATGGAAAAAATTAAAATACATATTTTGTATCTATTTAATTCTTACAAATGCCCCAAAAGTTAGCTTATTCCCCTATTTATTCCTAGGTGAGATAAGCAATTTCTGTGACAAGTATTTGCCCTGGGGGACACCAAAGTTGCTGGAATTTAAGGTTTTACTGCTTCTGTAGCTAGTGGAAAGAATACAGACTTTAATGTTACTATCTGAGTAACTCCCCATGAACATATAGGCTACTTAAAATATTATATATGTAAATGTGTCTATACATAACATACTGTGTCCCTCCGACAGAAAAGTTTGTATTTCAAGAGCACATATTTAGAATATCTGAAAATATATTTCAATCTCTTAAGTGCAGTCTCACATATTCAATGGTAGTTGACTATAGAAGTGCATAATAAGCACATGGATTCCTCTTTTCAGTTGCCTACTCTGAGGAAACCAATGATGAGACACTGAACATAATAATGCCCACAAAAATAAAATGAGAATCAAGTGGAAATAAATATAAGCAAAACAAAGAATTCTCTCAATAGACATATTTAGATCTGTGGAAATCTATATAATTCCTATTAATATTTGTGCTCCTTTTAAGTAGGGAGATGTATGTTCACATCTGTACTTAGGCTCCATTCTAACTTATTAGCACATATGGCACATTCACAAGTTAATAAGTATGTACTGAACATGCGAAGTTCATTACTCTTACGAGGTTACATGAGCCAAAAGTGTAAAACCAGAGGTTCAAGAGAAAGACCTAAGGGAATCAGGGTTGATGTACTCAAAATGAGCCATTCCCAGGGGTGGGAGAGAAGAGGAGATGTTTCATGTCTATTTCTCAAAATATTTCCTCAAGTTTAAACTAAGAGAGAAACCAGGCCCTCTGTAAAGAACACCAGACCAGAAGTCAGGAGACTTCCTTCCGGTTCCATTTGTACCACCAGCTAGCTGCATGGTCTCAAATGAAACAACCCCACTCTGGCTGCAGTGTGCTGGCCAGATTGATAAGCTTATAGATTCCTAACGGGCATCCATGATTTCAGCCTTGCCATTTGCCATTCCACCCCAGCAGTCCATTCTCAACACGGAAGTCTAAGTGACCCTGATCAAACTTATGTCATTATCTTGGCCTTCTTTTGACTAAACCCTCCATGGCTTCCCAGGGCTCTAAGAATAACAACCAAAATCCTAAGAGTGATCTACTAGACTAGGATCGCCATAAAATTTATCATCCAAGCCAGAACACATTTGAGAGTTGCGGGAGGTTATATAGATAATTAACCACTCAGGGGCTACTCCAGACTGCCCTGGGCTACCTAGATGTATGGCTGGTTGTTCTATACTAAGACCACATCATCTCACCTGTCAACACGCTCATTTATTCATATGAATCTTTCCGATCACTCTGACCTCTTCATGAGTCCACAGAAATGGCAGGCATTCTCCTGACAAAAATGTCAGGCATTCTCCTGCCTTCTCCTGCCCCAAGGTCTTTGCACCTGCTGTTTCCCCTTACTAGAAGGCTCTTCTGCCAGATGGCCACATGGCTTGCCCCTTTATCTCCTCATTTACTCAAATGTCATGTTCTCAGTGAAACGTTCCTGACACTTCCAGGCACATTCTATCTACTTTTCTGGTATAGTTTTTCCTTTGACACTTATTTCTGTTACTAAATATACATTTGTTCGTGATCTGTCTAAAATAGAAGATCTGTAAAGCCTGTCTGATCGCTATTAAGAGACTTGGAATATAGTAGATGCTTAATAAAAAATAAAGAAAGACACTAACTAAAAAGTCTAACTAGTCCTAAGAATTTAATGTGACTTTTAATTTTTTTTTTTTTTTTTTTTTGCTGTGGTCATTGCTGTTTGTTTTGTACTTTCTACCTCCTTCCACCTCCAGCAGATTTTTTTTATTAATAATGTTTATCTTAGACTATGATTTGAAATGAGCTTGCATTCATTTCTCATCCACCAGCTAATAGGTCAGGCATGCAGCCAAGATATTCTTAGTGGGGAAGGAGTAAATATGAACAGCGACAACTACAGAGGAGCTAATTCTGAAATAATTTCCAAAGCCCCGACTCTGTAAGAGTCACTGTAATGTTCATCTTTTTAGAAAAGAAGGAATTGAGACACAGCTTGTAAATACAGAGGTTTACTCTCACCAGCCCTGGTATTTGAAAGGACACTAGAATGCATCATCAAGCAATTAATTTGCAAATATCTCAAAAGAGCCAAGACGATTTATGAGGAGAAAATCATGCCAGACTAACTTACTATCTCTGCCCGTGCATCAGGCTCCCTAATCAAGAGAAAACAATCGATGCCATCTATCTGGGCTAGAGTGAGCTAGTTCGTTCCACAGTCATCTACGAGCTGGGAATATGTAATCATTGCGTTAGTTGGAGGGTTTTTCAAACTGTGTTCCATGGAACCCTGGGCATCCATCCAGTTACTGTAAGCATTGGTTATAAATATTGTAGACTATGATATAGTTTCTGTATATAATTGAACTCAAACACCAACATAACGAATTTGTGTTTAGAAAGCAGTGTGCACACTCAAATGTGTTCTCTTATAAACACATTAGAGACCACCAGCGCATTAACCTGCCAAGATGAATCATTTTGTGTTAGTCTCAGGAATAAAAAAATATATATATGTGTGTGTCTTAGGAAGCCAGGGTAAGCAGTTTAAAACCTGAAGCTGTTCACAAACACTCATGTCTATGAAGCAGAACTTTCTCAATCCTCTTCCATTGAAATAAAGTACAATTTCAGCAGTTGCTAAGATGGATATAAGATACTGGTTATCATCTTAAACACCAACTGCACTTTACTTCCTATTAATTTAAATAGTGTCACAACTATTATAAAAGATACATGTTATTTTAATTTAAGACATAGTGCATAGCAGCTGACATTCACAGAGTGTGTCCTATGTGCCGCTGACTCCATCGCTTTCCACGTACTATTTCATTTAAACCACCACTAACTCTGTTCTTCTCGGCAAACTCACGTGGATAACGGGAGGCAGGCAGAGTTGGATATCAAACCAGACCTATCGGATAAAATCTTGTTCTCACGTCCTGTGTATGTTGGAATTTTATGAAAGATACTGTTAGCATAAAAATGGGCATGCACACAAGCTTGTATAGTCTATATTCTTATTAGTTAATTATCAACAGATGAAAACGAAGGTGGGGACATGCCGCTCCACCCTGTGAAGCAGAACTGGTCTTCCACGCAGCACGAGGATGCTGTTTTCAGGTCGCTTCTCCCTGTTTATCGCCGACCCAGTGTGACCGTGCAGCCTAGCTTGGATCCTATGGGTGGTAACATGTTCTTTTATTAGAACATTCCTCCTTTTCTCCTTAATTTGACTACATCATACCCCTACTTCAAATCCTGCTTTAAGTGTTCCCTGCTGTTGGGATGTTTTTCAACAAATCTAGCTCATCCTGGTATCTTTAAGCTCTTAAAGTCTTCATAAGAATAACCTGGATCCCTGGACAAAATAAATAAATAAATAAATTTCCAGGCCCCATTGCAGAACGCAAAATCCAAATCTCCACATCACCATTTCTCAACTTCGCGAAAGTGGCATTTGGGGCTAGATAATTCATTGCTGTGAGGTTTGACCAGTGCATTTTCAGATGTTTTACAGCATTCCAGGCCTCTGTCCATTAAATGCCAGTGGCACCTCCCCAAATGTGACAACAAAAAAATGTCTCCATATACTGCCAAATAATTGTCAGAAGGCAAAACTGCTCCCAGTATAGAATTGGTTGATAGAGGAATGGTCCAGGATTTCGAAGTTTTGATAAGCAGCCAAGTGCTTTTGATAATCATGTGAATTGCTGTTCTGTGGCTGTTGAATAGTGTATAAATCAAGTTCAAATTTGCAATTTCATGTATGCTAAATGTATCCCCTCTAACACATACAATTCTGACAACTCTTAATAGTTATCAATCACATTTTTATTTAGTCTGTGTGAATTCATATTCCCAGTATTTTACATGAATGTGTTCAGATGTTTCATGGTCTATACTTCCTTATTGATTACAGCTTATTGTTTAACTTTGCACATTTCTTTTTTATTAGTCATATGACATTCTTTCTATGACCAATCATTCTTCTCTTTCTTCAATATTTTCTGACTATCATCGTTATCATAAAGTTCATTTTGGTTTTGCTGTCTATTTGATTACATAGACAGTGCCAAATGATTCTTGAGGATTTTCTTCTATATACTTTCACAGAGTTCTTAAACATTTCTAGACTTCTTAAGATTTGTTTACAGCTCAAAAAAGGCATAAAAGCCATATGAGATTTTTATGTTGTTATGAAAAAGGAAGTGAAGCAAAATACAGACTCTGAAGTTAGAATGCCTAAGTTTGGATCCTGAGCTCTGTGACCTCTAGCAATTTACCTAATCTCTCTGTGTCTCTGATTTCATGTCTGAGAAACATGTTATAATAATAAGACCTACACTGTAGGCTTACTTTGAGAATCAACAGAGCTAAATCATACAAATGGTGCAGAACAGTGCCTGGTATATAGTGAGAGCTATGTTTGCTGTTATTAATATTTTCATGATTACATTATTGTCCTTACACTCTAGATTGAGTTCCAAATAAGGAAAACAAAATATTATAATCTTATTGGGGAAAAAAATCCCAAAATAGAGGGAACACTTAAAATATCAATAGTAGACTTTCAGGTGGGAATAAGATATGAACAAAAGAAAGGGAAAGAGAGAAACATTCTTTATAAGGGAAGCCTACACAATAAAGAGATTTTAAGTATGGCATTAAAATGATTAAATCCATGAATGCTCAGAAATCCTTACAATTTGAATGAAGGTCATTGTCTACCTGTTACTTGTTGGAGTTGCTGTGTTAGAATTGAAGGGTAGGGTCTGATAGAATCACTAGCTGCTTGCCAGCTGATCGTGTGGATTAGGGGTCCCCAAACTACGGCCTGCGGGTCGCATGCGGCCCCCTGAGGCCATTTATCTGGCCCCCGCCATACTTCCGGAAGGGGCACCTCTTTCATTGGTGGTCAGTGAGAGGAGCACATTGACCATCTCATTAGCCAAAAGCAGGCCCATAGTTCCCATTGAAATACTGGTCAGTTTGTTGATTTAAATTTACTTGTTCTTTATTTTAAATATTGTATTTGTTCCCGTTTTGTTTTTTTACTTTAAAATAAGATATGTGCAGTGTGAATAGGGATTTATTCATAGTTTTTTTTTTATAGTCCGGCCCTCCAATGGTCTGAGGGACAGTGAACTGGCCGCCTGTGTAAAAAGTTTGGGGACCCCTGGTGTGGATCAACTACGTAAAATCCATGCCAAGATGAACTATGACATCTACACTTGACACACCCTCTGCCCGACACACATGTGCGGGGGTGGCCCATGTTTAGTGCATATTTACAGATAAATTTAGTACTTACACATATTTACTGCGTGCCTACTATGTCTTAAAATCTGTTTTCTAGGGACTTAATTTCAGTCTGAAGATGAAAGGATAGCAGATAATAAACAAATGAGCCCCTGCCAATACATTTCTGCAGGGAAAGAGACCACATTTGAAAATATTTAACCAACACTACACGTGGACGTTGATCAATGAGCACAGCAGCACGAGGACTTCAGAAAGGAAGCCTACTGCAAATGAATCATATAGTTTTATGATTGCAAATTAGTAGATATTAACCCTGAGCATAAGTGATATTTTTTTTAGACTGACTGTAAACAATATTTTATAAGAATTTCCCATTACAACCAGTAAGTTCCCTATAAGATAGTACATATGCTGCCCCAAAGAAGTACTTAGAAGGCACCATCACCAAATCCAATGCTATTTCTTCATAAAGACTTGGCACCACAAGATAAGTGTGCATACCACGCAGCTGCAGATCCCTGGCACCTGGATCTACATGGTGAATTAAGATTAAGAGTGAAGATGCCAAGATACAGGTTATGTCAACAGTCTGATGACTGCGGTATTCTGGCGATAGCATTAAAATGAGAGAAAACTGTCTCAAGGTGGTTAGAAGCTATTCGAAGGTCAGGCTCTCCTCTCTGTGGGGCTATCTAGGGTGAAGGAAATCAAAGTGTGCTTCTTGGTAATCTTCATGATACTTCTGGCCCTCCCCCCAAGAGAATAGGAGCCATTTAGAGACTGGGATTGGGTCTCAGACTCCTTGAGCAAATTTAATTTTCCACTAAAGTGTTCTGAGCAGAGTAGTGGGTTATCAATGAATACTTGCCGAATAAGTACAATGTAAGAAATTCATCTTCTCAATTACTTTGTCTCTAAGTATCCCGCGTTGGTTTAGGTTCCCAAAGCAACTGAGTAGTCTGTAATCTCCTAGGATTTAGATACTGAGCTTCTTTTAATACCAGACTGAATGCACCCCTTGTGAAGAATCTTTAAATGATGTATACTGCAGAATCACTCATAATTATCAATTGTTTATATGCATGTGTGGCAAGCATGCACAGTAAGGTACCATTTGACATTTGGTTAGCCAAAAAGACTATTAACTCCAGTGGGGACGTGTTTTTAAAGTGGCCTTGATAACTGGATTAAAAAAGCATATGTACCTGTGACAACATGGGAAATGACAAAAGAAGTACAAACCAAATTGAATAAAAACACAAGATTTACAAAACAGTCAAAGGAGAAAACAAGTCATTTAATGACAGGCTCACCTAATCACAGGATGGAATAACAGAAATACCAAAAGTAAGAGCTAAAAAACGTCAATTCATCCAACTGCATGATCTTGGATATGAGATGACTAACACCCAAAGAGTTAAACAGGCTTACTTGAGGTCAATAATAACTGATCAAAATATGTATTTGTTTGGAACCTATGGGTTCCTTAGTTTTTCTACTCTATGTTGTTTCCCAGGAAAATAGAGTAATAATAGCAAACAACCTTTCTCTTTACACTTGTCATTTCTTATCGAGTCCTGAATATTGTTTAAAACACTGTAAATGGGAAGTTGCCAGCGCATACCTCTATAAAATGCTGGACATAAGCTTCTGGGAAACATGAATCATGATTTGTATGTCAAACTGAGTATCAACAAATGTTAGCAAATATTTATGAAGTACCTACTATGTACCAGGCGTTCTTCACACTGGGGACATAGCAATAAACAAAATAGTTTAAAATCTCTGCCCTCAATGAGTTTATTCTAGCAGAGGGAGAAAGATGATTAACAAATTAAATTACTGTAAACAAAATAAACTACTGTGAGGAGTAAATAAATGTATAAAGCACTAAGAACTCTACTTTTATTTAAGAAAAGCCGCATCATTTTAAACATCATTTATTTATAAAAGCAGGGCATGATTTATTTTGTTTTCATTTTTTGTTTGTTTTTAGAAAATATTTCACACCAGGGTAACTTAGAAACACTTAAATCTCTAAAACTGTTAAAATACAATTCTTAGTACAAAAACTTGACTCAAAGAAAAGTTTCCTGCTGACCATCTCTTACACAAAATGAAAGATAACTCTAGAACTGTGAGTCTCAACTTTGGCTTTATATTAGAATCATGTGAGCATATAAACTGATATATTTATGTATCCCCTCCCCCTCTCCCGGTCACCCCAGAGTAATAAAATCAGTATTTTTGACGGTGAGAGTCCGTGTTTTTAAAAGCTACCATGGTGGGAATCTGATAGGAACTAGGACTGAGAGCAGCTCCTATAAAAGGTTGAACGGGAGCTTTTAAGGGAACAGGGAATATTTTCTATAATCGATCCCCTGAGCTGATGCAGAGAAGACTTTCCCGTCAGTGCAAACCAGAGTTCCACATCAAGATACCCTGAACCCCTTAATTTCATACAGAAGGTGGACAGGTCACCTTCATCCAATCCCTATCAAATCTGGTCCCTTTAGTAGGATTGATCATTCTTGGGTCCCAGGTCTCACCTCAATTACCCACTTGGACTCTGGGTTCGGAACTTTGCTCTTTTAACCCAATGGTTAGTTCTTGTCAGTATCTTATCTCCAGTGTTAGATTTCTATTTTATTTTTTTGTACCCAAAGGTCCAGCAAATAGATCTCTTTGGTGTATGGGCAGGACACCAATCAGACAAGAGTCTATTATTATGACAGCTGCCATCAGATTAGATCCCTTAAAACAAACAAACAAACAAACAAACAAACAAAGGTCCTGGCCCAGTAGTTCAGTGGATTGAGCATCGTTCCGGTATGCCAACGTCACGGGTCCGATCCCTGGCCAGGGCACATAGGAGAAGCAGTCAATGAGTGCACAACTAAATGGAGCAACTAGCCCTGGCTGGTTGGCTCAGCAGTAGAGTGTCGGCCTGGTGTGCGGGGGACCCGGGTTCGATTCCCGGCCAGGGCACATATGAGAAGCAGTCAATGAGTGCACAACTAAATGGAGCAACTAAGTGGAACAATGAGTTGATGCTTCTCTCTCTGTCTGTCTCTCTCTTTCTGTCTCTGTCTCTCTTCTTTCCCCACCCCTTCCTCTCTATCTCTCAAATCAGTGGAATAATTAAGAAAAGAAAGTCACAGATTGTGTTAGAGTGGCCTCAGACCATAGGCTGAGTAGGCTATGAAAAGTTGTGTTTCTCAGGGCACACACTGGAACAATGTTCCTGTCTACTCTCTCTCCCCTTTCCTCTCTCTCTCTAAAATCAATAAAATAAACATTAAAAAAAACAACAAAAATCCTTGATCATAAAAGCAAAAAAGTCACTGAGGAGAACCCACACAGTGGTGTGCTACATTCAGGAAAATGATGATTTAGATGTATATTGTTAAAATGAAACATACACATTAAATATTATTAAAGTAATCGAGAAAGTCGGAAAATTGCAGTTGTTCACACCATGACTTATATACATATATTGGGAAACATTTGAGAGAACATACACCCAAATACTACAAGGCAGTAAAACTTCAGATAGCTTTATTTTCACTTTTTTCTCATCAACCTATAATTAGCATGTTGGTATTTATACATAAAAATATAAAAGATAAAAAGCATGTGTAGGGTGTGATACAAGAATAAGAGAAACAGCTTAAGTGTGACTGAACGGCTGGTGAAGGTCACTCCAGGCCCGCTCAGCTCTGTGACCTGGCACTGAATCCGTCTCCCTGGGCCTTCATTTTCTCATCTGGAAAAGGGCAGCAGTGGAGTCTGCCCTGTCCATTTCTTAAGGTTATTGGGAGGAAAAATAGCATGATTCCTATGTGCTTCGAGGAAGAGTAAGAAGCATTGTATAAAAAATAGAATGTATCTCAGATAAAAAAATATCATTCAAACAGTATTTACTAAATTTGAACTACACTCACCTATGTAGTTGAATACTTAAATTTATTTCTTCCTCTCAACACCTCACAACTCAAACAGACTATACCAACCCTTATAAGAAGAATGACAGAATTTGTCTGAGACGACAGCAAAGCTATGAACAGAGATAAGAAACCATTCATGCCTTCTTCCTGGTGCCCTTGTTTTACTGGTGACATCATTAGCTGGAGACAAACTCTCCGGGTCTGTCTGTTGTGTTGGTGTCAGCCAGCTGTAACCTGTTCAGACATGAAACATCTGATACTATCAGCTCAGGGTGGCGCTGGAGTGGACTGTTTCACCTCCGGGCCTGATATGAAAACATGAGGCTTTAGTAATTGATAGAAAAAGAGTTCTGTGTCATTACTGTGCTCAGCTCGTCCCTGAAAGTGTACTGGGTCATTCACTATTTCCGATTCATTAACCTGAGGTCTCTTATTTTCTTTTCCTATTAATATCATGGCCACCTGATATTATTTCCAAAGTAGCAGAATATTTCTAAAGTAGCAGAGTAAAACTCTTACGGGATTTGTCCTTAGATGAATGAGGTTCAAGTTCAAATTCTGTGACCTTGGAAAAGGCATTTGGACCCTGGGACCTCAGCACTATCAACTATAAAGTCGAGATGCTTGCTTCACAACATTGTGGTAAGTATTAAATTAGACCAGTGGTCTCCAACTTTTTTGGGACACGGACCGGTTTAATGTCAGAAAATATTTTCACGGACTGGCCTTTAGGGAGGGATGGATAAATGTATCACGTGACTGAGACAAGCGTCAAGAGTAAGTCTTAGACAGATGTAACAGAGAGAATCTGGTCATTTTTAAAAAATAAAACATCATTCAGACTTAAATATAAATAAAATGGGAATAATGTAAGTTATTTATTCTTTCTCTGTGGATCGGTACCAAATGGCTCACAGATCGGTACCAGTCTGCAGCCCGGGGGTTGGGGACCACTGAATTAGACAATGGGTGGGGGGTTGGAAGGCACCATAAAACACCATATGCGTATTTCCAACTATTTCTCTAATGATGTCAGGGTTTAAAAATCATTTTTAAAATGCTATCCTGTCAATAACTAAAAATTAAAGAGGAAATTGTAAGGAACCTTAAGCAATTAGGACTTAATCTATTAGCTAAGATGGGGCATTTCACAATCTTTACTCCTGATTAAATAGCCTTTCCACTTATATAATAAATTGGGTTTAGTAACTGGTAATACCTTACAGATATTACCTTCAGTTTGGAATAGCTGAACTAGGACAAAACTATCAGTTAGTACTGAGTCACAGGAAATATAAACAGTGAATATATACGAGAAAAAGAAGTTTGAAGATGATAGGATGAGGAATTAATTCATTTTAGTTAAAAATCAGATGAGATAAAATAGAGTCTTTAGTAAATACAGTAAATAATTTACTTAAATCCTTTATAATTCTTATTTTAAAAAAGAGAAAAGGAGTCCTCAGTACATATTTAAACTGAGGTCCATGACTATGTTTTATTTGACTTTATTCATTCATTCCTTTTCGTATTCATTTGTAGATTTAGAAGATCTTTTTTGGGTGACAGGTGTCTCAGTCACACAGCAGTGTTTCCAACAGACACAATCCCTGTCTTCATGATGTTTACAGCCCAGCTGTCCAGCAGTCATTGCTGTATGACATAATTATTTAAACATCAAATGACAGAAAACATAACAGTCTTAAAAATGAAGATACGGAGAAAAAAGAAAAGTAAAAAACAGAGGTTAAGGAATTAGAAGAGTGGAACAATCCATAATTTTATCACCACTTTTAGTTGAAAATGAAATACTCTTTCCACATTAGTACTCTTCAGTAGAACTGTGGGTATCAGAAAACAAGGAGGATCTTTGAAATGTGAAGTAAAGTTTTAATCACCAGACACAACTCTTCAACTTCTCTCTATTCTTAAGCATCGCCAGCATCTTCTTTGGGAGCCGTAGTGATAATAAAACATTAGAGGAGAAACAGAGTTTTCTGTGAGCCTCAGTGACAGGATTATTGCCATAAAGACCAAATAAAATCAGACCACAATCTACCAGGGAGTTAGAAAGTAAACTCCTGTTTTGGCAGAAACTGTCAAATTTCTGCAGAGTACAAACATGACAGGAAGATAGACCCTCTTTCTAGTAGATAATACAGTGGTTACATGCTTTTTAATGACTGTACCTTTTATCTTGAAAAAAATTACGTTGTTCTAAAATCAAACCAATTTCAAGATAAAGGCCAAGTGAAAAAAAAAATTCTAGGTTGACAAATAAAAAGAATAACAATCTTTGAGCTCTTGCTTCTTGCTAGGGCTATTATTTTTGTTGTTGTTGTTGTTGTTTTAGCACTTTGCACATGTTATTTCCTTTTATCTTAGCAACACTTTGAAATAGCTATTACATTACCATTTTATAGAAAAAGAGACTAAGGTTCAAGGAGGGTAAGAAACTCCCCTAGGTCACCGCACAAATGTGGCAGAGTAGACATTTTAATCCACGTCCCCCTCTTCCGGGCCCCTAACTCTTCCAGCTCATATTTCCCGTGGCGGACTTCAAACCTCATACCTCTATAGGTGTTCATTTAAATGTAATTGTTCATTTTATTTTCAAGATTTCTTTATGGACAAAAACATAGCTCACTGAATATTCTTTTAGAAAAAGAAAAGTCACATGTTTCATTGCTTCTAATGAGTTGCTGCAGTTCACAAGTTTCCATTACATTCTGACAATTAAGTTACTAATAAACTGAGGAACCACTAATTGACTTATTCATCTCACAAATTCAAGATCCAGCTAGCACCCTAGAACACAATTTACATCAGGGGACCAAAAATTATTCACATTTTTGCAATCTACTTAACGATTAGATTTGCTTTGGGTGATTTGCATATCATTCCTGAACTTGAGATGCAGTTCTGATTTGGAAAACACACCCACACATGCTCACACACACATTGGTAACAACATGTGGCCGCGCGACTGCCTGCGCTATCAGAACCAATGGAAAGATATTGTTATGCTGAGGCCAGTGCAGTGCTGGTGGACCCAATATAAAAGGTGGTAATGGAAACCGCAGAATCTTAGCAAATTCCATCAATTTCATAGAGTATGAAAAGGTCACTATATTCGATTTATACTTAAGACTGAGTACAGTATCGAAAAAATAAATAAATAAAAACAGCACAAAAGCCAACATATCTTATCAGTTGTCCAGGATTCAACATTTACTGACTATATAAGACAATTGACCGATTACCCATAAATGCTTTACTTGGGTTGAGCCTGTATTTGGCTCACCAAGTTCTTACAAAGAAGTTAACACTGTGAAAACATTTAATACTATGTCAACATGACTATGTTAACTGCTCTGTTCAAGCTTCAGTAAGAATGAACTTGTGTGTTTCCATGTCCCGCTAGTAACACTCCAGTTCTCAGAAATTTTGCTCAAACTTTCATTGTATATATGGTTTGTCTCACGGGGGCTATTGAAGAACTAGAGTATTAAGTAAATTAAATCTGAGACAATATTATGCATTCTCAAACAACACCTGAGGACGTTGGTGATATGTAAACCCTGACTCAGGAACTCTGGGTTGTGGTCTGAGATGCTGAATCTCTAACAACTTCCCTCGTGATGCCAACCTGCTGGTCCACGGACTGCTGTATCAGTAGCAGGACTCCAGTTTTCTTCATTTCTTCACCAAACTCAGCACATTTTCTCTAGTATTTTCCCCCATTATGCAAGGCAGAAAAATTCTGTTTAATTACAACTCATCTCCACTAGAAAGGCATTCCAGAGGTTTCGAATGAAGACTTAGATTTTCACATCACTTTACTCATTCTAGTTCAGGTTCAAACTCAAGGTCTTCCCACCAGAACTAGTCCAGACATATATTTTGTTTGGATAATGTCGTATCTGCCTACAAAAAGTTTTAAACGTTATTAGATTAGTTAATGATATTTACTAAACTGAAGGTTTCATCTGGAATTTCTGCGTTGTTGTTTTTTTTTTCCCCCAAACCAGTTGGGAGATCAGAAGGTTTGAGGAGCAGTTGATCACTCTACACAGATGTCCCCTCTATGTCACTCACCTCCCACTCCCTGGAGACTCACTTGGCAGTGACTTTCTGTGGCCATCCTAAGTTTTTCCATAGAGTTTGGAGTCACTCTCTGCTCTGATCTTCCTTTTTCATTCTTCCTTCCCCCCTTTTTTCTACCTTCTCATTATGGTATCTTCAACATAAAATGTTTTTCCTATATTTTCCTCATAAAAATCCAAAGCACAGCTTAAGATCCTGTTTGATTTTTCCTGTCCCATTAAATATTACTTAAGCACATCAGCTTAACCCTTCTCATGTGCTTTAGCACAGCACACCATGTTTTATGCTCTTGTATAAAACCCAGTTTTTATCTTTTCATAGCACATTTTTTATCAGCTTCTATCTATGTAGTGAAGCAGTTATGTACAAGATGCATGACTCAGATCTGTGTGTGTGTGTGTGTGTGTGTATGTGTGTGTGTATTTTTATGCCAATGATCTTGACTTTCAACTAGATTGTCACTGTGTGGGGACTCTACAATGTGCTGTTGTGTTTCAGGTTAATAAGATTATTCACATGAAGTCATTATAAGCAAATAATGTGCCAATTTTCTTTTGAAGCTATGATACTTCACCTTTCATAGCTTTTTTGTTTTGTTTTGTCTTGTATAAGGGATTTTTAAAAAATATATTTCTTTTCAGTTAAGCATTTAGCACTCAGGATATTGGTTTTTTATAACAGAAGAAAGTTTTGGTTACTGAAAGCAAAGACATAGTCAAAACTTGTGACTTGTCAAAACTTTATAGCTTGATTAAGGTTAAGTACAGAAAAAGAGAAAATGCTTTTAGTGGAAGGTATTCTCTACAACATCTCTTAAACTGTGGGGAGTGAAAGGTGTATAAGCAAGAAAATTCAACATAAAAGCAATATTTACTTGCATGTTCTTTATATAATCACGATATCTTATATGCCCTATTATAATGGGCCAAAGAATTATGATTAAACAGGTGAAAAGAAAGATTTTCTAAGTTATAGCTACTATGCTGCCTCAAAAACTAGCTAACCACATTTTGAGGAGAGAAGGAATACTAAACAAAGCTCAAATCTGGGAGCCAGACTCATGTCCATATCTGAACCCGGCAAACGTTTAGCCACCATGAAGTTTTAGTGATGATAATAAGGAGGGATTCTGCAGAAAACCCTTATGCTGTACCAGACACACTCCCTGCTCCTTATTTAGACTCTCACCAAGAATATTAAGGTAGAAATAACAGCCTTATATCTCTTATACAGAAGGATATATATATATATCTATTTATATATCAACTTGTAAGTTATATGATTGTCTGACCACTATGCTGTACACCTGAGGCTAATAGAAATAACATTGAATGTCAACTGCAATGGAAAAATAAAATAAAAATAAACTTGATAAAATTTTGAAAACACTTGAAAAAGTATTTGCTAAATCAATCCTTTAATATTTTCGGAGTCCCTTCCATGTAGGAAGCGTCACGCAGTAAAGCATGAGATATCCAAGGAGGTCACACAGTGAAGTCGCTCAGCGTACAGGTTCCGGAGTCAGGCTATGTGGGCACGACCCCCAGCTCTGCCATGGACAAGGACTGAGGGCCTAGGCCAAACTACTGAACTTTTCGGGAACCCAATTCCCCATCTAGAACGAGGATAATTCTAAAGTATCTGCCTCAAGGTTATTATAAAGATTAAATTTATTAAACATATAAAGTGCTTAGAATACTGTCTGGCACATACAAGCCTTCAATAGAATTACCCACTGTTAAACATTATTTTTCTTATCCTCAATGAGTTTATAATCTTGTCAAGGAAGTGAGACAGAAACAATGAAACTAGAACCCCATGAAGCCATGCCTATATCACAAGTGTCAGCGGAGTCATTTAGGTACTGAGGGTTAGTTCTGAAAAGAAAGTCATTTTTAGTCTTAAATAATGTTGCTAGAAACCCAGGCAAGGAATTTCTTGCCAAGTCATAAAATTTTTCACATAGCTATGTTATTTTGGTCACAAAAATTCCTCTTGACAACTATTACAAAGCAGACCCCTCCTAATGTGTGGGTGTGTTAAGACATCTAGGTTTTCCCTCTAATCTAGAGAATGAAGTCACATCATAAGCACATGTAGGCCTCACACAAAACTTAATTATGAACCTATTCAACCACCATATTGTGTAGAAATTTCTGATGGCCTTCTAACTTGTCGGGCCTGATGTAGTGGCCATATAATCAAATAAATCCACAGGGTTAGAAAAGAGACACAGCTTGAAAAAAAAATTTAAAAATCTATAAATGAAGATACCTTTGTCCCATGAAGATGGATATTATTCTTATTGATTTTTTAAACAATCTATTTACCTTTTTATTCAAATAAGTAGAGTTTAATTTTATTTATATATTTTGCAATTCTAAACCTGTAAAAATAAAAAGTGATCTAAAATTAAAATGGAAAGCCATAATTAGAAAAGTGTATGGGTTTTTGATACTAAATATGTAATAGAAGCTTGTTGGCTCCATTTAAAAGCTTCACACATTGGGATTTACTAACAAAAAAAAAAATGACAATACATACTTTTGCTAACATGTATACCCTTTTGTTCATTACCCGAGTGTCAATAATAACAGTGGGTTTTGATACTAATAATATGCATTGTACAAAAATGTTTGGCTCAATGACAGGGCTCCCGTTAAAGAAACATTTAACTGTGTATATTTCCCAAAAAGGGTCATGCTACTTAGTTTTATATTCTGAGTACCTAATACAGCAGATTCTGAATAAATCCCAGATGGATGAACTAATGAATGGGAAGAAAAAAGGAGAAGGAAATTTAAAGAAAGGGACTTATTTCAAAATAAAATAGGTTCAAATGTTTATGCGATCTTCGCCCCCCCCACACACCATTCTTCACGTCTCATTGTAATTTGAACCTAACTTTTAGCACTCAAAACAAACAACATTTATTATCAAGTATATTTTAAAATACCCAGCTTTACTTCCAAAGAGATGTTGACCAGAAACATAGTATGCATTCAAAAAGCGCTTGGCCAATACAAGAGAAAGGCGGGTTTAACCAGGAGCTCCTTTAGGACAGGTAAACACCTGCTAATCCTTGATAGTGCTCCAAGAACCAGCCTTGTACCTTTTCATATTGTACTCCAAAAATAATTTCAGATTTACGTAATTCTTCATTTATTCAGCATATACATAGTAAGAACTTACTGACACTGAGTTAGGTGATGAGACTGTATTAGTGAAAATCACAGCTCAGACCCTCCAGTAGCTCCGCATCCAGTGGGAGAGGCAGACTAGTCCAGAGACAGTCGGGCTGCGAAATGATGGAGGACAGGACAGAATGCAGTAGGGACACTTCAGGATACTAGACAGAGGTAGTTCAGGAGAAGTGATGTAGAAGGGAAAGTCTGGATGATAATAAAGAATTAGGCAAGCAGAGACTGATAAAGAGTTGTGCTATGTCTAAACAAAGCAATATAACTTACGTCTAGAAAAACCCACTGTCACATAGTAGATGCTCAATAAATAGTCATTGACTAAGTGAATAATTATGCTTGTGTTATGTTATGGGAGCCATCTGACATTTAACTACCACCAAATTATCTCATCCTGAACCAAAATCAAGCCCAGTATTTGGAAATTGGTTGCCATAGTTACAGTGTAAAAGCAAAAACACTTTAATCCCCTAACCCCACCCCAAATTGCTCACACAATATGCATAAAGGCTTACTGCCTTCCTAGAATGTGCCACGACAACTGTAAAGAAAATCAGACAGCAGTTGTTGAAAATACCCAATGCTGGACCTCTGCAACCAGTATTCTGAGCGAGGATGCTCTGCGCCGATATTTTCTTTAGTGTAGTCGCTGCTTCCTGGTCTCCGCTTACTCCAGGCTCATCAGTCATCGCAAACATCATTGACTAAAATGCGGTTCACTTTAATGGACAAAATGCCTCCGCTTGTTGGCTATGGCCAGCCACATCAGAGAGAGGCCAGGCGCGCTCGGAGCTGCAGGGCACTCTGAGAAGTCACACTGTGGTGGCTTGTCTTCCCTCCAAAGGTTACACTTCATGACAGAGATTAAACATCTTGCCTGTTCTTTTGAAAAGGATTGCTTTTGAAAATTATGCAATAATGATAGCCACTCAAGCAAGGGAGCTTAGTCATTTTCCTGTGGCCTTTGTCTAGAGCTTCCCAATTTGGTCATTTCTTCAACAACTATTTCTTAGGTGCATACCACATGCTAGGAACCATGCAAAGTGCTGGGCGCAGTAGTGAATCAAGCAAGCACGGCCGCTCCCTTGCGGAATTTATCTTGGATTAAAGGTACACATTGGATACACACCGGGAAGCCAGTAAACAGAAGTCCCCCTCCCCCCCTCCTCACAGAGGGGCTGGCTCGGAGCCCAGGGGCAGGCTGTCGGACACTCCCTCCCCGGAATTTGAATCCTGCCCAGAATTCTCTTGCAGTTTTGTTACCAAGGACACTGTTGGTTTTACAGAGCTATCCAGGAAGTTTGAGGTACTGAATGTTCCTACAAATTGCCATTTATTGACTACCAATTATGTTCAAGCATTGAACTCTGCACTTCCCTTACATTATTTCTACATATATTATTTGGAAGTTGTTGTTTTTTTCTTTTTAAATGAAAAGGCTAATGTTTCTTGGCAGAGACACATGAGGGATTCCTCAGGGATAGCAAGGATATGCTGTTGTAGAATGTAATGTAGTCATCTAGCACACCCCCCACGTCCCCAGGTGCGGCGCACCGCTGGGCACACTGGGCACGCGCATCGTGGGCGCTCCATCCGCGTCCGGGGAGCTGCTAGGTCACCATAGAGGCAACGAGTGCATGCCGTCGTATGCCACAGAGAGGCCCAGACGCAGGTGGGAGCTCACCTCTGGCAAATGACATCAGAGGCAAGGTTTCATAAAATGTATTTAGTAGACATCTATATATTTAACATGTGAATCTCTATTTATATCTAAAGGGCACAAATAATTAAAATATCAGCACTATTTTCAATTCATGAAATTGCAGAGGAGAGTCACTAGATGGTAGAATTCCTACTGCTTCTCTGACAGAAGCAGCCCACCCCTCCCCTGAACGTCAAGCACGCCATGCTCCGAGGCCTCCCTGACACCTTTAGGACCCCACACTGTTCACGTGTTGTTCCTTGGCTACCCAGTATGTTTGTCCGGCACCACAGTTTCCTTTTATAAAATCGTCCCTTCTCCACTAGATCCCCAGTGGGAGCCAGAAAGCAAGAGGCCCACTCTCCGCTCATTGCACAGGGGCCGGCGCAGAAGCCAGGGCAAACCTATTCATATCTGAACTGTGGTCAGACTCTCTCACTGTTTGGGTGCATGGCTTCTGGGCCCAGTTCAATGCCCTCTGATCCATTCCAGGGGCTACAGATAATCTGCTGCTCTTCTGACTGGAGACATTAGAGCTGATTCTAATTTTTTTGTATTCTGTTGTTTGCAGCCAAAGAACTCTAAATTATAAATCCCAAAGACTACAGTTAAGTTCTGAATATTTTCCATGGAATAGACTCATTCTTACAAAAGTAAACACTTTGTTACTGTTACAGTGACGGTCTTTATAGATACACTTACAGGTGAAAGGCAAATACCACCACCTCCAGCTATTTACAGATGTTTTATTCATCTTGTCAGAAAACATTTTTCATATGCACACTCTATTCCAGCGGCAGAGTGACGCATTTCCGATGCATCCTCTCATTGCATCCAAACAACAACCCACTAGAATGGAAGTTCCCAGAGGCAGGGTTCTCTACTCCCTTGTGCACTACTGACTCGCCAGTGGCTGGCAGATTTTCACACATAACAGTGACCCCTTATGTTTGTTCAATGAATGAATAACCCTATCAGGCAGGCACTATTATACAAAAAAAAGAAACTGAGACACAGAGAGGTTAAGAAAACTTACCCACGGTCCCACTGCAAGGAAGTGGTGGAAGTAGAACTGAAAACCCAGGCCTGTCTGACCCCGGGGCCCAATCTCCAAACTGTCCTGCTCAGCTTGCAGGCTCTTGAGATACAAAGAAGAAAGAGAGTTGCTAATGTCTAGGAGCCTGGGCCCGCCCCTCCGATTCCTGGTTTCCTTACTGTGAAGTACGTATAGGGCTTCCATTTGGTTTTCGTAGGTCATCTAGTCCCTTTATACTTATGGACAGTGCCAAGTAGAAATAATATGTTAAAACTGGAAAGGGTATAGTCACATCTCACCTTTGGCATCACTAGTTTATGGACTGTCAAGCTTCCTAAGTTGGAGGATGTGTTCCTTACTGCAAAACATTTGCTGGCCCTGGCTGGTTGGCTCAGTGGTGGAGTATGGAACCAGTGTTTAGTAGTCCAGGATTTGATTTTCAGTCAGGCCACACAGGAGAAGTGACCATTTGCTTCTCTCCCCTCCCCTTCCCCTTTCTCTCTCTCTCTCTTCCTCCTGCAGCCATGGCTCAACTGATTTGAGCATGTTGGCCCCAGGCACAGAAGATGGCTCTGTGGAGCCTCTGCCTCAGGTACTAAAAATAGCTTGGTTGCAAGCATCGGTTCCTGATGGGGTTGCTAAGTGGATTCCCGTCAGGGAGCATGCAAGAGTCTGTCTATCTTCCCTCCTCTCACTTAAAATTAAACAGTCAATCAATCAAACAACAACAAAAACATTTCCCTTCTAGTTCTTTAAAAAAGGCAGAAAAAATTAGCAAAGTTTGTATGGACTGACTCTATGTGTTGAAATATAAATATAAATTAAGATACATAAATATATCATTATATAAATTATATAAAGTTAAAGTATAAATCTATATATTTTATAAGATAAATCATAAACACAAATTAAGGCAACATACAAATATAGATTTATACATATAAATTAAAGTGTTATTATAATAACTTTTTAATACCAGCCTACTCCAGTACATCCCTCACTCCATGGATCGCCCAGGAAATAACATTATACTAGGAGACATCTCCAGCATCATTTCATAAACCATTCTTCCTGGAGTTGCCTCTATTAATTAGAGAAGAGTGACAATGCCTCAAATACCAGTCTCAAAGTCAGACCAAGACAGGGATCAAGTCAGTGATGATGCCAACACAATCAACACAGAGACACTGGTAAGCCATTTGAGATGTGATCTTTGGCTTGTCCAATTAGCTCTCGTCTGCCTGCATGCTGAAAGTGTCAGTGAGAACTACCTTCAGTATCTTCTAGCAAAGGGCAGAGAGAAGATGTGGCCAGAGACCTAGGAAGAAGATTAGGAGGCTGCAAAGAGACACAGTCACAAAAACCAAAACATTTAACATAAAATATCAAGGGAGCAAAGAGTTTCACTACATCCCGGTCAATGGAGAATATGGCACAGCATAGAATAACGGGGACCTGATAAAGGGATTTATATTAGAGAATTCAGAACTCTGCAATGATACTGCTTCTCCATAATCTTTCAAAAAGCAGATGAGATATGAGGATTAGTGCAAGAAGGAAAAAAGAGTAGGGAGCAACAGAAAAATTCCAAAAAAGTCAAGGAATTCTGAACAAAGACTAAAAAGATGGATGCAGGAAGAGAGGAGACCCAGAATCCAAATAACTGTGCTTGGAGGACACTGGGTACCACTGGCTCTCCCTCGGCCTGACAATATTTACTTGCTGACTTCTCAGCCTTGGGATGACCGGACTCCCGGGAAAAACAATAATGCCAGGTGATACCAGTTGCATTCTTGGATATTTATCTTTATCCAATCAGCAGTAAAGCTGTTACCATAATACCCTGATCAATAATTTGCTACCCAAACTGGAACACCATGACCTTTAAATACAACATATTTCACGTGAAGGGCAAGTACACATAACAGTTCTTTCTCGGTGTGCTGCAGGGGGAGTGTCTACGAGTACTCTGGATGTTTAGACACCAATAAAACACTGTTTTGTAAACACAGCCAGAAATGCAAAATGGGCACCACTTTATCTTAAACATCAATGCACAAAAAACTGTATTATTCGAAACAAAGAACGAACAAGCTGCAATGGAATCACTGGCCTAACCAAAGATTTTGATACAGTCACCAGACCCAGCCTGGCAGCTACTCAACAGATCTTGTTACTCAGGTAATTTTCCCAGTCCCCTGAAAATATTTCCAGGACCGTTTAGAAAATCATAAGTTAAATGCCATTAATTCATGTATTCATTAGACAGTACCAAACACTTTTTTTGTGCACAGAATTTTGAACTAGAAACTGAAGAGCTCATAGGAAAACACAGGAACCAAAAGACATAAAAATCTTAATCCCTATTTATAAACTAGCCGAGGGAATAACACAGTCTTATGATGTGTTTAATGAGGCTAGTATTATGTGCAAGGCATTGTATATAAGAAAAGAATGAGTAAAGTGTGGTTTCAATCCTTAACCCCGGAGTAGCAGAAAGCCAAAATATTAGGAAAAGGGGTGCACAGGCACAAATGCAAAATGATTTATCTCCTACTAAGGGGAGGAGAATGTGCAATTTGTAAGAAATGGTTTATTTGGGGAAATAGATCTATTTTCAATTGCATTTTACAAGAGTTATATATATTTGACACTAAACTTGTCGTTCCGGAGAGTTATTTTACGGGCATAGTCTACCAAATCTCTAGTTTACGAAGACATGCCCAAGAGTTCAATAAAGGACTTTAAAGCCAAGTTTAGGATGTATTATCGATACGTTGTAATTGTCTTCCTTCTCAACCAAATGCCAACAAAAACCTTGGTCAGTCAACAAGTACAGGGAATATATACACTGAGAGCAAAGCATATCACAGACAGACAGTTCCTGGCCTTAGAATTTTAATATACACTTTCAAGTGCAGTCCCCTGCATGTGAAAACCTCCACAGACCAGTCTGTGGCAGGATGCATCTCTGTTGCTCTCCCCACTAAAGAACATGAAATCTACTCCAATAAGGTCTGCTAGCTGTGTAGGTAGAGGTGGAATTAATCAGGAGGCACTTCCTGAATCTGGGAGGTTCCCGTGATTTTAAAATTCAGGAGGATTAAAAAAAAAAAAAGGACAGAAATAATTCAAGGTATTTGGAAAATTTGAAAAAGGCTGGGAGTAGGCGGGGATGAGCCGCTCGGAGCCAGGCGGTAGAAGTATGAAGTAATAAGAGGCAGTATAAGGGCGTGGTTAAATATTTAAGCTGTAGAGCTGGGCAACCTTAGTGCTTCTGGTTACTTTCTGTAACTTGGCCCGTGGCAAGTTACTTATCTAAGCCTCACTTTCTCAACTGTAAAATGAAGTAACAGCTCCAACCCATCATGGTAGTTATGAGAATCAAATAAAACCCTTTTTTTTTTACATTATATTTATTGGGGTGACATTGGCTAATAAAACAATATAGGTTTCAAGTGTACATAATACATACATCCGTACGGTGAACTGAATTTAATTTAATCTGTTCAATTAAACTTTATAAAAATATATTTTTTTACATTAAAACACTTTAAAAATATTTAGCTCCAGGGTCTGCCATATAAAAATACCCTAAGTTGCTATTGTTATTGGCAAGAAGAAATCTGGCAAATGATCAAGCTCAAAGCAAAAGCGAGACATCTTTAATACGGCAGACACAGGGGACCCCTGACAGCCCTCCTCCGCTGTCTGCAGCGTACATAGTTCCTTTAAGACACACTCTTTATAGTAACTTCCATAGCTGTTCCCTAGCTCAGTGATTATTATAGTGTGTTCAGCCGCCCCGTGTGCTTTGCCATCTACATGTGTTACCTTCTGCATCTCTTCTCTTGGATCCTTCCCTGAACCATAGCTTTCCCCCTTCTCTTATTTTCCTTAACTGATCCCGAATTCTCAGTTCATCCGGGCTTGAAACCACAGCCATTTTCCCTCCCTTTTCTCTCGCCGCAGCCTCGAACCTATCACTTTACGTGATCGAGATCTGTATCGATTCTTCCTACACCAAGTCTCCCACATCCATCTCCTCCTCTCACTGTCAGCATCGCCCCCTAATTCAAGCCCTATTACCTCAAGCTTGGAAACCACAGGCGCGGACTCCGGCCTGCGATCTCTGTTCAGGGTAACCCTTCTGCCATGACATCAAACCCCACAAACCTTTCTCCCTGCTTGTACTGACTTAACGCAGATACCTCTTACGTGAGTCACTAGCGTGCCTGGGCCTCAGTCTCTCCATTGCTAGAAAAAAAATCTCTCCTGATATCAGGTTTCAGTGGACCCTTGAACAACACGGGTTTGAACGGCAAGGGTCCACTCACACACAACTTTCTTTTCAATAAAGACTGTGAATGTATTTTCTCTGCCTTGTGATTTTCTCAATAATATTTTCTTTCCTCTGGGTTACTTTATACAAGTATATAATACATATAACACACAAAACAGGTGTTAATCGACTGTCAATGTTACTGGTGAGGCTTCTGGTCAACAGCAGGCGATTAGTAGTTCAGTTTTGGGGGGAGTCAAAAGTTATACTCCCATGATCGACTGCAGGGGCCCACATTGCTCAAAGGCCAGCTGCTGCACAACTGTGTGTTCTCCTCTTGTGTCTGGTTTCTCTTCTGCCCCATTAGATTAGCCTTTATTCCCCAACCATCCCTTGGGCTTTCCTCATTGTCTCTGTCCAGTTTGTTATGCTAACGCCTAGCGTAGATCTTGGACACAGTAGGCACTGAATGAGTATGTGTGAAGTACATAAAGAGATGAAAGCTATTGCCTAAGCTATTTCCCTTTCCTCTCTTCTGATGGAAGGTCCTCTCTATCTCAGAGATCTAGCTCAGAGGCTCCTCCATGGCCTGACTTCCCTCTTCCCCCACAGGTCTTACAGCTCTCATCTCACCTCTGAAAACTCTTAGTTTGCTAATATGCCAGTGATCATGTGTTTCACTTCTATATTCTACATGGTGCTCCACACGGGGCTTTGTTGAATTACCATCCCCATTTCACCCACTGTGCCCCATGGGCAAGTCTTGTCTTTTCACAAAGCTGTCCTCCCCCCAGAGGAAGATGATCCCCAAAGTCAATACACTTCCTCCATGGGTACCACTGCTTCCAGCAAAGTTTCAGGCACACAGAACTGAGAAGCAAGGGTTGGTTCCCTAGCCCAGGAGGGTGTGTGTGGGATAGGACACCTGCAGCAGTAGCTGGAACACGGATGGGGGGCAGAGGGAGGCAGTGAAAGAGGCCGCGATCACCTCAGTACAAGTCAGTGAGGGTGTAAAAAAAAAAATGACTGGGGAAAAAGGAGAACATTCATCCAGGAACAAGAAGGAAGTCCTTAGCAACAGACTGAACATGGACAACAAAGGACAGAGAGACAGAGGCAGTGACCCCAAGGGGCACGGTTTGGGGGAAAAACAGCAGGCTGGTTTCTGATCCCTGAGAACACACAAACAAGAAGTTAGGCAACCGGTGGGCACGGTGCTGCAGAGTCAGCCTGCGCTAAAGATTAACAGCCGATCTTAAAGGGGACAAAAGATCAGGAGCCGGCTTGCAGGGCGACGAACACCTCATCAGCAGCAGGCAGCAACTGCAGGGCGACACAGGCCCATAGCTCCACCGTTCTCCGCAGAAAGAGGCACCATTTGATCACTGAACATTCAACAGAGCATCTCAATAAAGCAAGGACATCTTTGGAGATGGCTATGCAACTAGCCAGTGGCTCCCAGGTTTCCTGATAGAGAGAAAACCAATGCCACCCTCCAGACATTGAGAAGAAGCAGTGGAAAGCTGGAAATCTGAGTTCTGGTTAAATACTAACTCCTAAATTCCTAATCTGTGGGAGGCCAGAAACCATGCATAACCAAGGGTAGTGATCAGCAGTTTGCAGGGGCCCAATAAAATGTTTATGAGAAGGCTGGTGATTGAGGTAGAGTCACTGAGTAAGAGAGAAGACCGAGGTAGGGTGCCTGAGACATAGCAGGATCTCTACGAACGCCTTGGACTTCCCTGACTGCCACTCCACAAGCATGGGCATCTGACTTGGGCAATTCGGTGACAAGGCTTCTTGACTGAGGTCCTGCTTTAAATACCTTTCTTCACCCCCCCCCCCCCGCCACATCTGGCACAACAGCGTGCATATAATATGCACTCAATAAACATCTGGCTATTTATTGCACTCAATAAATATCTGGCTATTGACTGGGAGCACCTATCAAGGCTAAAATCCATCCCGTACTGAGTCTTCAGAATTTCAGTCAATTGGTCAACTAAACTTTGCTGATAAGCGGCATTGTTTCTGATGAACAGAGTAGATGACAATACATTATATGTTGTAATCCACACCTGTGGTTATAGGATTTAAGCTGAAACAGCTCAGACCTAGAGCTCACTAGCCTCCAAACACACACACACACACACACACACACACACACACACACACATACACACATGCCAAGATGGTTGTGCACGATCAAGGGCTGATAAAGTTGTTTGTATATACTATATAGAGACAGACAGACAAGAATTGACAGCATAATAGTCTCAAGAAGGGTTGTTAATATGTAAGAAAGAAGGATACTGGGCCCAGCCAGCCGAGTGTTTTAAAACTGCATTTTCTTTGCTTTCTGCTTTTAAATTACACACTGCAAAGTCACCAAGGAGAAAGCTTTAAGAAAACTTTCATTTGCTATGGTACAGCTCTCTGGTCTTTCTTTGCTTAAAAAAATAAATAAATAAACCCTCTGGAAACATTTCTTTCTTCTCATAGACATTAATAATGATAGCTTGAACTGTAAAGATTTGGTTTTACTGAAGGTAATGGAGTAATGTTTATTTCCATTAGACTGGGCCTATAAAATCTTCTTTTTATAACCGTGAGCCTACAATTTCCAAACAGCAAAGCTTGACATTTTGGTGTCTGACAGGCAACACTTAATATTGGGATGTTTTAAAAATCTATATGAAAAAAGCTCTTAATACCAGATAGGCCGAACATTTTCCCCGCAAATGGTTTGTTTTAGCTATCTCTCTTCCTCCTGGACGGACGGGGGAAATCAGACAGCTTATTGGCTTAGTTCGTTAGGCCAGGTTAAAGGACGCAACGTGGCAAGGCTCTTAAAGGAGCTTACCCCTGAGCTAAAAATAGCAGGTACTAGAGAATTATCTTAAATACAACCAAATTTGTTCTGTACTGTGAATGCAGATAACTGGAATATGTTTCCATTTTTAGTCATTTTGGGGCTTTTTTTTTTCCAAAGTTTGGCTGGTGGTAGCTGACTATTGAATTCATTTCTGACTCAATTTGTCACATTTGCTATGAGAGATATCGCCCCCTGGGGTGCTTGACTGAGGAAGGCCTCTTATTTCCTTCCCTCTGCTGCTTTTGTTAAAGTCTAATGAGGTGGAAGACTGCTAGGTGTCCAGCGTACAGGGCTCATTAGAAGGCAGATTCATGAGCAGATGTGATGAGGAGCCTACTATGTGCATCTTTTTTCTTGACCCTTCTATCTTCCCCCTAAGAGGTGAGAAACACAGTTTGCTACATTTTATAAATAAATAAGCATCTGTTTAATTTCCCATGTGGTAGAGCCTCGTGAATAAACAATGTACTGACAGCGGATCAATTCTCTCTCCTCGCCGTTTCAGGGACGTTCGTACTGCTGTGTCTTCAAGGCGCTTCAGTTCTAACTTCACCCCCGAATTCATCCCCCTCCCTTAGAATCAGTTGTTGAGGTCTGTCTTTTTCACCAGACAGCCAACTCCTCTGTCTTAAGAATTATAGACATAATACCTCTTTGTGTTATGACCACCTCAGTTGGTGCCTGGCACATAGTTGGTGCTCTTTAATTAGCAGGTCAGTTAAGAGTTAATAAAATCAGCCCCTGTATTAGAGCATCCTATATAATAGCATAATGAATATAACACTAGAGTCAGCTTGTAGCCCTGGGCTGGGTAAACTGTTCTAACAAAGACAACTCATCAAGGCCTTTGCTAAAATAGCATGGATGACCAGGCATTCAACTGCTCTACAAAAAACAGAAAGAAATTTGGGTTAATGGGATCCTCTCTCTTTTCTCTTTTTGTACCCTGGTTTCTATGATCCTTGCCTATAAATGAAAGCAAGGCCCCAAACATTCACAACTGCTGAAAAGCCCAAACGCCTTGGCAGACGAGCCATCCTTCACCACCTCACCACTTCTTACAGTGCTTGATTTTCCAAGATTCCAGGTAATTACCATAAAATGATGGTGTAGCAAATGTGTTCAATCATGTAGTCACCTCCACAAGAGGTAAATTCTTTGTATTATAATTTCTGACAAGAGAACTACAATAACAACAACAACATATTGGCAAAAATGTGGAGTCTGGATGCATTGGAAAAGGCAAAGCTGGTTAGGCAGTTATGAGAACAGTATACTGGGAACCTGTGGTCATGCATTTTCAAGAGTTCCCAGGTAACAGCGGGCTCCTTGTAGAGAGGCAGAGCTACTCTGATTTCCGAAAACCTAGAAAGAACCTATTCTTTAGTTCTTTGTTGAGTGTGAGAAATGTTTCCTCTTCTGTAGGGAAAAGGAGTGAATGCTCAATGGCCACTATGGAAATATGGTCTTTAGTTCTTCACTGAGTGTGAGAAATGTTTCCTCTTCTGTAGGGAAAAGGAGTGAATGCTCAATGGCCACTATGGAAATATGGTCTTTAGTTCTTCACTGAGTGTGAGAAATGTTTCCTCTTCTGTAGGGAAAAGGAGTGAATGCTCAATGGCCACTATGGAAATATGGTCTTTAGCTCTTCACTGAGTGTGAGAAATGTTTCCTCTTCTGTAGGGAAAAGGAGTGAATGCTCAATGGCCACTATGGAAATATGGTCTTTAGCTCTTCACTGAGTGTGAAAAATGTTTCCTCTTCTGTAGGGAAAAGGAGTGAATGCTCAATGGCAACTATGGAAATATGGTGGTGCTTTCACGTGCCAACGCACATTGGCTGAACACAGTCACGGGTCTCAGAACCGCCATCCAACCCACCCCTAGATTTTCATCTGAGCAGCAAGTCTCCTCAGTGACTTAGAAGGTAAGCCCACAGACACCCTGGCAGTCACACAACATACTGCTGTCATTGTTGGCTGTTTACCATCCATTTCTTAGAGAACATGCTCTCAGAACTTTGGTATGTCTTATTTTTAGTAAGATTGGTCTGAATGGCCAAAAAGGTCATATTCTCTTTCTTTCTCTCTCTTATCTATCTATCATCTATCTATCTATCTATCTATCTATCTATCTATCTATAATCTATCATTTCTCTCTCTCTCTCTCTCTCTCTCTCTCGCCCTTTCTCTCAATCTGGCAGAACCACTACAAATCCATACATTAACAGACATCAAGGTAGAGTTCCAATGTGCACGGAATCACATTAGGCAACGAGGAGGTGCTGAGGCATCAGCTATGGCACACCCGTTCCCTCACACGATTCGCACTATTGCCTGAGGGCCACAGCCAGAATACTACCTCTTACACAACTACAACCACAATGTAAAGGCCTTCCCCAAAGGAAAAGGTGCTCTTTTGCTCATGTGACAATAAACACTCACTCTGTGCCCAAGAGCACCCCAGATAGTATCCTAAATTTAGCGACCTAATAGTTTATCCTTTGCCTGGCAAAAGCTTCAACTGAACCCAGACCAAAACAATTAGCCTTTAGAATAGCTCATTGTTCTAATGCAGTTTATGGAAATGATGTCTGTGGAAAATTTCCTTTGGACTCTTACCACTCACGACGTATTTCCACTGGCACTCAAAGGAGGACAGATTTCATTTCTGATCATGGCCAACTGCACACCGTTCTCTGTCCCTGCCTCTGCACTTAATTTGCATTGATACCCTCCCTTCCGCTGCTGGGCTCCATAGAGGGACATGAGATGGCAGGACAGCAGCCTCACGCACAGCCTGGAATCAGCTTTTATGTTCCTGGATGAAAGGTTGGGTGGAAAGGCTTACCACCGGCACAATTAATCTGGTCACCCAGGGACCATCCGCTGGTTCAAGAATAGCTCAGAGGTGAGTGATGGACAGGGTCAATGCTGGCTGACTGTATCAGGGGCTATTATGACAGCCATAAAGCGGAAGGAAAAAACTGAACAAGGGGAGAATTACTCCTGAAAGGGACATGAAGAGAGACACAAATGCCTCCGTACAAAAGATAAACGTGAGAAAGTACCGTGGGGAGCCGGGCTGCTCACACAAGTCACAGCCGACAGCATTCTTTGAAATGGCCGAAGTTTGAATATTAATGAGGGGTCATCACCTACCAAAGCTCGGGGTCTGTGTAGAGAAAGCCAAGCTGTCCATTCTCTCCCCTCAGGTGAAAGGTGACAGAACAAGGTGAGGGAGTTTGGGTAAAGCGGACACAATTATAGCATTCCTTGGGTTTCTAGACAGAAATTAGATTTATGGAACTCAATTCTGTACATTATCTAAAATCTTTACCTAAAACCAAGCAGCACATTTTAGCGATTATTTTGCAGTTGCTAAAGTTTGTGATTTATTTATAAGTCTCGTCAAATAAAATAGGAAAGAAGGAGGAATTACTCATCTTACCAATATTACAATTGAGTGAGCTCCAAATGACTGCATACATGTGAATTATGCACTGTTGGGGTGGCGGTTTATTTGGGGACTAGTTAGGAAAGCAGCAAAGGTGGAAAGTAATTTCATTCAAAAGTAATGTGGGGAAGTTACTTTTAAGTGTAACTCTGCTGAGCTGCATTTGTCTTGACCAATGAATGGTCTGTATTTACTATTGACAAGAAAAAAAAAATCAGTGATCTCTGCCAGAGGAGATTTAAGAGCTGTATATTTTAAGGGAGGAAGTAAACTAATGGATCATTCAAGCAAGTTCCACATTTTGTGGAGCATTTTTGCATTCAGCACCGCTACCTGGGAAAGACTTCCAGGATGCTATTGGGAGTCCGCACAACATCTCTGAGCACTATGTAAGCGAATGTGTATCAGTGCGCCTGCCCTGTTCGTGTCCCATCGCCCCGCCCTCATCTCCAAAGGCATTTGTGCAGATGAATGCAGAAATGGATTCGCTTAAACATCCAATTATTTTTTTAATAAAAGCATTTAATGAAAAGGTTTTAGAATCATTTACATAGTTCCCTCATCTAAATTTAAAAAAAAAAAAAAAAACCTGTAAAAATTTATTTCTGTAGCTCTCTGTGATATTGTAAAATAACTGTAGGGAGCCCTTTAGAAATACAGCCCTGAGAGATAGAAGGCTATTTGCTCTCAAACAAAATGGCCCCGACAGCCCTATTTTGAGGGTCTGTGTGCTTTTGTTAGTTTTGAGCTTCGTCTCTTTGGGTGAGGGCCCACTTCCTTCTGCCATCTCTACTATGAGCTTTACCAGCTCCTCTCCTTAATTTCCTAAATTATTTCTTCTTATCTCTCATGTGCTTGGGAAACAGATAACTAGATTGCTTAAAACTATAAGGAAGAGCAAAGGAAGCATGTGTCAGTGCGGGCGGGGGAAGCTTGTCTGGGAAGAAACGCAGTAAGTTTCAGGGGACGATTTTTCTGCCTCTGGCTGGGCTCCGCAGAGACGTTTTTACAAATGGTGCATTTCTCAGCTATATTCCAGACAATTAATAACACTGTTAATAACGGTCAGAGAAAATGAGGTCTACTCCTACAAATTATAAAAATAACCACTGTGATAAAGTAAAAAATACACCTTATCTACGGAACATACATCTTTTCCTTTGGCTGTAAAAAAAAATAAAAAATGTAGCTGGAAATAAAAGTAAACCAGCAACGAAAGGGAAAACATGGGAATCCGCGTTTGGCTTTTCTGTCCCACCAACCACCACCGAGGCAGCAGTGAGGTCACACAGTACCGTCCCAGGGTGTCTTGCCTTTTGCTTACTCAGAGAAAAACCCCATTTGCCATTCACAGACCAATTAAACCGAGCGCAGATCACGCTTCATGGATCGCTGGACTCAGTCATCTGCCAAGAGGCAGCAGTCAGTGATCTCCTAATGCATCTGAACACAAAATCCGTCGGGTTTTGCTGGACAGAATGCCTCCGTTGAAACTTTAGGTCGGAGCAAATATTGCAAAGCGCTTCAGAGTAGATTCGTCCCAGGAGAAATTGACACAAATTCCTTCAGGACAGGAGCAGCCACCTCAGCTACATGCCGGGACTGGCTGGTGATAGGATTAGAGCAGCTAGAAAGTGGCACTGTGACCTAATGCAACTCTCAAATCTGTTGCACGCAGAATTGGGGACCGATGGCAGGAAAAAGAAGTCATAGAGTGCGTGCAGCATGGCCCTGTTCAGATGCTCCGGCATGTGCCGGGACTTCTCTCTGGTGGGAACAGAAGGTGAGGCTGCCCATTAAGCAGCACTGCCTGAAAGGGAAAGCCAGGCTGATTTACGCAGCTCAGAGGAGAGCAGGGTGTCTTCTCAAAGCATGTGCTGGCGAGACACAAGAGGATCCTGACATGAGAACACTTCTGGACAGAATCTGAGTTGGCAGGGGATCCCTGGACACCCGGAACAACTATGTCTGGAATACAGAAGCTCCTACTTCTCATCTGAACAAATGACATGGCACCCAGGGAAGCTAATGTCCTTAGGCCGAGAGCCCATGGAAAAACCAAGGGCATGCCTGTAATAGAGGAACGATTTTCCCTATGTAAGCACCATTCAAAAGCAGAGATAAACTTCTCAGAAAGGACTGGGGAGAGGAGATGTAAGCTGGAGTGTTACAGGAAAGCCAAAGCGACCTATCAGACTTAGGCTCAGAAGAGGTGTAACGACCGGAAAGAGTGAGATAGCATGCCTCCATCCAGGGAACAGGACTGGCCCTGTGTAAGACTGTCCCATGAGACCATGAGAAGAAAGCTCCAAGAGATAGAAAAGCCACATGTTTAGGATGTCACGTGTAGGCAAGAAGCATGTCAGCCCTTCCACCTGGACTGAAATACCGTCTCAGAGAGAAAGGCCAACAGGTCTAAAAAGGTACAACACCGTTTTTCCCAAGGGATCCCCAGAAACGTGGCCAGGGTGCCATGTTGTAGTCACATCAGTCTTGCAGGCTGTTTAAAGAAGTTTCTGCTCACAGCCTTGCTCTCTTCCCTGAGGCCGCCCCCCTCTTGTCTTCCCTCCGCAAGGGCAAGGAGCAAACTGCCGCTGTCACCAATAGCCTAGGTGGAGGACACAGTGCAGCAGCCCGCATGTGTGGGACCCTACGTCTGTGCTCTAGGTTTGGAAGAGAAGGTCCCAGGAGCTCAGAGAAATGGTCTCGGGCAACTTCCACTTCAAGGGGAATGCGCTGCCGAAGACGACATGTGTGCCAATGCGGAGATGGGCCAAAATACCTGTGATGACCAGGGCAATGGGCAGGTGGGGAAGTCCCTGCTTCACTCCCTCCGTCAGAGCACCTAACTCACTTGAGGTTAAAGGTCTATCTTCATCAGATGCCATGAGCTTCATGGAGCTGCGATCTGTGTCACCTTCTAACCACGGTGTCCCCAGACACGGGCAAGACCATGAGCACACTGATGGCCGGCCATATAGATAGATGAATGGGTAAATAAACCAGTGAAAGAACAGAAAAGCTTTTAAAAAAGTCAGAAGCATGAACACCTGGGGAAATCTGCAAAAAATGGGAGACCAGCAGGGCCTCTGGTCCTCCGAGTCACTTCCCACGGGAGAAAATGTGAGCCCCTTCCACAAGTGATATGGGACGAAGGGACCAGTGTTAGTAATCACCCCCGTGACTACTGCATTCCACAGTGCTGTCCTGCAGGGTTACAGTTAGCCACTGAACCCGATTCATCGACACAAGCACAGGTACAGGCTGCAGCACCTTCTGTCTTCAGGCCATCTCAAAAGGAAGACGTGGAGGATCTGAACACATCGAAGAATTTCTCAAAAGTGAAAAAATACTTGGCATCCATTTCATGCCTCGGGTGCAGAAGCATCAACCCTGGGGAGACGCCCTCTGCAAAGCCACGCCCCAGCTCCTCGTGACCACCTTTCATCTTTCTCCCCCTTCCTCCTTTCTGTCAGTTGCCCATTTGGTTCAATAATTTCTTTCCTGAGTCTCTCTAAATTCTCACTGTGGGAAAGTTCAACTGAAATGCCCAGCTCTCACTGAAGAGTGTTCAGGTAACAAATTAAGAATTAACTGCAAATGCAATGAGGAGGTTTTCAGAGAAGAGTTAGAGAATTTCATGACAATTAGCACTGATTTGCACTACAAGAATAGAAGGAAAAAAAAAACCCCACCAAAATATTGTTTTAAAGGAGAACAAAAGAAGCTACTCACACATACACAACCCAAAAAAGGCTCCCAGCACTGGCTGAAAATGATACGATGGGATGACAGAAGAAACACCCCAGATTAGCCAATTAGCATTCACCCAAGAAAAGCGAGCGCTGTAGAGAGGGAGGGGAAAGGAATTCATCAACAGTAGTATCAACTTTACAATAGCTCTGACGGTTTATCTGCCCAAAGGAAGTGCTACCTCCCCACGTTTCTGTGACCCTCTCGACAATTCTGGGGGGGGGGGGGGGAACGTTAGTTCAACATTATCGCAAGCCCAGAATATGGCTCTATTTATGTGACAAGTTGACAACATACAATTTCATGCTTGTTGAACTGATCGGTGTTATATATTCACTGTGAATATTATGAAGCTTCACCATTATAAATATGAAACAGTATACACTTATTCAAAATAACTCCAGCAGTGGCAATTTATAGCTTGGTTGTTTGTGTTCTTAGGAGGTCCAAATGCTACCTTAAGAAGCTTCAGCGTGCAGAAACAGATGTGCAGTGTGACTGTGACCAAAACGGGTTGACGATGACCTATGTGAAAGCAAGCTATTACATTTTGGTCTGCATGGCAGCTGACACTGGTTTGTATTTAGATATGTGACTGTTGGGAACACTGTGTCCTTAAAGCTCTGTTTAAACATGGGCCAAGACATTTGTCTGCTGGACTAATTATTTTACCACCCTTCTATGGCAAGTATCACTGTCTTTTTCTTTAGAAAAAAAGAACGTGAATGTGTACACACACACACACACACACACACACACACACACACACACACACATCTCCACCGTACTGTGTAAAGTTACAGCAAGTACCTTAAACCTTGCTCGTGTCAGGGGAATGTTGTCACATGCTCTAGAAAGCCTTTGTTTTGTTGTTGTTGTTGTTTTTTTACAGGGACAGAGAGAAAGTCGAGAGAGGGATAGACAGGGACAGACAGACAGGAACGGAGAGAGATGAGAAGCACCAATCACTAGTTTTTTGTTGTGGCACCTTAGTTGTTCACTGATTGCTTTCTCATACGTGCCTTGACCACGGGCCTTCAGCAGACTCGAGTAACCCCTTGCTCGAGCAAGCGACCTTGGGTCCAAGCTGGTGAGCTTTTGCTCAAACCAGATGAGCCCGCGCTCAAGCTGGCAACCTCAGGGTCTCAAACCTGGATCTTCGGCATCCCAGTCCAACGCTCTATCCACTGCTCCACTGCCCGGTCAGACTCTAGAAAGCCTTTGTACAGGACTGTAGCACTTTCCTGATCAGGTGCCTGGGAACGGGACAAGGCCACAAACCATCAGGTCGTAAGCTGTCCCCACAACTGGTGTTGGCCAGGTCTTGTCCTCCACTTCTCTCCCCACTCCCTTTCTTTCTCTTAGCGAGCTTCGGCCAATTTGCAAGTGTCTGTTGCTTCCACAAGGACAGATTTGGAGGAGTCGAGAACAATACAATTTCTCCAAATGTGAGAGGAGAGGAAGGAACAGGCGCCTTGCTCAAGTTAGATATCAAAAATTTGCATAAGTAGTTTTCCGACAACAGAACTGCTATTCGGTGCGAAATAAATTGCTTGTATTGTGTGCAAGGGTCCCAACCTTGACCAAGTTTGTGGTCACTCCCCTGCTGCTCTGTTCCTTAAGTTCACCCAGGTAGTCTTGCTAAAATGCTCCAGTGAGTTGCCTACCACAGGGAGAACTGAAAAGGTAATGGTTTATTTATTTATTTATTATTTAATTTAATGATTTGTTTTTTTAGGTTGACCTGAGAAAAGACTATTGTGTATATAGGAGTCTTCAACTTCTTTATCTGACTATTCAGAAAAATAAATGCAAAGCTTTTGAAACATACGTGAAGTTTTCTGCAGGATTTTTAGTAATGCTCTTTTGTCTCCTTGTGTGTGTGTTTGTTTGCTTAATATTAAGTGACACCCTTCGCTCTTGTTTTAAGATCTAGAAAAGGATTCAGTGACCAGAATCCTGGCTATCTTTTGAAACATTTTAATTATCGTGTTTAGGAACTTCCCCATTCTAACGAAGTTTGCTCTCCAAATATCTGCATTTCTTTCTACTTTTCCTGTTGGACTGAAGTCAAGGTGTTGTTGGTCTGTCTAGTAAAGCCAACCCCCATGATAACATAATCACATACGTTCATTTCTCAGGGACCTTGGCGGTTCTTATCTCCCGGCGTTTATGATCTCTCCTGAGCAGCAGCCAGGAATAGCAATCGGCAGCCTGTTTGTAAAGCCATCTTAGTCTGAACCTCGCCTCCTCCTCTGTTATCACCCGGCGATATTCCTCGGCTAAATCCCACGCACCCCAGCAGAATTTGCTCCGAGCTCCCTTTCAGAATAATGTCAAGTATTCTCGGCGTGTATGGAACGTATCAAACGTGTCACGGAGGGCAATTATCATTTCAGGGAACGACTTATTAATTGAAGAGTGTGTGCGTGCTCTGCTTAGATTTATTGATATGCTGCCCACTGTACATGTTCGCCTGGAGCTATTAAGTTCACGGTGGTCAGCGCTTCTGACAAGCTTCCCTGCCGTTCGCACGGCCTCAGTCCCTCTCTGGGCTTTCACTCAACGTTACTTCTCGATCACCTAGAACGTTAAACACAGTGCTCGGGTTCTGTGTTAAATCACAACTGTTTCCTATTAAGTGTTCCAGGCTACCCATTTTTATTAACAGTTATTTATTAAATCCTTAATAACGTAGATAAAATAGTTAGTTAATTTGTGTGTTGAGCCATGGATGTTAATTTGTAAACATAATAACACACTGCAATCATTTGCATAATAGCGTTTTAATCTTTTTAGTAAAAGCTGTAATTCCCTACAAAGTACACTGCAGTAGAAACTAAGTGACTATTGGTAATAATACAAAAGGCCTTAAAATTCTGATCCTATTATAGTGTTGGAACATACCCAAACTGCTTCCATAATCTCTGAAATGTTACTGTTCTCTGATTTAGGTGTCTGTGTCAAGAATAAAAATGAAGTATAACTGCTAGCAGTAGACTATTTCCTAAATGTAATTCAGTATTCACTAAGCACCAGCACTTTGCAAATAGCTCTGAGGGTCCCCTTCAAAGTTCAGAGCTCCAGTTCTGCCTGCTGAGTGAGGAACACCAAGGAGCTCACGCTGAACTCTGTTGTGCTAAAGACAGGACTCTGATAAACCACGCTGATTTGGCACAGGGCAGGGCATGGGCCACCAAGGATTTAGCAACCGGGTCTCCTCCTTCCTTCCTGCCTTCCCAGCCTGCTTGGACCTCCTTGAACTGACTGCCCCAGAGCAGAAGTTTGGAAGAGAATTAAAAAGTAGGAGAAATACTTTAGGAAGTTAACTTCTGGGGAAAAAAAAACAGCTCTAGAAGAGGCTTGGTCTCTAGAGCTGATTAACACCAATCACAAGACCATCCAAAAAAAAAAAAAAAAAAAAAGAGAGAGAGAGAGAGAAAGAAGGTAGTTGTTTAAAAGTCAGGCCAAGTCACTTTACACAAGATCTGGTCATTCATTAATCTGTCCTGCCGCAAACCTTGAATGAATAACTCGCAGTAGTAATGGAGATGGGCAGGTCTACAAAATATTAGTGTTTAGAATCTGAAACTATGCAAATTATTATATTATTTTGGGACGGAAAAGGCACAAAAATATCTCCCATCACTGTTTTGGGACAAATGGCGTATAAGAGAAGAAGTCATTTGTCTTCGTAAAATTTTGCCCTTGCCAAGAATATGAACATGTATTTCATTGTGTAGCTCTCTCCCCTCTCCCTTGCTCTCTTTCCAGCCGCTTATAATTCACCATCTCTGGCAGGTTACAGTAAAACACTGTATCCAGCTTTGCTTTCAGACCATAGACCTCAGCGCGCAGTCTCGGAAGTGACCTGAGAGGTTAAAGAAGGAGGGGGAAATAAAAGGTCCTTACAGAATGGTTTTACTCCACAAGCAATTCATTTTATAAAACCCACAATAAAAGTTTTCACTGCTAAAGGAATGGGCACATAATTATAGGGAAATTAACCTTGCTAAGAATATCAAGTCTAGGGTAGGGAGCAGAGGAGGAACAACTTGGCTTCGCAAGGCAGTCTCCAATGTTCACGTTGTTATCTGCTCTGAGTGTGGGTCTCATTCAGAGGTGAGCCATCTGCTGGGCTGTGTTTCCACGACATTGCACATATAGATAGGGGACGGGGACGAACAGATACCTTATATGTGTAAGGCTACTACGCAAGCACACACAGTTGCTCTACAGACAGACGGTCTGTCCCGTGCAGGACCCTGATTCCTGATGATTTTAATGTAGATGGATATCTATGAAATAAACCAAGAGGCAATGAGCCTCTCTTCTCCTGATTCCTCTCCAAGTTTTCCTCCTTGTGAATGTGCGTCTCCCCTTTCCTGGCTTCAAAGATCTCCAGCGGAAGCGATGTTTATTAGAAGATCTATTGGAGAGTCCAGGAGGTGGGGGTAGCCTGAGACCGACTCCTCAAACGGCTCACCTATTTCCTGTAGCGCCCACAGTCTGTGACACGAAATAGTCCGTCTTTAACCAGAAGGGCACAAAATAGTATGTTCTACAATCATTGTGTCTAGTTAAACATATAGATTCTCACGTTCCAAACTGCAAAATGGCTAAGAACTGGATCAGTTCCATTAAAAAAAAAATAAAAGCAGCCAACCTCATCCTTTCAAACCACAACCTATATTCACAAAAGCAACTGCCAGCAAAGTAAGTGGTGGTGAAAGATGGCCGTGTAACCAGCATCCTGTGACTTGCTATTTATTCGTAGGGACTGACGCCAGCAGACAGAACGCTGTGGGTCAGGACTCCCAAGCCATATTTTTCCAGTGGTCAGCATAACGGCGGGGAAGAAATAGGGTGATAAACCAGATGTTCTCAAGATAAGGCAGATGTTATCAAGCCAAGAGGTCTAAAAAGGTCTTTAACAGAGGTGTGATGAACACACACACACACACACACACACACACACACACACACACACACACACACAAAACGAACAAAACTATGTAGACTCCCTGTGAGATAAGCCGACAGTAGAATTTGCAACTAAAGCAGCACCCAGGCTGGGTCAGGTTGTTGCTTCCTGATTTGTGACTCTGTAGGATGAACATCTAACTGATTTATATCCAGAATTGGAAATTTTGTGGTAGACTACAAATGCAAAGATAAGTACAACATAAATTTTTAAAATACTCCATAAGTCTCCATGAGTTTCAACATTCTTCAATGTTCTTATGTTACAGCCAATTATCTCCCCACTTAAATGGCTATTATTTTCTTACTTGAAGTCTATGTTCTCCATAAGTGTCATTACCAAGTGTGGCAAAAATCTGGCTGTGGGCCGTAAATTTAATTTAAATGACAAACATTTATTGATTGCAAATTGGAAATTCCAGAAATCTTGAAAAAAGTGATTATTGTAAATTAATTCTGTCTCTCCACATAACAAAGCAGAATTTATTCTCCTGATGATTAAATTAAGGTGAGATGGTTTTTCTGCACATTTTTTTTTCTCTCTCTCTCTGTTTTGTTAAAATTCCAAGAGGTTTGCCATTCATAGAAAAGTCTGTCTGACCACGGGCACAGGCAGAAGCAGGAATTCATTACCAGGGAAGGCTGCAGAATTTCCTCCAAAGAGACAAGTGAGAAAAAGCAGACACCATGTAAATTTGTGGATTGGGTTAAATATGTTCTGCCCTGAAGCAGCAGGGAGATGGAGAGGCCCTTTGTAAAACGACTCATAAGTCTAAGAAAGTACTTCAGTTTCTAAAAGTGAGCAGAAAGTTAACCAGGAAGGTAGCCATGAAGTCCTGATTCTCTTTGGAACATTTTTGAGTTAGCATTCTTTTCACCTCCCTCCTGAACCTACCTCATATTCATCAGGGCTGATGGAATTTTCCTTCAAGGTGTTTTAAGTCTTAGTTCCCTGGATACCATCCCTTCTGCTGTCACCTTGTCCCTTCCCTGCACCTGCATCGCATGGCGTTGGAAGGAGTCTGGGCTTGCTGTCTAATTTCCCCTACTTCCTGCTTGTCCATAGTTCCTACAGCTCCCAGAATGATCGCTTTTAAATACCATCTCCATTACATTGCTCTGCTGCTTTAAAAATAATCTCTAATGACACCTCAATGCATGTAAACTCCAAACACTTTTAACTGGGTTCTCATGGCCAGCTTATATTTTGTACCTACTCTAAATCCCAATGTACTATTTCCCCCTCCTGTGTTCCCGTTAATGTATAGTTTAGTGTGAGTAAAGCAAGCCCCTAGACTCCTTACCCCCTCTATGAAAACACTTCACCCTTATTCTCTTAGCAGCCTTGGTGACATTAATCTTGTCAATCCTTCCTTCACCAGGACACACACACACACACACACACACACACACACACACACATATACACACACACACACACATATATACACACAGTCTTGTAATGTCTGCCAGTTGTTAATATATAATACATAAGTAACCCTAGGTACACAAACAGGCATGTACATTATTTTTCAATTGAGCACACACACATATATGTAAATATGCAAATACACAGTGTCTCGCATTGTTTGCTAAGTGGCTTCACATTTCTTCATTTGGCCTCCCACATGTTTTTCTTTAGGAAGCAGACCCTTTGTGCTTTATAGCTAAACTTTACATTATCTAATGCAGTCTATACCATTCATAACTACATGACTGTCAACTCGTTCCTTAGGCTGCAAATATTTATTGAGCACTTAACCTTCCACTGTTTTCTAAGAAAATGTCTAGGAAAACGTCAGTGAACAAGACAAACAGATCCCTGGCTCCCCAAATACTCACAGTCCATGGAATAGTCAAGATTGCTTTTTTAACTTTTTGGTAAGTACAGAATATATGCCCATTTTAGAGGGAAAAACTAGAATATAACTGAAAGTCTAAAGAAAATTGTAAAATCTGCATTTCCATCGGAATGATCAAGTACTCTTTAAAGCTTTTACGGACCATTCCCTCGGTGCCCTATGAGGGAATCTCTTACAGACAACCGACAGGACACTGCCCCCCTACTTTTTATCCTATAAAAGTTCACAGTGTCAGACTCTCACAGAGGGTTCGACTAGTTGCCCAATGTGAATGCTGGCTACAGCTGTGAGCCCTTCTCTCCCCACCAGCAAAGTCCGGCCTCAGAACCTACTGTGAGTAACGACCTCGAGATAACAACACTCTCATTCACCATGTTCTGAAGAACCCCAAGTACCTGCATTCTTAAGTAACAGACACGCGACTGAAAGACGCCCATTAAAGCAGATGTTAAAATAAAGCAGGGACAAGGTGGCCCACAGTGACCCAGGAAGGGGCCTGGGCTATTTAAGCTATCCCTAGGCCACACAATCTCGACACAGTGCCACGCTGTGAAAACATTCCTTGATTCTCCTCCTCCTTCAAACAAAGCACAAAGGCAACACAGGGAAGGAAGTTATGTTGCAATATTCTGAAACATAAATCTTGCTCCCAGCCAGTCCAGGGACAGTATCCTGTTTTCCTGACACATGGGTGAGATTCACGGGAGGCCGCACGGATGGGCCCTGTGTCCTGTTTTTCTAAGTGGCGTCTGAATCAAACCTGGTTGCCTGCATTTACACATCCAAACACAGGCGATGCAAGCAGACACCGCTGTTTGTGTGTCCAATTACTCCACCGATGCACAATTGCATGTCGGCACACCTTGCCCCCCCCCACCCTCCACCTCAGGAATTCATTCTTTCCCAAACAGTGACATTCAAGCCCATCCCCATTGTTTCCTCCTTCTAAAGTTACATAAAAATTACATTTAGATTCAAAAGTCTTGAAGAGGCCAAAGGAAGAAATTCCTATTTATTATATATACTTGTTGGGCTCTAACATGCTGCTACCCTCTCTGTAGCCCTACACACCCTTTTCTCTCTGCTGCCACTAGAATCCCTTGCTCCTGTGTCCCATCCATGTCCAGCGGAGTCATCCATGAGTCAGGGGAAAGGGTTTAACTGGCGGGGCCTTATTTCATGCTGGGAACCCGAGGTGGATAAGGCTCGCTATTGGCAGATCAGAGGTGGCAGAGACCGTGACTGTTTTTGGCTTGCTCTAGTACAAGGCCTTCGCAAATGTGATGAGGCAGGGTTTTGGGAACTGGAAGGAAGGTAAGCACAGGTTGAAGTCCGCTGTGGAAGGTTTAAAGGCACAGGCCCTGGGAAATGACTTCAGGACCCACGCGGCTTCGGTAGCAGCAACACAGAGCTGCAGCCATTCAAGGGTTATGTCGCTGCAGATAGACCTTCTTCACAGGGGGAGACACGATTTTAGAATTCCACCTAAGCTTAACCAACGCTTTTTTTTTTTTCTTTTTCCTGTTAGAGAAAAAGATGTCTGAGTTTAGCAACAGAGGGCAAAGAGTAGAGGCATCTTGGCTGTATGCAAGTGCTGGGCAGCGGCTGCTGTTTGTCACGGTGTTGCCACGTATGAATTTACCCTTTGCACAAAGAAGAATGGATTCTGTGACATCAGAGAAAACTGGGCAGAGGTGGGGGGGGATTTCTCTAAACAGCCACTTTTGCTGTCTGTCACATAGAAAATTCCTGACATATCCATCTCAAGGCCCTGGGCATCTTGATTGTTTTAGATGGTTTCTGATTCTTCACACCCCATGCCTTAACTATATTTTCTCTTGGAAACCTGATTGATTCATCTTCAGCGTTTTGTGACGGGGGCTTTCAATGACTTTTTTTCTACACGGGGTGTCTCAACTTTAACAACATCGTCACTTGCAGCTAAATAGTCCTTTGCGGTGGGGGCTGTTCTGTGCCCTGTAGGAGAGTTAGCAGCACCCCTGGTCTCAACCCACTGAATACCATCAGCATCCCCTGCCCCCCTCAGTCCCAGCAATAACACGTGTCTCCAGATACCGCTCAATGTCCCCTCGGGAGCAGAACTGCCTTCAGTTAAGAACCACTGATTTAAAATGACCTAGTGATAGATTAAAATAAATGAACCTTGTGTCTTAGAGCATTCAAAACATCTCTATCAGTGGTAGAAAGTTACATAAGGAAACATAGGAGGGTGTCTTTGTGTAGATTAAGCACCTACGAGAACTAACTAGTTACTGATCCAAATCTCCCACAGGTGGACACGAGGGGAGCCTCGTGCAGGTGCTACCACACGAAATACGGGGACACAGGGTCATGGAGAAGGCTGTCGTTTCTGCGACCAGCCCACCCAGCACGCCCTCTCCCCCCTGCCTCCTGTTTATTTGCTAACCATCCTCTACAAAATGCATGGCATTCACCAGTATGGGGAAGCCTGATTTTTAGATAAGAAGTCTATAGAGATGGACATTTTCAAAAGTACTGTTTATTTAATGCAGCATGACTTAAAATGGGCCTGTAACCTGACAAGTGTACTGAATGAGGAATGTTCAATTTACCAGTTCTAACCAGCCAAGTCCTCACATGAACTCTCGAAGACCCGGCTGAGAAGCCTGGGAAAGTGTAACTAACCACAAGCCTTCAGCATTTCCTCCACCGTCCTCCTTTCTCCAGCGCTCCCTCCAGCACCGCAGGCCCTCTGCTCAGACCCACCCAGGGCTCCAGGCGTGTTATAAAACCGTCCCTGTCGTCAGAACTACAGCCACCTCAGCTGACCAGCTAGTCCTCCCTGCATGTCAACCAACACTGAAAGACTCTGTTCTATTTTTAAATATATTGAGCAAAGAAGCAGCTTGATGTGTCTTTATAAAGGATGGCTGTCACCCAAATTCATGGTTACTCTATTTTTATCAATGATATCGACTTGGAAGTCAGATAAATTTGGGGCGTGTATCGCTGGCTTTTATTTGTCGGCTGTGTGATCTGGGGGAAATCACCTCACCTCTCTGAGGATTCGCTGTCTGCATATGTGAAATGGGAGTGATAAGGCCAGCTCCAAAACAATAGGTTGTTCTGAGGGATGAGGGACGTGGCGTCCACCAAGCACAAGTGTTCCAGAATTTTGGCCATTTTGTCACTGCTGTTATTGTTCTTAACATGACTATATCCAACCTTCACTCATTATTCAACCAGCTCTCCGATGAGCTGGTTGCTGGAAACGCTCAGCCAATATTGTAAAATTGGCTTTCTTAATGATTCAGTGAACATTTATTCACTGTCTTTTATGCACTGGGTGCTGGAAAAACTCAATAAATATTGCAAAATTGGCTTTTTTAATGATTCGAGATTTCAACAACATATAGTCAACTATAAGAAATATCTCTGCTAGTGGGTAAAAAAATAAATGTAATGTGCTTAGTATGAAGTCTGGCACATAGTAGGTAGAAAATATTAGATGGTGATGGTGATGCCGGCAATGCTGATACTGAAAACTGGCTGATTTGGTAACTTTTATTCACTCTACTTGCCAGAGTACTCATGTTTGTCCCATAAGAAACCATTTATTTTTAGCAAAGGAGTATTGACCATGTGAGAAAGAACTTTTTTTCCTCAAAGTAACACTTTGCTAGGGGTAGATTAATATTCTTTATTATACGGTAGGCTTATAAAATAAAGAGTATAGAGACTGGGAGGTAATTTTCACAACTGAAAGATCAATTGATTTTAACTAATTTATAAATTAATATTAAAACAGTTGGGTTTGAAGTTTCCAAGATATACAGAAATCAGAGGTATGGATCAAAAATAAAATAAGAAATTGCTCACCTACTTTGTAACGCAAAGAAATGTAGATATCTAATCCCTTAATTTAAAAAAAAAATGCTTTCTTTTACATTAATTCCTATGAGGCACCATTTTCTGTGAGAAACAGATAAACAGGTTTAGACTTTTGTTCTTCGTGGTCACTGATTCTTTCACAATCCCTTAGTATTTCAACATCGTTTAATGCACTCTGTCGTGGGTCCTTAGCTCTTTAAGTCTTAATAAAAAAAAAAAAAATCCACGTGTTTTCCAAATACTGTTTTTCACAAAATAGGAAGGACCTAACTGTGATAAAAAGTCTTTTGAGGACAGCAAAGTAAGAAGCCATTATACTTTCAGGCCAATAATCACGCCTGTCTGGCTCAAGCCAAGTTCAATGAGAAATTAATTTTCACCAAGAGGTGTCCTTACCTCAAATATGTTTGAAGGCTCATTGTTGTACTGATTGGATATTATTTCTGATTGGTCACTGCACCACTTGAGTCCACCCAGAAAGCTGTCTGTATCCAAGTCATTCACGTCCAGTTCAGAAAGGTCAAGTTCAGGAAGATCTGGGCAAAGAGGCTGGTCTTCACCAACCAGAGCAGCACACTGCGGGAGGCAGGAGGAAAAGGAAAAAAAAAAAAAAAAAAGCTTTCATTAACTTCAGGAATTTATTAAACTGCAATAGCATGTGATAGGAATTAAGCCTGGTTAATTCAACGACACCACCAGAGCTGGTTTCCAGGGTTTTAGTCACTAGAAAAAAAAAACATCCTAAATTCTTTAACACACTTTGCTCCCAGAGGATACTTGGCCTGACCCATTCAGTCCCAAATTTTACCTCCAAATCCACACTTCCGTAAAGCCTTCTCTGATTCTTCCAGTTAGAAATCAACTAGATTTGTTTGTGTCTCTCTCTGACAGTCCTTAACCACATTTCAACTTGTTTTCTGGTTAACTATACGCAAAATTTCACTCTATCCTTAGAGTATAATCCCTTTGGAAGGAGGGATACAAATTTGATTTTACCTTGCAATTGACATCACACATAACAGATACAAAATAAACAATTGCTAAATGAAAAATAGAACATCAGAACTCCACTAGGAAAACCTTCTCTATTCACGCTCCTTTTAACCATTATAATCCATATAATTCATTTAGCAGCTAATGATGCAAAGTCCTCTAACGTGTCCGTAGTTCTCTTGAATGGTGATTTAAATCTTTTAGTCTCACTTGGCTTTTCATGAACTTCTGAACTTCATCTCAACCAGGTCAAAATCAAGTTCCTTGCAATGAAGGACAAAAATTGTATTTTTTTTGAACTGATCTTTATATCTTCCACTATATCTGAGATGCAAGCTGTGCATATGTGTGTGTGTGTGTGTGTGTGTGTGTGTGTGTGTGTGTGTGTGTGTTAGAGAGACAGAGAGTGTGATTGGGATCATCTGACATTTAGAAAGAAAAATCACTATAACACATGCCATTACCACTATATTACCTTTTATCATTTATGTATTCCTAAACTGTAAGTGCATTCAAAGGAACATTTCTTTGGCATTTAAATAATTTTTATATATTGATAGGTTTAAAATATGTTCTACTGTGGCTTGCTTGTCACTCAGGCAATCTTAAACTGGCCTGTCTTTCACCTCCTTGCATGGAGCAGGTGGTCTTTTAACTGTCCCACGCTGTGGCTTTTTAAGGAAAGTGGGCCCCTTACCAAAGAGGTGGTCTTCTCATCTCAAACTGGCTATTCGACTGCTGAGTCCTCCCTGCATACTGTGAAGAACCCCACAGAAACTTCCTGCTGCAGGGACCTCGTGATGCCAGAGACATGGGTCATTCTCCACCCACGCACCAAGGTGTCTAAATCAGCAGGCGCCCACTCCGAAGTGGCACCCTCCCGGCCCGGCCTTCGGGGGTCAGGGGACATGGCGCAGTCTCGCCCCCGCCCGGGCGGCAGTGGGGCATACAGCTGAAGATCCAGCCTGACATTTAGATTTTGAATAAAGTAAGTTTTATGCAGATACTGTTCTCCAGCACCCCTGTCATCCCTGGCAGGCTGCATTACACGGGTCATATGCAGCAGCGTGATCCGAGCACCACGCTGGGAAGTAGCTACTAGGTAATGGAGTCAGCAGTTGGGAAGGGAAAGCCAGGGTGGGGGTGGGGGGCGTGCCTGAATATCACTGCAGTTTTTCCCTGAGCCCAGCAGGCCCCGGTGAGATCCCAAATCGCAGGCACAGAGGCAATACAAAGAAAGGGCCATCCTCTCCATCAAAACTCTTTTCTTGTCATTTTATTGGTCTTTTTTTTTTTTTTTTAATCCAAGTTGGGCCAAAATGACAGGCCGGTATACTTGACTAGGTTTATCAGTAAGGGGAGACTGGCGGGAAAGATGTCATTCCGGCGCAGCGCCCAGGGTGTGTTTTGGGCGTAGCACATCCCAGTCTTCATAGCCGCCCACACTGCGTCGCCTCTAAGCACAAACGCACCGTTTCAACCCTTCCACAACGCCACCAAGTCAGAGACACGGGGGTCACTTTTTCAGTGGTGCCAAGACCACGAGGATTTCACCGGGGGATATAGTCCTTAGGAAGAAAACCACCTACACAGAGACGACAGAAAACAGCAGCAGCAAGAACAAAGTCAGACTTAGGAAGTGGTAGGCCTCTGAGTCTGGCTGGAGTCCCTGCAGGCAGAGCACGGCTTAGAAACCGCCTGGAATGCTGAAGTGTCCCACCAACTGCCGGGCAGCTTCTCACTGTCACTCTTCCACTGCCCCCTCGAGGCATGGCCAGTTCAATACCCTTTCACCTCTCATACACATGTATTTTTAAATCACTTTTGAAAACCATTAAGAAAATCAGATCGATATTTTTTTGTTATTTTGTTGTCATTCACCTATTTCTTCCCTTTCCTCTCTCTCTCTCTCTCTCTCTCTCTCTCTTTCTCTCCGAAAACTTTTATGTTATGATTAAAAAAGGGCCATGTGCTCTTGCCACTGTTGACATGCTAACAAAATCAGTGCTTTTGAATGTGGCAATCTCCTGATAATCTAAAACATGTCAGTGGCAGCAAGTGTCCCTGTTACTCATTGATACTCGGCCTTTGGAAGGTGCCAGGTGTCCCAGTCCGTGCGCGGCCGCTGCCTGGCTGTCCTCAGCAGCCTGCTGATGTTTACTGCTTCCCTCCACACCTGTAACAGGTGTGCTTTACTGTAGTTACAGACCCACACGCTCCTGGCCCTCTGCCGCTATGACAGCTACTTCACTAGTGCCAGCTTTAATTTTATAATAAGATTTAAGAGGATAAAGCGGTTACCAAACACAAAAGGCTAATTATTGTACGTTATTTTACCCCAACAGACTTTTCTCTTGGTTAAGGAGCAGACAATAAATTAGCTTAAATGCACTGATGATAATGAATCATTATAATTAAGTATAATTCTCCATTAACCTTTCAGAGTTTGTGTGTGTGTGTGTGTGTGTGTGTGTGTGTGTGTGTGTGTGCCACTGATGGTAAATTTTAAAGAGCGAGAGAGAAGAAAGAGTGGACTTGACCACGTTAATTACATTAATGAAAAAAGAATCATACTTCTTAAAAAAAGATTAGTGAAAGGGGGGAGGGGGTTGGGCGGGGGGCTGTTAAGAATAACGGTCTTAGCGGAGTGTATGTCATGTGAACCATCTCTATCAATCTTAGTAACCTTATTGTACATCACCTTCATTAAACTGTAAAACACCGGGGACTCTGAGCAGCTAGAGTGATACAGGCCTTTATTAACCAACACGCTGTCCTGTCATTATGTGCAAAAGGGCATAATATGTTTTAGGATGACAGCAAACATTAATGATTCACAAAATGAAAGCTGCCTGCGCTACCTGCTGCTCGGAATATTTTAGACTGGCAGAGGTGATTCCAGAGCTGCCGCCGCCAGGCAGGGCTTCCCGCAGCCTGCTGCCGACCGTGCGACAGAGAAGCCACGGGCCGGTCTCAGCCAAACGACAACTCAATCCCCGGCCGGACAGTGAGCCCGGGACCTCACCTCCTCCAGACAGAAATGAAAAGGGGCCACTGTTCTAAACGGTGCTGACGCTTATTTAAAATGACTCCAGGAATTCCAATGATTAAAAGTCATTCTGCCATATTTCCATATGATCCTATTTCTCCAACAACTCCTAGCCAAGGAATAATACATGATAGAAAAATGAAACTACAGCAGCCGAGACGTACAGGGCCGGCCAGAAACAACCGGCCGTAGGACCTGCCAGCTACCCAAAGACAGTTAGGACTTTGAAGCCACTTATAACCCTGATTCATAACAGCTACAGAACACATGAAATTATCCATATCTATCCTACCTTCCCAAGAAATCACAACATGATAAGAACCATTCCAATCCGCAAATACACTCAGCTGAGGCAAGGAGGGCAGAACCGAGCCCACACGAGCAAACCCAGCAAAGAGTTAAGAAGCCAGGGCATGCCTGGCTTGATAGGAAAAATGCACTTGCAGACAGCCTGGGCCAAATTATTTTCACTTTAGATGTGTATCGCTGCACCACATGAACATCTTATTTAATCAGATCACGTGTGGCACTCGACCCTCCCCCTTACCCTACGTGCCCCCAGCTACCCAGAGGAAGCACTCGCAGTCCTTTGCCAGATTCATTGTTAGCAGCTCAGATCCTCTGTGCACTTCAGTCCGGTTGCATCTCAGCAGAGTCCACAGAAAGTTTCACTTGTTCCCCAAGTTGCCCAAACTTTCCGAGAACACTGCGTTTGTGCGGAACGCGAACATGCCAGGTCCTCGTCCGCGGCTAGTCACTCGAGACTCCAGAGATTACAAGGAAACAGCTTGCTTTTTCTCCTCTCCCCCCCCCCCCCCCCCGGATAAATTGTAGCCAGCAGAGACTGTGGAATTGATGTATTGCCGTCTATTTTTACACAAGCAGCGAGCAGCTCCACACACAGTCCTGCATAAACTCTATTCTCTCTCCGGCTTCAGGCAGCTCTCTGTGGTACAGCGAGATTTAACCATTGGCTTCCCTGCCACCGACGCTAATGGAAAACCTTGCACCTTACATTCTTTTCCTCTCTTGTTTGCTCTGGCTGTGTCTTTCAGCCACATAAAGGAATTTTAAAGGAATCAGCTTTGTTGTTTTGTGTTCTGTAAGAAAAGCTATCTCAAATAGCCCAGCAGGATTATTTAGGATTTTTGAGTCCTTCATCTGATGAACACAGAGACATGGAGGGGGAAAAAAAAAAAAAATTCCAGACTAGAGTCAAAACTGACTCTATTTGAGCACATCCATTTTAACATTTTTATCTTCATCTTATTATAAATAGAAATGGCATTTTTCCAACCAGGCCACTAAATACCACTGGAAAGCCTTCAGCTCCTGATTCATATCAATATCTTAGAGCATAAATATTGCATATGAGTAGAAACAGAGCCAAAGGCACATGGGAAGAGTTTCCAACTGCAAAAGATACAGATGACAGCAGCTAAGCTTTGATTTGCTTGTGGCATCTCAGAGCCACCTTAAAATAGCAAACTTATTGGAGTTAAGATAAGATTAAGATTCCTTTCCAAACGCTCGCTCCCTGCCCCGGCTACTTTTCTACCTCCTCTCCTCCCTCCCCCAAGCCCTTCCCCCCTTACAGGAATAATTGCATCGCGCCGAAAGCTCCAGTCCTGGCTGCAATGCCGAGCCCGGCCCCAGCTCACCTCGATGTCACTCCATACAGAGTCCTGGTTGCACATGTCCCACGCCATCCAGCTCCTGAATGACGCTAGTCAAGCTTTTTCAACTCCAATCCACAGTGACACAGAGCACACACTCATGCAGGCAACCAGCCCCTTACTGAGAGTGAACTGAAGGCACCTGTCTTACTACAGTCCCCAGTCACATGACAAAGCTATTAAAAAGTAGGCTGGGCTGTCACTCACCCAGCCTCCCTTCTCCTGTGCTGCTCAAACTCCTGACGTCACTCAAAGGCAGCCCTCTGCCTCAGTGAAGTAAGGCTTAAAAAAAAAAAAAAAAAAAAAAAAAAACGGAAAGAAGAAAGAAGAAAGAAAGAAAGGAAACACTTGGACTTTCGGAGGCTTTGAGCCTCATGCTGCGATTAAAGCCAGCTTTGAATGCCACAGACTCTAAATGGAGCCCTGGCCATATAATAACTAAAATCCCCTGCAATCTTTTTTTAATTTATTTTCCTTCCAAAACAAGCAAGTGGCAAAAACTCCCTGTTTCAAGACAGAGTAACTATATTCTTAACTGAAACGTGGACCCCCGAGCACTAGAATTCTAAGACCTCCAAGTGGACTCCAGCTCGGTTTGGGACTAAAGCAAGCCCTTATCACATGATGCATTTTTTATGAGACATTTTCTGATTGGGAGAAGTGTTTGAAAGCAGAGAATGAGGCATGCATATTTTTTTTGGGGGGGGGGGGGCTTGTTTAATCAACAAAACAGCCTGTATTTGTTAAGATATAAACAAACTCCTCCACCAGAAATTGGCTGTCCCCGTGGCGGTAGGGAACACCAGCTCCTGAAATGTCACTGCAGTTTGCTTTGCTCATATAAGGAGAACAGGCGACACAATTCCACCCTTTCAGTCCCTTCTCATTACTTCCATTTCTCTCCTAGGCTCCCAGAAAACAAGTGTTAGTAAATACAGTCGCTGCTGCGGTGCCCAGATCAGCTTAGATGCCAGCCTGCCCTTTTTATTTTTTTCCATATATGTAGCATTTCCTCTCTCACTGCCTTAGGGTGCCTTTTTGAATAAACACTGGATTCCAACCCCAGTGCCCTGGGTTGTACAGTTTGCATGCGAGATCAAGAATGTCCGTGGAGTGAGGGGAAAATACCAACATGCTATTAGCAGAAATATTCATGTCTTGAGCTTTAAAAAAAAAAATTTTTTTTTTCAGCTTCTACCCTAAGACAATGAGGGCTAATGCAAGTGCAACTGTTTTATGATGATACTACATATCGAATACATAACAAACTCTAGGTACCAGACTCCACCAAAAAAACAAACAAACAAACAACAAACAACATTTTTCCATAACACTACAGTAGTCTGAGTTAACCCTTCCAAGTTCCAGAGAAAGGTACACGTGTCTATATATCTGTGAATATATATGCTTTAATAAAATCTTAAACCCAGTATACTTTTAAAATCAGCTCAATTATTTTACTGATAATGACTTATCTAAAAAACATTCCCCAGGTATCTAAAAATAATTTTTAAAGCACGACCGTCTTAAACTGCTATTCTTTTAAGGTTAATGTAAAGTAATCTCTATTGTTCATCTCCTTGGGAAGAAAAAAAAATGATAATTTGCTCTAAGACATATTTTAAACATGAAGTTGCTCAAAAAATTAAAGTGAAAGAAAAACCAGAAAATAAAAAACCACCCCAAATCTCAGGCTGCTCCTGCCTTTCAGACCACACATGCTGTAAGAGATCTGTGCACTCTGATATCTGCAACAAGTTGCTAGTAAATTCCTGAATAATGTGATGAAATTGACAGTTCGTCATTATGGGACATCAAAAGACGGCCCACAGCTCTGACATTTGAAGTCAGCTGAATTCATTTCACTGGCATATTTTCCTTCTTACACATAGTGGAAAATTACTGTAGTTTTAATTTTCTAAATCAAGAAAGAACAAGAAAATACAACCGGGGAAGGCTTTTATGTGCACAATTAGTGATGTTATCCTACACTCCCCACAAAGAAACACTCATTTTCTTCAAAATTGTATTCTGATTTAATGTCAAATGATAGTAAATTATTAAAATTCAGGGACAAGGTCATTTGCTCTACCTTCAACACAGTCAACTATGCAATCATATCGGTCACTTGACCAAGAAGAGTTGATGTTTATTAATTATTGTCAAGTGATCCCCGTGTCGTGATATTCTGATACTTTTCATTGTGCTCATCGAATGCTAGGCTTCTATTATACGGTGATGTTTTTGTTTGTTTGTTTTGTGTTTTTTTAATCCTATTTACACCTTTTTGAGAAGCTCTTTACACTGGAACATTTTTGTATTATTGTTTTGGATATTATAACCTGCTCTCATTGTGTTGTTGGGGTTTTCTTATTGGTCTGTTTGCCCCCTAACTCCACTTTTTCTTAATCAAACCAGCACATTCACTGAAACCATAGGTGCTTTTATGGGTTTTTTTCCTTCACCATCACAAGGGGATTAGGAGTCAAAACATTGAAGTGATTTATAAACTACAGCATCTTGTACTTTCCCCTCAAATTTCTATTACTGTACAACCCAAAATAGAAATAGATTCATGGGACAAATTAGAGTACCTTCTACTATTTATTTTTTAAGTCTAAAAACTATAACTCTAAGGACAGGGGATATTTTAGAGGTCTCATAATTTGTTTAATTAGTTCTTCAGATTAAAATTTCTTTTCTGTCCAGTTTCTTTTCTTTTCTCTTTCCTTTTTTGTCTTTCTTTCGTTGGGAGAACCTAAAGCGTGGGTCCCCAGCCTTGGTCTCTTCCGGCTTCTCAGGCAGTGTCTATATTTAATTGTGTCTCTGCCTTGACTGTTCTCTCCCTCCCTCCCTACAACCCTCTCCTTTCACCCCTCCGTCAACCGTGCCTCCAGGATCTCCACCATTTAATTTCAATCAACAAGGATCTATTGAAACCTGACTGTGGCCACAGCAACATATTGCAAGGACTGCCAAGAAGGCATATGACATGAACACAAGGGAGCTCACAATTTTAGGGGGAATGACAGCCTTTAAAAACAGAGAGTAATTTCATATATAAAGAAAAATCAATGTTTCTTCATTCAATATCTGGATTCCTCTTCTCCTTTAAACATATCCTTTTGGGTACAAGGTCCTTCCACTGACCGCTACAATTCCTATCTAAATCAACCCCATTTTGTCTCAATGACTGAAAGAGGTATTTATTAACATCTGTTGAGTGTCCACATGTTCCGTATCTACACCGAGCCTGGAATCCACCCTGATGGAATTTCTCCCTTCCGTGGCTGTTAACGTCTCCCAAAGCTACTACATTAGTAGTGGCAGGAGGATCTATCCTCAGAGTTAATGACAAGAAAGAAAATAAACCTCCAAGAGAATCATTTAATTTGATAACAAAAATAAAAATATCTGACCACGTATATAACATGGTCAGAGATGTCACCCATACTCCTGCCCAAAATGACAGATTTGCCCGCCTTCAATATTTCAGACAACTAGACCACTTCTACACAGTCCAACTCAAATAATTAGGAGTCAAATACCCAAGTAGACAATAGCAAAAAAAAAAAAAAAAAAAAAAACTGGTTACTGGTTTTGATGCCATTATTGTATATAAGTGAGAACACAGAAGTAAAAAGCTGTTACTATACCTTTGCCCATTTTTAATAAGCTACAATAAATGATAAAAGAATAAGTTTAAGCTAAAACTTATTTGAGGGAGAAAAACAGAGAAGAAACAGCTACAGCAGAGCTTGCATGAGCTAGACATTAAAATCAGTGTCAAATATGCCACCTCTCAATCAATTTAGCCCTCAACACAAAGCCAATCAAGATGATCTGTGTACCCATTTTACAACAAAGAAAAACAAGAGCAAGAGTTTTGAGTTTTGATAGCAGCTGAAAAGAGCATACAGTTTCCTGAGAGCCCTTGTAGGAAGAACTCAAATTTCATGCATAAAAATAATGTTCATTCCTCAATCAAAAGCATAGCAAAGACCCCTGGTTTTATATAACTGGAAACCAACATTCCTGGGAATACTGCCTGCCTAGAGCATTCTTCCAGGAAGGAAAGGGGTCTTCCCAGAATCGCTAATATTTCTAAAGTTAATCATTACTGATAGGCATCCAATTGCTTGTTTTTAACACCTAGAGGAGTTCATTGATCCCAGTACCCCACGTCAGTTTCTGAGCACAGACTCTGAGCCTCGGGGACATGTTGGAAGCTGGGACTGTGCAGGCAAATAAGTTGTAAAAAGGTAGGAAATTAACAGAAACCTCTTGCCTCTGAACACTTTAAAATCAAATCTTATTTTATAAAAAAAAAAGCACCGTTGGGGAAACAAGCGGAGAGTCGGTGGGCAGCTTTAATGCTTCCTCTCATCCATTTAATTATTTATTTTCCCTAAATTGGAGGTGACAGACAATCTCAGTCACCGCCTCTCATCTCCAATAAAACCTCCTGCGGTCCAGACCCATGCACCTGACTCAGCCTGTACTTTAATCTGAATCTCAAAATCTACTTGGGGCGTTTTGCACATTAAAACAACAACAACACAAAATAATTTGAAAATTAATCCGAGTTGCAGTCAATTGGGTTAATCTAAACATAAAGCCAGAAGTATGCTTATTAGGTACACAGATAAGAGATTAAAAAAAAAAAAAACAACCAGATGGTTAAAATCTGATTTTGTCTGATGTTTAACTCTGCCTTATTTGTGCACCTACAGACATTTTCATTTACCTTAATTACTTCAGATTATTTCATCTACAACGCAGTGAGTTAATGATTATTTCGACAGAAAATGTTCAATAGGATTATATAGCAATGTTTCTTTACTAACACTGAAAATAAAGCACATTATATTTTATTAAATTTGGTGCTATTTAAAAATGTTCGAACCTCAAAACTGTAGTTCACTTAGAAAGAAAGATATTTTATCCCCCAATGGAAGTTAGTAAGGACCAGAGAAAATGGAGGCACACAAATTATTAAATATAAATTAGTATTTGCTAGTCAAACAGTTCTCGCTAGTAATAATTTCTAGAGCTTGGGTCTTAATGAGCTAAAGTTGTCTTGATTTTGGGGGGAAAAATTCTATTTTTAAACTAGTATCAAAAATAGGTGAAGTTCTTTTTCTTTTTTCCTTATTATTTATTTATTTATTTATTTTTAAATTTTAATCCCCGTAGACAAGCCTTGGAAGAGTTTGGTTTATTTTGCTTTTCTTTCTATTGTAGATTTTTCCAGTGCTTTGATATTTGAATTTCACTCTAACAGAGCTAATAGATATCCTAAAAATGAGATGTACAAAGAAAATAAATTCAAATCTTAAGAAGAAATTAGCTTAAGGTCTAAGCTAAATTTTGTGATGACACATAAAAATCTTACTAGCCCAAATAGTCACAGGATTTTTGAAGAAAAATCCTTTACCCAGAATACTGCTTCTAAGACTGACCTCCACGCTTACAGTTCAATCAAAAATAGATGTTAAATGCTACTGGTACAATTGTAAATGGGCACACGTTTTTCTAGAGGCCAAGCAGGTGATATGTATCAAACATGTTTTAAATGGGCATCTCCAGGAACCCAGAAAGTCTACTTCTAAAATTTCATCTTAAAGAAACAACCAAGGGGTATGTACAAAGATTTTTGGTGTGAGAATCATCAATGCTACAATTATTTACATTACTGAAAACTTAAAGCAGTGCAAATGTCCAACAGTAATGGCCTATTCAGGTTTAAAATTATGTTTGAGAAAACCATAATCACAACAAATTTACATATATATATATACACTCAGAAAGAAAGAAGAGAAAAAAGGGACAAAGAGACTATATAGCAAGGTGGTCATAGTGGCTGTCGACATTATAAGTATTTTTAATTTTCTTTTTATGTGTATGCGTGTGTGTATGTGCCTTTCTGTAATTTTTAAATTTTCGGTGATAAACTTATATACGTCATGTATTTAAAAAGGAAGCCATTTCTCTCAATCATGGGAAGTCTATCAGCTACTCCACTCAGCATGCAAGGCTACTGAGCAACCCCAAGAGAGGTGATGACCCGGCTCTTCAGAACATTCTGCGTCCTCGTTTACAGGGAAAGGGAGGGAAGGTATCAACCACTAATCACCTGCCTCAAAGATGGGCCTATGTCAATGACTCCCAGGTGCCACTACCATCTTAATTTTGTTTCTCAACTTGAAACTTTATCAGTTAAGTTAAATAAACTTTCCATTCAAAAATGTAATTATCCTTGGTAGGATTAGGGAAATTTCTGTTATTTATATAAAAGCGTCTATTTGTGAATCATATTTTTTTGCCCTTCTAGCATCTAATACAGTTCACAAGCACATGCCAAAGGGAAAAAATAGGAAATGTTGTAAGAATATCATGGTTAGGCTCTGGCTAGGTGGTTCAGTGGATATGGCATTGTCCTTGTGCTCCGAGGTCATTGGTTCGATCCCCGGTCAGGGCACATACGAAAAGCAACCAATGAGTGCACAACTAAATGGAACAACTAAGTGGAATGAGCTGATGCTTTTCTCTCCTCTCTCCCTCTCCCTCTCTCTCTCTCTCTCTCTCTCTAAAATCAATGAAAAAATTTAAAAATATAATAAATATAAATCATAGATTATTGAGAAAATTTCTCAAGAAGGGATTTTACTGAGCAGGGAAGAGGAAGGGCAGTTCGAGACGGCTTAAGGAAGACCGTTGGAGATGTGCCGCCTACAGGAGACAATTGAAAACTGACTGGATAAGGAAAATGCAGTCCAAGTTTCAAGCCAGTGACTTGTGAGTGAACTTCTGGAACACAGTCTGTTCCTAAATGTGGAGCAACCTACATAAACGCTGTCCCTCTGCAGCCCTGTTCTTAGCAGGAAGCTCATTCTGGACTCTCCAAATATCCCATGACAGGTGACCCACCCTGTCTCCCACAGAAGGCTGACCATGTCCACAGGGAGCAAAGCTTTACTCTGAGCCTCTCTGAATGAGCATTTCCACAGTTTCATGGACCTTTCTGGCAGACTGACTATTAAGACATCGTGAGAAGACCGGTAGTAAGGCTGGAATCAAGGCCAAGCTCATGAGATTTAAAGTGATTACATAGGCTCAAGTTTATCTGATAAGTAGAGTGACTTTGTAGATCTTGATTTAGCCCAAAATGGAAGGAAAGGGATTCAGCCATGTCACTGGTGCACAATTCAGCTTTGGGAAGCTCACTTAATGATTTCGAGACTCAGTTTCCTTATCTATCAAAGGAGATGATCAGATTCAATTATATCTAAGATCGCGGCCAGACAGTTCTCAAACGCAACGAGGTGTCTGCCTTGACAGAGACAAGCCACTCGGAAGAACTCTTTGTGCAGGGTGAATAATCTAAAGGTTTCATCGTACAAAAGGCACTGGAAGTTGGGGAGGAGGTGCAAGAAAAGGAGCTGGAGCTCAATTTTGCTAAAAGTACATAGATGGTTTCATTTATGAAATACGCATATTAAACTCCCTAACAATTCCCGAAAAAGATCATGGAAGAACTCACAAAATATCATACTTTCAACCACACATATTGGCTTGAGGAACCCAATCTCTGTAGACCTAGGTGTCGTACAAACCCCAGTTAGCTGCCCTAGAGAAGCAGCAAGCTCTCGTTCTGTTTATCATCATTTTATTAAGTGGTGCAAACCAGGCGTGAGACCCATCCCGACTTGCACAATGGGGGTGAAAAGCACACAACGAATGTGACAGCGACTGTCTACCTATGCCTGCATGTGGATGCAATTTAACATTCTTGCCTGTGATGCGGCTTTACACCAGCTAAGAAATATTACCCAGAGAGAGTAGGTTTAGAAAAGAGGATGGATCCTAAATTCAGAGCTCTGTAAATAGGAATAAGGTCTATAACATCCCGAGAAATAAAAGCTCAAACAAAGTAACCCTTTTGCCACCCACTACCACAACATCCCCCACCCCACCTTAAATAAAAAGCTCATTATATTTGGTAAAAGAAGACATGACCTCTTTTTTTAATTTGAGGGGAATCATCTGAGTTATCACTGTATGGTGTGGAGGGAGGTAGAAGATCCTATGCCTAAAATGTGTTATCGTAGCATTATGAGCAACTGGATTAAACTGAGGTCTTATCACAGGATAGACAGCTGATGTATCACTGGGACCTCGAGTTTTCCTGTTCAGCTGTTTTCTTTATCTATACAACACTATTTAGCAGGAGGTAGGTGGTGCTTCAGAGCCATCTAATACCACCCAGCCCGGAGACTTCCCTTTTGTGCTGAATGAAGAGCCACAAGCACCTAAACTTCCTAGCGGACAATCTGGAGAAGGAGCCCTGGTGAGTGTTACGCCGCTGTAAGGGCAAAGCCTCCATAAACCACAGCTGCCCTCACACAACGCTGGGCACCCCAGCAGGACTCACCAGCAGGACATTTTTAACTTCACCTTTTCCTGCCACCAGGGAAAGAAGCAACAAGAAAACTAACCTAAGAAAACTTGATTTCTGGGCCTGCAGGACAATCTCCAAGGGACAGTTGATAAGAGCTTCCCTTTGGAACCAGCTCCCAAGTTCTGTTATTCTTTGAAGATCCCAGGATATCCATCGGCCCAACCAGATGATCGGGAAGGATTCTTTTCCTGCTTCTTTTTCAAACAGAAATCTCTCTCAGCTCTTGAGGTGTAACTTTCTACCACCTATCTTAGTAGATCCATTTACACAGAGGGCTCCTAAAAGCACCCCCTCCCCAAACTTTTGTGCAGCCATACAAAGTTCCTAAGTGGGAGCTCCAACTCAGAGCTTTCTGGTGGGTATTTTCAGACAGTGCCTTCTTCTCGATTACACACCCTTATGTGGAATACGGTATAAAAACATGGATCAAGAGCACTTTGCAAGGATGCATCTTGCATTGCAACCACTCAGGGACCATAGCTGAGATTTGTTATTTTGTTTGAGCCTGAATCAAATGAAAGTATGGCTTATAATGTTCTGTGGTGGCAGGGGAGAGAAGTAATTTAAATAATAATTGATGTTCAATAAACCTATTAATTCCACTTACAATATTATGGTTGTGGAGTCTTTATAGTTTAAAAGTATAGTCAACTACATCAATGAAAACAAGTGAACTTCTACTATACATCAACATGTGGCTCAATCCCACACATAACGTGAAGCAAACGAAGCCAGATACACCAGCAAAAGGCCACACCTTATTATTCTATTTTTTTATAAGGTCTACCGGAAAATTCTGTTTGTTTGTATCACAGCAAGTTTCGACGCGTAAGCACATGTTTATTTGGCGCATGTGTGCCTCTCTATTTTTATCACTTAATGTATACATATTGATGTAGCAAATTAACTAAAACAAAGTTGATTCATGTTAGTCTTATGTGTGAAGCAATAGTGTACCCATGGCTACTGATAAAGTTCATTTATGCCACTGTAATTTTTACGAATTTCAACAAGGAAGAAATGCTACAGAAGCATGTCTGTCACATCCACCATATTCCCTGGACTTAGCACCCTCTGACTATCACTTGTTTTTGTCCTTACAAAATTTTTTAAAGGGCAAAAAATTCAAAAATGAAGAAGGTATCAAACAAGCACTGGTTCAATTTTTCACATCAAAAGATAAAACATTTTTCAAAAATGGGATATACAAATTGCCCTTACACTGGCAAGAAATCATTAATAATAATGGCAATTATATTATTTAATAAAGTTTATTGACGGTAAGAAAAACTTGTATTTTGTTTTATTCCAAAAATGGACAGAACTTTCCGGTAGACCTTATATATAAATAAGTACACAAACAGATATACCTAATTTATATACCTGGAAGTCAGGATAGAGGTTGGCATTGGTGGGGGTTGAAAGCTGGGAGCATGGTGTGGGGAAGGGGGTTCTAGAAAGTTAGTGTGGTTTATTTCTTGCCATCAGTGCTTGTTACACGTGTAAAACTTCATAGAACTAAACCCTTAGTGAAAATTCAGATAACTAAACCCTTATAATATATGTGCTTCTCAATATTCATATTGTACTTAGATCAAAATTCTGAAATGCACGGAGGAAAAAGAGAAGTCTTCCCTATATTAAAAACTTTAAAGTTTTTTACCTTTCTGTTAAAAAACAAAAAACAAAACAACCTTAACGTTTAGCTTATCTTCTTAAAGAGGCCAGTAAAACACACAGATAGTGCAGAAGCCAGGATCCAAGGAGCTGAGGTCTAGGCTTGCTTGTCTGACCTTGGACAAACCACTTCAACTTTCTACATCTATATTCTCTTCTAGTAAAAGTAGGTTAGAATTAGGCATTTTCTGAATGTATTTCTTAAATAAATGAAATAAAGGAAACCTCCAACTCTAAAACTTGAGTACATTGCCCTTTCCTGAAAACTCATTGTCGAAGGGTGTCATTGCCTTTGTTTGAAAACGTGGTCTCCGTCTCTGAGACATGGCCTCTGGGGTCACTCAGTCAGTGTACATCTGCCACTTGGCTCTTTGTGTGTGATCCAAAGCAAGTTACCTAAACTAGCTGAACCTCAAATTCTCCATCTGTGAAAACAACTATAAATATATATATGCCTATTTATATATATAGTTATATATATATATATATATATATATATATATATATATATATGCCTATTTCACATGGTTGGTATTAAGGTTAAATGAGATATATCTGAGCCCAGTGTTGGCATATATTAAGGACTCAGTAATGATACCTGTCATTAATGTCCAGATACTTAAATTTTCAATTTAACACCAAGCAACATTAGAGTAAATGCATAAGTTTGCTCTTTGCCCGGCTTCCTCCTCTTAAAGGCAACCTGGACACAAGGCACAGCAAACCTCCTTTTGAAGTCTTACATGAAGCCAACTCTGAGCGCGCACACAGCATCACCTACGCTGCCGGAATGCCAAGTGTCTGCCGGCCTCTCACATTCCCCGAAGAAAAGAAAAGCCAGCTCCGTACTCGTCCTGACCTGGCCCTACCTCTAAAGTGACCAGAAGCAGCAAGTGCAGAAACGGTTCTTGGTTCCATTATGCTGGCCACAAAAATTGAGCCAAAAGTCTTTTTAGAGTTTCCCTGTGAAAGAACAGGACCTCCACATGGGTGCATGAAAACCGACAAGATACCACGAGTTTGCAAATGTGAGAAGAGCCACCAAATGTCAAATCGTCTTTTCCGATGATGATATCTCTGGAGGAAGAAAGGAAAGCAAAGCCACAGGAGCAAAACAGGTCAATATAAAGCCAATTTGCCAGCAGTGGCCTGTCACCTAAATTGCCTTAACATTCACACTCTTTGTGAATGCATGATGAATCATATGATCACATTTTAAATGGATAAAATAACATAAAGGATATGGTAAATATTTTGTCTTAAATATTTAAGAAATTTTTGGCAAATAATTTTTCTGTGCAATGAAATACTGACAGATGGTCATCTAAATTGAAAACTGTGCTGTCCAATAGGAAGGCCCCACCCACATGGGACTACCAGCACTTGACTAGTAGTCACACTTGAGGTGTGCCATAAATGTAAAATATACATAGCACCTTAAAGCCTACGCATGAAAACTCAAATTAATATACCACAGTGATGATTTATATTGATCACATGTTGATATAAGATTTTGGATACATTATTGGAGGAAATAAATATATTGTTAAAAATAAATTTACCTTTTCTAAATGTGGCTACTAGCACATTTCAGTGACATGGATGATATGCAAAATCATCCAATTTGACAGTTCTGGTTTAAAGTTTTGCAGTATCCTCAACTAAGGGATATCACACATGCAAATAAAAAAAAAGAATTACAAAATCAGGAAATTTAAAAATAAAAAGGGGTATTAGAGCAGGGCCTGAGCAATGCACAACTCTAGGGGGCGCCCTTGTCACCCTCGTCTGTGGAATGTGATCCTTGAGAGCTTAACCATATTCAGCTTGTGTGGCCCCGTAGAAAAAGCTGTGTAATCCATCCTCCCTACATAATCAGGAATCCCTTCTAGACTATCCCCGAGGCAACCCCATACATCTTTTCAACACTTTCCACACTTTTTCCAAATATATACATAGTAATGAGATGCAAATTTATAAAGTGAGGTCTACCCAGTACAGTACTCCAGATTAGGAGTGTAGAAAATAGAGCTGATCCCATTATAAAACCCTAATGGGATGCGGAAGAAGGCCAGAGCAACACGGGGAAGGCAAAGTCTGAGATATATACGGGGCCGCAGTGTTCTCAGGAAGGCAATGTGTTTCCTGGAGACTGGAGGCATTTTTCAGGGGGTAACATTCACTTTAATTACAAAATGCGCCCGCCTCTCTCTTCCAAGGGAGAAAAGCCTGTTGTTGCATCTATAATGCAGCTTTAGTTTTTGATGCCAAAAATGATTCAGTAAACACAGTTATGTTATGGTATACTATTTCCTACTCAGTACTCAAATTAATCTCAAGGCAGTGTGGGCACTAATTCAATTTGATGCCTGTACTTAGGATTTCACACAGGTGCTTCATCCAATTCCAATAAAAATCTTAATTCATGGTAATATATTTATTTCTAGTTCAGTTCATGCTAAGGAGTGCAGTATCTTTGCAGAAAACTAATTAATATCAATCATATATTATAACACTTTTAATGGTTCGGAGGAAAATCCTACACTGGGGGGGAAAGATTAGGTGAACCAGGGGGTCTTAGCCCATTCTATTTACTCTACTTTTAGGATTTGAGAAAAAGATACCAAACACCACACAAATACTAATGGACTTGAAGGTGCGCATCATGAGATGGCTGGGAATTAAAAACCCTAGTTCTGATCCCTAATAGAACATTGAGTTGATGTGACCCAAGAAGGTCATTTATACTCTCAAAGACTCTGTTTTCCACCTATTTTATCTAACAACCATATAATTTTCAAGTTGGTAAAGATACTTAAATTCAGATGCATGGCACTATTAAAATAATGAACGGCTTCGTTAATAGCAAACTTTCTGCAATTTTAGGTAATAATTCTATTTTTTTGGTTTCATTTTAGTTTTCAGTGGGGGTTTTTTATTTATTTTGAAATTCTAATTAACATACAATATTCTATTAGTTTCAGGTGCACAGATTAGACATTTACATACCCGACGAAGGGGTCACCACAGCACATCTCGTGATCACCTGTCACCATGCATAGTTGTTGCGATACCGACTACATTCCCTACGCTGTGCATCCCCATGACTTATTTTAAACTGGCAGTTTGCACTTCTTAATCCCTTTCGCCTTTTTCGCCCATCTATTTTTATGTAATGTTTACTTAACATTGACAGCATCACATTTCCCGGGATCGGACATATAATCAGTGGGATAGTCCAAGGGTGAATCCTGAAACTATGACATAAATGGCACCCCCTGGAGTTGTGCGATGCAGTGAGCAGCCTTTTCCTTTCCTCAAGGAATGACGTTTCAAAGGCCCGATTCTCCGCTAGGCACAGAGAACTGGAGCAGTGGGTTACACAACTCTTCAAAAAAATCTCAAAAGAATAATAACAATAACAACATGACAGGTCCCCTGAAATGCGTGGTGGTGATAATACCCAGTCTTTCCAAATTAAGCATTAGGCATTTTATTCATGCTATAACAATTTTTCCACACTGACATGCTAAAAAAAAAAAAAAAAAAAAGGCAGGCACATACTATTTTTATAAAACCTTCCAATCTGACACGTATTTTTTTTAAAGCCTAATCATTGGATATAAAACAAAAGCCAGAACACCAGCAGCATGCTGATTTCTAGATGCAAAGATAATGCTGCTTAAATACTCACTTTCAAAACCCGATCCATAGATGAGAACCCCCAAGACAGGGGCCATTCATTTCAGTACAGTGTTAATACTCCCATGCAGCTGGAGGGAGTACTCACGCTGGGGGCTTACCCACGCTACTTTTTAATTCACAAGGGCATGGTGACGTAGGAGGGCACCTGGAAGTCACTGCTCAATGAACTACACAATAGGGCTCAAATCTGAAACCCAATCTCAGCCAGATACGGACGTAAGAGCAAACACATACAGTATCATGTGCTTTTCAACGGCGCTCTGTCTCGAGGGAGCTTTCTGACATCAGCAGTGGAGACAGGTGGTTCCCTCTCCAACTGTGGAAAATAAAACCCTATTGCAGAGGCAGTAAGTAAATATAGCTGTACTGTAATTTTTCCTTGGTGCGCTCGCCCTGTGATTTCTGTCCTGTGATGATACTTGATCCAACGAACCCTTTCAGGGCACTTTTTCAGGCTAATAACTGACTAAACATTTGCAAACTAGCTGAAACTGCATGAAAGATACTAGGAGAACACTCTGTTAGCTCTCAGTTGGTACAATAGGGGTTTTCCTACTCTCGTTTATTTATTCAGAATAGGTTGGCAAGTGGCTGCCCAAACCTCCACTAGAATATGTCACCCTTTGTCCCCGGTTACTAATACAACCCAACAAAATGACAGACGGGAGTCAGACCATCTTAAAATCACATGCATACAACAGGTCAATACCAATCCTATCCAGTTTGAATCTGAGAACTGAAATCAGCTGAGATGTACTAAGCCCTTTGTGGCCACAACTATTTGCTTTTGCATTTAAGAATTACTAGCAGAAGGGCACCCTATAACATGTGTAGAAAATTACTTTATTCAACTTCTGTTTCCTTTTCTGAGCATAGATACTTTTACACTCTGACAACCACTGGCTCTTAAAGCATTCTCCTTTTTGTTGTATCTCCTTAGAAACACAAATCTTGTTCCCTGGCAGCGGCGGCTCTCAGCGCTGTACCACATGCCCAAACGAGTCCTCCCTTGCAGCTTTAATTCTCAGTAAGTGGCATGAAAGGAGGTCAACCCTTCTCAAAAAAAAAAAAGCTCCAAGTTCTTTTTGACTTCAGAATCTATTTTGGAAAGCCACACTCCTGGCTACATAAAGAGCGGCTTCCCATTTTGAAACGTTGGCTGTAACTACTGACAACTTTATGGAGTGGTCAGCGAAGAGGCAAACGCAGGGTGATGAGCACGGTGTCAACCCCTGATCATAATTCGCTCCGGGAATTCGGGAAACTCTGTGAGACAAGGAAGTCAGTAAATGCCATCCTCTCCTCACTCCCCCCCCCCCCCCACCGCCCCATAACCCTTTCACCACTTGAAAGCCATCTATGGCATGCATGTGTGTTGTAGCTTTTCTTTCCTGAGATGTTCATTGAATGCTTAACTCAATAATGCCATCTTAATCCTGACAGTTTCCATGGTAACCTGCCACTGTAATAAACAAGCCTGAAGAATGGGGAACGAAGCACGATACTCCTGTCCTCCCCCCCTCCCCATCCCCCATGCTCCTTCAACTTCCAAAGGGCGGGATCTTCTCTACGTCTCTGAAGTTCATTGTTCATAGCTCTTGGAGCTAGAGTAAAAATAATAGCCTTCAAGAAATGATACCCAATGTCTGGTGGGCTGTGCTGTGTGACAAGCACTGTGCTGTGTAGTGATGGGGATTATCTCACTTCATTCTCACACTAACAGTAAGAGCAAGTACTATTATTATGTCTATCCTGGAGATAAGCTTGCAGAAGCTTAGACAGGTTAAGTAACTTTTCTGATACCAAAACTCTGGTATATGGGAGACCTGGGATTTGAAGTCAGTGCTGTCTGATTCCAGACATTTTTATCTTAACGAGCAGGCTGTGCCTGACCTGTGGTGGTGCCGTGGATAGAGCATCAACCTGGCATGCTCAGGTTGCTGGTTCAAAACCCTGGGCTTGCCCTGTCAAGGCACATACAGGAAGCAACTACTATGAATTGATGCTTCCCACTCCTCCCTTTCTCTCTCTCACCTCTCTCCAAAATCATACATAAAACTTTTAAAAAATAAATGAGCAGGCTGTGCAGAAAAGAAATGGCATTTTTGTTTGTTTCCAATATTCATATAACTTAGACATTTAGGAGTCGCTCCATGAATCAGAAGGGTACCACAGCTTCACGTTCAGAAGGAGAGGACAAACCCCACACACATCTACCTAAAACAGCCAGGGAAGTTAAGAAAAGTCAGAACTCTACGAGAACACAGCCAACACATGGTACCCTACTCTGGTTAAAAGAAGCCATTCGACAAGTATCTACCAATGTGATCTGGCATCTCATTGAAAAGAATACACTTTTCTTTGTGGATCAACCTCTAAAGTTAACTTGGGGTGCCTGCTTCAAAACACTAAGGAGAATGAGTCTGTATTATATTGTCACCCTCCTTCCTAAGTAAAATTAAGACCCCTTTTAAAGACAGCAATTGCAAATAAAGATCATATTAGAACACATCTTAGGAACACATAGCTAACCATATTACGAGAATGCTTTCTATGCCACAAATGTGTTTCCATGCAAGTCTACACTATACGTTCACTCAATGTGTTTATCTTACTCTAGAATAAAACTCAGCAAATAGACTTTAACCTTGACTGTTAACACCAATAACTGCATCAATTACCAATATATTATATTATAGCCTTTGCTTGGAAGAGTGGTCAAATATGAAAAAGTCATATGAGTTAGTCATTCAAAACTCATTTCATTGTAGTACCTGTCTTTAGGAAAGGTGGCTAAATTATATGGTTTTTCTAATCTCCTCTGATGTAGAAAATAGAAATAAAACAGTCTATTGAATATAGTTCAAAAAAATATGTCGGCTTGGAGAACACCATAGCTCTCCTGTTGAAACAGTTGTAACTAAGATCCAAAATACCTGGCTCACCTGGCAAACTGGAGGGCTACCATTCAACAGGGCGGGTTCCGGAGGAAATAGCCTAGAACAGAAAACCAGAATAGGCTATGCCCTCCGACACCCTCATACCTCCGGGAGCCTAGAGAACAAAGATAGACTGGGATGGTTGATGGCCATCTGAGGACATTGTCAATGCTGATCTCTCATGACAACCATCATCACTACACCTTAAAAAAAAAAAATCAAAATGACACTGATTATAACTGAGTCAGAATGAAAGTTGCATGCTTTTGATTAGATAAATTTTGAGGTCTGGTCTGATGATGGTAGCGATTTTTTTTTAAAAAAAGAAACTCACTTTCTCAAAGAGCGAGCCAAGTCCACTTTCACAAACTCTTTCCAGGTATGCAAATTATGCCGCTAAGAACGAACACTTCAAAGCGGAATCAGAACTCAGATGAATGCAGAACACGTTGGCTGGGAAGGCCGTGCCTCCCAGCAAAGCGTACAGTGGACATGAACATGACGGTGAAGCCGCGGCAGTACACTCCTCCTCAATACCACAATGTCCCAATACCGCCACTTACTTTCTCCAAGTCTTTATTCTTCCATCTAGAAAACGGAGACAATACCTACCCCACAGGCTCACCACGGGTATTCAACAGGATGAATGGCAGGGACATAGGGAAGGGGTTTGCAGAGTGCCTGGTATACAGTGGGCACTGCACGAATGCCCATTTGCCTTTGCTGGGCAAGTTTCTCAGCACCAACTATTTCTCTGCCCTCTCAACCTTTCCTCTCTCTCTTTCCCCAAAGTCTTTTAAAATAAACTACATGCAATAAGAGTTCTGTGCCTCTCACCGCATGGAGCGGACGTTAAGTTTGATGAATGCACCAAGTTGTCTGGGAACGGGGGCTCATGTGTCCCTCTCTGTGGGTGTCCCGCCCACATATGGAGGGGGAGGGGGGGGGCAGGACAACACCTCTGCTTGGAGCACAAGGTGAGCTTCACTGGAATGTGCAAGAGAGGCATTTTTATTTTTCTATTGAATGTATTGGGGTGACATGGGTTAATAAAACTATATAGGTTTCAGATATACAATTCTATATTCTGTGTTGCATCATCTGTACACTGTATTGCGTGGTCACCATCCGAAGTCAAGTCTCCCGCCTCCACCACTGCTCCCCCTCCCCCCTCCCCCACCCACCCCCTTCCTCCCGGCAATCGCTGCGCTGCGGTCTGCGTCTCAGCGGTCTGTTCTGCTTACCCCCTTCACCTTCGTCACTCAGCCCCTCTGACAACTGCCAGTTCTCTGTGGCTGTGAGTGTGTTTCTGTTTTGTTTGTTTCTTTTGTTCATTAGATTCCACAGATAAGTGAAATCATATTAAAGATAAAAGGTTTCTGTGGAAAAAGAATCTTGAAAACTTTAAAATGAGAAAAAGGAACATTGACATACAGATTTGCTGCCAACGCTTAGCCACGGCAAGTGTGAGCAGAGGTCCGAGAAAAGGCACCGTACAAACTGCCGCCCAATGGAACTTCCTTCACCAGAAGTAGTGACAGTGTCTATATTTTCCAACTTCAAGTATCTCTTCAGGGTTTTGTTATTTTTTTTTTTAAGATTGTATTTATTGATTTTAGAGAAAGAGGGGAGGAACGGGCAGCATCAACGCAGAGTAGTTGCTTGTCATCTGTGCCTTGACCAGGCAGGCCCCGCATTGCAGACTGGCGACCTCAGCATTCCAGGTCAACACTTGATTAGGTCAGGCCACCACAGGTCAGGCCTCTTCAGGTTTTTTTTTTCTTTTTCTTTTTTTTTTTTTTTTCATTTTTCTGAAGCTGGAAACGGGGAGAGACAGTCAGATAGACTCCCGCATGCGCCCGACCGGATCCACCTGGCACGCCCACCAGGGGCGACCCTCTGCCCATCAGGGGGCGATGCTCTGCCCATCCTGGGTGTCGCCATATTGCGACCAGAGCCACTCTAGCGCCTGAGGCAGAGGCCACAGAGCCATCCCCAGCGCCCGGGTCATCTTTGCTCCAATGGAGCCTTGGCTGCGGGAGGGGAAGAGAGAGACAGAGAGGAAAGCGTGGCGGAGGGGTGGAGAAGCAAATGGGCGCTTCTCCTATGTGCCCTGGCCGGGAATCGAACCCGGGTCCTCCGCACGCTAGGCCGACGCTCTACCGCTGAGCCAACCGGCCAGGGCTCTCTTCAGGTTTTTAAAGACAAAATTATCAAGAACTAAATATTAAAAAAAAAAAAAATCAAAACTTTGTAAACTCAAAAATAGGTGAAGTGCAGCAATTTTCCACTCAGAAAAAAAATAAAAAAGGAAAACCTGAAAGATGACTTTTATGCACCAAAGCTTTCTTTGAATATTGGCATCAAAAACTACTCTAGAAATGCCCAGCATTTAAAATAAGTAAGACAAGCTGGTGACATTAAAGACAAGAAATGCATTCTCAGAATCCATCTATATATATATATATTTAATATGATCAGTAGCTACCACCACTTGAAAGGCAAACAGAGAACAGCAAAGAAAACAGCACACGGCTTGGAAAGTTATCCACAGAGACTCCATCTCTTAATTCATGTCTCCAGGCGTTATTTATAGTCTCTCAGACAGTAACTTGAGACTTGTCAAAGGGTGTGGAGTAGACTTCCTTCCCTCCATGAGCTGCTGTGAATCCTAACCATTCACAGTCTTCCCACCTTAGAGAGGTAGATAAAGGCTAGGCTAAAAATGAAGAAGTGAAAATTCTTGCTCAAAGACTCTCCTGGGGCCAGAGGACAACTTGAGCTTGGTGCTGTCAGGGCAAAAGGAAAGGCGCCCGGCACGCATCTCACCCACCCGGCCACATGTGTGGGAATGCGGGTCCCCACCTGCACGTACGTAGAGCATGAAAGGGGACACGGCTGTTAGCAGTCCATAAATCACTAAGAATCCACTGCGCTCCAAAAGATGGCCCCGGCGCTTAACTTGTGTAAGGTTGTATACCTTTCCGGCCTGGGTGTGCTTACAGTCTAAAAAGTTAGTGCAAGGTCAGGCTCACCATCGAGCTACATTCCCACATGTGAACACAGCAACAGAAAGCGTTCAGGGAGAAGAAGTGGGGCTCAGTTAGGGGCTTAAAAATAGAGCGAATTCACCTTGCAAAGCCTAGAAGGAGCATGCCAGCCAGGCCCTGTGTAGACGCTCCGAGGCCCCTGCCCCACATGTCATTCAAAATAAAAGTTAGACTCGTTACTAAATGATGTATGTGTAGAGAAGCCCGATAGAGTTTTAATCATCGTCACAAGTGCGGCTTCAATGATTCTTTTAAAGGATCAAATATCACCGTTTGTCCAAGGAAAAATGTTCATGCCCCTGCAGGGCTGCCTTGCTGTGTGCCCCGCTCACCAGTGCAGTGCCGTATTGGGTCATCTCGTGTGGGTTCCAACACCCAGATAAAGGAAAACAGAGATATGTTTTGCCAAGACCTTCCCATCCATTCACAGGCGCTTCAATGAGAGCTCTGGGGCCCGTAATAAAGGCTGGTGACAGGCACCTCTCTGGGTCTGGGGTGGCCACTGGGGTCCAAGAAGGATAAGAGGCAGGAAGAAGGACAATAAAGGAGAGACAGCACCCCCTTTGAAAGAAGACTGAAGTGGGGACAGAACCCGGGTCTGACACTCCTTAATACTTTGAAATGGGTCAAGATCTCTCATCTCCCGGGGCCTCTGAAATAGAGTTGGCGCCGCTGTCCTCATGGAGAAAGTCGGGGTCAGCTACCTAGCTTGGCACCTGGTGGATATTTGCTCACTGTTCGTTCTCCTGAATACTAAGGGCACTAGGAAATAAAAGAGTCCTGGTGACAAATGATGAATCATACAAGGTCCAGTGTTCGTTTCTGAGGAAAATACAAAGAAATATAGAAGGTAGTGAGTGCCGAGGCGTGGCTCTGAGACAGCTGGTAGAGCGCAGCTGCTCGGGGGATCCTGTCGGAAACCTGTCCTTAACCCACAAAATTCCAGGAAGACATTTTAAGCCAAGAGATACTAAATCAAGTCCAATATGAAATTGAATGTATAACGCCTGCCATGTACTCACTGCTATTCTAAGTGCCTTATGTATATTATCTTGATAATATGGGAACTATGGGCATCACCTCCCCTCCCCCATTTTTTTTTTCCAGATGGAGAAACAGACACAGAAAGTTGCTAAATCACAGCTACCCATCTAATAATATTGATACATGGCAATGGTGAGATTTGCACTCGGGCAGCCTGGTTCTACAGTGCCGGCCTTAACCCTCCCACTAAACTATGGCCCTCTGCCACCTGCCACAGTTTTTAGTTTTTCCTAGTTAAAATTGTGTGATGCACTCAAGCCGCACAGTGGAATAAGATATGGCTAATGGGGAGCATGAGATCCATGAGTCTGAGGCCACGGAAGAAGGAGCAGCCCATCGTCAGTGCGACACCAAGAACAGAGGGACCCAGGCCGCCTGGAGCGGAGCGGGGAAGAAGCAGGTGTCCTCGAAACAGGCCTTTTCTCGCATCTCCCTGACTGTGAAACCAGCCCACACGGTCCTCGTACCGCGTGGGGCACCCTCAATAAAAATCACTGTCTTTGGCATCTTTGAATTAATGAGGTAATGACATCTTCCGTTGATCTCAGTCACAAATATGAATGAAATATAATCTATCCTCTCGAGTTTACAATTTTGTGGGGACAGGGACATGGAGTCCGGGCCAACACGAGGGCAGGAGATTTGTGGGGATGAGATGAACGCCCGTGATGACAGCCGGGATGTGCAATTAGCATTCTGCTATCACCACACACAGGGCTGCACGGTTACCTGACGATCTTCCTAACGGGCCGCCAGCCCGGCAGTCTCTGCTGATAAACTGAGGCATGTGACCATGCAGTTAATCAAGAAACACATGTTAAACTGTAATTAGGTAATAACTTTCCAGCTGGACAAAAAAATTGAGTGTGCCCAGCTTGGACTAGAAAAATTAAGATTTGTGAATATGAATTACATCAAGAAATATATACCAAATGTATAATGGTGGCTTTTTAAAAGGCAGGTCAGGAGTACATGTCCCCAAATGTAACCAATTACAAACTGAATTAACATAAAACGGAAAGGAACTACAAAGGAGTCATTAGTATTCATTTGAAAAGATACCCAGTGTGAGAAGCTATTCTTTTAAGTAGGAATATGTCTCAGAAAAAGGTTTTAAAGGAGGCAAGAGGAGAGACAGAGAGAGAGAGAGAGAGAGAGAGAAAGAGAAAGAGAAAGAGAAAGAGAAAGAGAAAGAAAGAGAGAATTACAGAGAAGGGATGGCGTCTCGAAAGCAGGGCCCCCTCTGGGTTTGGTTTGCTCGGCCAGGCTGAGGGGCAGCGTGATACAGAGCAGGGCCACATACCCGTGACTCTGACACAGACCCTGGCTCTGAGCCATGGGGCCTGAGGAAAGGTGTGACAGCTTTCTGTGCTTCGTTCACGTATCTGTGAAATAGGGCTCACTGTACATACTTCTAAGGGTCTTATGATGACCATAAATTCAACACATCTGATTGTTCATGTACAAAATTGGCTGGGCTATGGTGGCCAGTAGTTTGTTCAGCCACTAATATAAGTGCTTCTGTGAAAGTCTTCTGTAGATGTAATTAAATCTACAATCAGTTGATTTCAAGTAAAGCAGGTGTCCCTCTATAATGTAGGTGGGCCTCATCCAATCAGTTGAAGGTCGCAAGCAAAAAGAACTCTGCTTCAAGACAGTCACCTGGAAGTTTTGCCTGAGTTTCTAGTTTGCTGGTCTCATTGACATAGATACAAATAAAGGCAAAGACAAAAAAATAAATAAATAAAGATATAGAGGCTTAATATTTTATCATATAGAAATATTAAACTTTTTTCAAATGTGTTCTCAACTCTTAGGGATTAAGGTTGCTTCTAATTCTTTCTTCTTAAAAATAATGCTGCGATGAACATGATCAAAGATGAATCTGTTTGCAACTTTGAAATATTTCCTCAGATTAGATAAAATAGATAGAGAGAGATGATATGTAGATATAGATGTATTTTGTCCTTGTTTCCCTGGGAACTCTAGCTAATACAACATGTGCAGTACAATGAATGCTCACTGTGTGCTGCCAGTGCTATAAGCATACTGAGAACTTTCACTCTTCAATTCATTCATGTTCTCTCTCTCCACTCTCTCTCTCTCTCTCACCCCCACCACCATGTAAAAAATAAACATACAGGCCCTGGCTGGTTGGCTCAGTGGTAGAGCGTCGGCCTGGCGTGTGGGGGTCCCGGGTTCGATTCCCAGCCAGGGCACACAGGAGAAGTGCCCATCTGCTTCTCCACCCCTCCCCCTCTCCTTCCTCTCTGTCTCTCTCTTCCCCTCCTGCAGCCGAGGCTCCATTGGAGCAAAGATGGCCCGGGCACTGAGGATGGCTCTGTGGCCTCTGCCTCAGGTGCTAGAGTAGCTCTGGTCGCAACAGAGCGACGCCCCGGATGGGCAGAGCATCGCCCCCTGGTGGGCATGCCGGGTGGATCCCGGTCGGATGCATGCGGGAGTCTGTCTGACTGCCTCTCCGTTTCTGGCTTCGGAAAAATACAAAAAATAATAATAATAATAATAATAAAAATAAATAAATAAATAAATAAAATAAACATACAGAATATAAGCCCTTCTTCAGTAGTAGGTAAACTGGTGGAATAGCTAAAAGCCCAAGAATATAAACTTTAATGTGATTTCAAAAGCAAATTTAGGACTCTTAGAAAAGAGGAAGTAAATGCAAATAAAATAACAATATAATCTAAAATAGTGAGTGAACACTTAATACAGTAAATGTGCTGAAAACAAACGAATGCTAGAATCCTGTAGTGATGGAAAGAAAGTAGAATTTTTTTCCCTACTGCTTTGTACCAAATCCGACTATTTTACTTCTGAGCTACCAGAGCCTCCTGGATGAGGTACGTATTCATTCACCCAGCTCCCCACCCATCCATTCACAAACCCTGCGCCGAGTGCTGCTACAGGCCACGGGCCGGGTAAGTGAGCAGGGTCTAAACAAGTACAATTATATTAGTAGAATATACTGGAGTAAAGCAAGGCAGGAGGTGCTGGGTTAGCTCAAAAAATAGACAGCTAACCTCTTCTGGAAGGGATTCAATCATTCATTCATTCATTCATTTCTTAAGTAAATCTTTATTCAGGTGAACTTTGTGTGCCAAGAACTATCCCGTGTCCAGGAAATACTCAATATAAGAAATAATCTTAGTGATGGCCGAATTTTATTGAGAGCCTGCTATGTTTCAGGCATTGTTTTAAATCCTTCACACTGATTTACTAGTTCTTTTTATGCTGCAGGGTATCTGGTAGGTGCTTCCTGTGTTCTTTCCTATAAGATAATCATAAAGGCATAAATTCATATACTTACTCTTCAAAGAGTCATGGATCACCTACTATCAAAAAGGCACACTATGATGTTAAGCACCAATTTGATTAGCACAATTGCTGTCCTTACATTGAATGGAAGAGACAGTTATACCCACAAATAACTAGAATTTCAGACTCTATGACTCCAGTCTCGCAAAGACCTTGTCATAGCTAGAAGACACCAGCAAAGCTTTCTGAAAACATGAAAATATGATTTTGAATTCAAACAACAGGAATGTGTTGAGTGTGCTCTGTCTTCTTCTTATACACGGAAAATAACCAAGAAGAAATAGTGTTAATATCCATGAGAGACAGATCTTCAAAATTACATTTAAAAACAACTCTCTCTTTTGTGACTAAGTGCTATATCTACACTGTGTTAACTGCAGGTCAATATGGCCTTTACCTAGCACAGTGACCTGGATGTCAGTCAACACCAGTGTTTTCAAGTCCCCGGGGCTAGCATGAAGCACTGTTTCTCAGAGTCTTACTGCTTGAAGTGTGAGCACAACCACAGAAGATGCTAGTATAAACATCTCTCGCGTTACTGATAAATAGCACGGCATTGTCATCCATTAACAGCAACTATATATTGCAACAACTTCTACACGAAGCCTTATAAATAACTGTAGTTTTAATTGCTCGAGAAAACTACAACATCCATCAACACTCCCGCCTCCTGCTAAGTATCACCAGCATCCTAGGAAGTTACACAGTCACTCAAAAACGGTTACAGCAACGAAAGAGTCAAGATTTCATCCGTTAAGAGGAAAAGGACGAATCTATCCAGAGAACACAAAAGCAGACTTTCTCGGAGGTGAAAACCAGGAGAAGGGGTGGGGAGTGGTGTGTATTCAGGAGAAAGCAATCAGGAAAAGGAAGAGTCCCCAATCAAATCAGAGCTGAGATCACTCAACAGTCAATATGGGTAAAAACTAGGAGAGGAGATTGCTTTGGGTTAAAAAGAAAAAAGAAAAAAAAAAGGCTGGTTGTTTTGTACTTTTCATTCACTCCACTCATTTCTTTTCTTTTTTCTTTTTCTTTTTTTTTTTTTTTTTGGATGTATAAAATGTGTATCCTCTCCAGTTCCAAAAAAGGGGATTACATACAAAGTTTAGACACATGAAATAAGACAACAAAAATAAAACATCAGATCAAATCAAGCTAAAAGGAGGAAGTCAACAAATGCTAGGATAGACTTGGCGTGCACTACGTCTTTGGAACTGAGTTCTGAATTTAGCTCTGTGTTTTCTGGCTGCTTGGACAAAAATCAAAATGTGTTGTGTCAAATAAATATTCATTATCCAACACAAGGAAACAGGACTTCCCTGACCTCTCTAGTTCAACCGAAACCCCCTCTCCCGGGAACCAGGCCGCAGGACCCAGTTTCTTCTATATTTTCCTTCAAAGTATTAATCAATTTCCTTAAATTTTATATCATTTGCTTATTTTCTATTTCCTTATACTAGAACGTAAGTAAGGCTCATTGGAACAGGAGTCTTTTTTGTTCACAATTTTATCTCACGTGTTCTAGAGTAGTAACTGCCCAATAGAATATATATTTACATATATATTCATGTAGCCTAGAGTGATTTTATACTAAATTCCAAAAGAAATTCATCACGCAGCCCCTTAAATAAACTACATCGGGCTAGGAGGCTTTGTTGAAGTGCAGACATAATGGATGTGACAAACACACCCTGAAAGGCACGTGCAGATGTGTAGTGACAAGGAAACAGAATCTGGAGCCAGAAGATCTAAGTTCAACTACCAAGGCCACCTCCTTCTGCTCTGTGCCTCCTATCAGACAACATGGCATCATCGTGAAGCTCAGGGACTCTGGAGTCAAGCAACCAGTTTTTTAAATACTGGCTCTAAACGCTTATAAGCTGTGTGACCTTTGACAATTTACTTAGCCTCTCTGTGCCTTAGTTTCTTCTGTAAACTGTAGATAATGACAGTATCCTCAAAGGATTACTATGAGAATTAAGTGCATTTATATATGTAAATCAATCAGAACGTTGCCTCGCACACTGAAAAGCTAAGTACTGGCAGTTAATTTGAACTTGTGACTCTCATTTATAAAACATGGGTAATAACTACCTTTGGTGTAGTTATAAGGATCAAATGATCTTAATCCATGTTAATGTGCTTACATTTTTAATAGATGACTTATTTTTTACTTTCAGAAAAGTAGTACATGTTCATCATAAATTCTTTGGAAAGATAGAGAGTAAAAATCCTTTATCTTAGCAAACAGTGACAAACACTATTAGCATTTTCTTGTATAAACTTCCAGATTTCTTTTTATGCCATATCAACACATGGACATGTTTATGAAAATATAATTTTTAACAGAGTTTGACACATATAACACACTGTTTTGAAACCTGTTTTTTTTAAAGATTTATTCATTCATTTTCTAAATTTTTTTTAATTTTTTTAAGACTTTATTTATTTTAGAGAAGAGAGAGAGAGATAGACGGGGAGGAGCAGGAAGCATCAACTCCCATAGATGCCTTGACTGAGCAAGCCCATGGCTTCGAACCAGCGACCTCAGCGTTCCAGGTCGACGCTTTTATCCCCTGTGCCACCACAGGTCAGGCCTGAAACCTGCTTTTTAAAAACTTATCATGGGTGTTATCTCATATCAGCAAATAAAGATTTACATCCTTCTATGTAATAGCTGCCCAGTGTTCCATTGTATGAAAGTGCCTTGATTTATTTAGCCAATACTCCATTCGGTTAGGTTGTTTCCAATTTGTGAAAGTGCTTTGTAAACTACAAAGTAATATACAAATGTTAGCTATCATCACCATTATTTGTAAAATAAGCGTCTAGGTATCACCATTAAACTCCTGCAAGGTCTTCTTTCACTATTCCTTTAGCCCTTCAGAAATGAAGCTTCAAACTAATTGTACTCACACCATCATTCAAAATGCCTGGCGTTCAGGAATCCCATATCTGGACAGGGGAAAACATGCAGACTCCTAAATCAGATCTAGGGGAGGTGATGGGGATTACTCCCAAGAATCCATCTCAGTGCAAAGACTGTGCACTTTCTCCAGGCACGTGCCACGCCACTCACACTCCTTTGCTCATACACTGGCGTCACTCACTGATCGCTGCCCTATTCAGAATGCACCCGTGGCTCCAGAATCGTTATTGATAAAGAACTCTAAATAACCATTATGAAACAATAGGAACAGGCAGGAGAGATGAAATGCATTTGCTAAGCCCACGTTGAGGATATAAAGAATATAAAAGGTAATAGCCACCAGTATTTACTGAGTAGCTACCATTGAAGGTACACAGGTTGCGAGTGGCAGATTCTGCAGCTGTATTAATTTATATCATGGCCCTGTCTGTATTCTGAGTTCCTGGAGATTTCTAAACATACCCTGTCCTTCCTTGTCGCCTCACCTTTGCCTAATAAGATGCCACATAAGACTAGTAGATAGCTAATAAATGTTGTTCACTTGTAGAGAGCAGTTGAAATAATGACCAAAGACCTTGATCTCGATGTTTTACAATCTCACGGATTAATAACTGAAATTAAAAGTGCCAGTGTATTCTCTGAAAATAAAACCTGCCATATTATTCCTGGTAGGATAGAGTTGGATAGGGCCTCCAATCGCATGAAAACAAGTAATTTAGATTTGCTACTCTTTTTAACAATAAATTTTCTCTATTAATTAATGTTGTGACTTGGAGCAAATGTGCATGGCAGGAAATAGGATGCCCTGCTGGTACCCGTTTTGCAGGAGAAGGTGACATGTGCATTGAGATATATTGCAGATGTGCCTCTCCCTGGCATAGGTCCCAGCAGGAGCTGGATGGGTTCAGCTTATAAAACCCTGGCCTTTCACCTCCTCAAGGCTACAATGAACATCTCTATGGGCTTCATTCATTCAACAAATATTTACTGCATAGCCAATATGTACCCCACACTGCTATAAGCACTAGATTTGGGAGGTCCAATATGACAACATAATAATAACAACTTAAATAGATTATACATAAACATTGTCTCTTAACAATGGGTCAATCATCATGACAACTATTATTCATGACTACCAAAGATAGGGTGTAAATATTTTCATCTCCTAACATTAAAATCACTCCTACCAGGAAGGTCTTTATCCCAACATGGAGGTTTGCAAATAGGTTTCATCATGTCTCACGTGTTCCAACTATTTTATAATGGCTGTCAGAAATGTATTGTTAAAAAGATTCAAGCCTATCTGAACGCTAAAGAAAATTCTGCAATTGATGAGTGATGTCTGCTATAAATAAAGAGTTGGCCAAATGTTCTGTGGTCAAGTAGGTGCCATTCTTATATATTCTATGTCACGCTGACCCTGCTCCTTTGTCTTTCTGAATCACTCTATTTTACTGATTCTTGTGAGTTATTGGAGGACTCACCAATTTATAAACCATGACCCAACATGGTTAATATTGAGTTCTGCCACCGACCACACTTCACCACCTAGCACCTGGCTTCACACACAAAGTTCTCCATTTGCCACCTGCATGACTTTGTATAGACTCATGGAACTATTCTGGGTCTCAGTTTCCCCCTGTCTAAAATAGAGACATAGCTATCGAAAAATCTCTCCTTTTCAAAATCAACCTAGCATTCAGTGATCCTCCCTATCCCAAACGATTGGGTTTCAAAAAGGACTCTTGCAACTTGAAATATCTCTTTTCATCCAATAAAACAAAAGTTATTTTCTTTGATCCAGACGTGAATTGTGGATCTTGCTGAGAGGCAGCTCCGCTTGTTGTACCCACTCTCTAAACCAGTGGTAGTCAACCTGGTCCCTACCACCCACTAGTGGGCATTCCAGCTTTCATGGTGGGGCGGTAGCAGAGCAACCAAAGTATAAATAAAAAGATGGATTTAACTATAGTAAGTTGTTTTATAAAAATTTATTCGGCCAAACCTAGCGAAAATCTGACCTAAAGTACTTGGTAAGTAATTATTATATATTATATGCTTTAACTTGCTGTAACTCTGCTTTATAAATTTTATAAAGTAAAGTTATTTCCCTACTTTATAAATCACCATGACTGTGGAACCGGTGGGCGGTTAGAAAATTTTACTACTAACAGAGATACAAAAGCGGGCGGTAGGTATAAAAAGGTTGACGACCCCTGCTCTAAACTGAGTTCCCAATAAATGAATGCTGATTCTCCGTCTTGTTCCAGCCCTTTCAGAAATCCCTCTCTCTGACTAATAGAAAATAGGATTTGAGTGATGGCCCTCCCACTAACTGGCCAACAGCTCCGGATAAAATATTGCTATTGACAGAATGTTCTCCCTGTCCGCGCTGAGAAAGTAGCTTGGCAGATGCAGGGAGAGTCCACGCGAGGCAAGGGCAATGCGCCTGGAACGTGGGTCAGACTGGAAGAACGGAGTCAGCATGACGGAGGGTCTTGCTAATCAGAAACCGCGCTGAGAGGTACAGCAGAAGCCGCCAGAGCCAACGGGACGGTGGGAATAGGAGAGTAAGAAGCACCCGCAGTGGGTGCGAGGTTAAGAAAAGAGAGACGATCCAAAAGCTTGACTGGCTCTGTGTGACCCCGGAGGCCTCCCAAGCAGCAGATGTAAATGAGTTCATTTCTGTGACTGCGATGTTGAACTCATCCAGAAGAGTGGTATGCATAAAGACATCCCATCACAAGCTGTCAAAACTATCTATCGATTTTAAAAGATAAAACGTAAAATGATCAAAGGAACATCATACATATGTGGGAGGGGGTAAGATCAAGCGCAGAGGAGCTGCTACGTATGGGACTGGATTCTGCTGTGGCTGGTGAACTAACTCTGTGATCTACTGGGTCCTTTCTCTAGAAAGGGGCCTCTGTTTGCTCTGCCTGGAGCTATCTAAACCTTAAAAGACAAAAATGGAACCAAGGTTAATAATATGTATGAGTCCCCATCATGGTGGTTTGTTTATACTGTGGTGAAGCCTTCAACTTTGCCATCCCTTAACGCTAACTACTCAAGTGTAGAAAAACACAGTCGTCCCTCAGGGTCCACAGGGGATGGGTTCTGGGATGGCCTGCAGATACCCAGACCACAGATGTTCCCATCTCCCAACAAAACGGCAAGACCAACGCATATAATCAGGCCTCTACATTCACAGATTTCTAATCACTGAGCAAAAACACTATAGGAATTTATTGAAAAAAAAAATATATATATATCCATCTATAAATGGACTGATGTTGTTCAAGAGTCAAATGGACTCTACTTGCCTTTTTCTCTTCCCACCCCCAATTTCTTCTTCCCATCACCCCAATCTCAACCCTCCCCTAAATCTCAGGAAAGGGCAAATTGGAACAAGTTTTCCTGGGATCCTTTTCTGTAGTCTCCTGTAATCTACAATGTCATCACTCAGCTTCCGGCCTCCTCCTCCCTGCCTGCCTTTCCTGAGATGACCAGAGCCCGGCCAGACTCCAGCTCTTTCCATTCTTTAAACCGGTTGCAGCCACAGGGAGCCTGTCCCAGCCAGAACTCAATCTCTGCTGAGGCTGCACCTGCCACATGACCAGCCTGGTCTTCCCCACCGAGCAAACAGCAGGAAGGCACAGCCCAGAGGACTAGGGAGGGAAGTTCTACTATAAAAAGGATAATTAAGTCCCCCTCCCCCATGCCACCAACCCACCTCCCTCCTACCTACCCCGTCTCTCAGGGAATGGAGTGGGACACACCACTTTGAGCACCGGGCAGGGGAACAATTCCTTCCTCCCACTCGTCACATTCTTCTGAGGAATGGGGCTGACTTTGATTCTTCAGATTACATTCACAATTAAACTCTTCAAGACTTTGTACTCCGGGAAAATGGTAAACAACCCAACTCTTGTCCTCGGATAACCAAGTGTGTGTGTGTGCACATTGGTGGGGGTGGAGAGCAGAGGGAGTTGAATTGAATCAGAAGGGACCCTTCAACTCCTGAGAAAGTCTTCAGAGTAGAAGCGCCTGTGAGTGAAACGTCTTGTAATTTAAAACTCCGTTTCTCGTGGTGGTGTCTCCGGTTCTCAGCCTGAGCCAGGCCAGGCGTAGGATTGGATCTGGCTGCCCTGACGTGAACAAATGCACCACAGTACATGGCAGACTCCAGGGGGCCGGGCAGCTCCTCCTATAAAGCCCCAGGCACGCAGAACACCATCTCTGTGCCGTTTCACTGGCGATGACAGAGCTGTCTGGAAGGGCTTAGACCCCACCAAGCACTGGCCTTGGCAGGGAAGGGGTATTCATAAGTACGTGTTGTGCACGGCTCTTCGGAACGTAGTGGAAAAGGCATGTACAGCCTTGCTGAATGCGAGTGAAATTTTACCTGTACTGTTGTCATGGGTGCCTTGGGAAGGAAAGTTATTGGAACTCAGCTTTCAATAGGAAGCCCAATCTGAATAGAAAATAATAATCATAATTCTCTGGTTGGAAGGAAAATACGGCATTCGCCTATATAGCATGCCTCTGCAGGTCCCCAAATTATAGCGGGATGCCAGAAATGTTAGAGAATACTGTGGACCTGCTTGAGCCTTCCTCATCGCCCATTGACGGGGAATAACATCTCACCCGTGCCATGGACATTTGTTGACTATCCACAATGTTGAAGAAATGCTCCTAGCATGTTAGAAGGGGGGGGGGGCAGAGCAGGAAGGGGGCCCAGCTGATCAGAGTGGGATTTTGACCTTACGGAATTTGCAGTCTGACAGGGAAATCGATCCACAAACACCAAAGATACTTCAGTGCCAGCAAGAAACACTAGGCAGGTTAGACACTGACCTCTCATGGACTGGGTGTTCAGCTCTCGAAGAGAAATTGATCGCAGCTGAGGCAAAGCACTTGCTCAGCTCTGGTCTCCAACAGAAGGCAGGGAGTCCTCCACATCTCATCACATCGAGAAAGGAGGATCTCTAAGACAACTTCACTTTTTTGCCAATATATGCAGGTCCACATCCATGTGTGGTCTGAATTTCTATAGCGATGGAGGGATTTCTCCTCCTTTCTTTCCCCCAGGAACAGCAGGGAATCGACGTGTGCACACAATAGCTAAGCTTCACTTTTTATTTTTTCTCTAACTCTGTCATGTTTTAAGAGGATTACCTTTATTAGTTCAGTTAGTTCACTTTCCTTTGATTTCTTAATGTTAAAAGCAAACCAAGAGTCAAAGCAGTTGACTTCAGCCGTCCTCGGGCAGGCACCGACCTCTCCCGGTGCGAGGGGAGGGCTTCAGCTAGCGTTTGCACTCTCTTGTGTTTATTTGGTTTACTCCTGACAGATACAATGGAATGCTTCAATGAAAAACACCCAAGTCATTTTCTATCTATGAATGAACAGAAGGCGTCCTGTGGCTAAGGAAGAATAAATATTCAACCCCACTGGAGGCCTGTCGGCCCGCCCATCCTACACCATTATCATACCCGCTCTGGCTCCAATGCGTAATTTACTCAAGTCCGTGCTGTGTCGTGGTAGGCTGATCTGTCACTGACACCTCTTTGCCACTCCACCCAGGGGCCACGGCAGTGGGGCTAGGTTCGAGAAAGTTGGCTGAAACTGAAGCAGATGTTTTATCAACTATTATGTTCTCTAGTTCTTGACTTTTGCCCCAGCAGCTCTTGCTTTTTTTTCATTGGGTTGGTGGGTGCCGTTAACTCCTCTGGTGCTCGACAGTGCTGAGAGCAACAGAGCCTCCAGTATGCTCACGCGGGTCGGGAGGGGTGTTGCAAAAGGATATTGTGGCTCCTTGCCCCTAACAACTGAGTCTCACTGCGGATTTGAGAGTTAGAGAAATACTTCTGAAGGCACGAGGTAGATGGGCAGATTGAGGTATGGAACAAAGAGAGGATCGTTCCTCGTGCACAGGGAGGGGGAACTGAGAATCATGGCTGTACACTGGACTCACCCACTGGAATACAATCCTATGTTAGTATCTGTTCTCATCATAATGTCTACACTTGCACAGTCATTTATTTTTTCATTCATTCATTCACTCATTCATTCATTCAACAAATGAGCACCTGTGTGAGCAAGATTACTGTGGAATGGCCGGACACTAGGGAGAGAAACGAAGCAGTGAGTAAGAGCTGGACTCTCCTCTTCAGGGATGCAGTCCCGTGGGGAAAATGCATGGCAACAAATACTTTTGGGGCAAAAAACTAAAATAAAAAAAAATATATACGGTTTCTAGGAAAGAAGTACATCAAAGAGCTGTCAGAACAAAAAGGAAGGAAGAGGGTATAACCTGAAATGCAGATATTTAGAATTAGATTCCAAAACTGCTCCAGTCATACTGAAGTGAAACTTGAATGTCACCTCCTGAGATGGGAGAGACAGGGAGGCACCCCAGCTACTCTCGACCTTTCCTTTGAGATAAAATACGTTATTTCTAGAAAAAGTTCACTTTGGAAATAATGTGTCCACCTCCTTTTCCTTAGCTCTACTCCCACTGTCAGTATCTTCTTCCTGTTCTCGTTCTTCTTGCTCTTGTTGAGGCCAAAGAGAGGACCGTATCTGGAGTGCAAGGGGAACTTGTGACATCTCCGTCAGGGCTGGCCCGGCCCCTTCTTGACGAAGGAGTCACCCAGCGCTTCTGAGTCTGGAAGCAAGGGTGACCCCGTTTCCGTGCAGGCTCAGTCCTGGCCTCTCCTGGGCACAGGTAGAAACGACACCAAGCTACGCTGCATCTCTAACGGTGGTTTTATGATGAAGCTGATCACAGGAGATAGATTTCACCATCAACGTCGTTTATAACACTGGAGCACAGACTGGACACTGAAGGGACCCATCTTCACCTCCATAGCAGCCCTCTCTGTGTAGACAAGGGCTTTTACCCTCCCCTCTCTTTGTGGAGATTGCCTGGTTCACCTTTTCGGGGACCGACAGTGCTGTTTGGAAGAAGGGTTGTTCAATTAATGTCCACAGGAGATGTCCAAGTTTCTAAAGCAAAAATTAAAGAAAGAGTCTTTTATTCCATTTGTTTTTCCAGACAAGATCCCAAACACAAGGCTCTGGGACAGTTTATGTTTTACACACGAGAACCATGGAGCACCACAACCAGGCAGAACCAGCTTCCGGCCTCCTGCCCAGAGGGGTTCGCTGAGTGAGAGGGGCGTGGCCAGCTGTCACGGCCCTTTGCTTATGCACACTGTTTTCATGTCAGACTTCCTTGCTCGGTGCTCCTTCAAACACTATGCAGAAGGACATCCCCCCGCTCCTCTCTTTTAGAAGCACGAAGGGTTCATGGTTGTAAGATCAGAACACATGAGTTTCAAGCACAAACTCACTATGTTTTGAAAAGTATAAACTATTTGAACAATGAAATCATTCAAAAGACAAACCTTCCAAATGTCCTCAGAAGAGATGCGTGAGCACAATTTTCTTCTAAAATGCAAAACTGGAGAACTAAATATGGGCCTGAAAGCGTTTTGCTTTTAATTAACGGTCTCTAAGATTCCTCTCCATCCGAGTCATCTTTCACCGACCCATTGTCAACCGGCGGAAACAATGGCATTTTGGTCATCGAAAGAGTCATTTTCGCCAATGAGCTGTCATTATCAATCAAGCTCAGGTTGTCGGCATATCCCTGCACTAAATACAAAAATGAAGAGGAGACTAAATCTGCGAGTGAATAAATTTTCTGCACACCAATCCCCGCGGGCCATGTGTTTATAAGTCAACAGCTTAAAATGAGAACATCTGATGAAGGTAATACACCTGTTAAAAGAGCATAAAACTCCAAACCCAATGGTAAAATATAAAGATTATAAAACCTCTTAAAGGAGCCATCAAAGCAAACTATTAAATGAATACATCTGCTCCATGGTAGAGTCTAGTTTATAAGTGCCACTCACAATAAAAGAGATTTAGGACAAACATCTCATGAAAGGATGTGAAGAGCAGTGAAGGGAACGTATTTTGAGGATGATGAGAGAAAATGGAATGGATTCAGTTAAAAAGAAGAATTGACCTCAACGGAGTTGAGGACTCGAGTAAAAAGGTTTGGAGAGTCTAGTTTTCACTGCAAGGCACGAGACAGGAGGAGAGAGGAGGGTCATTTTTACGCCCCACTTTGTACTTTGGTGTCAGTCTACAGGCAAAAAGGAAAAAAAAATCGGTTTAGCACTTAATGGTTAACTGTCATTAAACAGGATGTTTAAGGAAAACACTAAAAGAAATCCCCAGTCAAGGCGATTCCTATAAAGATTTATACCTAAAGTGTTACTAAAGGTGTGTGGTAGGAGACTAGGCTTGATTGTATGTGATGGTAGGTCTGCCTGACCTCCCTGGGTGTGACCTTGGGAGTGCAGTGCTCTCTGGTTTTCCTGTCTCTGTACATTCTGTGTCCCATTGCCCCATCCCGCCCATGTTGGTGTGCCCTGTAATCCATTCCCAGACCGCTCTTCTTGTTCTTCTCCCTCTTCTTTGGTTGATGTCACTGCTTCTTACGGGTGCAACTATCAGCACTACAGTAACCATTTCCATATCAACATCTCCAACCCAGAACACGCCCTCTCAGCCTCTCCGTGAGCTGGCTGCCAGCCACCAATGTCCTGCAGGTCCAGGGAAACCCGAAGTATACAAAATGGACCGTGATATCCTCCCTAGCCCCAGCTGCTTCCCTGGGTATTTTTGTATCAGTCAGAAAGTAGCAGCAAGATTCACCCAAGCCATAAACATGCAGTCTGTACTTAATTCTTCACCACTCTTATGTCTGTTCTTTCTACCCCATGCCACTCTGAATGCCCTCCTGTAGGTCAGGCCCTCATCAACCTTGCCCCAGCAGTCTCTCTAGAACACAGCTCTGGCCACACACCCCGGTGGACATCATGCAGAGCCTCCACACTGAGCTACAGGGAGCTCTCATGGCAGAAAGGCCCTCGGTGAGCAGGTCCCTGCCCAGGCATTCTGTCTGACTTCTCAGCACCCTCTGCCTTTAAAGCCTCTGTTCAAGGTCCATCTGGATTTCCTTCTGGGCCTTCTTTCCTTATCTTACATCTCTTCATCTTTTAAGAATCAGCTAAGAGGTCAGCTCTTCCAGGAGGTCTTGCTGACTTCTTGAGGTTAAGTCAGGTCTTACTGCCAGAGCCTGGTATACTTGTCTACCACTGTATCTAGCATATTATAATCTTGGTTTATACACCTGTTTCCCCCAATACACAATGAGCGCATTGACCACTGGGGCTCTCTGTCATTCACCTCTATGTCCACCATACACATAAGGACAATGACTATTGTGTGATCTCGCTCACAAAAACACATCTACACATGTATCCTGTGCATAGATATTATATTACATAGCAGTATAATAAGAACTACATATACATTTACAATGCCAGTAAAATACAAACTTCCTATTCATTTACTTCTTCACATCCTTAAAGACAACTTGTATAGTTTGCTGGTTGGTTTTGTTTGATATTACAGTTAGGGAACAGGGTAACGGTACCTATTTTGCCTTTTCTTAAAATTAATCAAATATGAGCATGAGTTTCACCAAACTTGGTCATAATAATACTATGTCACAATCCTTGCTGAGCACTTACCATATTTAAACACTATTTTAAGGGTTTTAGATGCCTGAATTGCTTTATCCTGGGGTCTAGGTATTATTCTTCTCCCCATCTTCACAGAGGGAAAAAGCATTTTCCCTAAAAAGCCTTGAAAATAACTCATCCAAAGCCATACAATTCAGAAGGAAAGGAATCGTGACACAACCCAGGCTCTTCAAATGCCCTCAGTCAAAATTCATCTCACAATGATGAACTTCTATACCATGGTGAACAATTGTGTTATGACTAAAAATGTTCATAAGCATAACACCCAGTATGGAAATGGTCACCAACCAGTCAGAATGTGCCCTGGAGGCCCCTGCTATAACAACCTTTTGGTTCCTGGATTATGAGGTAGCCAAAGGGGTCTAAGAGCCGGAGTCATGGTGATACGGTGGGGGGCACTCAGAGGACCTCGGTGACAGCTATTGACTAGGTAGCATTTTAATATTTTGAACATCAATACTATAGTACAGGGGTCCCCAAACTACGGCCCGTGGGCCGCATGCGGCCCCCTGAGGCCATTTATCCGGCCCCCACCGCACTTCCGGAAGGGGCACCTCTTTCATTGGTGGTCAGTGAGAGGAGCATAGTTCCCATTGAAATACTGGTCAGTTTGTTGATTTAAATTTATTTGTTCTTTATTTAAAATATTGTATTTGTTCCCTTTCTGTTTTTTTTTACTTTAAAATAAGATATGTGCAGGGTGCATAGGGATTTGTTCATAGTTTTTTTTATAGTCCGGCCCTCCAACGGTCTGAGGGACAGTGAACTGGCCCCCTGTGTAAAAAGTTTGGGGACCCCTTCTATAGTATAATATCAATTAAATATCAGAATAAAAGTATCTGCCTATTCTCAAGGTTTGCTGTTTTACTCTCCCCAGAGTCACTGTCCTTGTACACAGCTGTCATGGAATAGAATTTTCTTAGCAGGAAAATCCACAATTTCTGATGGAAGAAGAGAGGCAGTAAAATTATTCTGGGCTTCTAGGATCCTTTTCTCCTGTATCTCCAGACTGTAGAGGAGTACCTGGCACAAAAAGAGGTACTCAGTAGTATGGTTAAATAAATCAATGACCATCTCACCAAAACCAGATGAAATGTTTGGCTAACTGGGGACAAACACAGGGTCCCAACTGCTCTCAAGTGCTAAAGCATTGCTATAGACAAAAAGAGACAGGGGTTACTAAATATGTTAGAAGGAGAACTTTGATAAGTTGTTCAAGATTGAGGAATGAAACCCCCAAGTTGTGCTCACATCATAATAGGTGTTCCTTAAAACATCATCTAAGGATGTAGGTCCACTTTTCTATGGTTGAGTGTCATATGCAAGTTTGGGGCCAGAGCTGAATTGCTTGGACAATAGGGGTGAGGCTAATGCTGCCTCCAGGGGTCTTCCCAGTCCCTCTATCATTTTGCTTGACATGGTCCTGGTCCCTCTGAAGTGACATAGCATAAATACTGTTGAATGTCAATGACAAAAGCAATAGCAGATATTTTACTAAGAGGAAGAAGTGTTGTACTCATGACAGGGGGTGAATTCAACCTCAGGGGGAAAGGCTGTAGTGGCCCACACATTGAAATCTCCATGGAAATATCAACATTTCAAGTCTGTGCTTAGCACACGGACAATAACAAGAACAAGAACTGGAACAACACCTGCCACCTTCCACTGAGCACTGATTGTGCCCTAGGCTAAGCCTTTCTAAGCCTTTTCTCATTAAATCTTTATAACACCCCTATGAGAAAGGTATCATCATTATTATTATATTTTATAACTGAATGTTAACAGGGCTTCAACTCACCAAGTAACCCTTTAAAACATGGCTCTTTGCAGACCCCACTGTTTGTCACTGGAGGGCACCCCCCTGAACAGATGCCTAGTTCAGCACCTGGGACATCTTTTAGATGATGTCATCTGAGTTTGATCCAAACGCTCTGTTTTATTTACTTTTAAGTCCCTTGATAAGGTTTGCAATTCCTTTTCACTCAAACATAAAGATCATTTACACTGCTTTGCAGGGCTTCGAGCACAATGGCCTCCCTCTCTGCCACGCGAGTGGCCATGAATCTGATTTTTGGCATGGCAGCCTCCATGCCGCTGACTACCATTGTGCCATAGTGTGGACTCGCAGGACAGCACCTAAATAATAAAGAGTAGCATTTCCGGGCTTTGCTTTGCACCATGCAAGATGCCAATCATAGCGTGGGGAGTGGCACCTCCTCACCGCTGACATTTAGGAACATGCTGATGGACTATTTCTCTAGCCAAGACTTCAATACACCTCTGTAATATCTTCAAGATTAACCTTAGCAACAACAAAAACAAAGGCATAGAATTTTATCAGTACAAGGTGTAAGAAAAGAAAGGTTCTGAAATATGAACAACCATCATCATCGATTTTTTTTTTTTTTTTTAAGCCAAAAGAGCATATACCGCTCCAGCTCTTCTGGGGACAAAAATAAACTGTTGCTAAGAAGTCATCCAAATGGGAAGCAGCAGGACCTTTCGCTGCCCAATGAACTTTTTTTTTTCTTTTTCCTCCCCCTTCCTACCCAGACTTTCAAGGGTATGAACTGATGTAGGAAAGTGATCCTGGGAAGAACAGGTTAATGTAAATCACACAGTGCCCTCAGTGATGCCTTAAATAATCGTCACATGGCCCCTATAATCTGTCCCATGCTGTCAGCACTGGGTTAGTCATAATACTATCTGATAAGAGCTGTTCAAAGTGACACACTAACCAACATGAGAGCCACATGACTTTCTGGCGTGGCGACTGCCCTTCAGCTGAACTTTGGCTTAGAGCGAAAGCCTCCCAGAGGCTGCCCGGCACATGCCACCACCTGCAGTGTCCGGTGGCATTTTCCGTTGCTAGGGCCTCTGTTGCTTCAGGATCCCGTGAGGGGCAGCTGGGGCTCAGTGGCAGGGAGTCGCAGGCTCCCCCCCAGCTCTGGGGCCAGGCCCGGGGCCTCTGAGGCTCTGAGGGCTGCTGCATTTCGGAGCTGGCACTGGGACTCCCTGTCCCTTCCACAGTTGATTAGTTTTGCAAATGTGTGTGTTGCACATCGTGCCAAGTGCCACAGCAGGGAAACTCGGACCCCCAAAGGGAGTTTGTGCTGGAAGAGGTTAAAGGAGGAATGTGACTCTTGCCTAAGGGACGCAAAGTCAAGGGCAGGAGAAAAAAGGGGGTGGAGAATAAAAAGGAAGGCAAGGGCTTACCTCTGGGTGGAAGGTTACTAGGGACTGGTTCTGTTTTATCTGGGCTCTTCAGTTCTCTCCAATCTCCCCCTTTTTTTTTTTTTGTAACCAGCATGTTTTAGATTTTTAATTTGAACAACAAAGTCATTTTTTTTCCAAGAAGGAGAATAAAGGAAGCAAAGACTAGCGGAAAAAAGGGAGAAAGGAAGGTGACCCATTCACTCCCTGATTCATTCACAAAGCAGAGAGCAGAAAGGAAGGGAGAAGGAGGTCATCTGACATCGGCTTTGAGAACATTCAACTGGCTGTGTGCCTCTGGGAACTTACCGAAGTCTCTCTCTAAGCTCGATTATCCTCAGCAGTAAAATGGAATAATAATACCTAGTTTACAAGACTGCTGTGCGGGTAAAAAGAGGCGATATATGCTAAGTGGCTACATGCAGGTGGTGCTGGGTAAATCAGAGCTGCCAGGAAGCCACAGGTACGATGACGAGTTTTGGAGTGGAGGTACCCAGGCCCAAATTCTGACTCGACTACTTACTACATGTGACTTCAGGCAAGAAGTTAGTTCACCTTGTTGAGCCTGTCTCCTTATCTCTGAGGGGGGAAAATAATCCTCAACTGTCCGGTATTGTTGAAAGGGATTACAGAGGTAACATTCAGCATTTAGCAGGCAGTTGAGGAAGTAGTAGGTATTCAGTAGCCGGCAACAATCATGGTGGTAGGGAAGTAGGTAGAGAGAAGGCAAGCTCATTCATTTACTCAGCAAATGGGAAGAGCAAGAACTACATATAAAAGTAATAATTATACAAATGGAGAGGAAAGAAATAATAATCAAAGGTAAAAATCAATAAAGATTGGAAGGTTTCTAAGAGGACACAAATACATGAGAAGACAGAGAACATCAGAGAATGTTCGGAGCGGAATTAATTGTACCTTTTTAGTTGGAAATGACCCAACTCACCCTCATTCTGCTTGCAAGAAAGTAATAAGCTAATCTTCCCATTTTACAGATTGGAGCTCAGAGGCCTGGAAAGACCTGTCTAGGATTACATAGCTAATAAATAGCATACGGGGGCTTACCTGGAGTTGTGCCCCTGCTACGCTTTCTTAGGAAATATAGGTGGGTAGGAGAAAGCACGGCAAGAATTCAATAGGACGACTGCAACATTAGCAAATAAATAAAAGGCAGTCAATAGCAATGGACAAAAATTTCTGATTACATTGGGAGAACTTGAAGATAGTCAGTTTTTCCTGTTGAGCCACGCACCACTTTTTTTACATTGGGAGAACTTGAAAAAAAAAAACTATAGTTCTTATAGTTTTCCTTTTTTAAAATCAATACAAGCAGTATTTTTACAAAATAAAACACTTTAAAAATGGGAAATAAAAATTGTACTTTGTAGAAAAACACCATATTGAAGATAAACCAAGGAAGCTAGAACTTCAGGAGGAAAGTGGGAAGATTGCAATGGGAAAGAGGAAAGCTGGAGCTCTCCTGCGAACATACCCAGGTGGGATCATTCAGGCTCCCGACTGCACGCGCTAAGATTTCCCACAACAGCCCACAGCAACGTGCTCTGCAGAAGGGAAAGCCTCCAACACATGGGGTCTAGGAATCTGAGTCCTGCCGTTCCGGGCTGTTAGCATCAGACAGGTGCTTCACAGAGAAGAAGGAACACTTTCACGGGCCGGGTGGGCACCCTCTTCCGAACAAGCAGTGGCCCTGGGGGGTGAAAATGACAAGGACCCAGGAGCAAGGGTGAAACTCAACAGGAAGGAACTAGGGCCCTTGCCTGGAGTTTCTTCCCCATTATTCTGGTGCCAAAATGTCTGAGCACTCAGTGAATTTTTTAACACGTGGGGCCATTTTTTTTCCAGAAACCGGTTCAGTGCATTAGAATAGAAAACAACCTCAGATGAGGATGTCTGCCTATTTCCTCTGCCCCTTAAGAGCTGCATGGTTGGTGGACTGTCCCTAACGCTCACCCCCTCTCTTTTCACTCCGATGAGGATGTCTGCCTGTTTCCTCTGCCCCTCAAGAGCTGCATGGTTGGTGGACTGTCCCTAACGCTCACCCCCTCTCTTTTCACTCCGATGTAGAAAGAAAATCTTCAAGGTTGTGGCAAAGATTAAAGGACACAGTATAGATGTGCCTAGCCCATCGTGTTATTAATACTATTATTTCCTTCTCTTTTCAGGGAGCCTGGGTTTGCAGCTTCCTCTTCCCCGTTGTGCACAAGGGTGGGTTGCTGGTTGGACTACCGCTCACCTGATCACCCCATACTGGTTGGAGACATATGAAGCTTAAGCAAGAGAAGCCACTACAAAAATGCATGGCCAAAGAAAATAGAAAATGGGAGAAAGAGGAGAAGCACAATTCAATATTAAGGAAAATAGGTTACTGGTCCAGCATAATCTGAGGCACTGAGAGAGCATTTTATTTCGGACAGACTTCTGGCTGTCACCCGAAGTTCATGAGTGCTGGTGTTGCTTATGCCGTGGGCATAAATCATTCCTGTCCATTTAATAATAATCGGGATGACTTACTTTTATACAGAAGGCTTTGGTTTAAGAGACATTTTCACATATATTACTTAATCATTCATGTGACACTGGGCACTGGCAGCTGCCAGCCACTCATTGCCAAGGGAGGGCAAAGCAATCTTTCTTTAGCTATGCAAAGATGAGACTCACAGGCACCACTTCCTTCTGAGAGAGGTGTCCTTTATTCTGGGGGGGGGGGCATCTAACAAAGATGTCTCCCAGTATCCTTTGCTATGCAGAACTGTCCCTTGGGGAGAAGTGAACAAATTGTCCTAGGGGATAAGGAGATATCTGGGGGAAAAAATTGAAAGGTCTCATTTGATGTTCAATGTTATTGGAATCTGTCTATTTAGAATCTCAGCTAAGATCCTAAAGAAGACCCGTAAGTAGAGTAGGGAGTCTTATGGGTAACATGGGGAAGAATAGATTTAGCAAAGACTGGAAATCCTCCCAGAGCTCCCCTGTCTTGGTGTAATGCTACGGGGAGCACTAATTTAGCACGGGCTGTGATAAAAGCAGCAAGCTGGAGCCCAAGCCAGGAGAGATCACGGGTCTGTGTAGTGATCCACAGCTACCAGGGCCCCACAGAACAGTGGACCAGCCTCAACTATGTTATGCGGAGCCGCCATCCAACATGGCACCATGTAATAGCAGCAGAGGTAATAGTGCCACCAGACGGACCATGCCACCCACTTGTCCCACTAACCTAGTGTTAAAAAAAACAGACTGAATTTCTAACAAAAAAACAAAACTAACTAACTAAACCCCAAGTTACCTGGAACAATTAAAATTGTGATCTGTGAGATGATGGGGAGACCTCAGGAAGGCAAATTCAAATTCCTGTAACGACGACAGCTCAGACACTCAGTTGATTACCAACAATAACTGTGTGGCCCATGCTGGTGAAGCCAATCATATTGGTTACATTTACAACAAATATTGATTAAGCCAGACACTATGATATAAGCAGAAACATTATTATTAGTCCCAATTTATAGATAAAGAAACTGAGGCTTGTTTAGGTTCAATGGCTTGCCTAAAACCCCAGATCCAGGAAGCAGATGAACAGGTTCCCTTTCGAATGGAGAAGAGTCAAGGTAAACAAGAAATCATTTCCCTCCTTGAAGACCAAGGTGGAATATCCCCCCCAGACGTTGTGGAACTGTCTCTGCATGGGAGGCTGCATCGTATTCACAAAGGTTCCCTGTCTTTTTCAATCCCCTACATGTACTTGGGCAGAAACCAAGCTCGAGGTACTGCTCACATGCTTGTGGTTTGGCTCCAAGCTAGGGATCACATTCTCTGCTCCACAGGCCGAGCCAAGGATCCTTCTTGCAAAATGCTACTTGTGTCCTGGTGCCACCTCCTGAAGGGGCCGTCTACAATACCCGCGTGCCTGGCAGGTGGGGTGGGCAGGAGCGAGCCCTGGCAACCAGAATATCCAGCAAGAAATATCCCCACTCTTCTCCCCATAAAGCTTTGGACTTAGTCATTGATAACTACAATGCACACTCAGGAAATCTCTCAGATATTAATTGGTAAAATTAAAGAGAGACAATATCTGGTAGATTCTAATGTATCAATTTTGGCCATTTATTTCTGGCTATATAGTAGGCAGAGACACAGCAGATGATCATGTATTTTTGGCTCACAGATATTTTTCCAATTTACCTCATCATAATAATAGTGTCAATAGATACCAATTGTTGCCTCAAGGCCACAGTTCAAGAGGTGTCATCTACACTGAATTCAACAGAGAGTATCCCCCAGAGGTGTGCAGTATGGCAACTTCTATAGAATCCTTTCTTATGCCAGGCACCAAAATGTTTTACCCTGAAATATCTCATTTTATCACCATGACAAACCATGTTGTAGGTACTGAGGTACGTTTGTCACAGATAAGGAAACCAACGGGTATTGAGAGTTTAAATGACTTGCCTATAGTAACACAACTAGTAAGTTGCCAAAGCAAGGTTCAAACTCAAGACTATGAGTCCAAAGCTCATTTTATTATTAACTATTTTACTATCCCAGCTGATGTACTAGTATAATAGACATAAACCTTTAAAAAAAAGAAAACTACAAAGTAGGTTAGAATCAAAATGTCGACCCTATATATATGAACCAACCTTCAATTCTATTTCTTTGAGACAAGAAGGCAAACGGGTTAAGTTTACTTATCCTCTTACTATGTAAAACCTTTTTAGTATATCTATTTAATTTAGTGAATATTAAGTATTGACATTACTGTACAATTCATACCCATATCTACAATAAATATTGATTTCATTTCATTTAAATGATAAACTTGCTATCATCACAAAACCTTTATCTACAACTGATTCACCAAAATGAATTCAAGAGCCAATAACAAAAGCTAGCACATATTGAGTATCTACTATGCATGAGGTATAGTTAAGTCATTTCCGTTGCATGTCCCATCCCCAGAACAGTCTTATAATGTAGGTACTATAATTAGTCTTATTTTATACAGATATTTTAATAAGCCAGAATATGAACTGAGCAGTCTGGCTCTAGGTTCTACTCTACTAACTCAAAGATCTGGAGGACAGTGATCAGGAGAACATGGACAGCAGTAGCAGGAGTCAAGAAGGGTAATCACATAAGACCAGGAGAGAAACAGGCTCCTGCGACAGGGTAGAGCTTCAGCTCCTGCATGTACTAGACATTTAAAGCATATACTTCTTGATTATGACCAAAAATGAAAAGGTACTTCCCATGCAAAATCACTGAGAAGGCCAGAGAGCAGAAATGATACCATGAAAGACAGCTGCCCACAGCAACAAACCACAGGTTTACTCCACAGAATGGTGCAAGTGTTTCAATTACATCATTTATACATTGGAAAGAGAGGACAGGAGATATCATAAGGTTACACGTTCCCCCAGGTCCCTATGTTGCTTTCATAGACTTACCCTACTTTTGCTACCTCTATGGTAGTCTTACAGGTGAAATTCATCTTTCATTTATCTCAGGTCGTTTTCCCACTGACATAAGGAGCTCATGCAATGTATGATGATGCATTCAGAAATGCTGCTGATCCGATTTTGAACCAGGAATTTGGGTCAGAAAGTTCCACTGTTTCAGCCCAAAGTAAAACTTGGCACTACACCAGAGGTAGAATTGTGGGTCATTCCCAAGAGTCCCAATTCTCAGGCCACAACTTCCCAATTCTTTACTCTGGAAAAACAAAAAGTTAACCTAGATATAAACTGTATTGGTCCTCCTCTTTTTCCTATTAAAATAAGCTACATTTCTGCCTCTCCTCAACACGTGTACTTTTTTTCCAGAAAGGTGAGAGGATACTGCCACCTGCCTAATTATCGAGCATAAAGTAACTTGAAGAGAATTAGTGTCCTACTGATCAGAAGAAGTGAATAGCGCTCTACCAGGGACAGAAACGATTTCTCTGTCTCTCTACCTGGGAGGAAGAACAGAGTTGATGCGTAATAATATTTTGTGCCTCATCATCACAGTCCATTCGATTATACAACTGTTCATTATTTATGATCAGTCCCTTTCCACAGTGTCCCAAAGGGAAGCGCTTTGACAAATATCCCATTCATTTCGATAGAACTTTGCTAAGTCAGAATAATATGCATAAGCAAAACTGGGCTTGGAGGTAAGTCCAAAAGAAACTATCTAATGCAGTTGTGGCCCATGGGAGGCTCAGAGTGGCCAAAATGGGTCTATGAGGTCCAGAGTCAAGGCTCCAGAGAGGTTACAAAAATAAGTGAACTGGAAAAGTAGAAGAGCTGCACAGAGACAGAAAAACCAGCAAAATTTTTAAAAAGATGTCTGCTAAATACGGCACCTGGTTCTTACCTTTGGGCTTAATTCCAGCATCTTTGAGTAGCCTGAGTAAGAATTTTAGAGAAGGTCTGCGGAACCATCAAAGTCCCTTCTTGGAAAGTAGAAGCACTAATTGATACTTCATTTACAAAGAAAAATTCACATCTTTTCCTGGTCCAGCCATTCTCCAGCTCACTCATTCATTTGTTCATTCATTAAATTATTGCACACTTGGCACCTGTCTTACGTTATGCTAGGCACACACCGGAGGATGCAATGACAAATAAGACGCTCCTTAAGGAGCTTGCCGCAGAGTCAGAAAAACACACTCTACAAAACGAATTGAAATGTACAATGTTAAAGAGCAGAAAGGAGAAAGTTACCAACTCTGAAGATGACAAGGAAGGCTCCTGGAAGAAGTCATGTGTAAAACACCCTGAACAAGGAAACAATGATTGTGAGGATAACAGGCAAAGAAGTAGAGAAAGGCATATCAGGGAGAGGTATTATCATGATCCCTTTCATTAGGTAGGGATCTCACAGAAAAAAAAAAAAAAAAAAAAAAAAAAAAAAGGGAAAAGGAGGTTTGAGCAAGCGGGTTAGAGACAAAGGCCAGAAAAGAGGTGAGAAACAACCTCGGGGAAGTGCACCTTCCTCCAGCCTCCAGACATCATTTCCATACAGGAGAAGAAAGAGCCGCGAAGAGACAGCGTGTCTGCTGCTCAGCAAAGGTCAGCGCCTGGCAGTTCGCAGGCATCCTGTGGCTGCCCCCGTGGGTGAACCCTTCCAGCCGGAGAGCGGCCTCCACAGCTGCCCTTGCTCAGAAGTTCGTCAAGGCTATTTTAGGCTGGACGGGGTCCATGGTGATGAGCGCCCGGCCAGGGCAGCTTAGCCAGTGTTGCTTTTTTAGAATTCTCTTTCCCTCGTCATTTAGCTCTGTACCATACAATTATTAAAATAAGGGGGGTGGGGATGGAGAAAGAAGATAGCTACATCTTATTTTTAGTACTCAAATCGATGGTGGCAATGCCCTTTGCATTTTAATAGGAATTTTGCATATCAAAATCCCCCCAAATAAAGAATAGTAAACATATTAAAATCTGTAATGACATTTCTTGTGTGCTGTTTCAAAATATGTTTGTTTTGAAATGGCTCAGCTTAAATTAAAGACTAATTCATTGACAGATGGGCAAAAATAATGTATAAATGCAATGAGCATCTTCAGAAATGTGTGCCTTACCTTATTGCCCTTTGGGTCAAAGAACATTTAAAAAATAACAATATTTCCTTTTCTTATATACCCTCCTCATGTATTTTAAGCACATTTTGACTATACTCATGGTCTCAGGATTCAAGGGTGATACAGATTCTCTGAGATTTTGATGTCTTTGCCCTCTTTGTGGATGTTCTGTGGAAAATGAATTTCTATCTCATTCTCAAACTAGAGACAGAGGAAAGATTAGGGGGTAGCTCACCAACAAATGGCACAAAGCTGGAGTTAGAGAGCTCCTCACTTCAACACTAATGACGGCTCTTGTTAACCAACGGTGTGCAGACGCTAATGCTGGGAACTTGACGTACAACGTTATAATCTAACTCTTACAACAACTCCAAGAGACGTTGATATTATCTTACTTTTACCTATGAGAACACTGAGGTTCAAAGACACATGACTAGTAAGGGAAAGGACAGAATAAGAACCTTCAAAGTCTGGTCTTTTCTTTAAAAATAGCAACCTCTTAACAACAAGGGGGGAATAAAGCACTCTCATTAATTTAAATTATCTCCTCTCATCTTCCCTCACTGGGAAGTAGTCTATATCTGCATATAATTCTATGCATTTAAAAATCTATCCTTTTCCAACCTTAAATCTTCCCTAAAACTCCAAGTTCTCAAGACTCTCCTTATTGGTCTAAATTTCTAAAATAAATCAGTGATGTATGGGAACAAATAAAAGTTGTGGGGGTCTCTCATCCCCCATTAATTAATTTACCAGCCACGTATTAAATGCTCACATTTGCCATGCACACTTCTCTGTTTATCCACCGAGACGAAGGAACACTTCTGCCTTGAACTTGAGGAGCATGTCACGCAGAACTGCAGCAACGCAACAAACTCTGTCTTACAACAGAGAACTGGGGAAGGTTCTATGTGGCCCGTGGTAGAGAAACTGTCAACACTTCCATTTGCTTCAGGGAAACTTCCAGAAGAAAGTGACATTTTGCTTACAACTTAAAAAAAAAAAAAAACCCAAAATTTCTAAGGTGACTTCAATAGGCAATTGTCAAAGGAGAGAGGCCAGGATAAAGCACATTTTCGATTTCCATTTGAGCACGTTATAGTTCCTGTTCTCATGTTAAAAAGCAAATTAAAAAAACCAAACACCTCATCTCCACTGGCTGTACACGTTTATGATAATATCACAGGAAGAGGGATCGTGGGTTCGGCGACAACAGCAACATGACACCAAGTGACCTTAACAAAGAGAAAATTACTCAACTGAGTTCATCCATGCCATATTTTTTTATTTCGTGAGCCTGTGTGTGTTGGTATTGGTGTAGCTTTTGTTTTTGTTTTGCAATGAGTTCATGGAGTTGTCTTGTTGTCTGGGCTACAACCTAGCCGCGGGCCTCACTGAGAGTCAGCCTGTAAGATCCAATTCTGGTTCATCTGGGCCCTTCTTGGTTGCTTGCTATTTAAAAGCCCTGGGGTGAGATAATTCCCCTCCAGAATCTAGAACACAACTAAGCTCAGGATGACACAGATGATCTTTAAAGCTCCAGATGCAGTTTCCCCAAACTACAGGCTAAAATGTAGCATCGCGTAGAATTGTCTCATAGAACTATTGTTTGTTAAACAGAGAGAGACATTGGCAAAAACAGAGCTCTAAGTCATAGAGAATAGATTTTTTTCCAATGCTTTATGTCTAAAATGAATGAACTCTTTCACGTCACTTTGTAAGAGAAAATAAAAATATAATTTACAAACTGGAGGGTGATACCCATCAGATTGGATCAGATGGCCACTGATATAATCAAAGAATTGCAGGATTCCCTTCTGAAATGGAAATAATAACCCACCTTCAACCTTGTCCCTGCAGGGACTTCTAAACTGCACAGATAGGATATATATTTCACTTCACTTCACACATGCTCATTTTAGGAGGGAGACTGGTTCTGGTGACAGATTTCTATGTCAGAGGGCACTAGTGTTGCTTTTTGGAGCAGGAATTCTGATGCAAGAGTATTCTAGCTATATGGGGGCCGTGCACAGTCCTAGAGCACAGTGTCACCACTAACTGGGCTTCCTATCCATTGATCCTTTCAGGCATTACGTCCCTGGATACATGTTAGGCTTTGTCACTAACGAAACTCATTGCATGAAGCCAAGCCACAGCACTGACCACCACTACAATGACACGACAGAGAATAATAATTATAATATCTTTCCTTTTCCTGCTTACCTGTACTGCTAAGAATGATTTTCATTGGAACTCATGACTAAATAACTGCCGTTGTTTCAGAGAATAGGGCCAGGGTTCTCTGTCCTCCCTACCATACGCTGGGCAAAGACTTCAACTCCTAAAATCAACAACCTGAGAATACCACATATTATATATGCAGATATAGGTTTTCCATTGCAGAAAGCTGAATTTCCAAAAGGCAAGGGACAAGAGGAGGAGAAGTCAGAGGAGAAAGAGAAAAGAAGGAGAAGAAAGGAAAAGGAGGAGAAGGAGAAGAAGGAGAAGGAGAAGAAGGAAGAAAGGAGAAATGGAGAAGAATAAGAAGAAAAGGAGAAGAATCTCATGAATTTTTTTTCCTTACCAAAATTTTCAAATTTCATCTTTTTCCCTCCTGATCCAAATGTACCCTAAAACAGAACCATCAACAGTTCTGTTCTCCTCGGCATAAACACGGAACCAGTGAGCGATAAAAAGAATAAAGAATTGAATTCTCTGGAGAAAAGCTAGAACTGTCCCTCTCTGGTAAAGGAATTAGTACCAATATTTAAATTTTTATTATATTTAAATGTTTTCCAATTTCTTATCGATTTTCCATGTTCAGACTCAACAGAGCTAGTGGATTTTGCTGTTAACACTCTCAGAATTTTTCCTCTTTTGCTCTGTTTGCTCTGGTAGCCGATCTAGATATAGTACATTTAAGATCACCTGAATACGTATAGGGTTTAGGACAGAAGTCTCAGTCTTTTGAAATACCCATGTTACTGTTATTTATTTGTAATTCATTTCCACTCTTATTGAATCTGTGTGACCATTTTCACCATATGCATTTAGTGCTCATATCTTTAGTATTGGTAAATTGGTCCATTTGGGAATCTAAATTTAGGCACACGTAACACTACATGTTAGAATCCATAATTCTGTCCTAATCACCTCCCACTTGGCATCTGTGAACTCACAATAGCGGGTTTCCTCAGTGAAGATCTGTTCGGGGTCCAATATTTACTGAAACAATTTCTGTTTGGAACGTGGGTTCCTTCATGCACCAATAACTTCTTCATCTATGTAGGTCTCTAAACTTCATGTTAAATAAATTTTAACACTACAGACATAGTGCAAGCAATCTTCACCATTTTTTTTTTCAGCATGAAAGTTCATGTAGAGACGATTTAAAGAGGTATTTTGTGAATTTTTAATAGAAGCAATGTAAGTACCATTTTAATTGTAGGTATTACGGGAGGTGAACGAATAATTTGAGCTTTTTTATGCTGTCTTCATCCTTAGACTGAAATGTCCTTGGGAGCAGGAACTACTTACCTCTCCAGAACATGGTCTATTAAATACCCCTTGAATTAGTGTTTTAGTCGATCTGAGTGAGGGAGTTCCAGAATATATATCATATATAAAAGGATATTCACGTGGCCTCATTTTAGCAGCTGATACAAATGGGAAAACTTCAACGTCCATCGCAAGGGGGTTGGGGCACTGGTTGTGGAGCATCCATGCAGTGTGAACATGCAGTCATGCTCCCCACTCAGGGAAGTGAAATCGAACTTCCCATCCTTCTAGTGTGGCTGCTATACTTAATGACTTGTTTCTGGAGTACACTATCATACATGTGGGAGGGAGGAAACTGACACACAGACCTAGCCTGGCGATCAAGGTGCACCTCGTCAGACTTCGTGTGGACACATGTGCCCTTGGCGCGACGTGTGGAGGATGGCGCCTCGCCCTCTGCAGCCTTCCCCCCCAAACGCCATAATCCCAGTCTCATCGTGAGAAAAGCATCAGACAAGTCCCAGTGGAGAGCACTTTGTGAAATTTCTGACCAGTACTCCTCAAAACTGTTGAGACCATCAAAAGCGAGGGAAGCCTGAGAAGACACGCTGAGCAGGTGTATTGTGGCATCTCGGGTGGGACCCCGGGGCAGGAAAAGGAGACCAGAGGAAAACTAATAAAATCTGACTAAAGTATAGAAATTAGTTAATAGTAACATATCACTAGTGGCTCATTAGCTAGGACTGTGGGCCATAGTAACATCAGATATCAACTTAAGTGAAACTGGGTATGAGGTCGATGGGATTCCCTGAGCTATCTTTACAATTTTTCTGTAAATCTAAAAACAATTCTAAAATAAAAAGGTTTATTTGAAACAATGCCGTCATAAACAATGATGACAAATAAGTATAAGCACCACTTTCAGATTAGGCCGGATGTTGCCATACGCCCCACAATGCCCTGCATTTCTCCTACCATGGAGCATACATCCCATGACTTTGATTTTTCAATTGTCTTCTTCCCACTTCATGAGAGCAGAGGCTAATTCTATTCTGCGCAAAGTTCTCCTAACACTATGCACCACAGACACTTAATACATTCCTGTTAAATAAACAAATAGATCATCATGTTGTCAGGTGAAAAAAATAAAACAAAAGTAACTTATAAAACACTGCAAATATCATGCTTTATTATGACCTGGGGCAAAACCAATTATCTGCTCTGAGTCTTAGTTTCTTTGTTTTCAAAACAAGATAATCATTGCACGTACCCCATAAATTTGTTCTGAGGATTCAGGGGTTAATATGTGTACAACACACTGTTCTTTCCCTTCACCATCTCTGTGTCTCTCCATTGCCCAGATGGAGGGATTACAATATATATATAAGTTATACTTTTAAACAAAGATTACTGTTTCCAAATGTGAGCTTTTAATTACTTTAAATTCATGTTTGTTTATCTCTATTCATGGTTTTAGATAAAAGAATATATATTACCCTTATTAAAATATTAATTAAAAACTGAAAAGAAACATGCATACACACACACATACACCGGTGACACGTAGCAAACACGTATAGAGTATTATTTGCCCTACGAGGAATTTACAATCTAGCTGCAGACACAAGGGACCGAATCGCTGCTGAGAAGTTGAAGAAGCCTCCAGAAAGCAGTATGAAAGATGCCTCAGAGTGACCTCTGATGAGCAGGCAAGTGACCAAAAGAGGCCATCATTCTGACAGAATTTGAAAGGAAAAAAAAAATCATGAGGCTACGAGGCCACAGTTGGGGACAAACGTGGGAAGGGAGGGTGGTCCTCGCAAAAGGGATAGTGTCGGCCAAAGCAGAGGTGGGGGAACTCAGGACAGACTGCTTTTTTACCTCTTTCCATCCATCTGGGTCCTTTAACTGACCCCAAGTCCCCGAGTTGTTGTTTTTGTTTATCTAAAGACTCCTGACTAACCAAACTCGCACCAAGCCTCCTTCCTAATCTGCCCGCACTGCACGGACGGCGGAACAGCTAGCCGAAAGAAGCCTAACCTGATTTCTGAGTTTGTGTTTCCAGTGCTGGTGACGCACATGTCACGACGGCCAGCCTCATGTGACCTGCAGATGTGAGTCACACACGGCTGGAGATGCAGAACTGGCACAACCCAGAACAGCTGGAGGCGGGGACAGAATGACAGGCCGGACCCCCCCCTCCCCCTCCCCCTACCCGGGGGCAGAATCGACCTCCTCCATCTCATAACCTGACACGGATATCTTCAGGGTGCCACGCTTCCAGACAGAGAGTGGGTGAGCAGAGGTGCGAACGACTCTCGTTCACAGCTTGACAGGACATCACCGGGTATATATATTCTCCCCCCCCCCCCCGAGAAAGAGGACCCATTTTGTCTACCAGTAGAATTTATGGACTCTTAAAAATAGATTTTGCCAAACAATCGCGCGTGCGAATGCTGACTTGCAGTCTGGGAGATATCTCTTCGTCAGGCCCTGCAAGATGAAAGCAGGTTCTATTTTCATCGGCAGAGCGCGGCGGCTGCGGGCACAAAGGAGAAGCCTCTCTGCTCCCCTCCATCAAACGGAGCCCCTCGCGAGCCAAAGCCGGGCTGGCTCTCACAATGGCCAGCACGCCCCAGCGCGGGGGCCGCGTGGCTTCAGCTGGAAGAATGGGATCGTGCGGCTTACAAATCCAGGGCAGGAGGATTTCCCAGTGCCCAGCTCACGCTCAAAGTACAGAAAATTCTTTCCTACTCAGGGTGCCAGGAACTTGACAGTAGAATAATATTAGCTGGAGGAGCGGCAAAGGTACAGTGCAAGCCAGACAGGCAAGAAGGGAAAGAGGCCATGAATAAAACCTGCTCCAAAAGGCTAGGGGATTGGTCTTTTTTTTTTTTTTTTTTTTTAATCTTTTTTTTGGTCCCCCTCCCCCTTTCCCAGGGTGGATTCCGGCCTTCAAGTTTCAAGTCTAAAACAGTTTTCAGGTGTATAGATTTATTTTCTGGTGTGGAGACTTAAAAAAAAATTTTTTTTAAATATCTGTATGTAGGTATGTATATGGATGTATTTTGCTCTTTTACTGACTGCTACAAAGACGGCAGTTTTGAATACTCATGTGGCCCCTCTCAGGTAAATACCTCCTTACAACAATCCGACGGAACCCACCCACGAAGCCCAGTTGTGCACTCTGCCTCGGGCAGGTTAGTGCGAAATTCGATTTGTACTAATCAGCCCCTGGCCACTCAAGCATGTAATATACTTGATGTGACAATTCCCTGTCTTACAATATCTACTCCACCCCCCCCCCCCCCCCCGGAGGTCTCCTGGTGCCAATCACCTTGAGAGAGTTTTGGTCTAACGAAGGGTGAGGTTCAGAACCCATTAATAATGAAGCTGGTTCTAATATGAAAAACAGCAGTTAATCACTATTGTGCACCTACTATGCGCTAAGGGCTGTACCGAATGCTTTACGTGGGTGATCTTATTTTATCTTCAAAATGATCTCGTAAGGCCAGGCACAATTAGGATCACTGTTTAACAGATGGAAAAACGGAGACGTACAGCACTGAATCCGTCTGACCGGGTCATGCTACTCACTCATTAGCGGAGGCAGGCTTGGAACCTGGGCAGGACAGCCCGAGAGCCTGCACTCTGCCCCACGGCTCAGAGCACACCTGCACCCGGCCTGAGAGCAGCTGCTCCTGCCCCAGTCCCCGAAGCTTGTGGACCTACAGCTTCTCAGCGCAGACAGGAAACGAAGGCCGCTAAGTTTCCCAACACCGGGCCCAGCAGATCTCACTGGCGTTCCATGCAGAGACATAGCTCCTCACAGGTCCAACCGAGGAGGTGACATTCAGGTTCCCGGGTCCGTCCACTGCACGCCAGGCGTGTGGCAGCCCGGTACAGCAGCCTGGCGGATAGCAGCTACGTCACTGCCAGTGTGGGAGGCGGCAAGTGGGCGCAAGGGACAGTGCACGTGTCCCTCCCTCCCTGCTGTGCCGGGCTCCACGTTAGTTTCCTCTCCATCTCAAACACTCGGCGGGAACTGAGGAGCCACATGAGGACAGGAGGGCCCAGCTTCTTCTTGGTTATGACAACCCTTCCTGAGGAACCTCTTTTATTGCCACTCAGCCTCAATTTCCTTGTTGAGAAAGGCCACGCGACGTTCTCGTACTTCCTGAATTCTCATCAGCCAAGAAGGCCGCCATACTCCTCTTTGTCTGAAGACCCTTCGCTGCGCAATGATCACAGTCTTTTATTCTTCAAGTCATTCATCTATCAGATCAAGGTTTGCTGAGTGGTAGGTACTCTGTCCCAGGCACCAGGAGGTCAGGACAAATGATTAATAAAACACTGTTTGCTGATTAAGCAAGGAATCTAAAACTAGGGTCCCTTTCTTTTAAAGCTGTATGTTAATACTTTGGATATAGTGCTGCTGTCCCCATGGAAAGGGAGGTGGGAGAGGAAGGAAGTGGGAGGGCAGAGAGACAGCAACTAAGGAGCAACTCCTGAGCGACAATCCCTGTCGGAGACGCTTTACACACATCTCATTTCATCCCCTCTCCAGTTCTGAGAAGCAAGGACTATATCCCCATTTTACAGCTAACTGAGCGAGGTTCAGAGGAGCTCAGCAGCACCACTTCCCAAGACAAGGGAGGCTCCAGAGTTTCTGTGTGGGTTGGAATAGGGAGCTCCGTGGGGCTTGTGCTGAAGTTGCATGTGCAGGGTGAGTACATGGCTCATATTTACAGACACGTCCGACTCTGGATGGCCCTTCTTTCTGCCTGTGGTCCCTGGGTGATCATCGTGAATTCCTCCTGTCACTGTTACATGTTCCATTTTGATGATAAATTATGCGGTTATCTTACATATTTTTATTTCAATTTTGTTTCTGTATGTTCTATTATTTTTGCAAGTCCCTTTTTTATAATTTTTTAATACTTATTTGAGTTGGTTAGGAGAAGACTAGATATTGTGAAAGGTAAAGCTTCTGTTTCCCATGTCAGCCATTAAAAGTTAACAAGGGCCTGACCTGTGGTGGCGCAGTGGATAAAGCGTCGACCTGGAAATGCTGAGGTTGCCGGTTCAAAACCCTGGGCTTGCCTGGTCAAGGCACATATGGGAGTTGATGCTTCCAGCTCCTCCCCACCTTCTCTCTCTCTGTCTCTCTCTCCTCTATCTCTCCCCCCCCCTCTCTCCCTTTCTCTCTCCTCTCTAAAATGAATTTAAAAAAATTAAAAAAAAAAAGTAACCAGGGACAAGGAATGGGTGACCAACATGAGTGGGATTATCCCCCAAATTAACAGACTCCTAAATTCAGCACTCTTTCCCCGAGCACACTGGCTTCCGATAGAATCATAGCTGGATACAAACTTACAACCTCTCTCCCAAACTACATTACTTCCTGTTGATTTAACCTTATTTCTCCCTTCATATGTCAGGTCACCATAGATATACCTGTACGGCACAGCACTGGTTCAACAAAGATCATTTTTGAATTGGCTGCCCATTATTAGGAAATCAGAATAAGGATCAATTAACAGACCACTCAGAAACTGAAGGCGCCTTCATACAGAGAAGGATCCAGTAACAGTTTTTCACTCATCTTACAAAAAAAGTCAACACAATTTCTAATTTTTCAGCCACGTTTGGAATGAGGTACACAAAAGAAACAAAGAAAAAACATCATGACACTTGAAACCCTTGGCTTTCTCTGTGCTGGACTGTTCCATTATGGAAGTCCCAAAGCACTGGGCAAAGCATTAAATTACGGACAGGTAGTGGCCGGATATAGGCTGCCAGCCGGTTCTCAGCAACATCCCCCATATGGCTAGAAACACTTGTGCCAGTTAATTAGCACTGGCATTAATCGAGAGAAGGAACATTGACCAGGACATTGAGGTTATCCTTAGACTATTTAAATAAGTCATGTGATCACTCATTCCATCTGTTATCAACATACTTCACACTTAATCCAGTAAATAAACTCCCTACCATTTTAAGTAAATGGAATCCATTTTTCCGGGCCTCTTTAGCCTTTTGCAAATCTCAGGATATCTTGTTTGTGGGTCTGTTCTTTCCCTAGAATTTTATAGTGAAGTGTCACAATGTCTTGAAATGGATTCAAGGACAAGAGCCACCCCTCCTCGTTAAAGAAACCCTGGGAAGTGCCCACAAGAGGTGGGAGAATAAAAACCTCCACAAGCCATCACTCACTCAAATGCATAGTTCTCACTTTGCAGCTACCCTAAATATCTGCCTTGTTTTCTTTCCATACTCACCATTCTGCGAAAAACACATAGAAAATAAAGTCCATTATTCAAATGACTTTCACTATGCCTTTACAGTGTGACTGAGTTTAGACAGAAACCCATTTTAAAAGTGCTTTCCTGTAAAATGGATGATGCCTAGAACAGTATAAAACACTCAGGTACTTAGAAAAGCAGATAGAAAATAGTTTAGCCCCCAAATACTTCCTTGGTGAATTGACTCATCATAGGTATAGACCCAAAGTAGATTTCCAACCCACTTCTTAGAAAGGTAGATGTTCCATGCATCTTTAAGAATGCAGATATATATCTGCCCTGATAAACTTATCTTCAAGAGTCTATTTTCTTGCCCTAAGAAAAGTTATATATTGAATATATCATCAATCTTGAGCATTTCTTTCTCTATCTCTTCTATAGACTCCTTCCTCTCCAATACTACTTCCAAAGCCAACTCTCATTAAATTGATAAAAATGTCCATCATTTGCCCAATGCACAAGACAGCACAAAGCTATATAAGGTAGCAAGCATTGGTTACAGGGAAGTAAAAGTAATACCCGATCATGATGGAGCCCACTCTCAGAGCCATAAGACATCTTAGAATAACGGGTAAATGCACTGGACACGACTCAAAAAGGGTTCAAATCCTGCTTCCTCCAGAGTAGTGACCTTAGAAAAATTACTTGATCTTGATCTCTCCTGGCTTTAAAAAAATGACAATAACATCCTTACTCTCATTGCATGACAGAGTGAATATGAGGATCTAGTGTGATAATGGACATTGTCCTGGTCATCCTACTGTGGACTTGGCAGGAGAGTGATAATCAGGGTTAGTTCCCCTCTCTTCTACTTCACAGAAAAGATATTACCTAATCAGCAATGTAGTCTTAACAAAAAGTCCAACTTACTCTTTCAGGTAGCTTAGTGTGATAACGCAAACACTGGTCTAATTTTACCCCAAGCACAGGGAAAGTCCAAAAGTCTTCTCAGGAACCAATTAATCAGAAAGAGATAATTAAATTTTACACATTGGGCTAAGTTTTAACTAGGACACTAGAGCTAACTTGAGGATTACACAGAGTTTCCTGCTTTGGTGAAAATAAAGTATTTTTTACAATTATACAATTGTTTCGTTTAACTACTATGTATTGAAGACCCACTTCACGCCAGAGCTTGTGCACTCCGAATACTAACAAGAATGAGACCCTTTCCCTGACTCAGAGAGCCCTACTGTCCAGACGGCAGTCAGACAATCACACAGATGCGATGTGATGTATGCGATGTGGGAATGACGTCATAAAGGTACACTGAGAGCCGGGGATGATTCCCTGTAAGAGATGCCAGGGCCGATTCAAGATGAATAAGAGGCAGATGAAGCCTAGAAGCAGGAAGGGTGTGCCGGGCAGAGGGAACAGCACAAACAAAAACCCCACACAAAACCCTTCCAAGGAGCTACATGCTGTTCATTTTCACTAGAAAACAAACAGAAAAGAGCAAGATCTGGCACAGGAAGCTAGGAAGTATGATGAACAGAGAACCTAAGAACAGGAGAACGTGTGCCAGGCAGGATCAAAGAATTCTTTACCCTCACACAGTGTTTCTTAAAACAAAGATAAGGCCCTGGCCGGTTGGCTCAGCAGTAGAGCGTCGGCCTGGCGTGCGGGGGACCCGGGTTCAATTCCCGGCCAGGGCACGTAGGAGAAGCGCCCATTTGCTTCTCCATCCCCCCCTCCTTTCTCTCTGTCTCCCTCTTCCCCTCCCGCAGCCAAGGCTCCATTGGAGCAAAGATGGCCCGGGTGCTGGGGATGGCTCCTTGGCCTCTGCCCCAGGCGCTAGAGTGGCTCTGGTTGCGACAGAGCGACGCCCCGGAGGGGCAGAGCATCGCCCCCTGGTGGGCAGAGCGTCGCCCCTGGTGGGCGTGCCGGGTGGATCCTGGTCGGGCGCATGAGGAAGTCTGTCTGACTGTCTCTCCCCGTTTCCAGCTTCAGAAAAATACAAAAAAAAAAAAAAAAAAAAGATAAAAACATACAAACAAAATGCATTCCACTCTGTAAACCCCAAGCTTTTGATATATTCTTAAGAAAACATCCGTAACCCTAATAGGGAGCAGGGGGATACATACAATTATGGGGCAAAAAGCTCAGGGAGGCTGGAAAGCTGCCTCCCTCTGACTGAAACTTACCCGGAAACTACCTCAGAGTTCAGGAGAACCAGCCCACTCTAACCTCTTCAGTTTACAGATTTGAGTCATCGGCAGGGTCTCCATCTAGACCCTTGTACAAGGAAAAATAACTTCTCTCCCCTCTGCCCTACCAGAAATGTCGTTACCCTTCATCTCCAAGACAATGCTTCAGGAGTCTAATGTTCGTATTCATTCATCAGTGATTTGTGTAAATATTTGAACAGTTATTAACAAAAGCTCAGGCTGAAATGTAGATTTTCATCTGGAAAGTGTCTGCAGATTGAACAAGTCTGTTTATAACTCGTGGTCATTTCCTTCCACTCCCCCACCACCGTTTACCACATGGGACCCACTGGCCCATGGTCCCTCTATGTGTTCTGTTACTTGTTCTGAATGAAGCTATTGCACAAACCAAGTCTGCAGTGCAACTGTAAACACCGTACGGCATTTAATTTTTCACAGAATTCACCATTGGGGGGAAAAAAACAAAACACAAGTCTGAGTTACAGGGGTCACGAAAGGAGAGTCCAAAACACAAAACTGTGCATTTAAATCATCAGAATTAGAAAACAGGTCACAATGTTGATTTTATTTTTCCACTGTTTTACTGGTTATTCTTCTGCCTCACCTCTCTCCCCTCCCTCCTGCAATCCATTCTCCATCGTTCTGCTCAATTCTGCACCTTCCGTTGTTGCCCCTCAGCCGGGCCCCTTGCGTGCTAGCTTTCTGTGGGATTCAGCCAAGGCAAAGATCATCCGCGAACCAGAAAGCAAGGTGCGAGAGGGCTCGAGGCAGGTCCTCCCACTTCCTCCTTGCTGCCAGGCTGCTCTCCTGGAAGCATCTGTCTTTCTCGAGCTTCACCTCCTACTGGGTGGCCGCCCTTCCTTCACCACCAAAACTACTTCTTTCCAGGTTCAGGAAACGCTTTGCCTTCTTCTTGTCCTTTGGCCCTAGGCTACCCAAGTTTTATGAACCCCACAGCTTACATATTTATAATTCAATATGGAAGTTTTATTTAAAGAATACAAGACTGTGAGAGCATACTACTGGCCCCTTAAAGGGCCTTGGAAAGAGTCTGTATCATGTGAGAAACGCTGAAGCCCAAGTCTGATTAGCTTCATGATATGTCACTTCCTTCTGAAGACTTCTAACTTTTGCTGGTGTCATGTTGCCCTAACCTGCCTGTTCGCTCTCTTTACACCGCATCTCTCTATAAGTAGCCCTTTCATTAGAGTCACTTCATTAAAAAAATCTGTAGATTTCGTGTCCTGCAGAAATCCTTGCAGATAAGCTTATTCCAACCTATTATGTGAAGAGTTGATAGACAACCTTGCTTTTTTTCCTATTGCCTACCTACTGGGAGGCATTAAAGTTTGCTATAACTTAGTCTGACTTCTGAATCTCAGCTTTCTTCCCAAAAGCAGTAAGTAAAAAACAAAAAAAAAAAAGAAAGAAAAAAAAAAGAAAAGAAACTAGGCAGGACTGGAAGAAAATACTTTCCTCTCTTATGAGCTTTTCCAAGCAGGTCACAAGCTAAATGGATCGGATATTCACTCACTAAATGCATAAAAGAAATATGATGGTGCTTTTCCAAAGGCATGTTGGGTCAACTACGATCTGTGGCAGATGCAATTGCAATGCAGCTCTCTAACATTTCTAAATAACTCCCTGCTGCTCCTTTTGAATAAACCTCTTAGTAGACACCCAAAACAAAGTATTATGATATTATAGAAACAGAGAGAACTTTGTTACGGAACCATGTTGGTTTGGCTGTAAGCGTACAGAATACACAACTCTGTAGGTGTTAGACGCAGGTGTTTGAATGATCAGCCCCTTGCTTTTACTGTAACATCAAGCCTATGCATTAAAGGGTATGCAATCATTAACATATAGAGTAATGCCCTTAGTAATGTAGGCAGGATTTCATTTCCCTGAATGCTCAAAATTCACTCCAATTAAGCCTGAAATAGTGTATTGTGTAACCTGTTGTTTCGATTTTCAGGACCATGTCATTACTAATACCCACAGACAGAATACTCAGCAACCAAAGAAAGGGTGACCAATTTATAATTGATTCAAGTCATCAACCAACTTCACCTTCCAAAATTGGAAACTCTAAGAACTATGTGCCAAGTAGAAAATACAAGGCTACATTGTCACATGTGGAAATATACAATGGTATTCCAGGCACCTGGTATGATAAAAGAGCTTCAAATTAGAACAGCACATTCATTGTTACTGAGGTTTTTCATAAGACTACACTGTCCAGTAAGAAATATTCAGTTAAGTTTCCTTTGAAATCTGGATTTATTTTTTTTTTAATCCTTTTCTACCATATCATCCCTTCTCCACCCAACTCCCTAGAGTCGGAGTCGGGCTTTTTTTTTTTTTTGCTTTTTTTACTGCTCCTGGCAACTTCACAACTAAGAGTTTAAATTCTTTATGGATGCTGGTACCTTCCTCAAACATGCTGAAATTTACATTATCAAATGTTTATTATCTTAGTATTTCTAGAATGGAAAGGAAAGGCCTGGGATGATGAGATCTCCATGGCAAGTTCACTATACTAAATTAAATGTGGTACAGACAGGATGCACGCTTACATTTTCAGCTTTAGCTGTCCGGTAATGCTAACTGTGGGACTGGCCAAAGTTCTCATATATATTGCACATGTACTAATAGGCTGGCCCCTGGCATATATTAGTAATTATATTTGTATATAATTATAATTATGTTATATCTACATTATATATTTATCAAATTTATATGTTATATATATTATATAAAATATATGTTATATATAATTATATTAAATATATTTAAAACAATGGTTATTTTAAAGGATTTTGGGATAATTTTGTACTATTTGTAATTCAGTGTAATATACTTTCATAGTTAAAAGAATTCTAGAGATTTCTTTCATACTATTCTACAACTTAAGGCCTCCTAGAAAGAGTTCGTATATAACGTTTAATTTGAAGAAGTTCAAATGAAAGTTTAAAATACTCTCAATAATTACATACTTTTAGCATACTGTATTCCAGTAGGTGCCAATCTGAAATGTAATGTTTATTGATGAACATTGCAAAATAAGATGGAGAGTAAGAATATAAATAGAAGACGTATGTGTTCATCTTTACAAAGTTGAGAAGAAATATATCGTTTCATATTAAGAGGCAATCTTGCAGCCTTTTTTATTTGTAATAATTATAACTTGTTAGAAATCTGAGTTAGTTTCTGTATTTCATAACTCTTGCTTTTGTTGTTTAGATTTTATTTATTATTTTAGAGAGAGAAGAGAGAGAGAGAAGGGGGGAGGAGTAGGAAACATCATAGTACTTGCTTCTCATATGTGCCTTGACCAGGCAAGCCCAGGTTTTCCAACTGGCTACTTCAACATTCCAGGTTGATGCTTTATCCACTGTGCTACCACAGGTCAGACTTTTTAAATTTTTTATTTATTGATTTTAGAGAGAGAGTGAGAGACAGAAACATCAGTCTGTTCCTGTATGTGCCCTGACTGGGGATCAAAACCCACAACCTTTGCGTTATTAGGATGATGCTCTAACCAAATGAGCTATATGGCCAGGGCTGTATTTCCTAACTCTTAAAGTCTGCACTAAGAGAAGATACTCACAATAATTGGAGATTGGAGGAAATTATCTGAACTGAACACCACAGCCTGAATATGACACTCCCAAGCAGGAAGTAAGAACACATAAATGCTCAATTTCCCTGCCGCTTGCACTTTGCACAGAGCATCCCTGGATGTCAGTATTTGCTGGGAGAGATATCAGAGTGTAGCTAGTAAGTAAAGGCAGAAGTAAAAAGGCAGGGACATTCCATTTTTTTTTCTTTTTTCTTTTTTTTGGAAACAGTATATTTCTTTGGAGGAAATGTTATACTTCAATTGAGAGATAAGGTTTATCTCCATTCAATTTAATTTCAAATCAAGGTCCGAGCATTAAATACCAGCATAGTTATTCACAGCTTTCCCTTAAAATGAGAAAAACTATCTGTGGCAGTGATTTCTTTATTGATGCTTTTAAAAATCTGCTCAAAACACCCCACGCTTGTGTTACCGTTAATAACTGTTAATTCTTTACCCTAGAAAACCTCTGAAAATATACACAGCATCTGCCCAGAATATAAAACAACATTGATTTATGCCTTGAAAGTGGAGTTACAATGAATAACAAACAAAATCATTATGATGGCATAAAAATATCAAAATAAATGACTCCCGAGTCTCTAACCACATTGTAGGCTATTAGTTATTAATATCATTATTCACGACAGGCCTAACTACTGATGTAAAGAAGCAATTTTCTTTATTACTCGGCATTCCTCTAAAATCAGTTAGATGACAAGGGCAGAAATCCAGGTAACGTAGAGTGACTGTTCAGAAAGATGGCAGTGTTAGACGTGCCCGAATAGGATTCTGCACCACTGGGAAACAGACAGCGTTCAAGCAAAGACGTGGGCTATGTTACAGTCATTCATTAACGTTTTTTGAGTACTAACAGCCAGTCGGTACTGAGCACTTCTTAAGTGCTAGTTTTAAGGGTAAGTACAATAGATACTTTATTCCTATTTATTCTTATGATCCCATGGGGTACAAATTATATCTTCATTTTACAAGTGGGAAGCATTGAGGCACTAACTATGTGTTGGTGAAAACAGTTTTAACTTCCAGGTCCTTTGTCTAGGTCAGGGGCCAGAAAATATGCTATAAAGGGCCACATCATAAATATTTTCAGCTTAGTGGGTCTCACATGCTCTATGGCAGGGATCCCCAAACTACGGCCCGCGGGCCACATGCGGCCCCCTGAGGCCATTTATCCAGCCCCCGCTGCACTTCCGGAAGGGGCACTTCTTTCATTGGTAGTCAATGAGAGGAGCACATTGACCATCTCATTAGCCAAAAGCAGGCCCATAGTTTCCATTGAAATACTGGTCAGTTTGTTGATTTAAATTTACTTGTTCTTTATTTTAAATATTGTATTTGTTCCGGTTTTGTTTTGTTTTTTACTTTAAAATAAGATATGTGCAGTGTGCATAGGGATTTGTCCATAGTTTTTTTTTATAATCCGGCCCTCCAACAGTCTGAGGGACAGTGAACTGGCCCCCTGTATAAAAATTTTGGGGACCCATGCTCTATGGCAACTCCTCACCTCTGCCACGCAGAAGGAAAGTAGCCGAATGTGTCAGTGAATAAGCGTGGCTGGGTTCCAGAATGACTGGACTTAAGCACACCAAAATTTGAATTTATATTTGTGTGTCACAAAACATTATTCTTCCTTTAATTTTTGTTTCAACCATTTGAACATGTAAAAAACCATTCTTAGCACACAGGCTAACAACTAAAATGACAGAGTTGGTCAGGGGGAGCTGTAGCTCACAACAGGAGCTGTAGACCACTGCTTTTCTAACTTGCACGTGCGTGTACATCACCTGGGGATCTGGCTAAAATGCGAATTTTGATTCAGGTTGTCTGGGGTGGGGTAGGGGTCTGGATTCTGAATTTCTAATTGACTCCCAGGTGATGGTGATGCTGTCAACCCATGGACCACACTCAGAGAAGCAAAGCTCTACACAGTAATGCTCTTCTAAGAAACCTCTAAAGATGCTAATTTTCCTATATCCAGTCTTCCGGTTAACACCTTCACTTAAGTATACAGTTGTCCAAGCTGGGAACCTTCGAGCCCCTCCCCCACCCATACTGTTCCACCTTTGAACTCTATCCGGGGGCTCTGCCTTCTCTGCGTTCCCCATGCCACTGCCCGGTGACCTCCCCTAAGCAGGGCTCCAGCCTTCAGTCCTCCGCTTGGATGTTTATCCTCTATTTGGAGAATGGAGAATTCTTTCTTTCTAAAATAAGATCCAAATATTTCCCTTCCTGAGTCACAGTCACTTCAGGGCTGCCCAACAGAATTCAGTTCAAATCTCCACGGTCTCGCCTGACCAACTTTGCCGATTTTTGCCTTGCACCACTTCTTAATTGTAATAATGAGACAACATAGCCTCACACTTCCGTTACACCCCTGTTATGTATAGAGTACGCTTGTATGTCTTTTAAACTTTGATCCAGGTTACCAGATGAGCTAAGTTCTCTTATTTCCATTTTACAGATAAGGAAACGAAGACATCGAGAGCCCAAGCTGCCCGAAGGGACAGAGCTCAGAAACAACAGGGTAAGGATCGGAACCCTGCTTCCTGATGCCAGAGCCCACAGCCTAGCCACAGGCATTCTCCCTCCCCAAGTGATTTCATGTGCTCATCATGCTGAAGTACCTAAGAGTCCCTAACATGGGCCACGCCATTTTCTGCCCCAAATCTTGGTGGCACTCATCTGCAGCCTAGAACGTCCTTCCTTCACCCTCAACATCACTTGCTTTCTCCCCTGTCTGAAACACTCCTTTCCCACGTCACCACCTCTCTCTCCTCTTCCCGACATATAAAGATGTCCACTGTTACTGCTTTTCTGGTGCTGTTTCCCCTACTAACATTGGCCTCCCTTAACACAGGGTCTCCATTTTATTTTTTTCTGGTACTGTCATCAGTTAATAACATGTTTGGTAGGTGGTAGGTATTCAATAAATATTTGGTGGATGAACAAGAAGATTGAGTAATAAATGAATGGATAGGAAATCAATTTAATAAACCATCCTTAGCTTAATTTCCGTGTCTGTATACAGAAGGGATTGAATCAGATAGGTTCTAAATTGTGTCCGTCAGATCCATCATATATTTACTTATACATTCATTCACTCCCTATTTGTTCAGTGTCTACAGCATGCCAGACACGATGCTAGGTCCTGAGCGTATCATAGCAAAGAAAGCAACAACATCCCTGCCCTGTGCCGTTGGCAATTGGGTGGGGGAGAGAAAATAATGGGAGGTGGTGATATGAAAGTGCTATGAATTACATGCAAAAACATAGGTATGTACTGATATCCATAGAAGACCATGTATTTATTTGAAAACTGCCCTGCACTTACTTGACAAAGACAGTTGCTCCTTTAGTTGGCTTTTTTCCCTCTATGGGTCAGTGAGTGAGCGTGGCTGGGTTCCAGAATGACTTGACTTTTAAGCACACCAAAATTTGAATTTATATTTGTGTGTCACAAAACATTATTCTTCCTTTAATTTTCGTTTCAACCATTTGAACATGTAAAAACCATTCTTAGCACACAGGCTAACAACCAGAATGACAGAGTTGGTCAGGGGGAGCTGTGGCTCACAACAGGAGCTGTAGACCACTGCTTTTCTAACTTGCGCGTGCGTGTACATCGCCCGGGGATCTGGCTACAATGGGAGGTTCCCATAGAGGGAAAAAAAGCCAACTAAAGGAGCAACTGTCTTTGTCAAGTAAGTGCAGGGCAGTTTTCAAATAAATAAATAGTTTTATATGGATATCAGTACATACCTATGGTTTTGCATGTAATTCATAGCACTTTCTATAACAAAACATGTTCTAGAACTTCAGTATGCACGTAAATAACTTTAGCAAGTAAGTTCCCTTGACTTGTTTACAAAGAAAAGATGAAGTGCCCACCTCTCTATAATCAGTGTGCTCCAAGCACAAGGACCTTGGCATAGGAGAGGAGTCTCCCCTTCCCTGTTCCATCAGAGAATGCATGCACACGTGACTCCATCGGTCGAGGGGAGACACTGAGCACCACATGGCCCTCCTCAGTGGTGTCAACATGAAGAGGGGCTCTTCCTAGACAGAGAACTAAGCAGGGAGCAAAGTGAATACCTGTGACCAGATAAAAATCCATCAGGATATTTGAACTGGCTACCCAGACTCAGAATTATTTGCAGGCATCAGGTCCAAGGTAAAAAGAAAGGTGTCCCTCTTGCATATTTCAGTAATTACTGCAGTGTTATAATGTGCATGACATAACTCTGAATCGAAGAGGCTCTTTCACTGGGCGGTGTGGCTTTTAACTCCTGAGAAGGTGATAATGAGACATGGTGAACAGAGTAAGATTTTTGAAATTGAGAACCCACCCTGTTTCTACAATGGAGACAGGTCAGCACAGTGTGGCTTTGGGAAAAATCAGCCTCCCTGCCTTCATCTTGGTCACTTTTGAAGATGCCATCAGCGAGCTCAGTGACTCTTGCTGTCCTCTTAAACCCTCAGGAGGCTGTGAGGTCTTGGACTCTCTCATAAAGGTAGAGGAAGTAGGGGATATGCCACCAGTCAGTCCTTGTCCTCCTTAGCTCTCCATCGGATCAGCACTTTTTTGTCCTTCTCATTCACAGACCAGAACCTCTATACCAGCTGGATGGTGAAGGCAGCAGCAGATGTCGAATTGCTGGGTGCACACGTAAAGGTAAGAGCCCCAGCACGCGGGAAGGCCAGCGAGCTCCTGCCCGGAGTGCCCACAGCAGAGGGAACACCTTGAGTCTGTAAAAAAAGCCACTCAGGCTAAGAGCTTGGTCCGTCTGGGCAAGGGCTCAAAGTGGCTATTTCAAGGCCTGACTAATGAGCTAATAAATTATAGTCACTTCACACGCAACATGGTATGATTTTTCCTGCTGAGCTGAATCAGGTGGCAATCTAGACTAACCTTTAAAAACTGATTTGAAATCTCCCAATAAGGAGGCCCGATAGATTTGGCCTCTGTTTTAGATATGAAGACCTAAATTCTCCTCCCTTTGTGTCAAAAACATTTCCAGAGCAGTAGTGACTGTGTCCCCCAGGGGACATTTGGCAACGTGGGGACATTTTGGCTGTGTCGTGGGGGGTTCAGGGACGCTGCTCAACAGCCTACAGCACACAAGACAGCCCCCTTTCCAAAAAGGACTAAAATGTTCATAATACTGAGGTATTATCAAGAAACCCTTCTTCAGAACGTAAAAAAAGAAAGTAAATTATAGCTAGCTTGGCCAAAACAAGAGTGAGCTGGCCAACTCTGGCTCCTAATTTGAGAGGCAGGGATGAGTAAAACCTACACGTCTACTTGAGTTCTGCGGGGCGGGCCCTGGTCCAGGAAATCCTGTCTGGTGCCCCATTGAGCATAATGCCCTTGCCCCATGAAAATGACTAAAAGAAAAAAAAAAAAGGAGTAGAATCCTCATTATCTTTGGCAGAGAGCCTCCTCACCCCGGCTTGTGCGACGTGCCTGCAGGTGTTTAAGATTTCACGCGCATGCTCAGTTAGCTCTGTTAGCCGCATCTGGGGTGAGAGTCCTTACATTGTTCCCGTGCCAGAGGCTCCAAGCTCCCCCCTAATCTGCTCAAGTTCAAAACCAAATTAAGTGGCACTATTGGAAGTCTTTCCAAGTTATCTGTGAACCTGCAGAACGAGTGGAGTTCTGTGGATGTGGCACAACAAGCAGCGGTAGTTGCGGCAACCCCTCCGATCGGGGAGTGCTCCCATTTAGTTAGACTTGTCAAGGAAATAGTCTAGCCCTGGACGGTTTGCTCAGTGGGAGAGCATCCGCCCAACATGTGGAAGTCTTGAGTTCGATTCCCAGTCAGGGTGGAGAAACGACCATCTGCTTCACCCCCACACACACACCCTTCCCCTCTCTCTCCTCCCCTCCCAATGGCTCGAGCAATTTGGCCTCTCACTTACTAAAAATAAATAATAAATTAAAAAATAATAAATAAAAAAAGGAAATAGTGTAAGAATGGTCACATTACCTGCGTCCCTATGGTTTCATTTAGCTAAGTCCGCATGTGAGTGTAAGAAGCAAAAAGATGGCTAAAAAAGATATGTGTGTAGTTTTTCTAGGAAGTGCTCGAAAAACAAAAATAATCCCAGGCCCAGGCAACTAATAATGATGTTGGCGAAGGAGAAGTTACATGACTTCATTATTTTCATCTTAGAAAATACTATCTGTCCATAAAAGATGTGCCACCATAGCCGAAGCTCTGATGACAGAATAACGATTTAGATTTAATTTCCCTCTGATCAAAATTTCACCAAACATGAAAAAAAAGAAAAAGGTCAGAGTTGCCTAACTGGAGGCGCAGGGCAGAGCAGTTCCACTCGTGAAGGGTTTCAGGGATGCCGCTGAAGGACGTGACATGATTTATCTTCTGTAGAAATCGTAAGGTCCCAGGAAGTTCTCAGTGTGCAATTGCATCTTCAGAACCTATTGGCGAAAATTTGCCATCTCCCTTGATGACTCCCACATTACCTTCCTATGAAAGCTTAGAACACTTGTGGGTGATTTCAGTGTGAATCCAATGCCCAGAGCAACACGTGGCAACCACGGCCCAGTAGCTCCCATGTCATCTGTTATTGCACTGCCACCACGTGCTGCGAGAACCGGCCTTTTTCACCGTGGCCGTCGGGACAGGCATGAGGCGGCCACCTCCTCCGCCTTAGCGCAAGGCCCCCGTGCTCATCGTGCAGTGACGAGATGCGCATCGCACAGGACTCTGCCCAAATCTCTCCTCTTCCCTCCGGGTGACTCCAGCCCGAAAGGTGTCCACGTGAATACTTTAACTAATAGGTTAAATGAGTGCGAGGGTCATGACCAATAAAGATAATGAGCATTTGCACTGTTACGGTGCCATTTCCAACTAAATCAAACCCCTCTGGCCAGTAAGAAAGAGGCTGGGGGGCAATAAAACAGCAAATCTGCTGAGGAGGCCAAATGGGTCCATCTTCACAATTCCTTCTGCACAGTTGTTAAGACACCAGTAAGAAAGCAGAGGCAGCAAGGAGACAACTTTTCTTCTAGATCAAATGCAGTGGGATAGAAAAGGCTCAATACCCATTTGGCAATGATTGTCAAATTCTGTCGCCTATTATGGGAGAAAGCATAACGGAAAGACCGATTCTAGTTTAGTCACCTAAACAAATCATGTTAGGATCATGCAGTCACCTAGCCTAGCAACACCTTCATCTTAGTTATTTTTTTCATTCTGGAATGTAAATCTCTTTTTAATTAAAGTATAGTTGACATAGAACATCGTATTAGTTTCAGGCGTACAACACAGTGACTTGACATCTGTGAAGTGGTCACCATGAGAAGTCTAGCAACCAACTGTCTTCACACAAAGTCACTGCAATATCACCCGCTGTGTTCCCTATGCTGTGTACTACCACAACCCTGTGACTTAGGTTATAACTAAGTTTGTACCTTTTAACCCTCTTCACCTTTTTGCCCATCCCACCCCCCACCCACCCAACCCCTGATAACCACCACTTTGTTCTCTGTATCTAGGAATCTGTGTTGTTTGTTCTTTTGTTTAGTTTGTTAGATTCCACATGTAAGTGAAATAATACCATATTTGTCTTTGTCTGACTTATTGCACTTACAGAAATACCCTCTACGTCCATACATGCTGGTGCTAATGGCAAGATTTCATTTCTTCTGTGGCTGAGTAAGATTACACTCTATATCTGTTTATCACATCTTCTCTGCCCGTTCATCTATGGATGGACACACAGGTTGTTTCCATAGCGTGGCTGTTGTAAGTAATTCTGTAATGAACAGAGGGGCACATACATCTTTTTGAGTTACTGTTTTTGTTTTCTTCAGATAAATGCCCAGAACTGAAATTGCAGAATTGTATGGTGATTCTAGTTTTATTTTTTTGTGGAACCTCCATACTATTTTCCATAGTGGCTGCACCGATTTACGATCCCATCAACAGTGCATAAGGGTTCCCTCCTATCTACATCCTCGTCACCACTTGTTGTTTCTTGTCTTTCTGATGACAGCCATTCCAAAGGGCCAGCACCTTCATTTGAAAGAGAAGAAACCTGTGGCACAGAGAGGGGGAATGACTTCCTCAAACAATGCTCTAGTAAGAGCACCAGGTTCAAAGCGACCGACTGTTCAAAGCCATCAAGGTGTCCCGACTCCCAAATCCACACAGGGTGTTGGAACTGAGGGTTGGCTCTTCCTGGCCAGAAAGATCTTTGTCTGACTCTGAGCTTTTCCAAAGACCAGTACTGTCCGCCCAGGGCTCACGGTGTGAACTCTGTCCACTGGGAGCCTACAGCCTGCTCGTGTATAGATTTAACCTTGACCGAAGCTCCCGTGAGAAGGTGATACACACGGCTGCCATCCGTCTGGGTCTTTCACTTCTCTCCTTTCAATTGTTTTCTACTCTTTCCTGAGCCCACAGTACAACTGCACAGCAAGAAACACTCAAAGAAGGGAGGCCTCTAAAGCTTCAGGGACTTGAGCCTCTAGCTGCAAATTTCCTTTCATTCAAAAGAACGCTCTCCACCTTTTTTCTCAGCACAACACTTAGCATGCCCATTAGAGGGAGAGAGTGTTTCTCCCCAGGAATAAGCCGCACGGTATATTTGAAAATTGAGATTTCTGAATTGCAATTGGCATCTCTCGGGTGCCTTTCAGATGGGGGCCATCAGGCTGCAAAGTCACATTTTGTGATGCAAACTTGGTAGAGGCCCAGCGAAGAACCACAATCAATCAGTTTCTAAAACACGGGCTCCGGAAACTGGGACCTAGCGTTAAGCCTCGGAGATCTTTTATGATGGTCCGTCAAAGGGAAATAGCGAGAGACATTCATTTTTCAAATTATTCTCCCTAACTAGCCTCTCTCACGGCTATTACCATGAGCAATATCATTCTTTGCCCACTGCAGGAACCTTTTGTGAGCAAAATACCATTGAAAATCTTTACTTTCAAATCCATTCACTCCTGGCAAGGAACAATCCTGGATGAACTTTCCGAGTGCCCGGCTGAGTAAATGAGTGCCCTTTGGCTGATCTAATTTACTTGTCTCTTTTTATCCACATCTGATTTATATTACGTGCGTATTTCAGTAATGCCTTTGTCTTCTAGCACCCGTAAGCCCTTCATAATCATTAGTTAAGCCTCATAGTTCATTGGCGATAAGAGGTATCTTCCCCTGGTAGAGGTGGGAAACGGGAAGAATGGAGGGTCCGCATGGAGGTAGAATCTTGACTCAAGCCCGAGAGGGAGGTCAATCCATTTCGCAGCCCCCTCCAGCCAGCTTACTGTCCATTAAAGTGTGGTCATAAGAGTAAGTCCGTATTCACCACATGATTGCATTTATGAACCCTGGCATTCCCGTGTTCGCTCCTGGGTACCCTCGAAAAGTTGGCCAAAGAGACGGAAAACCCAAGTGTGGGAGTGGGGCTAGACAGGCTGGCCTAAGAGGAAATATCAAAGTTTTTGATGTCTTAATCTTGATGAAACAAGTGTTCTTTATAGTGCAGTCAAGCAGCCACATGAAGGAGACATTAGAGGGAGACAAAGCGGGAAGCCAGGAGCCCTGTTAGGTGGTCTTTATAAGGAAAAGCCAGAAGCCACAGTGGTTGAGGGCACAAGTTTCGGTGTCAGATAGTCAGGCGTTAGAATGCTGGCTTTGTTACTCACTAGAGGTGTGAGTGATTTAATTTCCCTTCTTGAAGACTCAATTTTTGCATCTGCAAATGAGACTAACAAAAACCTCTACCGTGGAGATTCTGTAAGCCAGATGTAAATCCCTCAGCACAATATTCAGTACAGTAAATGGTCAGTTATCATGTGCAGAAATAGGCTGTGGAAATACGCAGAGTTAGGATGACAATTAGAGATAGCAAGGCACCGTAGGGTGAAAGCTCTGAGTGGAGGAGAGTCCAGGGGCCTCTCTGACCTTCACTGGAAACAGTGCATGCTGGAAACAGCAAAATAGCAGGATAAGATTCAGTAACAGAACATGTTTAGGCTCTCAGAACAGAGATTAGGAGTCAGCACGTTCCTTGCACTTTACTTCACCCCCTGAGAACTTCTGCTGTCTGCTCCCTTGAGTTATTTGTGCTGGATAATAAATATCTGAGTAAGGCTGGGGACGGGCTTCAGTCCTTTGGTCTGCTGACAGGGGCTGTTCCCTCCCCTCTGCCCCTCGGAGCATTTCATCTGGTTTCTGTATAGACATTGTCACCATGACAATAAAGACAAAAGAACAGTGTTTACACATGTTGGGCATTAAATCCTTGCAAAAACTCAAGAGGTAGATATTATGTTTTGCCTCAATTTTACAGATGAGGAAATTAAGGTACAGAGAGAATTAGAAACTTAAGTTATGCAGCCAGCATTCAAATCCTTACAGCCCATCTCTAAAATCTGTGCTGTTTACCACTTATCTATTATTAGCAACTACTATTAATTACCAAGGTCACAGATGAGAAGTAGAGGCAGACATAAGATACATTAAGGACTGGGTGGCTGGTAAGATAGAGGGATGACCAGAAAAAGGTTGGCCAAGAATGGGTCTGGGCATTTTGACTTAAGTGCTAGTTCATAGTTTCTCTAATGGTGTTGGGAATACAGAAAGAGAGTCTCTTTGGGACATGTTGAGCAAGTTTAGTGTATTTGTAGACTATTCAGGTACAAATGTTTAATAGATACACACACACACACATATATCTGGATCTCAAGAGAGAAGTTAGGGCAGGTGTTATAGGTTTGGGAGTCATCAGCAAATACTTTAGGGACTGGAGTCACATGGGTGGTTGAGATCACGTACACAGTGTATAGAATAAGAAAGGAAGAAGGCTACAGAGGATGTCTTTGGGGAAGAAGTGGGGACACCACTGTGTAAGGGTTGAACAAGGAAGGGCCCTTAAAGGGAAGCAGAAAGGAGTGGCAGCGAGTTCTTGCTGGAGGCCTAGAGAGAAGAGGGTTTCAACAGTCTTTCTCGGGCTTACAACTATAGTTTTTAATTGGAGAAAATATTTCATCTTCCTCCACTTCTTAAGAATACCACTTCCCAACCAAATACAAGGAATTTAAAAGGCAGAGTAGATTGATTAGTGCCCTGCTAGCTCATTCCTTGGGAAAATAAGAGAACTCACATCATGAGCAAAGGGGAGGACAGTGGGCCTAACCTTGTCTCCGTCTCTGACTACCCAGGACCCATCCATTCTTCATCGCATTAAGCTCTTCCGTACTTTCTAGTTGGAAGTAAAACTATGTTCCTTTGTAGTTACAGTGAACTCCATGCATAGCTAGACTGCATCACTTTTTGGTCCAATATCACAATTGTCTCTCTGTGTGTGTATGTGTGTGTGTGTGTGCATGTGTGTTTTTCTAATACAGGAGTAGTCAACCTTTTTATACCTACTGCCCACTTTTGTATCTCTGTTAGTAGGAAAATTTTCTAACTGCTCACCGGTTCCACAGTAATGGTGATTTATAAAGTAGGGAAGTAAATTTACTTTATAAAATTTATAAAGCAGAGTTACAGCAAGTTAAAGCAAATAATAATAATTACTTACCAAGTACTTTATGTCAAATTTTCGCTAAGTTTGGCAGAATAAATCTTTATAAAACAACTTACTATAGTTAAATCTATCTTTTTATTTATACTTTGGTTGCTCCGCTACTGCCTACCATGAAAGCTGGAACGCCCACTAGTGGGCGGTAGGGACCAGGTTGACTACCACTGGTCTAATATAATTTTAATCATTTGCTAGAACAAAAAAAAATCTTTGAAGTCAGAGGCCATATCTTAGCTTTTCTATACCACTAATGCTTGGTGCTATCTCTGGCACCTAGGGGGTGCTAAATAAATATTTGTGGACCATGAATGAGTTCTAATCTTTAGTGAATGCATAACAGGTGCATTAAAGTCTGCCTCCACTTTTTTTTGGCTTCACCCCCTATTCATTGTACCTCTCGGTGCAGGGTACAATACTGAATTTCCGCATCCATAAAATGAGTAAAATAGGGCTAGTGGGAATTAAATAAGATTATGACTGGAACGTGCTTAACACATAGCAACCATCGAATAATCATTAGCTAGTAAGTAGGAGCTGCTTAGCTGGACAGTTGGCTGAGCCCCTCTGTGGAGGTTTCAGAAATTGCCTTGTCTGGACATCCCCTGGGCTCCTTGCAGACCCAGGGGTCCAGGTTCCCAGCCTGTTCTTCTGTCCTGCAGGATTTATAGCTTGACTGTGACAACTAATTTCGGAACCGTAATGCCTCCTGTCATCTTCCATAAATTTGACATAAATAAATCACAAAATACCCTTTTTATATCGCTTTTTATCTTGCCACGCTTCTTGTTTCTTTTGGAAACAGTTTTTATGGCAAATGCAGAGTGTAAATCCACCCGGCAATAAAGCATGCCAAACAGGCGTGGAGCACAGGCACCTGAGAGGAAATTACCCACCATTTGCAGCGCTCCACGCAATTATCAGCAGGATGTTCTGGAGTGGGCCTATTCAACGCAGCGCCGGGCGCTGCTCGCACACACGATTTGCATAGCCCCAACGTAAACAACACTGGTAAACAACAGGAAAGGGCCCCGCTGGGCCAGGTCTTTGTGCTGGCCCCCTCTTGCGGCAACGTGGAGTCCAGACTCCGCCTGACCTCTCCCCCGTCTGTTTCCTAGGACACTTCTCCGAAGGCAGTGATGTCCAATAGAACTTCCTGCAATGATGGAAGTCTTCTCTACAGATCTGCTGCCCAATCCGGGAGTCCCTAGGCTCCTGTGGCTACTGGACCCTGGGCATGTGGGCAGTGAGAGAGAGGAACTATGTATATATGTTTCATTGAGAGTGTCATCAATTTTTTTTTTTTTTCATTTTTCTGAAGCTGGAAACAGGGAGAGACAGTCAGACAGACTCCCACATGCGCCCGACCGGAATCCACCTGGCACGCCCAGCAGGGGCGACGCTCTGCCCACCAGGGGGCGATGCTCTGCCCATCCTGGGCGTCGCCATGTTGCGACCAGAGCCACTCTAGCGCCTGGGGCAGAGGCCACAGAGCCATCCCCAGCGCCTGGGCCATCTTTGCTCCAATGGAGCCTTGGCTGCGGGAGGGGAAGAGAGAGACAGAGAGGAAGGCGCGGCGGAGGGGTGGAGAAGCAAATGGGCGCTTCTCCTGTGTGCCCTGGCCGGGAATCGAACCCGGGTCCTCCGCACGCTAGGCCGACGGGAGTGTCATCAATTTAATGTAAATGGCCACCTGGGCTTCTGTCCAGACGGCAGAGTCCAGTTTGTCTCATGTAGCTTTCCTTTCAGATGCCTGCCCCACACGTCTTCAGTTTCAAAGGCCAGGATTCCCGCTGAGCGCCCACTGCGTACTGCTGCGTACTGTCTCACAGGCCCCGTCTGCTTCCCTCCCAACCCTGACCCAGCGGGGTCACTGTTCTTATCTCCATCATTTAAATGAGGCGCCTGAAGTTGAGGCCGTTTCTGTGACAAGGTCTGAAGCCTCAAGCACCCCGTGAGGGAGCAGAGATGGTGATCCCAGGTCTGTCAAAGCTTTGCCGCTCTCGGAGTGGTTTTCAGACCAGGCCTTCTGGCTTGATGTGAGTCTACCTGGGTCGTTAGGGCGGCCTGGATAGGAATTGGTTAGCACTGCAGGGCTCGACAGTTAGCTCAGCAAAGCTCTCCACCGAGGAAGGGAGAGAGCCAGCTTCGCATCACGCCATCGCCGCCTGCTAGCCGTTGATGTGAGGTCGTGCACTCGCGGACATATGCTCTTGGCGTGTGCACAGGTAGGAACGTCGGCCCCCAGCTGCCTCGCAGGCTCGTTGGAAGCATATGCGAGGAGCCGTTTGAAAATGTGCTAAGGAGGAAAAGCGCTGCCCGGATGTAAGGCCTTGTTATTAAAGGAAAAGTCTGATGAATCCTACCGCACCCTATTTATTTCCTACCTAAGTTGCCACAAAAACCATGTGCGATATCATTACCCGCATCGATACTTACAAAGCCTCCCTGAGAGCTCGGTGCGGCAAAATTAAAGGCATGCATCCCGTGGCCTTTTTGTAATACCAAATTAAAGCAATGAGAATCCGCGGCGGAGAACCCACCCCACCGTGCACCTATTATTAACATGTTAATTTCTATGTTCCAGCCTTGAAAATGATTCTGGGAACTACTTATTGAATTTTTAATTTGCAGATTACCAACCAAATTGGCTGCAATGGCTCTGAGCAAGGAGGCTCACACGTCAGCTGGGCAGGAGAAGGAGACACCTGCAGACAACAGCGGCTCAAGCTCTGATGGGATAAGCCGCCTTCCTGGGCTCCTGATTGGCTCCCGATAGCTTCAGGTTCAAGGGGAAAAAATACTGTGTGTCCCATCTGCGTGTATGGGAAGGGGGAATGAGAGAATTCTGCACTAAGAGGCTTCTAAAAATTGGTCCCCAATCGGAAACTCCAAAGCCATTTATCGGGTGCATCTTTTGTTATATCAAGTCTTCCTCTTTCTTTCCCTTCCTTCTTTCTTCCTTCCTCCCCACCTCTCCTCCTTCCTTGCACTGGGAATACCGTATTGAAAAGGGTAGACCCCACTTCTATTCTCACAGAGCTCACAGTCCAGCTGAAGGCTAGAGACACAGAAATTGATGGGGAGGAAAATATCAAAGAGACCTCCTAGAAAAAGAAAATTAAAGAAGGAGCAGGAGAGAGCCAAATGGATGAAGGGAGAGAATGTTGCAGACCGTGAGAACAAAGGACGAGAAGAGTCGGAAGTGAGAAAGCCCGTGGCGCTGTCCCCAAAGGCAGCAGGTGCTAGCCCCGCCCCCTCTCAGGTGGAGGGAGTAGAGGCCCCCTGGTTGAAAGCCTCCACCCCCAAATTAAGCAGAAGGAAGAACAGCACCCAAATCTTTTCAACATCTCTTACTAACCAAGAACAAATGGTTTAACCTTTCTAAGCCTCATTCTCCACATCCGTAAAATGGGAAGCCTGATAGTATTTTTGCGAGAATTAGCGAGTATGTTGAGTACAGCGTATATCACAGCACCTCTTAAGGGTTTCATACATACCAGGGGTGACTACTTAGTTGTTATCATCACTATGATCATCAATGTCACCGAACTGGTCACTAGCCTCTCAGCTCCCATCAGCTGATCTAGTGACCACCCTTCCCATTGGTCCCAATGCTAGTCCCACTGTAGCCACCAAGCCCTCCCTGGTCACTCTATAGATTCCACCTCCACCTGGGGTACGTTCAGCATGCCTTTTCCTCCCCCACTCACTCTCCCCTCTTCCTATCTTCTTATATAATCACTTTGTTCTTCTATATACCTTATTTCCGCAACTAGATCATAGCACCTTTTTCTTAAACAATAAATGCCTTATTAAAATGAGAGCTGCTGAGATTTTGCACTCGCCCGGGACTTTGTAGCTTGCCAGAGGCTTTCCACAGAGGGATTGTATTAGAAATCTGTGAAATAAGCCCTTCAGTCGGTGGGACGAGTATTAACATCTGCCTTTGACCGTGAGGGTTCTGTGCCTCAGAGAAGACAAGGGACTTATCTGACGCCACACAGCTGCTTCATGGTTGAGCTGAGGCTAAGACTCAAGGCTTGCAGTCACAGGACCAAAGGTGTAGCGAGAGTCTTCACACAATGGCTAACTTTAAGTGAATACTTACTGTGTACACGGTTCTAAAAATGGTAAATGCACAAAGCACCTTGACTTCATGATAATCCTATGAGGTTGGGACTAGCATTGCATCCTTTATCACACACAAGGAAAATGGCTTACCAAGATGTTGACTAGTCGCCTGGAGCCACTAATCTGGTAAGTGACCCAGCTGTGACCTATGCTTAAGCCAACTCTATAGCACATATCATAACTGCTCTGCACACAGCCTCTCTTGAGGATGGGATGCCTCACACCTGTTGGGAATCCTCCAGTGTTGGGAGAACACAATGGAGACTGCAGAGGCTCAATTAATATTTATAACAATTTCTCATAAGAAGAATCTTGGAAAGTCGAAAGACTTTGATTGTTAATTTTCTTACAAACTTCCCCTGATGCATCAACTTTCTTTAGTGTCTTTTTACCTTAAGCCCCAGCCCTAGACCTCTAGCTATTCTATTATTTTACCCCTTCCTGCGTGGGGTCAACCCCTGCGCCTACCCATGTCGAGACTCCTGGACACACGCTGGCCTCAAGGGCAGTCACCGAGCATACATTATACTCTCAGCACAAGGAAACTTCAGTACTCTTTGTGCCAAACATCCCATTATGTTTCTTAATCTTTCCTCCTGGGGTCAATGAGGATTTTCCCTTTTCCTTTTTTGTCTTCCCACAGTATTCCTCAACATTCCGAATCAAACCAAAGACAGCAAGACACAGACGCAGACATGCACCAGTTTCCGTGAACATTCAATGGGACTGTTTAGTGTGTGACTACTCCCCTTCTCATTGACCAGAAGCTACATGGACTCACAAGCATTCAGACAGACTTCTTGTTGTACAGATATCTTTGACCTCTAGGTCTAAGGATCCCTGCATCAGTTTGCCACAGACTGGCGAAAATACCCAAAGACAACAGATTCCAACTCACCACAGTAGCAGCCATTAGGTAAGACAGGAAGCCAGATGATGCATACACCCTTCTCCCTCTGCCGTGGAGGGCTGAGATGTCCAGCCTTGCAGCCCACGTGGGTTTTGCTACTGAACTGGAGGCAAATGAGTTCACAGTCGGCTCCGAAGTCAGATGAGCCTTGCAGCTCAGAACACAGCCCTGCTCTTTTGCAACTTAGCAAAAAACAGGCTGTTAGCCCTACGTCCCCAGCACAGTCCCTCCAGTTTTTCAAATTATGATGTATGTGCTCGGCTGCCTGCGTCTGGAATAGGCGCCGCACTGTGTGGTTAGGAGAAGGGGTTAGGTAACCATGGGAGAGTGCTGAGTGAAGGGTTAGCACACCGAACAAGCTTCCCTTGGATCCTGAGAGAGAGGTGGATACAATTCATGAAGCTGCGTGCTATGTTGTTCTCCCTGATCTATTTATTCCTGTGAGTGCTTTCCAATCCTTACAAAAGGTATCACCTGCAGCTGAGGGACCTCGGGTCACTACTTTACCTTCTTTCTTCCTATCTCATTGGAAAGAATACCAGGATGGAATCGATTCTGAGACATGTCAATGACTATGATTTTGGTTAAAGGTCAAAACATCGTGACGCCCCAGATATTTTTTTTCCTTTGAAATTTTTCCAACAAGAGAAAAATGGCACATACTTCTATTTCCTAGTATTCCTCTTGCGACAGACACTGGTCTGATAATCAGCGTAGTATAGCTACATTGGTTGTTAAAATATTAGAACACTTCCGTGCTGGCTCCTTGGGTTCACCAGTGCATACCCTATGATCTGTCAGACCTCACTAAGATCTAGTACCTAAGAAGGCAGCACCTAGCCCAGCAGGGAACTTCGCGATCTGCTCTGGACTAGACCTGTGTCCATTTTGACTGGTCATTCTCAGAGCTGTTGAACCCATGATTATAGATTCCAAATATCATCCCAAGATATAGGAGTTAGACCATGCAAGACTACTTAGAGATTCTTGGAAATAAAGTGCCATATAAATTTAAGAATATATTGGCCCTGGTTGGTTGGCTCATGGGTAGAGCATTGGCCTGGCATGTTAATGTCCTGGGTTTGATTCCCAGTTGGGCAAACAGGAGAAGTGCTCATCTGCTTCTATACCTCTCTCCCTCTTGTTTCTCTCTCTCTCTCTCTCTCTCTTTCTCTTTCTATTTTTCTCTCTCCTCCTGCAGCCATTGCTCAACTGGAGCAAGTTGTCCCCCAGTGCTGAGGATGGTTCCATGGCCTCTGCCTCAGGTGCTATGAAGAGCTCAGTTGCTGAGCAACAGAGCAACGCCCAAGAGGGGCACAGCAACCCCCCTAGTGGGCTTGCCAGGTGGATCCCAGTCGGGGCACATGTGGGAGTCTATCTCTGCCTCACCTCTTCTCACTGAATATAAAAAAAGACTATATTATAGTAATAACTCATGGAATCAATATGTTTGAGGCATCGTGTGTTCAGAATTACCTAATTTTTCACTGACTCAAGGTTAATCCACCTCTGCAAGCAAGTGCCTGTAGCAAAGCCCTCTCCCCACATGATTCTGAGGTGGACTTGTTTTTCAGGAATCTGACTATATTGGTTGAGCTTTCTCTAACTCATATTTTTAGTAGAAAATAGCACTTTTTCACTGAATACAAATACAAAGTCTGTCGTCTGGACTATCATATATACTTAGAAACAGCATGCCATGCATGTCTGCCGAGTTGCTTTGATGTTGGTTAAGCAGGATGGAACAGAGGAAATTCATCCTCCCCAAACGAGAGGAGGAAAGGCACAGACATTTAAAGAAATAAAATAAAATTTGAAATGTAAAACGTCAGAGGTGGTGCTTAGGAATAATGAAACTGTAAGAAGTTAAACACAATCAGGTTTAAAGAGATAATGATAAAAATGAAAATCAGAAATCTCTTGCAGGTAGAGTAAACCTCGTCTAGGAAGATGGATTCAGCATTTCCTGCAAATAAATAGCAGTTCCTAAAAATAGAAGGCCCAGATGTGGAAGGCAGCACGCGTCAGAGGACCATAGGTGGCGATGGGCACAGTACGATGTTTCTGAGGGTGATTCTGTGGAATCACAGATGAGGACTCGCACCCCCTCCGGGAACAGATTGTATTTAACACATCCTTGATGGAACAGACAGGGCTCACTTTTCAGACACAGTCTGCGTGAAAGTGCTTTGTGAAACGCTAAACCAGTGTACCTTCAAGCGTATTTCAAAAAAATCAAAGAGCTGTGAGATACTTCGTGAAAAATCAAACTACTATTTCACACTGTTTCTCTCATAGATACAACGCTCACGGATCTATGAAAGGTGCTGAGAAGTCCTGCAATGATATTACTTTTTTTTCTTTAATCAATAGAACCCACATTTACCTGAGCACAGAAACCATTTTGTCTCTGTCACCATCTGAGGAATGTTACATGAGAAAATTGTAAGGTATTGTCATTATGCTATTGGAAGAGTTTTGAAAAGACAAATTTTTTGTGCGATCTTCAGGTGTCCCTAAGGGTCCTCAAAGGGACTCTCTCAGGCTTCTTACCTGTGACTTCCTATCTGCATGGGGTGACATTGGTTTGAGGGTACTTCAACTGCTGGTTAAGCAAAGATTAACTGCGTTATTATTCAAGTGCGGGGTTCTACTCACTATCAACTCCCTGCAGGATCAGATAAGCCCTTCCACTGTGGTCTTCCTGGGCCCAGGATGCTGCCTTGCAAGCTTCCCTAATTGCTTCACCCCCTCACATCCTACCCCCTGCATATTTTATCACTGACAAGCGTTAGCAGGAAGGGCAGTCCTATGGATGAAGAAGGAAAGAAAATTTAGAGCAAGTGCCTTCTTTTAAGGAGAGCAGCCTTAGCAAAAACGTTACAAATTAGCTACAATATCAGAGTCTCAATTCTTTCCTGATTTCTTCAGGTGCCTGTACTTAGCTCTCCAAAGCCTTTCAAACTTTTTTCCCCTTTCTTTGATTGTGCTGGTAGAAAGATGGGATTCTAAAGGAAGTGCATCATAAAATTTATATTTGGGCAGTCTTATCAGCGTTGGACATACATAATCTTTCCTTGCAAAGTTTTCGCTATGAAATTGCACACAAATTTGTTTCTAAAAATGAGACCCAGAGACAGAGAGAGGAAACCCTCTATGTTTCTGTGGTGTTTGATGCCTATTTATATGTTTCTTAAAGATAAAGCGTTTATTCTATGCATGGTTTGAATTTTAATGCATCTCTTCTCTCCGCCTTAACGGAAGTGAATTCTTATTGCGTAGCCAGCTTTCACACTCAATTTATTCTGCAGAGTAGCTCCCTTCCTCCAGATGGGACTATAAACCAGGAGAAATAAGTTTTTTTTGTTGTTTTTTTTTTTAATGTTCCTAATTGAATAAATGGGATCTACTTCTGAAATAAAATCAAAAGCTCAGGGAAAGAGCACAGAACTCGGTAGAGGACACAAACTTGTGGATGACACGGAAGATTGGAAACCCCTGAGGCGCTGCACCACCAAGTCACAGGAAGGGCAGCACTTGGTGCATACGAGGGAGGAGAGAAGTGGCTCATGGGATGAAAAAAAAAAAGGAAAGAAAGAAAAACCCTTTCTCCATTCTCCAGCTTCTTTTGAAAGCCATTGGGGATCAAAGAGAGGGACTTTCCTGGCCTTGCAAGATGAAAAGGGACAGGATGAGCCACAGAACCATAGAAAGCAGGCCCCAGCATCAGAGAGAAGGAGGCGGCAGAATTAGTTGCATCAGGCCCACTATCTATCAAGGATCCAATTATGACAGCACAGAGGGAAAAAAGTTCTCTGCTTAATAATGTGCATGTGTGTCTCCCACAAAACGTCGGTGACAGTGCTGTATTCAAGAAGAACAATTTTTTTGCCAGGGGACCCAACATTATATAACAGTAACAATAATAATACCATCTCATGACATTTGTTGAGCACTTACTACAGACCAAGAAAACTGTGCTAAGCCCTTGGTATGCATTATTGCATTCTCATGGTGACCTTTGAGTCTGGAACCCTGTCTCCTGTGCTAAATAAATACTTATTAAATTGATAAACATTAGCTTGATGTGGTTACCATTATTGTCCCTTTTGACTTATGACAACAGTGAGCCTCGGAGTCTTGAGGAAGTTGGAAAACAATATAGGTACAAGTAGCAGAGGCTGGCCGACGCCCAGGACCACCCACATCTCTGTTTTATTTAGGCAATATTGCCTAAAGTAGGACAGGAACATGCATAATCTTCCCTTGCAAAGTTTGCAATGGGCCCAAGGGCCTCGGGATTTGGAGCCACGGCTGCAGGCCCACTGCAAAGCAGAGGAGAGAAAGCAGCATGGTAATCATACCAAAGAGCCACCTGGTTTGAGTTTGGGGCGCATCATAACTAACTGTGTGACTAACTGCTGACTTCAATTTCTTTATCTGCAAAACAGGGAATTGCAATCTCATTCAACTGCGAAATTTGAAGGTTGACAAAGTGGTATGTGTGTGTTTGAAACTGGTAAACATTTATTGTTATTGTGTGTAATAAAAACAGAAATCTCAGATGCCTAGAGTTTGTTGCGTGACATTTCATTGTATGACCATGTGAAAAGAAGACTCACTTGGGACCTCGGTTTCTTCATCAAAGCTGAACTGTGAAGGGTGTCCGGGATCTCTCCCTGACCCAAACGATGTTGTTCACTCCTCTCCATGTCCCAGTTCATAGTGCAGGTGCAGGATCCAGGCTTCCGGAGTTCAAATTCTTGCTCAGTCACGTACAAAGTGTGCGGTTTTGAGCACGTCGCTGAACACCAGCACCGTGCGCATGCGCAGAGGAAGGGCCGTGAGAGGACACAGCGGAGAAGATGCTCATCTTCCAGCCAAGGGGGAAAGGCCTCAGGAAAAACCCACCCTGCTGACCCTTTGATCCTGGACTTCCAGCCTCCAGAACTGTGAGGAAATACATTTTTAAAATTTTAAGCCGCCAGGTCTGTGGCACCTTGTTATGGCAGGCCTAGCAAACCAATGCGGCCGCTGTAAGAACCTGCCAGCTTTGGAGAATTCCTCTGCTTCACTGCAGAGGAAGAAAGATGAAAGGGAGAAGGAGTGAGGAGGAGGAAGAGGTGCAGGAGGAGGAGAAAAAGAACGCTATTCCTCAGCACTACTCAGGACCTCGATATAAAATCCTCACTGTTGAAAATTCTTCTTGTGGCCCTCTGCTGACGTGGGATTTGCTCTCTCCAGAGTTCAGGCCCCCGAGCAGAGCCCTGTGGACCCCCCGCCCTTGCACACACACTGAAGCCGTGAGAATCTGTCACCCAGGAGCCTTCCTGGCCGTCGCTCTCACTGAAATTAAGCCCGGAGCACAATGATACTTAAAAAAAAAAAAAAAAAAAAAAAAAAATCAGGCCCTGGCCGGTTGGCTCAATGGTAGAGCATTGGCCTGGCGTGCAGGAGTCCCAGGTTCGATTCCCGGCCAGGGCACACAGGAGAAGCGCCCATCTGCTTCTCCACCCCTCCCCCTCTCCTTTCTCTCTGTCTCTCTCTTCCCCTCCCGCAGCCGAGGCTCCACTGGAGCAAAAGATGGCCCGGGCGCTGCGGATGGCTCCTTGGCCTCAGCCCCAGGCGCTAGAGTGGCTCCGGTAGAAACAGAGCGACGCCCCGGAGGGGCAGAGCATCGCCCCCTGGTGGGCGTGCCGGGTGGATCCCGGTCGGGCGCATGCGGGAGTCTGTCTGACTGCCTCCCCGTTTCCAGCTTCAGAAAAATACAAAAAAAAAAAAAAAATCACTTCTACCCTAAACAGAAGAATGGCATGGAAGCTCAGCTACCTGTAAAACTTCTCAATGCTTAAAAAATAAAGTAATATAAGCATAATCTGAGAGAAGCTGTCCACTTTAAATGTGCCTGCCATGGGTGAGAAATTAAAGTATCTCAGACGTGGATAGTTGTAAGATGGAGACAAATATGAAAAAGTAAAGCATTTTTTCACTTTGATTCAACTTGGATCATCCTCCTCCTTCTCTTCCAACTTTGAAGGCTAATAATAAAGTGTTTTGAGACATGTCTATATTATAAGCCTCCTTATAATAGTCTCCTGCTACAGTCTCATCACAGTTTATATTAAATTTGTATTAGCGTGCCTTCTCTTTCCAGATACAACGGGTGCCGAACTAAGTTTTAAAAAGCTACTTCTGCCCGGTGCAACAAGGCAGAGAATCACACCAAAATGGCGTGATTATTTTCAATCGGTGTTTCCAGAAGACGCCACTCAGAGATGACGGCCGTAGTGAGCACACCCACCGCCCAGACTGAAAGCATCCAGTTTGCACTCAGGTTTACTTACTTACTAGCTCTGGAATCCAGTGTTCCCTTGAACCCACTCCCACTGGACAGGGAAGGGCACTGGGGAGGAAGTTATGTACTGAAGAGTGAAACGCTTGCCTGCTGAGGTCACCTAGCCATCCTCCTCCCTTCTGTTTGAATTTACTGGTAGAGACTATTCATTTTATAACGGAACAGTTAGATTATGCTCCTTTTATTATAAACATTTGGTTTACACAGAGGATTTGCTATGTTTTATTAATCCATCACACAATCTTTCTAAAAATATGATAAATGAGGGAGCAGAAAATGTCATTCCTTATATACTTTAGGTGGTTTGGCAATTAACGTCCTGAGCCTTTGCGGCTCGTCAGAATCAAAGGCTGTTTTCTGATGCGGATCCATCCTGCCCGCCTCGCCCATGGAATCACAAAACATATGATAAATCCAAGCATGTGACAGCCTTATTTCTATCGAATTATAACCCTACTTGATAAAACTCAAATCAGCAGCAAAACTATAACAGGTTAATGGAAGCCCATCCGAAAGTACGCCATGACATTTCATTTCTGGGGAATTACAGCTAAGATACATTTTAAAACATTCTGAACAAATGGGGCAGGCTTTTTAGAAGTATATTTTATTTAAAGTGACTGGGTGACAAAAAGAAAACAAAACAAAACAAAAAAAACGCTGCAGAATTGTATGTTCCCCACATCGTGTCCAAGAAGCCGAAACAGGAACAAAATAAAGTGAAATGTGTTTTCGCAGAGGAACAAAAGCCTCTTCAATTATGAAAGAGTAAACTGATAATAGACTCCCAGAGACAAAGCAGTGGCTCACCGCGTAGCATATATCCAGTGAGGAAACACTTTCTACCTTACTGCACTGAGACTGAGAAAGAGTAAAAAAAAGAAACTGAAAAATGGAGGAAAAAAATTAAAGTTGCACGTTTTACTACACTTGGCCCACATTACATTCAAAAAATAATTTCATGTCTAAAAATGGTTTGACCCAATAATGTAGCAAAAATTCTGGAGGATATGTAAGTATTGAAAAATGCTAGCTCCTTTTTTTTTTTTTTTTTTTTTTTTTTTTTTTTAGGAAGATAAAAGTGTCATTTTAAGATGCTGACCTTTTACCACGCGCTGTAAAACCATTAACAAAAATTTATTTTAACGCCAACAAGCCCAAAATGCTTTGAAATATCAATTTTAAAGGATACTTTCTCCTGGATCCTTTATTATAAAATGTTACACAGACAAAGGCAGAAACCAAAAATCAATTTTTAATATATTTCTTCCTACCACAGGGCATGAGAAACATTAACGGTTTCTGCATCTGCGTGGTTATAATTATTAGCTTTGCCTTTCTAACACAGTGCTCATAAAGTATGCTCGGCTTACGATTTGGGGGAGGCGGGTGCCATTCTCCAGGGTTTTTGTGTGTTTTTTTTTTTTTCCGGAGGAAAGTTAATAAGCAATAATCCGGGATCTTGAGAGCCATGCCATTACTCGGTTCCCCTATTGAGCATCCTGATATTTACATGACCACTTACACGGAAGCAACAGAACAACTTAAAACTTAATGATCCCAGTTCACAATCCTGCAGGAGAGACCAGAGCTGCTGTAAACCTGTTGAGGGATGTTGCCACGGGTCCTCGCTATCCAGGGAGGGGAAAGAACCACTCCGACGGCTTGGCTGCCCCTCTCCTCACAGAGACACAGCTGTGCTCTGTACCGCTTCTTTCCCTGTGCCCAGAGTCTCTCGGACGGGTGCTGAGGACTGGTGGAGTGGGCATCGCCTCTTCCATCTGCTCGTAGTGCCTCATCTCCCTGGAGAGCCACCTTTCTCTCGTCAGTCTTATCGAGGCTGTTAATGAAGGTACATGAGTGTCTGCTAGCCATTGGGTAAGCACAGGCACCAGCCCATTGAAAAGACTGCTTTATAGATATTCCTAGTGTGGAGAGCCTCAGGAATGCTAACTTGGCTGAAACCTGGTTCTACGGGTTTACCCTCTCTGCTCTGTTTTGATGGATTTATCCAGCATCACTTCCTATGGCTTGAATTCTAACTGCCAGCCAGCAGCAAAGGGGAGCTAGACAGTTTGATCTTTACTTTCCTCCCAACTCATAGCCAGTGATGTCAGTTATCTGCTCATTGATCTTCAGAAGCTCCCCTTCTCTGTGGTTTAAAATCCTCATTCGTTTGCCAGGCACTCAAGGCTCTTGTCAACTGGCCCCGCCCTGTCTATCCCAACCTCACTCCCGCTTCCCACTGCAAGGAACTCACTGCTTGAGGGAATTCATCTTCCTGGCTTAGCACGCTTTTCTGAGCATACAGATGTTCTCTGGGTCATTCCAGTGAACAGATCTCCCCCTCTTTGTCAGCAGTGATTCCTACTTGGAAACAACAGAACCCATTTGTGCTGGTTTAAGCTCAAAAAGGATGTAAAGTACTTCCCAGAGACTCCAAGAGATTCGAAGTAACCAAGAGCCATGTTCAAATAAATAACATCCCAGGCCCAAGTGGGACCCGAGGCGTTTGAGGCAGGCCACAGACTCACTACTTGGGGCAGAGGCTGGCATAGAAGGCTTGCCCAGACTCTGCCCCTGCTGCCTCTGAGAGCAGGTTCTGAGTGGAGCTACTCCTTTCTATAATGTGTTTCCAAACTGAAATTCCGTGAGAGCTTAGATCACATGCCTGCTCCCTAGAATCAAAGAACCCACGAGACAAGTTCCTGTCTTCTGCCTTCGTGAAGGCAGATATGCATATGGTGCTAGGTGACCAGGAACTTGAAAAATGTCCACAAGACAAGCCCTTAACAGCCTTACATCTTCCATAAGAACTTCTTCAAGCTTTCTAGTATATAATATTCTCCCTTGTCTCTAAACTCTTTTTAACTTATTATCCGCATCTCAAATGTTCAACTTGATTAACACATTTAAACCACATTATGATGTGCAACACATCTCCATGCATAGCACGGCTCTTCATCTTCCCAGCACTAACTGGGGTACCCCTAGCGGCCCCTTTGGAGATGAGGCAGAAGACTGTTGATGAAGATGAATAACATGCTGGGTTTCCTACTTAGAACACACCGGTGGCTTCATCCTCAGCAAATACACCACGAGGACGGAAGTCAGGAGCTGTTGTTGTTCGCTGGATGTCCATTTTCTCAAAGTGCTCGCCTCTGACCAGAAAAAAAAACAACTGTGCATGTGTGTTCTCTGCTTTTGAACTTATAGGACAAAGTCCACTGCACACCAACCATGAGCTGTCATGACTCCGAGGACGGGGAGGAGGAAATATTTCAAGGATACCATTGCTATAGAAATTCCCCTCGAAGGCTCCTAGAGCCACGGGCAGCTTGAGGGAAAGTAAGTGTGGGATAGGAAAGGAGCATTTCTGGGCCAGCACATCTATCAAAGGGTAGAGGGCAGGAGGAGGAAGGAGGTAGAAAAGGAATGAGGATAGTTCCAAACCCTTCAAAGGTGAAGTCAACAACCATAAGGAACCAAGGACCTCAAACACCATGTTTTTAAGCTTTGCAATTTCTCCAGATGTGTATATGTTTTTAAAATTACTATTATTGTTCCAGTTGGCTTTGATTTTGCTCTAGTTTGTTGGATCACAGAGTGATCAGCTGTGACCCTTTCCTCTGAGGAAAAGCTAAGGATATGCTGGGTTTAGAAGGAAGGAAAAGTATAGAGTTGGGAAGAGGGTGAGTGAATTAAATATAAAAAAGCAAAGCTGTAGTGATTGTAAAGCAAGTGGACCCTGAGGCAAGAAAGAAAATGTAAGTCCAAGATAGAAGCCAAGAGTTAACCAGAGAGCTAGATGTTTAGACACACTGAGCAGATGACACCTTCTCATCCTATTCCTTCTCCAATCCTGAAAGTGTACCCACTCCCAGCCATCAGCAAAAGGTTCCTGAGAATGTCTTCAGAGTGTGCCTTCTCCTAGGAAAGGTCTTTATATTAGTAAAGGGGAAGATTTACTGCTATAACAAAGATCCCCAAAATAATAATGGATTAAGATACCATTGGATTAAGACACGAGGTTAGAGAAGTTCTCATATTTCCCACAGCAGTTCAGATAACACGCAGTCCTAGGCTGGAATGCTAGGTGCATGTGAGGAACTCACCCGAATGCTAGGTGCTCCAGCATTCTCACCACACTGCTTCCACCTCATGACTGAGGGAGCTGCTCCAGCTCCAGCCATCAAGACAGCATTCCATTCGGTAGGAAGAAGAACAGGACAATGTAATAGGCATGCTCCTGCCTTTTATGGACAGGGCCTGGAGGTTCAAAACAACACATCATGCTCACTCATGTAGCATTGACGCCCTGACTGAATTGTCCCATGGCTACCCCCCACTACAAGAAAGGTAGGAAATGTGCCTATAACTGGGAAGGTAGGCGCTCAGCCTGAGTTCAGAGATGCTGTACTCAAGGAAGAAGAGATGGTAGACATGGAGAGGCAACTGGCAGTGTTCACCAGAATGTCTAAAAGTAAAAAGTGCTTGGGATCAAATTCGGGCACTGTCATTGACCGGCTGCTCAACCTTAGACAAGTGACTTATCCTGGTTAAGTCTGAGGTTTCTCATCCATAAAGTAAGGATAAAAACGCTCACCCCAGAGAACAGTTGTGATGATTCAATGGGAAAATACAAATAAAGTGGTTGACCCTCAGAATTGGCAGTTGATAAATGAAAATTATTAATATTTTATTGTTATTATTTATTGACTTGAGAGAGAGAGAGAGAGAAACATTGACTTGTTGTTCCACCCAGCTGTGCATTCACTGGTTGATCCTTGTATGTGCCCTGACTGGGGTTCTAACCTACAGGACAACACTCTATCCAACTGGGCTACCGAGCCAGGCCTATTGTTATTACTTTTAAAAGGTGTTGGCAAACTGCAGCCTGAGGCAAATCTGGCCCACCATGTGTTCTTGTAAATAAAGTTTTATTGGAGCACAGCCATGCCCATTTGTTGACATATTGTCACACAACAATGGCAGAGTAGATAGTTGAGACAGAGACCCTAGGACCTCTCCAGTTCTTTTAAGAAAAAAGTTTGCCAGCCTCTGCTGTGTGAGGTGGAATAAGTCTTTCTTTTGCCAAGTCACATATGTTCTGTTTCCCCAGTTGCAAAAATGTCACGATACATGCTTCATAGCATTATGGTACAAACTAAAAGAAACAAGTTATGTAAAGCACTTAGCACAGAGCCCGGCACATAACCTTCGGTCCTATTCTATTCTCTTTGATGTATAGTGACCATTGGTCCTACAAGAACGCTACTAAATGTGTGCAAGACATCATGAGGCCAAATCAGGTCTCTCACTTTGATGTGCTCATGTATTAAACTCAGATGCATGGCCTTTGAAACTTGGGCACAACCACCCAGGGCAGAAATACCTCCCGCTGGTTTCACCAGGGATAGCTGGGTGGACCCAAAATAATTCTCTGAAGCACAAGTAGGAGAAATAGCACCTACACACACATAAAAAAGACATCCTCATTTCAGCCAAGAACTTCTAGAAATACAGAACGTGGAAGAGAATGAAACAATGCTGGGTCCATATAAATATTTATTAAATGTAAGAAAGCAGAGAGGGAGAAACGGATGGGGGGGGGCTTTAATGTCTTTCCAATATTCTTATAATGAAGAAGATTCATCACTAGCTTATCCTCTCTCCGACCTGGTTGGTCACGTACCACCAGTCTCTCTCACCTCTGCTCACCAACCACACTGCTCTTCTTTTTTTCTTTTTTCTTTTTTCTTTTTTTGTATTTTTCTGAAGCTGGAAATGGGGAAGCAGTCAGACAGACTCCCGTATGTGCCCGACTGGGATCCACTCGGCATGCCCACCAGGGGGCGATGCTCTGCCCATCCGGGGCGTCTCTCTGTTGAACCAGAGCCACTCTAGCGCCTGGGGCAGAGGCCATGGAGCCATCCCCAGTGCCCGGGCCATCTTTTGCTCCAATGGAGCCTCGGCTGTGGGAGGGGAAGAGAGAGACAGAGAGGAAGGAGAGGAGGAGGGGTGGAGATAGGTGCTTCTCCTGTGTGCCCTGGCCGGGAATCGAACCCGGGACTTCCGCACGCCAGGCCGACGCTCTACCACTGAACAACCGGCCAGGGCCACACTGCTCTTCTTGACGTCTCCTAAAGTTGTCCATATTCCCCCTTCCTCTACCAGAATGTCTATACATCTTCCTCAATCTGCTTCAGACAGTACTCTTTAACCTTTTTTGATTGCTCATGTCTATTAGCAAAAATGTTTTAGCAATTACTCAAATGCATGACTTGTTAGTCGTTCACAAATTATATACACATGTGTATATGTATATACATAATATATGATATTAATATATACATATGCAAATTGTACATGTATATTATTCTCTAAATATGCCAAAAATAAAAATGTAATGGCTAGAGGAAAAGTTATCACAAAGCTAATTTTTTAGGTTTTCCCATACCCTCTGGACAGACACACCTGGCTTTCTGTCCCCAGCCTCTGCCCCCCAAGTCATTGTCATTCAGGGCTCAGCTCTGAAGTCATTTCCTCAGAGAAACCTTCACACCATGAGGATTTGGTTCTTCTTTGCTCTTTTCGTTCTTTTGGCTTCTCTTTCATGGTTCTTACCACAGTTTAAACTATGTGCTCATTTGTAATTATGCAATGAATGTCTTTCTCCCTCTTTCCCTGCCAATCCCACCACCACCAATTCTAATATCTGTTCAAATGTCTGTTCTAGCCTCTCAGGAGAGTAGAGATCATGGCTGTTTCACTTACCAGATGAACTTTATCACATGTGCTTTGGCACACAGTAGGTCTTGCTAAATATTGACTAAATGAATACACCAAATTATTCCATAAAAGAAATGGATGTGAGTTCTTTCTAATGCTTTAGAAAGGACAAATTTAGAAAATAAGAAACACCTTATCAGGAAGGTAGCTGGTAAAATACAGCAGGTAGAAAATCACATACCACTTTTCAGGGACATCTCCATTCATCAAAAAGCCTTTTCCCTCAGTAATCGTATCAGAATTCTCCCGACACCTCTTTGAATAGGTGAGGTCAGGGATTTTTATCCCCATTTTACAGATGAGGGAACCAAGACTCCGAGAGATAGAGTGATTTTCCTGGAGCCGTTCAGCGGGATGAAAGCGGAACTCGAACCCCAGCTCCCCCCTCCTTTCCTGTCCCCGCGCCAGCTGTCAGGCTGGATGTGTGCGCAAGCCCAGGCCGGGGGAAGTTCTTGACACCCTCGGGAAGAAATGAATTGGATCTGTCAGAAAAGCCCACTCTATGCAATTCCATCTAACACTGACAAACATTTCAGAGTGGCCAGAAGACAGAAATGGAAATAATTAAAGCCCTGGGAATTAAAACAGAAAGATTACAGGGCTAGGGCGAAAGTTTGGAGGACAGAGAGGGAGAGTTGAGTTACTAACAGCCTTCAAGTCCATCAGTGTTTATCGCACGGCGGGCGGGGAGCCAGCTGCTCTCGGGCTCCGAAGACCACCAAACAAATGGGGAAGTGTTTTCAAATCTATGAGGACGCACTTCCTCTTCACCACATAGATGATTAGGTGAGCGGACTGGTGGATCGCCCGAAGAGTTCACTCCCCGCGTGGTACCCAGTTCCCCGAGGGTGAGTGCCTGTTTTGATGGGAAGACAACGGAAAAGGCGAGTCATGCCAGGTCCTGCACACCCACCCTGCGCAGTGTGTGGGAGGTGCTGTTGGGCACAAAGTAAGAAAGGCCAGGAAATCCATGTTAGCACAATAAGTTAAAAAAAATTAATAATAATAAAAGGCCAGGAAAATTAGAAATGTTCCCCCAATTTTTTCTGCTGACCATTCCTGAACCACAAATATAGACATCTAGTATATTCAGAAAAAAGTATATTTTTTGGTTAACCAAACAGTCAGGAAACAAAAGTAAATGCATATCTGGTAAATATGGTGATTTTGACCAATTATTCGTCTCAGTGAAAGATGTTTTCAAACTTAAGAATGACTTAAAAAAAAAAACACCCTAATTTGTCAAGTTAATAAACAACGACAATAAAAACAGAATGGCTTTTATTGGGACTATTTTTCTGAAAGCCAATCATGCCGAAATCATGATATCTATCACATTTCAACCAACTTTTTAATGGAAAATTGATGGTAGAAATGGTACACTAAAAATATTGGTGAAGAAATAACAACACCTGCACTTCCAGCCTCAGTCTTGAGACTAAACCCCATGTGAGCACAAAAGTACCAAGCCACATGACTTTGGACAATGACCTTTCCTCTCTCTAGACTTCAGTTTCCTGGTTGGTAGAATAAGGTGACTTGAGGTGGCACTGCACACAGCCTTTTCCACTTCAAAAACCTGACTCGGGGCCCTGGCCAGTTGGCTCAGTGGTAGAGCGTCGACCTGGCGTGCAGGAGTCCCGGTTTCAATTCCCAGCCAGGGCACACAGGAGAAGCGCCCATCTGCTTCTCCACCCTCCCCCTCTCCTTCCTCTCTGTCTCTCTCTTCCCCTCCCACAGCTGAGGCTCCATTGGAGCAACGTTGGCCTGGGCGCTGAGGATGGCTCCATGGCCTCTGCCTCAGGCACTTGAGTGGCTCTGATCACAACAGAGCAACGTCCCAGATGGGCGGAGCATTGCCCCATGGTGGGCATGCCGGGTGGATCCCAGTCGGGCGCATGCGGGAGTCTGTCTGACTGCCTCCCTGTTTCCAACTTCGGAAAAATACAGAAAAAAAATAAAAATAATAATAAAACCACGTGACTCGAATTTTAAATCTCTGAAGAGCGATAAAAGGTAAGCTATGGATTGAGGGCCCTTCTTTGTGTCAATCTGAAAATTAGAGCATTTCTAGTAAACATTTGCAAAGTACTGTGTTCACGGGGCTCACCTGAGTATTAACGGAAATGCCTTAAGGCAGAGTGAAAACGTCTACAGTGTTTACGTTCAGTTAATAGAGATTAGCCAGGGGAAAGCAGAGAGGGTTTTACCTTCCTTTGTGCTTCACGGCATTTCTTCATCAATTAAACTTAAATGTAACGACATTTTGACTCAGGCTCTCAAATTAAAATGATTTTTACATGACTCCAGGTTACGTTCAGTGAAAAGTAATAGTTAATAAGGCTCTACTTGCAGGGGTAGCGGAGCAGTATTTACCAGGTGAGCGTGGCCCTGCATGGCCTCTCAATAGCTCAGAGAAATTGAATTTCTCTCCCAGAGGCAGGGGCAGCTCTTCCAGGAGGAACCTACAGCATCCGACACTTGGTAATCACCGTCTCATTGCATTGTTTCAGTCTCACCATTACACTTGGTCACATCATCTGCATATTATAGGAGATGAAATTGAGGCTGAGGAAAGTCAAATTTGCCTTGTGTCACCTCGCCCGGTACCCAGCAGGAATGAAATTCAAAGTCAGGCATCCAGTTCTCTCTCCGACACGTATCACCACTCCAGAGTGTGTTAGTAAACAATGAAGCGCTACTGACCTTCCGTGTTAAGTAAACGGTGTGTGCAGAGAGGGACTCCAAAGGAAACCCACAAAATGTAGGTATGCCAGACATCAGGAATGTTTCTGCTCTTTCTTCTCCTCAAATTCCTGCATGTAACTTAGCGATTCCAGGTTGTTAAAAGAGTTATTTCATTGGCAATTCTACTACCAAGAGGAACACAGAACTTATTGGAAAGTAAACCCCTAGGAATCGAGGGCTACTTTCAACCCTAAAGCTCCACAACACCTCTGGAGCATGCGCTGTGGATATCTGAGCAAACAAAATCGAATCCCTCTTATGGTAGCCCAGGTGGCAGAAATATCACACCCACGGCACAGAATCACAAAATCACTTGCCAAACGCTCTATTAAGCATATTGAGTTTGTCCACCTCCCTCCCTTTCAGGCATGTCTGCATTTTAAGGCACAGATAACACATGCATGATGCCCTGCAAAGCTAGAAGACTGCAGAAAGGGGGTTCATTGTAGCGAGATTTCTTCCATTACAGAGTCTAATCTTTGCCAGCTATTAACTCTCATTCTTCAACACTTGACCCTCCTCAATACACTGCAGTCTTCCAGAGCAACTTTGGGTTCCCTAAGCCTATCATGCTGTTCTTGCTTCTGTGCCTTAGCACATGCTGTTCACTCAGCTCATGCCACTCTATGCTCTTCCCCCACCAGCCCCTCAACACTCTTTCTTTAGGTGTTGGTGTTTCGCTGCTTCCTAGAAGCCTCTCCAAACCCCCACCGCACCCCCATGTCTGTGTAGGAGCCTCTCTTGTGTTCCCAGAGCTTCTCACCACCTCTGTGTTCTCCACATACATTTCCCAGTCATGGCCACGGTTCCTTGTCTGCTTTCTTCCCTCAACTATATACCCGTGAGCGTAAAACCTTCATTTGTGCACTCAAGATGAATTACTTCTCTTGGTCCTTTAATAATTTAGAAGATAGGTATGGTTTGTATTAGTAAAAATCATCTCAGTAGTAAATATGGGTCTACAGCTCTTTACAGAGAAAATCATATCAACTAGGTCTATATGAATATTGGTATGCATCCACATTCTATATACATTTGTGCCTAACAGATGTTCTATATAACACGTGAATTACTTTTAACCATAAGATAATTTTCATCATAAGTTTATCTGTGTGTGTACACTAATTCCTTGACCTCCAGGGAACAAATCTGACATTTGAACATTTCCTGATGCAGACACAGTTACGCAGAAGAGCAAGGTTGGAAAGATTGCCGGCAAGCATGTATTTATCAAAGTGCTTCTAATGTCCCCATCATTACAAGATGTAATGCCTTCTAAACTTTCAGATTAATGGCTTTAGAATTTGGGGTGGAGTTTTCTTTAAATAATGCACATTTCAATCCTCAGTTAACAAGAGGTCATGTCAATAATTAATGGTCTCTGTAGCCGTCCCGCACTGCATCACTCCCTTGACAGATGTTTTAAATGTATGCTTTGTCTTCATAACTGAGCGCTAGTGGGCGAGGGAAGAGGAAAGAGTGACATGAGGCATTTGGGCTTTACATTTTTAACTTGTGCTCTAAAGTGTTCTTATATGTTATCTCATTTGACAGGCACAACAACCCTGCAGAGAAATTGGGGTGAGAGGCACAGGGACAGATAAGAAAGATGGAAGACACTATTCTGTGTGTCTTATAGAATTGTAGACACCAAAACGTAAAAATAGTTACAGACCTTACCTAAGAAACGCCATGAGAATAAGGACACTGTCAATTTTTGTTGTTGTTGTTGCCCTAAGACTATATAGTCATTCAATTCAGTGAATTAAATACTGAATGTGTGAATGAATAAGTACATCCTGAAGTATTCTGCAAAAAAAATGAGGCTCAAACTCTGATTTCCTCACTCTTAGGCTCATGAATGCCTTAATTAATATATGACTTTTTTTCTCAGACTATCCCTTGTTGAGATTTAAAATAATTTAAAGAAAAATAATTATACATATTAAAAACAGTTACTGTATTATCCCAACCCCAAAAGGCAATAACTTGAAGTCTCTTTTTAAAATTAGTTTACTTAAATAATCTGTCCCTCCTATTAATGCTCACTTCTAATACATATATTCCATGGGTGATAATAAGAAAAAAAGTATTGTACCTCTTGGTCGATAATTTACCAGGTATCCTGCAGGCACAGAACAACAATAACAAGACCAGTAAATTATGTTCTGTGTGTTCTATGGATGTTGCATTCAGTGGTCATGTAGCCTAGGTTGCAGCCAGCAGAACTAATGCACTCTAGGACAGATCGTTTTCCTGCAGTAATCACTGGGATACTGCATTATCCATGAGAAAACCACCACAGGCTTTCAAGAAACATACATAAGCAACAACATCCCTCTCCTGTTTCGTGTGGTCAGAACTCGGCCGGGCTCTCTGCAGAGTCAGTTCCTACTGAGAAGCACACTGAGCACTTCCCGATCACGGGAGGATTGCGATTCTGCACTTGGGTCCAGCTCTGAGGCGGGGTCCGCTTCTCGCGGGCCGGGGGTCGCCAGCACCACTGACTCACAGAGGATCCTCACACAGACCAGAGCGCTGGAAACCGAGGCACAAATTTTGATCGATTCCTCTGATTGGGGAGGGAGTAAAACATAACCACCTGCCCCAGTAAAAGTCAAGTCGAGCAGGAGAGGGAAAGAAACACCACCATCTGATACAGAAATTTATACCGATTGCTGAAGCTCCTGCCCCAAGTGCCAAAGTAGAACAAAAGAATGGAAGCATCTCTCCCTGGGAGAGTGTGGCAGCTGCAACGAAAGCATCCTCCTAAGTAGGAGACGGGTTTAAACTCAGTTTTCACACACCTGTTTAAAATGAGGAGGAATAATGTGCTCTCTGAATCATATTGTTGACCAGGACAGACAGCCGAATCCCCAAAGGTTGGTCACAAGCGACTGGGCCACTTTCTGGAGATGACAGCCATTCCCCCGGAGACCCCATAAGAAACCTGGGCAGGCCGATGGCTTGGCTGTTTGGAGAAGTAGGGATGTAAGACTACAGTGAAAGTGTTATGACGTTAGGAGCTGGGTCTTCTCCACACGGGGCATGCCCAGGGCTGAGCCCCACACTGCTGCTAAAATAGCTGTTGAAGGAAGCAAACCATCGTCTCTTCTAGAAGTAACAAGAGTTAACGAGGGGAGAGAAGCACCTGACCCCCTGAAAACAGTCAGAAAAACACACGTTCTGCTTCTTTTGCCTCAGGCCGGGGGCTCCTCCATGCCGATCCCATCTCGGGAGCACACCCAGACAAAGCTTCGAAGCGTGTGACAGAGAAAACGGGTGACAGAGGCAGCGTCAAACAAGAGCCTACTATGGGTCAAATCCCACTCTGGGAGCTGAGCCTACCTGGCCTGGGCTTCGGCCTCCACTTCCCTGCAAAGTTTTCGTTAAGAGCTCCATCTGACTAATGAGAACGCTGAGGCTGGGACCGCCTCCGTCAGGAGCTCAGAAACTGCCACTCACAAAGGGCGGGACAGACACGGGAACCGGGCTTCCGAAAGCATCATCTCGCTCTCTCTTCCACACCCCACGCATTTCCGCAGCTACGCGAGAAAAGGAACGTGCAACAAAGGTCAAAAGCCAAGACGTAGAGACATGAAAAAAAATTAAAAGAAGGAAAGGAAGGAAAACACAGCAAGCAACGTTCACGGAGGAGTGCTGCGTGGACACTGAAGCACAAAGTCACGGGGTGCTGAGGCTCCCCCAGTTTATAGCAAGTTCTACCTCCGTCCGGGCCAGGTCTCCGTTCAGCAGAACGAAACATTCTGTAGCCACTGCCCTTTGGAGGGAATTTACCATGGTACTCTTTTTATAACATGCGTTGAATAATATAATAAATAATTCTTGCATCAACTCCAGCCTGGTGATTTTTTATTTCACTCCTTATAAGTCCTTGGGAAGGGAAGTTTCAATCATGTTTCCTGTGTCTGTCCCACGGAAACCAGAACCCTCTTAGCAGTTCCATTTATGCCGTCATGCTAACAGTCAGGAATGCACCTGACAGTATTACTGTTGCTACTACGACTATCATGAGATACTGTAACTACTATTATGTTCCATTCTTCCTGTGGGCCAGGCCCTATCCTAGGCACTGCATACATGATTTCAGTTATTCCTCATACCAAACCTGTAAAATAGGCCCTATCTGTCTCCACTTTTTAAATGTATCAGGAGACCAGGAGTCCGTAATTTGCCTATCAAATTTGCACCCAGGCCGCAGCAGAGTTGGGGTTTGGACGCAACCCAGTTTGCCATCACGACCCGTCTTCGTAACCACCACTACGTGGAGGATGACCAGCTTCGTGACTGTTCATCACACCTTTTGACAAGCTGCATGTTCCCATTTTAAAAGAATGATTGAGAGGCTCGACATAGTCCATTAATTTTATACCCACTTGTATCAAATTCTCTTCAATTCCCTCCGTTGCTTCTCTGCTTCCATTTTAAACTCCTCTCCTTCCCTCTGCTGTTCTCGCCCTCTGTGTGCGCACATCAGAGCGGGGTCTGCAGGCTCCTTCTAGCCCATCTTCCCACACGTATGCAGAGAACAAGAGCACACCCTCTATTTCAATTAAATAATATTTAATTCACACAGCTCTTTCTTTCTGAAAAATTCAAAGAGCCTTAGGTGCTTTTAATCAGATCCTCTTGGTACCCAAATTATTGCTTAAGTTTAATTGTATCCCCTTTAGATGACAAATTAGCCTCAGCCCCTGATCCTAGAATCTGATGGGAATTGACCCTCTTCTGTCTTCTCTTAAAATAACAAGAGCCACTAAAACAAACAAACAAACAGAGCAACAGGGCAAACTCTGTGTACATAGCAATAACAACAATTAAAGAAAAGCTCTACTCTGTAGAAGCAAGAATAATGATGATATTTAACAAGTGAGTGCATTATGTGCTAGCTAACTCACATTGTGCTGTAAGCAGATTTTCTTTCTTCAACATTGAATCACGTCAGACAACTCACTGCAAAATGTCTAGGTTTAACCCTTGAAATGTACACAGAAGATAACATATGGGAGGAAGTCCCCCAGACCAGCAGAGTAGGAATGAAGCACTGACTGTGAATGAGCCCCAGTCAGAAAATGTTCGTCAACCTCCTCCACGTACATGTGACGGTCAAAAATTAAATTCACATTTGCTGGAACATGTTTGAAATTAACCACGCTCTACCTGTTTTAGCTGCATGTATATTATGCTCATAGTTTACCTCTATGACCCAGGTCCTAACGTCATCAGCCCCATTTTACAGATGTTGAAACTGAGGCTTGAAAAGCGTAAAGAACTGGTTAAGGACACACAGGTGGTCCGGCCTGGAGACACAGGTTTAGACCAAGCACCCAAGTCCAAACTCGACTATAAAACTAAGAGGCTCTCATTGTCGTTTGTTGCCAATGTGGCCTCTGGGCTGTTGAAAAGTCAGCAAGCATTTAGAGGATAGAAGAAAAGAAATGAATTATTTTCCTTAAGCAGTATTGCACAGGGATAATAATTTCTGGAATGATTAGGATACCATTCAGTACCCTTAAGAATAATTTTCTAAGTGAGATCCTAAGAGCTTAAAACAATCCATCGAACACTTCTTTTTAAAAAAGAAACTTCAAAATTAAAAGGATGATCATTTGTGTTTGACAGTTTCTCCTGAGAGCAGCGCTTCTCAGGTAATGTGAATGAGAGGCACAATGCCCCAGTCTGCTCGATGCCCAGGCCAAGAGCCAGTACAGAGCTGAGGGTTTAAACCCTGGCCACCTCGTGTCCAGGCAAACGCTCTTTGCCCAACACTCTGGCCGTTCACCCTCTGTCTCCCTTAAACCCACCCTACTCCGTCTGTGGCATCCCTGTGTGAAGGGAGTCAGCTGTTCAAGGCCTGTGAGTAGGTTCAAAACGTTTTGTAGCTCCAGGAGCCCTGAGTTCTTTGATCTTGCCTGCAAGATTCAGCAGAGACTTTAAACTGTATGAGTCAGAAAGTTCTATAGCAAAGGGCTGCTTTGCTTCCTGGGGTGCAGGTCTTCCAGGGGGTAGAGGAAAGAAGTAATCTTTAGAGAAGTCAGTCTTCCCTGTTAATGAAATAGGCCTCCCTGATGGAAATAAACATTCCCCCAGACTGGGCAGAGAGGGGGGGGGGAACACTACTTCTCACAAGCCTCAGAGCCATCACTTTCTAGGGGTGTAAACTGCAGCAGGCACAACCCTGGGCACATTCTTCACATCCCATCTAAACCCGACAACAATCTGCAGGGGAAGAACCAGCAGTTCCATGTTTACAGTAGAAGGAAGGAAAAATGAGAGAATTTAAACTAACTTTTTCCAAAGTCACAAAAATACTAAGTAACAATTCCAGGTTTCTACCTTAAGTCCGTTAGATTCCAAAGTCCATATGACCAGAAGAAAAGGATTCAGCAACAATCCAGAGAGATGGACGCTAGAGTGACTTATGCATTGAAAATGCACAAAATATAATTTAAAAAAAATCTATAAGGCAAGAAAGGAAGTTGGCCAGGCTTTGCAAAAAAGGTAGCTGCAGACAAGTCTGTTAGATATGATAATGACCAAACTTTACCAAGGAATAGATCTGCTCACTGCAACATACATAAAAGATGACCAGTAGAATCAATAATCAATGGAGCAAGAATGAGACCATCCCAGACTTAAAATATTTACCAGTTCTCTCCATGAGAGATCACTGCCTAAAAAACTTCACATTTCCAATAGTATGTTTGAAAGATCACACGCCACCTTAGCAGTTAATGTCATTTAGTGTGAATCTAAATTTTTAATTTTTAATTTTTTTTTAATTCAGTGAGAGGAGGGGAGGCAGAGAGACAGACTCCCACATGGACCCTGACCAGGATACATTGACAAACCCACTGGGGGGCAATGCTCTGCCCATCTGGGGCTTTTTCTGTTGCCCAGTAACCAAGCTATTCTTAGTGCCTGAGGTGAGGCCATGGAGCCATTCTCAGCATCCAGGGCCAACTTGCTCCAATTCAACCATGGTTGCAGAAGGAGAAGAAAGAGAAAGAGAGAGAGAAGCAAGAGGGGGAGGAGTAGAAAAGCAGATGGGTGCTTTTCTTGTGTGCCCTGACCCTTGACCAGGAATCAAACCCAGGATATCCACAGGCCAGGTTGATGTTCTACCACTAAGCCAATCAGCCAGGGCTAAATCATTGTCTTATAATCAATCAATTTTCCAAAACAGGTTCCCAGCCATATTTGGTCCATTAACTATGGTTTGTCAGCCCCTGGACTAGACCAAGGGTAGAAAATAAATTTTATCTCATGTGCCAGCTTTGATCAGTGAGTAACAGTGGACCTTCTGAAGCTGGGTGTTCACAAAGATTCTCAGGTTATTTATGGCTCAGTGCTCGATTGGTGATGTCTGTCTGCTACAGGTATCAGAAGGATCATGGTGGTACATATGCCATATTTGCTGTCTGTGGTTAAGCTTTGAGTGCACAAATGAGTTTTTAAGGAGACCATGAAATAATGTATAATTTTCAAATAGCCCAAGACCCATCAAAGCTGAGAGACTGCCAAGCCACCACTGTGCCATCACCTCTTTCCCTAGTAAATTTAATCTCCTTCTATTCTACCTATTCTACATTGCTCACAAATCAGGAACTTATGATTTGAAAAAGAACAAAGTCAGAATGTCTACCTATAGACAAAATCTGAAAGTAAACCACACTTTGAAAAGCTGGATTAGTCTAAAGTCTTTTTTTAACCTAAGTTTTGTACATCAGAACCTAGGCTTAAGAAAGCATCCTGTGCTCTCTGTAGCAAAAGCAACTGTAGCAGGTGAGAACTATTCTTTTTTCAACAGACTCACCATTAATAACTGCCAAGAAAGCTCTTTCTACAAGCAATGTTGTTGTCGACGATAGAGACAGTTCAAGAATCATACTTTGAGTTAATATTGAACTAGCAAGTAAATACATAAAGCTTCAGTGCCATAAAGCTAATTTAAAAGGGACATTTCTCTTTATAGTTCCCTGCAGTATTATAGACTCAATGATATTCTTCTGCCATAATGTAAGATTCATTAAAGAACTGAAGCTATAATTGTCTACATCAGTACATACGGGCCAAGTGGATAAATCGTCCAAATGAATTGGTTAATACAACCTCAAGTCCTTGGTATGAAATTCTCCATCTGACCCCCGGCAGGTGAGCAGGAAACCGAAGGCTATATTTCACTTATGAGAACACCAGCAAAGGGAGTTCAACGGGAATTTCCAAGGCATGATAGCATTTACATACATAAGACAATTCCTACTTCATAATTTCATTCCTAAAACTGGAAAATGATTTAAAAAAAAAACTAAAAATCATACAACTATATAAAACACCTATGTGTATTTCTACATTTTATATATTTATTATGTATATCATTTATTGCGATCAATGTTATCTTCCTCGTTAATTAATTTTAAATTTAACTAAAAAATACATTAGCATTTTTTTTTAGCCGCCATGTTTCCATATGATCTCCGTATAATGGCAGGGGACAGACATAAAGCAACAGAGAAAAAGTAAAGTAAGAACTATGCAAAATGGTATCTTCTTAATTAATCAATGAGAAGGCCATGTGTTGTTAAGAGGAAACTTGGAGGAGGACAGTTGTTACACTAAACTCAGGACTGACTTGACTGACAACAATTTTGGAAAAGCAAGAAAACGCGGAGTACATTGGCCAGATATAGATATGATATCGTCTGTTTAAGATTTCTGTGCATTGTCATTCATAAAATATGCATGCCTTTATTGACTTCCTAGGGAGAGCAAGAGGTTGCTTCCCTTCAGAATATGAAAAGTCCGGGAGAAGCTCGGAGTCAATAGCTCTCATTCTAAATGCTGCGGTCGTTTGGTGAGTGGCCTAAATTTGAATGTTTTGATCTCCCTTAGTTGTTGTCAAGTTTGAGGACTATCTCAATGATTGAAATTCCTAATGGGAGATGGTGACTAAAATCAGAAATGAAGAGGCTTGATTTATTATGTATCCTGAAGATTGCGATCAACCTACGAATACGTATTTATTTATTACAATAAAAAAAAGAGTCGTTTATAATAGCAAGGACCCCTGGAGAGCCTCTTGCGCATGTTTTCTTTGGGCTGGCTACAGACAACAAAGAAAGCAACATATGCGGCACTTCCAGCCAGGGTGTATCTTCAAGAATACCAGGGCCTCCTCCTGAGTGCCTTTCTAAGCCGCGGTATTCCCTACACTCTTCTGTGGAAGTTATCGCTGTATTAGATGTTGTTGAACATATTTGATATGAAAGCATTGTCTGTTTGCTACCAGTATCTAACGAGTCTCTCCCCCAGAGTTGCCAGCAAGGTGCTGATTAATTAACTGAAGTAGTGAAGCTGAATCGTACAACAGCTGTTTGGAGAATTGTCATTAACTTGGTCTCCTTTCCTGTCTATTAGCTTTCTCGCAGCAATCGCACTAAAATGCAAATCTGGGAAACCCGGCATCACAATCCACCTTAACCTCTGGGCTCCCCCTTGATGCAAAAAAATAAAATAAAATAAAATAAAACTGCTTGTCTGAGCTGATTTTTTTTTAAAGGGAAATCAGAGGAAAAAGCAGGAATGGAAAGAAGAGGAGCCATGAGAAAGTAAAGAAGGGATTTGGGAAACTTCCTAGAAATCACAGTTTGTCTTGTCACTTGTCATTGGCAGCTGACAACAGGACAGTCCTTTGGGCCGAATGTCAAAAGGGGAGCTGCAGATTTCCGAAGCTTCCTGAGGAGCGGAGCTATCTGCAGATCTCTCCCGGGGACCTCCTGCGCAGCGGGGAGAGACGCTCCACCACGGCGACACTGCCACACAGAGCACGGTGGCTGGCAGATGCGGCAGCCTCACCGGAAAGATGACAGTTGGTGAAGGATTCCAACCTGTGCACCTCAGTTGCCCCAGGACAGGGGCGATTATTCAGAGGAGCGGCATTTATATTAAGTGGCAGATTGGAGGGAGGGTCGAGTTGATGAGACACAAGCATGTCATTAAAATGTGCTGTGGTGAGGTGTGGTGACTCAGACCAAAAGAAATAGAGGACTTTTTTTTAAAGTTCTCTCCTTTTCTTCCTTCCTTCCTTCCTTCCTTCCTTCCTTCCTTCCTTCCTTCCTTCCTTCCTTCCTCCCTCCCTCCTTCCCTTCCTTCCTTCCTTCCTTCCTTCCTTCCTTCCTTCCTTCCTTCCTTCCTTCCTTCCTTCCTCCCTCCCTCCCTCCCTCCCTTCCTTCCTTCTTTCCTCCCTCCCTCCCTCCCTCCCCTCTTTCCTTCCTTCTTTCCTTCCTTCCATTTTTATTCCTTTCCTGGTTCTTTTCTTTCATCTTCTTTTCCATATATATATGAAAGAGAATATCTATATATATTCTACCTGGCAGGTTTTGTGAAAGGTGATAACGTCTTCCACGTTCAGGCCAACAGAACGAGTTCAGAACGGAGGTCGTCACGGCTCCGCCCCAGGTATCGCCTGATAACCCCGGTAAGCTCTGCTTATCCCCTCTGACACGGATCTCTGAGACTTGGTACCAGAGAGCTCGGGCACTCACACCGTCCGTCTGTCACTGGAAGGGTCACCCCATGCAGTGCCATTTGGGGTGGCACCCCTTCACATCAGACCCACTTTACAAAAGAGCTAAGACACTTTCAAACCGTCAGGGAGTCGAAATCAAAAGACGTGATTAAATAGCACATAATTGGGTCATCAAGGCACATAAAAAAACCAACACATCGCCCCCCAAAATGCAGCAGGTGATTTTTTTCTAATGGAGCGGATAAACGCAGAAATGGATACACTGATACAGACAGAGCATCTGCCTCGTGATAAAATTAAGTCTTGTGACAGAAATAAATCACTGTGGGGGAGCATGTAACCCATTATCCAATGGGACTTTTTTTTTTTCTTTTCTTCTTATGTGACAGGACTTATTGGATTCTCTGATGCTAGGCAGCTAAGTGCATCCACAGTTTGATGATAAATCAGAAAGACCACAGGATTTGAAACTTAACGACTTATTTTTCTGTGATGTAGAGATAAGGGCAAAATTTTGGTGAGTAACTATTAAATTGGGACTCTTCTTCTCTTCTGATAATCTGATCTGCTGGTACTATGTCATATCATTGTGCAATGCCAACAACCAGCAGTGAGTAAAATAGATTTTGGACTAAGATGAATAAGGGAACTACTTATCTTTCCCTTTCTTTCCCAATATCAGTTTTATCTAAGGAATACTATAGAAAGGTTACGTTAGACATAAAAATATACTGCTCTTATTATACTTTCCTTTTCATCCTCTTCAATACTTTTTTTTTAAATGGCAATAAAAGCATGTTTTTCTTTTTGAAACATTTTCGCATTTGAACAACAGAAAAGGAAAATCCATATATCATGTTAAAAATACATAGGAACTAATAGAGCTCAGGGACTACTTTATTTACAGTATTTGAAACATGTGACTAGATAAAAACATACCTTCACGTTTTAATGATTTCCTTTGTTATGAGACACTACTAGTTAGTGGGAGTGGGGGGGGGGAGGTGGTTCATCTCTCCGAAGTGCACCTTTATTTTTCGTGTTGAATTTTTGCAGAACCTTGAGCCCTTCCCTAGCATTCATACCCACCACCCCGTCTCTCACTGAATTCCACAGGTCACCCTTGTAAGAAACAGAGAGGGAGAAATCAAATGATTTTTTTTTCCTCCCAGTAATGTTTTTTTAAGTGAGAACGTGGTACATCTTCAAAAGGAACCTGATTCATTGTGTAAAAATGTAGTAACAATCTAGCAAGTGACACCCCTGAGAAGCCTCGGAAATCATGCCTTGTTGAGCCTAGGTATATTTTAAAAGCCAGAGCAACAGAATCAGTTTTCTTGTAAATCAAGCTCACTATAAAGCTGCTATCACTGCCTTTTTTTTTTTTTTTTCTTTCATCTGCATCCTGTCTTGTAAAGGGGCAAAGGTGGGGTTGGAGGGAGAGGCATTCAACATTGATCACTGGTAATTACGGTAATCTCCTTCAAGAGCATTAACGGCTGTAAACTCAGCCAGTCTGCAGAGAGAGCTAACTTCATGTGACAACGCAGGAGAAACTGTTCAAGAACTGTAAGAACGGTACACTCCTCCAGCCAGGGACCAGCCTTTAATTAGTGTGGCACCTTCAAGTACTGCAGAGATTTCATGAATCTATTAGTGAAGGGGTAAGAGATATAATCCCTCAACTCATATATCTATCACAAAAACCACCAAGAAACGAAGGTGGAGGGCATCTAGTCAGCCAAATGCCATGACCATCGGTCAGTCAATGTGGCTCAGTTGCCCTGTTTCACTCAAAGTGATGACAACCACACACGGAAAAACCACACACTTGAAGACAAACATTTCCGGGAGTGTCTGGAAACCTGAAACATCCTTCTGTGCTTTAGAAATTCAGTGTGACCTGATTTGTCACTTCCAGAGAGCAGAAGTCACTGATCTCCTTATAATTTGCTATTGAGATGGTAGAGAGGGTTCCACAAAAATCAAGCAAAAGATCCTGGCACAGTCCCAGTACAAATTATGGTTCCCAAAATGCATGCTGCTTTTTTTTTCCTCTTTAACAATCATGACAATATTGACTGTATTTTCTTAGATTTGTTTTCCACGAAAACACAGACAAAAAGAACTAGATGTAATATCGTATTACTAGTTTTCCATAGAACTCTCAAGATAAAGGACTTAGAAAATGTACCTTCTCTTACATGTGACCCTCTCCCAGTTTGGACCCAGCCACCTGGCAGGACGCACAAACCTACAGACGACCCACTTTTGGTTATGATTTAGTCCAGTCAGACATGCTGAATACAATTACAGGGGCTGGGGGGGAGTGGACCCACATTACATGGGACTGGGTGCCCCTCTGGGGGTCTTGAATCTTTTGCCAAACAGAAAACAGCTAGAAATGAAAAGCTGCATTCTCTTCAGTCTTGTTGGATTTATTTAATCTGATCCTTTTTCTTTGATCACACAAGGAATCGTGGTCCTATTGAGAACACTGGCCCTGAAGGCGAACAATGAGATGAAGTCAAATTTAAGCACTTCGACTTTCAGAAAAGGCAGCTGTAAGACCCAGAGGGGGGCATGTGTTACTTCACCCACACAGCTGGTTAGCCCGTGGAGCGATCAGGAGTAGGTGTCCCCTAATCCTTTCACTATGCCAAAGCTTACATCCTCTTTTTTTTTTGTAATTTTATTTTTTATTATTTTTCAGATAATTTTTTTTAATCTTTCAACTACAGTTGACACACAACATTCTGTTAGTTCCAGGTGTCTATTCCAGTGATTAGACATAATATCACTTACTAAGTGATCATCCAGGTAAATCTCATACCTCTCTGACACCAGGCATACTTGGTAGGATATTATTACATCCCCAGGACTATTCTGCAACTATCAATTTGTACTTCTTAACCCCTCCACCTTTTTTCACCCTGTGCCCCAAACCTTTCATCTTCTTACCAGCCAGGCGAAGAGCACTGAAGGGGGATATCACACAAAGAATCAAAGGTGAGCTTCTTCAGCCTCTGGGGACTTCATTGAAAATGTTTTCAACAATACATAAGGCCTAAAACAAATGTCCAGTAGATGAAAAAATAGCATTGGAACAGAAAAATGTGCAGTTGAAGAAGATTCAACGCTAGTAGACACCTCTCTGAGTACTACCCAGGCCATGAGGATTCATTCAGTTGACACCTATTTCAGGTGGCAAGGACTCAGCCACCCAGACATGTTCACAAAAAGCATAGTAGATATAGAGGAGAGCAGGTGCAAAGATCTTGCAGTAGCAATGAATCCCGGGAATAGAAAAACAACCCAAGTGACTACAACTGAGTATCAGGAAACCGAGCAGAGAGTGAGGCCAGAGTCGGCTCCTGTTGGATCTTTCAAACCATGGACAGGAATTCGGCATTTGTTTTGATGGCAAACAGGAAGTGAATGGAGGATTTTAAACAAGGATGTGATAGCATCAGATTCATACTTTTTTTAAAGATGACTTTAGCTGTGGTGTGAAAAACAGATTATAGGCTTGAGATAACATACGTGAAAGTCGTCTTGAAAAAAAAAAAAAGTTCAGGCAAGCTCTAAATGGCTGTCATTATATAAACAGCATTACAGTCTTCAAAAACAACCGTGCAGTGATATTTTTCAGAGAATGTCTTAAACTTCGGCACTGGTCAAAAGCATATGGTTTGCCCGTGTTCCGAAACACTGCGTCACAGATCTCTGAAACAGAGGCAAGACGAAACTGGTGTTGGGCATCGTTGAGTTGAGTCGTTATTGGGATTCAAGCCATCTGTGTTGCTAGCACACATTAAGAAAAAACACAAACTCTAACACAGGCAAGTCTCTGGTGCTCAAAGCTATGACCCTTCAGAATTCTGTTACCCAGGTTTTCCAAGTCAAATAGAGTGGAAACTATACTTTTGTACCAAGAAGAGCCCAAAGATCCTCTTGCTTCTAAAAGAACTATCATGGGTGACCTGAGGGACAGAAATGCATCCTCTGCATTGAGAAGAGGCAACATTCCAGGACTTTGGGATCAAAGGTTTAGATCAGTTGGGATTATTCAAACAACTGGTGATTTCCTGCAATGCAGGAATAGTCAAGTCCTGTACTGCCTACTCATCTCAAACCAATTAATTTCATTCTGCAATCACCATTCAGTGATGGGAGCAACAAGGCACTATTAACCCCAGGAAGATTTCACCTGTAAAGCCCTGCTTGTTGTTGATAAATTCCCAGGGATGATCAGGTTAGAGAGAAAATAAAAGGGGCAATTTGTAAATCTCTTTGGGGAAATCACTTACTGGTTACTCATCTTAAATAAATAATTAAATCAACAGCTCAAAAGCCACACATTATGAAAAATTTAAGTTTTTGTTTCTGATAAAGCAAACTACCAGGCTTCTTAGAGAGAGACAGATTTCGGTTTGAATCTTTGGTCTGACCCCTCACTATTTGGGTGACTTGCCAATTCATGATTTTTCATCTCTCTGGGCCTCAGTTTCTATATCTGTAAATAAAAGTCGTACTGACAGCTGATTATTGGGAGGGTTAAAATGAGATCATGTTTTCAAGGCACATAGTAAGTACATGAAAATACTCACCCCATGGATTTGCCCACCATTATCTTTCTTGAGGGCTTTCCAACAGCATTCATGACTTAGAAAGACTCGGTCTGTGCTACAGACTGAATGTCTATGTCCTCCCCAACATTCATATATCAAAACCTAACCCCCAGTGTGATGGTATTTGAAGGTGGAGCTTTGTACAGTAACTGGGTCATAAGGAGAGAGTCCTAATTAATGGGATTAGTGTCTTTGTAAAAGAGACCCCAGGGAGCTCCTTTCTCCCTTTCACTGTGTGAAGATCCAGGGAGAAGATGGCTCTCTGTGAACCAGGAGGTGGGCCCTCAACAGACACTGAACATGCCAGCACCTTGATCTTGGACTACCGGTCTCCAAAACTGTGAGAAATAAATGTCTGTTATTTAAGCCACCCAGTCTACACTGTTTTTATTATAGCAGCCAGAAAATACTGACAGTCTGCTTACACACAGAGACTAGATCTTCAAGGAAGGAAAATCCTTACCATGAGACACTAAATAAATGTTCTGTGTCTCTAAGTTATTTCTAAGAAAGAGAATTTAAAGTAAAAAAAGCAGTAACAAAGAGCCTTTAATCTGGTGACTTAAAGAAAAATGTAAGTACTAAACTTCTAAGGGAATTCATATTCTTATTTTTTTAAATGTGAAATAAAAGAAGAGCTTTCGAAAAAAAAAAAGATGATTCTTTTTCAAAACAGGTCTACAAACCTCAGAAGGCAAAGTAAACAGAAACTTAAAATAGGGTACAGGAATCTATTGTCCTGGGTGCTGTGAAGAATGAAGTCAGCTTGCTACAGTGGAGAGAGCTTGAGATGGGAGCCTAGACAGTCATGGTCTCAGTCCACCACTCTCAGCTGGGTAACCTTTGGTAAATCACCTCTCCATCTCCTTGAGAGTCTTCTCACTTATTAAATAAGCTAATTGACTAAGACAATCTCTAAAGATCCTGTCAGATCCAGCCTTTTTATACTTCTTTGGCCCTAAGATCACAGGGTCTGAGAGCAATGTTAGGTTGCCATGATATTACATTATCATTTCTAGACACAACCGGAAGTCTCTGGATTTGACGCACTATACCTAAGCTGGTGGAAAAGGTATAAGATGGGACCTATTTAAAGAACAAATACCAGGAGTGAGGGAAATATGCAACAGAAGAGAAGGGCAGAAGTCATCACTACTGCATAGCAACTGGTATTGAAACATGTTGATTGGTTAATCAGAAAGATGGATAGAAATCAATAGAGAGTCTAGGGAAGGAAAGACATACCTACACTAATCCTAGAAATCTTATAATTTCATTAACATATAGGAAGAGGGGCTCATATTAAGAGTGGGAATTGAACATAATTTTGGGACATGTAATCCCACTGAGGCACATAGGAGTGACAGTCTTCCAAGAACACTCAGCCAGTGATAGACCTAGGATCAGAACCAAGATTCTTGACTACTGACCAGTCAGTGTTCCTTCTCCAGCCGGAAGGTAAGAGTGATGGCTTTGCATCCTACAGGTTTGTCCCTAAACATTGGCTTAAACCTCTGTTAATCTATCGCTCCTCTTCCAAATAACATGGTGCAGAAGCAATCCCAGAAAGATGCATAACTCTAACTATGCTAGTCTTGAGGAACTGAAGGCAGAGGGGTGCTTGGGCACCTCTGTGGGCAATTACTGTCTGAAATTGCTAGTCCATTGCTTAGTACTTATCATTGATAGTCAGGATTTCCCCCTCATACCACATTATAGACTGACCCTCATAATCCCAACCACCTGAAACCAGATTGCTACTTCTCACCAGATGATCAAGGAACTCCTTTGTGACTAGATGTGCCCCAATCCATGTCGTATTACCAGTAAGAAAGAAAAACACAAACAAACCACTGCTGCAGTAGCATTGATATTAAAAAACCGGTGTACGGTAGCACCAAATCTCACGGCGATCATTCTTCAACCCAAATCCATTTGACTACCAATTTAGCTCATTTTTCCTAGATTTAATGCAATTTAATTCTAATATGCATTAATTCTAAGATTTATATCTTTTCACATTTTGCCATCTGAAATTTTGATGTCTAAAATTAGGAGGCATTTTCTAACCCATAGTATGTCATAGTGTGATTGGCAGTGCTTTTTTTCTTTGTGATATATAAAGTAATTATGCATCATATAATTATGATATCTTAGACTCAGTGAAATGTAGTATTCAAGACAGCAATGGGGAGCCATTTGATCACTGGATTCCAAAGGCTACAGAAGAGCGAGTTACCTCTCCTCTCTCTCTCCCCTCCCTCTCTCCCCCTCCCCCTTCTTATATCTGTGCTCACGCTCTATCACTAGCACTCTCCCTCATTTTCCCTCATTCTCTCATCCTTTTCTTATTTTAATTAAGATTTATCAAATGCTACTTTGTAACAGGCACAATGCTAAGCACTGGAGACAAAAACACAAGTTCAACAGAAGTGGTCCCTGACCTCATGAAGCTTACCATCTATTAGGAAGGGACAGATATTGATCAAATGCCACAAACATGCACACACACAATGCAAAGCTACAGGTAAGGCAAAGCACTTAAAAGGAGAAGTGCAAGCTGCTCGGAAGGACTACAGCGCAGGGTAATGATGTAGGTGGGAAGACTCCGAGACGTGAAGAACAAGCTGAGTGAGACACACGCTTGAGAAGTGTGTAGGTCAAGGTTGAAGACAGAGCCTTTTGCACTGAGGAAATTCCATATCAAAAGGTGCTTGGATAGATAGAAGTAAAGCTTTGAGAAGGCCATGTTGCAACAGCCCAGAGAACAAGAGGTGCGGTTTGAGGCGAGTCAGGAGTCAGACTACGGCAGGGCTCCGTATTTATCTCTAAGAGAATCTGAAGGCATCAAAGGGGGGAGAGCGGCGAGAGAGGCAAGATGTCCCGAGCAAAAGCAGCATTTCAGATGCCAGGCGGCGTCCATTGGAGGGTACGGGTTAGGAGGCTATTCTGGTCGTCTAGACAAGAATTGATGGCGAACTCAGGACTGCTCTCTTCACCCGCGTAGCCACGCAGACCTCAGCTCTGCACTGCAGCCCTTTCCGTCACCTATTCTGTACACAGACCTTGCAGTGACATCCTGGGAGCAATACCCGGAGAATGAGGTCAGAATACTCAATAAAGGTTCCTGCTGCAGACAGGAGAGAACCGTGAGCAAAGCGCGGCAGGGAGGAGGCGGGCAACGCACGAGGAGAGGGGGAGGGGAGGGCCACATGGTCTGCCAGGTCTCGCGGAGCTGGGGAGGTGGTGCACAACCTGGACCCTGTTCTGAACTTTCCAGCGCTGAGTCAACTTACTGCCCCTCTGGCTTGGTCCTCATTAGATGCACAGAAGGTCTCACATCAATTCGGGGAAGATAAAAGTTTATTTGAAGCTTGAAGAAAAAGCTCTTTATTTAAAGGGAACACAAAGGATCCTTAGGACCTTCTTCTTCTTTTTTTTTTTTTTAATTCTTGGCAGATATTGACTTACAAACATCTTATTTCCACTTGCTTGGAATAGATCTATTTCCAGTCCTTGTATATCTATCTTATAAACTGCGATTTGATGAAGTCATATGAACAACAAAGTCTCAGTGTAAAAATGCTATATGTTCTTAGGAAGGGAAAACGTAAAACTTTCAATCCATGGTTTATTAAAATCCCTAGGTAAACCCAGTTTACAAAGCTCAATGCCAATACCAATAACTCATCCCTGTGATCACATTAGCCATAGAGTAACTGCTATCTCTAGCTGCATTCAAGTTTGGTTGCCCTTCGGAAGTGCTGAAGATCTAACTTCTAATGGCTTTTTATATAAAAACAGCCTCTGATTGACAGAATGTACTCCCTCGAAGGGCAGCAAACAAAAGCTGGACAAAGCACCATTCTCTGTTAATTTTTTTTCTTGCAACATCTATAAGCATCTGATCACCCAGTTGTGCAAATATTTGCTAACTGAAGATATTATTACTCTATTAATATCTTAGAAAAAATAGTAACCTTTCTGGGCAAAGCTAACAATATGAATGTGGGTTCTTTTCTCATAGTTTATGTCTCTTAAATCTTAGATCATTTTTACAGCAACTTTCTTCTCAACTCTCCCACCATTCATCTCTCATTCTCAGCAAGAGTTCGTTTACTTAATACCGGAAGACCTTCACATAACTTTCTGGCATTAATTATTATGGTGGCACAAAGTCCCGTGTGAAATATTTGTTGCAATGTGTCCCGCAGCCTATTAAAAAGAGAGAGAGAGAGAGAGAGAGAGAGAGAGAGAGAAGGAAAAAAATGAAAGGCAAAACATTTCTGGTGATCATTTGCTATTTTACAAGATTTGGACATAATTCATTGTGAGCTTGATTATGAACCCTGGGGCCTCTCCCACACAGCCTTGCATTAGCCAGCAAATATATTTATTGATTTTTTAGAGAGAGGGGAGAGAGAGAGAGAGAGAGAGAGAGAGAGAGAAGGGGGAGGAGCAGGAAGCATCAACTCCCATATGTGCCTTGACCAGGCAAGCCCAGGGTTTCGAACCGGCAACCTCAGTGTTCCAGGTTGATGCTTTATCCCACTGCGCCACCACAGGTCAGGCTTAGCCAGTAAATATAAGCATTCTGAAACCGGCCCTGCAAATGGAGAAGCAAGCGAGGATGGCGGTCAAGCTCTCGCACCGCCTCCGTGCTGAGAACAGCACCTGCTCCTGCTCCTCCTGCTCCTGCTCCTGCTCGAGGTGTCTTCTGGAGATGGCGCGGGGACCATGGAGCATGGTGAGTGACGTGAAAATAATACAGCCCTAAATGAAAACCAAGAAGCTGCTCTGAAGAGTCAGTCAGCCCATTAGGATGACAAGTGGTGGGAACTGCACATTTCAGGGCTGACAATATATTAACTAGCTTCCTTCTTCTTCTGGTAACTACAGACAACTCTCTGTAAACTTCCATTTTAGGGAGAAGTGAAGTGGGTAAAAACACAGACTGCGTCAATATTTTAAGGGACAGCTCTGGCTTTCACTTGACTAGAGGGAAACTGACAAGGCAGTTTCAGGACACAACTGCAGTCTCCTGCAAACAGACTGTCACTCTGATCTGGCTGTGGGCCATTACACTGTTCATTACCCCCTCCCTCCACTGGGAACACGCCTGAACCAAATTGGCTGAAACTTGTCAGCTTATCCTATTACTGCACACAGATCCACGTACACCTCCTTCCCCAGTCCTGACTCTTCTCCTCCTAACAGGTACAAAAGGTAAGTATTGTGCCACCAGGCACCCAACGTGATGCTTGACCCATCGGAAGCCCTTGGAGAGTAGAGTCATTGATTGGTTGGGTGAATAAACAAGTCAAAGAACAACATAGGAAGGCTTTAACGGTTCAAGGGGTTAGTCAGACCTGGTGTCAAAACCTGGCGATTCACCTTATTCAACCTGTGGTTCTTGGGCAAGCCTTTCACTCTGTAAACATTAGTTTCCCCATTAACAAACTGCGTACAATCATAATGCATACCTCATAAGATTATAAATGAACGGCTCATTCATGTATCAACAAACTTCCATCCCAGGATCTGGAACCCAGTAGACCACTCAATAAATATTCATTTTGAAGGCAGCTGTGTGCAAGCTGAGGTGTTTAAAGGAGGAAGCAATTCAGAAATATCCTGGAAAGTGGGATTTCACATTCATCGTGAATGGGAACCCATTTATTTAGCAAGTATTTGTTAAATGCTTACCATATCCCTGTCTGGAAAATATTGCATTGGCTAAAACAAGATTCCTGTCCTCATAGAACTTATGTTCCACTGGAGAAGACTGAAAACACACACACACACACACACACACACACACACACACATACACACACACACACACATCAAGAAATTTTTAATATGTCTAGAAGTACTGATTCACAATCATTCCTTCACTCCCTTAAGGCATATTTGCTTATGACCTCTTTCTATAAATCAATGAGCTTATTAAACATTTTTTTCTGATAACTGCATAATAAATTTCAATAAATATGTCCCTAAAATATCAAGAAATTAAGGAATTGAAAGCTGTCCACATAGCATCCTCAGAGCAGCCTGTCTCCCTGTACTATTTGCCTAAAAGGCACAGAAATGCTGAAAACTGTCACCACTGACACATTCCAGGTTGGGGTATGGTCTTCAAATGCCAAAACTAAGATCTTGGTTGTAGAATAACACAGAACCCCCATGAGTATTAATTTTCACTTGGCATCATACAGAAATCGGGAGAACAGCTCTGGACCATCTGTTCAGCTATGATAATGAGGGGTAGTGGCTTTCTGTGGGGAATGGGCCGGGATATCTGAAGAACCAGCCGCAGAAGCAAGACCTCGCAGTTTCAAGATGAAACGGAAGCAACCACCATCATCTTGTTTGTGACGTGTAAAACTCCAGACAGCTACCCTCTCTTCTCCTGTGACTGTGAAATAAGTCAACTGAATAATAGACTTTACAGCAGGGTCATCTTTTTTAGAAAAGGTCAAAGTCTCCTCTTGCTTCTCTCTGAAGCTATTGGGCAGACGTATTATGTGGGGACTTGACCATCCATCAGACATCAGTGCACTTGCTCTTTATTTCAGTCTTGATGGGAACAAGAGAGCACCATTATACACTCGTGCACTTACGCGCGGGAACACACACACACACACACACACACACACATACCACTCACACACACAAACATAGACTGGGGCTCTCATTCAGGAGTTTATAGAGCATTTTCATGTCTGTGCTTATAAAATAAACAAGGTAAGTTGGAGCTTCAGAGGAAGTGAGCCAAAGGCCCTCGGCTTTCTAGTCTGTGGGCTCTGGGGAGAGTGACCTGGGCCATGTGAAGGCTGCCTGGACATTGCTCCCTGGTGTCTGTAAGGTCCTGGATTTTCCTGCTGGCTGACTGTTTGTGGCCCACAGTCACTACAGCCAAGTGTGATGACTCTGGCTCTTCCGTGCTCAAGGCCTGAATTCGGTGAGCTCGGAGCCTACAGGAAAGGACGGAAAGAGGATGAACCACTACAAAGGGGACGGCAGCAGTTTCTCGTGGAGTCCTCGGCAACCATACTATTTGTGAAAGTGTTGCTTCTTCAAGGACAACTGGCACAAGGTGCAATGTCCTTTATTCTGGAGGATACTGGTTTGTGAAGGCATGGGAAAACTGGCAACTTCCCATCTGAGCTGCAGTTATGAGCAACCAAACGGGTTATAACTTACATTCAAATTCTTTTTTTAAGTTAATGAGGTATCTAATGCCTAATCCAGCAAAAGGTCTTTGGTGCCCATAACCTCATGCTCCCTAAAATAGAAATCTGGGTTTCTATCATATCCGTCATAATGCCAGCCCCCTCATCAGAGCACTTACAACATGAGAAACAGTGACCCGGTGATTCTCTACAGAGTGGGGTTGCCATGGTGTGCCCAGTAAATCTCAGAAAGCAGGAGCTACTTTTGTGAAGTATGTCTGAAGTGGGTAGAGCTAAAATTACCTGTATAAGTAGAAGTCAGCCTTTTAGGAGAAGAAGTATGTTGTGGTTCCGTTGACCTCACTCGGTTGGTCATTTCTAGGTAAGGATGGTGATAGGAAAAATCTGATATCAAGAAGTAGAGTTCAGCATTCAGTGGCTGCCCTGAACTTGGTATGCTCTACCCCATTCATCAGACTGGACATACCCTCTCTGCAGTTCGCTCCTAGCTGCACTCCCACAGAGAGCATCTGGCCTGGACTTCTAGCTTTGAAATAGTCCGTGACTGTTGCCAGTCCATCTGGATTGGGCTCTCTCCTCTGCCCAAGTTCTTCACAGCCTACCTGGTACTGCCTTGCTTCTCTGTCCCAAAGCCCTGCTTTGTAACACTTTCTAGATCTGGATCGCTTGTCTGAGCTCAGTCCTGGCTGACTACTTAGCCTCCAAAGCCCATTATTGTCCCTCAACTTGGTAAAATACCGAAAAGGACAACCTACCAAAACCTCAGGAAAGCTTTACTCATTCAGTGAGACAAAAAGGAAGACTAATCAATGAGAGACTATCGTTTTTTATTGTGCACCCCACTGGGCTATCAGAGAATTCATTCTGCAGCCTTCCTTTGGAGCCTTGCTTCAATGAATGGGGAACAATGTTTTGTGATTAAGCAATCACTCCCTTGTAAACAGTTTGTTCTTCTCACATTTTTTGTTTTTACAGTTGCAATCATACAATTAATCTTATTAGAAAACCCTTTGAATGGTGGCCCAGTGGTGAGGTTCATTCACTTGGGTCCCGATTGCATGTGAGCACCCCCCTGCCCCCGGCAAAACTCTCTGCTAAGCATTTGGCTGGAACAGAAAACAAAGATGGAGATGACTCCTGCCTTGGTGGAATTCACAGTCCAAGTTCACAAATTCTAAATTAGCAAAGTATTAGTTAGTTCATTTTTATTTTGTCATGCATTGAATCACAGAAAAATTTCCCTAAAATGATGCCCAGTTTCAAATCCAAGTTCAATGTGTGCTGAAGAATCTATGAATTCATCATCACCACATACCCTTTTACTTCTGGCCAAATTCCCTTGTCCAGCCCTCGCTCAGACACACAGGCTGCCCCCTGTCCTCTCTCCTTCATCTCTCCCTACGTGTGGCTGCACCGTCTACTGAAAGTTCATGATGGTCATTTTTGCACGCCTGCTGCCCTAAATAGACCGTAATCTCCCTGAGGCATAGTTCAGCCTCCTTAAATGGTCCTCTGCCAGAGCTCCGGAGCATAAAATTACAAAGTCAATGACCTAAGAGACTAGTATCCAGGTTCTCAAGGATTCCCTCACTGCCCTCCTGTGAATTCGCCCTTACACTTTCTCCAACACAATCACTATTCCCATTCCCACTGTAGCAAGTTCAAAGAACGATTAATTTCTGGCAGAGGAAATGCAATAATTGCACATGTCCCATGCCTGGATATTTACTCAGTCACTTCGTACCTCAGAAAGTCACAGTTGTGAAGCTCTTCTATGGAGCCAAGAATTAATTACCCCCAAATAAGTTCTTGGGGAGGGACCAAGTTTTCCTCATCAATATTCAAAGCAAACGCCACCGCACAAAGGGAAAGAGGAAAGAAAGAGCCCAGGAGCCTGAACAGGAAAGAACCTTCTAAAAGAGAGGAGGGAAATAAAAGAAGCCTGCGATGGCAGCCACATGCTTTTTTCTCATGCGACGCGGTAGGATGATGTGTCTGCAGGGAACGGTCCCAGACACCATTCCGAGCATCAAGTTTCTCATGTTTCCAAACCAACAGCGAGCTAAATGCTTTTTTTTCCCCTGAAGAGACAAGTTCTCTCTTTCATTTCTGTTGCAGTGACAGGCTAAAGCCAGTAAGACTGAAGCGGAGTCCACAGACATTCACGCAAGAGCACCCGCTGCAGGTGGAGCAGGCACGAGGCTCCGCCGCGCCTCGGACTCCCGCTCAGAGCCTGGAGTGGATGCGGTGCAGCCAGATGCCAAAGGGGCAGGTGGTCAAGGCACAGGAGTGCGCAGACCCGTTCCTGAACGTGCAGAGCTTTTGACGTTTATGTTTTGTTTTGTTTTTGTTTGTTTGTTTGTTTTTAGAGACTCAGGAAAAGAGACACAGAGAGAAGGAACATCAAGCTGTTCCTGTATGAGCTCTGACCGGGAATTGAACTGGCAATCTTTGCACTTTGGGATGATGCTCTAAGCAACCGAGCTCTCTGGCCAAGGCTATATTTATTTTCTATTGTTGCTTACCCATTTATCCAAACATCAGTGGTTTAAAACAGCACACATTTATTATCTTACGGTTTCTGTGGATCAAAAATTGGGCTTTTGTTAACTGGGCCATCATCTCAGGTTCTTAAAAGGCTAAAATAAAGATGTTGGACAGGCTGCGTCCTCATCTGGAATTTGAAGTCCTCTTCCAAACTCAGTCAGATTACTGGCAATATTCAGTTCTTTGAGGTTGTAAGACTGAGGTTCTCAGTTCCAAGAGGCCATTCTTCTCCATAAGCAGCTCACAATATGGCTGACTTCTTTGTCACAGCCATGAGGGGAGTGTCCACCTCTTCCAAAAGAACCTAGCCCCTCTTTCTGAAGCTCTTGCCTGATTAAGTCAGGCCCACCCAAGATGATCTCTGTTTTGATTAATTTAGAACCATCTTATTTGTGGCTTAAATTACATTTATAAGGTCCCTTCACCCTTGCCTTATAATGCAATTTAATCACAGATGTGACATCACCTCATATACACAAGTCTTAACCACACTCACAGGGATAGATTATATGGGGCAGGCACTAGGAAGAAAAAATCTTGGGGACCACTGGGAGAAATTACCTACCACAATGTTGCAATTCTCACCTGACATTTCCAGCTCTTAGTCACTTCTCTAGCAGAGAGTGAAGTAGGAAATAAGGCAGGGAAGGGAGGCAGGACCCATTCTGCGGTCAGAGTTACTGGACTGAACCGCATGTAATCACATATGCATACACAGACAGACATAGATTTAGATATAGGTATAGATGATAAAAATAGAGAGATAGAGGTAGAGAAAGAATCGGTCTCCTTTCATAAAGTAAACCTTTCAAAATACTCTGTCTCTATCATACCCATGAATATTCTTTCTCGTTTGGTACATATTATGATTTATAGCTGAGATGTCAGTGGTTTGGGGGTAAGAGAGTCGTTTTTACACTCCATTTTAGTGGGTCCTTTTGGACACCTGCAGCTCCATTTCCGCGGCAACAATGTAGTCTCAAGGAAGGGAGAAGCAAGAGAAAGCTCATTCTAGACCAGGCTTCCTTCACTAAGTAAAGCTTTCTGTATGGCTGCTGAGACCACCAGCCTCCCGAAGCTGTTCTCAGTCCGTGGTGGCATATGTCTGCCTGTGTGTGTGAGTGTGGTGTGAGACGGTGCACCTGCACGTGGGAGACTCTGGAAGGATGTGCCTCCAAAGCACCTGTCATTTCTGACAGATGAACTAAGCCAGGTGTAACAGGCAAGGCATGCCAACTCCTGTGAGGCTGCACAGAAAAAGCCCTCCCCGAAGTAGGAAGACAAAGCAAAAGTAGACTAATGTTCATTGGGTAAGGTGGAAAAACTTCAAGAAGACATCATACGTGAACTGGGCGTAAACAAGCTGGCTTCAATGCCACCAGTTGCTAAAGGAGGTGAGACTGACTTCTGCCAACAGCACGTTTTCAGGTTGATACACGTGCATAAATATGGGATCGCATGTACTCGTAGTTGATAAAAAACCCTTGCCAACAGAGTGGTACCACAAGCTGCGATGCTGGCAATATGAACAGGAAATTATGAGCCCAGAACGTCAGATTTCCACCAATTGTTTAAGCTAGGAAACAGTCTGGAAGAGTTCTGAAAATTGGAAAGCATTATTTGAGTGCAGTTCTGTTGGCAGCAGGAATTAGAATCAAAATCACCAGTACGTATGACCATTTCTAAGGTTCCTGTAAGTGAAAATTGAGTATTTACTAAAAATAAGTTGGGAAGAAACATTTAAACAAATGTTTGAACAGCCAAATCTAATTCTGATTTTCTCAGTGGCTTCACCTATGACCAAAGGCAAATTGCTCTTGCTCTCTGCCTCATTTTCACAAACACAGATAAAAACATTTATTCGTTTAACAAATATCTATTGAATGCTAAAGATCGGCCAGACACTGGTGTATTCTTGGCATTCTTAGAGAGGTCAGCACAGCCGGAAAAGGCAACATAAAAAAAAAAAGGTATCAAACATTTGTGCAGGAAAAGCAAAACTCAGATATTGCCCCTTGAAAGACCCCTTCCACATCCCAGGAGAACCAGTAAAATTACAGGCATTAGTGGCAGGAAGCTAGACACGAACTAACAGAATGTTTAAATGTTTTCAACTTTTGTTACTCTTCAAATGGTGATAAAATATATTTAAGTTTTAAAAAAATGAATGACACATCTGAGAAATACCAGAGGATGAATTATCCCAATGAATCTAAGTGGCTGATTGACTCAGGTTAACAGTGACCTCGAATGACATTAGAAGCTGTTTTATCGCCGTTCTCTGGCCAACAGTCTCTGTGTTGGGTCCAACCCTATATCCTAACTGAGAGGTCACTGAAGAGACAACCAAAAGTATCCTAACTGAGAGGTCACTGGAGAGACAACCAAAGGTGCCCCCTGTGATCGGTCCAGCCATGGTAGGTGGACTTCCCATCATTCTCACTTCTCTAGGGTAGGGGAAGGGGGTTCTGGGAGAGGAAACTGTAGGAGCAGGAAGGAGCCAAGGGGTGGCCAAGTCAAATGCCCAATAGCAATCAGGGACTGACACAGTGGACGAAGACCCAGACGGGTAAGGGAGGGCAGCAATATATTGGGAGACCTCCATTTCAGCTCACTCTTGCCATGTGGTAAGATAGCCAGGATGGTTAAATCTTATATAAGGTCGGAAAGTTCTGTCCGTTTTTGGAATAAAACAAAATACAAATTTTTCTTACCATCAATAAACTTTATTAAATAATATATTTCCACACCAATCCTATCTTCCGAATATGGTCCAAAAATGGTTTGCTGACCTGAATTAAGCCTTTCTGCTGTCTCCGATGTTGTCAGAAAAAGATTTTGCTCCAACATGGTCTTAACAACATCGTCATTGATCAAAGATGGTCGCCCAGAACGTGGCTTATCAGAAAGGTCGAAATCACCTGTTGTGAATTTTTCAAACCATCTTCTGCATGTCCTCTCAGAAACCGTACCTTCACCAAACACTTTCAATAAATTTCTACATGCTTCTGTAGCATTTCTTCCTTATTGAAATTTGTATACAATACAGTGGCGTAAATGAACTTTATCAGTAGCCATGGGTACACTATCACTTTACACATAAGACTAACGTGAATCAACTTTGTTTTAGTCAATTTGCTACGTCAGTATGTATACATTAAGTGATAAAAATAGAGAGGCACACATGCGCCAAATAAACGTGCTTACGTGTCGAAACTTGTTGACATGATAGAAATGAACAGAACTTTCTGGTAGACCTTATGTTTTTGTAAAGAAAATCCAAAATTCCATGTAAAATCTTAAAGTCATAACAACCAGTTTAAAAAAACAACAACAACAAAACAAAAGTTAACAGCATTTGGATCAAAGAAAAAACCTGATGGCCAATTGCAACCATAGGACATGAAAGCATTTTCATTTCCTGATATCATACATGAAAATAGAGTACGGTACTCATATCACTCTTGACAACTAAAAGAAAATAAGTGCAGATTGTAAATCTTATAGGGAAAGCAAAACTTCCCATGGCAGGAGAGGGGTTAGAGTGGTGTGTACATAAAATATAGACATGGTATGCCCCAGAGAGAGCAAAGGAAAGAGGAGACAGAGAATCAGAGAAGGAGAGAGACAGAAGGCATGACCGGGGGCAGGGGGTGATAGGCAGAGGGGAGGAGGGTGGGAAAGGGTGGAAGAAATGAAAGCAGAAATGGGCATTCCAGAGCAGTAAATAGAATTCCTCTAAATTTTCATTTAGAAAATTAGAACTGTCTGCCGGCAGCATAGCCTATAGAACCTTCTACTGATAACAGCGTCATGATTTTATTGCATTCAGCAGAGTTTATGATGTCCCGCTTTTGCATTGTGTTCAAGATGTATGGGACCCAGAAGAAAACTCGGGTTTCGTAGAAGTAAATACTTAGATTAGAGAAAGGGGCTAGGGACCTATTTGAAAGCATAATGGTTTTGAGGCAAATATAATTTTCCTTTGCGAAAAAAACTTGGAGTTAAAAGGATGAAATATTCATAAATATGCTTAAACACTGTGGAGGATAAAAGAAGGGCTCTTGAGCATTTAGGCTACAATCTTATATGTGATGTGCACCCTGCCTCTAACATATATATTTAGCTGAAGTTCTGAAAATTCCAGAACTCTAAGGGTCAAGTGGTAGCATCATTAAAGTGATCAACCTGCACTGGCGAACATAATTTTCCTCTTATGAAGAACATGAAGGAACCCAGCCCATTCCTGAGGCATGAATACAAATAGATATTTATAGCAAACCTGTGCTCCTGGCAAACATTATTTCAATTTTTATAAAATCTGTGGAGATTTAGACCCCACTGTTTCAATAAAGATTTGATATGAAACTATTCTCGGTTCTTTGAGGGTTTTTTTTTTTTTTTTTCTCTCTGAACAGGTATGGTTTTATTTCTCTCTTTTTCTTTAGCAAGAATCAGTAAAAGTGCTTAAAATGTCACAGGTTACTTTTTTTGAATTTCGATCCAGATTAAGTCATATTTTGAAAATGACAACTAGTCTTTTCTGTACATAGCCGTTTTGGAACTTTCCATAGCTTATCCAATTTATTTCAGAGGGTGGCTGGGTGAGGGTTGGGATGAGGGGTGAGAGTGAAGGAAGGGGTGGAGGACAAACAGTGCGTCTTACTGCCCATAAGTGCCAATCAACCTCAAGTCGGAGGCACAGGTCTCCATTTTTCAAATGTCAGGAAGTCATCTATTAAAAATATATATATGGGCCAAGCAACTGCATACTTCTCATTGCTCATGATCTCATTTTCAAATGTTCCTGATCTGTCATTGCTTTGTTATGTTTTCTGATGGACTGACACAATCCCCAGCACGTCCAAGTTCACATCTCAAAATCTCTGATAAAAACCATGTTGACACCGTGATTTTTTTTTTTAACCATTAAAAAGGATATCCACTAGCTGGTACCCTTGTTGTAAAGGTTTTCCTTTTTCTAATAAAAAAAAAAAAATAGAAGACTTTAATCAAAAACAGCAGCTAAACATTTTGTAACAATTTTCAGATAAGCAAAAAAAATAAATACATAAAACTCACTAGAACATAAAAAAAATTGTATTGGACCACCCAGGAATCCACCTAGTTGCACTTCTTTGATGTGTGAGCATATATTTATGCCTGTGCTTTTTGAACAATTGGATGATACTACTTTGCAACCTAATGTTTCACTTAAATATTGTGAATGCTAGTCTATCAATAAACAATAAATAGCAACTGCATGGCTCTTAATAGCCAAATAATACAATAGCCACTGTATGTGTTTGTCATGATATATATACACAATCCCTTTTCTGCATTATAAGCAATGCTCTGAGGAACATCTTTCCAACTAAACCTTTATACATGGCCCTTCCTGTTGTCTTAGACTCCATTCCTAACAGCAGCGGCAATAATAAGAAAAATAATATCTCTGGCGACTTACTCTGTACCGGGCTCTGACTAAACACCTTTCATGCATGATCTCATGTAATTGTGGGGCCAACCCCAGCTTTACAGGTTAGAAACCTGAGCTATAAGGAGGAGAAGTATGGGCATACCTCATTTAATGCTTTTCACTGTATCGTGCTTCATGAAATGTCACGTTTCTTTCCAAATTGAAGGCAAGATAGTCTATTAGCAGAAGGATTACAACTCACTTTATTGTGGTGGTCCGGAACCGGACCCACACTCTCTCTGAGGTATGCCTGCATGGGAAGTGGTGTTCCCAGATCTCCCAAGTCTGGTTGAATCCGGACCCATTCACTGACCCACCCACACTCTCCCACCGCCCTCAGGTGAAGTTTTCAGCTCAATGTTCAGGATTTGAAGTACTTTGTTGAGACTCACCAGATAGCCCCCCAGTTAAGCCAATGTCCAATGTTGCTATGTATTTGGAGAACGGGTTTTCTGCTTGTCCAGTCCCCTGCAGAAGCCCCTTCCCCACACCGCCACCAGCATTTACACACTGCCTTTAAGTGTGTGCTACCATCTCAGAAAACAGCTCTGGAAAAGTAAGCAAAACACCTGGGACTCAAATTGAACATAAAAGTTGTTGTAGATACTGTGTCTTGACAAACAGCCTCTCCAAACCACATAAATTGTCCAAAACCTCTTAAACCTTTGCTCTACATCACCTCATAGGACTGCAAAGGGAATACCGCAAAGGAACTCCAGGCTAATTGAAAAATCATTCACTTGAGATGCAGTAAAGATCGTGCTCCATTTCTACGGACGTTTATAGACACGAGAGACACGTAGACTCCTGCCTGCGCTGAGCAACTGGCTAATCGACAAACTCAGAGAGGCGTCATCTGCTCTTTCCTCCCTTGCACTGCTGAACTGGCACTTAATAATTCATGAGAAATGCAAAAATACATACACACATACATACATACATACATACACACATACATACATACAGCTCTACAGGGGAGATCAGGTATCCAGACTCCTCCCCCCGGGGTCCTGGCCACTCCTCTTTGAAAGACAAACGCAGCATAGACTGTGGGGAAGCCAGTCATCACCCCAAGAGCTGATGTTTCTAAAACCTATTGTTCCAAGATCATTATCGTGGTTTTCCATTAGCAGGGCTACGTAAACGCTTTACTAAATAACCCTATCAATGGCTTAAAAACATATATATATATATTATTGGAAGAAAGGCTCACTGTGGTGCTGGCAGGGGGATTATATTGACCCTCATTTTGGAAGCTTTCTCTCCACTGCATTTTGGAGGGGCAATTAATATCGACTGTGCCTCCCATTAATTTTCCACCGTCAGCAGGGGCCTTTAGGTTGTATAAGTATAATATCAATACGGGGCCGCTTTATTTACTTTCCGTTTCCCTCGCGTGGTCAGTGCCCTCCACCCCCACAAGGCAACCCTTCGCCGGGTCACCGCAACTGGCTACTGAACAGTCACTTGGGTGCTTGTAGGGAGATGGGTTCTCATGGTCCCTCCAGAGGGATCAGGATGTGTGAGCAAAACCCTGGGAAGTCCTAGGGGGTGGGGGTGGGGGTGGGGCCTGAGGGCGGAGCCAGGAATGGGGAGGGGCAGGGGAGGTGCCTCAGCACCCCGCCCTCTTCGGCTGCCCCTGGGAGCTCCATGGATCTCACCCGTTCTCTCTTTCAAGCTCCCAGGAAGCACGTGCATTTTCTCCCGTGGGGCATGTCGGCACTTTGGGTGTAGTTTTATTCCGTGTTCTCTCTCTGTTCTCGCACATCAGAAACTTTCCATTCTTTTAAGAATCCCTAGGAAAAGGCCACCAAAGATTCCGACTGACAAGAGCAGGAACGTAGCCTGGGTGGCTCTCTCGGGCCAGTGTGGCCTGGTCGCCACTCCTGCCTTCCGCGGTGGGTCTTCTGGTTCCAAGGTTGTGAAAACGAGAATGATCCCCATCTACTCACTCCACAGGCTTCTTAGCAAAGACCAGCATGGTCCTCTATGCATCAGAGCCCATCAGAACCCGCGAAGAGGCACCTGGACGTGTTCGCTTGTTGGCAGGTTTCTCCGGCCACAGGAGGTAAGCAGGGTGCCCCTCATCTGTTCCTCTTCCCCGTTCAGGCACAGGAGCTATGGCAGTCTGCTGGCCAGGCAGCCACCTCCAGGGGGCACAGACCGTCCAGTGAACTTCCAAAGGCGTCCTCACCCGGAAACCCCCTCAGCTGGCATCTCTGATTGAAACGGGCTTATGCTGGACGGCATCACTCAGGTTTCCCGAAACCACAGCCAAGAAGCACACAGGTCAGTTGTCAGCCCCTGTTCTGCGCCAGGGGCCAATCTGTGCACCAGAGTGTCTGCCCTGCCTTTAAGTAGCTCACTGTCTGGGAGTGTGTATTACCTAGGGGGGGGGGGGGGTGGCATGGGGGGGGGAGAGAAGGGCAGGCATGGAAACATCACAGAAATGGTGATAAGTCTGGTGTTAGGAATACGCTAGAGCTAGGAGTATGAGCCAAGTGTCTGTTTGTCTAGGTGAGAAGTGTAGGCTGCTCTGCTCTGTATAAGCTGGGCTGCCTCAGACAACTTTCTACACTTCTCTGTGCCACAGCGTCATTCTTTCTAAACTGAAGGTCCGAAGAGCTGTTAGGAGGACCAAACCAGCTAGCCCATGCGCGCTCCCAGCACAGTGCCTGGCCCTTGGTGAGCACCCCGTGAGCTCACTGGTCTCAGCAGGGGCACTGATTCCCCCAGTTCACTGAGAACTGAAACAACAGGAAAGTGGGGCCCCATCCCAGATGGGACTGGGGTTCTCAGAGCAGCCTTGTCGGGGTAGGGGCAAGAGCTCTCAGTCTCTAGGAAAGGTCCCGTAGGGCACTGCGGCCAGGGCGGAGCGACGGCCAGAGCTGAGGTGGTAGAGGTGGGCAGTGGCCATCTGATGGCTAAGCATAGCCCGGGGCCAGCAGGGAAAGCCTAGAGGCTGCGGGAAGGACTGTGTTGGTGACATGAGAGCTGTGAATGGGACGGAGAAGGCGACAGAGTGATGTGAGAAGATGCCCAACAGAGAGAGCAGGATGTGGGGACAGAGTTAGAAGACGAAGGAGCAGGAGGGTTGGTGAGAGCTATTCCTTTCCTTTCTCTCTTTCCTCTTTCTGTCCTGTCTCCGGTTATCTGTCTTGCACTCTGTGAATCTCCCCATCCCCTCTATTTCCAAGCTGTCTCTCTGTCTGTCCCTCTGTCTGTGTCTCCATGTCACCCTGCTCTTTTCCCAACATAGCTACCATTTACTCGTCATCTTTACCTTGTTGGACCCTTTCTTCTATCTATGGGGATGTAAGTGCCACCGGGCTGAGATTTTCTACCTGTTTGCTCACTGTGTAAGGAACCTGGCACGTGTTATTACTGTGGCGAAGGTGAGTGACTGACCAGCCTGTAGGGGGTGGGGCGAGAGACAAGCACAGGAAACCTCCCTACGTAGGAATTGGGACATCTCATTCCAAGTTGGCTAACCCAGATGCCCCAGACTAGACAGTAGCCAAAACTCCTGGGGCCCTGGGGGTTAGTGGTGGGTCACAACCCAGCTGATTACTTCATTCTGCTGTGGCTTCCGTCAAGTGTCCCTTTATTTGGTAGCTTCTGAAGTCTAAGTTAACAAAGAAGAAACAGGTTTAGAAAAGAAGAGAGAAGACCCATTGTGACCTTCACCAGTAAGTGGAAAAGACAGAGGCCAGTGCCCTCTGGAGCTACTCATGTGCCTTCCTGGTCTAACGTCCAGGGCACATCTATCTCCTTCTGTCTCTGGATTCCAGACTCTTCTGGCCATGTTATCGCAGGGATATGGGGTGTGATATCCTAGGAAATAAAAGCTCGCAGGGCTGGTGATGTCAGTCTTACTTGCCTTAGAGATGATATAAGCATTGGCCAAAAGAAACTAAGAACAGTAAAATCACCCTCCCACCTTTTAGCAAACTGTTCAGTCAACAAAGATGTGCTGAGCCCCCACTGCAGCCAGGGACGGTACTGGAGGCTCTACATGCACGAAGCTGGGTCACACAGGGATTTGGACTGAGAAGATTAAAAACCTCTGAACACCGCATTACAAGGTAGAAATGCTAAGTCACATAAGAAAAGTGAGAAGGAGGCGTGAGAGGAGATCTGAGCAGGCAGCATCCAAACCTTCAAAGCAGGTGGAATCAAAGCTTCCCTTAGTGCATTCCAAAGGGCAGCCAACTTAGCTGGCGATTTATAGCTAAAATGCTACCGTGTGATGTCCATGTTGCAAACAGAATGACTATTTACCTACTTCTGCCTTCCTTCTGGGTATAATCAACAGCTGGGGGACCACAGGCCAGCATACCTAACAAGCAGACTGCACTAAGAAGTCACACATATCCTTTCTGCATTTTGGAGCAGTATTCAGACTTGATGCACTAATGGACACCTCACTAAGTTCAGGGTCAGCCTTCTGACCCTTTCAGGACCAGCATATCCAAAGCATGCTCCACGCGCTAAGTCCGGTCCCAGGCACGTTGCATGAGCCCATTTTACAGACAAGGAAACTGAGGCCGAGAAGTTAAATCACACGATGGGTGAGCAATGAAGACAGATTCTGAACCCATATGTGTCTAAGTCCATAGATTGTGTTCTTCCCACAGCCTCGGTGGCCAGTGCATCCCCGGCTGGGTTCACAAGAAACAGTTCCTGCTTTCACCTCCACTGGCCACCCACATCTTCCAATTTAACCAAACTTCTTATTTCGGCCTTTTTTTTCCATCAGCCTTGTCACATCGCTGTCCACAACCCAATGCGACAGCCCCCAATTCTGATGGGCAGCACTGTAGATCCACTTCCTCCTGTCCAGGTCCCTCTCTCAGAGACAGACTTCAAGACAGCAAGAAAAAAGCAGCAGGCATTCTAGTATTTACCAGCAGTTTAAGCAGACTAGCCAGTGGTCAAGCTCTCCCGTTGTCTAAGTGTATCACGTCATCCTCAAACAAGGGAGGGCCATCCAGACCGGGTTTATCGCGGGAGGCAGGGGTGCAGAGAAGCGCCCAGGTGTCCGCTGCGCCCCACAGCTCTGCGCCATTTATCTAATAGCTAATATAATATCAAGTGACAGTTCAAATAGACCACTTGCACCTAATCTATGCATGCTGTATGCAAAGCAGTGCTGACCCTGGCTTGATTCCTTAAAGCAGGTAGGATTTAATTATCTCCCACCGTTCCAGAAGTAATGACGTTACTTAGTACTTTTAAGACTGGTAAATAAACTCCTTCTGACAAGTAGAGCGGAGGGCTGATGCTATTGCAAAGTTGAGATATGAAATGACCCTGTCCTCAAACTCAAGATTTCTGTTCCTAAAGCCGAAAATGATCTCCAGTCCCTTAAAACGGATTTTCCCTGGACACTCTTAAAGATGGTCCCTCCTCCCCTCCGAACAATGAGTTATGCACTGCCTTTTCCGGAAAGGGGAATGCTTCAGGTGCCAAAAGGGATAAATTAACAAAGAGAGAGAGAGAAAGAACATGAGGGAAAGAGAAATAGAGAGGCACAGCTATGTATTTTATAAACGCTGAACTTCAAATAAACATCTGTGGGAGTTTCAATACACTTGACTACACACCATCATCTTTATGTCATAGCTAAGGCCCTGGATTTGGAACGCGTAGCAGAGATTTATCTGCCGTGATAAAATCTCCAGTTTCTCTCCACACACATTCATTTCTCCCATCTTTCTGGAAGGAACACCCTGTCCTCCCTCTCTAAGACTCACGGATCCGTTCCCTCTCCCCAGACCCCCTGCTACTTCGTTACTTAACTGAGTTTGGCATGTCTCTAATCCTTACTTAGGGCTGCTGGTCACCTCTGTCCAATGCTTCAGCCCCTCACAAGTGGGTGTCAGTCACCTGGAAAGAAGACGTGGATATTAACCCAAGTGGTACAGAGGTCTGCACGGCCTCACTTGCCAGGGAGGGAGGTGGACAAGAGACGCCGTTTTAAATAGAGCAGGTGCTCATTAGAGGAGGAATTGCCTTGGACTGACTTACACATAACTCCAGCTTCAGGTGATTAAAAAAAAAAATCAGCAAGTAATTCAAGGGGAAAAGAAGCAGGAGAAGCCCTGTGCAGAGTGCTGTAACTATCGCTAGGGAAGAGGGCGTTTCCCCATGGTGGCTGGATCAGCGTGTCTTCCGAGGATCTGATGAGAGGTATAAATCTGTGTTTGCAAATGTGTGATCCATGCTTTATATCTAACCCAACTTCTTCATGTTGTGTTTGGTCCGCACTACCTTAAAAATTTGAATGAGTTCATAATATAAAATTGAAATATTTTAAATAAAGCCCAGAAAATGCACTTCTCTTGAAGAGGTCAAAGCTCCAAGTACTGGGCCAGCATGACCCTGTGGTTAACAACTGGCTGATGCTAAGTACCACTTTTCTTTACAATGGGGTATATGGTGTCCCATTAGCCACACTCCCCACCAGTCCCAACTGCCTGACTGTGACCTGACTATGTCACTCATTTGCATGACCTATGGGCCCATAACTTTCTCATCCCTGCCATAAATGTTCTCTTTCAAGAAACATTTGCACACAGAAATTCACTGTAAAGGCTCAGAGGTGGATAAAACCCTTCGTATAGATTATCCGTTACCCAGAGCTTCCTGAGGTTGGCCAAGTCACATCTCTGGTCCTCAGCTTCCTTGTCTATAGAATAAAGAGTATGCATGATCATCCTTCAGGTCCCCTTCTCCCATCCAGTTTAAGTGAAAGGCAAAAACCTCTTTTAAAAAAAAATTATCAAGGCAAGTATGAGATGCTAAGAGTTTCACAAAACATTCTCTTTTTTTTATTCTGTAGACCAACAAATGAGCCACTACCAACAGCCCATTCAAAGACTCCATGGGGAAAATTGGCAAATCTTTAGACCCATGCTTCCACCAAACAATCGCCCGTGTTCCACTCTGAGCCACGGAGTGTCCACTTTGCACAACGGGCCGTCATCTGCCATTTCTTTAAGGAGCTGGGGGCGTACGGTTAAGCGGTGGGAGAAGCACAGCCTGAGAACGCACTCGCCGCAAGGCCGTCCTATGGCCTACGGAGGAAACCAGCACACCAGGACTAACCCGAGGAGGATGCTCATAATGCGCTTTAAATGGCTCAGCTGGGCCTCCATCCGGACTTCCTTCCCCAAAATTGCGTCAAGAGGGCCTACGTAGAAATGAAGTTATTCATGCAATGGCCGTTTTCTAGCTGGTCAGTAACATGGTGGGGACATGTAAAGGGAGCTGTATTCTTTGCCCCCCTGCTTACAGAGTCTGAGACTTTTGGAGATGGGAAGGACTTTTTAAAGACTTTAATGCAGCTCTCTCCTTTTACAGAGAAGGGAAAACTTTGAACCCAAGAAACCGGACACTGGCCCTCTGCCCTCAGACCGCTGTGTGCGCGCCCATCTCCCTCCTGTGCGGCGGGGCATGAGCTCCGGAACCAGACTGCCCGGTCCCAGCCGTGCGGCCTGAGCCCCTGCTTCCCTGGACCCTGCTTCTTCATCCATAAAAACGAAGATAATGCTAATACTTATCTCTTAGGAGTGTGTGAGGATAAAGCGAGATGATTCGTGTACAGTGCTTGGAGCAGGGCCCAAAACATAGAACTAAGTAAATACGAACTCTTGTTTATTCTCAGTTTTGCTTCCGAGTAGAATTCTCTGAAAAACGGCGTCACGTGTGCAGCCAGGTGAGTCCTGGGTTCAACGTGGGGGGGCCTCTCTGCCCTCACAACGGGGACACTGAGCAAAGTGATTCGACCCTCATCAGATAATGCCTACCTTGTTGGAAGGGTCAAAGGGCACACCCCAATGAAAACCCCCCCACAGACTCGCTTCCCCTTTCTCCATGTGCCTTTGGGAAGCCTGGGGCGCAGCGGTTCTTAGGGGGGGGGGAGGTTCTTAGAGGGGGGGGCGGTTCTTAGAGGCGGGTGGGGGCGGTTCTTAGAGGCGGGCGGGGGGGGGGGGAGGTTCTTAGAGGGGGGTGGGGGGCGGTTCTTAGAGGCGGGTGGGGGCGGTTCTTAGAGGGGGGTGGGGGGCGGTTCTTAGAGGGGGGTGGGGGGCGGTTCTTAGAGGGGGGTGGGGGGCGGTTCTTAGAGGGGGTGGGGGGCGGTTCTTAGAGGGGGTGGGGGCGGTTCTTAGAGGGGGTGGGGGGCGGTTCTTAGAGGGGGGTGGGGGGCGGTTCTTAGAGGCGGGTGGGGGGCGGTTCTTAGAGGGGGGTGGGGGGCGGTTCTTAGAGGCGGGTGGGGGGCGGTTCTTAGAGGGGGGTGGGGGGCGGTTCTTAGAGGGGGGTGGGGGGCGGTTCTTAGAGGGGGGTGGGGGGCGGTTCTTAGAGGGGGTGGGGGGCGGTTCTTAGAGGGGGTGGGGGGCGGTTCTTAGAGGGGGGTGGGGGGCGGTTCTTAGAGGCGGGCGGGGCGTGAGAAGTCGTCGAGGCCGAGATCTACTTCAACCGAGTCACTTCGCCCTTATTGTTATTCTACAGCCAGGACTCCAAAACGTTTGTTAGGCCGCAGGAAAATAACACAAAAGACAGCACGTTCCTATCAAGACCAGAAAGAACACGCCTCGGTGAGCAAGGCCATTCAGCTGAAGACCTGGGACAAACGTCCAACATGTCTGACACAGCTGCTGAGGAGGCACAGCTGCGGGTCTCGGCATAAAGGAGGCCTGTGGGTCTGGAACGGGGTTTACAAGAAGAAGCCAATAGCAGAGAGAATCTCTCTGTTCAACAGTCGGCCACCCACCATGCAGACAGAGCGCCTTCACGAGAGAAGTGGAAGTGAGGGACCGTGCTGTAAATTAGCACTAATAATCTATTGACCAGAACAACTGTCCGTTGAACAACTTAAGCGATTCTAAAAAGAACTGAATTAACTGCTGCTACACAAGACTGTTTAACAACCACAGCCACTCCGTGGTTGGTCGTGCACGACTTCTCAGTGGGTCAGAACGTTTGGTTTCAGCGAAGGTGCCGGGTAACAAAAGATGAAGTCACCTAGGAAGTGGTATCCAATGCATCCGAAAACTCGGTCCCCAGTCCCCATCCCGACGCCGTGAGACAAAAGTACCCTCCCCACCAGAAAGCACGGTTTTACATTGGGAACATCATTGATAAGGGCGGATGCCACCAGGCTGAGATGGGTTTACATTCAGTATCAATAAGTTAGACTTGAAAACTTAATGAGTTCCAACTACCCAAAGTGCTCCTTATTAATTCATACAACTTGAAGACATCTACTAAAAATAATACCTTTTGAGCCATATACCACCTTTATGGAGATCATTAATATTTCCCCGTAATAGAGCAGTTACCGGTCCCATTATTTTTCTCTTGATTACCTTCACTATTCTGACCCCATAACACCAGCTTACCCGCAGTTCTTGCTTATGTTAAAGTTGCCCTCAGTTCCCATGCACCTCCTTTTCTTCAAGTGACAGTCAGCTCTGTGCACTCCGGTGAGCTCTCAGCCACAAAGCTGTCTTCCTTACCTCTCCCCTCTCTCTATCAGATTTGAGAGGCACAGAGCAGACCAGCTTATAAAAAGGTGAAAGGGAAAAGTGTTAAAAACTGCACACAGACAGGCCTTTGGCTCCTTGCCTCCTCCATTCATTAATTCATCTGCTCCCTCTCTCGCTCATTCATTCAGCAAGTGGTTTGTGAGCACCTGCTCAGCCTCAGGCTGGGGGCCAGATGCTCGGGATACAGAAGAGAATGAGGCCTGATCTCGGCAGGAAGGCAGACAGGCAGACAGGTCGACAGATGACCAAGAAAGGGCATGCGGGGCTCGGTGGGAAGAGACAGGGGGGTACCTGGCTCACCCAGGGAGTGAGTCAGGAAAGGGAGCTTCTCCGAGTTGGGTCTGAGAGGGTTAGTAGGACTTGCTGGGAGATGAAACGGTGGAAGGCGCAGGACATTTCAGGGTCAAAGGCAGAGGCTTGCTCGGTTTTGCTCTTTGGTCTACCCCGGCGACAGCGCGCCACCTGGCATGCCACTGTTACTCCAAGAACATGAACTAAGGACACAGAAATTCCCACGTGAATCGAATCCCTCATTGCCCGTCAGTCCTTTACTGAGACAGAAGGTGACCCATTCTCACGCCCTTATGGCCCTTGTACACAGAAGGTGCTCCATGTCCTCCTCCCGTAGGTGACCCTGATTCCGTTTCTTCTGTTGTCTGATGCTTTGTCTTTGTTCCCAACGGCTTTTCATGAAGAGATAGGAGAGATACGGAAGAAAAGTCTCCCGAATGATAAAATTGAACGGCATAAAATTTAGTCCCTTCAAAGTCTGGGGTGCCTAGTAAAATAGCCGTGGCTGGGGGCACCCATGCGTGTGCGACCGTGGCTTGGCTCTCCACGGCGGAAAACACAGGGTAAGCACCGAGCAGCTTGCCCAGCCTCCGGACTATTGACATTTGGTTCACAGGGCTGTCCTATACATTGTTAGTTGCTTAGCAATATCTCTGACCTCTAGTCACCAGATGCCCGCAGCAAGCCCCAGGTGTGGCAATCAAAATGTCTCCAGACAATAGACAAATGTCCCTGGGTGAGACAGTTGAAACCACTCTCAGCTGAGAACCACTACAGATAATAGACCCCTTGGTAATCCACCCTTGTGGGGGTCTCCAATGGACGGATGTGCAGTCTCACAAGATCATCACAGATTTCCAGTGTTGTAAATGACCTTGGAGACTGTCCAGCCCAACTCAGAATTGCCTGTGTGGAAACGGAAGCCCAAAGAGGGGAAGCGGCTGTTTGAAGTCTATCCTGCCAGTGGGGGCAGAACAAGCCCCAGGCTCCTCACCACTCAGACAAGAATCTTTCCACCACACGATGCTTCTAGATAACATTCTTTTTTTGAAGTCAGTTAGAAAAGAAAAACTAGCATTGACTTAGTAGCAATACAGACGGCTTTTTAGAATAACAAAGTTACAATAATACTAGCGAATAACAATAATAATAAAAACGAATACTCCTTAAGTCATTGCAATACACGACACTTTTCTAAGAATCTTTTCTTATAGCCTTGTTGCATGACAGTCACAGATATCCTGTAAGGTACATATACCCAACCCCATTTTTTATTAGTGAGGGGCAGAGGCTAATGGCTAAAAAAAAAAACAAAAAAAAAAACATTAAAAGCAAAAACAAACAAAACAACCCTGTTCGTGGTCCCAGAGCAGGACAAAAGCAGAGAGAGGACTCACATGGGGGCCTCTCAGCTTATGACACCTCTTGCCTTTCCACTCCATCACGTGGCCATCGCGGACCCCCCCATGGACACATGATGGCTGGCCACTTTTCTACCACTCTTCCTTACTCACAATGGCTATAGTTCCATCTGAGTCAGGCCTGCTCTACCCTCTGCCTTTTCTGGTCACGCTTTCACCTGATATATGCATTGTTAAGCCACATATGGTGATGGCCTTCAGCAGCTGATATAGTCTATCTAATACAACAAGTATTTGCTGAGCTTCTCCTGTGGGCCAAGCTCAAGGCTCAGCACGTCTAGGGATGCACACAGTAGTTTATTCCTTTTACAGTGCTTGTCAAGATGGGTCATTGTTCATTGATTTTTCCCAGCTCTCGCACTGGATAAGCTCTGAGAGAGCCTGGACCGCATCTGTCTGGCTGTTCCTGTATCCTCTGTGCCTATCACAGAACATGTGCTGAACCGATGGTCATGAAACCAAACTGAACTGATACGACACACACTCTGGGACAAGCACAGTTTGTTCTTTAATGCTGTCGTATTTGATCTTACTAGAACCTTCATTCTAATGTTAGCAACTGAGAAGCAGAGATTTTTAAGGGACTTGTTCAAAATCACCCGGCTGGTATGTAGTATTGGCCCAGCAACAGTTGAGAAGGAGTGTATGGTCCAAAGTATGTATGCATATGACTCCGAAGAGACTGAAGAAAGCAGTGGTTTAAAACCAGGCTCAGGAGCCAGAACTCCTGGGCATGTGTCCGTGGTCCATTCTTACTGTCTGTGTGATTTGGACCAGTAACGTCTCGGCCTCAGGTTCCTCATCTGTATAATGAAAGTACAGAATACCTACCTCAAGGAGTCACTGTGGGCAACACATGAGTCAATATCCACAAAGTGCTTTAACCCTATGAGTAGTGAGTTTTTTGTTAACCCTTTGAGTGAGGATGTACATTAACATTTGTACTACTCAAAGGGTTAAACATTGCCTAGCACACAATAGTTAATACTTACATAGCACTGTTCTCATGATAAAGAAGAGAGAAGGAACAGATGTACACACACACACACACACACACACACACACACACACACCACACATCAATTAGAAAACGGTACAAGAGTAGTATAAAGAATTATCACAGGAGAAAATAATCTTTATTGGCCCCATTGGAAGTAACACCTTGCATTTTGGGTATTTGCCATTTCATTTAGACATGAAAGAACATATCCTTGTCTCTAACATAAGCCGCCCTTTTTACTAGCATTGAATTCAATTTGAGTGGGTGAGAGAGGGGAATGGCACACACGCAGGCACACAAGGACAGCTCCTCCTGGACCACGCTGCTACCCCAGAGCCTGGCGAGGCGGAGTTCTGACAAAGGGCTGCCGACTGCTGCACGAGACAGGCTGTGTGGAGCCAGGCACGAGGCACTTAACGCTGACTCACACTCATTTACCGTTACATTTGAGCTGCTCTTGAGTCAATTCTCCCTCAAAAATACTATTCCTATCAAAATGGCAAGTTCTGGCTCTCAAGCCTCGGGATGCTGAGTGGTCCATTTTACCTTCATCTTCCTAAACTTGTGGGTGCAGAGAGTCTTAGGTTAGAGAGGCCATAGCACCATAAACACATAAGTATGTAGCTATCTGCTGGATGTGAAGTTAAAAATCTCATTGTTTCTCCAAGGGGTAACCCAGAGGTCAGTCATAAGGTCCTTTTCTTTCAATATCCTTAAGATAAAAAGAAAAGAAACTCCACCATCTATATTCCATTTTGTTATTCTAAACTCGGAAGTTGGAAGTGAATGGTCTTCAGTAAATAAATTACAAGGTGAAACAAAAGAAATGGGGGTATCTATAGAGCAAATGAAGTTGAAAAGACATATCCACCAATAGCAACATGTGGACCTTATGTAGATCCTTATTCAAACACAGTGTTAAAATGAATGGCATTTAGAAAATAAAGAGAAGTTTTATCAGTAACTATATATGCAATAATGAAATTATTGTTAATTTTTTTTTTTTATGTGCTAAATGACATTGTGATTGCTTGTCTTTAAATGCAATGAAATATTTGCGGAGAAATAACGTCTTGAATTTGTTTCAAAGTAATACAGGATGAGGAGGTAGGTCATGGGTAGTAATAAAGACTCAAAAAACAAGACTGGCCATGAATTGTTAATGGTGGAAGTTGGTAACCAATATACAGTTAGATTAGAGTCTACAGTGGTTCATGATACTATTATAACTATTTTAGGTATTTTTATATGTTTGATATTAAAAAGTGTAATAGAAGCATATATATATATTAGAAAGAAAGCAATTAAGGGTAAAGATAGAACAACTCTCCCTTTCTCTGATCAAAAAGTGGTACACACAATCATCAGCTGCTATCCCAGCAACGTGCAGAAGAGTGTATGGCGCGTACCACAGAGCTGCTTCAAAGCCAATGATGTGGCGAACTCTGAACAGCGCCATGGCGCACAGCACACTCTGCCTCTCAGGACTGTCGCTTGCAGCCCTACCTAATTCTCCCCCCTACGCCTCTGGTAGGTTGTAATCTCCATGAGACGGACTGTCACTAAGACCCAAGTCTTGCTGTTTCTCTGCTTCTGGAGGAGCCAAAAAAAATATCTGGGACACAGTAAATGTGTGAAAAGCACTTGTTGAAACTGTGGAAGTAGTGTTTGTGTCTCCATGGGGCCAATAAATTAAATGTAATGTTAATTTTTTCATCATTTTATATCCAGCAACACAATTTTTTTTTAAACTTCTGGGAAATGGGTGATTTAGGCAGGCATATCATCACACAGCTTGTCGGTGTTTCCTGAAGTATCGCAATGGCCTGCAAGAGTTATATATTTAGGGTCCATATTTATCAAGATGGAAGCACTTGTATTTACACAGATGCAATCATTTAGAAAGAGGTACAATGACTTACATTTTAAATAAATTTACTAAGTAAGGATATGTACTATTGGTAAGGAACTACGGCAAAAATGCTTGGGGTGCTATTATTCATAAGCTGAAAGCACATAGGCACAAATGGCAGAATTCCAGAGAACAACTACCTGCTTGCTTCTCATAAATGCCCCTGTTAGGTCGCAAAGTATTTTAGTGTATGGACTCTGGAACATGACTGCTTGTGTTTAAATACTGGCTTTTTCACTGGCTAGCTGTGTGACATGAGCATGTCACTTAACCCCTCTATGCTTCAGTTTCCTCATCTGTGAGATGGAGATAATGAACAGTGCCTAGCACCAAAGGTGGTTGTGAGGATTAAATGTAAAGCATTTAGAAGGAAAAAGAAGAGATAGTCTACTATATATCTCTAAGAATGACTAACATTAAAGATCGACAATACCAGGTTGTAGCACAAATGTGGAGTGCTACAATTCTCCTATATTGCTGAAGAGAGTGTAAATTGGCTCAACCACTTTGGAAAACAATTTGACAGCATTTGCTAAAGTTAAACACATGCTTATTCCATGGCCCTAAAACTCCACTCTTAGGTTTATATCTAGAAGAATTGAGTATATATTTCCACCAAAGACATGTATATGAAAATTGCTTTATTATTTTCAGTTTTAGTAACCCCAAAATGGAAACAACTCCAACTGTCTATCAACAGGGGGACTAAATACAGTGTTCTAAATCAATAAAAAGAAATACTACACAACAATAAGAATATAGAATTACTAATATGTATAACAACATGGTTTAATCTAATAGACATTTAGAAGAGCAAAACAATATAAATAACACATGATTCCATTTGCATGAAGTACAAGAACAGACTAATTGATAATGATAAAAGTAATCTCTGGGAGTGGTAACCTCTTGGGTAGGGTATTGACTTGAAAAGGGCACAAGGAGACCTTCTTGAGTGTTAGGAATACTGTGTACACGTAAAGACACATGCAGCCCCATGTTCATTGCAGCATTGTTCACAGTGGCCAAGACATGGACACAACCAAAAAGCCCTTCAATAGATGACTGGATAAAGAAGATGTGGTACATATATGCTATGTAATACTACTCAGCCATAAGAAATGATGACATTGGAGCATTTACAACAACATGGATGGACCTTGATAACATTATACTGAGTGAAATAAGTAAATCAGAAAAAAACTAAGAACTATATGATGCCATACATAGGTGGGACATAAAAATGAGACTCAGGGTCATGGACAAGAGTGTGGTGATTGGGGGGGGGGAGGGAGGGGGGGGGGAGAAGAGGGGCAAAAGTAAACCAGATGGAAGGTGACGGAAGACTGTATGACTTTGGGTGATGGGTATGCAACCTAATCAAATGTCAAAATAACCTGGAGATGTTTTCTCTGAACCTCTGTACCCTGATTGATTAATGTTACCCCATTAAAATTAATTTTAAAAGTATTGAAAAAAAGAGAAATATTGTATACACACACAAAAGATCCACTGAGCTATACACTTAAGATTAAAGCACTTTACACACTCTATTGTATTTTTATACATGGATCAAAACTAAATTGTAACTAAAGTACTTAGAACAATGTCAGGTACATAGTACGTACTCTGGCCATGTGCTATTATCATTTACTCTTATCTTCTACTTATCTGTTCATTTCAGAGAGTCTACGCATTTCTTGAGAGCCTAAACATGTTATGATGATGTAAAAGTATCAAATACAGTCCCCATCCTCATGAGTGGACAAGCTGTTGGAGGATTCCTGTGAGCCAGTTCTGGTCACTGTTCAGGCAGCACCATCACGCTTTAGCAATTAAGCATATAGGCTCTGAGGTCCGAGAACCTGCCTTTGATTCTTGCACCAGCCTTGGCCATGTAACTTAACATCCGGCGTCTCAGTTTAGCTTTTAATGTACAGCTGATAACAGAAGCTGCTTCATAAGGTTGTTGTAAGATGCTTGTAAAAAATTAGTTCCTATTGCTATTTTTAGATTGATTTCATCTTTGATGTTCAGACTAAAAAAAAAAAAAATTATTGGGGCTAAACATCTGTCTTAAAGGCATTAACTACAAGTGAGTTTGGCTATGTTCCCTGGTGCACCGTCACTGTCATCATTTCAGATGTTTATTAGACATCACCTAAGAAAGGCCGAATGATCTTTTGAGATGCCAGGGAGCATGAACTGCAACGTATTTACAGACATGTTGTGAAAACCTGTCCAGATGGCCATCAATTGTGATTTTATTTTGAAGTATTATCTCTATTTCCAGCAGAGAAAGCAAGGGGTCCCTAGCTGTAGGTTTGTATTCGCCTCTTGATTCCTGACAGATTTTTTCAAATAACCTAAAAAATAAAAAATCAGCATAGGTTTCTGCACATGTGAATGTGTATTGCACTTGTAGGTATGTCTCCCTCAACCCTGCCAAGCCACCGGAGCCTCCCTCCTCTCTGCAGCTACGGCATGCCGAGTGGATGTGCTTTTATCACCGCATGTATTGCACAACAGCACCTGGTCCAGTCACCTGGCTGCTGCCACCACTGGATCACAAACTACTCAAAAGCAGAAGCCACAGCTTCGCTCATTCCATACCCACCAGAACTTAGCATGGTGCTGCTACAAAGTAGATTCTCAACAAGTTTGTGGTTGACCTAAATGTCTAGAATAATGCCGGCTGCTGCTAGCCTAAAAGGCAGCGTTTTAGAAATCAAAGGGAACCTGTTCTTCAGGCACAAACAGTCCCCTACCAGGACACACGGCATAGCACGCTGAGAACGGACTGGATTTCAGGCCTCCTCTTGTCCTCGCTAACCAAGCCTCCTTCTGCAGTAAACAACCTGCCTAACAGAAGTGGATGACAAAAAAAACAAACACGATGACCTTGTAGAGCAAAACAACACAGCGTTGCCTATGACTTGAGTAGGGTATTGACTCGTAAAGGGCACAGGAGAAGCCTCCGGAGTGTTGGGAGCATGGTATATGCATATACCAATACACACATACATAAGTATAAATACGCAAATGTATATACAGACAAATATTCTATGCACATAACTCTCAGGATTATCTGCAGTCCTTTTTATAAACCTAATCTGAATGTTTTTGTCACTTCTAAATGCGATTACTGTAACTCATAGGGTGCCCAACTAATGGGGAGGTTCACCTGGGTGCAACAGAGGTGGCCCCAACCTTCCTTTATAGGAAAATCAACAGCACCCACGCTCCATAACCCAGGTGCCTACGGAGCCAATGCAATTAATTCATGGCTGGACTAAAAGTCCATAAGTGATATTTATAATTCAAACACCAGGTACCAGAGTAATTGCTTCTCCTGATCCTGACCTTGGAAGGTTGTTTGGATCCAGCCTGCAGTTCTAACCCTTTCTCCAGTGAGTTTAGAGCAAGAGCTTCCAACTCTAGAGCCTGACACCATCCTCCCTGAAGGTGACAGTCTGGGATCCTCAAAGTAGAAGGAGAGTCTTTCTATATGGGCAGCTGGCTTTGATTGCTCCTTTCAGTTTTTTTATGTTTGTTTGTTTTTCTTTTCTCTCCCTTTGGTTGTGTTTACGAAGGCAAATGGCTATCTTTGGCAGTGGACCCATCTCCAGTTTAATTTCTATTTAAACCTTGTAACTGCACCCCAGACACTGCACGGAGATGGGCATTCCAGGATCCAAATAGAGCTGGTGATATATGACAGAAGCTGGCAAATCCTTCCTCTTAACTTCTCTGGCGTGGTAATTCCCCGCAGAACACTGACAGCCTTACCTCACGTCGCCACGGAGATTTAATAGCTATGAGTCACAGTGAAGTCTTGTCTTACACAATTTAATTACACTCACGAAATAGACAACAGTGCATTTACTGGCCCACTATTAAATATTATCATAAGTAATTTAAACTCAACTTCACTTGTCCAAATATATGGACAAAATACATTCTGTCATCCCAAAGCTTTAATGTTCCCTCTATAACTGTGAATCATCAACAAATCCTCGGTAATTTATTCTGCTTTCCAATTGGAAGCGTATCTTAAAGGAAGAAAAGTCAGAATGTGCCACAATTCTGATAGTAAACTTGTCCACCTGCCATCCAACATAAATTAAGGAGCCATACTTTAGTGATTCAATTACATCACTGAGTAATTGAAAATACACAATTACAAGGAGTTGAGGTTCTTATGAGAAATATAATGTCTGCATTCCAGATCCCCTAGTATTTGATTTATAATTGGAATATTGGAATAATATTCTATATTTGAAAGAAATTGCTCTCTTCTGGATAGTGCTAGAATCTGAATACTTAGGGCTACAAAGGCCCTTGGAGATCATCTTGCTTAACCCCGTGCTTTATGTATGAGGAAATGGAGACTCAAAGATTAATCAGCTTATAAAATGCAAAGAGAGGTCTCAGAAAGAGGCCTTCTGTCTCCAATTCAGAAAATTTAGCATCATGGTCAAATTCACTTTCTGGAATCGAATATACAACCTTAGGGATATACAAGCCACTTTATCTTTCTATGCGTTTGTTTAGTAACTTCTAGAGGAACTAGATAGTGTTATCTAGTGAAAGATGCTCTGTTTCTTCCTTTGTTAAACAGAGATTACAACTCCTAAAGCAACTAGCAGTAAATAGAGAGCAACTCTTAGAGCTGCTGACAGAGTATGTTTTCTAAAACACTTTGCATACCATTGGGCACATGGTGGTGCACTCATTAAAAAATTAGTTGCCACTACCACCATCATCATCATCACGGTGTTAGTCACTGTATCATTTCAATATCTGACCGACAATATATAACCAACAATTTGGCTGCAACATAGCAAAGATACTATTCTACAATAGCCAGAATATCTTTTCCATCCGATCCCAAAGACAGTATATTCTGCAGCATACTTCTGCATTTGAAAATCTGGATCCCTGTTCACACTAAAGACAACTTGTTAACCAACCACTAACCAGCCAATGCTTGATTCATTTCCTGCGCTGTACGCTGACTAGAAATGATTACATCAGGTAAAACATTTCATTATAGTCTTCCTAGGGTAGTGGTCTCAACTCAAACACATGCACAGATCTGCTCTGATAGCTCTGTAACTAACAGCTGTAGACTCTGCATCTTAATATGCAAATATTTTTAAATCACAAATGATTATTCCCATCACTGACCTCCATTCTGTCTCTTTGCAAAGGAAGCCATTGGTTCCTTGAAACCCAAAATAAGCACATGTGATCAACTGCTAATTTAGCAATAAACAGAAAATTGACTTCAAATCATCTCTCTGTCACTCTAATTGATTAACAGTCACATGAAAATTGATAACATGATTTTCAGCAACAGAGCGTGTGGCACAAGCTCGTCAGTTCTATTGGCTTTGGATATTGACTTCTTTCCAAATAAAGCTTTTTAAAAGTACATTAATGAGTCCACTAATAATCATAAAAAAGCAGTCTAATTACAATAATGAACTCCATACAATGAGTTAATGCAATATTGGAACTTACAGATCTGAGTCTCTCAGTGAAATAAAAACAAAGAACAAATTCTGTTAAATATATAGTGCAATCAACTTTGTTTCATTAAGACTGAATAAACGACCATTTTCCTCTTTGCTTCTAGAATTCTAGCAATAAATCCTCACATAACATCTACCCACCCTAAAATTTTCCCAAAATCCATGATACTTATCTCAACATAAAATTAATTTTAAGCGACTGACTCTCCAGTGTTCATATGATTCAGTTAGAAAGCATCCTTAAGACACAGATTAAAGCTTGAAAAATCTTAACTCAAAATAAAGTTGCATTGGTCTATGTTGAGAATACTTCTAAACTGAGAAAATAATTACGGTGGAAGTTGGCCTCAGTTCACATTAGCAGTAGCAAAAACAGACACTGGAATCATAACGAAGCCTGCTAGCTAAGTTTTGGTGTGCCGAATGTTCTCTGTCTGCTCCTCCAAATCATGTTTCGTCCATCTCTACTAACTATACCCCCAAAGACCAACTTTTGAAGAGTGTGCCAAGGGCTTCCTTGTCTTCTACTTTTGATTACATTAAGATATTGGGAGGTCCTGGCCAGTTGGCTCAGTGGTAGAGTATCAGCCTGGTGTGTGGAAGTCCTGGGTTTGATTTCTGGTCAAGGCACACAGAAGCAACCATCTGCTTCTCAGACCCTCCCCCCCCCTCTTTTTTTCCTCTCCTCTTCTTGCAGCCATGGCTCCAATGATTTGAGCAAGTTGGCCCTGAGTGCTGAGGATGGTTTAGTAGCCTTGCCTCAGGCACTAAAATAGCTTGGTTGCTGAGCAACAGAGCAGCGGCTCCATCTGGGCATAGCATCACCCAGTAGGGGGTTTGCTAGGTGGATCCCAGTAGGGGCACATGTGGGAGTCAGTCTCTGCATCTCTGCTTTGCATTTAATAAAAAAAATTTTTTTAATAAATTTAAAAAAAAAAGACATTGGGAGCCAATAGCACTAGATCCAAGGCCCGGAGGAAAATGAGATGTCTATTTTCCCTCCAACCCCCTCCCTGCTGGGCACAAGTTGAAAAGGACTGCATCCCTCCATCAAAGGCTGAACCCTATCCACCAGCTATGGTTACAGCTCGCTGGCTTCCTGAACAAGCCCCCTCCCCTGGCATCTTCAGGTCAAGGCATGGTTGTGGTCTTCTTCCACTGCTGCTAGCCCTGTTGATTCAACACTTGTTGATTTTATTTAACCCTCCCCATACCCTCGAGAAGGGTCTTTTCATTAAACTCTTATCCCATTTGAGCGTCATCTGCTACATGTCAGAATCTTGACTGATAGGCCTACCTTCCATTAACCCAGTGGTACTCTACCTGCTAGAGGTTACAAACACCTTTGAGAATCTTCATGAAAAAAAAAAAAATGTAGAAACCACTTTCTGCCAAAATGCACAATCACGTGCATATGTGTTGTCTTAAACAGTTTCAAAGAGCTGACAAACACATTAAAACACATTCATGGATCCCAAAGTATGAACCTTTACTATTAAAAGATGATTTTTTTGTTTTTGTTTTTGTTTTTTGGTTTTTTTTTGTATTTTTTTCTGAAGCTGGAAACGGGGAGAGACAGTCAGACAGACTCCCGCATGCGCCCGACCGGGATCCACCTGGCACGTCCACCAGGGGGCGATGCTCTGCCCCTCCGGGGCGTCGCTCTGCCGCGACCAGAGCCACTCTAGTGCCTGGGGCAGAGGCCAAGGAGCCATCCCCAGCGCCCGGGCCATCTTTGCTCCAATGGAGCCTTGGCTGCGGGAGGGGAAGAGAGAGACAGAGAGAAAGGAGGGGGGGCGTGGAGAAGCAAATGGGCGCTTCTCCTATGTGCCCTGGCCGGGAATCGAACCCAGGTCCCCCGCATGCCAGGCCGACGCTCTACCGCTGAGCCAACCAGCCAGGGCCAAAAGATGATTTTTTTAAAAGTTTTTATTTTCAAAAGTGAATTAGATGGGTAGCATGCTGTAATTTGGATATATGATGGTGAAATATAAAGTCATAAGAAAGCATCTCACACTTAAAAAAACTCCAAATAAAGAATAAATATAAAAGATATTACTCTATGCTACATCTTTAATTTTACTTCTGCTATTGCTTTTCATATATCATGTAAGAATTTGTTACATATACCCTTTGAATGTTTTTCCATTAACCAATGTTTTACCTATTTGTCAAGTTTTATATTCATCATTTCAAGTGCCATCTGGACTACTAATAAGTGAATGTCTTTTAAAATCTCTAAGAGAGGTTTCTTAAAATTTCACCATCTACCAGACCCACCCAGCATTCCAGAGCTAAATCCCCAAGGAGGCTGATACATAGTCAGCTGTGTGTTTTATTATTAATATTGTTGTTATTATTATTATTACTAACACTAGTGGCTTCATAATACTAAAAATGTATACACCAAGTTGCCACAAAAAAAAACAAAACAGGCATAGATTATGATGAAAAATAAATTCCACTTCAAATAGTTACCCTCTTTGCCTATATGCCTTCCCCACAGTCCACAATGAGCATTTTTCTATAAAATAAAAAAAAAAAAAGAAAGAAAGAAAAGAAAAGAAAAAAATCTGAGGCCCAATACTCTGGTGTGCTTGAATCTCTTACGGTCTCTATCAACGGCTATTAAAATTTAAAGTGCACTGCATAATCCTTGACTTCAGAAAACACATGCTACTTATGTTCCTTTAACTACTGGCAGCATCAGTTATTCTTTGTGCCTCAGAGGGAAACAAAAGAGGCAAAGCAATAGACACCAGACCATATAAATGTCAACCAAAGACTATGTAAAAAAAACACCTTCCTTCTAATATCAGTCATCTTAGTGACCCTATATTTAAAAGTCACCTTATTTTTTATAAACCTGTTTAAATACCATGATATAGCATATATAAAATCATATATGTCTTATGGGCATATAAATTATTTCTTTTTAGTCTCCTAAAGTAAGATTACATAAAAGACACCTTTGGTATTTATAATTTTAAAGAATACAAGGTCATATAGCCTCTACAGTTCACATAGTTTATTACAAGTGGGGTGCGTCTATTATCCTACGTTATTTTATTAACAAAGATCTCCTTCACCATTTCCGTGACTATCTTTGCCATCAATCATCAGCAGTGCTAAGAGAGTGGTCTATTCTAAAATGTTATTTTTGTCCCTCAGGGTTTCCAATTCTGCCATAAGGCTACCAATCTTGTAGGCAGCTATCTGGAGTCAGCAAACTCTGATAACTTCCTTTCATCCTTTTCCCACACTGATCCTCTCCCACTGAATCAGGATGACTTCTGTTCAATCTTCAAGTAGTAAACATGCAACAGAATTCAGAAGTCCAAAAGAGAACTCTCTCCTTGTCTCCCACTCACCTAAAGACCTCACCACCGAGTCCATGAAACACGGCTAGAAATTAATCTTCCTAAAAGCACAGCATCGATGGTGCCCCAAACCCCAGTCCATCCTGTTCAAAGCCTTTCTAGGGCTCTTTCTATCCTACTGAAAGAAGAAAGTCTTACTTCTCCCAGGAAGAAATACAAATGGCCAACAGATATATGAAAAGATGCTCATCTTCTTTAGCTATTAGAGAAATGCAAATCAAAACGGCAATGAGATACCACCTCACACCTGTTCGATTAGCTATTATTAGCAAGACAGGTAATAGCAAATGTTGGAGAGGCTGCGGAGAAAAAGGAACCCTCATCCACTGTTGGTGGGAATGTAAAGTAGTACAACCATTATGGAAGAAAGTATGGTGGTTCCTCAAAAAACTGAAAATAGAACTACCTTATGACCCAGCAATCCCTCTACTGGGTATATATCCCAAAAACTCAGAAACATTGATACGTAAAGACACATGCAGCCCCATGTTTATTGCAGCATTGTTCACAGTGGCCAGGACATGGAAACAACCAAAAAGCCCATCAATAGATGACTGGATAAAGAAGATGTGGCACATATACACTATGGAATACTACTCAGCCATAAGAAATGATGACATCGGAACATTTACAGCAAAATGGTGGGATCTTGATAACATGATACGAAGCGAAATAAGTAAATCAGAAAAAACCAGGAACTGCATTATTCCATACGTAGGTGGGACATAAAAGTTAAACTAAGAGACATTGATAAGAGTGTGGTGGTTACAGGGGGAGGGGGGAAAGGGAGAGGGAAAGGGGGTGGGGAGGGGCACAAAGAAAACAAGATAGAAGGTGACAGAGGACAATCTGACTTTGGGTGGTGGGTATGCAACATAATTGAACGACAAGATAACCTGGACTTGTTATCTTTGCATATATGTATCCTGATTTATTGATGTCACCCCATTAAAAAAATAAAATTATTAAAAAAAAAAAAAAAAAAAGAAAGAAGAAAGTCTTTGGATGACATAGCCTGGGACGCAGAACCCTCCAGAACCTGGCACTGGTCTTACTCTGTCTACTTTTCTGCTCTGTGTTACTATGGGTTCCAGATGAATTACATCAGTGCTTGAAAGTACCCTGTGCTTCTATATAACCATGTCTTTGTTAGGAAGCCTGTTCTAAGGAGTTCAAGTGTAACCTCATCCATAACACATTATGCCATCTTTTCGATACCTTCCGACCCACCTCTCCCCAGGGATGTATCTGGTAGTACTTTACCTATTTTTAAAACTATTAGACCCAGTTTATCTACATGTAAAATAGACTTGATATTGATAAGTAGTCATGAGGAGTATTAAATAGGTAAGGCGCTTCAAGTACAGACACGGTTTTTGTGGTGGTTGCTGTGATTATTGCTTTTTTTCCCTTAAACCAGTTATTATATAGTGAGAAACTCAAAAGTTGAATGTGATTTTACTTATTTTGTATCTTCTACTGCTCCTACCACAGTAGAAATAACTTCAGAGGGAAGAGAGGAAAGACCTATGAAAGAAGCTACACGTCCTCAACTCTGGGACAAAGAAAGAGCCAATGGTTTCAGATTCTGAGTATATCATCAATGGAGATCAATTTGGCCTGGAAATGCCATATGTGTACACTGGCTTTCACTTAGCGAAGGGTTTTAAATCGGGTCACTGCACTATCACTAATTGAATTCTAAGACACATCAACCATACCGCCTAAGCTGAAGCTCTTTCGAGCAAGATGGCAGCTGAGTATAACAAGGACCCCTGCTGCTCTTACCAAAAAAAAAAGAAAAAACAAAAAACAAACAAACAAAAACCTGAGTCTGTCTTTGAATAGGGCCCATTTCCTCCTTTTCAGCTTTCATGAGCAGTCACTTACATAGAAAGCAAATGAGATGCCAATTTGTCATCTTGGTCTGCAGTTTGTCACAAAGACTTCGTTTTCTAAGAGACCTTGAGGGTCAGATTCTAATCTGAGCTGTACTGTGATGAGTCTCTTAAAAGAACCGCTCTGATGTCTGCAAGAACAGCACAAAGTATTAGGAAATAGAACTTCATTAGTCAAAATCATGGCCGCCTCAGAGAAAACTCAGGTAGAATCAGGGTGGCCATTTTGTATTTGTTTTTAGTAAGGAATACACACCTCATAACTATCTATGAAGCATGAACACTTTTTTGTTCAGTTAAAAGATTGTCTTTAATCAGGAGCGTGGAGTGGAAACTCTGAGCTCAGGCACATTCAACTGGTCTGAGGCACTTTGGGCATCTTACCCATTCAGATGGTGGAGGCACTGAACCAGGAGAGTACTGGGTGCATCTCAAAATGACATATGGCGACATAGAGTTCCACCAGAGCATAGGGCAACCAGTTAATGAGCAGGGATGGTCCCTAGAAAGCACACTTCACTCTCCAGAAGTTAGAAGGCCACTTGGGCAATGCTCAAAAGAAACACTGTAGGTGGACAAAAGTTGCAAAACTCCTTGTATACAGCTCACAGGACAACCAAGAACAACTCTTTATTTGCACTTGTCTTTTGCACGTCCCAGGAGGTGCTTGTGGAGGGAGAAAGGCGAGCCTTTCCTCACAGGCAAGTATTTTAAGCCCCACTGAGCACAGAAGTTCTCGGGGGAACTACCCACAGCCTTCAGGATCACTGCTTCCTAATTTCCCTTGGTGGCGCCTGATGACTCAGCAAGAACCTACTTCCTACTTCTTGCACAGAAGGGATCACTTGAGTTCCAGGAGGCATATTTAAGCCAAAGGACCTCAATACCTCTCACTAGCTGGGGCAAGTTCCTTAATTCACTGAGCGTTAGTTTCTTCTTCCCTACAGTAAAAATTACGTTCTATGAGAATAGCAGTAAGTATAAATATAGTTTTTTTTAATTTGGTAGTATAAAATATTTTTAAATTAATGATTAGTTTAGATGCTGAGCAAAGATATACCATCTTTCTCTGTCAAAAATACCTCTTTCTGTTTGGTGCCATTAGATACAATTCTCCTCATTAGTTTCTAACAAAGTGTCACCAGCCGGGTGATTTAAGACAATAGACACTTATTCTGTCCCAGTTTTGTAAGCTTTGTCCAAAGTCAAGATGTCATCAGGCCCAAGTCCTCTCTTAAGACTCTAGGAGAGGATTTATCTTGTGATGGTTAACTACCTGACAGGGCCACAAAGGACCCAGATATTTGGTCAAACATTCTTTGTGAGTGTGTCTGTGAGGGTGTTTCTAGGTGAGGTTAGCATTTAAATCAGAAGACTGAGTAAAGCAGATTGTCCTTCCCGAGATGAGTGGGTCTCATCCAATCTGCTGAAGACCTAAATAGAAAAAAAAGACAGAAGAAAGGAAATTTTCTTCCCTCTGTCTGTTTGAGTGAAGACGTTCATCTTTTCCTGCCTCTGAACTAGAACTTCAACTATTGGGTCACCTGGTCCTTGAGATTTTGTATTCAGATTGGAACTATACTACAAGTTTTTCTGAATCTCTGACTTGGAAATGGCAAACTGTGAGACTTCTCAGTCACCATATATACAAGAGTCAATTCTTTATAATAAATCTCAAATATGTACACATGCACACATACAGATTTATATATACACATATATAAATACATATATATAAATATATGTACCTATAGAAAAATTATAGATTATTTATAGATGCTTTATATACCTATATACATATGTAACATATAAAGATATACCCTATTGGTTCTGTTTCTCTAGAATATCCTAACAAACCTCTAACACACTTTTCTGACTCTTCTAACTTCTGATATGGGTCAGAAGTTCTAGGCATTCCTTGGCTTGTAAATGCAACGCTCTCATTTACCCTCTGCATTCATCTGGTCTTCTTCCTTGTGCATCTGTGCCCAAATTTTATTCTTCTTATGAGGACACCAGTAATTGTATTAGGGCCCACCCTGATACAATATGATCTCATCTTAACTTAATTAAATGCAAAACATCTCTTTTTCCATAGAAGGTCTTATTCACGGATTCATCATATCACTTGGGGGAACACAATTCAATCTATGACAAGCACATTAGGTATCTTCTAAACTCATAGTCTAAAACCAGTATGACTAGCAACATCAGTGCTGTGTCACATGGCCCAATCAAACAAAAGACCCATATTCTTGACCACCAATTACCAAGTATTCACAGAGCCATTTGTGTCATGGTTCAGTTGTAGGTGTCAAGCACTATTCTTGGCACATATTAAGATTTCAATTAATGTCAAATGAACACATACTGTGAGTGAATAAACATAAGAACTATAGAGAACAATAGATATGAGTGACAGGGCATACTGGATATTCCAAAATAATCCTGATTATACATATGTTAGTCCTGCAACCTCATTGGCACAGGTCAGAAAAGAGGTCTAAATATTGGTTTGAAAAACAGGCTCACTAAAATATGAGTCGAAATAAATAAAAGGCAGTGGGGTATTCTGTTCCTCAAATTCTTCATTTCTACTCAGAAATTTCTTCTCTCAGTGAATGACAGTTGAAAGTTCTCGATCCTTCTACATCAATTCCTATCCTCTCCAGCCCCTATCCACTCACTGTAACCCTGTCCATTTAAATTCTTCCACATCTCTCCCTTCAGCCTCCTCTTCCCCATCCCTACACGACTCCCTTCGCTGAGACCTCATGGTGCCTCAGAATTGGCTTTGTTAAACTGGAATTCTTGGCCCCTCTAATCCTTCTTCTACTAGACTCCTTATTTTAAAATGCAAACTTGATCATTCACTGGCTTAAATTACCTCATGACTGTCCATTACCTCGGAATAAAATCCAAGATCTTAGTATGTCATATGTAGCAGGTACTGTTGACTGTGTTCATCGAAATTCATTTCTTCTCTGCCTGGGCACTCAGCTCAAGCACATTGGCCAGCCTTCTTTGCAGTTAGGTATGACCATTTGAGTGAGTTTCTAGACAACAGAACATAAGAGGAAATGGCATGGGCTATTTCTAACCTGGCCCAGAAAAGTCTCCCATGCTCTCCCCATGCTGCCTCTCCCTCCATCTGCCACCAGAGGCAGAGGGTCCACTACAGGGCTCTGGGATTTAGACAATGGTTCTCGGATTAATACTGAAACTACTTGCTATAGGAGTGAGATATAAATTTATATTGTTTGAAGTTGCAGAGTTGTCATGGCTGTGAGCTAACTCTGACCAATACACCATTTGAGGCTCTTAGTTTTCTGACCCCTACTTACTTCTCCCTTCTCATTATTCATTCATTACTCCCTCCCATCCCATACCATCTTCTGCCTTAGGGAACTACTATGAGTCCCCAAACTCATGATTTCCCTCTTGACTCTGGGTCCATCGGAGTGATACTTTTCAGTGCCTTATCTTTTAACCAGATTTATTTTTCTTCATTGTACTTATCACTACTTGAAATATTATGGAAACACTTGTTTACTCTCTATTTCTTATTAGAAATTAAGCCCCTTGTAAAGGCTCTCTAATCACTTCACTCTTCTATCCCCAGCTCCTTGATTAGCCTGTTCTAAAATAGACCCTTGAACATGTTTCTTGAACAAATGGGTGAATAATGTCAAGTGTTCACAACGTGCCTTGCAGTGTGCTGACAGGTGCATATTTTAATTCTCACAAGGACCATTTGAGATGGCACTATCTTTATTCTCATGTTACACATAAGGAGACTTCAGATTTAGAGAGATTAAGCTTTTGTTGGATTGCACAGCGAGTATATAACTGAGTCAAGATTTGAACCCAGGCAAATGATAAAGAATGCTTGCACTTAACCACTCGTTTATAAATCATTATATGCTTTGTAACAAGCCCTTCTCAGCCACCAGGAAAAGCACCTAGGGTTTGCCAATCAGCAAGCCTATCCCAGGCCACTTGAAAGGCTCAGACACCATCCAGAGATTCTACTCATGAACACACACAGAGCAGCTATACAATCTCTCATGCTTAATGGCACTCTTAATCTTACAGAGCAGAAAGTTAATAATATCATTCCTTGAAGGTAACATAAACACTTAAAACGTTTTCTTTCCAACTCTTCAGACTTTACACTTCACTTCCTGCCTTTTCTGGTTCACTGCCATTGAACTTAGTGGGTAAATGGGCAAATATATATCTCCAGACAATACTAAGCATGTCTTTTGATGTGCTCCAGTCCCAAAATGAATGTCACTCATGTTACAACCTCTCAGGTGCTTAGAAGTATTAGCAATTTCCCTTTTCCTTTGCTATTTTTTTCTCTAAGGCTATCTATTCTATATTACTTCAATCTCTCTTCATACAGTAAGTCATGCCCTCTAATCCATTTATCATTCTCCATCCTTGCTTGCAGTATTTCCTTTTCATCATTTTTTTAAAGCAAAATGGTGTTCTAACAAACACACTACACACAGCACAGACACACATGCCCCAATCTCAGGCCTCCCAGGGCCAGTCTCTCCACCAGAATCATCTCCTGACAGCAGCTGACTTCATTATTGGCCTCTCTCTTCTTCTGCTCAGCTCTGTGGTCAACACTTTCCTTCTCTACCTAGATTTGTTTTTCTCATCTTTTCCCAATTATCTCCAACGGTCACAAATGGTTCTTTGACCTGCCATGATATATATGAATAAACATATTTTATGGCCCTATTTTTTAAAATTTAAGAATTACAAAGAGCAATAAATATAACAAACAATGGAATTATAAATGGTCCCTTGTGGTACCGGGTGAAAACCAGAGTTCAGATAGGGTTCAAGCCAGTCTTTCCAATATTGATAAAATTCATCTCATTCCATATAGTGCCTGTGAGAAAGTTTTCTATACTCAACCTGACCCTAGAGAACTTATGAAAGAGAAAATTTTGTGTTGCTATTCTCATGTCTTTTCAGAATTGCTCCCACTCTATCCACATACCTCACTTACCTCCAGTGCTCACATTCCAAGCTTAAACATGGATCTCTTCCAAGCTGTCAGTCAACTATTTAATAAACTAATTCTAACCAATAGAAATTAAGGAAAAGTCTGTCTTTCTATCTTTAGTCAACATATGACATCTCTGAACCTCAAATTCTTTATGTATAACATGGAGGTGATATTCAATATTATGCATTCCTTTATGTAGTGAACTCTCAATTATCCATATGCTTGTTACATGGACAACACACATTCATAGTCTCTTCCCTTTACTCTCCCACACTGAAGAAAAATTCTAGTGTTGGTATGGTCTCCTCCCCTGAGTTCTTAGATATATATATATGATAATCCACAAAGAAGAGAACCTAAGAATGCCCAAAAATGAGGTTTATTTTGAAAAAAGTAATATATATTACATATATACTATATATGTATATATAAACACATATATATTATACATACACACACATATATGTATGTATACATGGGCATGGGGCAAAGAAATAAGTAAGTAGCTTCCTATAGTAGATTTTGGGGAAATTCTGTGGGAAACTGGTTGTTGTCTGTCTAAAAGACATGATAGGAACCAGGGAAAGAAGTTGTGAGTATTATACATGTCCTACTTCCTGAGCATTTGTTGGAGAGAAAACAATGAAAACTCAAGTCAAATGTTAATAACTATTTTCGTTTGACTTTGATTCTTGCTACCGCTACCCCATGAGAGGTTTGGCTTTGTAAAGGTTTTATGTTGGTTACTGACTTATCCGTTGTCCAAGACCATGGTGGGTTACACCTTCTCAAATCGAAGAGGATCTACTTCAACCTTTGCATGCTTTTTGTGAGACCCTGGCTTTTAACTTGAGTTAATGCCACCTAGAGATTTCAATGACATTAGCAAGTATATTTAGAAGACTCATTTTCCTGCTGTGAAGGGGACAAGCATGGAAGCACTTCAAACCAATTGTTTGAGAATTATCCAAACTTTTGATTTATCTGAATTCTCCTCCATTACTATGCTTAATCAAGGATCGACTGTGTGGAGAATTATATAGTTCCATGATTTCTGATGTTACTCCATAATTTTTTCTGAAGGTTTTTTTTTTTTCATGAACTACCTCCTTCTCAGCTCTTTAGAACCATTGAAATAGATATGATTTTGCTGACTTGTCTGGTATAGTTTAGTGGCTAGAGAATTCTTTCATTTAACCTGTTACATAGCTTTCTGACTCTCTGACCAAACATCTCAACATAAGCTCTTTCAAGCTTCTCCTCTCTGTAATTTATTTAAAGGGATGGGTTGACTAATTGCTAAATAATTCCCTCATATCACAGTTTTCTAGTAATCCAACTTCTGTCTTCACATGCAGTGAGTTGTCTGGCCCCTTGTTCTCCTTAGCTTTCTAATCCTATTGCAGAGAAGAAATATTTTGGTTCTGTTTGTTTGTTTGCTTGTTTTGATTTTTGTTTTTTGGTATTGTAGAATCTATTTCTGCAAAATGCATATTGTCTAAGGCAAGTCTGGTCCTTAAATACTCACTGACAACTAGCTTACTTCAAAAGTTATTTTTTTTTATTTAATTATTTTTATTTATTCATTTTTAGAGAGGAGAAGGAGAGACAGAGAGAGAGAGAGAGGAGAGAGACAGAGAGATAGAAGGGGGGAGGAGCAGGAAACATCAACTCCCATATGTGCCTTGACCAGGCAAGCCCAGGGTTTCGAACCGGCGACCTCAGCATTTCCAGGTCGATGCTTTATCCACTATGCCACCACAGATCAGGCCTCAAAAGTTATTTTATCAGCCTTGCCACCAAATCCAATAAACATTTTATTTGGAACCCAGTCTATTCATGGAAAAAATAATAAAAGATATGGTTCATATTCCCTGGAAAAGAATTTCAAAGGAAATATCTCTATATTTGAGGGAAAAATGGAACACATTTTTTAAAAGACTATATTCTACAATAAGTGATATCAATAATGATGACGGCTATTTATTGTGTTTATACTCTAGGTGGGAGGCCCCTATGCTAAGGGTCCTATGTCTATCCTCTCCTTTCAGACTCACCACAGCCTTACGAGTTAAATACTATTGTTATGCCCATTTTACAGGGAAGTATATGGAGGACTAAGGAAATTAAGGCACTAGGGCAGATCATACAACCCACCCGTGGTAGAGCTAGAATTCATATCAGCAGTGTCTGCATTTTCATTTCTAAAGATGCAAAATGAGCATAAGTGTGTCTGGCAGGTGGTCGGCACACAATCCATGTCTAGTGAATTGTAAATCAGAAAAGGGGCTGGGAAGACAATTGTGTGCCTGAAACAACAAGTTTGAATCAGGGAGCAACAGAAGCCAGAAACAGACATGCAGGCCAAGGCAGTAGCCTTGAACTTCTCTGAAAGGCCAGGTTATAGAGTGAGCACTGAAACCTGCACAGAAGGAGAAAAGGAGAAACATACTGAAGGCCTTTGAGCAGGGCACAAACTTGGTGAGTGTGTCAACGTGGGACAACTGTACTCAGCAGTGATGTGCACAACGCACTGAAAACTGGAGGCTGTGAGACTGATTAGGAGAAAATATTATACTCTGGGGGAAGGATAGTAATGAATTCAATGAAGAGCATAAACATCACAAAAAACTGATGGTTAAGATTTGGATACTGGACTTTATTGAAGGGTGCAAACAATGATTCTGAGGTTCTGCAGCTGATGACTCTTACTGACATTATTGAAAATTATGTAAGCCAGTTTGAGCTTCACAACATAGTTGGTATGTGGTAGGCATTCAGATGTTCTTACAATGAATAAAAGAATGAATGAATGAATGAATGAATGAACGAGGTCTTTTAGAAAAGCTGAGTTTAAGAGAATGAAAGAGCCTTCCAAGTAGAATCAGATCCCATAGAATCTTTTCTGGAAATAATCTACATTTTCTGTGTTCTTTAATATATATATATTTTTAACTTGCTTCTGTTGTAGCCAAACATACTAATTGCTCCTTCCTTTTTCCACATTCTCTTTAAAACTCCCTGAGTTATTTTAGATAATTTAGTAAGTAAACATTCCATTTATAAAAGGGACTTCAAAGAAACTCTTCTCCCATGCAGTCAGGTTTTATTTTTTAAGTCCAGCTGAATTTCTCATTCTCTAAATTCTCTGGTAATGAGAAGGCCCACCCAATACCTCTATCTAGCTGACACAAGGATTTTAAACTCTTTTTTAGAATATAAGTCAAATAGAGGACCCAAAGGGTTACGCAAATGATTTACAGAATTAGTCTTGCATCATGTACTGGACATAAAACATATGTAAAAAAGGCAAAACAGAAGAGGAAATGGAATAACATTGGTAAAAAGTCACATACATAAAAGACTAGGCACCAGCTTTTATGACCACTGCCAATCTGCCTTAGGTGTACCCTGAACAAAAGATAAAAAATGAGGAGCAACAAGAAAAATAAAAACTAAAACAGGATTTATCAATCCTAAATCTCTGAGATGACTAAGAATGGGATTTTAGATGGAGCCATCCATCCAAACACTATCTTTATAGTAAATAAGAATGAGCTTTCAAAACCAGATGGATCTGGGTTTGAATATCTGCAACCTTTGCCATTAGCTAACTGACATGGTGCAAGATGCTCCGCTTCTCTGTGCCTCAGTTTCCTCAGAAATAAAGCCTCGGGTTAGTTGTGAGGATTAAATGAGATAAAGTGCTTAAATTCTCAGCATGTGACTGGAGCACAGTAAATGACTCAATAAACCACAGCCCATTGTTTAGAACAGTGGTAGTCAACCTGGTCCCTACCGCCCCCTAGGGGGAGTTCCCGCTTTCATGGTGGGTGGTAGCAGAGCAACCAAAGTATAAATAAAAAGATAAATTTAACTATAGTAAGTTGTTTTATAAAGATTTATTCTGCCAAACTTAGCAAAAATCTGACATAAAGTACTTGGTAAGTAATTATTATTATATGCTTTAACTTGCTGTAACTCTGCTTTATAAATTTTATAAAGTAAAGTTACTTCCCTACTTTATAAATCACCATTACTGTGGAACCGGTGGGCGGTTAGAAAATTTTACTACTAACAGACATACAAAAGTGGGCGGCAGGTATAAAAAGGTTGACTGCCCCTGGTTTAGAAGGTTATCCTACTATGCTGGGTACTGAGGCAGGCAGAAGGAATCTCAGCCTTGCTCCTTTGACCCTCTTTTTCTATCAGCCGCAGCCAACAAACCTCTGGATGAAATCCAGCCTCTGTCATCAGAACACCATGAAGACATGAAGAAAACAAAAAAAAATGTGCAAAGTAAATTGGAAAAAGATGCACGAGTTACTGGTCTAGCATTAGGGCTGCACTGGATTAAGAAGATCTGGGTCATCAATTACTCAAAGTAGTGTTGAATTATCTAATAAAGAGAGGATTAGAGGATAGAACCAGCTGTTTGACGTATTGGAATGATAAGAATCTGAATGTGATTCTAAGAAAAGACATCCTAAGGAGGAAAGAAATGCCCATTTCTAGGTACAGTATCATTTGCTACTGAGGCTAGGGGGTCTCTGGAAGGAATGAAACACATTCCATCTTAATATCCTCTTGAAAAAACAAAACAAAACACTATCTGGTACCTGGGCACTTAGAACACATTTGTGAGAGGAAATCACCTATCTGCAATAATAGCCTAATACTAAAAAAGAGAGAGAGAGAGAGAGAGAGAGAGAGAGTTTTTGGAAGTGTTTATTCCATTTGAATTTTCAATTTTATGTTTGCATATGTCTATTGAGTGTTTTTAAATACTATATTATTTTCCCTGTTACTAACCGTATTTGTATTCTGGAAAAAAGTTACACAGTAGTGTGGTGGGTGCTTGAAGCGATCTTTTCAATTGAGTAAAAATTTTACATAATTGACATTATACATACATATTTAACTCTCATGGTAAAAACATAATCTCACTCAACTGGCAAATGAATTACTATTAACGTACTTTATTAATAGTATGAGAAATCCTATTTAAATAAAGAAATGTAATCCCTTTAGAACTTGAAGTCAGAACATAACACCTAGCAACTGTGCTTTAAGGTATATTTCATCAGACAGATCTAAATCCAAGAAACAGTCATGAAAGATTAATGCTTTTAAGCAGGCAGATGACTCCATGTAGTAGCAACTATAGAGATAATAATATCAATGCAGCAGTAGCAGTAGAAATAGTGGTAGTGGCCACATATCCCTAAATTTCACCAGGCATTGTGCTAATGGGTCATGTGTGTTATCACATTTCCTCCTCACAATCTTATAAATTAAGTTCTATTACTAACCCCTTTTACAAATGAGGGAGCTGAGGAACGACAAACAGGTTATGTATTGCCCCCAACCGTGAAGCTGTTAAGTGGTAGAGCTGAAATTTAAACCGAGGAAGACTTGAGAGCCTGAGCTTTGTAATATTTCTCTAACCACGCCTCACTTACATGACGCGAGGGAAGGTGAACTTGGAGTCCAGCCAGTGTCTGTGGGATGAGAGTGCAGCCTCTGATTATGAGAGCTCAGTTCTTTTTCAGGAGGCCCCCTGTCCTTTGGGCAAAGATTGTCAGCAGGGGACCATCTCATGAGTTCAGAGTATATGACTACCCATCTTCACCCAAGAAACAGCTATAAATTAGGTTTAGGTAATGACGAAAAATAAAATGAATGTATATCAGGAAAGCGGTCCCACAGGCCTCAGTTGAGAATCTTGCTCATTTCCAAACTGTAAGTGGGAAGGATGAAAAGAAGGGAGGGAAAAGAGAAAAACAAACAAACAAAATTTTATTGAACAACTACTAACTGCCAAGAAAATGCTGAGCACTTTATATATAGGAACTCATTTCACTGGAGCACTGAACCCAGAAAAGGAGCCACGAAAGTGACCAAAAGACAGGCTTACATTAAACTTACAGAAAGATTAAGAAAACTACATTTTGACTTAGTAGGAAAAGTAAACTACTTGTTTTGCAGATTAGGGAACTTGAGCTGGTAGAGCTTCCATGGTATGTCCCAAGTCAACAGCATTAAGTTAATGGTAAATCCAAGACTGGACCAGTCCACTGGCCTTCCCTCTGCCCCATCTCCCTGTTCTCATCCATCTCCACCAGGGACATCTTTGCTCTGCCCCCCGCACTCCTTCCCCACTGGTATCTGGCACCAGATCACATCTCAAGGGTGACATTCTATTTCCAATGTTGATTAGTAACAAAGCCATCAATGTCAGTCAGGGATACCCCTTGACAGGCTGAGCCAGCCAAAGGCAGCTGGGGGGGGGGGGTGTCCTGAATTCGACTTTCTAATGTGCATAAGAGATTCAGTTTGTTCTCATCCTTTCTTTGGGAAGAAGAGGATGGATGTTATGAACTAGATATTTTTATTTCCATTTTATAGATGAGTAAACTGAGGGTCAAAGAATTGAGTAAACTTTCCTAAGGTGACTTAGCTAGGAAGCGGCATATTTAGGTCTCTGCTATAGGACCGTTGACCAATAGTTTCACAGGTGGCAATGAAATGCACACATTTCTATGTTTCTGCCTTTCACCTTGGATCTAAAATAATCCTCTCTGGGCTACCAATTTCTCTTTACAAAGGCATGTTCTGCTTAGGCTGACAGAAAAGCCATTCTCCTTCCAACCCTAGGAGGATCACTAGGTCGGTTCTTACTTGCCCAATTAGGAAAGTTATTATGGCATAAAGAATAAATTGCCCCATTGGTGTTTAGCTTATTTTTCCTTTGCTTTTCTTAGAATAACAAAGGAATAATGTCTTCTTTGTGCTCATATGCAATGCGCAGAGCTCTGTTTCCCTGACAAGGTATATGGCAATTTTAGCCATTAAATGGAATAAGAAAAGCCCCCAATTCTTTGCTGATAGGCTGCCAATAGAGGCAACACAGGGGACCTTACAGAACAAAGACCTAATTTTTCCTAAAATGGCTCTAGAGCCAGCTAGAGTTGAGTGTAACCAGCTGTGTAGCCTTGAACTATTTATTTGACACCCCTAAACTTCAATTTCCTGATCCTTAAAATGACAAAAATAATAGTGCTTACTGCATAAGGTGGCTGGGGGGGGGGGCACATAAAGAACTTAGTCCTTGCACTCATTAGAATGCCTATTTTATATATTTTTTAAGGCAAAATAACAAGGGTTGGCCAGAATGAGAAGAAATTGATTTGTTGGTAAAAATGTAAAATGGTGCCACTGTTGTAGAAAACAGAATGGCAGTACCCCGAAAAATTGAAAATAAAATTACCATGTGAAGTTCATAGATCTCTCAACAGAACTGAAAGGAGGACCTCAAAGAGAGATTTTATATCCATGCTCATGGCAGCGTACTCACAACTGCCAAAGGTGGAAGTAACTCACGTGTCCATCAGTGGACAAAAGGATAAGCAAAATGTGGTGTGCACATACAGGGAATATTACTTGGCCTTAAAAAGGGAAGGAAATCTGACACATGCTTTAACAAAGAGGAACCTTGAAGACATTCTACTGAATGAGATAATCCAGTCACAGAAAGATGACTACTGTATGATTCCACTTATACAAAATACATAGAGAAGTCAAATGTGTAGACAGAAAGCAGAATGATGGTTTCCAGGGGCTGGAGGGAGGGGAGGAGAAGGAATTTTTATTTAATATCTACAGAGTTTCAGTTTTGCAAGATGGAAAGATTTCTGGAGATGGGTGGTGGTGATGGTCATACAACAATGTATATATACTTAATACATTTAAAATACCTTTAAAAAGGTTAAGATAGCCTGACCAGGCGGTGACACAGTGGATAGAGCATCAGACTGGGACATGAAGGACCCAGGTTTGAAATCCCAAGGTCACCAGCTTGAGCGTAGGTTCATCAGCTTGAGTGTGGGGTTGCTGGCTTGAGCGTGGGATCATCAACATGACCCCATCAACTCTGGCTTGAGCCCAAAGGGCACTGGCTTGAAGCCCAAGTTCACTGGCTTCAACAAGGGGTCACTCACTCTCCTGTAGCCTCCTGATCAAGGCACATATGAAAAAGCAATCAATGAACAACTAAGGAGCCGCAACGAAGAATTGATGCTTCTCATCTCTCTCTCCCTTTCTGTTTGTCTGTCCTTCTCTCTGAGTTTCTGTCTTTGTAAAAAAAAAATAAAGTTAAGATAGTTTCTTTATATATATATGTTATATATGTTATATATTTTTATATATATTTTTAATATATTTATATACATATAAAGCAAGGGAACAGTCATCTTGGGAGAGCAAGACCATGACTCAAAATGCCTGAAATAAAAAAAGAAAAAAAATACTTAGCATAGTAATGGCTCACTGCAATTGTTCAATGGAATGTTAAACCATTAGTAAAGATGGCAGAAAGCTGGTGGAGGTAGCCATGTGATATTAATGGAGGGCATGAACATTTCACCTCCTTAGAGGAGCTTGTCTTCCTGAGAGAAAGATGCATGCTTTAGATCTCAGAATGCACAGCTACAGTAAATGGACTGACAACTCTTCCACAAGACAAGCCTCTATGGGGGCTGACGACAGGTAGCGAACTGAACAGGCCCGGCGTGATGGCGGAAGGCAGAGCTTTGGGGAATTGCCTCAGCAACTGGAAAAAAAAACCATGTTTTAATTAGGTTCGTTGTTTGGCGGTTTCGAAAGCAATGGGCTCTGAGTGCAAGTGGGAGGGCTATGCATGTATGTGCTTGATGGTATACATGCATGAGAGAGAGAGGAGACTCATTGGAGAGAAGGGAAGCAGTCTCCTAAAAAAAAGTCAGAGCATGTGACTCAAAACACAGAGAAAAAACTGCTGCACTTCGGCTCTCAGGGGCCAGCAGCCTCTTCCGGGGGCAGCCAGTGGGGAGCCCTCCCTGCAGGGGGCCCGGGGCGGCCCATCACTCCCACACTTCCCTGGCTGACTCTGGCTGTTCTGTGAAGTCTAGGGAGGTCAGTGAGGTGAACATATCTCCTGGTCCAAGGCTAATAACAATAATAAACCTCCAAGAACAAAATTGACTGAAAAGAATAAAATTTTTAACGTGAGACAGTTCTCTACAGTTCTCTGGCATTTCTGTCTTGGATCCTGTTGGGGAAGGTTGAACACAATTTTATTGAGAAATCAATTGTAATTGGCACTCTGCATGGTCCCTGGCAGAGGACCCTGAAGAAAGGATCTCCCGAAATCTGCAAGCTGATTGACTTCGCAGCCTGCACACACGCCCTCACACACAGGCCTGAAGGAGGGGCCCCTGCTCCCTACTTCCCCGGGAAGATATTGATTTTATGAACCCTCCTCCTGTTGATGAGATAAACAATACATTCAGAAAATGGAAGGGATGAGTTCAGGGCCTCGAGTGAAAGGTAAGGTGGTGAGGACACAGATAAAAATGCAGACGAGAGTGTGTGCTAAGGACAGTGAATTTCTAGAACACAGTGGACCAGAGAGAAGAAGGGAAAAGAACTATGGGGTTGGGGGACGTGGTGTTAAAAGTGTTTTTTTTATTATTATTATTATTGTGTTTTGCAGATACAACCCATCAAAAGATCTCTTCCTAACCCTTTTCCTTTTTATTTTATTTTTTTATGTTTACTACAATCAAACCGCGTCACTTGAACCAAAGAGAAAATGCCAATACTCTGGCTATGGGGGGGGGGGGGGATCTGAATAAAATGCATAATGAGCTGCCAGGAGGAAAAAATAAAAAGTGTGCTTTTTAATGCAATGCCATCCTGACCTTTTCAAGGGGAGCAGCAGCTGGCCTCACCAGACGCACAGACTACAAGACCTGCCTCAGAATTTGTCCAATGTATCGATGCAACTGCACCCGAAGTAGCGTTTGTTTAGGTGGGAATTGCAACATTGGAGGCGTAAGGCTCGCCCGAGTGTCCCTCGGAACGCACGGTTCTCATGACAAGACCGAGCGCATTGCTTTCGAACGTGACTGTAAACAGCCAGCGGTTTTCAAACCTCATACTTAGCAATTCATCTTTCTGACAAGCACCCCCGAGTCTCCCGTGAGGTGTTCTCTGGTGTGGGAGAGAGAAAGGGAACAGCTACCGTCATTTTTCCTCCTCCGAAGTGCCGGCTGCATTTGACTCTGCACCTATGCTAATCACTTCTCCCCAGCCCCCTATCTTGGGCACAGCTGCAGTTGTCACACACTCTTGACAGGGGTCACTTCCCTGAAAAGTACGAGAGCACCTTCAAGACAACCTCCAGTGCAGGACAACAGCTCCGTGTCCCCAGCTTCCCGGCCGCACTGACAACCTGGGTTCGGCACCGTACAGGAAGGTTTTCCTCCAGTCCTCCCCTAGGGGGGGCATCAACTTTTGTCACCGTCTATAATAAGGACCCCTGTTCTCAATGTCATTCCCAGCAGACACCAAAGTCTAAGGCAACGCGGCCTATGATGATCGTTTCCTTCAAAGCCCCAGCAGTCCCAAAGTCACTCGGGTCCCCTTCTCTCATGATTCTGCTGGAGAGGGAGTGACTTTGGGTTGTCTCCCTGCATCTCCACCTGAACCACACACAGCACACCCTCCAGGGGTCCCCAAACTATGGCCCCCTGAGGCCATTTATCCGGCCCCCACCACCCTTCCGAAAGGGGCACCTCTTTCATTGGTGGTCAGTGAGAGGAGCCCATTGACCATCTCATTATTAGACAAAAGCAGGCCCATAGTTCCCATTGAAATACTGGTCAGTTTGTTGATTTAAATTTACTTGTTCTTTATTTTAAATATTGTATTTGTTCCCGTTTTGTTTTTTTACTTTAAAATAAGATATGTGCAGTGTGCATAGGGATTTGTTCATAGGTTTTTTTTTTATAGTCCGGCCCTTCAACGGTCTGAGGGACAGTGAACTGGCCCCCTGTGTAAAAAGTTTGGGGACCACTGCCTTAGACACTGCTCGGACTCTTGGCCCCGGGAACACACATGTAGCTTCTGCCTTCGAGAAGGGTTCGTCCCAGACCTGTTTCCCCCAGACCCTTACGCTTGCCTGCAGCATGTGGCTTTGAGCTCTGAGCACCCACACAGAGAAAGACTCAGCTTCATCTAACTAAAGCTGGAAAGTTAGAAAGCAAGCAAACAAAGCAGACACACTAAACAAACAGGGAAGTTGGGAGTATTGGCTGGTTAAGCGTCCCGCCGCCCAAGCAGACCCTGGAAAACCACCTTGCTTTGCTTTCATTCTGCGAGTAAATCGCCGCAGAGCATGATCTCAAGAAACACATGCCATTAAAGAATATTACAAGCAGCTTACTGCAGTAATACCTGTAATGTTTCATTCATTTTAATATGCCTGTTTTTCAAATTTTGAATTTCTAGCAACTCTACCTTATTATGTTCTCTTGGTTGATGTGCTCATATAATCGAATAAACGTTTGTCTAACGCTGGGTTGCGTTGTTTTAAAAAGAACTCTGGTGGAACAACAAAAACAAAACAAAACAAAATCACCATAAAAACACAAGTGCATTTCAATAGTTAAGGCTTTTTAAGGTTGGCGCAAGACTTTATTTTTTTAAAAGGAGATTTTATGTAAATGTTTTCAGGTTGTCAATTGACAACACAGTTCTGGTCACTTGGATTTTTCATATCAAATCTTTGTTTTTGCCATAGCAATGAGTCTGGATTAGTAAAAAACAGTGATTACTGAGCAGTCACTGTATGCCAGGCACTACGCACCAGGGTGTTAACCGTTTACTCCTAACAGAAACCCTGTTAAGTCTATTATCGTATTTAACCCCATTTTACAGATGGGGACATTCAGGCACCTGCCTCATACCAGGTACAGGGTGAACTAGTCTACATTCATTATTACTTTAATCCTCGCAAATCTCATTGTTATCCTCATGGCACACTTTCCTTTGTTCTAAAAAAAATAAAAAATAAAGAAAGAAAAAGAGGACCAGAAAGTGACAGGGTATGCTGAGCGTCACCAGGGAATCAGCCCAGAGCCAGCTCCTTCTAGAATCCACACTCTTACCCACCGCGCTAACATAGGGGTGATGAATTTCTCTGCAAACTGACCTAGTTTTTACTGGCTCAGCCTTAAATGGGAGAGGAGGGTTGGGTTGACCATGCTGCAGAACAGCACCTCCTCTGGGAGCCCTGTTTGGCCTGATGTCTTGATGCCATCCGGGGAGACAGCTGGGCAGAGGCTTGGCTGTGCACACTGAGCTAGACAGGTTTGGCCAAAGGGAATGCTGGGCGAGCGGCTTAGAAGCTGCGTAAAATGTACAGCTATACCCATCCCATTTCTACTTCCTTGGGGCTCACAACAACCACCAGAGGAAGATGAAGATCCCCTATCCCTCCAGTGCCGAGAATCCTCCTCCACACAGCTAATGCGCTCACTTCTCCTCTAGAGAGGAATCGGGAGTAGGAGACAGCTCATCTACAAGCCATGCTACTCCTGGAGGCTGGGGCGGGGGAAGGGACTCAAGCGCTGCGTCCGCTTGTCTGGTCCCTCCGGATCCAGGCTCTCAGGCATCCTGGTCTCTGTGGTCTTTCTCTGGGAACTGTTGCTCTAAACTGATGCTCACAGCTAACATCTATGCCGGGGGCAGAGCTGAAGTAGGAACCAGGAGAAAGGAGGCCAGCGGGGCCTCCCCAGTGTGGGCAGTGGAGTCTGCAGCCACCCTCTCCCGGCCCAGCCAGATGACCAGACCTTGGGTTTCCAGCACAGCCTCCATTATTATTTTAGTGTGGGTTTCCATGGCTTCACCTGGTCACCTCCGTAATCTTCAGGCACTCCATGGGATGAGGTGATCATGGGTACAGCAGGTGTGGTCAAGGCTCTGGCACGGACCCTGAACTCTACCCAAAACATCACACAGCAAAACACATTCTACTACCTATTTATATCCCAAGCAATAAACAAAGCCCTTTGCAAACTGGATCTTAGGAGCTAACATTCTAATAATATTACTGATTAAAAACCTGAGAAACAAGGCAATAGAATGACCTGGCCCTAAGACAGCAACATTGATAATGCTAACAGTATTCAGAATGCGCTAAAGGTGACAAGGACGTTATGGTCATACCTGCAGCAGACGAACATTTCATTCAGTCAAGTGTTTCAGGACAGTGTTTGTTTACCCATAAAATGAACCAGGTAGTCACTGCCCAGCGGCTGACAGGTCGACGGTGCCAGCCCCCTCAGGGCCAGGAGCGGGGAGGGGATGGACTATAACCTGCCGGTGGAACTTCCCTGACATGAACCCCCTCATCCCCCGCGCTCCCACAGCGCCGCCACCGACCTCCGCGGCAGCTCGTCTCACAGCATCGTGATGACTCAGCTGCACGTCTGCCCCTGCCGGCGGGCCCCCTCGCGGAGCAGGAACTCGGCTGCGAGCAGCCTGTTGCCCTGGCGCCACACAGCCCGGCGTCGGAGCTGTATAAAGGGGGAGCGAATGCTGGTGAAGCCCCACCACACCCACGACCCCAGTGTTCGTCCGCAGCCAGACAGACACTAAGTGCTGGACACTGGGACCGCCACTTGGACTCCTGGTGTCAACCCACGTAGTCAGCTGGGTGCCTTCAAAATAGATGTCTCATCTATCAGTGTCTTTAAACCATTTTTTCTTAATCTGCGTATTTTTTTCAGGCATAGAAAGTCTCACATTGACACAGAAAAAAGATAGCGCTACCCTCTAAACCTCCTGAACAATGTCAAGGTTAAGGAGAAAATACGCCCCAAGTTGTAGAGCTCCGGACCTGTAACTGGTGGTCCAGCCTCTCTGAAACCCTCAAGGCTCCTTCGCTGGGGATGACGCGCTCCCTCGGCCTCCCTCTTTCCAGACCGAGTGTGCTTGTTTGTTTGTTTGCATGCTTGCTTGGTTTTTGTTTGTTTGTTTTTTGCCTTTCTGTGATACGTCCTCCTTCTTCTTCTTTTTTTTTTTTTTAATTTTTTTTTATTTTATTTATTCATTTTTAGAGAGGAGAGAGAGAGAGAGAGAGAGAGAGAGAGAGAGAAGAGGGGAGGAGCTGGAAGCATCAACTCCCATATGTGCCTTGACCAGGCAAGCCCAGGGTTTCGAACCGGCGACCTCAGCATTTCCAGGTCGACGCTTTATCCACTGCGTCACCACAGGTCAGGTCTCCTCCTTCTTCTTGACCATTATAAATATCCTTCTTCCAAGGGGGCCCCTTCTTGCTACCCAAAATTTCTGTAACTGAAACTGTCCACTACGCTGCAGCCATGACTCTGAGCTGGCAAGGTTGGCAGAGAAGTGGAAAACCAAACAGGCCCCGAGAGCCGACTCCCTCAGGCCTGACAGGAGGGGAATCCAAGTCAGAGAGAGGAGAGGCGACCGTGGGTCCCGCCTCCATCCAGCCCGTCCAGGGCACACGCTGTTTGCTCCTGTTTAAACAAAGGGCATTCTCCCATTCCGCCAAGGGCTCAGAATACTTTTTTCTGGGATCTGGCCCAGGGCATGGCCCCACCACTCAGTAGGTAAGGAGTGACTTCTGCCAAGTCACTTAACCACCCAATCTCAAGTTCCTCATCTGTAAAATTGGGATAATATTTCTCAACCGACATCGCAGGTTCCTAGCGATAAATATTAATGTCCGTAGAGGGCTTTGAGATCCCGGGGTGAAGGATGCAGCAGAGTGTTATTTTTTATGACGTTGCAGCTTCCATAAAGCATCAAATTCAATGAGAAAGAGGAGAGTGGGGGCGCTGGGCTGGAACCGGGGATAATGCGGGCAGCTGCTGCCCGAGCGTCCTCTACTGCGGATGCATCCCGACAGTCACCTGCAAGCCGGCTGCCTGCCAGCCCCGGGGCTTGCGTTTCTACTGGCGATCTCCTTCGTGCTTGCCCACACTCCCTCTCGCCCGCGTCGGAATCCCTCCTTAGCATCATATTAATATGGAACTTCAGAGCGTGGATATGGATCCGTGAGCCACAAACACCAGGGGGCCCGCCTGGCAGTCTGCTGGCATCCACATGCTGCTCAGCGGGGAGTCTGTGTTCGAGGCTCCGGAGTGGGCCAGCCTTCCGGAGTTGGCCTGGCGCCCACCTCCGAACTGTCCAAGCAGAGCCCTCCGTCCTTCCTCCCCTTCCCGGGGGAGGCTTCCCAGGCCCCCCGGCTCCAGAAATGAGCCAAGGCTGCTCGGCACAGACCTCTGTGGCCAGAAAAGAAGCTGATTGTATTTTAGGACAAAAAAAAAACAAAAAAATAAACACTTAGAAATGGAATCCAATGAGAAAAAAGAATTGAGAAGATAACTCAATGGTAATAGAAAAGAAGGGAAAGGCGTTGTTACCATGTGATACCCGGGCTCTATTACAGGGTAGTGACCGTGTACCCCCGACATGTCCAAGAAGTCTTCAGGGACTTGGTGGAGGGGCGGGGGCCAGTGGGGCCTGCTGCAGGGTAGGGCACAGGAGCAATAAGTCTATTGCTAATTGCCACGGTCCCATTGCCTGGGACAAGAGGGAAAGAGGCAAGGAGAGGGGCGAATGGGAGTCAGCCCCCTCTCAATGACCCCGACATGAGCCGAGGGGTTGGAGCTGCCCCCAGGTTGCCAACCAGGACATCAGACCTGGTCAGAAAAGCTGGCGTGGAACCAGTCTCCGCAGAACAGGGGATGAAAAGCCTGCTCTCGGTGCCCATAAACATTCACACCAAGCAGCCGTCCTCCCTCGCCTGACCCTCCCCTGCCCCGGGCACCTCTGTAACAACACCCCGTCTTCAAAATGCCCTTTGAACCTTCCTGTTTGTCCCCAGATTTCATCTGCATAAAACACTCTTTCTGGATTTTATAAAGGACCAACAGGTACAACTTGCCAACAATTAAATAACTGTGTATTCTGCCTTTTTCCTTTCCCAACTGTACCTATGGGCCTCACATACGACCCAAGTTAGTGGATGCCGGGGTTCAATCAGGTGAATTAAGATCATCATTCCATAACATAAAGATTTCGAGAAAACTTTGTCCTAGCAGATAATCATGAAAGTTGTGCATCAAGCCCTTTCAAAAATGGATTCAGGAACACTTTGCAACCTATTTGAGGGGAACATTTATTCCCCACTTGTCTTGTTTCCATGGGGGAAGGTGTTATGTAGAGTAACACTGTTGTCCTCCCTCCACCCCACGCCTTCCTCCTCCCCAGGGCAGAAGGTGCTTACTTGATTGGCAACTCTGGGTGCTTCCTCTAGGTTAGGCCTTGATCTAAAGCTTTCGTGTGAATTAACTATGGACTTGACTCCTTAGGAAGGCACTATAAATGTCTGAGCAAAGTGCCTTCCCTGGGTGACAGGCGAAGAAACTGAGACTTCTGTGAAGCGAGTATGAGAAAAGGACAAAAGCCAACATCAACCCGACGTGTCTATTTGTGCTTCAGTTGGTTCAACACACATTTACTGCAAAAACATAGTGTACGGTGCCCCAGAAAGACAGAGGAAGCCCAGCTGGCGAGCAGCACCCTCCGTCCCTGCCTGCAGGCGCGGGGCAAAGCCAGCCTGTTGGATTCCTGCAACCGGGGGACCAGAAATCCGATTTCCAAAGCTAGTGGGCTTCAGCCTCCGGTCTCCACAAACCCTCCGGCTCCGGCTTCACCTCTCCTTGCCTTTGGTCTCCGCAGGTGGCCCCCGAAGCTTCCGCTGAGCTTCTGAGACTCATTACCGACAGAGCACGCAGGGCAGAGGACTGACGCTGCGCCTGAGCTTGGGGCAAGTGTGTCTGGAAAACAAGTGGAGTGACAATCGCCTTCCACAACTGCCCAGTGAGGAACGTAGCCATTTATTTTGTGTGCGGTAGTGGTCATGATTGCTTGTTTGAAGAAAAAAAAAAAAAAAGATAGAAAATGAAAGAATATTAATATTTAAAAATTTATTTCAGCCAAAAGAGAGTTTTAAAAGTAGAATTATGATTCTCTTTAAAAAAAAAAAAGAAAAAAGAAGAAGAGCTGACACAAATCTCTGTTAGCATAATGGCACCACAATGCTATCAAAGGCCTGTTCTGTGAATGCAGCCCTCTGTCTGTCTTCAAACACCAGATAAATGGAGCAAAAATATTATTCAGGAGTCTGTTCCTCCATCAGCACTAGGACAGTCTGTATGTGGGGAGCACCCATTAGTGCTAATGGGAGCTACAGATGTAAATCCCCAGGCACTGGGAAGGGAAAGGGTCCCCTGGGATTTTCTGCCAAGAACCCATCCACTGTGATGGGGCGTTGGGAGCGGAGAGCCTTCCCTCATTAGTACAGCTCCACTCGGGGAACGAGGTGCAAGCTCACCCCAACAGCGAGAGATTGAACGTGTCTCTCTTTGCCGTGACATCAACAGCCTCCCGTGCTTTTTGCCTTTAGATATTGTGTCACCGAAACCTCGTCGAAGACAAATGCCATTTTAATTTGCTTCAGGCGGTGAAGGCCAACACACATTTCAGTGGAGAAAGTTATGTGTTTTAATTGCTTTATGAAGACACAGCATATGCCCTGACACAGTTAAATGATTAACAGATTACTCCAAATGCCTTTGGCATAGAATATCTATACGTTCATTAGCCAGAACAATCTATCTTCTTGATAAAACTAAAATTACTTATACAGCAGGTTTACTTTCCATGATTAATAAATGATAAAAATCTAAATTATCCATCTGAAATGTCTCTTTTTGGCCATTAATCTCACATTTATCAGCTTCTATGGTACATATTAGTAATACAGAAATTCAATTTTCCAAGTATTTTTAATTTGCTAAGAAAACATATTTAATGCAAAATAAGATATTCTATGGTGATTCCTAAACAGTCAGGGAGCAAAAAGACAGAGTTAGTTTTTAAAAGGCTTTATAAAAGCAGATAAACAAAGTCTGTAGCATAGACAGGTATCAAAATTCTCCCAAAGCAATCCTTTGCTCAGATATATTTGCAATAGCAAGACATCAGAATTAATGAACAGTTTGGTATCATCCTGTGTGTGCTCCAAAGGACAAAACTAAGATCACGCTCAGAAACAGAACTGGGAACACAGCGATCTAGAATCCACTAAAGGTCAAAACACAAGCACTGCCCGCATCCAGGAAAGGGAGCTTCCGAGGCCCTGGTTTAGCTGGAGGGGATTAGATCCTTCTGTCAGCTTTTTTAAATGTTTAAGACCGTCTGTCCTCCAATTAAACTGATCAAGGGAGTCCGGGATGGTTTGTTAGCGACTCTGCTCTGGAGAACACTCATTAAAAGTCCGAAGCCGGTGAGGGACTTCCCGTTGCAGATTCTTGCTCTCTGCTGTCAGTGGCTCACTGCTCTGAGATCCAACTGCCAGCGTCACTGCGGAGGCTGAGCCACGCGGCCCCCGCTGCCAAGGAGGAGGAGAGAGACATCTGCCGCGGGCCTGAGTCACCTGTTACTTACCTTGGTGACTCATTCTCTCGGAGGGGCAGAACAAGACAGCTCCTGAAAAGCTGTGTGTGTGCGCATGGCGTGCACACTCACTTGTGTTTGCAGGCAGGTCTGGGCCCTCCGGGGAAGCCTGACACCCTGCGAGGCATAGGACATGGGATGCTAAGTGAGAAACCCTCTGCCGTGGCCTCCAGGAAGCCACAGTTTCATGAGGTGGACAGACCGATAAAGAGGGAATTGTAGGCCATGACTGGTTGGCTCAGTGGTAGAGTGTCACCTGGAGTGTGGATGTCCTGGGTTCGATTCCCAGTCAGGGCACACAGGAAAAGCGACCATCTGCTTCTCCACTCCTCCTCGTCTCACCTCTCTCTATCTCTCTCTCCTCCCCCTCCTGCAGCCATGGCTCATGAGCAAGTTGGCCCAGGTTGCTGAGAATGGCTCCATGGCCTCTGCCTCAGGCGCTAAAAAGGGCTCTGGTTGCAATGGAGCAAAGGCCCCAGATGGGCAGAGCATCGCCCCCTACCAGGCTTGCTGGGTGGAACTCGGTCAGGGCACATGCGGGAGTCTATCTCTGACTCCTCTCTCTCACCAAAATTAAAAAAAATATTTTAAAAGAGGGAATTATATACAATGTGACATGTGTCATAAAAAAATAACTAAATTGTTTGGGTTTTTTGTATATCCAACTCAGATTTTATGAATGGGGAAGAAAGAAGCAGGACATACCTTCTAGAAGAGGTGACTGACAAAACCAGCAAGTTAACAGAAGATAAGAAAGCTGTTCCAGTCAGAGGGAACAGTATATGCAGAAGCCCAGAGGTGCAAGAGAGCCCTCATTTACTTATCCCTTCACTTCCCCCCTGTCATTCACTGAGTACCTTCTGTGTGCTGGGACATGACAGAATCGGTCCTGCCCTCTCAGGGGTCACATGCTACTGGACTTCAGGAAATTACAAATTCATTCTGTAAGGAGCACAGCGCAGGGAGAAGGGATCAGAGCTTGGCTTAGCCCATGTCACATTTAGGGTTTGGACTTTAGGCTGAGTGTCGCTGTGTGTATTATGTATGCACATGTGTGTGTATTGTGAGATGCATAAGCTATTAGAACAGGACCCCCACAAAATGGGCTTGTGTTGAAGTCAATAGAATAGATACGGAGTAATGTTTACCTGGTCACAGCCCGGCCAAACTATTTATGTGAGCCGTGTATCCTGCCCTGAACAGTAACACTAGTACTTCCCCCCTATCTACCCAATGTTCTCTCCTGTTACCCATCACTGCACAACACTGTCCTCATGGACCCTCGTGGTACCACCGTGGCACCTCATTGTGCTCTCCAGCCTTTTGATGGCGCTGGATCCACCAGGACCCCCTTCTATCAGCGGCTGTGGTGCAGTGAGTGTGGAGGAAGGGTCGGACCTGCGTTCCAATCTGGGTATGGCGCTTGGCAAGGATAGCAGTACGCATACCTGGCATCCATGGAACATTTAATATACCAGGCACTTGTCATCCATCCAACTTCACAATCATGCTACCAAGACAGGTATTATTATCATCTCCATTTTACAAAGAAGGGAACTACAGCAAAGAAAGGCGTTCAGTGTCGTGCACGTGACCACACGACCAGGAAAATGATGTTGCCTAGAGCCAACCAGAGGAAATCTTAACCACTTGGAAATCCTACTTCTCTTGAGTGCCTCGGTTTCCTCAACTTGAAAGTGGATATAGTAATACTGATGTTTGGTAAGGAACAAATGAGTCACTGCAGTACCCAGCACAGTACACACTCGAGACACGTTGATTTCCTCTATTGCAATGTTACCCAGTTTCAGAACCCAAGTCAAATCTGTGCTTTTCAGGAAGTCTTTTCCAGATATGAGGTCTACACTGACATGTTCCTTTCTTGAAATCCTCTCACAGCTGCCATTAACGTTGGCACCAGTCATACTGTTTTTGTATTGTTATTCAATTCTCTCAAACTCTCTTGCTGTTTTCAACAACATTGCATGTTTCTTGGGCCATGTATTACATGTAATCAGGTCTTACTTTCTCCAGTATCTTGCCCAGACGCCAGAGCATTGCTAAGGGCATGCATAGGTTTTCAAAGTGAATTAGCAGGATAAAGGATAAATAGATACTATAGACATCCACTTGTGCAGCAATAAATACACGTGTGTGTGGGGAGGGGGAAATCAAGTAATTTACAAATTAGTTGAAATAACAGTTTCTGTACATATCTTTATCTATCCTGTAGATTTCAAGAAACTTAAGTTTTAAGCTATCATCTAATCTTTCATTTAAATTTTCTTGTTTCTTTAAGTATCCGTAGTATTTTTTTGTTGCCCAAAGGCAAAATCTCCTAGGTCAACAGAGGGAAAGAGGGACTAATTGCTCAACAAATTTGAATGTGGGTGTTAATTTTTCACTCTCTGAAGCATGAGATGCCCTCCTAAACACAAGTCAATGACTTTCACTTAGGGGGGAGCAAGCACATTAATAATAAGCATAAGCACTCTCTACTGGCAATAAATTTTAAGAATAATTGACCTCATCAAATTAAAGTTTACAAGTGGCTTTAGATCCCAAGCCCTGTAAACTCTAAAACAGAGGCAAAGGCGGTGTGGCTGAACGAAGTACGATGCATCAGCGGCCAGGTTTGGCTTTGAGCTACAGGGTTCCACCGCTAGTCTCTACCTGGGTGACTTTCCGGAGTATCAGTTTGCCATCGGTATCAGCGTTTTTACAAGGAAGAAACCTGTCACCTTTAAAGTATACCATCAGTATATGGTATTACTGTCATGGAAAAGGGCCCGGAACAAATCAACATTATAGAGCTTAGAGATATGAATTATAGCAGGTACAACTGAGGATGTCCATGATCAGTGAGGGATGTGGCGGAGCATTCTTCACCGAGTACCCTTCCGGGGTTTGTTAGCAAAGTATAGCCCTCTGACATAGGGCAAGAACATAGAACCCAGAGGGCACACGGAAGGGTTTTCCCACCACTGGACACTCTACACAGAACCTTATCAGGGGGCAGAATGCACTTCAGAAAAACACAGATCTTTACAAGTGCTTACACCTTAGTCATGACGGGAACATCTTCAGCAAGTGGTCCGTGCTAGGCGGTATAAAGAACCGTCTTTGTTTTAGCCACCAGCGTGCTTTATGGATCAGGAAATGGGGTATTAGAGCGGAAAGATTACACACAGACCTTACTGTGTCTTCTTTCTGGACCTCTGGTCTTCAAACAACAAAGCAAAACAGAGAGTACTTAGATTCCGGAAACCACAAATTAGGGAGAGAAGAACAATGTGGCAGCTCCAACCTACTTGTTTACAGGACAGCAGATTCATTTCTTAAACAGGAGACCCTGGGTAGACCCTAACCCTTCGTTAGTCTAGCCCGGCAATCGGCAAACTAAGATCCTTAAATCCAATCCAGCCGACCATCAGTACTTGTATGACCCATCTGTTAAAAATGCTTTTTACATTCTTTAACTGGTCAAAAACAATATTAAAACAATAATGTTTTGTGACACATGAAAATTTTATGAAATCCAAATTTATGAGGCCACAGAGAAAGTTCTGCTGGCCCACAGCCATGCTCGTTGGCTTCCTTGCTGCCTGTGGGCCCCTTCATGCTACAGTAGCAGAGTTGAGTAATCAATCGCCAGGGAGACCTTCTGGCCGGCACAGCCCCAAATATTTACTCTCTTGTCCTTTACAGAATGCGTGTGCCAACCCCTTGTCTAGGCTGATTACGGTTTCTTTCAGTTTGTGAAACCGACCTAACTGGCCTGACTACTGTGTGATCAAACCCTTTCTGACCTTAAGACTAGATTTCAAACGTGTCGGTCTCTGTTAGTTCCTGGAACTCCAGAACACTCTCTTCGCTCTTGCCTCTAATTTACCATCATGGCCTCCATCTATACAGACACACACCCCTGCACCCCAAATTCTGATTTCTATTTTTCCAGTCTTCACACTCTCAACTTCCGCAATCTCCCTATGATATGGTCTTCCACAATCCCTGAACTATCCATCCTCTGTTTCTTCTTCTAATGACAAACCGAAGGAACCAAGTAAGGAAAGATATGCCTAGAACTGAATGTCGACCTTGGAAATCCCCTACCAACAATGCTTTTCAATATTACAGAGCTCCTTGTATCAATAACACTTTATTTTTCCTGTTTCAAATCACTTGTTTCTTTTTTTTTGCCTTTACCCTGCCAAACTGGGTCAATTTTCTAGGAACATTGTAACTTTTGCAGGTCCCTTACAATCTATGGTCGTCTCTACATGACAAATGCATCATCACTCCTGGGTTCGTGTTAACTGGCATTTTCAAATAGTCTAACTGCCTGAAAGAGGAGGCCTCGTTTACCCAAGCACTATTCAGGATGCACCTGAAGTGTGTCCACATAAACCCTGGGAAGCAGGAAGGCAGAAGGGAAAGGAAAGCCCACCAGATTCGAGTTTTACTTTGCAGAGTGTCTAAACTAACTGTTTGACCTTGGGCACATCCAGCCCCCCCTCTGGACTTTGTTTTCTTCATTAATGATGTAAATGAGCTAGTTTATATCTTGAATAGTTTTCCCACGCTCACGTTCCCTCGTTCCAGGAACAGCACTCACCCACCGATCCTAATTAGTTATCTAAGGCATCTAAGAATTTGAGATAGTAAGTGGCAGTTTGAGTCAGACCAGTGAAGTGTTTGTTCTGCCTGCCACAGCCTGAGAAGCAGGAAATGGTATTTGCCACTCAGAACTAGGGCTCAAAGGGCGGTGAGTTGGGCCAATTGTTTTTCGTTAAGTCTTTTTGAAATATTTGATTTTTTTTAAAATGAAATATTATAAGCCCATACTTTGATTAGTTTTAATTTTAAATTAAAGCTAGAAGGGACATGAGATTGCTTCCAATTCAGATCTTGATTTATGGAGCTGGATATCCTATTGACGTTTAGACGTGAACATTGATTTGATGCGCAGTTTACGAGGATCACTAAGACCAAGCAGGGAGAAACGAGCCTAGTCTCCCTTCCAGTGCCAAGTTCTGTACTTACTCCAGCTCTCCGTGCATGTCTCTCTAAACAAGTCTTAGTTTCCAAGCAATCTTATCTCTCTGGAGCGAGGCAAGTGGAAAGTTTCAGCTTTTAAAGTTCACGTATGTTTGAGGCTTCCTAGAATAATGTTGTTGTTGTTTTTTTTTTTCATTTTAATGAGATTAAAATAAAAATATTTTATTTCTTCAAAACCTCAAAAATCATTTCAAACAGATCTTGCATGAAATTTATCTCTTCAGGCATAAAGCCTTAAGAGTTTTTGTTGTTGTTGTTGTTTTGTTTTTTGTTGTTGTTGTTTTGTTGTTTTTGTTGTTGTTGTTGTTAAAGGAAACATCCCTTCCAACTGAAGGAACGCAGATCCGCAATGGAAACAGGAACACAGGCTTCGCATCTGCAACCATCCACTAGAGCATTAGGATTCTGCATTTGTGAATTGCTCTAATTTTATGTACGCATATTATTCAACAAGAATGGCATTTCTTTAATTTTGTAGATTTTTTTTTCGCTGATTTAATTGGTGATATAATTACTTGCTCTTAAAAATCTGAAAATGAGGAATTCAAGCACACGCATAAAAAGAGAAACCTGATTCTTCGTGGCTTCGCGCCACTCTCCCGAGCACACTGCCCTCCCATCAGTCGTAACCTACAAGCCCTGCGCACAAAACAACCAAAGATTCCTAAACTACCCTCCTTGAAACGCATATACTAATTTCCACAGGCGACCTCAAGCAGGCTCCACCTTTTGAACCATGATTGAAAGGCTCCTGCTATCTTACGGGATGTTAGAACAATCCAGTGACTCCTCAAAAAGCCCATTGGTTCCAGGGAGACAAAACCAGGTAGAAATATTGGCACAAGGCAACTGCACAGGGAACTGGCAACGAAGACTTGCTATAGGTAGAAGCTCCTTAAAACACTCAGACTTGCAATGTCAAATTTGCATTTAGTTGCAAATTGAAGTCTAGCTAAGAGAAGTATGAACAATGGTTCCAAAGCTCCAAGGATAGCAAGGCGGCCGGGTGTCTTTTAAAATGCTCCCTGACATCTTCTCTCATTCAATACATAAAGGTGACCCAGAAAACTTTCTTTTCTTCTGAGAAACACCTTCCAGAGTATTGTGGTGAATGGTGGACTTTATCCATAATAAAAATGTGTGTGTGTATTTCTAGGAGTGGAGCGAGGTGGGTAAACTGTTCATAGGAGTCAAGGGTGGAAGCATCAAGCTCTGTTGGGAGCTTATATTCACAAGCACTGTCTTATTTCTGCTTTTCTTTCTCTTACACCCTGACTCCTTTAACTTACCCTTATTTCTATAAATGCAAACTTCTAATAACTGAAATCAGTCTCAGCTGAGAAGAGCCAACATGCCCTGAGCACAGAGTATGGCGCAGGTTCTTTGAGGTTGGTAGTGATATGATGATGATGGTGGTGGTGTTGATGGTGATGATGATATCATCTTGTTTAATCCTCACCACAGTCCTATGAGGTAGCTACCATTATTATCATCATTTTACAGCTGGGGAAACACAGAGATGAACACAAAGAGGCTAGGTGAATTGTCAAGCTCTCACAGCTTCTAAGAAGCAGCGCCAGAATTTGGACAATGTCATGCCCCTGGCCAGCATCACACTGGCCTTTCCTCTTTGCAGGCAATCGCAAGGACTTGCAGGCCAGCTGAGTGTCTCAGTATGTAGGACGTGAGCCTGCTGAGTGCAGGACAGAGGGCCGGAGGAGCTGCGACGTCCTTGGACTACCCTGGACGCCTCCTGGTGGGCCTCCAGTCCGCACCCAAAGAGAGACATGGGAACCGCACCTATACTGGAGGCCAAGCCCTCCTCGCCTGTGTAGAGGGTTCCTGAAGCAAACTGCCACCAGAAGAAAAGGTGGGTTGACCCCACACACATTAAGAAGCGAGGTTCCGCCTAGCGTGCGGAGGACCCGGGTTCGATTCCCGGCCAGGGCACACAGGAGAAGCGCCCATTTGCTTCTCCACCCCTCCGCCGCGCCTTCCTCTCTGTCTCTCTCTTCCCCTCCCGCAGCCAAGGCTCCATTGGAGCAAAGATGGCCCGGGCGCTGGGGATGGCTCTGTGGCCTCTGCCTCAGGTGCTAGAGTGGCTCTGGTCGCAACATGGCAACGCCCAGGATGGGCAGAGCATCGCCCCCTGGTGGGCAAAGCGTCGCCCCTGGTGGGCGTGCCGGGTGGATCCCGGTCGGGCGCATGCGGGAGTCTGTCTGACTGTCTCTCCCTGTTTCCAGCTTCAGAAAAATGCAAAAAAAAAAAAAAAAGAAGCGAGGTTCCCAGCATGGCACAGAGGATGTCCAGGGACAGGAAAACACCTGGAAAGGAATTAAATGTCCTCTCACAAGGGGGAAGAGACAGGACAGCCTTGGGAACCAGAAAGACCCGAGAAGACATTATTCACTAACGAACACCTGTGTGAGCTTGGGCGCCCTCCGGAGAACCATGTTCTCCAGCTGTCAGCCCCCTTGTCTGTGAATGGGAGTAATTATATAACCATATCTTAGGCTTTGGTGTGAGAAGTACATGTAAGGACCACGCACATCCGCAGCTCTTACCTCAGTCACCTTCCCCCAATGTCCCCAATCATGTCCTTCTTTCTGTCACCTTTCTCCGCGGAAGTCACCTCTCCCGCATGACCCTCCCCCTTCCCTTCGCTCCCCTCATCTTTCTCCTGTGAAGTCAGCCTCGCCCTGTCTGTCATCCCTTCACAGGAGTCTCTGAGAGCTCGGATAAAGCATTCTCCCCCGGGAACTACTCCTGACTGAAGTGCAGGGGGGTACAAATAATTGGATGCCTCGGCCCTTCAGCATCTGCCTGACCGAGTGTTTCCTACATGCCTAAATCTGCACACGGAGATGTCCGGGTGTTTTCAACCCGGGTCGGAGCACAGCACGATGGAGAGGAAGCGCCCGCCCACCCTGAGCGGCAGGGGTGCGTTCTCGGAACGCAGGGGCAGCAGGAGCCTGCTGGCACCGCCCCCCCCCCATTACGGCTTTTTGCTCTGGAGACCCCTAAGGGAGCCCTCATGTTCACTTCTACCCTCCAAATCCCCAAAGCCACGGAGCAGTGTTAGGTGGAGAGAAAGGCACCACTTTCCTGGAGGGGAAGACAAATACTTCCCCTTCCGCACAAACCTGCAGGTTTATATGAACCCATCTCCACCTCATCTATCAGGGAACAGGGCTTGTCATCAAATAATACATCACATTTTGAAAATACTCTATACCCATGACTGCTGTGTTTCTTAAAAACAAGAAAACCGCCATACCGGCCTGACACAATAGACTGAGCAGCCTAGGAGTCAGTCTGTTCTGATTCCTGGTGACAGCGTGACGGGTGGTGGTCTCCACCAGAGTCACCACGAAAGGCAAGGGACCCAGGCCAAGCATCCCAGCTTGGCTTAGCAGCTTCTTGCAACTGCCACCCATGAAATTTTAACATAATTCTCAGACCTACTTCTATACACAGAGATGTCCCATAATGTATTCCGTGGGTAACAGGGAAATAATAAAATCTGTAATATATTACTCTACTAGTTCTGCAGCAGTTATGAAATACCACGACCACAGGTAGGGCCAGCTTCCGGCCCAGGATAATGGCTGGTGAAAGCATGCGACTTAGGTGGGTACCGCATCGCTTTGACTAGTTTTCCTACCACGTTCCTCTCACATTTTTATGTCAGAGTGCCCAAGAGCCATGGCATGCAATTTCAACATTACAGATGTGACCAGACAGTACGATGTTTGCAGTGAGGTTCAGTGGGACCAACTACTCCCCTTGCTCCCCACCCCACGCTATCCTTCTGGGGCTCCCGCCATCATTAACATGCCCTACGCTCCAGGCGCTGTGCTCCTCCTTTACGGTGTTATCTGACTTCAGCCTCTGTGCTAACTATTGTTTTGACTCCCATTTCACAGAAGAGAAAACCAAAGCTTGAAGAGATTAAGTAGCTTGCCCAAGGTGAGACCATTCGATAGAGGGGATTGGGGGGTCAGCCCTCAAACCCAGACCCAGAGTAACAACAAAGCCAGCACACTTAAATCACAGTTTATATTCAGTATATTAATTCTGCCTAGCCTTACAGAATAGTTTTCTCAACAGCCCAGTTCCTGCCTCTCAGAATGAAATTCACGTGGAATTATGTAATAAAATCACTGGTTAGTTGTTTTTTTTATTTTCCATTCCCTTTTATCTTTTAGATTTTATTTATTCATTTTTATAGAAAGAAGAAAGAGAGAGAGAGAGAGAGAGAGAAGGGGGAAGGAGAGAAAGCATCAACTCCCATTGGTGCCTTGAACAGGCAAGACCAGAGTTTCGAACCGGCGACCTCAGTGTTCCGGGTCAACGCGTTATCCACTGTGCCACCACAGGTCAGGCTTTAATTTCTTTCAGTTACAGTTTATATTCTATATTACGCTGTATTCCTTTCAAGTATATGACAGAGTGGGTAGACAATCACTAATTCGATACAAGTTTAACAAGAATGAACTTTCTATTGAGTCATCCAGCCTGGAAGTGTGGAAGAAGTGAAGGCAGGGGCCATCTTCTTCCACTCTGCCCCGCCTCACTGTGCTCCAGTGAGTTTTTGTTTCCGTCGCAGGCCCTCTCTTCCACATCAGAGGCCTTCAGGTGATATCCGGTCACCCGCTCCATCTGAGAGTACAACATCCAAGGCTGATGGGCAGGCTCAGGGGCGTGGGAAGGAGTTTAAGTGGTGGGCTTTAGAGCCGTGTGACGCGAATGAAAGTTAACATTCTCATGGGTGGCCTTTGCTATTATTAGCCTGGTTAGTTCGCCCAGAGAGAAATCCTTCACTCTCCTCCCTGGCAGAGCATAAGGTAAGCTGCCAACGCTTTGGAAGGGAAGAGAGAACTGGGGTCTCCCTGTTCAGTGAGGCAGACTCTCGCTGGAAACCTCCTTATTTCTGTTATTGCACATTACCTGTCTCTCCACGGTGTCTGGTTGTCCTCAAATCCGAATCTTATCTGCCTCGACTTCGTTAGGATACGAACTGTTTTCTGCCTTGAGCAGCAGGGTCTGGTCTCTGCCCTCTCTGTGCAGCCTGTTCACCAACGATCCACGCTGCCCCTCGCCCTCGCCGTCTAAGGTACCTGATACGACTTCATTAGGATACGAACTGTTTTCTGCCTTGAGCAGCAGGGTCTGGTCTCTGCCCTCTCCGTGCAGCCTGTTCACCTAGGATCCATGCTGCCCCTCGCCCTCACCATCTGAGGCACCTGCTACATCCAGTTCCGGAGCGGGACCAGAATGTGGCAGTGCCAAGCAGCCTGCTTGTGGTTGATTCTTCTTCCCCCTACAAGCTTCAACTTCATTCTTATTTTAAGGCTGTGCCAAGTCAGTTACCATTTGTTTATTCTTTGCTGAGCTTCAAAATGTAGTTGACATTTGTTCACTGATGTCATCTCTTCTTTTATTCTCTTTGTCCTTTGAGGCTTGAACCTATTTTTTTAATTTTCTTATTTTTTTACTGTCTTTTCTTACTGAATGTATTGCGGTGACATTGTTTCACACGATCATACAGGTTTCAAGTGTACCACACAACAAAACATCACCTGCACACGGCATCGTCTGCCCACCGCCCCCAGCAAGGGTTCCTTCTGTCCCCATTTGTCCCCCCTGGCCCACCTCCACCACTCCCACACCCTTGCCCTCTGGCTGTCACCTCATTGTTGTCTGTGTCTATGTATTTTACTTCTTTGCTTAATCCCTTCCCCTTCTTTCATCCAGTCCCCAAACCCCTCCCCTCTGACAGCTGTCAGTCTGCTCCACGTGTCCATGACTCAGTTTCTATTTTGTTCACCAGTTTATAATATTCATTAGATTCCACATATTAGTGAGTAAGTGAGATCATATGGTGCTTGTCTTTCTCTGACTGGCTTATTTCATTTAGTATATATATATATATATAACAATCCCCTGGGTTATCCATGCTACCGCAAAAGGAAGATTTCCCTTTTTTTAGAATTTATTTGTTTGTTTGTTTGTTTGTTTATTATGGCTGAGTAGTATTCCATTGTGTAAATGTACTACAGCTTTTCTATCCACTCGTCTGTTGATGGACACTTGGGCTGTTTCCATGTCTTAGCTATTGTAAATAATGCAGCAATGAACATAAGGGGGCATCTATTCTTTCAAATTAGTGTTTCATGTTTCTTCTTCAAATATATTCCCAGAGGAGGAATCCCTGGGTCAAAAGGTAGTTCCAGTTTTTAATTTTTTAACGAATCTCCATACTGGTTTCCATGTGTCTGCACCAGTCTGCATTCCCATCAGCAGCGCAGGAGGGTTCCCTGTTCTCCACACCCTCGCCAGGGTCGCAGGGACACATTTAATCCAATTTTCACTTAATATTTTTTCAAAAGCATTCTTTCCTGCATAAAATAGTAAAAACATCATCTTTGATGTCTTTATGATAGTATGCTTAACCATTAAACGATAACTGGAAATTTAAGATGAGTCAAACATTAAAATAAACATCCTTTCACATGAAGTTCTATCTTCATCTCTGATAACGTCCTAAAGATCTACTTCAAGAATAATATTAAGTCATTGTTTTTTTTTTTAATTTAAGCTATTGATATATATTATCTAGTTGATTTCCAGAAAGACAGTAATCATTGACAGCCCCAAAAGGCAGAGGCAGTGGCCATGTGCGATGCATCGCACCATCACCAGAATCATCACCCAAGTTATGGCTTCTCAAAAGCTTTACCAGTTGTGTCTCGTTATCATTCTCATTTGAATTTTTCTGCTGACAGAAAATACTACAAACTTGTTTCATACATTTATTAATTTTGTACCTCTCCCGTTAATTGCTCATGAATAAAACTCATTTTTTTTTCCAGTATAATGTTAGGTTACTTCTTATCTGTTTGAACTCTTAATTTGTTAAAAATATCAAACCTTTTAGATCAGATTTGTCAAAATAATATTTTCCGTGTTAATATGAGGTGGTTTTTGTTTGTTTGTTTATTCCTCATCTTTCTGACAGAGAGAATTTTTAAATTTTTATATAATGGAAATTATCGCTCTTTTTCTCTATGATTAGAAAGCCTGCCTGTACCAAGATCACATAAATATTAATCTATAGTTTCTCCTTTTATTTGTCGTTTTTGAATTTTATATTTTACCCTTTCCCCTTGGACATGTTTCTGTGGTATTTGCTCCCGGCCAGTAAACCAGGTGACTCGCCGCACTTCCTGCAGACTTGTCAGGCTCTCTCCCAGAGTCTGCTCCTGGTCCTGGTTCAGCCCCATTTGTCGTTGATTCTGATTCCGTAACATCCTGTTTTAATTATCATAACTTTATAGTACATTATAATATCTACCAGAGAAAAGCCTGCTTTACTGCTCTACTTTTCAACTGTGCTTTTTTTTTTTTTTTTTTTTTTTTTTTTAGCTCTTTCACTCTATTTATTATTCAAGATGAACTTTAGAACACTTGGTCAACTTTCCAGGACAAAACAGCAGTAACATGACTTCGATTAGAATTACATTAAATATGTACATTCATTGGAGAAAAATTAAAGTGTTGACAGCATGCACCCTTCTTTTCTAGAAAGATGACACCTTTTCCCGTGTATCCAAGCACTCTTTTATGCCTGCCATTAAAATTTTACTGTTTTCTGCACACAGAGTCTGTGTTTTCACTTAATGAGCTTATTCCTAGATAGTTTATATTTTAGTACCATTTCCAATGAGTTTCGTCTTCATATTGTCAAACTGGTTATCACTATTATACCAGAAAGTTATTGTTTTTTATATATTTAATATATGTTGAATCAGCCAACCCAAATCTCATTTTTTTCTAACAATTTTTCAGTTTTTCTGAATGTTTTGGCTTTCCTATGTAGACAATGCTTTCACCTGATAATATGATTTTTGTCTCCTCGTTTCTGTATCTACTTCTCCCGATGTGTTAGTAGGTTGGCGTGACTGAAATTATGAACAGCATTGAAATGGTCTGGGTCTAAGTGGAAACATCTTTACAACGAGTATAATAATTGCTAATATTGGCTGAATACTTTCTATATACTACTCGTTTTGCCAAGGGATTTAGGTATCTGTTTCTTTGAATCGTTATAATCACTTTTAAAGAAAAGTTACTATTGAAATCCCATTTTAAAGGTAGTGAAATGGAGGCTTTAAGGCAGAAATATATCCAAGATCACCCAACTAGTCAATGACAGAGCAAGATTCAACCTCACCTTGGTTTGACTCCAGAGCTCATTCTTGTCATAACTACCATTAAATTCTAGAATTTCAAGTAAGTATGACTAGTGATAAGAGTTTTTAAGGGTTTCTTTGTCATTTTTAAGGGGTTTTTTTTGGTTGAGAAGAGATGAGACAGACAAGAGTAGATTGATTCTAGGCAGATGAAGCTTAGTGACAAAAGGTACGTTAATGATGCAGGAAAAATACAATTTAGGGTGTATCCCCATACTTCCGCAAGTTCTCTGTGAACACCAAGGTGTAGGACCAAATAAAAGAAAATCTTTCAAAGGCCTATGCATCTTAAAGTTTATTATTATCCCCACACAAGTAACAAAGCTGTACCATGCGACCCCTTGAACCACCTCAGTTTCCAAACATTTCTCAAGGAAACATTTGGGCCCCCTTAGTTCAGATCGCTGATTTACTGGAACGTTGATTCACCGGCGAGGTGGCTGGCTGGCGGTCAGGGCTACATAAGTCACATCTGGGCCAGAAGCTCTTAATAGGAGATGGTGTGCCGCCTTTTCTAGTGCAAAAAAGGACTCCAGCAATGCTAAAAATAAAGTCTCTCAGAGTGTTACACGAAATTATGCGTTTCTGCAGCATATCGCTGGATAACTGACCGCGTCATAGCCCCGCTGGACTCCCACCGCCGCACGGAGCCCAGGCCTGAAGCGTCAGATCAGCCCGGAGGCGCGTGAGCCGCCGCCTCTCCACCAGACTTTTTCATGGCTGGGGCTGGGGTGAGAACCTCTCCTGTGGAACCAGTTCCCTGGAAGACTTTTAGTTTTAAATCACACCTTTTAAAAGAAGGGGACAATTGCTTGAGGCTAATTAAGTACTCATGAAAGGACACCATCTCTTACAAGCTACGGGAAAGTTGACACCTGACCACCGAACAGAGAGGTGGCCGGATCTGAGCACACAGGCCCAGCGTTGCATCTCAGACCCCGGTTCCAGCCCCGGTCCTGCTGGGCAGGGCTCTCCACCCGTCTGCCCCCAGCTTCTTCCTTGGACAATCGGTAATAATCACACCGCTGCCGTTTCACTCTGAGGGCTTCTCTGAGAGTGTAAAACGAGTATAAATGGGAAAGTGCTTTGGAAACCTGAAATGCACTTGACACGTATAAGGAAAGATCCAACGGTTTCTAGGACGCTCTCCCTAAAGAGCCGTCATATTTATTGCTCACCCGCACTCCCTCTGAAAAAGACAAACAGTCATCAACTGTAATGGAGTTCTGCTGAGAGCCAGCCCGTTTCCATTTCAATTCAAAGCCCTGGAGGCAGCAAACTTGCAATCTGGGCGCTCCCAACCGACTCCCCCAGTCTCCACTAATTGACTGTTTCCCGGACACACGGGGTGAGCATTTGAACAGAAGCATCAGGAGATGCTGATCATAGTATCCTATCAGGCACAGATCATCCCAATTGAAAGGCTAAAGGAGAAATGACCTATTTCACATGGACTTGGTGAGAGGCCTTGGAGCAAGATGTCACGCGGTCCCAGGAAACTGGGTAACTCAAGCTTTGGGTCGCCACATGCTTCCTTCTTCCCCATAGTCTCTCAGCCAGCCATCTCCTTATATTCTGTACAGTAGCTCTGTGGACTGGGGACTGAGCTTAAATTGAGCTTGAGACAGGGGCCAGGGAATGATGGAGTAGAGAATTAGATAGAAAATTGTGGCTTTTGCGCCCCAAGTGAGAATCACTGCATTCAACCAGCTGTTACAACGTGAGCATTTCTCACTGCTTTTGACATTTTTTTTTTTCAGGGGAACTTGATGTAAAACATATTTGTCTCCTTAGGTCTTCAAGAGCTGCCTTTTCCCCTCAACCTTCTTGGAAATTCTGCCCTCCGCCTCTCAGCTGTGTTTTCACCGCTGTCGGCATGAATTGTAAGCTACAAAAGGCAATGCTCAAAAGAGAGTTCGAGGGAAAAGAAAACGTGTAAGTCAGACTCTCTGGAGGTCCGTCAGGCCCCAGTCAGAATAACCAGCGTGAGCGGGGCCCACCGGAGAACAGGACGCCGAGTGGGGGAGGCAAAGCACGGCGGGGGAGGATCTGTGTCTCAGGTTGGGTTTTTCAGAGTTTTACACAAAACTGTGCCCTTCCCCAAGAGGTGCTCGAAATCGAGTCAGATTCGAAAACTGTAAAATCCCTGGATTTGTTTATTTCCGTTTGTTCGTTCATGCACGAGCCCAATTGGCTGTGCTAGAACAGGCAGACCAGGGCGCTGGTTCCCCCGGCAAACTTGATTTCAACACGCACGGCTCAGGCCTGCGCTGTGCCTGGCACTACGCTGGGCCCGGAGAGAAACAGAGAGAGGAGGAAGGTCCCGATTCTGGCCTCCAGGGATGGACATAGAACTCTGACCCGAGAGAGAGAATACAAAACTCCTGGAAGAGAACCACCAAGTGCTTTGGCGGCCGCCCTTACCTGAGCCACAGCTTTTTATAATAAAGGCCTCCATTCACAATCTAGTGTCGCCCCAATGGAAGAACCTCCCTGTCCCTCACCCCCACCCCAGCTCACTGCCCATCGCACCCAGTAGCTCAACCAGCCACTCACATTTTCCAAACATGTGCCCAACATTTCCCTTCTGACCTTGGTTCCTAAGACTCCCCCCCGGCTGGAATGCCTGTCCACCCTCTTCATCAACTAGAAAGCCCTACATCTCCTCCTGAGATCTAACTCGGTGACCTGTAGGTAAAACTAAAACATGACATGTCATCACTGGGTCTCTCCCAGCCTTATATCAATGGCACGTGAATATAAGAAGTGTATGAAATGGTTCGCCTTCCCTGATCCATGAAGCCAGCCCTGGTGTCAGAGGAGCAGTTCCTCTTGGTCCCCTGCACTTTCACCCCATGCGCTCGGACTGCTTCTAGCGCACTGAGCGTGCAATGCGTCCTTTATTAGCTTATCTTTCCAGGTCAAGTGGGTACAACTCCAGGGCAGGGTCTGCATCTTATTTAATTTTTATTTTATTTAACAGCTCCATGGCTGTAGCTACGAGTCAACCACTATTCCAAGCGCATTACATATATGTATCCTCATAAAAATGCTATGAGATAGATAATATTTATATTATCTCATTTTGCCCAGGAGGGAACTGAGACCTAGAGAGTTGAAGTAAAATGCAGGGTCACACAGCTGGAAAGCAGTGATCCAGGATGTGAACCAGTCTTTTACGTTCTACATTATGCTGTTTTTATTTATCATTGTAACCTCAGGGCTTTGTACCCTCAGGGCTCTGTACCCTCAGGGCTTTGTACCTAGAGGTCTAGTATTTAAAATGGTGAGCTCAATAAGTGTGTGTTAGCTGATTAAATAAATGAGCTGATGATCACTACTGCTTAGCCCAAGCTAGACTCTTTTAAAAAGTTCTAGGTTATAGAAGTTAAGGGTAGAAAGAAATAAACAAATGGCACTACATCAAACTAAAAAGGTTTTACACAGCAAAGAAAACCATTAACAAAATGAAAAGAAAACCCACTGAATGGGAGAATCTATTTGCTGATATATCTGATAAAGGGTTAATACCCAAAATTTATAAAGAACTTACAAAACTCAACACATACACAATAATAATAATAATCCAATTAAAAATGGGTAAAGGACCTGAATAGATACTTCTCAAAGAAGACATACAGATGGCCAATAGACATATAAAAAGATGCTCAATGTCACTAATCATCAGAGAAATGCAAATTAAAACCACAGTGAGATGTCACCTCATAGCTGTCAGAAAGGCTATCGACAATAAAACAACCAACGACAAGTGCTGGCGAGGATGTGGAGAAAAGGGAACCCTTGTGCACTGCTGGTGGGAATGCAGACTGGTGCTGCCCCTGTGGGAAGAAGTATGGGTTACCTCTAAAAATTAAAAATGGAACTGCCTTATGACCCAGCAATTCCATTTCTGGAAATTTATCCAAAGAAACCTGAAACACTGATTTGAACGAACACATGCACCCCTATGTTCATTGCAGCATTCTTTTTACAATAGCCAAGATTTGGAAACAGCCCAAGTGCCCATCAGTAGAGGAGTGGACAAAAAACTGTTGTACACTTACACAATGGAATATTGCTCAGCTGTAAAAAAGAAGAAAATCTTCCCCCTTTGCTACGGCATGGATGGGCCTGGAGACCGTTATGCTAAGTGAAACAAGTCAGTTGGATAAAGACAGGTACCATATGATTGCACTCCCATGTGGAATCTAATGAACAGAATGAACTAACAAGCAAAATAGAGACAGACTCCCAGATACAGAGAACAGATTGACAGCTGTTGGTGGGGTCGAAGCTGGGGGATAGAGGGATTGAGCAAAAAAGAAAAAAGAAGAGAAGAACTCATGGACACAGACACAGTGTGGTGATTACTGGGGGGAGCAGAGTGGGAGAGGTGGAGGGTCACAGGGGGATAAATACTAGTGGACAGAGACTTGGCTTGGGGCGGTGAACACACAGTACAGTGTACAGGTGATGGGTTGTAAAATTTTGCACCTAAAACCTGCATAATTTTGTTAACCAGTGTCACTCCGATAAATTCAATAAAAAGGAAAAAAAAAATTTTAAACTTAAAGAAATTCAAGGTAATGAGCAGACTTGGAGAAGGTTCCCAGAAACTCAAGACGATGGAAACGAAGAATTACACCTAAGGGTTTAGGCTGCTTAGCCTTGAGAAGCAACAGCTCAGGGCTGCTTTCGTCATGATCCTCAGGCCAGGACGGCTGATGCCCGAGGACAGTGACTGAGCTGTTTTTCTCCACCTCCAGGAAGAAGGCAGGAGCGGAGCAGGCCTTCCCCGGCAACAGGCATGGCTGAAATCCATTCCCCGGCAACAGGCACGGCTGAAATCCACCCGAGGAAGAATTCCCTCAGCCTACGAATTGTTTGTTAGACCTAGAAATGAGTTATAGAGAGAGGCTATACAAGGTCATCTGTCTTCAGCCTTTTGGACTTGCTTCTGCTCAGAGTAAGGAGCAGGTAGGGTGAAAACAATGACATGTCATCCCGAAGCCCCTTCTAGCCATAGAAATCTATACTGTTTGAATCTAAGACATGCATCAAACACTTCGTCTTCCTTGGCCAAACAAATGAATGAATGAATGAATGAATGAATGAGTCTCACAGAATTTAAAGGCAACAACAAATACGCACAACCATCAAGGAAAGGGGTCTTTGCAAACGTACTGTTGTGCCCGAAATGTAAAAATAGAAGAAAAAGCGGAAATTGTTTTCTTTCTAATCTAAACTCATAGCTTCGACCATAAACCATTCCTTGTTTGACCCATCACACTCTTGACACAAAGTTACAACTGGTCAGGCGACATCTTCAGGTGCTGATTGTGACTCATCATCACGATTTCCTCACTTGACAAAGGATATTATTGTCTTGCGGCAGATTACTCTAAACATGAGGTAAACTCAAAATATGAACCCCTGTTCCATCGATCCCAATGGTAAGATGCTTCAAACACGAAGAGAAGAATCCGTTCCTGAGGACACAAAACATCAAACCTGTCCACTTTCTTTCTTGTGTGGAAACAGAACCACAAAATGGTAGTAGAATTTGAAGGACAGATAAAGCATACCCAACACTGTTTCTGTATTTGGTATTGTTGCAAATACATAATTCTACTTTCTTTTCAGTTAAAAAAAAAAAAATCTTATACTTGCAAAGTGCTTTACATCAGACAACATTCCTTCAAACACATTATTTCACTAAACTTTTGCCTAAGAGGTAGGTGTTTTTTGTTTTTCATCTTTGAATACCTACTATGTGCAAAGCACATCCACACTTATGTGGAGGAAACAGCTCAGAGAGATGAGGACTGGCCCCAGTTCACACACTTACATCTGGTAGACCCTCCCAGTCAGGTGTTCTAGTGTCCAGAACTACCATATCCCACCCATCTCGGGCTCCTGGGCTCAGACCTGCAGGACACCGGGCCAGCCTGTCTAGAGGCCTCCTTCAGTGTGTACAACCTCTGTTGGGAGCTACGGGATTGGTCTGCATCACCTTGACAAACTCAGTCAGTCCTACAACCTCGGGAGACCAGCCGAACCCAGAGACAGGCACAAAGGACTGCTCTCTGGGTCCCACGTGGAGCAGATGCACTGTCAATGAGGAAGCCTGGAGTCTAAGCCAGGCTTTTCCTGCTTGCAAACTGAACTCCTCCTCCACATGGGTAGATATGGCCCTAGGGTACTTACATGCTCTGGATCCAGGCTTCCTAGTTCCCATGTACTAAGTGATCTTAACCGCTCTGAAACTTCCTCATTCACAAAGTGAAGACCATTCTGCATCTCTTTAATGCCGCATGGTGAAGATTCTATGAGTTAATATAAATCAAATGCTTAACACCGCTCTTGGCACAAAGTAAGCTCTTGGTCCATGTTAACTCTTCCTGATGTTATTACATCTTCTGGGTTTTCTGAGTCCTTGCGAGGTTTTGTTTATCCTCCTCCAATCCACTGTTGTGCTCCTTAGGGTTCACCCCATCATGAGCCCAGAGATCTCCTTCTCTGGCTATCTCTTTTCAGATGGTGGCATCTATACCCACCTAGCCACCCTGAAGAGAAACTAGGGGGTCATTTGCCTCTTCCTACACCCATATATATCCTGCATCTGTCATCAGTTGCCAAGTCCTGAGGCTGGCAGCTTCTAGATATTTCTGAATTTACCCTTCCTTCTCCATCTTGTTCCTGTGGTCTAGCCAGCCCTCACTTCAAGTGGAGAAGCAGCTTTTTTAACTGGGTTTCTGGCCTCTTATCTATTGTACTTTCATTTATCCCCACACTAAAGCCAGAATGATCATACCTTTCTAAAAAAAAAAAATTTGATGTCTCTATTTACAACCCACCTATGGCTACCCACCACTATTTGAAGCAGTCTGGTCCGACTGCACAGGACCTTTCTCCCTCTTACTTCTAGCACCAAAGGATAACCAGCTGCTCCACACATACTTGAATCTCTCCTTCACACCTCTGACATGTTCTCTTCTCTTGGCCTAAACAGTTATCTGTCTGGACTCTTTCTCTGTTTAATTAGCTCTGGTGTTATCTCCTTACATGAAACTCCTTAGACCACTTGGAAGCCAGTCCTCATGCTATCCTACAACTATAATGACCTGCTGTGCTCTACCCACCATGATCTCAAGTTCAAGGGCAATGTCTCTGATCACTGTCTCCTCTACTTAAGTGTGGATGTGCTTTTCACATAGTAGGTATTCAAAAAAAGAATCATTAAATGGCTGGTCTTGTTAAACGGATAATAGGAAGTAGTTGACATGCACAGTACACACTATGGTCACTAAACAGTATTTATTGAAGTGTTCTTCAAAGTACTTTCCATAAATTAATTCTTTAATTGTCACAACCACCTTAGAAGGTAGGTAGGATAACTATCTCTATCCCATAAGTGAGAAAACCGATGCACAGAGAGGTTAGAAATTTTACCGATGTTGCATAGGTAGAAACTGATGACATCGAGGTTGGAATCCAGAAGTCTGCCTCTAGATCTCATTCTTGACCCTATGCTATAGCTCTTACCCAGGTCGGGGTACCACAATAAATAAACAGGCGCAGATAATATCCTCTAGTTCCACCTTCACAGATGAGAAAGTCGGGGCATAGGAAGTTCATGGAGAAGCATCCTGGTAAATGAAAGAAGGCTGAACAGGGAGCTCCTCACCCCTGCTCCTCACTCACTGCAGGGAAGCTCAGGGCAATCGCTCCGCCTCCCTCAGCCTCGGTTCTCCGAGTGCAAAGTCACAGCCAGACCACATCTCAGCCTCCCTCCAGATCAAATGTGCAATCCCCTTCAGTCAGGCCAAGATCATCCCGGGCTGAGCGTGTGCCTGCTCAGCGCTCAGTGCAGAGACACAAAGACAAGATGCTTCCCTACCCTGGAGGAAGTCATCTTCTCGTGGGGCAGACAGGCACGGACAGACAGTACCAGCAGACCAGTGCACACTGCAGTCACATTGGCTATTTTAAAGGGAACCAACCCAAGAGCAAACACCATCCAGGAATGAGTCGTTTGCCCCTCCATAATGTCTTTCAACCGACAACTGCCCGGAACAATGAAGCATCACGGCTGCTCCTGTCTTCCCTCCAAGACCTCTCTCAAGCACAAGCACCTTCCTTTCCAAGTGAGGGTGCAAGAGCACTGCCGTACGTGAGCTCCCCAGCAACAGCTGGTGACCTGGCGGCAGAAGCCACCACCCTCTCTGTTCCTGCGGTCCTCCCAGAGTGGAGGTGGTCCTCCCAGAGCGGAGCTGATCCTCCCAGAGCGGAGCTCGTCCTCCCAGAGCGGAGCTGATCCTCCCAGAGCAGAGGTGGTCCTCCCAGAGCAGAGCTGATCCTCCCAGAGCGGAGCTGATCCTCCCAGAGCGGAGCTGATCCTCCCAGAGCGGAGGCGGTCCTCCCAGAGCAGAGCTGATCCTCCCAGAGCAGAGGTGGTCCTCCCAGAGCAGAGCTGATTCTCCCAGAGCGGAGCTCGTCCTCCCAGAGCGGAGGCGGTCCTCCCAGAGCGGAGGCGGTCCTCCCAGAGCGGAGCTGGTCCTCCCAGAGTGGAGGCGGTCCTCCCAGAGCGGAGCTGATCCTCCCAGAGCGGAGCTGGTCCTCCCAGAGTGGAGGCGGTCCTCCCAGAGCAGAGCTGATCCTCCCAGAGTGGAGGTGGTCCTCCCAGAGCGGAGCTGATCCTCCCAGAGCGGAGGTGATCCTCCCAGAGCGGAGCTAGTCCTCCCAGAGCGGAGCTGATCCTCCCAGAGCGGAGGTGGTCCTCCCAGAGCGGAGCTGATCTTCCCAGAGCGGAGGTGATCCTCCCAGAGCGGAACTGGTCCTCCCAGAGTGGAGGTGGTCCTCCCAGAGCGGAGCTGGTCCTCCTAGAGCGGAGGCGGTCCTCCCAGAGTGGAGGTGCTCCTCCCAGAGCGGAGGTGATCCTCCCAGAGCAGAGCTGGTCCTCCCAGAGTGGAGGTGGTCCTCCCAGAGCGGAGGTGGTCCTCCCAGAGCGGAGCTGATCTTCCCAGAGCGGAGGCGGTCCTCCCAGAGTGGAGCTGGTCCTCCCAGAGTGGAGGTGGTCCTCCCAGAGCGAAGCTGATCCTCCCAGAGCGGAGGCGGTCCTCCCAGAGCGGAGCTGGTCCTCCCAGAGCGGGGGCGGTCCTCCCAGAGCGGAGGCGGTCCTCCCAGAGCGGAGCTGGTCCTCCCAGAGCGGAGGCGGTCCTCCCAGAGTGGAGCTGGTCCTCCCAGAGTGGAGGTGGTCCTCCCAGAGCGGAGCTGATCTTCCCAGAGCGGAGGCGGTCCTCCCAGAGTGGAGCTGGTCCTCCCAGAGTGGAGGTGGTCCTCCCAGAGCGAAGCTGATCCTCCCAGAGTGGAGGCGGTCCTCCCAGAGCGGAGGCGGTCCTCCCAGAGCGGAGCTGGTCCTCCCAAAGCGGGGGCGGTCCTCCCAGAGCGGAGGCGGTCCTCCCAGAGCGGAGCTGGTCCTCCCAGAGCGGGGGCGGGCTGGGCAAGACAGGGGCACTAAGCTTGGCACAGCCGCTGTTGGTTTTCCAGTACAAACTACATGCTGAAGTGTCTTTTCAGATTGACAGTTGATTCTAGAAATTGTATCTAGTTCATTTCCAGCTCCATGGGTAAGCCGGTTCATTTAAGGCAAACGGCATCCAATTAAAACACATTCTGAAGAAGTGAGTGGGCAAGGCATTTTTGCCCAATGCCTCATTTACTTAAAATATATCAGGAGATGTCTCAAGGACCAAGTCTCATCACATCATTGTGAGATGAAATAGTTAAAATATGGATGATCAAAATATTATTTGAAAATACACCCTGAGAGGTAGCCTTGTATAAGAAGAGTCCAGGCTTCGGGTCTGAGCAGGTCCACATCCTTTTTCAGCTTCTCAGGAGCTGTGTGACCTTGGGCATATTGCCTAACCCCTCTGAGCATCAGTTTCCTCATGTGTATAACAGCAGTAGACCAGATCTGTCCGTCAAGTACTTAACATCATTAGAAATGTAGCTTAGTGCCGGTATAGAGTAAGGGTTAAAAAATAAACTATTAAAGAACCATTTATTAAAGTCTTAATGATTCAGAGATTGATTATTCTATTAGAAGATCGGCATGCTTTTCCCTTTCTTCCTCCTGCTTCCTGCCTGCCCACGTCACAGCTGCTCATAAGCTATTATTCCCTAAGATAAAAAATGAGATAAAATTCAATTTGGATGGCAGAGCCACCAAAATGGGTAGAACACAGGCACTGGAGTCACACGGGCCTGCACTTGAATACTGTATGGTTTTAAAGAGGTTGTACAACCTCCTTCAGCCTTAATTTCTTCATCTGTAAAACGGGGAGAGGAGGTAATCATATCTCTCTTCTAGGATTCTTAGAAAGACTGGCGTGTGTGTGTGTGTGTGTGTGTGTGTGTGTGTGTGTGTGTGTGTGTGTTTGACTAAAGTCCAACCACTGTGATTGGTCAATTTTTGCTAGGTAGGAAAGTATTGGATCAATTTCAATAAAAAACATGGTATTTGCCCTGGCCGGTTGGCTCAGTGGTAGAGCGTCGGCCTGGCGTGCAGAAGTCCTGGGTTCGATTCCTGGCCAGGGCACACAGGAGAAGTGCCCATCTGCTTCTCCACCCCTTCCCCTTTCCTTCCTCTCTGTCTCTCTCTTCCCCTCCCACAGCGAGGCTCCATTGGAGCAAAGATGGCCCGGGCGCTGGGGATGGCTCTGTGGCCTCTGCCCCAGGTGCTAGAGTGGCCTGGTCGCAACAGAACAATGCCCCGGAGGGGCAGAGCATCGCCCCCTGGTGGGCAGATCGTCACCCCCTGGTGGGCGTGCCGGGTGGATCCCGGTCGGGCGCATGCGGGAGTCTGTCTGACTGTCTCTCCCCATTTCCAGCTTCAGAAAAATACAAAAAAAACACACAAAAAACAAAAAACGTGGTCTTTAGCTAAACTAAAGCATGAACATCAATCACCATTGGTTTTTACAACTTGCCCTAACTCCATCACTACCATACATGGCCACTCTAAGTCACGCTCACGACGGAGGTCTTGCATCCAGTGCCATGAGACTTGAAATGTCCTCCCTTGGGGATAGATTGAGTATCAACTTGAAATGGGGTGACTGGGCATGTGGGGACTGGAGTGTGGAGGCAGCAGGCAGGCCTCACAGAGGGCTGGAGGGCCAGAGGCGGTGAGGCTGCAGCTGGACAGGTACGACCTCCTTCCCACCCAGCGCCATGCACGACCAAGAGTCAGGGAGGACGTGCCTTTCCTGACCCTGCCTCCGCTAGCTATAGGGAGAGCTTTGGTTATCCCAGTGGAAATGGCAGGGGGTGACCCGCTGTACAGTACGACATCTCTGGAGGCAGAAGCAAGCAGCACAGAGAATATTTTTATTATCTGCCTTTGGGGGGATTACCAAAATAAAGGTTCATGGGATGCTCACATCAGTAGGACGCAGAAACATTTGCATTTCATCTTTCTGGTTTAAATATTTTGTTCACACAGCTCTCTGAGTCATCACTTCATCCTCCTTAGATATGAAGACTACATATAAGATGCCAATTTCCTAAAGGAAAACATGTAAACAAAAGGCAGAAATCCAAAATTCACATCCACAGACCATAAAATATATTAATATTTGTTTAGACCCCCTAGGGACTACACATAACATCCTCAAAGTAGCATGCAGAGATTTCTTCGGCATCTCTTCCCACTTCCTAAATAATGCTCCCACTAAAAGAGGAAGGACTTCCATTTCATAAGGGGATGCTTTCCTTCTGACGCTCCTAGCGTACCAGCGTCACACTGCTGAGGACGGAACCGACCTGTCGATACCACTACAGCATCTTGCTGAAATTTCTATTGCAAAGGAGAAATCTTATGAGATGTTTCCTTCTTTATATATATAAAAAAAGGAGACTTATTTTTAAATATTGAGGTTGAAAGTCAACTTGTTCCAAAATCACCATTTTTACGTGAAACTTTCTGCTGTAGACGAAATGAAAGATCACAGTTTCACTTTAACCAACACTGCCCGTAAGAAACACTTCGTGCACGGAAGTGGGTTTTTTTCTCCCATAAGGCAGCAGCCTCTAAAAAAAAAAAAAAAAGCAAGCAAGCTCTGGCATTGCTCTTCAATATTGTTGTCTAGTTAAATGGCAATGGAGTGGATGCGTAAAAATATGCATTAGAGGTGTGTAATGTGTAATGTGAAGAAGAGTAATCAAAGCCATTCAACAGGATTTAGGAAGGGATTTCAGTTGGCAGCTTACGCGACAGGAGCATATAATTTTGCTAATTTGAAATAGGTATTATAACATATAAACATTACCGCTTTGTATATTTTAATGAAAACTGCCTCTACACCAAAATGAATCTGTTAGCTCAAACTCTCTGCATGCCACAGAGTTTCTACCTACTATGAGCTCAGTGTCAACAAGACAGGCATGCAAGCTACCTTAAAACAACGGCAACTCACTCCAACGGTTTAAAACCAAGCCCCTTATTCTAGGCTGCGCCGAAGCCATAAAGTTAAGTCTGGTGACAGGTGTTGTATTAAATTTTTATACAGCGATGAACTCACATTCACACAAACCAAATCTACAGGCTTTCTTTGATATACACCTGCAACTTGTTAATTCAAGGGACTTTATTAAGAAAGTATAAATTTAGCAACACCTATAGATTTGTAAAACCCCATTAGCTGTCTCAAGGATTTAGAGTAAATTCACCTGGAGCCTTATTTGCATGGTTTAAAAAGAAATGGAAACTAATGATGACTTCTCCCAAATGAATGTGCCTGCAGATAATGCGATTCTGCAAACGGACTGACGTGGATTACCCAGACTTGGGCGAAGAGTCCAGAGATGTGGGCCTGTGTGAAGCTGAGGATGTCATTTACCAGCCAGCTACCTCGTCTCCCACTGAAGTCCTCTTCTCCGGTCTTCTCCCGGCCCGGGGGAGGCCTCGCCCATGGCCGGGGCTGCCTGCACAAGCCGAACTTGCCCGTGGCTGGGACTCCTTTTCGGTGTGAGCCTCTCCCAACGCGGCAGCAAGGGCAGCTCGGGGCAGACTGTCATGGAGGAAGTGTCCTGCCAGGGGATGAGGGATCTGGCAGGAAGAAGCCATGCAGGGACCAATTTGGGATACACGGGGCTGCCCTGCCAGCTGGCCGGGTGGGAGGCCTTCACAGCCACGGAGCATCCAGAGACGAGGGACGACCGAGATCCCGGCCAGGGGACAATGGGCCGTTCTCCTGCTTCTGGTGTGAAGGTCAGAGGAGGAAAGCGCTCTATGCCCTAGAAATATGCATTTACACGTGTGCCGTCTTCTCATCCCAACGCACGCGCACACACACACACACACACACACATGCACATGCACACTGGAATCTGCTTCCTTCTGCGAGGCGGCATCAACAAGCTGGAGTGTCCCAGAGGAAGTAAGCTCTTTCACAGAGAGGCCACACATTTCACGGGAACACGTCTCCCCCAAAACGGCATGAGTCACCCAGCAGCCAGTAAACACGAATAACAGCGAGCTCCTTTGGGTGAAATCAGACTCGTTCTTGTTGTTGAATGCTGAGCGTCTACAGTCCCTGCCCCTACTCCCGGAGGATATTCTGCAATAGACACCCCAATCTGACCCTGGACCCTCATCCCTTTCCCCAACACCATTATCCACAATGATCGGAGGCTTCAGTTTGGATGGACTCCTCAAAACTTGGTGCTCAACACAACCCAACCGAACCAAACTGTCCTGCTTCATTCCTGCTTCTCACGCAGAACGATCCTCTCTCCTCATGTTCTGTGTGGATTACTGGGACTTTTAAGACACGCAGCTGGGGCTCCAGTCATGGCGCCTAGTTCTATTTATTTAGAGCAGTGGTTCTCCAACTTGTCTGCACAAGAGAAGAGAGAAAAGCCAACTAGGAAGCTTTGTGGAAACACGATTGCTGAGGCCTCATCCCAGAGATTCTGACTGACTTGTTCAAGGGCAGGGCCCAAGACACCGGCATTTGTTGTTTTTTTTTTTAATTTCTCTGGGTAATTCTATTAAGCACCCAGAATTAGAATCACAAAACTCAGTCTTATCATTTAAGGTTCCTCTAATCACTCAACTGATGCTTGAATCCCCACGATGTTGTCAGTACCCATTCAGACAATGCTTATACCACCAATGACGGTAACGGTAAACCCACTACTTCCCAAGAGAGTCCTGTCCATGGTTGGCCGACAGCCTTGTCTCAGAATGAACCGACCGACCTCTCCCTGCAGCTTCCATGCTTATATTATTTTTCAATTCCTTAGGAATAAGACTAAAGCCTCTTCTGTAAGACCACCCTTCCGAGACCCAAAGACACTAGGGGCCCACGCCCTCAAGCTTCTGCTACCACGCCTTTTTCTCATGTTATATGTTCCTAGTTCCTTCAGGAACCATGTGAGATGACACCAGGCAATCTCTCCATCCCGGTGCCCATTCTCAAAATATATTCCACTACTTCCTGTAACAGTGATTATAATCATTCCAGAAGCAATTACAATATTCCCACAATGCTCTACCATTGCACATAGAACCTACTGGTTACGTGCCTAGTTTGAAAACTCCTCGCAATACTAACCACCATAATAAGAAAAAGAGCAGCCAGCATGTGTTGAGCAAGGCCCTGGGCACCTGGCATGGGGGGGGGGGGGCGGGGGGGAGCACTGTGTTACCCTGACCTTGTTTATCCTTCACAAATATGCTATGAAGTCACCATTATGCTCCTGATTCACAGAAGAATCCAAGAGGGCCGAGGACGTTTGCCGAGGTGATGGGCCAGGTCTGACTCCGAGGCATGTGTTCTTGCTCCCTCCTTCCTGCTAGTCAGCGTCCTCTCACTGACGCAGTCTCGGGTCCCACGGGCTGTTTTGAAGATCACGCCTCACTGATACAGTGTCCCAATCAATGAGCACACGCAGGCCTTGTTCTCATCCGCAAATGATGCAGGACTATGTCTTGTAGACTATCAGTTGCCATGGAAAGCTAACTTGACATCATTATATTTTTAATAATCACAAGATTATACCTTCCACCTCACCTCTAGCAAAGCAGACACTGTGACATTCTCCCTTTGCTTGTCTGGGCTTGTCTTTGACTGAGAATGGTCAGATGTCTCCTCAGAGGATACCCTGTAGTGTAAGACAGAAAGGCTAGAGGAGCCAGGGTCCAGAAACATTTCCTAGGGATGGCGTTCAGTGGAAGACTCACCAATCATCTGGTTTCCCCCATCTCCTTTAGAGTCTTGTTTCAGGAATTACAAACAAACAAATACAAACTGGGAGCAATTAGTTTTACTATTTGAATCACATTATCTTGCAAGGTAGTTGAATCAGTCCCTACCGAAAGCAGCACACAAGGTGCCTGAACATAGTCTTTGATGTCAAAGAGACCCTGGTTTGATTAGCTGCTCCCTTATTACCTGCCATTATGTCCCTGGGAAGGTTACCCAACCTTTCTGAACCTGAGTGTCCACATCTATAAAAGCGACATACTGTCATCTCAAGTAGGTATATTATTGTTCATCAATATCTGACTTACTTCTATTCTAGGAAGATAGCAAGATTGCATTTCCTTAAAATTAGGCATAAACATGACTAGTTTTAGGCAATGAAATATAAGAAAAGTGTCACATATTACTTTCCACAGGGAGGCCTCATTCATTGCACTTGACTCTAAGTCCACTCCTCCCCTAACTTCAGTGACTGCAAAGCATGTGTTGTTAAGACGTACATTAATATCAAAGCAGACTAAAGAACAGTTGCCTTGGAGAGTCATCTGGACCAACAACAGACATTTTGGAAATGAGAAATAAAGTATTTGTTCTATCCACATGACCTAGCCTACCCTGACTAGTCCTGCCCTTACAATACAGAGTTGTTGTGAGAATAATTAAGTAATCTATTCAGGCATTTATCACAAGTATCGAGTCAGTCTGAAATATTATTTTAAATAGATCCCATTCCCATTCCAGTTTGTTCTACCCATGTCCTGCATATTCCACTATTTCCCCCTTCTTTTACAGCCTGGGTTTTTTTCCTGCTCATAAGCGAATAGCATTAAACTCGGCAATTTCCATAGATGATGTAGAAATATGAATTTTAAAAAGAAAAGGGTAGAAATATTCAATAGTGCCGCATCACTCTGCCTCAGCATGCAAACCCAGAATAGCATGACTATAATGCTACTTATCGCTTCACAAGGAAATTAATGAAAGCAAAATGAAGCATCAAATAATCAATGTAGCTCAGGATGAATTCACTACTGATAAAGTGCACGTCTCCGAAATGTAAACATAATGAGAACATACATGAATACAGGAGCTTATTAACTCCCAGGGCTTTTATTCACTATTCTTAAATCAAGCAATCAAAAAGGAATTAGTTTTGTTTCTGTCTTTGGTAAATGTTTTCATTAAAGGAAGTTTCCACTATGAAAACCAAGTGTAAGGAAGGCATGAACAACACTCTCTGGCCAGATCACTGCACTGACATTTCAAAACACACACCTGCTCTGGGACACCACTGGAGAGACTTTTTCCCTATTTTTTAATTGTTTTTCAAATGCCTTGTGTTGTGCACTGAGTTATGTCCTCCAAAGAGACATGTGGGAGTTCCTAACCTCTTGCAGTCCAGAAAGCGACCTGATTTAGACATAGGGTCTTGACAAAGGTAACCAGGCTAAAACAAAGTCATTGGGGTGGGCCTTAATCCAACACGACTAGTGTCCTTACAGAAAGGGGGGAAGTGGACAGAAGGACAGGCACCCACAGCAAGAACGCCACGGGAAGGCGAAGGCAGGGATACAAGTGATGTGTCTACAAGCCAAGGGATGCCAGCCAAATGCTATTTTTTGCCTTGAGACAAGCAGCTTTTTAAGAATATGCTGACTAATAAGAAAAAAGAAAGCATTTTCCAATTTGTAACATTTTCCCTCATGGAGAAGTTACATGCAAAAAAGGAAAAAAAAAAATTATACAAAATGCATCACCAGTCAGCCCTCCCTGGATTTTAAGGAAAATTCCTTGAGCTTGTACAATAAAAACCATGTTAATACATCATCTTACGAATCAAACAGCTAGAAAATAAAGATTTCTGCAAGCGACCTACACTGTAAACAGTATTCTGTGATGGGAAAATACAGTACTTTCAGCTGTTCTGTTAATGCTGCTATTTGGTCTAGAAATGCAAAGAAGCCTGGGGTGGAGGGGGCAGGGGACACTGACGAAAATAAGCACACAGCCGCATCCCCAAGCAGGGAAGAAGCGGGGTATCCTTGCCCACTGGCAGGATTGTGACCGCACTTCCACTTACCACCAGGGCTGGAACTCTCAGGGGTTCCTACTGCCCCTTCTAGTCGATGCTCTCGCTGTGCACCCGTTCTCGATGAAATCTTCCAAGACATTTCCTCATAAACCCAGTTTTGTTTGCTTTACTGTTTGCTTTTTCTTTTTTTTTTTTTTAAGAACTAATGGTAAGGTGTTTATCTTCAGACATGTTCTTCACAAACTGACGGCAATAATGTATCAAATCCATAATGCCAGAGGTGTCTGTATATGAACGCTAACAAAACAGCAAACAAACAAAGACAGCTGCCACAGAATGATACAAGTGAAAAGGAGGGACTCTAGTGTTGTCGTCACATTTCAGAAAGGGAAAGAAATAGGATATATATATATTTTTTTCTGTTCACTTTCAGCAGAATAATTAGTGCTCACCACTCCCTCTCAAACAGCTGGTACAACAGCTAAACTGAACAACAGTAATGCCCACAAGCTGCGCCCACAGAACACGGCGGCCGCTCGAACCCTCCCCCAGGTGCCCCAACCCACACACTCTGGCCCCATGGGGCTGAGCTGGACACTTGGGTTTGTCTCCAGTCCTTGTTAACCACTTGTGCCTGTTAATTTGATTACATAATTTAATGGAATAGTGTATCTAGAAAATAAAAGTTTTTAAGGAAAGGAATTTGTTGCTGTTCATGAAACTAGTAAAATGTTTAGGAAAGATTCAATAGAAGAAATATTGCTTTAAAAATTGCTATTGTAGGAGCAGAGGTCATAAAAATTGAAACAGGCCCTCTACTCAGGTCACCGTCTTTAAATTCTCTATTTGCTTTAAAGAATCTGAAACTGAAATTTTAGAGGTTCTATTAGGGATATCTTTTACACACACACACACACACACACACACACACACACACACACACAGAATTCTATTCTGTGGACCACTACCTCAAAAAAGGTAAAAAGGCCTTGCCTCCACAGCAAAACAGTGGCGAATAAATGTGTGTTTACAGATTTTAAGCAAAACTCAAATGTTTGATGTATGTACATGATTTATGATCTCTCAACTTAATCAACTTCTGTGAATTACCAGTCAAAAACCATTTCTAATTGTATGGAAGAGAAAGTCTTCTATGATTAAAAGAGAGGAAAGAAAGAAAGAAAGAAAGAAAGAAAGAAAGAAAGAAAGAAAGAAAGAAAGAAAGAAAGAAAGAAAGAAAGAAAGAAAGGGAAGGAAAAAAGGGAAGGAAAAAAGGGACGGAGGGAGGAAGGAAGGAAAGAAGGAAGGAAGGAAGGAAGGAAGGAAGGAAGGAAGGAAGGAAGGAAGGAAGGGGAGAGAGAGAAGGAAGGAAGGAAGGAAGGAAGGAAGGAAGGAAGGAAGGAAGGAAGGAAGGAAGGAAGGAAGGAAGGAAGGAAAGAAAGAAAGAAAGAAAGAAAGAAAGAAAGAAAGAAAGAAAGAAAGAAAGAAAGAAAGAAAGTGAGAGAAGGAAAGAAGGGAGGGAGGGAGGGAGGGAGGGAGGAAGGGAGAGACGGAGGGAGGGAGGAAGGGAGGGAGGGAGGAAGGGAGGGGAGAGAGAGAAAGAAAGAAAGAGAGAGAGAGAAAGAAAAAGAGAAAGAAAAAGAGAAAGAAAGAGAGAGAAGGGGGAGGGAGGGAGGGAAAATGGCAAAGCAGGGAGGCCTTCTTAACCTCCACATAATGAACAGAGATAGAAAGAAATAGACTTCAATTTTCAAACCAGGAAACAGAGTCCATCTCAATACCTAAGTCTACTTATATCACTTATGTGAGAAACAGCCTGGCTGCAACGAAACGTTGTATAAATCTGAGCCACGTAGACTCCAATTAATTACTGTATGGTATCACCGTGTCTTCCCGTAACTACGTAATAATACCAACTGCCTACAATCGGAAGGATTTAGTAGACATTTATTGATGAAAATCAGATGATTTCATCCACAGTGTCTGAATTACTTTGATAGGCTTGAGCCTGAAGCAAAATAATGTAATAAAAAACAACATATAGATGAGAACCTCAATTTTTCTCTACTTATGAATCTGTCGCTGATTTGAGAAGAATCAAATCTAAGTCTGACCAGGTGAAGACATTCCATACATCATCTTTCCCAATTCAATATAAAAACAATATCTCCCCTTCCGGTGTGCTCCTGACTCTGTGATATCCCGGACACGGGAGAAACCCAGAGCCACAGAGCAGTGCCTTCGCAAATGTTCAGAGCACAGCAGACACGAGTGAAAGAAACTTTCTTCTTTTATTTTAAAGACCATTGGAAGTCATAAGCCTCCAGAAACAATAACCAATGGAGTAATGAGCGGAGAGGGTAGGTAGATCTCATGAGTAGGATGAATGAGATATAAGTGATACGGTCGGTTAGAAACATCTTTCCCTCTTCACTCCCTATCACCTCCCAAAAAAAGTCCTCCAGAAGAAGACTGTCATGGGGCTACAATTCCCCTCGTCATATCTTTTGCTTTTAGAAACTTTTCAGTCACTGTCTATGAAATTGCAAATGCTCCTAGGAGGGGCAGCCCGAAGCTTTATCTCCTATCACTGTCACAAGTGATTTTCCAGTTCAGCTCGGAAAGTAAAACTCTTTACAACCAGGCAAAGGAATACAGTGGGGACCAGACCCTCCGGAGAGGAGACAGGCTGGGAGGGCAGGCGGGATGGGCTGCCAAACCGCCTCAGGCACAAATCAATCTCAGACACACGCATCCGAAACCTCATGAAATTGACTTCACCAACCTAAATTCTTTGATTAAAGACTGCTAGAAACTATCCAGTTGGTTCACATACTTGCAACACATACTAGGTCCTCGTCGCTGTTATATAAAATATTGTATAAATGGCGTTGGGTAGAGTCACATTCTCTTCTCTCTGTCTTTCCTCCTAATCCTAACATCTTAATGTGGAGACAGTTAGAGGATTTCAAGATCGAAGCAAATTAAGGTTGGAAGATGGGCTAAGGACTTGTTATGTACACTGTACAGACCGGCATCAGCTGGGAGCTCGTGAGAAGTGTGAAACCTCAGGGCCTATCCCAGATTTACAGAAGTTCCTATGCATCCCAACAAGGCTGGTTCACTAAGTTTAACAAATAACGTGGGCTAGGGAGACGTACCTCAACCTCTACTTGCACAGCAAGCTTTATTATTATTACTATTATTATTATTATTATTATTATTATTATTATCTTAAGTTAGAATATAGATTTAGTGCGGCTTAAGACCAAAATGAATGGTAAACGTTACAGGGAAGATTTGAGCCCCCTACCAAGAAAGTGTGCCGCTACCTCTGAGACCTTTCTCGGTGACTCCGCTTTCAACATTCTATAAGGATTTTTATGAGCAGGAACCAGGAGGTGTGGAGGGCAGAACTCCCTCCCTTAAATCAGCCGACAACCTCGACAGGCATAACGATGCCACTTACCAGCTCAGAAAAAAACAGCTGATGACAAGTGAAAGACACCTCCTAAGCACATTTAGATGACTGATTTTGTATTATAAATCAATATTGAGTGCCACAAAATGTCAGAAAATACCAAATGAGGAGGAAAGAATCAATAACTAACCTTGGAATTAAATGAGTGACGAATAATCTTTACCAACTAAAATAAATTAAACCATGAAAACCATGTTAAAGCAGCATCCAGGATCCGGCTTAAAACCACAAGAAAAAAATAATAATTTGGAGTTAAGGCCACTTGTGATGTACAGGGATGTTCATTTATTTATTTATTTTTCTAAGAAAGCCTTATAACAGGAGCTACAAAATAAGGGCTAAATTCAGACTTACTACCTTCTGTGTGAAGAGATGCAACTTTTTAAGGCTCTGCAACAAACTCCCATCTGCAGATGCAGACTGTGTCTGAACCTAGCAACAATGAAACACTTTTGTTTGACAGGTTCAGGGAGTAGGAAGCAGGGAGACAAATTCTACAACGTATTGAATTCGCTTCATGTTAGATTTTAAATGTGCCTATTAGAGCTATCACATAAACAATAAACGTAGAGACGGGCCAAATGTCAGAATTCAAACCCAAATGTTTTTCTGGATCTTAACCTGGCATCAGAGATAAATCTAGTCATATAACAGAAACCAAGATGTCTTTCTTTAGAAGGAAACAGATGCAGAGTGGTGTTTTACATCATTTGATGGCTCAGGGGTCCTAAAAGCATGTATTAAATGCCTACTCTGTGCTAAGAATGGTGTCGGGTGCTAGCAATGGAGAGATGAAGAGAAACAGACATGTAAGCCCTCCTTGGCCGATGAGGGAGACAGCAGGTAAGTGGACCGTTTCAGCCACAAGTAAGACCTGAGGTAGGGAGCAGGGACCATGCCTGCACTAACCTGGGAACCCCCCCCCAACTTCCCTGCCGACACTGCTTGCCTCCAGGGGTCCCGCTCGGACACTAGTGTCCTTGGAGAAGGGTGACATGCAGTCCCTGCACCAACCCTTAGTATCAAATCTAGGTCTAAGGCTTGGGGTGGTAGTGTTTGAAAATAGTCCCCGAACTGTTTCTACAGTAATGAAGATCACAGTACCAGTAACAATACTTCATGGCACTCTGACCTCTGAATTCTTCTTGATATTTTAGAGTAATTTCCAAATCCAAATATCCATGGATGTCTATCAGACTCTGAGATTCACACAGATGAATAAACTCGCCTCTACCAGACTCCAGTCAAGGACAAGGGTCCGGCTGACCTAATTACCCCAACGCTCTTGCCCCAAAGGCTCCCTCCAGAGGCGGACTAATCAGAGAGCAGCGAGATGTTAGCAATCTTTTAAATCGGCATTTAGCGAAGATGTCCTGCTGGAGGTGGGGGGTGGGGGCTGCTTTCCCTGAGGCAGAGAAACAGGGGCATAACAAGCAGGGGTGATAACATGCAGCTCTTTGGGGAAGGTTTAGGAAGTGGGCGGGAGTTGCACTGGACAGAGCGTCCCTCAAGCCCTCTGGATCTCTACCTCACTGGAAGAATTCCTCCAACGTTTCCAGCTGCAGATCTAGGTCTCAGGCAGGGCAGGGTGGGGGGTTCTTATTCACCCGGTAACTGCAGAGGAAGAGGAGAGTGGGAGTCCTGTTCTCCAGGAGACAGCCCACGTGGACCACAGCACAGATACAACACGCATGTAGACCAAAGCACAGATAGATACAACACGCATGTGGACCACAGCACAGATAGATTCAACATGCATGTGGACCACAGCACAGATACAACACGCATGTGGACCACAGCATAGATACAACATGCATGTGGACCACAGCATAGATACAACACGCATGTGGACCACAGCACAGATAGATACAACATGCATGTGGACCACAGCATAGATACAACACGCATGTGGACCACAGCACAGATAGATACAACACGCATGTGGACCACAGCACAGATAGATACAATATGCATGTGGACCACAGCACAGATAGATACAACACGCATGTGGACCACAGCACAGATACAACACGCATGTGGACCACAGCACAGATACAACACATGCTGGAGATGCAGCTTCTCATCTAAAGCAGAGGCTGCCACCCTACCTAAAGCAACACTGGGAATCAGGACCATGAACAGCCTTAAAACCAAGTTGAGCCAGGACCATCCTGCGGAGGGTTGTAAAAATGAGTAAACGTATACCCAGCCAGGGGCTTCCCTCCTGTCCCGCTCTGGACTGTTCCCAGCCCCACCCTTTGTTACAGTGGCACACTTAGACACTGGAGGATGCTGCGTGCTTCCCACGTGCCCTGCACTTCAATCTTTAAAGCGCCTCTGTGAGATCACATCACGATCGTTCTTTTATAGACGAGGAAACTGAAGCGTGGAGAAGTTGAGTAACATTCCACAGTTCTCATGGCTTTCCAGGGGTGAAGCCGGGACTGAGTGGGGGACTGCAGGGCCCATTCTGTTAGCCACACTCCCCTCCCTGCCTTGCTTTCTGTGTCAGCCTCCGCGACAGCTAACGGCAGCGATGCACCGGCACCACCAGACCCCGGGGACTTTGCTTAGCCACATCCTAGACGCCGACAACATGGGGATTCACCCAAGACAAATGGAAGTGATGGATCCTGAAGGTGTGTGGGAAATGTGAAGGCATGAATAAAAATTACACACACACACACACACACACCAGAGAAAACAGAATCATCCAGCACAGATCCCTCAGGATCACGGCTGTTGCAAGAAGCCCTAGTCTCTCCATCTGGTCCAATGGGTACGCGCAAAGTTGTCTGCTTTTAACATGCACTTAATGTGTCTTTAAGGAAAGAAAAGAAAGGCAGAAGCAGCAGCAGCCTCGCACGTTTGTGATGCACTGAAGTTACAGCTGCGGCTCTGATGCCGCCTGTTATTTTTGGCTGAGTGTCCTGCTCCTCTGGATTCTGATGGTAGGGTGCGGAGGCCTGCTCTCATCACACAGGCCGGCGGCTGTCCCCAAAGGACCCCGAGGAACGAGCTCAAAGTCTCCGGCAGACAGGCGAGGTTTCACATGCACTCCCACTTAACGTTTTCTCCAAAAAAGCATCCATTCATTCTCTTTCTTTCCGACACAGTATTTATGAGTTTTCCTCCAGCGGGGCCCGTCAGGGCCAACGTCACAACTCGGTGGTGAAATACTGTGTGCGTTTTCTTTTCCTCTTAGGAAGATTAAGGCCGATGAATAAAAGCAACGGGGATCTGTCCCCTAAATTTAGCTCTCCTTACAACATCATGTCTCACGGGTACTAAAAATAGACCCAGATCACTGGAAGACATCCTGAGAAATCAAAGGCAGCACAGCTTTCCAAGAGGAAGTTTTAAATGTTCTCTGCTTTCTTTCTAGTGGAGAGTTTTGAGGAGCCCATGCAGTCGGATGGGTCCCCCTTTACTCAGAGGCCCCCGCCAAGGTGGCTCTTGAGGTTTTATAATACAGCCCGTCTCCTACTCATCACCCCTCGGCCTTGGGTCTTTGTGGACGGGTGTTGAAGAGAAATCTGGGCTGGCCCCTGGTAACATGTACGGCAGAGTCTGTGTGGAGAAATTCTCCTCTGTTAACAACCTTTTGTCCTGCCGGAGTTCTGACACTCACAAGGTCCCCGGCAGAGAGAAATCAGCTCAGATTCAATCCGCTGAACAAATATATATGTTATGTCTGATCTGGTAGGCACAATGCCAGGCAGGGCACAGGGTGCCGAGAGGAGAAAAGGATGGAACTTCCTTGTTAGAGGAAGTGCCGATGATTCCACAGGTGAGCAAAGCTTCCAGACCACCACGGGCAGCGGAGTTCAAAGCGAGAGGAGGCCTCTCGTTGGAAGGTGCCAAAGCAGAGATCATGCTGCAGGCAGCTTTTGAAACAGACAATAAAGGCAAGGATGGGGATGAGGAACTCAAAATACCCAAGCGCAGGTGTGGAAGAAGGTCAGGCATTAGCTCAGTGTAACCCCTCTTCTCAAAAGACAGGCCTGGTCAACCCCGAGGAAAAAGCCTTTCAGAACGGAAGAATTTCCAGTCGGAGAAATCACAAAGGACTTAAGTATGCAGGGGCTTTCAAATCCTGCCTTTCGCCAGCTGTGCAACTTTGGGCAATTTACTTCCCTTCCCTGAGCTTCCGACACGTCACCTGTAAAACGGGGGGGGGGTACTCCAGGGGGCTGATGTGCCGACTGAATCGTATCAGGAGTGTAGGACACTGGGCTCACTGCGTGGCACGTGCTTTCTGGAAGGCACTCAACGCAGGGCGGTAACTCACTCAAGTGGGAGCCCTTTGAACCGGACCCTGTCTCTCAGACGCCCGCGGCCGCAGGCAGCGCCCAGTCTCCGGGCAGACACCCCGATGACCGCTCGGGCAAGGCGAGGGTAAGGTAGCACGGCCTGTGCCTTTGCGCGCGGCTAGTTTTCCGACGCCTCTGTGGCCCGTACCGCTTTACGGAGGCAGAAGACCCCACAACCACGACCATTATTGCCCAGTGACCAAAACACACCCTCCACCTTGAAAACAATAGATATCTACATATCTTCCCATGGGACTTTAACTCAGTCCAGGCCCGTGTAGCCGGTCCACACTTTGGCGTCGCCCCTACAGACGATCCTGAAAAGTGGAGGAGCAGTGTGTGACCTTGAAGAGGTTCCCAGGGAAGGGCGCAGCAACAGCAGGGGCGAAAATCAATGTTTGCGGAACGGCGCCGTGTTTCCGTGTTTCCTCCTACGTTCGTGGGCACGAGAACCCCCCGGGGATCATGTTCAAGTGTCGGCTCTGCTGCCGCTGCCGCTGCGGAGTGCGGCCTGAAGTGCATAAGCTCCCAGGTGAGACTTTTCTTATTGGTCCCCGGACGACACTTGGACTTAGCAAGAGCGCGGTGTTTCCTTGGGGCTTACGAAAAGTGCTGAGTCGGGGCACCAGGCGAGCCCCGCAAAGGAAAGAGGGGGCTTCCTTGCAGAAGAGTACGACCCGATCCAGACGGCCGGGACACGGGCTGACAGAAGGGGCAGCAGAGCCCGAGATGTCAATACAGAGACACGATGTCCAAGGGGAAGGATTTCGGAAAAGAGGCCCCAGCTCCCGAGGCACCGGAGCATCCCTCACGTCGTGAGTCACTCAGCCTTTTAGCATGGTTGATGGCGAATGTTTTCCGAGAGTGCCGCAATCAAGGGCTGTGCTCACAGCCGTTCACCGGGAGGCATTAGCTCATTTCAGCAGCCTGACACAAATTATGCTCCGCACTTGAAAAATAGCTATTGATCAGGCCCTTCTTTCTCATACCTTCCAATACTCCGGATCAGCACTTCCGTTCACTCCCCCCCACCCCCTCCTCAACGACACACGCCTTCACACCCCTAGTTTCGTCCTTCTCAAACCAAACAATATCCTCCCGAGACTCACGGTCTTCTAGATTCTGCCTTTAACAAATAAGGCAAGAAAGAGGCAAAACAAAGATAGCTCGTTCTGTTTCTCTGCCTAGCTGCTTCCTGTGACCCCCCCAAAGTCTTTTATTTTCTGTACTTATTATAGACACAAAGACAACAAACCAACTGATCTATCATGTCCTGCGTTGGAAGATAAGAAACTAAGAGGGCATGAAAAGGACAGAATATAGAATTAGCCTTTGAACAACTAAGTCAGCGTCAGGGGCAGACAGAATGGTAACACCCTAAGCGCCTTCGAATAGCAATGTGAGTACTGATGAGGCCGGAGGAAGCTCACGGTCTTACAAGCTGGAATCATGCACACCCACCCTGACTTCCTTCTTTTTTAAATTTTATTTATACATTTTAGAGACGAGAGACAGATAGATGGAGAGAAACAGAGAGAGAGAGAGAAGGAGGAGGAGCAGGAAGCATCAATTCCCATATGTGCCTTGACCTGGCAAGCCTGGGGTTTCGAACCAGCAACCTCAGTGCTCCGGGTCGACGCTTTATCCACTGCGCCACCACAGCTCAGGTCCTGGCCTCCTTAATCTCAAAAAAAAACGAACATGGTATGAAAATCTTCTGTCCCTCCCTGGATCCACACCCTCACCATGTGACTCAACAGCTTCTCCCATTGGGAAATGGAGCCTATCTCTCCATCCCGTGGATCTTGGCAACCTTGTCTCTTGCTGTAGGCAGCACAGTGCGTGGATGTGACAGTGTGTGAGAGCTGAGCCTAGGGGACTTGCACACTGCTGCTCTCGGGCTCTATTTTCATCTGCCTTTACCAAGAACATAAGGCGAGGCTAGCCTGAGACCAGTTAGAGCAGATTCAAGGTTAGACTCCTATCTGCCAGGAACTAGCTGAGCTGCCGGTGGCCCAGACAAAAGAACCGGGTCCAGCTGAGATTGCCGGAGCCTGACTCGGACTAGCAGAACTGCAGAGATGGCCATCAGTCTCATGAGAAATAACAAACTGTGGTTGCTTCAAGCCACTAAATTTTAGAGTGCTTTGTATTGCAGCACTATTTAACCAAAAAAACCCAAAACAAAACAAAGGAAAAACAAAAAAAAATACCCCCCAAAAAACTGATATAGCTTCCTTTGGAAAAGCCATGACATAAAGCCCAGGTATACTAATAATTCCAGCTGGACACTGGCTTTCCTCTGACAAAATTGTTAATGAACACAAATACATTGTAATAACACAATTGCATCATTTATAAAACAAAAAACACTTTAGGGAATTAGATCATAAAAACACATTTCAGTATTAGTGTTCATTCTTCAAAGGGTTTAATCAATTGATTAATAGGCTACATTAACTTGTGCAAATTTTTAATATTCACTAGGCTTCAAATCCGGCTGGTCATTTGTGTGTGTGTGTGTGCGCGCGCGCATTTCTTTGCTGAGGATTATAGTGAGCAGAGCTGTGAGTTCAGCACTGTGGGCATTCCAGAGATAAATAATGCATTAGTCCCCGGTCTCAAATAACTTCTCTCTAGCAGGATTGACAGAGGGGAGTCCTTACCCTGTGTCATCATGCGCTTGCTGCCATCTCTACCACTTTAAATCTTACCCATCTTTCCAGGTCCCGACAAAGGCTCCTTTCTCTTTTATATCTTCCCTAACTTCACCCTCATTTTTTCATTTAAGTAAACTTTCCCAACTCTAAAAATACATTTCGGGAGGTCAGGAACAGGCTCAGATAACCCAGGGCAGTCATAAAATTTAAGGTTAAAAAAAAAAAAAAGCTTCATGTAAAATGAAGTATAAAAGACGTTGACTGGTTGTAGAATGTGCGCTTGATCCTGTGGGCAATAGGGAGGCAGAGCGGGCTTCTGAGAATGGGAGTGACATCATCAAAGCTATCCTGTCGGAAGCATTATTGAGATGCCTCAAAGCCCTCCCTGGGGAATCACGGGAGCCCCAGAGTGATGGAGTGTCAGGAAGGTCAATCGCAGATTCTGCATAGAGGTAAAGCGGATGAAAAATCAGGTGGATCTGCTAAGTAGATAGCCTCTGGTGACCTTGGAAAGAAAAGATTCAACAGAACACAAAAGAGGAATGGGATAAAGCAGGTAGGTGAGACACCCAGAGCCAGTTCCCACCCGCAATTCTTCTAGGGAGGAGGCAATATTGACTGTTTACAAAGAGGATTTAAGGCTACAGAGCATTTGAGGGAAGATTAGAGTCACCTTCTCTCTGATAAATTACTTTGGTTTGTCTAAAAGATCTGAGAAACCCTAGTGTTTCTCAGAAGTGCCCTACAGGCTATTCTGGGCGGGGATGGTTGAGGTCTCAAGGGACCCACGCCGACTGGGCAGCACCGAGACCAGACGTCTTACTCCCATTCCACCAGCTTCATCTCACTGACCTTCCTTAGGTCCTGGGGTTCCACGCTGAATTCCATTTGGAAAAATAGTGTTCCTTCTATTGATTTTATAAAACAATAACTATCTGCAAACCATTAAACCAGATGATCTCCATGATCTATGCTTGCTCTAACACAATGGTAGTCAACCTGGTCCCTACCGCCCCCTAGGGGGCATTCCCGCTTTCATGATGGGTGGTAGCAGAGCAACCAAAGTATAAATAAAAAGATAAATTTAACTATAGTAAGTTGTTTTATAAAGATTTATTCTGCCAAACTTAGCGAAAATCCAACATAAAGTACTTGGTAAGTAATTATTATTGTATTATATGCTTTAACTTGCTGTAACTCTGCTTTATAAATTTTATAAAGTAAAGTTACTTCCCTACTTTATAAATCACCATTACTGTGGAACTGGTGGGCAGTTAGAAAATTTTACTGCTAACAGAGATACAAAAGTGGGTGGTAGGTATAAAAAGGTTGACTACTCCTGATCTAAAATAAAAAAACACTATACTAATTATCTTCCAAAACTTAGAAATGAGGAAAAAATCAGGTGAGCAACTAACAACTCTTCAACATATTATAGGTCAGGCAGCACCCTCTACGTTTCCCTGGGGTCTTCTCATTTAACTCACAGCACCACGCTCTGAAGGAGAGATCATTATCTTCATTCTGCAGACAAGGAAATTGAGGTCCAGAAAGATCAAGTAACTTGCCCAAGATCTCAGCCCTGCCTCCAGAGCCTGAGCTCCCGACCGCTGGGTCACAGCTGTGAGCATGTTCACGCACACCCAGTGGAGGCCGGCGTTCATCTGCGAGTCCTCAAGGGCCTTTAAACTCAATCTTCTAGGAGCACACACAGGAGTGACTTTGTCCTGAAGATGCTACTACCCTTAGGAAAGAGAATGGATATGTTGAAAGAATGGGATAAGAAAAGGAAAACTGAAAGAATTGCAAAAATTGAAAAAAAAAAAAAGGATTAGTAAATTAATGGAGCCCAGAAGTATTGGTGAAAACAGAAATCCTGACTCGAGAGCTGTAAAGAAATCACACACATACAAACACACCTGCAACCATAATGCCACTTCTTTATTATTTTTCACAAATGCCATTTCTAGAAAGGATATCTACATAACAGAAAAGGCATTATTTTCATTTTATTTTACTTTATTTTATTCAGTGAGAGGTGGGGAGGCAGAAACAGACTTCCACATGTACCCTGACCAACATCCACCCCACAAGCCCATTAGGGAGTGATGCTTGGCCCACCTGGGGCGTTGCTCTGTTGCTCAGCAACCAAGTTCTTCTTAGCACCTAAGCGGAGGCCATGGAGCCATCCTCAGCTCCCAGGGCTAACTCACTCCAATCAAGCCATGGCTGTAGGAGAGAAAGAGAGAAAGAGAGAAGCACGAGGAGGAGGGATGGAGAAGTAGATGGACGATTCTCCTCTATGCCCTGACTGGGAATCAAACCTGGGACATCCACATGCTGGGCCGATGTTCTACCTACCACTGAGCCAACTGGCCAGGGCTAAAAAAGCATTCTTTACTCTAGGATAAAATATACTTAAATTTGGAGACTCTAAACTCTTTGGTAAAATTTAATTATTAAAACATAATTATCTAGTCCATCCCATTTAAAACCTCACCTCTCCCCAACTCCTTATCTCCTACTGTACTTTTCTCATAGCATTTTAAACTATTTTGTACTATTCTATCTCGTACTGATTCCTTTGCCAGTTGTCTGTCTCTCCCCACCAGCCCGTTAGTTCTTTGGGTGTGGGTGGAGAGTTGACTGTGATTTTGCCGTGATTGACACTATATCTCTAGCCCCAACAGTACTTCCTGGCTCCCAGGAGGCACTCAGACATTCAAGGAATATTTGTTGAACAAATGAATATATTACTTTGTTATGATATTTATGAAATAAGACTTTATATGTCTTTATTCCCATCCCACCTTATGGAGTCCCAATCAATTGACAGTCTATTTAGCATTAATGTGGTTCTTCATATTTCAAATTCACTGTTCAATTATTGATCCCCACAATTGACGCTGAAGATAGGTGCTGAGTAGTAATAGAGCCCATACCTCTTTCCCCTCCGAAGCCGCCACAACAGATGTGAGCAATGGGGTGGGTGGGAGAAGCAAGTTGAAGGATGGAGGGGAAGGGGGAGGGCAGGGAGGCACACTGAGCCCCCTTCCTCGCTGAAACCCCATTCCCTCGTGTACCTTTGCCTCCTTAGAAGTGGTGGCACAGATCCCCAGATCCTTCCCTCCAGCTGCAGACGAGTTCAGCACCCCCATAGAAGAGGAAGAAGGAAGAAACCCCAAGAGCCCGGAGGGGCGAGGGGAGGGGCGAGGGGGGCAAGGGGGGGCGAGGGGGGCGAGGGGGGGCGAGGGGGCGAGGGGCCGAGGGGGCGAGGGGCCGAGGGGGCGAGGGGAGGGGCTGAGGGGGCGAGGGGGCGAGGGGGGCCGCTAGCACTCGACTCACGGCAGGGGTCTCTGGCTCTGCTATCTGAGTATTTCGTCATTTTCACAGGTGACACCAGACCACACATCCTCCTGTGCTCGCCTGGTGCTCTGCACTCTACCGCAGCAAGCCTCAGGCCTGGAAGCCACTGCCCTCAACCAGCCAGCTTGTCTGCCCTGCCCATCTGGACCACTGCCTTAGCCTCAGGTTTGGAGATCCATGGGCTATATTATGCGTTCAGGTGACACAAGTGTGGCAAAAAACAAAACCAGATTTGAACCTAAGAGCTTGATCTGCCCCGTTTCACTTCCAAAACAGTAGCTACCCCCCCCCCCCACACACACACACACACACACTCATGGCTTCACTCTCCCTGGTTTCTCATTCCGCAGATTCTGTTTACTTGCAATCAGCCGGGATCCTCAAATATTAAATGAAAAACTCCAGAAATAAACTATTCTTAAGTTTTAAATTGTGCGCCATTCCGAAGAGCATGAGAAAAATTTCACACCATCTGCTCCATCCACCTGGGATGTTAGTCACTTAGTAGCTATCTGGGTTATCAGATCAGCTGAGAGGGAGAGAGAAAGACAGAGAGATACTATGGACTTCGAGTCACAGCTCCAAACCCACCGACTCCTACCCCAGCCCTGCAACATCCCCAGACCATCAGGAAAACTATCAATGGGAGAGAAGGTCCAGGTGCTGGTAGCCAGATAGGCATTTTCAATCAAGGCAAGAAACAGGTAGGAACAGCCAGAGCATTTTCATGAACTCCATCCAATGATGTTGGTCATTTCAAAGGTGCCTCATTAGCACTTCAGTCTCATAATAATATTGGCCATTTTTGGAAAATTCCTAACTTACAAGATGAAAAAAGAAAAAAGCTTTTCTTCTTGCAAAGAAATGGGACTTGACATGGACAAGCACTATTAAGCATCTCCAATGTGCCCAGCACAATGCAAGCTCCACACATAAATCATCTTACTTAAACTCCTCAACAAACCTGTGAGATATAGGTTATATTGATCTTTATTAAAAGGTGGAAATTAGACTCAGAAATGTCTAATAACTTGCTTGTAGTCCCACAGCCAAAAAGAGAAAGAATTGGGTCTAAAAAGTACCCACTTTTAAGCCCATCAGCCTGTCTGTTCATTGTATACAAACCACTTCAATATTGGTTTATTTCCCACCAAGTTTGACTTGTTGATCATTTCTTATCTCAGGGGTTTAAGGAAGAAAGTATTTAAGGTATCTAATCTTTTTTTCTTTCTCGTGTGACTCTGACATCACACATCTTGCGTTGCTCCAGGAAGATTATTGCAAACATTACTTACTGCCGTGCTCTTCGATCGCTGGGTACTTACTGAACACCGATTGATTATGAATAGGGGTTCCTAGTTGACCGAAGGGGTGCGCAGGCCAAGCTCCTCCTCTCGTCATTTTGTATATGGACTTCATTACTTGAAGCCTCATCTTATCCACCAGAACCTTCTCACTCCATTGATGTTTCTGATCTTCGGCAGGTCACACATTCGATACACATCAGCGAGCGAACACACTGAAGGAGCTATTTCTCACACAGAAGTTCAGGCTGCCTGCTGCTTCACACAAGAAACTTCCAAACCACAACCTTGCTACCAGGTCGTCAATAAGAGTGTTGGGGAAACTGCTTCCAAAGGATGGCAATTAGCTACAATGATTAGACAAAACATGCTCTCATATTAAATTGATATTTAAATGTAATTGTTTTTAGCTCTGTGGTGTCAAGGTACTGCATAAATCCATTACTATTACTATTTAAAAGCAGCAGTAACAACACAGTAATTCAAACCAATTTTTCAGGATTGTGATTTGTAATGTCCTAAAGAAGTAAATTGCCTACTTGGGAAGTACATTAACTCTTTCGAGCCACTTGAGATCATTTGATGACAGTTCTTGGAAGAGTGACTTGCCTTCCAAAATGGCTCCCAGTAGAGAGAGTTCATCTGTGTGTGCGTATGTGGGTGTGTGCTCATTCATATACACACTCAGCTAGATTAATTCTGCCTGGACAGTTTTACTCCATTCAAAACATGGGGAAGGCCCTGGCCCTGGCCGGTTGGCTCAGCGGTAGAGCGTTGGCCTAGCGTGCGGAGGACCTGGGTTCGATTCCCGGCCAGGGCACACAGGAGAAGCACCCATTTGCTTCTCCACCCCTCCGCTGCGCCTTCCTCTCTGTCTCTCTCTTCCCCTCCCTCAGCCAAGGCTCCATTGGAGCAAAGATGGCCCGGGCGCTGGGGATGGCTCTGTGGCCTCTGCCTCAGGCGCTAGAGTGGCTCTGGTCACAACATGGCGACACCCAGGATGGGCAGAGCATCGCCCCCTGGTGGGCAGAGCGTCGCCCCTGGTGGGCGTGCCGGGTGGATCCCGGTCAGGCGCATGCGGGAGTCTGTCTGACTGTCTCTCCCTGACAGATTGGCGGTCGTCAGAGGGGAGGGAGGTTTGGGAGGATGGGTAAAAGAGGTGAAGGAGTTAAGAAGGACAAATTGCTAGTTACAAAATAGTCACAGGTTTAAAACTACAGCACAGGAAATTATATTATAATAACTGTATGGTGATAGGTCGGTGCTGGAAATATTGGGAGGAACACTTTGCAAAGTATATGATTGTGTAACTGCTATGCTGTACACTTAAAATCAATACAAAATAATATTGAAAGTAAATAGTAATTGAAAAATAAAAATTAAAGAATGAAAACTAACTGAGATGTTAATGCATTATAAAGGGGGCTATTAGCAATTCAAATATGAAGATATTCATGACTTTATACAAAATAATAAAACCTTTAGAAGATAGTGGTAAGCTCTCTCTGAACTCTGAAAGATAAGAAGAGTCGAATGATTTCTAAATAGATACAGTGTATCTTCCTGTGTTACCTAAATTTGAACTAAAACCTCTAAGGCAGAGAGGCCAACCTCCAAAGTTTCCATTGTCCCCAGGGAATACGAGGGAATCAAGCCAAGCCAGTGAAAGGCAACAGGGAACAGTGAGTCGTGTGGCAAACTCAAGAGGACACACCCTGTTCGAAGAGGATGGAGCTTCTCAGTTCCAGGCAATTATTGCCACGTGGGAATGTGGACCCTGATTTCTAGATCTTTCTAGCTCTTAAAGAGCAAAATCTGACATTTTATGTTTTGAATTTTCACTTTTTAAAATATTATATACCCAACAAGATCTGACTACAGGCTAGATTTGACCTACAAGCTTCAAGTTGGCCCTTCTGCCCGAACTGGTTTCTGACTGCAAGTCTAAGCCGGCAGGTGGGCCACTGGTCGAGGTACACCTAGGAGCTATTTATGTCATCCTGTCTTAGAAATGTAGCTGGGTCCAGGGCTGTCCGTTTCCAAGAGGGCAAAAAATAAAAAATAAAAAGACCACATCAATGCCGTGATCATTCATCACCGCTAATGTGGCTGATGATTTCTATCTCTCTCTCGGTTTTTGCTGTAGTGAGCTTGCCCTGGATACATCACTTGGAGTCATTGGTGACATAATTCCAATAGCAATCTCATCAAAACCAGCCACCCAATCCATCCACAAATTCAAGTGTACTCATTACCGGGGGAAGCAGAAGGATGTCAAGACCCACCTCCTGCCCTTCCACCACTCCTTTCGTGACCAGAGACCATGTCACCCTCAATGTGTCACTGGCGGCCACAGGAAGCTAGAGCACAAAAAGTGGTCAAAATATAACTCCTGAGACAATCAGGAACTTTTTTCCAATGAGGAGGCTGCATAAAGGACTATTGAGTTTAATGTGGGTGTTAGATCTAAAAGGTTCAAACCCTCTCTTATTCCAGAAAGCTTCCCTAATTCTCCCACCGCCGAACTCCCAGGTCAATTTTTACTTTATATCCGGAATTACAACTACTTGGCTGTGTGTCTAATTTCCAAAACACATCAGTGTTTCTTTCATGGCAGAACCCAGGTCTGGTTTATCTCTCTATCCCACAAAGCAATAATGACGTCCTTATTAAGCGGCAGCTAGCTACTCTTCAGATGTTTGGTAGATGGATTGGTGGAGAGGTAAGTAGGTGGATGGGTAGGTGGACGGATAAATGGATGGATGGATGGAAGGAAGAAAAAAAGGAAGGCTAGATGAGGAAATCTTCTTTATTTTGGCCAAAGAGCATGATTACAAACGTTACTAGTAAAAATACTTGCTGTACAAAATCACCTTATAAATCGCTCTGTGGCCAAAAAAACAGACAACAAATAATGGATGTTCATTATCCAGTAGCCCACTTACTTGCTCCTTGCCTAGAGAAGCCTTGATCTGAGGGATCAAAGACCTTCTCCATGCCCTACTCCAATGCTAGTAATTTTATTACTAATTATAATAGTAATTTGTTTGGGGGAGGAGAGGGTCCGGTGAACCAGTTCTGGTCAATGAAACTTAAAGAGATGCCCACAGAGTTTGAGAGAAGAACTTTCTTTCCATAGGGAAATAAAAAAAGGTACAAAACTATAAGAATTTGCCCCTGCCCTTCCTTTTCTGTGTTCAACACTTAGTGTGATACTCGGAGCTGTGGCAACTACCTTGAGACCATGTGGCTAGAATAAAGGCAACAACCAACTGAGAACAATAGAAAAGAAGGATGGAAAGAACCTGAATTCTTAATGACATGGCTGAGCTAATGAACAAAAAAAGCTGAGACCACTTAAAAGACCTGCTAAGTAAATAATAAATGTACCTACATTGTGTTAGTTGAGTTTTCCGAATCTCGCAGCTGAAATGATTCCTTATCGATACAGCCTTTCACCCAGAGACAGATGACAGTAAACAAGCAGAGTCGGGATGATAATGGAGCAGAAAAATCAGTGGCTGGGTCTGAATTACTTTCCCCCATCCCACCCGGCAGCCAGGCGAGGTCTGGGAGGAGAGCGGAATTTTAGCTGCAGTAGTCCGACATTTCCTGGCTCCATCTCATCAGGCTACCCACACCACTCCAAATGAGTTTCATTTGGACAGCTCAGGAACTCATTCCTCTGTTCCCATTTGCCTCAAATCACAGTCCTTCGGCGTGCCTCCCGGACAACATTTACGCAGGGCTGAATATATGGCTCACATTAGAACAAATAGAACTCCCTAAATTGGGAAATTTGTGACTTTGCACCTTAAGTTTCACTCATCCCTGATTCGAAATGCACTAAAAGCACATTATTACTGTTTAAGATGCAAACTACTGCCCTGAAAAATACTGCTTTTTACATGAGGTGAAGCAAGTTATAAATTAATGGTCGGCCAAGGGTAAGGTACGAGGGAAAATAGAAATTCCTTAGCACCACGTGTGGGCCATTCTGCTAATATGATGAGGCTATACTTGCTTGTGGATTAATTATTCTTTTCTTCCAACTTAATTTATTTCATACTTTAAGAAACCAAAAAGTCCAGTAGCCACTAAGCTTGTGACAAAGAAACACAATAAAAGCAATTTCTCCAGTACAAAAAAATAAAGAGTTCCCGGTAATGCATTTTTGAATCCAGCATACCTTCCCCTAATGAGGTTTCAGCACGCTATAAATAACACTAATGAGACTTTGTCTTGCCCATGTAATATATTTCCTTGATATAGCCTTAGATTCTCCATGTTGCGTGGAAAACTAACAGCCTCAGAAAGAAATGCCGTCCAATAGCACATTAGAACCAAGAGCACAATTAAATATAAATGAATTCGGTAATTTAATTGCACAATTGTCGCTTTAAAAAATTTAGAAGAAAAGTAATGATGTCATTTTTTTTTAATCGGTAAGTAATAAAAGTGCTTGTGGGGATGGAACAATATTTAAATAAACATTTTTTTTTTCTTTTTGGTAAAGAGGAGGCAGCAAAGACAGCCGTGCCTGCTTAGGACAACCCCGTGGCTTACAGGAAGCTGAGTAGCTTGCTGTCCATCACTCTACCCACGGAATATGTGGAAATAGACATTTCACTTTCAACCTTTTTCTGAAACTGTATCCCGTGTTTGGTTCTGAGCATCATCAACCAGGATTCATACTATTTCGAACAAAACAAAATGGCAAGTGACAGGGTGCCTAAGAGACTCTCCAACAGCCCCCAGTAAGACGAGATCTCTGTGTGGCTACCCGGACCCAATCTTTTTCATATCCCAGTGAGGGAGCCCTTTCATGCTGACCTAGTATTAGAAAATCATTAGCGACTATTCTTGAGTTCCCTTTCATCCGAAGACTGACCCAACACATCCTCCCTGTGACTGTCCGCCCTGATAAGATCAGAGACATCAAACTCTTGTCTAAAGAGAGAGAGAGCTAAGGGAAGGCTATGGATTTCACTTTACACTGATTTTTATTCGCTTCCAATCAAGAACATATCTGAGAAATTGACTTCCTGGATGCCAGCATTATGATGAGGATGGGGGGGGGGCTTTTTAAATTTTAAATTAGCTATTACCTTCCGGTTATTGTAAATGACACAAGCAGAGGGGAGAAAAGTCCCTGTGTGGCCACGCACGCGTTTCCTGGTAAAGCACATAGCTGCTTCTCAACATCCTAAGCAGGGCTCTCACTGGCCTTGTATTTGTGCTTGATATTTACAGTGGTTTGTATGCTTTTCATTCACTTTACCCTCCGACAACATAACACATTTATTCATTTACTCATTCATTCTTTTTTGTTGAGCACTCTCTCTGCTCCAAGCACAGCTCTAGGCACTGAGATCACATAGTTTATGAGACCGTCACTGTCCTGCTTTCAGGGGCTGACAGTCTAGTGCATTTAGAGTTACAGCGGATCACCAAGTAACTAAATGAAAACATGGTTTCTAAAAGCAGTAAGTATCCTAGAGTAAATAATAAAAGTATGTAAGAATATTATACACCAGAAGCTCAAGAGGAGAGGGCTGCTGCTTTAGCAATATGGACAAGAAAGACTTTTCCAGAAGCTGACTTGGGAGCATGATGAGAGACATTGCAAAGATCTGGGAAGGGCACTTCTGGCCGGAGGAACAGCACATGCAAAGGCTCAGTTGGGAGAGCAATCTAGGAACAGGCAGAAACAGACACATGCAAAAACAGGGAAAAATAACATAATGGTCCCTGTTTTATAAGGGATGACACCAAAGCCCAGACAGGATTCTGTGACAACTCCCTCATTTCAAACTCAGCCCTTCAGACCCCTAATCCTGCCTCTCCCCACACCGCAGGCCTGCTCTTCTTTGGTTAAAAGACTCTGTGGTGTCCTTCAGTACAGAGTTCCCAGCGACCGGCAGGGAGCCCACCTCCTGAACTGAACTGCACTGCGCACTGTGCGCTCCTCTGGACTCACAAACTTGATTAAAAAAAAAAAAAAAATGATGATGATGATGATAGAAACCTAACCAGTGAAGTTGGCAACTAGTCATTGGAAAGAAATTGCTTTATATTCTTCTCAAAGGATCACATCTACAATGAGCAAGGGGATTCCCAGAAGGCATTTTGAAACCATAAGGTAATAATACCCCCACAAATGGAGAGCTTCCGAGTTTTCCAAGAAGACCAAATGGCCTGGATTCGAGTCCTGCCAGTGCCTGGCCACGGGCGCCTCCTGGCGGTGGTTTTCCTCTCTGGTAAAGCAGAGCTCATAGGCAGACCAGCGTGTGGGCTGCTGCGAACATTGAGCGAGGGAACCCGTGTGTGGTGCCAGTGAGCACAGGGCCAAGCGTGGACTAAGATCATTGGATGTGTTGTTGTTTATCCACGTTATTTCCCCAGGAGCAAGTCCACCAAGATGAAAAACAGACAAAAAGAAACGCTTCACTCTTATTTTCCTTCCTGGTAAAGGGCTCCCGAGACGACAGCTATTACACGTCTAGCGTTTTCCATTTTCCTGTCTTTCTTGCCTATAAAAGTGCCTAGTGGGCAGAGAAGGTGTCTTTTTAATTAACTTTCAACTGTGCCTGTCACACAATGTACTTCAAAAGGAGCCGGTGGCTCCCGGGAAAGGCCACACCCCCTTCTGTAAATACTCCCTGCGCCGTGGTCTGAGGAGAAAATGAGATGATAGAGAGGAGGGCCCCGTGGAACTCAAGTCTCTTGCTGCAACAAGACATAATTGCTGGTGATGACAAACAGTAAGGATAAGGAAGACCAATATGTATCAGATAGGGCCCTGGCGAGGTGGCTCAGTGGATAAGTGTGTCCCCACACGCTGAGGTCGTGGGTGTGTCCCCCTCCCCCAGTCAAGGAACCTATGAGAAGCAATCAGTGAATAAACCTCTAAATGGAACTAAGTGGAACAAGGAGCTGATGCTTGTCTCTCTCTTTTTCTTTTTCTTTCTGTCTCCCTTCCCCCCTCTCTTCCTCCCTCCCTTCCTCCCTCCCTCTCTCACATCAATGGGAGGAAAATAAATTTAAATATGTATTGGATGCATTATCCTCATGTCCACTGCAGCTCTGAAACTGTAACCTAGGAGATCTCAGCATTTCTCTGCAGCGTCATCGCGAAACGTCCCCGCTTTGCTGCACGACCTGGGCCTCATTTCTAATTCCAACGCCTTCGCAGCAGCGCCATCTCCTTTAGTGCGCCTTCTGGAAGCCCACAGGCCAGCCCATCACTCATCTCGGTCCCCTTCCCCGTCGCTCAAAAGACCAGTGATCACTGAGAAACCACCTCTGATGGCTGGAGGCCACGGGCAGACTGCTTTTACAACAAAGCCCTGCCTGCAGAAATCTTCCTGTCGCCTGCAGGCCCCGGAGATGGTCAGCATCCCAGGCACGTGCGCGCGGTCAGGGAGCTACGCAGGCATTTCCAAACCCAGCGCTTTGTCGCTATTGCTGGGCCAAGGCGGGGGACCCCAGCAGCCCTCGGATTTTCTCGTCGCCCGTCCAGAGATTGGCTACAAAGAACAGCTGCATTACCCGGCCTCCTACACGTTTTGAATGTTTGAAGAAAATTAAAAGAAGAATCCCCAAACGTTACAACGTGATTCTCCCCAACCGGTGTTTCTCTGGCCCTGAAAACTCTTTCAGGGCAACTCTGGGCCGCCGCCTTCCGCTCTAGAGGAAATGGGCAACGGAGTAACATTTGTGTCTAATTGCCCTACGCAGAGCTCTCACCAAAGGCAAGCCGCAGCAGAATATTATTATTTTTAGAACACTACCCGGTTTTAACATTTTAGCAGCCATGTGATCTCTAGAACCACAATGGTCCTAAATGAACCATTTTACCCCATTCTCAGAAACAGATAAATATAGAGGCATATATATACTTAAAAAAAAATAAGCCCTTTATCCTTATACAGGCTGACAAAAATATACTCCAAAGCTGTGCCCACAACTATTTATAAGCACATTTACACAGGAGATATTTAAAATGTTGATTGGTCCTCCCTAATAGTTTTTATTTTTTCACTTGCATAGAAAATTAAGTAAAGGTCAACACAATGAAATGCTTTCTAAGTCACTCCTGTTTATTAGGAAGTTCAGGATAATAGGCTCTAACCTGAAGAAGAAAAAAAAAGTCAATGCAATCTAAAAATAACAAAAGGTGCATAACAAATTTGTCCTCATTTTGTTCTTAATAGAAGGTGTTTCTGGTGCATCCGGAGAATGACCTATCCAACGCCTCACCTTGTAGTCAATTTATTCCTTCACCAGGCAGGTGTTGGGGAGGCACTTTGTTTTGCATTGTCTCGACATAAAGCACAATGCCAAGCCTGGCGTGAGCGAGGCTCTCTTGTCAGGAAGCTTTTTTGCTCAAAGACATTTGATCAAAACCAAGACGATGTGATGGAGACATTTTCAGACGGAGACCTTTTCCTCCCCCCACCCCACACATGACCCCCATGCTAGGTAACAAAACCTCTCAATCTAAGAAGAGCCAAGGATTGGGTCTCAAGTAGGACTCCTGGTGGCCTTCCATGCCACCATTTCACAACAAAGCAGTCAGAACGTTGCCCCCAAATTAACTGTTTTACTCGACCCGGAAGTCCTGAGTTTCGAAGGCAGGAAAGCACCCCGCCAATTTTTCTGTTGTCAAAACCGAAGGGAGGGCAAATGCTGCTCTGTGGCCGCTGAGCTCGCTGTCAGGAGACCCCAGGTGCAGGGAGCTCCCTGGTCACCTGCTCACTGCTCACTTGCACCTCAATGTTTTTAACAAGCTGATCCCAAAGCTGAAGTTCCTTCCCAAGTGTACCGGAATATTGTGTACACACTTGGCAGGGAAAAAAAAAGTAGCAACTGGTTGGAGAATTTTAATTTAGATAACAGGGTGCATGTGTACATGGGAAGAGGAGGAAAAGAAGACATGGGGGCTCTTACCCCTTTTCGTGGGTCTGTACTGAGCTGAGGAGTGGGGAAGGGCTTCTAGGGTCACCTGCGCCCCTCTGTGCCCAGAAAGCCCACCGTCTCCACTCATCTCAATCACGTCCCAAAGTCAGCATCTTCTACTTGTAAAAGGGGCCTGAAATTCTTCCATCAGAAACATACTCCTCGAGTCATAAACTCTTTTCTGATCCTCACAAGTCCCCTTCTTAGGTGATAAGAATGCCTGGGACAGGTGACACTGGACAAGGACTGAGAGCAATGGCAGTGCTGGAAGGAAAAAACCCTCATAGGTACAGAACACGTGCTATGTGCCAGGAATATTACACATATTATTTCATTTCATCTTTAGAAAACAATATTCTTAATCTAGACATTTAATGCTACCATCTGGTCCACCCTGCCCCCCAAGCTGAGTAGGAGGGACATGGGCGGCTTAGACACAGGAGACAGAAAGGAACTCCACGCACTCTGGCAGAGGCAACAGCACAATATTCCTAACCAAGGTTTAATGAGCACTTACTATGTACTGACTCCTGTCCATTAATTGCAATCTTTCATTTAACCCCCATAAAAACTTTTGAGATGAAAACTTATTCCCATTTTAAAGATGAGAAAATCACCCCTCAGAATAAGAAACTTGCCCGAGGACATATAGAGATGAAATTGGCAAAGCCAGGGTTGACGCCGGTAATTAGATTCTTCTGCTTTCCTCTCTCCGGCAGTAACAAGCATGGAATAATTCAGGTTGCTGAATTATTCGAGTTGCCATCAGGTTGCTTAACCTCTCTGGTCCTCAGTTTGCTCATTTGGAAAACCACGGTAGGTCAGGGCTACTGTGAGGACCCAGAGTTTCATATATCAGGACCTCCGGTGTGGCTTCATTGGAAGCCCACACACCTGGGTTCATGGTCAGGTAACAATGTTGAGCCCTTCAGAGAGCCTGGCCAGAGCTGGCAGCAAAGAACACATGCTTCTGGCCATTGCAGTGAAGAGTTCTCCCTCCATCCCTATGTCTCACACAAGTTAGAAAGCATCCAACTCCACCCTCTGGAGCCCCTGCGCCTGATCATTTGTCCCAGGGGTCACTCTCTCTGGAGCTGACCTCCTGTCGGTTCCCGCTCTTCCTCCACAGTGTGGTAGCCACCTGAACATAACTGTTAGGGGCCAACTAGCAACCAAGAGAAGATCATGAAGAATTAAGACAACTGACACTGGGCCGTGGCTGGTTGGCTCAGAGGTAGAGCGTCTGCCCGGCGTGTGGAAGTCCCAGGTTCGATTCTCGGTCAGGGCACACAGGAGAAGTACCCATCTGCTTCTCTACCCTTCCCCCTCTCACCTCTCTCTTTCTCTCTCTTCACCTCCCACAGCCAGAACTCCATTGGAGCGAAGTTGGCCCGGGCGCTGAGGACGGGTCCATGGTCTCCACCTCAGGCACTAGAATGGCTCCAGCTGCAACAGAGCAATGGCCCAGATGGGCAGAGCATCACCCCCTGGTGGGCATGCCAGGTGGATCCCAGTCAGGCACATGTGGGAGTCTATCTGACTGCCTTTCTGTTTCTAATTTTGGGGGGAAAAATACAAAAAAAAAAAAGGCAACTGACACTGAAGGAGAGAAGCTGATGGAGCCAGAGACCCCACCGGCATGATCTCCAGCTCAGGAGCCATCCCTGCCAGACCTGGGCACCTGTAACCACCACCCCACCCCCGCCTCTCTGTACCATGCACAGGCGCACGGGGGCAAGGAATGCAGAGGAAACCTGAGCCCCATATCCAGCCATATATTTTAAATAGCATCTCCTCTCTGCAGCCCTCCGTGGGAGGGGAACATATGGTCCTACATTCATTATACTCCTGAGTTTAGGTTTGAAACATCATATTTTCATTACAAATAAGCTTTGATGACACTGCCTATTGCAATGATTTCAACGCATGGTTAATTTTATCTGCGGCGGTGGTGAGGAGTGCATACCAATTTACTGCCGGGGGAGAACAATCTGATTTTAGCATCTTAACCCTGAACTCGAGTTCCCTTTGTTCCTGTGAACCTCGTTTTAGCAAGACTCAGGCCTCCAAGTGACTGGGAAGAGCGCGTCACTGTGCTGACTCAGAGCGGGTGGGAAAGCTGAGGGGGTGCGGACAGGAGCTGGAGAAGGAGAGAGCTCAGGACGGGGAGGAGGGCCGGGGCAGGCAGACTGTCTGGGTCCAGCGAGACCGTGTGCTTAGAACTTCAACGAGGGCATCAAGTCTTCTCACTGTGGCTGGCGACCTGGCAAGACCAGACCTATTTGTGAGGTTCCTTTCTGTGGCATCTGACTTCGGGCCAAGCCAGGAAGCAGCAAGAAAGGCTTCACTCATGGAGAACTTCATTCTGGGCCAGGAAGTTTAGAGCGAAACTAAAACATGGAATAATGTTCCTGGTGGAGGGGGCGGAGAGGAGGGCACAATAACTTCTTACCTCGTCTGCAGGAGCCGAAACACACATTCTATACACACACACGTATATATGTTTTATATATTTTAATATTTTCTATCTTATTATATTACGTATTATATACAATATATTGTTTATTATAAATATAGCTATCCTTTTCAAGTAAATTGCTTTATTCTTATTTGGCAAACCTTTCTGCAGCCATGTGGCTGCATTTTATTTTCATTCTCTCAGCCCTTTGACATTTAGGGAGTACTTACTAGGTACCACAAAGAACTAGGACAAGAAAGGCGTGTTGAGAACCAGCTCCCTGTCCCCGAGCAGCTCAGCACTGGCCCGGGAGCAGAGCGGAATGGAACAATTACAGAGGTGTGATAAGCTGTTCAGCTGTACCAAGCATCCTGAAGAGGAAGTGCCTGCCTCCTCCTAGGGGGGTGCAGATGTCTTCAAGGAGGTGGTTAAATAGAAACTTAATCCTAAAGGTCAAGAAGAGTTAACCAGAACGATGCCACAAGAGAGAGCAGTTCCCCAGAGGCTAAATGTAGCTAAGCACTGACATTTGAGGGACTACAGGTACAGAAAGACCCCAAGATGACACGTCAAGCAATGCTGTGAATATGGACGTAGTTAAGAATCAGCTTGTGCTCTCTATCCAGCCCCAGTTCTCAGATACATGTGTGTGGGTGTCTATCGGTGTGCCTATGTATGTGTGTACTTATGCATGAACATTGTATCCATACACACAAAGGGAGGCTAACACTGGGTCCCACATAGGAAGTATTCTCTCATCCCAGTTGTTCCAAGAGTGAACCAACAAAGCACATGACAACTACCTAGGGAGTCCTGCTAGCACTGCTGCTATCAAAGTCCCAGACAACCAGAATGGTTCCTATCAAGAACTAAGCCACCACGTGGAACCAAACTCCAGGTGGGACTGGGATGGATTGGACCTTCCGGCAAGATCCCTGAAGCCCGGGTGCCTAGCTGCACAGGCTCCGCTCAGTCATCTCACCCACTTGGCAGCCAATACCCTGCCCCCTTCATGCCACACACCTGACTCTATGGAACCCATTCATTGCATTATGGAAGGTCTAAGTATAGTTGGTTCAATGTGAATAGCACAAAAACTAGTGGGAATGGCATGCAATGAAAAAGAAATAAAAAGATAATGGAAATTAAGCCAGATTGTAGAGTTGCATATTCCATGCTAAAGAGTCTGGACATTATCGTGAGGTTCAGTGGAGGATCAGCAAGTGACTATAAGATAGGGATAGAAACTCAAAGTTGTACACGGTTGCAATTTGTTTGGTCTATGCATATGCATAGTTTTCAAATCAAGACATTCTGCATAAACCTAAATGTTGACTTTCTTTATGAAACAGAGTTGACTTTCCCATTAGCTGGACTAGCATTGATTTTTTGGAATGGGGTATATTCTTCTGGTCACCATAGGCTTCATCATACCTAATTGGATTCATGCCTCTGGTAAGCCTGGTTCCTTAGAAATCTGGGTTTGCTTTAAAAAAAACAAAACAAAACAGAGCTGTGGCAGAATCAAATTTGCATGTTAAAAAAAATTACTCAAGCAACAGTGTGTCCATAATGGATGAAAAGGATAGGAAGAAATTGGAGAGAGAAATCCTGCTGGAGGGACGTGCAGAACCCAAGCGAAGATGTCAGAAATGTCTGTGAATACACCTCCAATAACCATACCATTGTGGGACACACTGTCTTACAATGCTAACCCATAACCCCATAATCTAAATGCAAATGTCGAGGTGTCATAGCAGCGCCACTGTTTGACAATACTGATGAGAAACACAATAAATACCGAGGCAAATACACCAGTCAGAAGTAAAGTGAATTAATAGTACAGCTTAGCTGGGATCACAAATGAATCACCGCGAAAGCAATTTCATCCTGTTGTAAAACGAGATAAACACCTACTTGCCAGTTATTTTAGGAATAACACAAATCAGCCCATCTGTCTAATTCAGTGGGACTCATCATACATTTTTAAAGTTATCACTTCCTGAAGAGTCATCCTATTGATGCCAACAGACACCTTATGTTGACAGTCGTGACCTGCAATCCAGGTGTCGCCTCAGAGAAGCGTCAAACCCCTGAGCGCACATCCCTGCCGGAAGTGAATTGTTCTCTAGGAAGCCAAAGGGGGGGAGGGGAGAGGGGGGGAGGAGGGAGCCCTCACTTGCTGGCCAGATACAGTTTTGAAATGACATTGCGGAGGGGGCTGAGGGTAGAAACACGTGTTTGGTTTTGTTTTTTTTTAAAGAGGAGATGCAAATGTTAGGGGCAGAGAACAATTTACTGCAAACTAAATGACAAATCAATAGCTGCCGTTGGGGGCAGACTGTCCACCGTGGGTGTGAGAGTCGTGTGCAACCTAGGACGGGAGATGTTAGAGAAGGAGACTGCTCTGTATTCGTGTTTTATACTCAGACATAAATAAGCTTGCTGGTCGTATCACTGTCTCAGATTTATGGTAAACACGGGGAAGCACAAGAATTTTAGCAAACCTCCCTGGGTCTCACAATTTCTCAAAGTAAATACTTTACATTCCTTCTTTCAATGAAAGAAAACACGGGATGACAGTTGGTCTAGGAGACGCCTGAAATTCACACTTAGGAACTGAAGACTCCATAAAAAATATCTGGGAGTTATATGAAAGGAGATAAGGTTAAAAAATATTTGGTTAGACAGCCTGAGCCTAGGACGGCACTGTGAAAAGATCTCAAAATATGTTTTATGACCAACGCAGCCTGCACGCAGCGTAACCATTCCCTATTATACAGAGTCCGACGATGGTCTTTTACACATCTTCAATTAATCATGATGGGATCACATAATTAAATCCCACTTATCATTAACATCCTGGTCTTGGAAGGAACTTGCCAGGTCCTCCCTCCACTAGAGTGCCAACAAAATGTCTATAAATTCTTTTTTTTTCCCCCATAGTGAGTGTGTAGAAGGGCTTCCTCCTCCTTCCCTTCCCCAAGGTGGTTTCCAGGTAAATGTCCACTGTCTTTTTCATCATATAATATGGACCTGTGTGCTCCTGGCTTCTGCGTCTTCCAGCAGAACCCCCCCACACACACACCCTACAGCCTCAGTGTTCTCTTCAGAGATGCTACCTAGATGGGCAGCATCTCCTCTCACAGAAACAGCGGTCTTGTATGTCAAGTCCAGCAGCCTGTCTGCTTTCGCGAAGCCACTGGGCTTCCGCAGAGCGCTGCAGGGGCAGGCTCCTTATCTTCCCTCCCTAGCAAATTACCAATAACGGCATCAAACCCACTACAATGCGGAAGAGTTTTATGGAACGTGAGAAATTCACGTAAGAAGAGTTGAGAGAGAGAGAGAGAGAGAGACCCTGTACCACAAATTTACTAAATGTGACTTATTTCTACAAAAGGACACCTAGCTCTCTGGTTCCCTGAAATGAGGTCAAGGTTGTGGCTCATATATCTGATCTACTTCCCCACAGGGTGGCACAGGGCTCTTGAATAAATCAGGGAATACTTTTTCTTGCCTCTATGAGACTGAAACAAAGCAAGAGGAGGATGAGCTCACAAGTGTCATTTTTTTTTAAACCCTTGGCTATGAAATAAATGTTTGTTCTTTATTCTTCACAGTCATCGTCTTACAGATTAGGAAAATGAGTTGCGGAACAGAGGGGTTAAGCCATGTGCCCAGGGGTTAAGCGATGTGCTCATTCTAAGAAACAGGACCAGACTCCAGTCTAGATCTCCCTGTCCCTCCAACCCAGTGTAGATGGCAGCTGTGTGTCATGTGACAATGAGTAACTTTCCCTTTGGCAAGTGTGCACGTTGTAGTTTAAATCATTGACCAGCCCTGGTTTCTTGTCCCTCTGTTGTTGTTTTTTACATGGGTAAATTGTCCCAAAAGGTATTCCAGGTTAACTACTTAGTAATGCCCTTTGTAGTCTGACGTTACACAAGGGACATATCATTGCTCTAGTCCCTTTGGGTGAAACAAACATTAAAGGGGCCACAAATTGGTGAGTGGTTTACTCAGGATGAATCACTTCAAGAGGACTCAGCAGAAGCCTGGCAATGGGGTGGGCAACTTTCTTAGACATTCTTGGACAAGTAAGTCTCAGAGAGAGTGAGGCAGGAACTAGGTGAATTTTCCTGGCTTTTTCCCTGCCTGCCTTGCTCTAAAATCATGTCTCAGAGGCTGCCTCGCCATGGTAGCAGGAAGACCCAACACTGTCCCATGTGTATTAGATGATAAGCGGAGGTGGGAACAAGGTGGTGTGGCACACAGGGCTCTGGCCGCAGTGCTGATGTTGCATATGGCTTTCCGAGAGAGAGCTGCGTTTCAGGCCCGTTCAATGCTGCAACGTTCACTTCTGGAGCTCTCCCCGCTCACGTGAACGAGCCATCACAATCGCGGGCTGACCAGCCAGCTCCTCATCTATAAGGACTGTTTTTTTCTGATGAAATTCAAGAAAGCTCAGGGCGTCCGGAGGACTTCACCCCGCGCGTCACACCCGGAGCCCTGCTCTCCAGATTCCATTTGTAAAAGGATCAGTCGGCCTGAGTGGCCGTTTGCCATCCCCGAACCAAACCGGGGGTCAGTGCTGCCCTTGCTTCCTTTTGTTCCGCAGATGACCTCCCCAAGTCCCGGATCACAGCTGACTAAATGAACTGGATAATTAAAAGAGGGGATGAGCCATGCCTTGAGATTCTGCCTGCCTCATCAAGAACACTGTGCCCTTTCTATTAATCTACTTGGGGTTTTGTTTTTATTTTCCCCCCTTTGAAAAATGATTAGCCTTGAGAAACTTCCTAACCATGGCACTGTCCGCCATTTGCTGTCAGGGCCAGAGTCTTTGAAAAGTTTCAAATGTATCCCACGCTTAGAAAATTCACCTAATAAAAACTGGGGTGAGGATGGAGAGAGATCAGGAGCCTCTTTATATCATAAACCAAATCTGCAGATTTTTCTATCACTTCTAAGTCTGTGTTTAGAAACATTTTCAGGCAGAGAAAAATATGGAGATAGGGTTGGAGCATCCTTTGGTTTTCAGAATTTCAATACAACAATTCTCAAGAGTCCTAAAGGACCAACAAGAATCCAGAAAGGATAAAATGAATACCAAGAAAATAGAATCAGACAGAGACAAGCTTCCAAGTTTTATTTCCTTATTCATGATATTTCTGTAATTGATGTTTAGACCAAACACAGATTTGAAACATTGACCTTCCTGTCGGCCCCGTCATTGTGTGTCTGCAGCTCACTGCAATGAGCTGCCTTAGCATCTGCCACGCATACCTGCAGGAAGGCAGGACAGGTGAGCACGCGGGCACAGGCCATCCTCCCGCAGCAGAGCCTCTTCTATGAGGTGTGCTCAGTTCCACCATCACCGGGAAGTCTAGTGTGGTGCTCAAGAATCTCGTCCAGATCCTGGTTTTCCTGCTCACCACCTCTGAGTCAAGTATACTGCTCACAAAAATTAGGGGATATTTCCAAATGAATATGAATCTATAAAATATCCCCTAATCTTTGTGAGTAGTGTATTTAACTTCTCTATGACTCAGTTTTTTTTCTTTTTTGTTGTGGATACTACTAAGACAGATCTCATATGGGTTGCTAAAACTAAATGAAATGAGCCCTGGCCGGTTGGCTCAGTGGTAGAGCGTCGCCTGGGGTGTGGAAGTCCTGGCTTCGATTCCCGGTCAGGGCACACAGGAGAACCGCTTATCTGCTTCTCTACCCTTCTCCACCCTTCTCTCTCTCCTTTCTCTCTATCTCTCTCTTCCCCTCTCACAGCCAAGGCTTCATTGGGGCAAAGTTGGCCCGGGCACTGAGGATGGCTCTGTGGCCTCAGCCTCAGGCGCTAGAATGGCTCTGATTGCAGCGGAGCAACGCCTCAGATGGGCTGAGCATCGCCCCCTGGTGGGCATGCTGGTGGATCCCAGTCGGGTGAATGCAGGAGTCTGTCTGTCTGCTTCCCCCCCCACCCTACCCCCCCCAACTTCTTACTTTGGAAAAATACAAAAAAAAAAAAAAAAAAAACTAAATGAAATGACCTGTGCATAAAGCCCTCATAAGTACTAAGTACTAAATAAATTACATTATTATTATTATTATTATTTGGTTGAAAGAGTGAATCATGGATCCAATTCTAAATTGCATGTCAGTAAAAGAAAGAAAAGCTGACCTCAGCTCTCAGAACCAAAATAAACTTTTAAGCCTGTCACTTTGTAGTCGTGTGTGTGTGTGTGTGTGTGTGTGTGTGTGTGTGTGTGTACCATGACAGAAAAGAGATAGGCTAAACCAAAACCAATATATAGGTTACTTCTACCTTCCTTTTCAAATTGTTGTTTGGTATCATTCTGTTAGATTTATAGCAATTAGGAAGACAAAAGCAATTCTTTCCGCCATCCTCTCCTAGCACCACATCTGTCTGGCTGGGTGAGAGCTGAGACGATTTCCTGACACCCCCACGTAAGACTCTACTCCTCACCCACAATCTGAGAAAAGGAGAAGTTCAGAGTAAAGGAAGTAGTGTCTCCTTTACCAACGACTACAGAGTGACTAAACCCTCCTCACCCTCTAAAGAGGTCGGCAGCCCAGAGCACTCACCGGGAAGAGTAGAATACTTCAGCAGGACATCAAGCATAGAAATGCATCGTGTTAGTATGGCAACAATGTGATAGGTGACTCCATAGTTTAAGGACTTCTATACTTTGTACTAAAGTTAACAAGAACTTATCGGGTATTTGAGTCATCTGAAGTATGTTTGTGTATTTGTGTGTGTGTGTAACAAAACTGTATCTAAAGTACCGTATTTTCCCATGTATAAAACACACCCTTTTTCGAAAAATTTGGGGTCTAAAAACTGGGTGCATCTTATACAGTGGTTGTAGTTTTTTTACTTGCATTTCTCGCTTTTTCATACTTGTTGTCTTTGCGCTCACTGTTTCACACTTGTTACCGGTATATTATGATAGGTTATGTTTTGCCATGTTCTGCCCAGAAATGGTGCTGAATTCAAGTGAATGAAAATCGTGCTGCTGAACGTAAGTTTGGTCCTCCTTCAACTGAGAAATCAATTCAAGACAGTGATGAGGAGTTATATGAATTTTATGATGAATAAAACTTGAGTTCAACAATTTTATGTAATACTTTTTTTTAAATTTTGGGCCCAAAAATTAAGGTGCATCTTATGCATGGGGAAATATGGCAATGCTAATGGAGGTGGTAGATAGACGATTTAACCCTCCAAATTTCAATTCTACATACACTGAGACGCCAGACCACCGAGGTGATGAGGGTAACCTTAGATAATCCTTTAGTGAGAACCAAAGACCTCCATGAACTGTTTGGTAGAGATCTGTAGATAGTGTTCAGTGTTCCGTGGGATTTGGACAAAACAGCAAAGTCTGACTGCCATCACCTAGAAAACAGCTCATCATTGCAACCTCCCAAATGGACATCTGGTTAACTCTACAATCTCTGTGGCATTAGAGCTGTCTTCGGAGCAAAGAAAAATAGCAGGGCATACTGGAAAAGAATACTAGAAGAATCATAAGTAAAATAATAAAATTAATAATGGGTGCTATTTCTTAAGAGTTTGCAATGTTCAGGGGACTGACTGTATTTTGCACACATTATCATTGAATGTGAATAATAATGGAAATATAATCATTATAACAGCAATTGAGACGGGTGCTGTTATCATCTTCATGTGTAACTGAGAAGCAGAGAGACCGTGCTAATTGCCTGGCTTTGCCCTGTCAGAAAGTGGAGGAGCCAAAGTTCAAATGCAACCAATCCGGGGCCAAAGACTGGGCTTTCGACAAAACGTTCACGTGCCCCAGCACATCACGCTCTCCAAAGCCTTTGCATGCATCGCCTCGCCGAGCCCTACAACAACCCCTGCCCACCGACCTGCTCGCAGGTCAAATTCTGATCTCCATTTTAAAGCTGAAGAAACTGAGGTTCAGAGGAATGAAGTGACCTGTTCAATGAAATGCAATTAACAAGGTGGCCAGATGGTATTTTGACCACACTCTGTCCCCCCAAGCAATTCCCCTGGTCTTTCTATTATGAGCGTCACTCCCAAAATACTTTACCTCCCCAGGCCTGGATTTCCTCATCTATAAAATAGGTGGATTTAGAATGCATTTATTTAGAATAAATTACAATAAATGTATTCTAAATCCACCTCCCGCTCTAACATTTGATTCTTTTGTAAATGAAAGTCAAGTCATACCACAATCCGATACCCCCCAGCAGACACCCCCACCTCCGCGGAGGAACAGCCCACTCACCGCCCCAGGCTCCTGTCCCGAGCATACGCCGGTCCTAGGCCCGGCCGCAGCCCTCTGAGCCCTGTCTCCACTGGGTTCACTCAGCCCAGAGTACTCTCACCCACCGCTCTGTCCAGCAAAACCTGCTGAGAGTTTCCCATGCACTTCCTGCAGGAAATGTTCCTCTATCGGATAGAACGGACCACGCCCTGCTCTCGGCTTTCTCGCACCCCTCCACCACCTCACTGCGTGTCCTTACCGATATGGCTGCCTCCCTCGGCCACGCCCAGGTATCAGGTGTGTCTTCAGTTCCCCGCGCAGTGCCAGGCACGCGGGGCTCGAGGGACACATGTTTGTTGAGTGAGCAGAGGAAAAGCTTCTGAGGAAGTGCTGCCAGTGGTCTTAACAGACTCTCAGATAGAGAACGGACTGACATCTGTCAGAGGGAAGGGCCTTGTGGGGCTGGGTGAGAAAGGCGAAGGGTTTAAGCAAAAACAATTAAAAACAACTCATAGACACAAACAACAGTATGGTGAGGGCCACAGGGAAAGTGGGTGGGGGAGGAGGAAGAGGGTAAAGGAAAAATAAATGGTGATGGAAGGAGACTGGACGTGCAGTGGAGAACGCGCACTATAATTTATAAACACCTGTGTAATTTTGTTAACCAATGTCACCACATTAAAATTTTTTTTAAAAAAGTGGTTTTAATCTGAGCACCAAGGTTATATCTCGCACCCAAAATATAACCTGTCAGTTACTCTAAAAGCATTAAGAACTGGCTTCACTAATTCCATTTACCACCACACCCTTAGCAACTAAAATCAGCCAACAAAAGATATATGCGTGTCGATCAAGTGCCAAGCATTGCTCTACGAGTACATATTGCATCAGTAAGTAAGACCTGGCCCCTGCTCGGGAAGATCACGCTAGTTAGGAAGACAGGTATGCAGTATACATCAGTGATGATACTGCAACAGAGCAGAAGTATATATGAGATAGACACTTTATACTGGGCGCGCGCGCGCGCGCGCGCACACACACACACACACACACACCGGCGAAGCATTCTTCTGAGTATTTCCCCAACTTCTCATATTGGACAAATGGAAAGAAACCACTGACTTTGACTCTATATGTTTTCCCTTCTGCAGATTAGATGATTAGTCAAACAAAATAAAAACACATCAGTTAAAACATCATACTTTAAAATATAAACGAGAATGTAAAGTATCCTAGAGGTGACCTTGGTTTAAATGATTTTTACAGGAGTTTTGATAAGCCGATGAAGGTTGAAAACAAGATCAGAAAGGAAGCTGACTCTCCCAAGCGCGTGAGGAGGAACGATGTTACATATACAGGTACGGCTCTCGTGATACAAGCGGAAGTCAGCAGCTGGGATGTGTGGATTAGGAATCGTGCCACCGAAGCATTAGGGCAAAACTCTCTGGACAGCGTGGTGTGACTCTCATGCACACTTGAAAAAAACTAACCCACATTTATGTTACGACATGGCAGAGTCTAGGTTTTTCCCTAACTTATAGTGGTCTTCCTCGGAGTTAGTCTGGAATTACCAAGGGCCGAGGAAGACATTTTGTGTGTGCTATCTCACTGAATCCTCCCAACAACCTTGTGAGGATATGCTATTGGTATCATCCCCATTTTGAAAACAAAAGAAACAAGAGGCAGGGACATTAAACGTTCGTTATACACAAACAACACCACTCCCGCATGTGGTGGAGCTAAAATCCATTCTCAGTTCTGATGGCCACAGCCCCCTACCACAGTCACCAATACGCCAGATTACTTTCCTAGCGCTTTACCATGTCAGAAAAAAATAAAACCCATTATCAGAATCAATTACAAACCTCTTTTTTGTTTTTAGAAGCAACTGATAAACTGGTCTAAAGTTTATTTTGACGGCTGCTTGGAGTCCTGATGACTTTGCTGGGCCAGTAGGCACGATTCACCCCCTGAGTAGTTAAATAGTGCAGAATTCTCAAGTAATACAGCCGCTGCTAACGACGCTGTCACCGTCACATTGTTTAGTCAGCGTTTGTGCCTCAGTGACTTTCTTCTCTTGATATGTACTTAGGTTACTAAGAGAAACCTGAGAGCCTGCTAATGGGAAATACATCGAATGCCAAATGTTTCCCATCCCCTCTGACCTGCAGACCGACCTCAGCATTCGGGTCTTGATGCACTTCCCTGTGATGTAAAAGTTTGAGTCAAAAGCTGGTGTGTGTGTGGGGGGAGGGGGGTTCCCAAGTATTCATGGATTAACATCTGCAGTTCAAACATTTTTTTCCCCACACAAACAATGTCCTTTCAAAGGGTTCCTCTGCTACCTTCTTCACTGGACCCACCTAATTTAGAGCAGTCCCTGGTGCTGTTTGGTGGCGACGTTGCTCTGTGATAGCGAAGACCCACACATACATCACGGCTGACATTTAAAAACATTCCTAACGTTTGTGTGAGTACATGGTAAACAGATGCTGTGGGACCCCCTCCCCCCCATTATCAGTCATCTCTGAAGACTGCCGTCAAGTGACAGGTTTTTGAGACTTTTCAGTCTAACAGCAAGAGATATATTTTTGGTAGAATATTGATATTATGGTACAAAACAGCATTTGGTGTTTACCGCCCCCTCCCCTACCACGCCTCCCCCCCCCCTAGAGATTAGCAGGCTGGGTTATTTTGAAGCCTTGGCACCCTCTTTTCTGTTACTGATGTTTTCCTCTTGGTGGGGGGGAAGGGCGTTGAGGCAGAGTTGCAGACTTTTATGAACTCCCTGATTAAAGTACCTCCATCTGAATGCAGATGAAAAGTTCCAACACCTGAGAGCTCCACGCCAATGAATATTTATACTGAAAACCAGCAGATGAATACACTCTAAATCTTCAAATGCAAGTCTAGTCATGGGTTTTATCTTATTTTAGGACTTAGGGTTTTTTTTATTTTTTTTTTATAAAAATGAACTCTTGCATATTTACACTACAGAAATAAATGTTATTTGCAAGCACAATGCAGTAGAGACCTCACAAACACACTGCCTTTGGGAAAGAGAGTTTTTCTGCTCAAGCAGATTATGATCCTCAGGGCTTCGTCGGAGAGGGGTCGCGTGCTCTATATGATTGGCATAATTTGGGACTCTGAAAATATATTCATTTGGCAGAGATTATTCATTTAGTGGCCAAGATAAGTGAGAGTCCCTCCCTCGGTGCCCAATTCCCCCCACTTCTGTGAGAAACCTCTCCCTGGACCGCTTCCCTAAGAAAGCAGAGGTTTGTATAAGGGAGCACAAAGGAACACGATGATTTCAACAATGAGTTTACTTGCCTTCTCTGGGAGGTGGCTTAACACATTTTGGTTGTGTAGGTAATGTCCCCTGTTAACAGTCGTTAGGTGCTGCCTCGACCCAGAGTACAAATGTGGAGTATACCCTGAAACCGTCACCGCTTCTTCGGAATATAATCCAAGTGGAACGAACACAGGCCCTCGGAACACTTGGCCGCAGGGTGGCACGGTCAGGCCGAAGTCTGATGAGGCCGGAACCAGTGGCTCTCAACCGAGCTGACCTTGTAGCGCGGGTGGACGTTAATATTGTCACCCACCGACATCACAGGATGAGCAACTGGCTCCATAAACACATTACAAAGTGATTATTTCAGAGCTAGAGAAACCTTCCGTCCTAGAATAACTAAGGGTGCAGAGTAAGCCCACCCCTTCCCTAATCCCCCGGCAACCTCCCGCTGTTCAGGGCAGTGCGATAAACCCCACACGAGGGGCCAACGGGGTTATCAGGACTTAGGGAAATACCAATTTGATTGAACCCACCACGCGTCTCCAGACTTCTGTGCCTGCCCGCTGCCCGGCACTTAGAATGTGCGAATTCACCATCACGTTCCCAGACTCATTCCTTCTTTTTCATAAAGTCAGCTTAGAGATAAATGTTGACAAATCAACCCAGTCATCATTTCTTCATTTTAATGCTTAAACGCTTCATTTTTGATTGCTGCCTTTTTGACATTTCACCAAGGAAATATGTTTGCGTGTTCACGATGCCGTTGAATCAGCAATTAGATCTCCATATTCCAGATGTCATGAGAGTTTTCAATGCATCTCCCAATAAAATTTATTCCCAAACTTTGGGGGAGAAGGAAAAAAACAACAAATGTACTCTGTATAAATTAAGCACATTATCCTTATTTTTTCTCATTGCTACATTTAACACGGTGAGAGCGTCTGACTTTATTAACTCAAGGATTTCACATCATTCTACATAATATTTTTTCTTGCAATGAATACAATTTTGGATTATTATTAGTGGGAGCAATGTAGGCATCTTGACTCCCTAATATTTTTTTCTGGTGGATCAGAAGACATGGAGACAAATTAGTGACTTTAGCAGCGCACTACATTCTCCACCCTCGTGAGCCCCGCTTGAGCCTCGGCACTCCGGGGCAGCCGCAGGAACTTATTGTCAAAAGTGGACAAAGAAAAACATAATTCTGGTCCCAATCAGGCTTACACTGAGACTGTCTTAACTCCTTAACCCCCTTTCCTGCAGTCCTCACATTGCTGTGACTGTCCTTCAGCTCAGAGGGCTAGCTCTGTCACTCCGTGGCTATCACGTGTCACTCCAGAGCAATCCTCAACAAACTTTTCCTTTCTTGCTCCTTCGTGAACTGAAGAGACAGCTGCCTAACGCTCTGCAACAGAGTCTAACTGAAAATCTTTAAAAAACACAATAAACTGGCCCTGGACAGTGGTTCAGTGAATAGAGTGTCAGCCCGCATACGGATGTCCCAGGTTGGATTCCTGGTCAGGGCGCACAGAAGAAGTGACAGTCTGCTTCTCTCCCCCTTCCACTCCCCCCTTCTCTCTCTCTCTTCTCCTCTGGGCAGCCAGAGGCTTAATTGCTTTGAGTGTGGCTCTGGGCACTGAGGATGGCTCTGTTGGTCTGAGTGTTGACTTCAGGCACTAAAAATAGCTCAGTTGATTGGAGCAACAGCCCCAGACAGGGTTGCCAGGTGGATACGAGTTGGGATGCATGTGGGAGTCTGCCTCACTATCTCCCTTCCTCTCACCTAAAACAAAACAAAACAAAAAACCACAATAAACTAAAACAGCTAGACAAGTGCAATCTGGGCACTACTGTAACCTTTCCATGGGAGTGCAGTAGTACGCATGCTTTCTCCAGGACTCTCTTTTTTTCCTTCAAAAAAGAGTTTTTTCCCAAGATTCTGTACCCCTGAGTTGGAAATGCCTACCAAATGGTCATCTATCCTCAATGCAGGAGCATGGCTGAGTGAGTCAAGTGGTCCTTCCCCTAAGGCCCTTCTTGTGGGGCACACCCATCACCGCAGGGGGGCAGGGGCTGGAAGGCTAGCAGACAGCTCAGCTTCCACTCTCTCCGTTATTCCTGCCACAACGCCCTGGCGTTTTTCCTCTAATAAGACAAACGACACAAACCAGTGCTCCTGGATTCACGGGGTATTTACCCAGTTCTAAAGGGTAACACTGGAAGAACTTGACTTCCTGTCCCCTCCCATCCATTAAATGTTCTACAGGGGCTCCTTCTGACCCATTGCAGCTCCTACGAAATGCACCTAAGCGCAAACTCATCTGTTAGTAACAGAACTGAAAACTGCCTCATTCTGGCTAGAAGTGGTACGAGAGCCGCTTCTGTTCCAACAACTTTATTTTGCCTTTCAAAGGTTTAATTGCACACAATATGGTAAAGTTTTGATTAATCCTTACAAATTTTAATATACACTTCCAAATTTAATATATACTTGGGGGTGGGGGCGTGGTCAACATGGTGAGGCTTCATGTACCGCTATCATGGGAGTAACTGGAATGCATGCAAACACCACAGGAGGTGGGTACTCTTCTCAAACCTACCTGGTCTTGCCGAGGGTAAAAAGTGCTCATTAATGACTCGATCCGGGAGGGGAGCCGGCCAGGGAGGTGCACTTCCTCCCTGACACTGTTTCTGGTTTGTTTGGCAGGCACATTTTCCCTTGGGGAGGTCCCAGGTGAGGCACACACTGGAATCTTCCAGTCCTGTGCCCTGACCATGTTAATGAGCAAGCACTTGTCAAAATATTGGCACCTTGCGTCCAGCCAGCATATGGAGCCACTGTGCAGGCATTTAATTGAACTGTTTTAAAATTATGAAGGAGATAGTCAACGGGGCCAATGAGCATTTATTCTGTGAACTCGGGCTTTGAAGAGGTGAGGCGAAAGGTAGGAGCACGCCTGTTTGCCTTTTTTCAGAAAGAATGGTCTTTTAAATTCTGGAATCCATGCTCCTGTAGTGGGTTTCTGAGCGGGCACAGAGAGACGCGTGAACAGCATAATAACATCTCATGGCTCGAGCCTCACACAGGCGGACTCTGAATTCTCCCACCTCGCTCAGAAAGCCAGCCTCGGAGGTGAAGAACCACAAGAACAGTGCTATGGAAACGCTGCCCTTGTGAAGCCACTGTGCCAACTGTCCCCAGGAGGGAGGTCTGCTTCAGCAAACACAGGGAAACAAAATACAGCCCAAACTGGGGAATCAGAGAGGGACTCGTCCCTGGCTCTGCTTCCCTCTGTGTCAGGTTACATTGTTTTTTCCAGCCTGTCGTCTCACCTAAAAATTGTAATATTAGACGTACATCAGAGGGGTCATGCTATAGCTGAATGGTGACCCCCCACGCTCCCCCCCAAAATAATTCATATGTTGAAGTCCGAACCCCACGACCTCAAAATGTGAGTGTATTTGGTGGCTACAGCCTTTAGTGAGGTAATCAGATAAAATGAGGCCGTAGGGCTGGGTCCTGATGCACTACGACCGACCGATGTCCTAAAAGGACTGGGAGAGTCTCGTAGAGAAGCACGCAGAGGAGAGACCACATCACGCAGAGAGAAGACAGCCATCTTCAACCCAAGCAGAGAGGCCTCAGCATGAAGTCAACCCTGCCAACACCTTCATCTCAGACTTCCCGCCTCCAGAACCCTGAGGAAATGCATTTCTGTTGTTTATGCCTCCCAGTCTTGGTTATGGAAGCCCCAGCCAACCAATGTTTCTGAGTCTCCAACGCAGTCAGATGCAAGAGGTAAGCCTTATCCAGATGTACAAATACAAACAGATCATTTAAGCTGAGGTGCTAAAGGTGATACAGTACGGGGGGGGGGGGTCCCTTCCAAATCTCAGAGTTCCCGCCCCCCATCCACGCCTGGCATACTGGACCGCACTGCCACCCACTAGGAAAGGAGAGCACGGTGGGTAGAGGAAGTCACACCAAACAAAGGGCCTCGGTGACACTCCTGGCCTCTGGCCACGGGCAGATTCATATCTCCATGTAGCATCAGTGTTTCTAAGCCACAAGCAAGAGGTCAGCAGAAGATCACTAGGTACAAGCAAATAGCTTTTTCAAAAAGCCCTTCTCTGAAGTGCTATCCAAACAATCACGCCAGGTCTAACCCATTTTTCCTTTTCCTCTACAGAGAAAACTACCTGACAATTTCATTATGAAAATGAACCTAGTTCCTAATTACTGCTCCCCTCCTACCAAAAAAAAAAAAAAAAAAAAAAAAAAGCCACCTAAAGTGACTGTGAAAACCCTCCCCAGTCATCTCCATTGAACTTCATGCCAAAGAGGAAACCAGGACACCAGAAGGCCAGGGTTGGCACAGGAGCCGAGACTTGGAGTGTATAAATGTCCACACCCTCTCATCCGTGTGCTCACCAGATTAAACCAGCTATGAGGCCTCTAAAAGTTAGAACAACAAACACACTGCCAAGTTTGCAGTTAAATTGTGCTCAGACAGGCACACCGGGTCATGTGTGCCCCTCTTCATCCCCCCTGAAGGTCAGGTGACTTACCCGGGACCTGAGAAATGTGTGTGTCCCCCCCCCCCCCTCACAGCCTGTCCCCATGCAGCTTCTCCAGTTAAGTCAGGTCTCTCTCAGCCTCCAACTCTTGGCAGTTTTAAGAACCAGGACCGAAAGGCCAGTTGGAGGCCACCCAACTGCAATGAAATTAGAGGCAGCCTTAGATACACCAGGGTATACAGAACGGGGACTTGTTTACTCAACATATAACTTAAGGTCAACACGGGAAGGAATGCTTCCTGTTCACAAATCCATCAGGGCTGTTTGTTTTGGGGCCTCTGGCTGTTCCTGGTGAAATCCCGAAGTCTGTGCCTGGGAATAACCAGCTTGGTCACATGAAACGCAGTCTATTGTGCAGATTGCACGTCTCACCAGGCCTAGCAGCATTCAGTTCCTGCTTGTCCTTGTTAAGAATGGGAAGAGGAGAACTGTGTGTCTTCTCACAACAGCTAGAGCCTTTGGCCGTTACAATGGTCAGCTCTCCCTTTAACCTGCCCACTCGATTCACCGACAAACATCGGGAAAAACCCAGGTCAATGCAAAGATCCTAGTGTGTGCGTATGAATACATTTCCCCCGGCCTGAGCCTGTCTATTACAAGAGAGTATTGATTTTGAGACTGCTCCTTTAACCTACAAGACACTCTGGGCCTCTCTCCAGAAGCTCTTCCGACTTCTGTATGTCAGGCCATCCATTGTGATGGACCGAGGGGAGCTTGTCTCCATTGCTGGTGCCTCCTTGTAAACTCCGTGGAGCTTCTGGTGCCATTTTCCCTTCCTTTGATTCGACGGGGAATGCAAAAAAAAGTGGGTTAAGCTACTTCAAAAGAAGCAAGTTACAAAGTTATTTTCCTCCACCATCAGAAACTTTTAATTTCATAGGTTTACTAGTGAATGTCTGCTAAATGGTTATTTTTTTTTAAAAAAAGCAACTGATGCCCTGGCCGGTTGGCTCAGTGGTAGAGCGTCGGCCTGGCATGCGGAAGTCCCGGGTTCAATTCCCGGCCAGGGCACACAGGAGAAGCACCCATCTGCTTCTCCACCCCTCCCCCTCTCCTTCCTCTCTGTCTCTCTCTTCCCCTCCCGCAGCCGAGGCTCCATTGGAGCAAAGATGGCTCGGGCCCTGGGGGTGGCTCTGTGGCCTCTGCCCCAGGCGCTAGAGTGGCTCTGGTCGCGACAGAGTGACGCCCCGGATGGGCAGAGCATCGCCCCCTGGTGGGCATGCCGGGTGCATCCCGGTCGGGTGCATGCGGGAGTCTGTCTGACTGTCTCTCCCTATTTCCAGCTTCAGAAAAATACAAAAAAAAAAAAAAAAAGCAACTGACATTCATGACACTAAGTGTGAGATACAGATTGCTTGGGTAAACACCACTTTATTTTTCACAGAATATCAGTGGAGAAACAGACTTTTGCTATCAATTGATGCAGTAGCATCCCAACAATCCTGTCTACTGAGAAAGAACAAACTCTCAACGTGAAGGTCATTATTTGCTGTCACCCCAACTTTTTTCCCATTCTCATGGCCTTGAGGATACCTGAGGATTCCTTTTTTTTTTTTTTTTTGTATTATTATTATTATTCAGTGAGAGGCGGGGAGGCAGAGAGACAGACTCCTGAATGTGCCCTGACCAGGATCCACCTGGCAAGCCCACTAAGGGGAGATTCTCTGACCATCTGAGGCCACTGTTCCATTTCTCTGCAACTGAGCTATCATAGTGCCCGAGGTGAAGCCATAGTGCCATCCTCAGTGCCCAGGGCCAACTTGCTCAAATGAACCATATCAGCAGGAGGAGGTGGGGAAGTAGAGAGAGAGAGAAGGGTGAAGGGGTGAAAAAGCAGACGGTTGCTTCTCCTGTGTGCCCAGACTGGGAATTGAACCTGGGACTTCTACATGCTGGGCCAAGGCTCTACTGCTGAGCAAACCGACCAGGGCCTACCCGAGGGTTCTTGACAGTATATAACAGGATCCTAGCTATACCGCATGTAAGGGCACAATTCCTTTCTCCCACATATTAATGAGCATTTGCACATGAGCATCAGGCAAACTGCAGATCCCATGATTCACAAGAAAGTGCTCATTTGTGAGCATAAAGGCTGGAACTAAGCACACCAGAAAGAAAGGCTGTTAACGCTGGTCCATTGCGACTCAATCCACAGGATTGAGCCCGAAAGGCAGCATCTCTGAAACAAGGTCATCTGAAAACCCCCCTGGAAGCCTCTTCCCCAAACAGAAATGAGTTCGCCCATTCCCAGTGGAGAATGGGGGAGAGCAGGGGGAGCTCCAGGTATGGAGCAGAGACAGCCCCGTCTTTGGCCCCGCGACTCCACAGGTCACGTGGAGAGTGTCACCCGGTCAGGAGCCAAAAACTGCCCACGACGCCTGCCTGCCATCTGCCTGCGTGAGACACTAGATCACAGAGGCACGGGCGAAGCAATAATTCGCCCCCAGCATGGCCCCAGGGGTGACTTCAAGGCATGGTGGAAGACAGACAGAGTTGGCAATAACTCCAACAAACGTGTCATCTTCAAATGCCAAGAGCACCCTCCGAGCTAAAGGTGGGGACAGGTGCAGATACACTGGAGTCACATTCAGGATGGCATCCATCCTGGGTCACTTATCTGATCACGGACCCCGTAATCACCTTGCCTTGAGACAGGAACAAGGAAGTTCTTTTGTTCACAACACCACCAAGGGCCTGTGAATTCGTGACCTGATCATTGGGACAGTGCCACACTGGAAACTTTCTGAAAATAGCTAGCACGCTCTTCAAACAGTTGTAGTGCCAGGAGAGGACCCAGCTAGTACACGCTGCCCTCCGCGCGGTCGCCGACCATTAACGGTTCTCTACAAATTCCTCAAAGGAGGGCCAGAACCCGCGGGTAAAGGAAGCTGCATCCTATGCCAATGGCCTAAAAATAGGCCTCCGCTGGTGAAAGGGGAAACAGAGGAAGGTGAAGCTGTTCCTTTGTGCTCACACACCTGAGACAAGCCTGACTGCAGAGGATTCTTTCAAACCCCTGGTCCCTGATGAATGTTCTTATCTTCAAAAGACACCAAGAGACACCAGCCCTTTTAGACTAGTAGGAGACATCGCCCCCATCCCACCTGGAACCAGCCCAAAGAAAGCAAAGATGGAGACGGTCCCATCCCAAAATGGCGGAGGGTGTCCTTGTCAGTGAGGACATATGTTTTTCCTCCTCTGAACCACCTGGAGCAGGGGTCCCCAAACTTTTTACACAAGGGGCTAGTTCATTGTCCCTCAGACCATTGGAGGGCCACCACATACAGTGCTCCTCTCACTGACCACCAATGAAAGAGGTGCCCCTTCCGGAATTGCAGTGGGGGACCGGATAAATGGCCTCAGGGGGCCACATGTGGCCCGTGGGCCGTAGTTTGGGGACACCTGATCCTGGAGTCACTCTCCGGGTGTCAAAGAGACTGACCGTTGTTGAGAGAACTGTAGGGAAGGCTCATCACTACACACAGGCTTCCAGCAGCCAGGAGGGGCACCCGCAGGTGCTAAGCCAGGACCCTCAGGGGAGTGGGTCCGGGAGAGAAGTGGGAAATGAGGAGCAGGAAAAAGCCCTCTCTCTAGAAGAACTCAACATAACTCTGACGAAATCAGTGCCTTCTGTGGTTCACAAGATGGCGGGCACACTGGAGGGGCGCGGAGAGCCAGCTGACAGCCAGCTGGCCCGGGAGTCCACACCTCCTCTCCTGAGCCCGCCCACCCCTCGGGGAGCGAGAGCGTGGCAGAAGCCTCCACACAAGCTGTCACCGGCAGAATCGCTGGGCTGATCGAGTCTGAACTCAGATGTGGGCTGTACTAACTGGCTGTGTCAAATTATGCATTTCTCAGAAGAACCAGCGGGGACGCCAAGCAAAGTGGCTAGAGGTGGAGAAGATGGAATCTGAAAAAAAAAAATTACTTTATCAAGCAAAAGCAGCAGGCCCTGGGGAAATTGGTGCATGTGTTCCCCTTCCAACGCAGAGACTGTCTTACGACAAGCTATCTTCTCAGAATGACCACCGAGGCGGCAAAAATTCAAATGAGAGACGGGTTGGTGAAGGGACGTTGCTTGTTTTTATGGCGTATCTCACTTGCTTGAAGGCAAAATCTGTTGCTGCATTTGTTCTCCTGAGAGAACGAACTGGCTGCATCTCTTGCTTCAGGATCTAAAGATGTGACCATCTGAAGCAAAGAAAGAAACATTCAGTTTCCTTCGGTGAAAACAAGACACCGCAGGCCGACAGGTTTTGAGAACAGCTACACCAGGGAAAAGGGCGACGCTTCTCACCGGGGCACAGAATCTGCCACCAAGCAGCGTCTCAAAAACCATGGCATCGTGCTAAAACACGGTCACCCATCTCCCTCATTCGTGACCCTTTCCTGAGGTGCTCAAAGAGCTCCTTTACTTCCACAGTGTTCTTCTGTTGTAAGAGAGTCAGCGCATGGTGTTACACTCACTCAACAGAGTAAATCAGCGTGGCCCACACCATCCACCCACCTAAAGTGGTGGGATTGAGGGGCAGTTCATACAGCAAAGACTTATTGAGAGAAACATCAAAAAAGTAATCCAGGCGCTGCTCTAGGCACTGTGGATGCAGCAAAGAAGAAAGATGAAATTCCCGGCACTCCCGGAGCTCATGTTTTAGGAAGGGTGGAAAGGGAGCACTAATCAAGCCAGCAAAGTGTGTAATAGATTGAATAGTGATGAGGAGTGTAGAGAAGAACAAAGCAGGGAAGAGAGAAAGAGGACTTCTGGAACTGCGATTTAAAAAGGAGGAGGGGGTGATCCGGGAAGATCCCACAGAGGATGTGATTGTTGGACAGACGTAAAGGAGTTAAGGGCATTGATCATGTGAACATTCAGAGGAAGAGCATTCCAGACAGATGAAATGGAACGTGCAAAGGCCCTGGGGCTGCAGCCCCAGGAATAGGAAAGAGGCCACTGTGACTGGAATCAAGTATTAATAATAGCAACAGTAAAAAAAATAAAAAAATATCAGCTTAAGGTAGAACTATGTGTATCAAGACACATATGCATGATATATATCTACTAAAGATATGAGAATACGCCCAAAATGTTAACTGGTTATTCTGGAGGGAAAGAATGATGAAGATGAAAAGTTGTTTTTCTCCCCTTCTTATTGATTGCTTCAGTTGTTCATTCAGCAAATGTTTGTGGAGAATCTGCTATGGACCAGACACTAAGACATAGTGGTGGATAGACAGGCAGAGGCCTTTCACTCCCAAGCAGACATTCTAATAGGGGAAAAGGCAACATCACAGGAAACAGGCAAACCTACTGCAAGTTGTAACATCTGTTGTGGAGAATCAAACAATTCCTGAGATAGAGAATAACAACTTTTGAAGGAAGTGGTGAGGGCAGGTCTCAGTGAAGAGGTGGCTTAAGTTGAGCCCCAAAGGATCAAAATTGCTGGTTATACAAGAGTAGCTAGAAGAGCTTTTTAAGTGAGGGACTGGCATATGCAAAGGCTCTGAGGCAGGAAAGAGACCTGTTTGTGGAAGTAAGGTAAAGTATAATAAATGAGGAAATGTTCATCAGAATAGCATGAGATGGTATAAATATTAACAGCAGTGATAAATTTATAAAATATGAGTATTATAATGTATATGGATATATGTGTGCCAGTGTGTGTGTGTGTGTGTGTGTGTCCGTGTGTGTGTGTCCGTGTGTGTAGTGTTACTTGGTTATATGACTCTATCAAGCATTTGGTTCACTCATTCATTCAACAAGCATTTATTGACTATTATATGCATGCAAGCAACTGTGCTAAGAATACAGTTAAAAATAACATAGGCACATTCCCTGCTCTCAAGAAGGCTTAAGTCAAACCAGAGGCAAAACTAAGATCCCAGAGCTCCCACTTGGCATTACAGCAAATTGGGGAAGAGCCAGTGATGAATTTCAGGAACCTGGCAGTCTTACTCCAAGTTTGCTGCAAGCGGCAAGCAAAAAATAGCAGCTAAACTGGTTTTCTTTAGCATGGTTTTGACTGAACAATGAGTATATGTACTTGCGCTTCTTCGTACTCATATGCACATTCAACCAGTCCCTTGGGACCACGTGTTCTGCTCTGACACGGCGCCAAGAGATAAAAGGATGTAGATGGAAGAAAGTTTCCCCTGAAGTAGCTTACAGCCTAGTTGATGAAATAAAGAGTCAAACAATTACAGTTTACAGAGCGTTCCGAGGAAGTGTCTGCACAGTTTCGTCATTTTATGGCTAACATGCATTTTAACAAAAAAAGGTACACTGATGTTAGCTCTTTTGATTAGGTTAAAGTCACAAACATTCACTGCCCTCATCCGTGGCAGGGTATCTGACCTACGACGCTCACTTCACAAAGGTGTTATTATGAGGACACCCCATGGCCTCAGGAACACTGACGGAGGTACACACAGACCCATGAGTAAGGAGCCGGGAAAAGTCTTCTCGGCAGTCCGCTTCTCCCAGAGACATGTACAGCTTCTCGGGGGAAGAGGCACGGAAGCTGAGTGGGAGAAGAACACGGGAGTCCATGGCGCCTTGAGTTTTCCTACACAGATCTGTAAGCTGACACTTGCAGCCACTCAAGGACCTCTCTCCCTGCCGTTGCTGGCCTTGGGCGCTGACCTGTGGAAAGCCTGTTCCCTACTCTGGAGAGCTGCGTGGAGGGGACCCCTGTGCTGAGGTTGGACGGCGAGGCCGACACGGCGGAATGAGAGGGACTGAGAAAGGCACCCGCCTTTCCTCCTTCTTACCCCACTAAGCTGTCCCCCCCACCCCCACTGTCTGCCCCCCTTCGAACCTCCACTGTCCAGACACTAGAGGCACGGAGTCAGCATCCCTACAAAATATATGCATTGTTCAAATAAAGGTTAGCTGTCCTCTGCTGCTGACATCTGGCAAAATAAGCAAGCGTGATTCTGTGTCTCGGTCAGGGGCACGCGTGTTTTCACTCACAAGCCCTGTGAGGGCCACAGATGTGTTTCGGGTTTTCTTTCTACTTCTAGTCTCTGCATCCTTGAGAGCCAGAATAACTAATATCTTGCATGACTCCACACTTTTCTACACATTCAAATATACGTTTGTTTTATGTAAAAGCTAGTGTTTGTTGAATATATATTTACACACACACACCCACAGAGGTATGTGTATACACACATGTGCAAACACGTGCACCGACACACACTGGGCCCAGGCCTAACCACTGGGTAATCTGTACATACGGAACCCTCACGGTTCCCCTGCTACCGTCTCCACTTTATCAGGAAGGTAGCAGGTTCCCCTGCTACCGTCTCCACTTTATCGCCCGGAGTCCTTCAGCCCACCCCCGCAGCCACCACCAGCCAGTCTGGCTCCAAACCACCCTGCGCTTGTCACAGCACGGTGCCTGTGTCACCCCGCACTGGAGATAACGCTGCTTTCACCATCGCTAGTGTCAGATAATGGCACGAAGCTTCGGCTTGTCTAGGGGTCTTGCCAAGGTCACACCCTCAGACCCTTGACCCATTTCCTTGAATCAACTGTTGTTGTGGTTTTTTTCTCTCTTTTTTTTTTTTCCTGTAAAACTGTGGTGTTCTGAAAGCCTAATGACCAGAATGGCAGATGGAGCCTTGGAAAAGCCAAAATCCATCCTTCCTTGCTTTGGTAATCCCATTTGCGAAAGAGGAGATGTTTAAAATATCAACTCAGAGAAAAACAAAATCATAGCAGGGTCGACTTAGGTTTATAAACACCCAGCTAGAGATGGGAGGCTGATTCCAGATCCATAATGAACAAATAGCAAATCTAACAGTATGGGCCTTGTTTATACTTCTACCGTGGACATTAATGATGAGCCTATTTATGCTAAACTTCACTACATTATGGGAGTCATTAGTGCCTGTGAGTGAGTGATAATGTGCTTGAACTTCCACCACTACGGGGGACTTTCTCTAAACCTTGCATTTCATTGGTGAGAAACGCAAGCCCATGAGTCTCTTCATGCACCCATGCCTAGCACAACTCTTTGGCCCTTCTGCCCCGAGAAAGTAGCCGTGTGGCCAAACAAGTGTGAGACTGTGAGTTAAAGAGAATTAAACAAATTTGTTTTGATTTGTTTTGCCTCGAAATCCCGCACCCTGTATAAGATGTTCACGTGTCCTCTGACTCTCCAGGATGGGACATACTATGTCAGATTTTCTGAATATGGAACAAAGAAATTTTCTTCAAAGAAGACCTCTCTGATAGCCCATTAAAACACCAGTGTAATGAACGTGGAATCAAAGATCTAGGGCATACACCAGCATGAAATCACAGCCGAAGTATAAATAAAAACTGCATTGGTTTTTTCCAGTCTACCTGAATCATTACCAACTAGAAGCAGCGGTCATTGGGACTTGGGCATGAGCTGCAAAGTATAGAATGGTGACAACAATTCCAGTGCCATGCGGACTTTTCCTGTGGGGAACTTTCCTGGACTCCTCCCTGTGACAGCTCCTAACAGACTGAACTGTGGTTGGGTTGCATTTCTCAGGGATTTGGCATGTGATGGGGCCAACTTGGACTTGGTGAACATGTTAAGGACACTACTCTTTTGTGGATTCTTGCTGTATTGGCCAAGAGTTTGCTTAAAGGCTTTTAGTCACTGTAAAAAAAAAAATTAGAGGACTGGATGAAGAAGATGGGGCACATATACACCATGGTATACTATTCAGCTAGGAGAAATGATGACATCGGATCACTTACAGCGGAATGGTGGAGTCTTGGTAGCATTGTGCGGGGTGAAATAAGCGAATCAGAAAAAAACAGGAACTGCAGGATTCCATACATTGGTGGGACATAAAAGCGAGACTAAGAGGCATGGACAGGAGGATGGTGGTTACGGGGGGTGGGGGGAAGGAAGGAGGGAGAGGGGGAGGGGGAGGGGTACAGAGAGAACTGGATAGAGGGTGGCGGAGGACGATCTCTCTTCGGGTGATGGGTATGCAACAGAACTAAATGACAAGATAACCTGGAAATGTTTTCTTTGAATGTATGTACCCTGATTTATTGATGTCACCCCATTAAAATAAAAATTTATTTATAAAAAAAAAAAACTGCATTGGTCCATTCTGTAGCATTAACTGTGTGTACGCCAAGGCCTAGTAAGGCTGTCTGTCCTCCTGTGGACGTATCCTTGTGCATTACCAGGGAATGTCCATTTCTGCAAGCGTGGAATCCTGACTGAAAATCCTGACTCAGTAAAATCAGAACCAAGGTTTCAACAAAGAACCTCAAAAGTCTGCGTGAGCATTTCCCCTCTGTCAATGTCAGTCAAAAGTTTCACATCCTCTCAAGTGTCCCTACGGTAGGGACCATAGACCCCTTTGGCTACTGACATCATTAGACGTCACACATCTAATCATTAGATCTTAAAAGGAAGTGGAGATTAAAGATCCTAATTTGATCAGCATTTTCCCAAAGACGAATGGTTATTACCAGACATGCTGCATGCAGCCTCAATGAGGCCTGAAAGATGAAATGAATACCATAACCAACACTGGACCTTAACAGCAGCGGGGGATTGGGCCATTTGGGATGGGGCACAAGAGACCTTCCCACGCATCAGACCTTGGCGTCCCCACCATCACAGAAGTCTCCCCTGACCTTCTTATCTGAAGAGGCCGTCCTGTTGGCTCTAGAATGTAAGTTCCATAAGGTCAGGCACATATCTGCCACATTCATCACCATAGTCCCCATGCCCGGAACAATGCTTGCCACAGAGTAAACCGCTCAATAAATACCTGCTGAACATCGAACAAATGGTTTGCTTTCAGGAAACTGTGATTCAGGTGACCAGATTCCCTGCCTGAGGCGATGATAGTCCTGGGTTTTAACTTCCTGTCCTACCAAAGTAAAGAAAAAGGGAGGGCCAGGGCGTAGGAGGCAGAGCCCGGTGTAGTGGTAGACATCGCACACGTCCTTGGGCTCGTACTATCACCAGAAGATCCAGATTCTCCAAAAGGAGCTGTTTCCCAGCTTCCTGCATCAGAGTAGACAACACCAAGCATTGTACAGCCCTCAGGCTCGCAACCTCTTCTAGAGAACTGGAATCACTCAAACACCCTCGCCGGGGCTGCCTGCCTCCTTACCCAATCCGAGCCGACTGGATGAGAAATGACTACCAGGTCACAGCCTGAGAACTCGCTGCCTGACCAGTGGCCACTCAACTCAGATCCTCCTGAGAGAAGATCTAAGAAGCTCAGAAGCCATCATTCATTGGTCATGAGCACGACAACTGTGAGGTTGTAGCACGTCAGGGCGTGGGACCCTACCGGCCATGAATAAGCAGAAGGAAACCAATCAAAACACAGCGGAGCTGGAGAGGAGCAGGGACGAGATACCGGGCATAGAAACTTGAAAAGCCAGGTGCCCCCTGCTCGGAGACAGCTAGAGATGCTCTCTGCCTCTAGCAGACACCCAACCCTAACTCACCAGAGGCCTGACCAGGGTTCATCTCCTGGATCTGTGAGTTTGTCCCAGCCCTGCCTTGCCACACACGTTCCCCTGCACTTCAACTCACCTGTGCGGCTTTTCCTGCCTCGCAACCAAGTATACTCTTGGCTACGACACCCTCTTTGGCTCTAAGGTGTACCGGCACTCATATTTGACATTCCTGTTTTCAGGCTATCCACATAATTCTGTTTCCCACCCTTCCTTGGTGGCCCTGCTCTAACCATACCTTCCCTTCAATGTCCCCTTTGGGCCACAATACAGTGAACGATCACTCCTCCTTACAGACTCAGTCAGGACCTCTAACTCCACGTGGCACCTGCCGGAATTCCCTGCCCTGTGTGCCGTGCAGCTACTCTGTGCTCTGTCAGGTTCTGGATATGACAACGAGGGAAGCTTGGTCCTTGACCTCAAGGGACTCGTCAAGGGGAATGAAGAGAAACTAGCCCATCAACATAAAACGCAGCACCAAGTATGAAGGACTAAACAGAGCAGCAAATGGGCTGGGAGCCCTGAGATCTCCCAGGTGGGTTCAGAGCCAAGCCCGGAGCCCGTTTGTAATGAACCCTGGGTTGAAACAGGCTAAGTCAGGGGAAGAGATTATTTGCTCACCATATCAAAGCTAAATATATCTGCACAACCCAGGAAAATACGTACTTAGAGATGCTTCTGTCTTGTAGACCCGGACACGACACGTGTTTGTCGAGACAGATAAAAAAGAAATACTTCAGCTTCATTAAAGTGAGGGCATTCACAAACGGTCCCTGAGATGATCCGTTCGTGACATGGGACTAAATGCCTCTCCAAATGCCATGAAAACACATGTGCTTGATGTACCATTCAAAACTCTAACATGCTCCCCAGCTCAAAGACAGAATCAAGCCACGCTGTGTCCGGATACGAATCGCCGGCTGGACTTCCCTCTCACCGCACCCATTAAAATGACGACTGTACTTACCTTTCAATGGGGAGGAAAAGGCGCACTTGAATGAATGACAAAAATAAAATTGGCAAAATACAAAACGAATGCTCACACATGTATGGAATTAAAGGATGAAATAGCTCTTCTGATCGAGAGTTTTCTATACGGGTGCAGTTATTACTAGCTCTATCCATCTCACACGGTAAATCAAGAGTAATGGAAACACGCCACCTGTGTGTATTTCCATAATTCATTACTTGCTCCTAAAGCCAATATTTTTAAAAGATAAGGCCAAGGTAAGCAGTATTAGTGAGTTGTTGGATTTAGAAGTTTTAAAAAGATTTTAATATTCGCATGGTTTGTGACAAGCCGCTAATCAGAAAAAAAATAAGTTAGTCGTGAGAAAATGACAGAATGCGCTGTCGACAGAAGTAGGCTGGGGTTAGAGCAAAAGGGCCTGTTGGGTTACCGTTTTTATTCCTAATTTGCTTTGCTGGTTTAGGGAATCAACTCGCTGCCATTAAAGGCTTGGGTCTCATGTATTTTACAGCTTACACTTCCTGATGTGAGTGAGCTCTGCGGTTTGTCAGAGCTCAGGCTAGGGGCCGTCAAAGGGCGCGACGGCCGAGGTAGAGGCACCTGTTCCTAAAACGTGCTTGCAAACAGAATGGAATGTCGTGATGCCTCCCATTCTTAAAAAATGGGGAAAAATTCTGAGCAGAGTAGAAGTCTTGCTCGGCAGTTGAATATATTTATAGATCCTCCCACAACAAGCCCATTATAAAATAATAGAAATTAAGAGGGGGGGGGGGGCTTCCTAGCCTTTACTGTTTTCATCTAAGTCGAAGTCTAATTGTTCCTTAACTCACAGCAAACCTCGGGGTGGTGGTGGGGGACTTGAACTCCATTGTTTGGAACAGGATAGATGATTATCCTTCCAAAACCCTTCAGGAAGGTGGAGTGTCCCCAACTTTTGAAACAAAGGAGTTTTTACGAATCATAGTAAATCGATAACTCATAGACAGGCTGATAGAAACAGAAAATCCTTACTTAAGATGAAAAACAAATTGTGCATCGCGATCTCTGATCAATAAGACGCTAACAAATCAGCAGTGCAAACAGGATGAGAGAATGTTATTTTATCCTCAGTCACGAACCAGAGACGCCCGCGGGGCTGCGGTTCTGGGTTAAAAACCCCTCCCAGGACTGTGTGTTTGGGAATGACTGAGTAAGAAGGTCGGTGGAGACCAATTTGCTGTGGGAATTGCGATGCAGAAAGGACAAGTGGGTAGAACTTAAGGTACTCTCTACACAAATGTACATTTATGGGTTATTCTTCTACAAACTTCTTCTAGCCATTATTTTGGTGGCTTTGAAGCCTCTCTGTTCTCGTGGGAATATCTTGCATTAGTTTTGATTAAATGATGTTCAGAAGAGAATCTATCAACAAGGACTCAACCCTTCCATTCAAACTAGAAGGCTTGACCCACCTCAGGTAGCCCAACTTCTCTGAAATTTGACAACCAACAGGTCGTTTCTTTTCTCTTGCCAGATTGCTGCTGGAGTAACTCCTGAATTGCAAAGACTGCGATGTGTGGGGCTCACAGGAGATATGCTCATTGTAGCCGTGATCTGAGTACCTGGAGGACTTATGTAAATTAAGCTCATTTTACAGAAGAAAACTGTGACCCTCAGAGCTATACAGGAACATGTCCAAGGTCCAAAGCCCATCCCTTATTCACTACACTGTGGCTGGGCACTGCTACCCACTAAGTGCCCATCCGAATTTTCCATTGCCTCCCTACGCACAGTCTTCTTTCTATGCTCACATAGCTCCTTAATGTCCCAAACATGCCTTGTGCTATGCTGCTTGCACAGTTTCTCACATGTCATTCCTCACTGCTGGGATCTCCTCCACTTTTTAAAGTCTATCATTCCTCAAGTTCTGCCGTAAGCACTCTCCTTCAAACTTTTATTGCCTCCTGTTGCTGCCAACCAGGCATTCTGGCTGCTCTCTAAAGTCAGTTACATTTTCTGCTTTTCTCCACCTTTCTCTCCTCCCAATTACAAACTATGTGTTGCCTAAGGGTATGTCTCCTTAGTTTGCTCAGGCTGCTATAACCAAAGGCCATAGACCTGGTGCCTTAGACAACAGAAGTTTCTTTGTCTAAGCTTTGGAAGCTGGGAAGCCCAAGATCAAAGTGCTAGTTGATTTGGATCTTGATAAGGGTCCTCTTCCTAGTTTGCAGATGTCATCATTCTTATTTATTTATTTATTAATATTTTAAGTGAGAGGAGGGGAGATAGTGAGATAGATTCTTTCATTCACCTCAACCCAGATCCACCTAGCAACCTGGTTAAGGGATGATGCTTGACTCAACCAAGCTATTTTTAGTGCCTGAGGCTGACGCTCAGACCAACCAAGCTATCCTCAGCACTAGACCAACCAAGCTATGCTCAGCACCTGGGACTGATGCTCAAACCAATCAAACCACTGGCTGCATGTGGGAGGGAAGGAGGGAGAAAAGGGGGAGAGTGAAGGGAATAGAAGCAGATGGTCATTTCTCCTGTGTGCCCTGACCGGGAATTGAACCTGGGACATCCATACACCAGGCCAAAGCTCTATTCACTGAGCCCAACTGGCCAGGGCTCTTATTTTTTTGTTGTTTCTAACAAGCAGATATAAAATTATGGCTATATTTATTTGTGTTGTCTAAAATTATTTAATTCAACAAATAGGTGTCATTCAACATTATTTGCATTGAATTACATTGCACTTACTCTAGATCACTTAAAAGGTAGAGCTCATGTATTTTCAAATCTGCACAACTTCTCACCACCAAATGCAGAGCTCAACATACAACAGAATTCTGGATATTTACTGGACTGAGTGGAATTACAGTCTGTTCACTAATTTATTTGTGTAGTGTTATTAAGTGTGAAGTCACAAGAATGAATACCTAACACTTCAAGCCTTCAAGTCGCATGCTGTGAGTGGGGGATCAAAAAAAGAGCATGTAAAAGGCTATGTGAAGAAGGCTGGGACCACCAGCACTTATCGAGCCCTTGCTACGTGTCAGGTACAGGGTTAGGAGGTTTGCATGCTCCTTATAATAGCTCTCTTGGGCAGGTACTACTACTATTGTGATCATTTTAAAAAATGAGGTCTCCTGTCTTTGGAGAAATTAAGTAACTGGCCCAGAGTCACAGAGCTAACAGGATGGGGAAGACCTGAAAGTTCAGAGTTTGCTTTCTTTCATGCCCAGGAGACGAGTATTATCTGCTGTCTTAAACAGGGCAGCCCCAAAGGAAATGGGAGTTAAGAGCAAAGCAGGGATGTGATGTTGTAATTTATGACAAGAAATATATATTTGGTCTTCTTCCCAGTTCCAGGCATAGAGCTCCTAAAACCTTTGGAATCTCCTAAGTCAGGGGTCCCCAAACTGTCCCTTAGACCGTTGGAGGGCCAGACTATAAATAAAAAACAACTATGAACAAATCCTTATGCACACTGCACATATCTTATTTTAAAGTAAAAAAACAAAATGGGAACAAATACAATATTTAAAATAAAGAACAAGTAAATTTAAATCAACAAACTGACCAGTATTTCAATGGGAACTATGGGCCTGCTTTTGGCTAATGAGATGGTCAATGTGCTCCTCTCATTGATCACCAATGAAAGAGGTGCCCCTTCCGGTAGAGCAGTGGGGGCCAGATGAATGGCCTCAGGGGGCCGCATGCGGCCTGCTGGCCATAGTTTGGGGACCCCTGTCCTAAGTGATAATGACTGATGGGAGCATCTTTTGTTATTTTTGGTCTTTTGTCCTTGAAATAGCTCCAGAAAGGTGAAAGAAGTGTCTATTGTTATTCCTGACTAGCCCCTTTCAACCACGCCTGAGTTTATGTTAAAGAGGTGATTTTTTTGAAGCACCTTAGATGACCAGATGGAAGGTGGTTGCCAGGGGAACCAAACAAGTGATTGAGGGTTGGCACTTTCAGTCACTCCCTGCACCCCCACCCCATCAACCTCCACAATGGCAGATGTCATCATTCTTTTTTTTTTTTTTTTTTTCTTTTTCATTTTTCTGAAGCTGGAAACGGGGAGAGACAGTCAGACAGACTCCCGCATGCGCCCGACCGGGATCCACCTGGCACGCCCACCAGGGGCGATGCTCTGCTCACCAGGGGGCGATGCTCTGCCCATCCTGGGCGTCGCCATGTTGCGACCAGAGCCACTCTAGCGCCTGGGGCAGAGGCCACAGAGCCATCCCCAGCGCCCGGGCCATCTTTGCTCCAATGGAGCCTTGGCTGCGGGAGGGGAAGAGAGAGACAGTGAGGAAAGCGCGGTGGAGGGGTGGAGAAGCAGATGGGCGCTTCTCCTGTGTGCCCTGGCCGGGAATCGAACCCGGGTCCTCCGCACGCTAGGCCGACGCTCTACCGCTGAGCCAACCGGCCAGGGCAGATGTCATCATTCTTTCTGTGCCCTCACTTGGTAGGGAGAAAGAGGGCCCTGGCTTCTTCCTCTTTACATAAAGTCACTAATCCCATCCTGAGGACACTACCTTCATGACTTCATCTAAATATAATCACCTCCTAAATGCTTTACTTTCAAATACCCTTGCATTAGAGTTAAATCTTCAATATATGAATTTCAGAGACACACAAATATTCAGTCCACATCACCCAGCTAATAGCTATTGAATGTATATATTTTTGTACATTCAGCCAAGCACTGTCCCAAGCTCTTTATATTGATTAGGTGTATTCACTCATTTACTCACCCCAGTTACCTTATAAATAGGTCCTATTACTGTCTGTACCTTATAGACAGGGATGCAAAGGCACAGAGTAGTTGGTGAGGAAGCTCATATATCATGAAACTAATAAATGAACACAAGCTTTCAGGTTCCAGAGGGCACACTCTCCACTTTGACACCATGGCAGCCCCAGACACATCCTCCAAAAGAGTGCCTAGCAAGAAGTCTTAGCCATTGGCAGGAACATATAAAAATTTGCAGAGTCTTGGAATAATCAAACTCAACCAAACGCAGAGCTTGTGGTCTCCAGAAGCATCTGGTTCATTTGTTTAAACAAAAAGGCACAGGGAGGGGAAAATGAATGGCCCGTGCCAACGCTGGTCTTTTGTTGAGGAAACCAAACAAGAGAAGCATTGCTCCTCAACCGAGGGACTGCTGGATGCTTCGAGGTTTTTCTTTCTTCTTTTAAAACTACTTCCACCCAAAACATAAAGATAATTGTAAAAAGAAGCTTTTTATTATAACTACAAAAGGCTGGTAAGTGTGTCACTTTCCTAGCTGTACTTAGGTATTTAAAAGGAAGCAGCTCTACTTTGATGTAGTCCCATTTGTTTATTTTTTTCTTTTGTTTCCTTTGCCCAAGGAGATATATCAGAAAAAATGTTGCTATGAGAAATGTCCAAGATTTTACTGCTTATGTTTTCTTCTAGGATTTTTATGGTTTTGAGTCTAATATGTAAATCTTTAATTCATTTTGAGTTTATTCTTGTGTATGGTGTAAGAAGTTGTTCCAGTTTCATTTTTTTTGCACATATCTGTCCAATTTTCCCAGCACCATTTACGGAAAAGACTGTCTTTACCTCATTGTATGTTCTTGCCTCCTTTGTCAAATATTAATTGACACTATAGGCATGGGTTGATTTATGGGCTCTCTATTATGTTCCAAAAAGTACAAAAAGAGAGAGAGAAAGTAAGAGAGAAAGAGAGAGAGAGAAAGAGAGAGAACTCATGGACACAGACATCAGTGTGGTGAATGCAGGGGTGCATGTTAGGGGAAGCAGAGGAGGGTATAGGACAGAAAAGATGGTGATGGACGAAGACTTGACCTGCAGGGAGGAGTGAACACACAATACGGTGAGAGATACGTGTTATAGAATTGGGCACCAGAAATCTGTATAATTTTGTTAATCAGTGTCACCCCAATGAATTCAATTTAAAAAATAAAGAAATAAAAAGTAGCAGCTCTGAGCTATTGTTGACAATAGTAATAATAGTCTTGACTCTCTGATTTCAAAGAGATGCTTTGGACACAGGAGGTAAAATGAGCTCAGGTGTGGAGGAGGCACTGAAGAGGAGCATCAAGTGTTTGAAAACACCCGTCGTACCATTATTCTGTTTGTATGGTCACAGAGAAGAGACCTAGAGTACTGGTAAACCAAAGAGAGCCTAGGCGAGGGATATTAGAATGTGCTCCAAATGCTGACAAACTGTTTTCTTAATTAGTATTAAAATCTATGCAACTCTGAGAACCAGCCTTCCATTCATGGAAACTCTTATGGAACACCCAAAATGTGTGGAACACTGTGAGTGGATCCTGGCACTCTAAGATGCAAGTCAACACCGTGAAGAGAAAAGGAGGCTTTTTAAACAACGCCACATGTACCACTACATGACAAATGCACATAAGGAGTTTGGGGAGCACACAGAAGAGACAGACTGAGCTGGGGCTTTGAGGTTGTGAATAATGAATAGATGAATTTGTCCCATTCCACAACAGGAAATGTGACAAAGCCTTTGTTGAAATATTTGAATAATTTGCATTTGAATATTATTATTACTATACTGATTAGTCATAGCTATGAAGCACCTTCCAATGGCTGCAAAGGACATTAGCTGAGGTCATTAACTCTTTATCAAGCATTCCTAAAATTAACTGTTGAGAGATTAAACCATTCCCAAACTAACTCTAGATAGTCAATGAATAAATTTCTATTTTCATATACAAATAGGTTGGAGTTCCTATCTCCACCTTGTTTGCCACTCAGCCATACTTCCATGTGTTAACATTTCCTTGTTCAAGACAGAAGACATTAATTAAATCATTAGCCTTGAGCCCAGACATGTAAACAAACACAGTTCCTGAGTTTGTTAATTGTTCCTCCCTGCTGTGGACATGAGCTATTGTTGGCAATAGTAATAATAGTCTTGACTCTCTGATTTCAAAGAGATGCTTTGGACACAGGAGGTAAAATGAGCTCAGATGTGGAGGAGGCACTGAAGAGGAGCATCAAGTGTTTGAAAACACCCGTTATACCATTATTCTGTTTGTATGGTCACAGAGAAGAGACCTAGAGTACTTGTAAACCAAAGAGAGCCTAGGCGAGGGATATTAGAATGTGCTCCAAATGCTGACAATTCAGTTATTTTTACTTCAAAAATAAAATAATTTTGATAACATTTAAAAAATTGCCATGCTTTGAAAAATATATATATATACACATATATATGTATATATATGTGTGTGTGTGTATATATATATGTGTCTACCTGCCGTTTCTGTCACAACAAGTTTCGACACGTAAGCACATGTTTATTTGGTGCATGTGTGCCTCTCTATTTTTATCACTTAATATATACATACTGACATAGCAAATTAACTAAAAGTTGATTCACGTTAGTCTTATGTGTGAAGCGATAGTGTACCCATGGCTACTGATAAAGTTCATTTATGCCACTGTAATTTTGACGAATTTCAACAAGGAAGAAATGCTACAGAAGCATGTCTGTCGCATCCACAATATTCCCCGGACTTAGTACCCTCCGACTATCACTTGTTTTTGTCCTTACAAAATTTTTTGAAGGGCAAAAAATTCAAAAATGAAGAAGATATCAAACAAGCACTGGTTCAATTTTTTGCATCAAAAGATAAAACATTTTTCAAAAATGGGATATACAAATTGCCCTCACATTGGCAAGAAATCATTAATAATAATGGCAATTATTTTATTTAATAAAGTTTATTGACAGTAAGAATAATTTGTATTTTTTTTTATTCCAAAAACGAACAGAACTTTCCGGTAGACCTTATATACACACACACACACACACATATATATATGTGTGTGTGTGTGTGTATATATATATATATCAAGCATTAGCAGCACCCTCCTTTCAGCAACAGGAAGATTGAATTTCAATAAAAATGAAACTAGATGGGGCCCTGGCTAGTTGGCTCAGCGGTAGAGCGTCGGCCTGGCGTGCGGGGGACCAGGGTTCGATTCCCGGCCAGAGCACACAGGAGAAGCACCCACTTGCTTCTCCACCCCCCCTCCTTCCTCTCTGTCTCTCTCTTCCCCTCCCGCAGCCAAGGCTCCATTGGAGCAAAGATGGCCCGGGCGCTGGGGATGGCTCCTTGGCCTCTGCCCCAGGCGCTAGAGTGGCTCTGGTCGCGGCAGAGCGACGCCCCAGAGGGGCAGAGTGTCGCCCCTGGTGGGTGTGCCGGGTGGATCCTGGTTGGGCGCATGCGGGAGTCTGTCTGACTGTCTCTCCCCGTTTCCAGCTTCAGAAAAAAAAATACAAAAAAAAAAAGAAAAATGAAACTAGATGGTGCAGATTGGTGTTCCAATGTCCCTCCAGGATTTCTTTACAAATGAAGTATAAATAGCAATTATCAGCAGGCATGTGTACACTGGGCATGGAGGACATATGCCTATTGACAACAGGTTTTCCAGTAGGAAATACCAGAATAACTAGAAAGTAACCCAAATTATATTTCTGCTGTTTATTAACATGTCAATCACTGCTTAGTCCATAAAAATTTCATAAAATGCTGTCAACATTTCCCCACATTCTTCATTTACATGAAAACCTAATGATTACATTTCCTGTGCCACATTAACAGGGGTTGATGGTGACTCTGCTGGTGGAAGGAAGTGGTGCAATCAGAATTTTATGGGCTGAATTGTAGGGTTTCTATCATTACAAGCCTGGAAACCAGATCAGATTGAGACCAAACTGGTCCATTGGCCCCAGAGAGGAACTCTGGGCTTGCCAAACAAAAGCAGAGTCCTCCAAATGACACAGTGGGAGGAGGGGACAGGAGGAAACATGTGGAAGAGAGGGAAGGGAGAAGGGAGGAGAGGGCAGCGTATCTCAGAAAAGCCAGATTTTCTCACAAAGAAACATGGAGGATCACGGGACAAAGAGAAAGAACCCACAAACCCAAACTCAGGAGCCATCTTTCCTACTAAGGCATCTGAAATAGAAAATCACTATTACTTTTTATTTTAGTCAAGCTTCAAAGACCCGTTTCAATCCCTGCTCCTCCAGGAAGCTGCCCAGTGTTATCACCTGCACGGTATTCTCCCCCTCAGGCTGGGAACTCAGAGCTGCAATTTTTTTTTTTTTTTAGTGGGGTCCAAGGTAACAGAAACAGAAAGAAAGAGAGATAAAAAGCATCAATTCACAGCTGCAGCACTTAAGTTGTTCACTGTTGCTTTCCCATATGTGCCTTGACCAGGGAGATCCAGCCGATCCAGTGACCAAGCCAGAAACCTCGGGTTTCAAGTCAGCGACCATGGGATCATGTTGACGATTCCATGCTCAAGCCGGCAACCTTGGGGTTTCAAACCTGGGACCTCAGCATCCCAGGTCGACTCTCTATCCACTGCGCCTCCGCCAGTCAGGCCAGAGCTGCATTCGGCCACAAGGACTGAGGCATCTGTCCCAGATCTCCAGCCAGACTGTGAGCATCTGGAGGAAAGGACTTGGACCTGACATCCCACCCAACGCAGATGCTTAAAAAGTGCCTATCAAATAAATTAATCGGGCAAATGACTTTCTTCTAATATTCATAGGATCTTAACATTTTTATTGTCTGATTGTCCATACTTTAAGAAATTAAAAGAGAACCTGGGGGAAATGCTATGGGAAGAGTCTTTTGCAAGTCATGGAATTGTGGCACTAGAATAACAATCAAGATACATGGCCAACCAATCTGATTAAAGACTTCCTCTCTGCTTTCTGGTATCAAAATTTTCCACTTACTTCAAGCCAGGTGAAGGGCACATGTCTGTCTCTTTACGGTCAAGTTGTTGCTGAACAGAGTCATCAAACAGTGAATGAATGAATGAATGAATGAATGAGTGAATGAATGGATGAGTAAGTGAATGAATAAATAGGCAGGCACTTGGGACCTGAGAATTCAAAAATGAGTGAAGCTCTAATCTCTGACCTCAAGAAGCACACACTCACCCAGGAAACATAAAGCAAGAAATAAATATGAAAACTAATACTATAGTATAAAAAGCAAGGTAAGCTTAAATCCCAAAGAAAAATGAATGATATCAACTCAAACAAACGAGAGATGTTAACAGGCAAGGGCCTTGGGGAAAAACTCTTGGAGTAGTTGCTTGAGTTAAACCTTGAGAAATGTATCAGACACCCACACACCAAGTGGGACAAAGGTATTCCAGGCCCAGAAAGCAAGCACTGAAATGCTGTAGTCAGTGTGTCCAGACCTTGCTCAGTGAAGCTTAGGGTCTAGTCTGAGGTCAGCCACTTAGAAGATGGATGGGCTTTGATGAACCACTCTTTTATTTGAACTCCAGATTATTTAGCTATATGTAGGAAAGTCACTGCTACCCTGGGTGGACTCTTGTATTAAAAGTGATAACTAATGTGTTTGAAATTGCCTGGCCACATATTTCGCAGATGGCAAAGGCTAAAGAACTTAGGGTGCATTTGGGAGACACACCAATCAATAAAGTATTTGTAAGAGGAACATTCTATGGATCCAACATTCTCTGCCAAAAATATAAGGGGAATATGAGAAATCAGTTCATTTCACTCCCTGTGCCCTCATGCAGCTTACAGTAAGGTTGTAAACACACAACTACTCAAGGCAAGTGTGACCCAGGGCTCAATGGAGACGAAGGTGGCCAATCGTCCGGGTTTGACCCAGACTGAGTGAGTTCCCAGGACACGGAACTTTCAGTGCTTAAATCAGGCAAGCCCTGGACAATTATATGAGTTGGTCACCCTAGAGGAGGGGCACAAGTTACAATTTCTACAGGAGCTCCAAAAAGGAACTAGCATGAGGATCTGTATAATCGGAGATTTGTACAGAATAAGTGCATTTTAGACCTTTATATCCAACCATTTCCCTTTCTTCCTGTTCTTGGGATTCTGAACTTTTTTTTTTTTTTTTTTAAGGAGATCCACTCACCTCCAGATTTAAATTTAAATAGAATCCTAAACTTTGAATATGAATCTTGGCTTTGGGTTCTATTGGGTAGAGGCAAACACTGTTCTTCTCATTTTGAAGATGGATAAACTGAGCTCCACAGACGGTTAAACAACTTTGTTCAAATCAGCAACACAGCTGGAAATAAAACCCAGTTTCTCTACCTCTTGGTTCCATATGTATTTTGGGATATATAACATAGGTTTCGAACAGTGTTTAAATTCTGTTTAACCTTAGTGGGAAATATTCCAATTAACATATCCACCCCTAGGGTGTTTCTCCCAGTTGAAATTGTCTTCTTTTTTTTTCGTAGAGTGTACGAGAGACTCTCCCCACCCCCAACCTCGCTCTCTCTCTCTTTTTTTTCCTTACTCACGCTGGCAAGCATTAGTAGCTTCTTTGGTTTTCTGCTCAATTCACCTCAAGAGAAGCTTGAAATGTATTCCATTTTTTTGTAACAGTTAGGAAAGAACTGTTAAGGGGTGGGGAAGATCGATCACTTGTGAAAAATGCTAGGTGCCCCATTATGGTATGATAAGTTCAGCCGCATAGCATATGCATTTTTTTTTTGGCTCTCTGAATAAATGGCAGAAGTCAGTTCCCCATAAATTTAAAACGTATATTAGAACACGAAACCATATTTTAAGTGGATTTCACGTATTGCTTCTCTTCATCATTCTAAATACCAAAGATTAAGCTTGCCACTTGCTCTTGGGGTCTTTCCTCTGCCTTTTTTATTTTTATTATTTTTTATTTTTCCCCCTTTTGTTTAATCAGATATGAATAGTAGCCCATGGCCTTTGTTGCTCAGAACTACTGGAAAAGGAAAGGGAGAAAAGGAACTCTGCCGGCTCTCTTCATTCCAGACAACATTCATTTTCATTATGACCGTTTCTGTTCTCTTTCAAAATGGCACTGTCTCCCAAATGGCGAAGCTGACCCCCAATACCTTCTCACCAAGCCCACCCACCGTCTCCATCCTGCTGCTCCTTTGACACCAAACATTCTTTGCCCTGCCCTCCACTTCATTGGAACTTCTTCAAGAATCCCACGGAGAGGCAGTAGGTTAAGAACCCGGTGCCGGAGCCATGTTTAAATCCCATCTCCACCCCTCTGTGTCTGTAAACTGAAAGGTCGCTTCTTCTTTGATCACCTTCTTTGCTGTTGCCAAGAAAAGTCTCCTTCGACCAGACTCCCGGCCCAAATGGGTTCATCACTTGGAAAGTATGATCCAGTCTCACTGCCTTCAACCCGCTGCTGATTTTTCTGCTTGGCGTTGGCCAGTGAACCTCATCATCTTCTCACAGCATCCAGACCCCATGGGGACTCGCTCTGGTTGCGGGCTCCTGGCCCTCTTCCTCCAGCCATCTGCTCCACTCTGTCTCCACTCTCACCCAGACTGTCTCACTGAAGATTTAAATAGTATCCCAGATTTAGGCCTGGAACAGTGCTTTTTGCCCTGAACTCCTGACTCACAGAGCTCCGTCTGTCCCCCTCCACGTGGATGACTAATAGGCATCTCAGTGGTGACCTGACCACAGATGTTGTCCTGAATGAGCTCCTCTCAGCTCTCTGCTACCTCAGGAAGTGGCAGGACCATCCATTCTATGGCTCATCCCCAAAGTCCAGAAGTCAGCTTTGATTTTTCTCTTTTCTACACCCTCCCCAATCCATTCCCCAAGCGCTGTACCTCCTGAATCTGCTTTGATGTGACCACATCTCTCCATTTTCATCCCTGACATTGTAGATTTGTTCTGGATCTCAGTGGCATCCTTTCAGCTGATCTTCTTACTTCAATTCTTGCCCCCTGCCCCCTACCCCACAATTCTTTCTTGACTCTGCAGCCACAGAAACCAGACCAAAAAATATACAAAGCAAATTAGATATTTTCACTTCCCAGATTAATGACCCACCTTGCTCTACTGGTTTCCTCTTACATTTAGAATCAAGTCCTCTCTCTCTCTCTCTCTCTCTCTCTCTCTCTCTCTCTTCACCTTGTCAATGCCCACTGTGGTCTAGCCCCTATCTATCTCTGCACTTTCCTTCCCCTACTCTCCTCTTCGCTTCTTTCTCTTCTATAAATAGTCCAAGTCCATTTCTACTTTAGCGATCTTTGCCATTGCTATTGCCCCTGACCAGAATACCTCCTTTCCCTCTTCCCAATCATTCAAGTCTCTACTCCGTAGTAACTTGTCCAGAGGAATGTCCCTACTCTTCCACCTACAATCGCTTCAACATCAGCCACTTTCCAGCTCAGTAGCCTGCTTTGTTTCTGTGATAGACTTCACTGCTATCTGAAATATTATTTCTTTGATCCTCATTTATTTATTATTATTTCTCCAAATTTCATGAGAACGGGCACTTCATCGGGTTCACAGGCCTATTCTCAGTAATCTTACAAGACCAAACAAAGCTTACACTCTCCAGAAATATTTCTAAATGAACATATAGCAAACTTTTAAAATCTCTTAATTCCCTGAATACATCCACATTACATGGGTGGGATGTTTTGTGGGCCCAGATAATTATATTGTAATTAGTCTGAAAGAAAGACGCAATAAGTTGTAAGTTAAAGAGCAGATGAATAAGTGTTCTAAGGACACTGGCCACTAGCTCATTGTCTGGGGAAGGGAACAGACAAGCAGGATCGGGCTGAGATTGTTGTGGGACAGCTTGACTCAATGGAAGAAACATCTTTTTTATTCTGAGGGTCACAAATAATTGAGAGAAACTGTCAAGAAAGGTATCAGCACTCGGTTCCTAAGGCACTTGAGAAACAATAGCCAATGATTTGTCTCAGATGCTTCAGTAATTTGTTAATTTCTTGTCATTGTTAGCGGGTTATATAACCTATAACATATATACAACATTTCAACCATCCTAAGATGCACATTTCCCCACAGTTTACCTCTTCGATATCAGAATATATCTTACAGCTGATAGAGCATGATAGGTTAAACCAGAAACACCTTTTCTCAGTGGTATCCAAAATAATGCTACTTAAAATATGGCATCTTAGACTCAATAATATATAGTAATTTATTTTGTTATATTTTCTCTGAATGTTGGCTTTAGGCAAGTGTACACAGGAGTTATCTTATTAATCCTCATCATAAGCCTATGAGATAGATAGCATTAGACCTATTTTCTAACTGAGGAACTAAGGAACGGGGAGACTCAGTAACTTTTCTAAAGTCATACAGGTCCTAAGGGCTAGAGACCAGAATTTAATCCAGATCTTTCTGACCCCCAAACCAATTCTGGCCACCATTCTGCCATAATAATTATCAATTATTAACTTAATCACTTCATGAATGCCCCTCACAAGGGAGAGAGACATGAGGCAGGTATTCAGTCCACGTGAATTCCCTTCCTCTCTGCTCTTCTACATTTGCTTCAGTGTAAGAGCGTGAACCGTGCTCCGACTCCATGATTTATGTAAAACCTCTTGGAGGGCCAGCGTCGGCAGGCAGGCTCTGAGGTCTGGCTTTTGAAAAGATCTGAGCCCATATCAAAGGTAGCAAGTTAGCTCGGAAATCGGTGGGGCCATATAATGATTGGGCTGCCAAAGGACCACTCTGCCATGAACAGGGAGGACAGAATAGCCAAATTAACTCCCTGCCTCCGCCTGGACTCAGAGGAATGCTAACAAGATTAGACTTGGGAAGCAGGTAGGTTGGAGGTACTGGGACAAACGTGGGGGTGGGGGAGGTAAGGCACAGCGGGAGAGGTATTGGTTTTCAAGTCAGAGAGCCTCAGGCTCAAACCCCAGCTCTCCTTCTTAATGTCTCTGGACCTGAGTCCTCTGATCTGTGAATTAGGAGAGAGGCTCCTTCTTCTGTAGAGGTGCAGGAAGGGCTTGTGTAGTTCACAAATATTTATTGAGCTCTTTCTGTGTACATGAGGGATACACGCTTGAACAAAACTGACAAGTAACCCTGCCCCCAGCTGGCTTACATTTTAACAACTAATGCAAATAGATATAGAGCATCTAGCACGTGACTTGGTTATTCATAAATAAGAGTCATGATTAAAGCTATTACATAGAAGTATTAACATCAGATACTCTGGATGAAACTGGTGTCCAACTGAAGTTCACCCAGGAATTAGACATAAAAGCACCAAGCTGAGCCCACGGCAGGGACTCCTCTGTCAAGAACTTTCTTCATCAGGATCGTTACATGTCTGCCTCCTGATCACGCCATATTCCATCCAATGTCACTGTCTAAACCAAAGAGGAGATGGTGCCTAAAGCAGCCTCTTCCTCCCTGCCTGGCCCCGAGTCCCTGCCACCTCACCTTGGTCGTTTGCTTCAGAGCCCTCGCCGCAGCCTGAACCTCCCAGTTTGGACCGTTTGCCTCTTGACTGTCCTCTTCTCCGCTAGAACGGACGCTCCCTGAGCGCAGGGACCCATGAACGTGGCACCTAGAACCCGTTCTGGCACTGAATATTTGCATGAGTGAGCATCAGGGATAGCCGCTGAAATCGACAAACACGTCAAACTAGAGGCTAACGTTGTAGACCTCCTGAATAAAACCCTCAGACTTTGGTTACCAGGGGCCAGTAGGCTACAGAGCCGGCGGAAAGCTCTACAGAGGTGGGTGGGCTCCCAGTCCCTGGGAAAAATGAACCACTCTATTTCACTCCAAGATGCGAAAACTCTTAGAATCAAAGTTTTCCCGTCACTGCTCATCGGAGACAACAAAACCAACAGGACCGTAAGCACAGGATTGAGGTGGGAGGCTGTGAGTGCAGGTGTGCTGGATGGGGTAACCCCTCTGAGAAGGCCAGTCTGAGGCAACTGGGAGAGCTGCAATCCGGAGGTGTATTCAGCCTCAGAAAAGCTTCCGACAATATTTCACATCCAGAGCCGTTGAAACATTGAGTCACCCTGGGACGGGCAGCACTCACCTGACAGGGAAAAAGGCTCTTTGAATCGACGAGAAGTGTATTGAACACATATTACACACGTAGCCTGTGTCAGGTGACTGAGGCTTGAAGATAAGACAGGAAGCAACAAGAGCGAGCCCCGCCTCACTGATATTGACCTCCTTTAATATTTTTATAAATGAACTAAGTAGAAGTGTGCACCCCATTCTCCAGCTCTGCTGAGCAAAACAAACTCTTCAGGTCAGTGAAACACGGAGCTGACTGAACCCCAGGGCAGGAAGAGTTCGCGATGCTGCCTGCCGCTCAGATGAACCACGGTCTGGCTGCTCACGTGTAGAAAACTGAAAACTGTCTCGAACTGGCAGAGGCCCCACTACGGAGATTTTTTTTAAAAAAAAAAGGGGGGGGAGAAGATTATGAAAGGCTAGGGCCCTATCTATCTGGCTTGTCACTGCATCCTCAGGCCTGGACCAGAGCCCCACACATAATAGGTGCTCATTTTGTGAAACCGAGGGGGAAAGTCTCCGGGCAGCTGAGCTGTTCGCGTTGCCCGTCAAGGGCCTGGTGAAGGGAGAGGCATCGGCCAGGGGGGCCAAGGCGCTACCTCGGCTCAGGGCCAGCTTTGTTCTGCATTCCTGAGACCCGAGCAGATAGCGGAGGCTGTTTGCCAAGAACAACAGTCAAAGCCTCTGATTCTCATGAGGATGGGAAAGAGTTGGGACAGAGAGGAAGAGGGGGCTGATTTTTAGCACAAACTAAAGGGCCAACATGAGACGCTTCTGTCAATGAGAACACGTGCACACCCGGGCTTCCCTTGCTTCCCCCAGCCACGCAAGGCAGGGCCAGAACCGCCAAGGGGGGTCCCTGTGTGGCACGATCTCCAACTAACATCAGACTGGTTCAACGTCCCTGGACTTTCACGTTCTATCACTTAGTCACGGGAGCTCAGCAGGGACAGTGGTTGAGATCTAGCTTTTAACTTTAAGAGGCTCCCTGGACAGAAACCTGAAGCTTAACAGCAGGAGAGGAAACAAAGCCAAACCGCTTCATCCAGAATGGGCTTTGGAGAACCTCTGGCTCCGTCCAGGGTTCTGTCTCCTGATGCCCACAGCCAGGCGCTCATGGGGAGGCGCAGCCGTGGAAGACGTGGAAGGAGACAGCAAAGACGGCTTCACTGGGGTGCCTTGCTGCGCCTTGAGAGGGAAAACTCAAAGTGGGGACCTGCTGATTCTTCCTGCAGGCCTAGAAGAAGGCCGCCACAGGAAAGGCGTGGGTGCACATCCTTCAAACCAGGAGGGAGCCAGCTGCTGGGTGCAGAATGAGCAATCAGAAAAGGAGACTGTGAGAGCTAGAGGCACCCTTCGCCCATATGGTTCCTGAGTCCTACTGGCTGCTCCCAAGTAGGGGAGAGCGTGCCACAGTACTGTGGGGGTCAGGAAGAAGCCGCAGAGCCCTGTTAAATGATCCAGGTCCTCCTTGAGCAGACAAATCTAAAATGCCAAGATTCCCATAGCTTCATTGCAAGGGTCCCTTTTCTCAGGACTGGCCATGTGCTCTCTTACCTCTGAGATTTTGCTCATAATTCTTTTTTTTTTTTTTTTTCTGAAGTGAGAAGCAGGGTGGCAAAGAGACAGACTCCTGCATGCACCGACCAGGCATGCCCACTAGGGGGTGATGCTTTGACCATCTGGGCTGTTGCTCCATTGTAACCAGAGCTGTTCTAGTGCCTGAGGCAGAGGCCATGGAGCTGTCCTCAGAGGCCCGGGCCGTCCAATGGAGCCTCGGCTGCTGCGGAGGGGAAGAGAGAGATAAAGAGAAAGGAGAGGGGGAAGGGTGGGGAAGCAGATGGGTGCTTCTCCTGTGTGGCCTGACCAGGAATCGAACCCAGGACTTCCACATACCGGGCCAACACTCTACCGTTGAGCCAACTGGCCAGAGCCACCCATAATTCTTAATTCCAGCCTGCCCCTGCCCCATCACAGAATGTCCATCTCAAGACAATTCAATTGCCACCTGCAAGACACAGCCCAGATTCCATGCCAAAGGAGCCCAGATTTTGGAGCAGGGCAAATTTGAAATCTGATACCAGGTTCATCCTGTACAAGATGTGAACATCTGGCAAGCCCCCTAATTCCCCTGATCTTCAGTTCTCACCTGAAAAATGGAGCTTACATGACCTATCCCATGCATGGGAATGTAGTGAAATATTATGAGGATTATTAGAAATAATAATCCTTATGCATGGGATGGGCGCTGGACAGGCAGCAAATTCTATCAATCAAATTCTATCAGTCAAATTCTATCAGCAAATTCTGTCAGTCAAGGGGCTTTTGATTTAATTGTGAAGGAGTCACTAAGGGCAAAACACAGTTTGCCGAGGTTCAGATGGTAAACTCCAAGGTCAGGGGAGAGCTTGGCAGAGAGCTCTCATGTCACTGAGTGACATTCACCACAATCGGGCCCTGGGAGATGCAAGGTGAACAAAAAGGACACGACCCATTTGCTCACGAAGCCTCCATTTTAATGAAAAGAAATGGACTTTGGAGCCAGGCCCACCTGGGTGTGAATTCTAGCTCAGCCACAGTCTAGCAATTGGTCTTGGGCAAGTGATTCGACCTCACCAAAGCTATTTCCTTAGCTGTAAAATGAGGTTAATATCAGCTACCTCACAGAGTTCTTGCAAAGATTAAGTGGGATACATAGGTAATTTCCTATTGGAGAAGGTGCTTATAAAATAGCCTTGCCTTATTTCCCTCTTATTGGGGTTTTAGGCTATGCCAAAAATGCCCAAGGGTTTTGTTTTCTTCTAAATGTAATAATATAAGATTTATGGGAAACAGACAGTATGAACATTTCTTTCCAGCTCCCTTTCTTTAAAAAAAAAAAAAGTAATATTTTATAAAATACTGTCAAATGTATATCGTTCTGGTTGAGCTTCATGGTCCTCACACAATATTCTTTATTTTGTCCTGAGAAATACAGGACCTAATGATTTGAAATGCTTGCCCACCCCCATGATCAACAGCAATGCCAATTTGTGTATGCTTCCACTAAATTATGTGCCATGCTAGATAAAAGATTTGTTTTGAAAAACAGCCACTTCCAAAAATAAGAGAGTTTATCAATTCCAATCATTCTTATCCAAAATTAGTTGTCAAGTTTCAATGGCTGAAATGAATTTAAAGACATAAATTCGGTGCCGCTGCGGAATGACTAATGCCGCCTCGCCGAGCCGGCCTGAGTACACAGCCCTGTTGGGGTTCACTAACACCGTTTAAAATATCAGCACTTTTATGTTATAATAGAGCCTATTAACAACAGTTGACCGACATTAGATGTAGTCAAACTAAGCATCAATTAAAAAAATATGCTGACCTTTCCAAAAATGAAGCAGTTGTCCCACCCTCACCGAAGGGAAATTGGAATAATTACTGTGGCGCTTGTGAAGCCAAGTTATTAGACTAATAGACAGCAATCTTTTTTTCTCACTGCCACAAAAAGCCAGCAAATACATTATGATGCTGTAGCAATATTGATATTCATAAACTCTCATTAGGCCAACTGGAAGTCGCACATTAGCCAATCATGCTCCTGATTCCTACTTACAGATCAAAGCTGAATACGTGCTTTAGCAGGTTAGGAACAAAATTGAATTTGAAATTCAGTTGCCCTCGTTAAGTAGCACTCCGTTAGGCTGTGTTTAAGATGCACAGCCCAAAAGGAGCTCTTCCCAAACCAGTGTGAAGGCCTCCTTCCCACTTCAGACTTGAAATACCATGACTGTTCATTTATAATAAACCCATTTTCAAGCAGTCTGGATGTCCACTGCTCTTCCCTCACTTTCCTAGGTCCATTTGCCTTCGGCCTGTTTATTTACAGCAAAAGGAAAATCCCGTTTCAACAAAATAATTCTCACCTTCGATGAGGATCTCTGTATTGTGTCCATAGTACAATAGGCAACAAACTATCTTGCATGTTTCTCTCCTCTCTCCGACATTAGCTCTCGATTAAAAGTTAAGACAAATAAACTGACTTGAACAGGTATTATGAGTGAGCCGAGCCCCACGCGAAGGGAGTCAAAGTTGGGTCCAGCCACGGGGAAGTCACAGGGGCGCCCGCGGGAGAACAAATTCTCAGGATCACCGGTTGCAGGGAAAGAGCAAAGATCTTTCTCCCAGGATGAGATTATGTTTTAAAATTCCAATAAGCAGCACAAACACAGTAACAGCAGCAAAATGTGTGTCCCTTCATGCCGAGATGGTTCTACATCACTTATATATTTATAGCACACAGCTGGGGCTATTCCACAGGGTCGCCAGGCCAGGGAGCAGTGCCCAGAGAGTGACAGCTCTGAGCTGAGCCTCCCATCCTCAATCTCTGACTGCATGTCCAGGAGGCCACAGTGTGTGTGTGTGTGTGTGTGTGTGTGTGTGTGTGTGTGTGTGTGTGTGTGTCAGATGGTGTATATATATATACATGTATATGTATATGTATATGTATATGCATGCATTTAGTTGGCTTACACAAGGGACATCAAACAGAAAGGCGTTGGTGTGGTTTTGCTGTACCCTTTCCAATTAGCTGCCTTGGAGAATCCGTCCTAGGATATGACTGAGAGCTCCACCACATTGCAGACAATGCACAGCCTTCAGAGCTTGCTGCACATGGGCCACGCGCGACCTGGTCTTAGCTTTGTGCTTAGTGCACAGACTGGAGGGGACATAAACTTCCTGGCTATACACAATGAAGACCCAGAATTTCTATAAAGGGAGGAGGGGGGCAAGCAGGCTGGAATGGGGGCAGAGGGGACCACTCTCAAAGGGACATTCTGCACTGCAAGTGCCCTGTTTCCGCTTGGCCCGTTCATTCTGGGTGGGCGGGGAGCCGGCAGAGGAGGACGGCCCAAAGTCCCTCCAAGCTGCTCTGACAACTACTAAGAATAACTGCAATTGCCTCTTCATTTAGTGTCTGACTTATCTGGCTCTTTTTTAAACCTCTTAAAACGTGGAAGCATTTGAAGAAAGAGAAATAATTAAAACAGAATATTTGAAAATTTTTTTCACAACAAAAACTTTTAATAAACATTACCAAATAAAATTTAAAATTAAAAATAACCTGCCTGGCTGCTGGTGGCACAGTGGACAGAGCACTGACCTGAAACTCTGAGGTCACTGGTTGGAAACCCTGGGTTTGCCTGATCAAGGCACATATGACAAGCAACCAACGAATAGCTAGAGTGAAGCAACTACTTCTCGTCCACCTTCCCCCATAAAAATTAATAAATGAAATCTTTAAAAATATAATGACATGGTTTAATTTTATTTTTTTCCTTTTTATTGAATTTATTGGTGTAACATTGGTTAGCAAAATTATGCGGGTTTCAGTTACACAATTCTACAACACATCATTTGTACACTACAGTGTGTGTTCAAAAACAACTGAATGTTGGTATTTAGGAACTTGTACTTGAAAATGCATGAAATTTGGTCAAAATGAATTTACAACAATGACAAGGTATTATATATATGCAAAAGCATTAGGATTAGGAAAGTAAAACAAATCTTTGTATAGAAATTTTTAATTCCCAGATATTTTGAAATGAAATTAACTCTCTGAGTCTCTGTTGCAATCCTGTAAATGAGGCGGGCAAGATATCAGTGCCCCGTGTTATATATCACAGAGGGAATTGAGGCTCACTGGTGAAGTGGCTGGCTCCCATTGGCGCGCACAGTTATGTGGGTGAAGGCAGGACAGTGCCCCCAATAGCAGCTTCTAGTTCGGAATCCCTTCTATCCTATCACAACTTGGTCTCCTCAAGAAAAAATGTTGTATTAGAGGTAACCCCTCCAGGCATAGAAGGAGTAACATCCCAGTCATGTTGAGCACTCCTATGCCTAATTTTTGGTTTCTGGTACCATTCTCCAATAAAAGAAGCCAGCGTTCCTTGCAGAACTGGCTGATTCTTAGACTGGGGCAAGAAATATAAAAAAAAAATGACCCTAGAACATTTGTAGTGGCAGAAAATAAGAAATCTCTCTCTCTCTCTCTCACACACACACACACACACACACACACATACACATGCACACACATACACAGAGAGACACACACACACAAACACATACACATGCACACACATACACAGAGAGACACACACACACAAACACATACACATGCACACACATACACAGAGAGAGACACACACACACACAAACACATACACAAGCACACACATACACAGAGAGAGACACACACACACAAACACATACACACACACACACATGCACACACATACACAGAGAGACACACACACACACAAACACATACACATACACATATATACAATGATAGGAGCATGTCAGAGGGAGCTAGTAGCCAACTGAAATCGCTTTCAATTGCCAAAGCTGGAACAAGATAAATAACATGAGATTGTATTATAATTTGAAGTATAAAATAAATGACCATGAGTCCTTACTGATATAAGTAAGTAATTTGAATAAATAAGTAAGAGAGAGAAGAGACACAATCTCCCACGCAGTAATATTCCAAATAATTCTGTACACATGCTCCCCTCATAGAGGTGTAGTATAACTCCATCTCTTACGTGTGGGTTTCCCAAGAGGACAGTGTGGAAACAGGGAAAATGAAAGAATGACGCTAAGTGGAGAAACCTGACAAATACTATGTCCACCGGAGGATCAAGGTCAACATCAACAGTGGTAAGTCATGTGGCTAGTATGTGCCCTTGATACGATGTGATGAAAATGGCATTTGACCTCTGTGGTTCCCCCCCCCCCCCAAAAAAAAACCCATAAGCCTGGCCTAAGCATGAGAAATACATCAGACAAGTCCCGACTGAGGGACATCCTACAGAACGCCTGACCGGTCCTCCCCCAGGGAAAGTCTGAGAAATTGTCACAGACAAGAGGAACCTGAGGAGAGTGATAACCGAGCACAAGGCAGTATAGTGGATGGGATCCCAGAACAAAAGGTGGGGGGCATTAGGTGTCAAATTAGAGAAAACTCAGTCAGGTCTGAACTCCAGTTAATAGTGAAGTCTCCATATTGGTTTACTAATTGTAACAAATATATTGTCCTAATGTAAGATGTTAATAATAGGGGGAACTAAGGGAAGGGTGTATAGGAACTCTGAAATTATCTTTGCAACTCCTTTGCAAGTCTGAAACTGTTCTAACACTAAATGATTATTTAAAACAAACAAACAACAAAAAAAAAACCCCGCTCTGCACCAAAGCCATATACATGACACATACACCATTTTACATGATCGAAGGGGAGGCCTTAAATCAGGGTAAACGAGGAAACTTAACTGTGACTTCTACACACTGACCATCATGACGGTCCAAAGGTTTTTGCCACCTCAATGTTTTACAGTAAATATTTCAAAATCTTAAGATGCCCCATAACCTGTGGACCATCCTTCTTCAACACCGAGCAAACTATTATAGTAAATGACGCAAGGTAACAGCTACTAAAGAAACAAGCAAAGCTTTGTCAATAAAGCAGTGTGGCGGGTGGTACCCCCTGTGCCAACCCCAGCCCCAACCGTCCTCTACTGAGTGTTGGGGAAGGGAGATGAAGCCATCACTCACAGCTGGGGGAGGAAGGGGCAGTAACTTTCACTGGAGTGAGTACCCAGTGAGAAAGAGAACCTAAAATTGCGACTTGAAATGCATCAGGTATTGATGGGGAGATCCAAGTGGCAGCTAAGTGGACATTAACATGCTATAAAGTACCTGTCGGAGCCTCACAAACTACATTATTTTCCCTCCTCCCTGTACACCAAGAGGGTATAATCTACTGAGGGGGGGAAAAAGAATTCTTGATTTTTAAATTGAGCTAAATTGCAATGCCAGGACAGGGAGGGGGTCAAAGTAAGAAGCTAGTCAATGAAATGAGGTGTTGAGCTGCACACCTCCAAGCCTGCTCGCTCCACACCCCCCACCTACAGCAAACGCCAGGCAATGTCCCATCGGCTCACCGACAGAGTAGAGACCTTCTGGCTCAAATCGCAGCCATTCTGACATCCGACCTGTTTGGGACAGGACAGTCATTTTCAATCCCAAAGAACCAGGGTGCTATCTCAGTTATGCGAGAGACCTGACAAGCCAGTGTATCTGCTGGTCATGTGACGACACCTTGATCCATCACCATTGGATCCTGCCTAGGGCTCCTTCAACCTTTCCTTGGGACAAAGACCTCCCTACCTTTCCAGGCATGCTCTGAGGACATCACTGCCCCTGCTTGATCCCATTTCTCTCATGTTATCTTTTTACTATTACTCCCTCCACTTCAGCCATCTGACCTCGCTGTTGCTTGTGCCCTCCATGCACGTTTCTGCCTCAGGGCCTTTGCACCTGCTTGTTCCTCTGCTTGGAATGCTCTTCTGCCATACATTCACATGACTTGCTTCTTTATCTTCTCCATGTCTTTGCCCAAGTGTCACCTTCTCGGAGAAGCTTTCCTTGGCCACTTATTTAAATGTCCCCAGTCCCACCTCCATCCCCAATACTCTATCCTCCTTTACTTGCTTAATTTTCTCTACAGCATTTATCATCATCTCACATACTGTATTTCTTACTAACTTCTTTTCATTGCCTTACTTTCCCCTCTAGAGTATAGGCTCTGGGAAGTCGGTATATTTTATTCATTGCTGCACTCCCCGCATTCAGATACGTGGCTGCTGTATATCATTAAATTCATATAAATTCATGAATGAATAAATTCTTAGCTCTCAAGCAAAATTATCTATTTGATGAGCAAGTCACATTTATAAACACCTTTTATACCACCCCTATAAAAAGTTTAATTTATGATATATACATCTAGGGCATTCCACTATTACGGTATTGTAAACTTTTTATCAACGTGTCTGTTTAAGACTGGTGTAGAAAATACCGTCACCTTATATATTAAAAGTGATGAAAATGACACAGGATTCTTTTGTTTCCTACTTAGGTACCGAATAGAAAATTCAGAAATACACACGAAATCCATTCCTCGTTCATCTCTGTCCGTCCTCTTTTCTTCTACACAGAGTCGGGGTCACTGCTTCTGATCTATGTCCACACAAAGGCTTGCACACACAGATGTTCACAGCAGCGTAAGAATCAAAAAGCAAAAATAAATACTAGTGTCCATTAACTAGTAAATAGTAAAACAAAATGTGGTGTGTCCATCCAATGAAAAATCTAATTTAGGAAATAAAAAGACATGATCTACTGGCACATATTGCAACATGGATGAAACTTCAAAACATGACGCTACATGAAAGAAGTAAAATTCACACAGTATATGACTCCCTTCCATAAAAGTACAGAAAAGGTAAACCCAGGGAGACAGGAAGTACATTAGTGGTAGCCTGGGGCTGAGGGTGGGTTTGGAGACTGACCACAAATAGACAGGAGGAATCTTTCTGTGAGGGAAACATTCTAAATTCGGATAATGGTGATGGTCGCACAATTATGGATTTACAAAAAAATCATTGACTTCTACACTTTAAACGGGTGTGTTTTATTTATTTTATTGAAGGCTAAATATACTTCGATAAAGATGTTTAAAAATGAAAAAAGACAAAGTGGTCAGGAGCCAGCCCGGTGCTGTTTTACCATTGTGTTCCCAATCGATACAGAGGAAAGAGGCCTCCAACGTCGGTCCTCCACTGGCGCAAAAACTACCCCTGGTCTATCAAAGGGAGAAAAGGGCTGATTCTGAGCCCCAAGGCCTCCAAGATGGAGTGCGCATCACAGCGGAGCACTAACGGGGGAGTTGAAGAGTAATCTCCACCTACCTGGCCTGTGGTGGCGCAGTAGATAAAGCATTGACCTGGAATGCTGGGGTCACCGGTTCAAAACCCCAGGCTTGCCCGGTCAAGACACATATGAGAAAAAATGAGTATGAGTTGATGCTTCCTGCATCCCCCCCTCATCCCCTTTCTCTCTCTCCTCTCTCTAAAATCAATAAATAAAATCTCAAAAATTAAAAAAAGGTAATCTCTACCCTTTTGGGTATTTACCAACTGGAAGAAAGGAGATAGTCGGATCAACTCCCATTTTCAGAATATTTTAACACCTGAGCCCCCATAAGAAGAGCAATTCATCAAACACTGGTTCATTCATTTTTCAAAACATTTATTGAACATCTACATTGCACAATCACTAGCCAGGTGTTGGGGGCAGGCACGCAGATGCATCAGACACCGTGATGCCCAGAATAGATCTTGTACTGTCCCTCAAAGTGCAAAAGGATCCAGACAAGAGCTCCTCGTCTTCTCTTCCTACAGCTGAGATCCCCGGGAGGCGGGGAGGAGGCTCAGGCACCCCCCACGTCACTGCTCCAGGATTCCACAGAAGGATTAAAGCCAGGACGTGCTCCTGGGTGGACTGGGAAAGGAGAGGGCCTGGGGTACTCCATCCGGACTCCCTCCCTCCCGGGAGGCCTGCGGCCTGGGTTTCGGCCTCACTGTCAGTCTCTCTCTCAGGCAGACAGATCATCCGTTGAAATCGATAGGCAGGAAATCAATAAAATGTAAACATGGCGCTTTACCCTTGCCGGTTCAGACTCTCTCTTCCTCCTGAAAACACCAGTTCACACTCTCTCTTCCTCCTGAAAACACCGCAGAGCTTCCTCTGCACCGGCCCCTTTGGTGACGTAAAGGTAAAGCCTCCTCAGTTTTTGCCATCTTACCATTCTCTTCCGTTTTGATGTGAAGTCCCCTTGTCATTCATTCAAAGAAAGAAACTTATTCCAAAACCCAGGGACCCTGCGTCCTAGATTCAGTCACCCACCACCTCTTGCGTCTGGCGTTCTAGGACAGCTGACTGTCCCCAGCAGCACAACAGCAGACTGTATGTATGTGGAAGTAAACGCTGGCGGGGAAAGTAACTTCTCAGGAAGAAAGGATCGTGAATTCATAACCAGGCAGGTCACAGTGCGTAGTCGTGCCCCAGGCATCCGACTTTTTACTAAAAGGCTTATCTTTGCCTTAAGCAAGCCCTGTCCATTGTTTCTGTGCGTCCAGGTTAACAGGCCTCTCCGAAAGGCCTCCTTTCAGACCCCTCCTCCTAAAGCAGGCCAGAGGTGATGCGATTCCCACCTTGCTCTCTGCCTCCTCCCTGGGACTTCCTACCTGGCCCCTCCTTCATTTCAGAGGCGTAGAAGAAGCTGCACCGAGAGGTTCTTCTCCGGAGGATCTGCGGTCTCACTCCCCAACACACGCTGTCAGTTTGGCTCAGATAGACTCTTACAAAACTTCTCTATAGGTCTGGACGTCTCTTACATCGACTACTACGTGAACAGGTTGTATTGTCTGCTCCGCGTTGTCACAGATGGCCTGTGATGTTAGCAAGGTGTCCCTCCCCGGAGGCGTTCTGACCCAGGGCTCAGAGATAGGTCAGAGATGGTGAGTCATCATCCTCACATTGTGCAAGGGTTGGTCTAAATGACCAGTCAAGCCCTTCTAATTCTGAGATTCTATCATTCAGACTGGGGGGAGGGGGGGGGGTTGATAGATCTGTAAGACATTACGAAAGCAAAATAGCCGTGGTAAGTATTGGACAGGACGAATAAACCTCCTACCCACAGTCACATTCAGAAACATCTGGACAGGGGCAGATCGTCAAAGACCAGACAAACTGAAGTCGAGGAAGTGGAGCCCGAAGGCGTTCACCGGAATGGGACTACATCTGTACACAGCAGCCGGGAAGTCTGTAATGCCGGGGCTCACTCTGGGGAGACTATCACAGAACGACGGCTGAGAGTTTGAGGTTGGAACGGGGTGCCAGTTCCACTTCTGCTGTTCACTGTGGTAGCTCAGCAAGTTGTAGAACCTCTTTCCAAACATCAGTTTCTTCATCTCTAAAATGGGAATAATAACTCCAGAGTTTTTCCAAAGATTACATGGAATAACATTTGAAAAGCAGTCCATCTGATGCTTTTTGGATATTGGAATCACGATTATCAATTCTGATTCCACTGCAGTCCTACTGTCTAGGTCCTCAGCATGGAAAGGGACCATCGGATGCCCCACCGACCTCACTAGAGAGGCACAGCCCCAGGGAGGATGCCAGGGTGGCCAGCCCGTAGCTCTCACTCGTGACGCACCTCCTAGGCGTCCTGTGACGAGGAGACCGGCTGAGCAGATTCCTCAGTTGGTTCACTGCCACTCCAAGGACAGCATTTTAGAGAAAACCCCACACTGTCAGACAACCAGCACTGAGATAGTAGGGAGCAAACCGGGTCAGGTCTGAGAGGGCAAGGTGGACCTGTCACTTTGGTTTCCATTTCTTTAGGAAATCGTGCATTTTGGACCGATACTCATTTGTAAGTTCAGAATACATGTGTGTGCCTTGCAATTTGGAACCATGCAAAAAGAAAAAAAAAATTCTCTCTGTCAAAGAATTGTAGCCAAATCACCCTGACTGAAGTGGTCATGACAGAGTCACGGGCCACATCCGCGGACACACCTGAATCAACACATAACCGACCATGATTGGGAAGGTCAAGGGCTACTAGAATGAGAAAGATAACCAAACCATGTGCTTGAGCCAGCCTCATAAATGGCAATAAACCCATCAAATGCATCCTTCGCGGCTTCCTTGCCTTCAGGATTGTTTCCCAGCCTGGTCTGACAATGACCATCAACTAGGATGCTTATTCAATGCAAGTTCCCTGGCCTCTCTTCCGGAAAGTCTCAGAAACAGTTTGGGTAGGAGGCCCCTGTATGTCAACATCCCAGTGCCAAACCATCGATTGTTGATTTGGTTTTTTAATAAGCGCCCACTAAAAGCCTGGGATAAGCCAGGAACCGTCCTATACTAAGGCACGTGAGGCGTGCCTCTCAGACCTCCCAGTTTCTATGTGATGCAGTGATGGTTGTCCCCATTTTAAAGACAGACACCAAAGCTTAGCGAGGTAAGTACCTTGCCCAGGAGCTGGGGTTCCAGCCCATGACTCATGACTGCCACTCAGGGGGCCTTTTTCCATGATCTCACGGTTGCCTCAGTAATCTAAATCACTCCTCTATCAACACTGTCAGACCGACGATCCAGGCAGCCATATGGGACTAGTCATGGGATTTTCCCAGACTAATGCTGACATGTCTGTCATAGCAGCAAAGAGCAGCTGCATTGCAAACGGGATGCCACTGGGTGGAAATGGCACCCTGCCCAATGCGTGGCCTCCTTAGACATCCTGTGAAAATGCCCTAAGAACACTCTTGCCAAGTGTTTGTTTTCTCTGGTAATACCAAATACAAATGCTGTCTCCCTGGAATCCGGTAGCTCGGGGCCCAGAGAATAACTCTGTAAAAGTAACCACTGCCTCTGCATTGTTCCCTGAAGAGTCCTCACTCTATATACCACTAGTTCACACACTTCACTGTAGGGTAAAAACACCATTAGAAAGCATTTACCCAATGGGCTGAAATGGGTCCCAAGAAGCTATTCCAAACTATCAAGTAATTATGGGACAAACCCCATATTATTTACTGGAGAAAATGGACCGTCGCCCTGGGAGGCATGAAGGTCCATCCCCGCTCTCCGTGATAAAGGGAGGATCCTATTTTGTGATAGCAACCACTGAGCTTATTCTGATTTCTGGGACTTTTTTTTTTTTAATGCTTTTGTTGCTGTATTTTATTTTATATATAGCTAATGGCTCCCAGCTAGCCATAAATAATAAAATATCTAAAAAAAAATTCATCATAATCCCGTGCCTAGCTTTCTTTAGCAGAAGAGAGCACAAAACCTTCTGAAACCTCATTTATTTTATGACTCCAGTAATGACCACTTACACAGGCAGCATATGGCATCCTCCCGTCTCCAGGGCCGTTAGAAGCTGAGATGCCACAGGCACAGAGTCAACTGACCCATCGTCACATGCAGCCTCTCGGGATTCTGACTAGAAACACAATGAATAACAAGGACTTAACCTTTACTTGCGTCATCTCAAGTCTTAAGGGTTGCTGAGCTGGGACACTGTCTCCTCCAAAAAAAAAAAGCATCTCTTCAGAGCCTTTGACTGGAGCGTGGCTGCCTTCCCAGGACTCACCACGGTTCCTGGCATTCCGAGGCTATGCGATTTATGAACGATGCATGAGAAGGTCCCTTCTTCCAGCTCTACCATCCAGTAACTCGGTCACTGTTACTCACTGCTCTGTCCCCACACCTAGACTACCTTTGCAGCAGGTGGCTTGTTTTTCTTTGGGGGGGGGGGCATGCCTCAATTGCTTTATTATGTGGCCTATTCCTAAGTCTCCATCATCCCTCATCGTCCTCCCACATAATAAAAACGTGCCATGGGAGGACCGGAACGGGGACATGCCTGAGAATCCTCCCTGACTGTACAGGGTGGGGAAGGAGAGTGAGAAGATGCTGCTGACAGGCAGAACAGGATCGTGAAAATTACAACAGGGAGAAATCGTGAGGAACTAGGAAATGGCTATAAACTGAAGACGGAATCTATTCGTTGTTGGAAACCAGATTCCCAAACACATGGCAAGTGCAAAGCCCTGTGCTAGACACAGCCCCATGAGGCATGGAAAAGAGCTGTCACTGCTTAGTCAGGGACCCACAGCACTCCTGGTTGTCACCATCCATCAGAGAAGGATAACCCTAGATTAAGAAGAAGAAGAGGAATGAATGCCAACTAAGAGAACCATACGAAAAAGATAGAACAGAGGACAGAGACAGAGCCAAGGAAGAAAGGTCAGAGGAGAAGAGTGGAAACCACATACCTCAAAGCCCTGGTAGGACACCAGTTTGCTCTATTGTACCCATTTTGCACAGAAGTCAGTAAAGGGCCTCATGACTTTTGGAAATGGGTCTTAAAACTCAACCTGTAGCCTCTCGGCTGCCTCAACCCCAGATGGGAAGCCCATTGAGAAGCTCGGGTGGTGTCTTCAAGCCATCACATAATGCTTGGGCTTCTTAGTGCCTAATAGATACCAGGCATTCAGAGAGGCGACAGCCATCCGACTGAGAGCACAGAGTTTCTCTGTCTTCAAGGGGTGTACCCTCCACAGTTTCTCTGTCTTCAAGGGGTGTACCCTCTAAAGAAGGGGCCAACAGCAAAACAGGTGACTTGACTTGAATTACATCTGGGATGTCTTAAGACAGAAGTAAGAACTCAATCAGCGAATGGCCACTTACATGTCATAATGCAGATTCCATTTCCAGGAAATCATCTGCAATCTTGACAGTTACCTTGTAAGGGAATTGGTTTCTCTGTATGTCATATACAGGTTATCTTTTAGTATATGCCTGCAGACAGCATGAGGGAAAACAGCTAATTCAAAAGACCCTTCATGGGACGTACCCTTATGTCTTTAATCAATTCACTGGGGAACAATTTTTTTTTCATTTTCTGTTGCATGAGGTTTTAGAACTGTTTCTATATATTTCTGCATCGCTGATTCCAAATCTGAAATCCATTTTTTTTGGTGCATGCTCTAGTTTTTATGCAATTTTAATTTCTTTTTGTTACAGTTAATGGCATGCATTGGTTTTTAAATTGGAGTTAAAGGGCAATGATTCTTGGATTGGTTCATGTTTTACAAACATCACTTTTACATAATTGTAGTTGTTTTTAAATGTAAAAAATTATAATCTGATAAAAACACCCTCTTATTTTGGTTTAAGATTGAATCACGGCTTCTTCATGATTCAAGTAGGTGTAAATGTAAGAATATTCCTGACGCCTTCTGTTACATATGTGGCTGTTACACACTTTAACGTCAAAGGCGCAATATTTCATCATTTGTGACACGTGCATATATTGCCTATTTTCAAGTTCCCCTTGGCAATCAAGACAGGAATTGGGCTTCTCATATTGTGTGTCATAATTGTGAAGAAATGCTTCATGATTGGACAAAAGGAAAACGCAAAGGAATGCCTTTGGTATTCCCATGGTTTGGCGTGAACCTAAGGACCACAGCAGTGACTGTTATTTCTGTCTGATCCATACAAAGGGCATTGGCAAGAAAAAATGGCATATGATTGCATATTCTAATATTCCTTCAGCAATATGACCTATCCCACACTCTGAGACATTCCCAGTTCCAGTTTTCAATGGTTTTATTTCTTCTAAGGATGAGGAAAATGAACATGGTGATCAAGTGTATTTTGATAAGATGCATGAGGAAATGGTTGTAGAATCTGAAGGGTCTTCTTCTGATGCCAAGCAGTCATTAACCCCTCAGCAGTTTAGCCAACCCAAATTGAATGACTTAATAAGAGATTTGGGCCTATCAAAGAAAGCAGCTGAGTTATTAGCTTCCAGACTTCAAGAAAAGAATGTACTTCACCGGTCAGCTAAAGTATCCCATTTCAGGAAGCGTGAACAAATTTTTGTGGACTTTTTTTCCAAAGACAAACACTTTGTTTACTGTCATGATATCAGTAGTCTTCTCAGCCAGCTAGGTGTTACCACTTACAGTCCAACAGAATGGCAGCTATTTCTTGACAGCTCTAAACGGAGTCTGAAATGTGTTCTCCTACACAACGGTAATGTTTATGCAGCGGTTCCAATTGGTTATTCAACTCATCTGCGAGAAGATTATAATGACATAAAAATTGTCCTTGACTTTCTGAAGTATGAGGAGCATAACTAGATCATTTGTGTGGATCTTAAAATGGTAAATTTTCTGCTAAGACAACAGAGAGGTTTCACAAAGTATTTTTGCTTTCTGTGTTTGTGGGACAGCTGAGCTCCGGAGAAACACTGGACACAGAAGGAGTGGCCAAAATATGAAGCTCTGGAAGTAGGAATGCAAAATATTGTGAATGAACCTGTACTTAATCGAGATGGGATCATTTTTCCCCCACTTCACATCAAACTTGGCTTAATGAAGTAGTTTCTTCAGGCTTTGAATAGAGAAAGTGAATGCTTTCAATATATTATTTCTGCTTTTCCTGCCTTGTCTTTCGAGAAGATAAAAGCAGGTGTATTCGATGTACTTCAAATTTGAACCCTCATATATGACAAAGAATTTGCCAGGAAGATGAATAAGGAAGAGAAAGCAGCATGGCAGTCTATTGTGGCAGTTACAAAGAACTTCCTTGGCAACAAAAAAGCAGAAAACTATGAACTTCTTGTTCAAAGGATGCTGTTGGTTTTCCGCGACATTAGATGTAACATCAACATTAAGATTCACTTCCTGAACAGTCACTGTGATAAGTTTCCTGAAAATCTTGGAGCTGTTAGTGATGAGCAGACTACTGCTGGAGCATCAAATGAGATTGTCCTCATCAAGTACACAAATGCAAGAGCTACAAATGCCTATTTTTGCCTGAATAGAATTTAAATAAGTTTTGTGCAAATTTTATGATTAAAATAAGTGTTTTAATATGTTCTATTTTGAAATTGTAGACAAATTCTGATACAATCATATCTTTTAGTGTATTAGTGTATTTACTGCATTATATAAATTGTTATATTTTCAAAAAGATGATGCCCAAGAAGACATTCTATTTCATTATGTCAAACTAAATGGTGAAATTTTTATAATAAGATGAAAATCTAAAAATCTTGAATTGCAAAGAAAACCTGTAGCTTATAGAGAAAAACTAATGTCAGATTTGAGATCAGCACACTCAAAGTAGGTAAGAACAAGTGTTTTTGTGGATGCAACAAAAATTTTGTTCCCCAGTGTTATGTAAGATATTAGTTAAAAGATGGCCTACCAGAATATTGCCTAAATGAGATGCAACAGTTCTCCACACACCACCATCATACCTTCCTTCATTATTCATTTTAATTTACCTTTGGTTGGTACCTACTATTTGCAAGTCACTGAGATTTAAGGAAAATCTAAACCATGCCTTCTGGAGCCATACAATCTAGTGACAGAAACAGCCAGCAAAGAAGCACTTTGGATAGAGGGGGAAACACACTATTATAATATCTGGTGTCGGCCCTGGCTGGTTGGCTCAGCGGTAGAGTGTCGGCCTGGCGTGCGGGGGAACCGGGTTCGATTCCCGGCCAGGGCACATAGGAGAAATGCCCATTTGCTTCTCCACACCCCCTCCTTCCTCTCTGTCTCTCTCTTCCCCTCCCGCAGCCAAGGCTCCATTGGAGCAAAGATAGCCTGGGCGCTGGGGATGGCTCCTTGGCCTCTGCCCCAGGCGCTAGAGTGGCTCTGGTCGCGGCAGAGCGACGCCCCAGAGGGGCAGAGCATCGCCCCCTGGTGGGCAGAGCATCGCCCCTGGTGGGCGTGCCGGGTGGATCCCGGTCGGGCGCATGTGGGAGTCTGTCTGACTGTCTCTCCCCGTTTCCAGCTTCAGAAAAATACAAAAATACAAAAAAAAAAAAAATTTATATATATATATATATCTGGTGTCTATCCTTTAAGACAAAGCCTGTAATGAGTAAAAGCCACAGGTTCCACGTGGCACATTGCTACTGGTGTGTTTTTCAGCAGCGCTGCTCAAATAACATCATAAACATAAGCGAGGCTGTACAGCAGGCAAAAGGAAATGGCATATGTACCAGTCCTTTCCCGGAAGAGCTAACAGTGCTCCGATCTTTATTATTATTCTTTTTAATCTGACTTGTACAACATCACCATCACAGCATGCCCTACAATCTTACCTGAAGCAGTTAACCATGGCGGGGGGGGGGGGGGGTTGAATATTTCTTAGAAAAGACTGTCCATTTCTACCTGCTAATGCACAATCTAAAATGACCATTTATATGCACAATCATTTACCTGGTGCATAATACTTAACTGGGAAATGATCACTAAGAGGTACTGCCGGCGCCCGCATTCGAGCACAGGGTTTCGGTGCACATGCTAACGCATTTCCACAGAGAATGAAGCTCTCAACAAAGCGCCCTTTGTTAGACAATAAAAATAAATGATTTCAAAAGCCATCAACTGGTGAGGAACAAATATATTTTATAGGAAAGCAGTTGGAGATTTAGGGGTAGGCTCCCATTTCGCTACAATGGGTTTGTTTTGTCTTTTTGTTTGTTTGTTGTTTGTTTCTTTATCACAGCCTACTGAGAATTCCCCATCTATAGTTTATCTTCACTTTTTTTTATTAATAATAACAATAGCCACTGACATTCACGGAATCCTTCTTTGTGCCAGGACTGGGCTAAGCAGCTTACAATCTTCGTCTTATTGACTCTTTGGGTCTCTTTATGAGGCAAGTTCTCTTAGGGGTCCTGTTCTGTAGAGGGTTCTGCTCAATGCAAACACAAAACTGCCCCCTTTCACAGGCTTTGTAGTTCTCAAAACGTTTTGACATAGCTGGTCTGATGCATGTGGCCTGGTTGCAACTCTGAGAGCTGCAGAGCTAGTATATTATTATCTCCGTTTTTACACATAGGGATGCCATGACCTACAGAAACAAAGTGACTGGTCCAAGGTGACATGTTTGCAAAGTGGTTATAATAGACTGCAAGGCATGGCCACACTGTTTTCCTTCTCAGTAACCACTCCCTTTTAAAAGTAATTCCACATTTCTTCCCATCAAAAGATAGAGTACCTTCCCCTTGAATCTGTACTGGCCTGGGGACTTGCTGGGACCAATCCAATGTGTCAGAAGCAACAATGTGCCAGTCCTGAGGCCCCAGAGGTCCTATGTTCCTCCATGCTCTCTCTCTGAGAACCCTGCCTCTGCCAAGAGAATAAACCCGGGTCCCCTGATGGATGATGAGTGGTGTGGCCCAGTCATCCCCTTCATTCCAGTGACAGCCGGCCAAGCCAGAGAGGCAAAGCTGCCTAGCTAACCATCAGCACTCTGCACATGTGTGCATATACCCAAAGGGAAAAGCCCAAATTGCAGAACCACAAAATCACAATGGAAAATGAAATGGTTATCATTTAACTACTAAATCTCGGGGTGCTTTGTTACCCAGCAAGAGCTGACCAATACAGTAGCATTGCTGAAAACAGAGCCAGTCTGAACTGGTATAATTTTTATTTGTTACAGAAAAACTAGATTACTTTGGAATAAAAAAAAAAACAAATGTTGGGGGTGAGAGTATTAAAGTAATACAAGTAATATTAAAAGAGAAAAACATGGATTTATGTCATTTAAATAATAAGTAGAGGCTAATTATTCCTGTGTGTGTGTTTCATTACCAAATCCTATTCACCATTCTACCAAGGAGTGATGTGTCTAGGATTTAGCATCGCTATTGTCTTATTTTTCCAATTTATCAACCCTTCTTCCTACAGTGAATGACTTTATCCACTGTGACTACATGCCCAATTTGAGCTCTGAAAATATAATAAGCATGAAAAACTTTTAATGGCATTTACATACATAACATGACGCTTTTAATTAACACTGCATTAGCCCAATATTCTCTGAACCTTATTTATCTATATGCGTTACTTTCACAATCTTTGCTAATCTGCAAACTACGTAGATTGTTATTTACTGATTATTTGTCTTTAAGTGAAATTCAAAATCACTCACACTTCCCACTTTGCCTAATTCTAAGCAATAACAACCATGAGATCACTTGTTTTATGAACTAATTATATTTTTTTTTACCATAACTATTAAAATAAAAATGCAGGCACTTATCTGCATACCAGCTAAATCATCCCACTGGCTGGACTCTGAGAAACAGCTTTACACCCATATTTGAGTCACTTCAATTCTTCACCTCTGCTTATCAGCTATAGGGGGAAGGGCAACTTCCACGGTTTCTATAGACCGAAGGGAACTCTGACGGAGACGATTCCATTGGTCATTTACTTGAGCAGCACCCTGCCATTTAAAGAACCATGAACAGGTGTTCCAACCCTAAGCATAACAAGCAGACATACTATTTCATTGGTCCCAGCAGAGTTATTTTACTTTTTTCGGTATTCCTGATCTGCATAAGCAACTTGAGGTAGGGCATAGTAAATATCGCCAGCCCCTCTGACAGCTCTGGGGCCATGAAACTGTTCATTCTAATACACACAGACTGGAAGATAGATGTGAATAACTGTTAGACTAGTCCCAAGGCCCCACACTTATTTTTGAATATTTTTGATCCTCAACATAAGCCTTTAAGTAGAAGCATTTAAAGCCATCCGTCCTGTATTGTACAAAATCAAGACAAAGAAATGGCCCCTCTAGGACAAAGAAGTTTGTCTGTGATCACACTAGTTGCAAACAGGTGAGATCCAGGCTCTGGACCAAGCAGCCTGGCTCCAAAGCCTAAGCTCTTGGCTGTTCCGCCTTCCCAGAACCGAAGGATCAGCTCACGGAAAGGGAGTGGTTAATGTTCTGAGGTAGACCAGATGGCAGAAATAGAACCAAAGTTCAAAAGTTTCTGTAAGGTCCAGTGGTGGGATTCAGCCAGTTCCTACCAGTTCGGCAGAACTGACCCCTAATTTTTTGTTCAGTTCGGCAAACCAGTTGTTAAAATGGCACTTGTAATCAGGGTTCTCTCTAAGGTGGGCACTTGGGCAGATGCCCAATGTGGAAATCGCAAATTTACATTCCTTATTATTTCTAACGTTCACCTGCACAACAGTGTGTTCTAAGCACCCCTAGAAATGTTCATACCATCCATAGGTGAAAATAATTTGATGAAACTATGCTTGTAATATTTATTTATTTCATAAAACTCATTATACCTTTAAAGAAATACTACATTTTAATTCCCTTGCGTTTGTTACTTCAGTAAACAAACCTATAAAGAGAAAAGGTGCCAAACAACCAGGGGGTTACAAGCTATCAATTGGAAATATCTTAAATAACAGTTTTATTATTTTTTTTGGTCAGGTATTATTTAATATTTTTTCATTAATATTTTTAAACTCTTTCTTACAACATAATCTAGTTTCATGTATCTCTTTTATTGTTCTTATTTAAGTATTAAATGTATAAAATAATAAACTACCTTTTGCTATATTGTTTTTTTTTAATACTTAAAATGGTCATTAGGACAGAGAACAGGTTATTAAATTATTTGAATCCCACCACTGGTAAGGTCTTTAAAAAGAACTTTGTGAATATCAATCAACAAATGGTCATTGCACGCCTGGCATGCTTCCGACACCTTGTTAGGAGCTAGATCGTGGTGAAGACGAATGTGCACACTCAAAACTGACTTGCAGCGAGTCCGGGGCGGCATCCCTGCGATAGAAAATGATCCTTCGTGCACGCTGTTTTCCACTCCTTCCTCTGCTCTCTCCCTCTCCCTTCTATGACCTTGTTGCCTACATCAGGGACATCTGATCTTGAAAAGAATCTGCTGGTGACAGGAAGGAAAAATGCAAGATGCCTGGCAGAGATTCTTTTTTTTAAATGAAGTGTCACAGGAGTCCAGTTTCTGGGAAATGACCAGTTTGCAAGTTGAAGAAAAGATGCAAAACTCCATGAACACAAGGCCTGGTGTGAAAACTACCTGCTTACCAAAACAAAAAACAACAACAAAAATCTTATTTTGCTACATTAAAAAAAATAATAATAAAATAAAATAAAAAGCACTTTCCCTGATATGTTGCATCCAAATTTCTTTCTTCCTTTTTTTTTCAATTTATAACTATGAATTGTTTATTTCTGGAATTTTTCATATAATACTTTCAAACTGCAATTGAAATGGGTAACTAAAATTGTGCAAAGTGCCTGACCTGTGGTGGCGCAGAGGATAAAGGATCGACCTGGAACGCTGAGGTCGCCAGTTTGAAACCTCAGGTTCACCTGGTCAAGGCACATATGGGAGTTGATGCTTCCTGCTCTTCCCTGCCTTCTCTCTCTCTCTCTCTCTCTCTATCTCTCTCTCCTCTCTAAAATGAATAAATAAATTCTAGAAAGCAAAATCACAGTTGTAGGAGGGTGACTACTACTGTAGCTACCCTTTTTTTGTGTATGGTGAGAACATTTAAGACCTATCCTCTTTGCAAATTTCAAATATATTTATATAATACAATATAGTTAACTATAGCCACTGTACTGTACATTAGATCATCAGACCTTGTATAACTAGTATTTTGTACCTGTCGATAAACATCTCCCCATTTCTCCCTCTTCTTGGCCCCTAGCAACCATCATTCTACCCTCTGCTTCTATAAATTTAACTATTTTACATTCCACATGTATGATGATGCAGTATTTGTCTAAGCCTGGCTTATTTCACTTCGCATAATGTCCTCCAGGTTCATCCATATAATTGTAAATGAGAGGGCTTCCTCCTTTATTAAGGCTGAATAATATTCCATAATATATACATATGTGTATATATATATACACACACACACAAATATACATATGTTATACACACACACACACACACACACACACACACACACAGTATATACAGTGTGTCCGTAAAGTCATGGTGCACTTTTGACTGGTCACAGGAAAGCAACAAAAGATGATAGAAATGTGAAATCTGCACCAAATAAAAGGAAAACTCTCCCAGCTTCATACCTATTCAGTGCAGTTCGATGTGGGCTCAGAAACAGATTTTTTAGGCTCCTTAGGTAGCTATCCTGTATAGCCTCTACAGACTCGTCACTGACTGACGGCCTACCAGAACGGGGTTTCTCCACCAAACTGCCGGTTTCCTTCAACTGCTTATCCCACCGAGTAATGTTATTCCTATGTGGTGGCGCTTCGTTATACACGTGCCGATATTCACGTTGCACTTTAGTCATGGATTCGAATTTAGCGAGCCACAGAACACACTGAATTTTCCTCTGTACCATCCACATCTTGACGGGCATGGCCGTGGGCTGCTCCACTGTATACATGGTGTTACATCATCATCTGTGCATGCACACATGCTGCCACATCATCCTACAGAAACTGGGAGGGTTTTCCTTTTATTTGGTGCAGACTTCACATTTCTATCATCTTTTGTTGCTTTCTTGTGACTGGTCAAAAGTGCACCATGACTTTACGAACACACTATATATATCTATACACACATATATACATATATTATATATAAAAATATACCATATTTTCTTTATCCATTTATCTATCAATAGACATTTAAGTTGTTTATATAGCTTGGCTGTTGTGAATAATGTGGCAATGAACTTATAACTCACTAGTAACCACTATTACCACCCTCCACAAAAAAAAACAAAAAAAAAACCTGTTTAAAAAATGGGCAAAGGACCTAAATAGACATCTCTCAAATAAAGACATAAATAGCCAACAGGTATTTGGAAAGGTGATCGACATCACTAACCATCAGAGAAATACAGTTCAAAACCCACAATCAGATATCATCTCATGCCCATTAGAATGGCTGTCATAAAAAGATAAATGACAACAAATGTTGGCGAGGATGTGGAGAAAAGGAAACCCTTGTGCACTTCTGATGGCGAGGTAAGTCAGTGAAGCCACTATGGAAAACAGTGTGGATGTTTCTCAAAAATTAAAACGGAATTACCTTTTCATCCAGCAATCCCACTTCTGGGCAGAGAACTTTCAAATTTCGTTTCAAAGGCCATGAAATCAGGGTCTTGAAGAGAGAGCTCCATGCCTAGCTTTCTGAATGATGGAGCAGTAACAGTGTGTCAGGCACTGTTCTCGGCACTTTGCCTTTATTAATTAACGTAATCCTAATTGCAAATCTATGAGATGGGTGATCTTACCATCCTTAGTCTGCAGTGCGGAAATAAGGGCACAGACGTAGGAAGTAGCAGAACTGGAATGTAAACCGAACACTCCGGCTCAAATCTGTGCACCTCCTGTACCAGGCCACGGTGATTTGCTTCCCTAACCTACCAACTGTCTAGCTCTATTGATCAAACTGGCTAGTTTTTTAGTATTGTGTACCTAGCTAAAAAAAAAAAAAAAAAAAAAAAAAAAAAAAATCTAGACATTCTCCTTGGTTAGAAGTATTAGACATTCTTCTTGGTTAGAAGTATCGTCGCGTCCAACTTCCTTAGTTGCATTTCTGCCTTCTGCCATCATTGGGTGAAGTAAAAGTGTCACTGAGCTACCTGGAATTGGGGACATGAACTCCAGAAGCCACGAACTATAACAACAATAACAGTGGCTAACAATTATTGAGCATAATAACATGTTTGGCACTGTCTTAAGTATTTCATCCAAAGTATGGTAACTCTATTATCCCCCAACTTAGAAATTAGGAAACAGAATTCTAAGAAGAATACACACATTTACTAAAATAAAAGACTATTTTATTTTCTGGGGAGACAACCGGTGGTACAGTGGTCAGCACTGAACTCTATTTTCCTTTCCCACCCTCCTCAGGTCTTTTAAGAACTCTGCAACTAACATTGAAGAGGAGTCTGAGAAATTCATCAACTGGTCCATACCAGGTGCTCAATTCATATCTGGTGCTATGGGAGGTACCGCTGTTTTAGATAATCATTGCCATCCAGTTGCCAAGGGAAGAAATGCTGCCTCCACAGGACCTCGCTTAATGCTTTGCACATAGTAGGTGCTCAATAGACACCTGCTGGTGGAATAGTGCCCGGGGCAGGTGAACAGGACGAGGCTGTTCTTGGGGCTCTGATGCTGTTCTCTCCTCACTCAATACCTCTTTTTGGTCCTCTGGAACCTGCTTAAAATTCCACTCGGCTCGAGAAACGTGGACTCCCAGCCTGGCGAAGAGCTATCTGAGCGAAAATTACTTTCTAGGGTCAGGAAATCACTCTCCCTAGAAGTGAAGTGATGAGGAAGAAGGAGAGGGTGCTGAAAAGAGGCAGGAAGAGAAGGAAAAGGATGAAGGGAAGTCCACAGAGGTGGGAAAGAGAGCAGCAGAGACAGGAGGGCTGTGTGCCACCTCAGCCTGGTCTCGGTGGCACCGGGTGCTTCTTGAAAGGCCCTGTTTTCCAAGAAGAGGATTTTGTTCGCAGTCTAACAGGTGTGAGGGCTTAATTATTATTTTAACAGAGCGTTGGAGAAAAGTACAGACACTGATCTATACAATTACTCTGCTCAAATACAGACATTTGCCTCTGTTTTCACACATATGAAATGAAATCATCAGATGTACCAAATGTTGACATTTTCCCTCATGAAATACCAGATAGTTCCTGTAACTTGGGTAATTATGTCCTTCAGCACCCTCCCCCCCCCCAAAAAAAAAGAAAGAAAAGAAAAGAAAAAGAAAACCCTCAGTCTGTCACGATGTAATTCCAAAATCATTAAAATTCCTAAGTCATAGACCTGAGAAACCAGGAGGCAGATGATTTTCTCGTCTTAAAACTGAAGACTAAATCAGACTCGTATTTACAAAGCAAACCTTGGAACCCTCCCAAAGAGCTCAGACGAGCACGCCTCCAGACCCCGGAAACGCTCATCTACAAAATTGCAATCTTCGGAATGTACACAATCAACACGGAGCCCCGTTCCCTCTCCCGGGTGCTGACATTGACTGCGTGTTTCTCCCCTGCCAGTCTCACAGGCGAGTTAGAGCAGTCGCCAACTTTCAGTTTAAAGTCAGGCACTTGGTATGGGTGATTTATTGCATTTTTGTTTTTTAGTTGAGCCTATTGCTTTCTTTCAGGGCTTCGGAATGTTTACCTTTTTCCTCCCCTTTGCAGCAAAAAGCGTATTAATGAAGAGTCACCCGTAGGCCAGACTCTATCTGCAGATAGTTAGAGGACAAGGGGGAAAAGGAAGAATTTCTTAAAGTAACCTTTGGTTACTCATGTACGGCAAGTTCAAGTTGCATGTCCATGAACGTGTGGCATGTAGCTACCGCTGTCGAACATGTCAGTTATCAGGCTGTGTGCGGATTGGAGACATTAGCCCTGGATGCAGCAGAGGGACTGCCTTAAACTCCCCACCCAACAGCACAGCTCCTCCCTCCGTTTCCCAGCATCCTCCTCCCAAGCCCACCCGCTCTGCATCCTGTTTCTGCGAGACCCTGCCACTGTGGGCTAGGTTACAGGAAGGGGCATTGGCCGGCCCAGGAAACAAGTCTTGGCTAACATGGTTCCTAGATAAGGAGGTTCCTTTCCAGGTGGCATCATGCCGTAACCCAGTCAAAAAGCCCAGACTTGCAGAAGGCTTGTGAGAACTGTGAACCCCTGGCCAGCCCTGGGGTCCTCCGCTGCAGGCCAGCCTTTGTTAAATTCACAGCACGTGGGTGGCTACCCCTTCCGCTCACCATACAACTGGCTAGTAAGTAATCTCCTTAAAACAATAAAAAACGATCACCTCTGTTTTTTCCTGAACTCCTCCTAACACCCAGATTCTAATGCTCTCCAAGCCCTATACACTAGGGTGTATAGTCCCACTTGACCAAGGGGAAACTGGATGTCGAAGAGATGGAGGGACTTCGCCCCTTCGTGGAGTTAGCCAGTTCCAAAGACGGGGTTCAGCGGCAGGTCTCTGTAGCCTGGGACCTTGCTTCTGTACCTCCTCACTCCGCTAGCAATAAAGAAAAGCTGCCCCCAGTAGTCAGCCCTCGCTCCGTTCTCAGGGTCAGCGTATTTCCCACCACCGGGAGAAAGTGGATAACTGCCGTTCTCCCGACAGGAAGACCAGCTTGCCCCTCACCAGGAAAAAGAGCTCCCCGGGGATGATCCTAGACGGGCCCAGTGCCGCCCCTGAGGGTACAACGGAGCCACTCAGTGGTCGCCCAGCGTCCGTATGATGAACGAACCCCGGAGCCGCCAGGGAGGAGAGCGGCAGCCCCTCGATGTGTGCTCACAGTGGACAACATGGAGTCCCCAAAACATCAACCGAGGCATCAACGGGGGCGTGAAAAAGTCACGTGGTTCTGCATCCCTGAATGAAGAACTGAGCGGCGTGAGTTCCTTGAGTTACGACTCATCTAATTGGGGTCAGCATCCACCTGAGCATGAGCGAGGGAAGGGAACTGACGTCCACAGGGCAGCAGTCCTGGGCTAGGCACTGTACCATCTCTCTGAATTGCCTACAGAGGAGAGCATTAACTACAGTCCTGATGTGCAGAAAAGTAACGTGAGGCTCGGGGAGGTGAGCTGCACGAGGTTACACAGCGAGCAAACGCCCGCTTTCAGATCCATGCCCAGATCCGCCTGGCTGCCCGGCCAGCACATTTTCCGTTATCTGATAAAGTCTCACCTTCGCAGGCTTTCTGAACTCCATTTGTTGTCATTTTCAGCTGTTCACATGGATTGCAACTTCAAAATCTACCTGAGGCAGATCCTACATCTTTAGTACTCCACGGAAATGCTAGGCCAAATTCTAGCCGTATTTTTAACAAGAAAACTCTCCAATCTGAGTAATAGGGATTTAAAAAAAAAAAAAAGGAAAAGGAAAAGGAGAAAGCGAAAGGTAATCCTCCCTTGCAGAGGAGGCCTGCATGATGCAGGGGAGTGTGGGTGGCCAAAGTTGGCCCAGATATAATCACAGCCCATGACGAGGACATGAAGCCATAACTCCAGCTTCTGAAGAGCACCATTCATTCACTCAACCATCATGTTTGAGGGCCTCTTTTGAGCACAGCACCGCAAGAGAGCCAAAGGGGTTAAAAGCTTGGGCCCAACCTGTAAGGAATACACAACACTCCCACTCAGAATCCTCAGATTGAGAGGGAAATGCAAAACTGGACTGAGAAACATGAAATTTTTCATTTTCCAAATGCACCTAGACAGACACCAGTGACATGAACTTTAATCTCTTGTCTCTCTGCTTATTTGTTTGGTCCGTGGTTCCACTAATAGTTCTTCCTCGTTTTCCTGGTGTTTCTCTCTAGTCATGGGTCCTCACCTCTCTGGCGGAATATGCTGTGTGGTGAAAACAACGTCTCTAAGCCCAGCCCTGCAATCTTCTGGCTGCAGGACCTGGGACTAGTCTTCCTCCTTCCCTTAGTCTCCACTTGCTCTCCAATAAAGGAAATGTATCCGCTCTTATCTCAAGGATTGTAGGAGTCCCTGACCTAATAACATGGGGAAGTCCTTTGAAAATATCAAAGTACTAGAAAAATGTACATTATACAACAATGCTAAGATACATTAAGGTTATTAAGTTAGAGGTTAACATATATTTAGCTGAACAGAAAACCCTGCTAATGGATTGTTATTCCTTCTGTTTTTCCGTGGTCAAAGGCTGGCTAAGCGAAAGAGAGAAAAGCAAGACAAAGAATATGACTATGTGAATTCTTCCCCAAAAGGACAGCATTGTAAGTCTGCCATGGATAAAGAGTGTAAATGATATGCAGCATGATAGAAGTAATGACATATCAATTAACTGTGTCAACAAGGTCTAAAAATATGCAAATTACTGTACTTCAATTAGAAAAATCTACATCCTTAGAGAATATTGTAAATCAGGAAATTTGGGAGACATTAAGAGTAATCAGTGAGGGAAAGCATGTACGTTTTGCTGTACCCTATTTTTATACATACATAATGAAATAATTATAGCTACACTGTATTTATGCCTTGTGAAAATATTAAAATCTTAAGATCTTTACAATGATAAGTTAAATCTGTATTATGTTTTCCAACAACATTAATTATAAGAAAAAGAAATCTATTATCACTCAATATAAGTAAGTTGAAACTAATTTGGACATGTAAATGAGAAATGCTGTGTCTTTTTTTTTTCCTCAGCACCGGAACATTAGAAAAGAAGAAGCAAAAAGAGATATCTACATCAATTACTGAGTCCATAAATGCAGAGTTTTAGCATATTTAATCTGTAATACAAATTTAAGAGTGTTCGTTCGATACATAACTTTTCTCAAAATATATCAAATTCTTTATTTGTTTGTTTTCACTTTTGAGGGGCTTTCTTGCTTTTCTTTGTTGAAAGTGCATTATTCGTCTATCTGTCTGAGATGTACGTGCTTTCTCACCTGAGTTGAGGCAAGGCTGGGAATGTGGGGGGGACGCCCGTTCTCAATGGCTGGGGTATTCACCACAGTAGCAGAGGAGCAATCCCTTTGCTTTGAAATTTATCTGCATCAGTTTCAGAGATGCCTGAAGAATGCAAGGGAGAGGGCACAGGGTTTCCAGCAGCAGCAGCTCAGCTCACCCCAGCCTTGCTGGGACATGCGTGCTGGCTGTGACATCCTGCAATGGGGCTGCGCTGTTTTGCCCCTCTTCATTGAGAACTTGACAAGGCTTCATGGGGACCTGAAAATTCTGATTCCAGAACGATGCCTTCCTGAGGATTTGCCACCCCTTGTCTTCTTTCTACACGTGGAGATGCCATTCATGATTCAATATCATCTTTTATAAACATCTATTCCAACCGCTCCAGGCTGAGTCAATGCCTGCTTGAGTTCATGAAGCCCAAAGGTATTTTGTTTGATTCTTAGTGTGTCCACTGAAGTTGGATACTTCGTGAGGACAGGCACTGTGGCTGTTTTCTATCCATGCTCAGGGGAGGCATGGTGCCCCTGCAAAGCAGAGATGCCATCAAGCATACGTCAAGTAAACAAGAGGAAGGAAGAAGACGGACCCCATCTGGGCAGCTGTCCACTGTGAAGAATACATTTTACAGAGCTAAGTACAGAAACTTGGAGCAAAGCAGTCAGCGCTGGTTCAAATCCTTCCTTGGTTAATTCAATTAGATCGCCAGAATTAGAGCTAGCTTAAAGACAAATGCGGAAGGTTGAGTCTACCTTCGTGTCTCTTAGCACCGCCTGTCTTGACCCCAACCCCAAAGCCCCTCCCAACTCCCGCGAGATTTCCACTCTCCTTGTCAAGCTTTCTTTACCTGCCCTCTCTAAGTCTGTTTCTCTAGAGGACACCTGGTAAAGCTGCTCAAAACAAGTGCCAAGATTTACCCTAGCACTCCTTCCAGAAGTTTCTTCCTTGAACATGAGAGAAAATCTTATGCCTAAAAAACAAAGATCTAACAAAAATTTCAGACACCAGTGGGCCAGCAATGTATCTTAGAAAGTAAGGCATATTTGTGGTCTGCCTTCATGCACACACACACACACACACCCCACAAAGCTACATGGTTTGCCTGTTTGAATATCAGCTCTGATGGATGCTGCTATTTCTTAAAATGGAACTATATGAAAAGCTTTTCAAATGATTGCTTAATTCAGTGATTTTCAACCTTTTTCATCTCATGGCACACAAACTAATTGCTAAAATTCTGCAGCACATCAAAAAAAAAAAATTTTTTTTTTTTGCCAAGCTGACAAAAGGAATAGGTATAATTTTAATTCTTTTATACCAGACAGCTATTGTTGCCTTGGTGGTTGTCATTGTTTTATTTGCCAATCTAAGGGAAAAGGGGTCAGCGCGTCCCTGACAAAACAGTCAAGCGTAGCATGTTTTAAAAATTCTTGCAGTGTACCTGTTGAAAATCACTTGCCCAATGGGTAGCGGTCCTAAAACACGAGAAGGGATGTTATTTTGGGGGTGAGGGGAGGAGCTACTCTGCATGCAGTCAGCCTTGCAAATAAATACCAACCCACCCAAACCTTTTCCAGCGTACCTTCCCCACTGAGCTAGAGAATACGGTTGGGATTTAAAAACTAGCATCCTTTCTGATCTGCCCAATATAAATGCTGACTTATAATAGATGAATAGGCAAAGTATCTGATGGCCATAATACATAATCACAGATAAACGTATATATGTGTGTATATATATATATATATATATATAATCTGCATAAGTATAGATATAGTTATGGATATAAATACAGATAGCACATCTAATCTTCTGGATGAGTAGAGTACATACAGTGATAGATTTACAGTTGTTTGTATGGGAAATAATGTGACAATTAATAAATAAATACTACAAGAATAAACTATGTTTCATGTACCCACAACTGTAAACCTACATTTGCCCGCCCCTGGATGTCACATGTAAGCAATTAACAGCACAGACTCAGACCTGGGTTAGATAGACCTGAATTCAAATCCCAGCTCTGCAAACTAAAATGATTCTAGTCAAGTTACTTAAACTTTCTTAGGCTTAGTTTCTTCATCTATAAAATTGAAAGGACAATAATTTTAGTCATAGGAGTATTAGGCAGATTAAATATGATAATGCTAATAAAAAAACCTACTAGGGGTCTTGACACAAGGTAAGCAGGTGGTTACTTTCAAATGGTTGTAATTTTTATGTAACTTCATAATGATAATTATCATGTCTGCCATAAGTTTTTACTGCAAAAGTGAGTTTGGGGGATGATGGTATTTCATAAACTATTGCTTCCTGCAATGTTTGTGGGCATCTGTTCTCTAGAATCCACAGGTCCCAAAGTAATTCATCTGCCTTTTTTAAGAATTTATGGGGAGGGGGTAAATATCTGGGCCAGATTTGTATAATCAAATGAATTTCCAGAAAAATAAGAATGTCAAACAGCAAGGAAGATTTAAAATAGCAATTTTAAAACCATAGATTTAATACTGTTCCTTAGGCAAACCATCATGATATTGTCATGCTTTTTACTCTGCATTATCAATGAACCCATAGTTTTCTCCCCAAATTTCCTCATTTCCCTCATTCTCTGCATTTTTATGCCTCACTATCCATCATGTGGCGTCTTAGCAACTCTAGGACTTACAGCAAAAGCACCAGGTGGGAACCCACTTGACGAAGGTTCCGCTGGTTGGCCACGCTCATGCAGCACCAAACGTAGCCCGAACCTCAAAGCACCACAAAGAGAGAAGTTCCAACCAACAGCTTATTCCAAAGTTGAGGAGTCAGGACAAGATGACACCAGATCTTGCTGTCTGATCCAAACGAGACCATGGAACTTCCTCTCCAATGACTTCCCCTCCATTTCCTCCTCTCACTCTCGGTCCTCAGGGATAGAGAGAGCATTTACGTCCATGACTTCTGATCAACAGAAGTTGACTTTCTCGAATGCCACACTCCACATCCTGCCAGTTGAGTAGGACAAGCATCAGACTGAGATAGGGAATAAATGAAATTCTACAGCATTGACCTAGTCATTAGTCTGTGTAAAAATGAAGGGAGAGCCAGGGAAGAAAACCAGTCACCCCTCCACCACTCCCAGAGGAAAATAAACAAATAAAAACAGCGGAAAGAAACACAGGTTGACAGCACAACCCACCTCATATAGCAGAGCTTCCACTCTGCATCCAAAGGCTTCGTAACTTTTTGCCTATTACTTATCTTTAAACATCAGCTAAAGAGATCGAGCATTTTGGAAAGGTAATTATACCGTAATGCAGATGGTAGTAATAACAATTACCCAAGATAAGCCCTTGCAATGATCTTTGCAAAGCAAAGCAGAAGTAATACTGACTCGGGAAGGACCTCCGGTGGAGAAGGCTGCAAGGCAGGAGCCAGACTGTCCCCGGGAAAAGTGACAGGCAGGTGTGATCACTCTCACTGTTGAGGACAAGACTAGGTGGAGGGTAGCATTTCCAAAGTTTTTCTAAATCCCTTGGCATACAGCCAGTTCCTGATAGTCCTTATTTGATATGAACTCTACCCACCTCAAGTGCTGGGGAAAAGATTTTTTTCTTCTCCCTGTTCCATGCATCCGAACTTTGGCCTTGGTGACCGTGTCTGAAAATGCCCGACACATGCATTTCTGTGCGGAAGGATTTATCCTACAACATGATAGTTGTTGAAACAGGGAGATCTAATTGCTTAGAAATCATTAATTGCTATAAATAGATGACTTCTGGGAGTCAATGAACTATAAGCAGGAGAGACAGTCCTTGAATGTCACACTTGTGCTCTGGATATTTTTACGACTTGTCAGTGGTTTTGAAAAGAACTCGCCTAGCGGAAGGGACCTAGTCAGCCCGGGCTGATTGAAATGGCTGGTTGGAAATAGATCATTCTTGTTCTAAACCTTGACCAACCTTCCAACAAATCAGGGTGTGCATTTATGATGCTAAGGAAAGTCCGTATCAGCCATCCAAGAGGGAGAAAAGGAGGACACAGAGGAGGCACTATCTGATCTTTGCTATTTTTCAGGGCATAAAATAACAACCTGTCATCTACCTTTTACAGGTCATTTTTATCACGTTGCAGGCCAAAATGAAATTTGACCTCCATTTTCCAGCTTCGCCAGTGATGATGAATTAAATGCACACAGAGCAGATGAAATGGAGGCCCGAGGAAAGTCAGATTAGCGTGGGATTATCATTCCTGAGTTTGCACGAGAGAAAGGAGCGTCTCTTTCCCTAGAACCCTCCTCATCTTGCTTCGAGCAGCCTGTAGTTCGGTGCCCACACTTTGACCACCCGGCCTGGATGGTTCTACCCAGTCTTTCTGCATTCCTACACCACTGGGCCTTTTTGCTCCTAAGACTTAAAGAGAAAGGGAAATCATTTTTCCGAGTCATCTCATTTTGTGGCTGACCAGGGTGCTCAATTTTCAACAGAGCAGTAAAAATATCATCAATGCCTCTTTCCAAAATCCCAACAAAGAGGCAGAAAGGTGCCACCTTGCAAAGGAGAAACTGCCCTGGACCCCAGGAACCCTGCCTGGCTCTGCCGTGGGGAACACAAAAGTCATCGAGCTGCCAGTCACCTGTTTCTTACAAACCTAAAGAATTAGCTAGCATCCCCTTTTGCTGTGAAGTTGGGTTTTATGAAAAAAGTGTACTTTCACTTGCAGCCCTTCTGCAAGAAAACATTGCTAAGCAATGTACATCCTGACTTAAACCCACTCATCACAACGCAACAAGTAGTCTGTGACCTTTTGCAGGCTTGTCAAACATTACTATCAAAATCCCCAGCACCCAGCGAAATTCCAACTGGAATCTCCCTAACTCTATTCTGAGCCCATCTCCTGCTCTCTCCCTTGCTCACCTGGGCTCCAGCTGCGGCTCCCAGCTGTTCCTCAAACAGGTCAAGCACACCCCACCCTTCGGGTTCTGTCTGTCTGAGCCATCTTTTCTCCAGGGGTCCACAGCTCACTCTCTTCCTTCAGGCCCCCCGTTCAAGAAGTCCTTTCCTAACTGCCCTTTAATTAGAAGCCCCGCTAGCACCCTCTGTCTTAGTTTGTGGTCCTCCAGCCTGCAGCACGAAGACTTTTTTTGAGAGGCGATTCGAGGTAGCTACAGGGAAGGAGTGGGGGAGGGAAATGGAAAGGTAATAAGGGCCAGCGATGGAGCTGGTGACCACTGAGGGCCACCTGGTGACCACTGAGGGCCACCGGAGCTCAATCCCACCAGAGGGATTGTCCCTGTGTCCCTCCCAGGATGAGCCAGCCAGCTCCACAGTATCGGAGAAGGTGCTGGAGGAGGGAGGCGGTCAACACCGGAGGTCCCCCTCCTCTGCTGTAGCTGACGTCAGAGGCGGGCTGAAGGGACAGGGGACAGGGCCACACAGGGGACAGGGCCACACAGGGGACAGGGCCACACAGGGGACAGGGCCACAGCAGCTCCTGGCCCCTCCTTCACTGTACTTGGGCTTCCGTCCCTGCAGTTTCCACCCTCCCACATAGTGGGCATTGCTTTGCTGATTCATTTACGGTCTACCCCTTTTCCCTCCCCACAAACACACACGGGTCCTCTCACTGAGAGCAGAGTTCACAGGTCGGTTCTCCGCTACCTCCCAACGCCTAGGAAAGTGCTTGGAAGATGCTATTGGATAAGCGAATTTATTATTATTATTATTTTTTGCTCATGCATTTATGTAGTCAACATCGACTGAGCCGTACCTGGGCTCAGTGCTTGGGCAGCAGAAGTGACAGAGGCTCCACTCTCTGCAGCCAGGCAGGCACTGTTTCCAAGCTGCCTCACCAATGTCTGCCTCGGGTCCCATGTGACTTCAGCAGCACTCGGGAGAGAGACTACTTCACGTATCTCTTGTTGTTGTTTTGGCTCCATGGAACCTAACACAGTGCCAGGCACATGCAATGTGTGTCACATCAGGGGATGCTCCAGAACTGAGCCCCGTACCTGTCGTCTTTGCCCTGGAGAACTGCATGGTCCAGTGATGAGAACAGCCGCAGAACGGGGTCATAACATAACCTCGTGAGAGCAGCTCTGAGATCTCTCTACAGGGGGCTCTGGGAGCTAGGAGAAGAAACAACACGGGATCTGGAGGAATCGGGGCAAGTGCCACAGACACAGGGACGTTTTAATTGGGACCTGATGAAGGAGTAAGAGTTTGCCACTCAAAGGCAATAAACGCACCCCTGGCGGAGGGAATGGCTTTGGTGATATTCAGAGAGCTGCGTGACGTGACACAGTTCTGGAGCGTGAGGCACATGGGCAGGGGTTGAACTCTGTAATGCAGCCCTCATCAGCCAGAAATAAATCCCCTTAAAATATCAAAAGGGAAAGACTCTGATACCAAGTGTCAGTGAAAATGGACAGAGCAGGCATTCCCTTACCCTGCTGGTGAAATGTCAATTGGTACAACCTTTTCGGAGGACAATGAATTGGTGTCTAGGAAAGTTGAAAGTACAACCCCCCCCACCCCCACCCCGTTGAGCTATTTCACTGCTAGGAGCACGCCCAGAAGGGTGTGTACAAGCAGAAGGCCGTGTCCACGGGGTCAGGAACGCGCTGCTGATGATTGTGAAGAACTAGGGGAAATCTATGTCTCCATCAATAGGGGAACAGGGATCGATCAGTAGACGATAAATAAATCATGGAATTCATATATAGGGGAGTTAGAATGAAAGAACCAGAACTATATTATCAAGCTGGAGAAATCTGTTACTATATTGAGAAAGAAAGAAAAAAAAGCAAGCTCCGGAAGGGTGTATGTAACATGATACCACTCTACAGATTCTTAAAACTCACAGAACTCAGGACGGTGGAGTATACGCCCACATAAAAAGTGAAAGTATACAAACGGGTATAGCTTCCTGTAGAGTACTGGCCACCTCTGAGAGGGGAGAATGGCTCATGGGACTGGAAAGGGGACAAATGGAATGCTACTACATGTGAAAATGTGTCATTTCTTAAGCAAAAAACAAAAAAGAAAAACAAAACACACTAATACCAACAGTAAGCATTTGTTAAATGTAGATGCTGGACACGTGGGTGCTGCTTAGGCATTTGTCATATTTGTTTCTGTGTTTTCTTACTGTTCAAAAAGACTTCCTATTTTTTAAAGAATTTCACTTGAAGGAGAGTCTTACTCTATACAGTTTTGAGTCCATGGCCTCATTTTTATCAAATTGACTCTACATAAATAAAAAAAGTCATAGACTATTCATTAATTCAGCCATGTATTCAATCAACAAGCATGTCTTCACTGTCCAGTCTAGAAAAAGCTATCATTCTACATTACTGTAGAGGATGCTTTTGAGCTCAAATAACAAAATCCCTAACTCCAGTGAGTGTATAATCTGTCAAGAGACAAAGGACATATATTGATACATTCAAATAGCTCCCAAACACTTAAGCATATAGAAATAATATGCTATAAAACTGTATTATCATAATGTACTTTATTTCTTATTAGTACAGAGTTAGCACAGCAAAAAATAAGTTGGGGCTATCAACACGATGTTAGCTCTTTCATATCTAGGCAGTTGTCGGATCTAAAAAGGAAAGAACCTTACACACTCAGGTTATGACTTTCTGGAGGACAAGGAGCCGAAAGGTGCATTGCCAACCCTCACCCCCATTAACACAAACACTTTGGAGAGGAGGAGAAAATGAAGACAAATGGTGGGTCCTTCCACCTGGGTGTTGCTCACAAGCAGAGTCAGCCATTTTTAAAGTCATATTGATTGTGTCGGCGACTCCGCAGGCCAGGCCGGGGCTGGAAAAGGGCGATTTTCTGCAGGGCCCAGAGTTCTTCTGCTGAAATATCTGGAGTAAGGAGGAGAGAGCTCTCTCTCCCTTTGTCCTGCCTCTCTTCTGATCCCCTAGAACCCAACACTCCTTCCTTAGTTCCTTTGCAGATTGTATTAAGCAAATTCTGAATGTTATCCTTGCAAAACAGAAAGCCCAAAGTCCACATGTAAATATGGTAGCAGTCTCCCTCGGTGCGTTTATCTACAATCACAAACCTATAGACATATTTTTTATAGAAATGGCCGATCATGAAAGTAAAATTTTTTTTTTTACTTAATAGTCTTGACCATCTTTCAATGTCATTGCCTCTAGTTCTATTAATAGCATTCTCTTTCCCAGGTGCAGAATAGGCTACAGTACAGTATAGCATCATTTTTAAGCATTCCCATGAGGATGGACATAAAGGGTGTTTCTAATTTCACCGCAATTTTAAATAACGTTGCAATTAATGTCCCTGTGAAGCTCCACGCTCCACGGGCAGGCATTGTTTTTGCAGCCGTTTCATTCGTCTCCGCCTCAGGCCCCAGGATGACTCAAACAACGGTCTGGAGGGAGCCACGCTGTCGTGTTGTGGTTCCGCTGAACCTACGGCAGAGCCAGGCGTATGCGAGGGACTCCAGAGATGCACATGGTGACCTTGGTGTGCCCACTGTCCCCTCTCTAATGGCGCAGTGTGTGTGGGCAACAGCTGACGACGGGCATCTCCTGGGTAGCGGACACTTCAACACACATTCAATGACCCCAACAGCTTCAGCAACATGAAGCTTTGTGCCAGACAGCTGGAAAACTGTCTGTGGGAGTCGATCTCTTCTTCCTAATCTTTTTTTTTTTTTGAGGGGACAGAGAGGACACAGCTCTCTCCTCCCAGGCAGAGTCAGCCCATCCGTCATTCTGCCAGACCCCTCCGAACAAGGGTGCTGCCGGGCTCCTCTCTCAGGTGGGTCCAGGCAAGGCCATTACCTAGCAACATGAACTCTCCTTATCTCCCTGGCATTCGTTCAGAGAAGAGTCATTGACGGCAGGGACTCACTCTCCTTTCTACAGACCTTTCCCAGATAAACAAGCTTTAAAGAACCCACCGTGTCCACGATCTTTGGAGAGGCTAAGTCATCACGTCAACTGAGGAGGCGGCTGTCTCCCCCTCTGGGAAGAGGGTCTCCCTACAAAACAGACAGTGGCCCGCGAAAGGACTCACAGGACAGGTTGTGGCTTCATAACCACAGCACCAGCTCTGAAAGGGAGCCATCATCAACCAAACAGGGCGTGGCTTTTCAAATACAACCTGTGGTCCAGGCAGAGGATGACTTTATGATGGGAGGTAAGGGATCACCAGCCAGGCCAGCGGAAGCACAGAAATCCCTCCCGCAGCTGTTTTATTGTTTGTTCGTTAGTTTGTTTGTTTGTTTTTGTTTTTTTTACTAAGAATGGGCAATACTTGAGATCCATTACTCATCCCAGAAATAGTGAACTAGTCAAAGAAAGAAAAGGAAGAGAAAAACCTAAAAGAGAAAGATAGATAAGAGAAAGAGAAAACAGGACAAGAATAAAGAAGTACTTATGAGTTTGGCTTTAAAATACAAAAGCATAAAACATCTTTGAATATAAAGACGCCTCCTTCTGCCGGCAGACTCAGGGAGGGCGAGGCAGCGGAGAAAGCCCATCGTGACTGTCTGATGGATAATGTGAGGATCAGGGAGATAAAGCGGGCAAGTTGCTCAGAGCCCTTTGAAACAAAAGGCATGTGTCGAAGAACCGACTCCGAGTGGTTTAAATTCTGGATTACTTGAATGCGGTGAACTTGACTCTATGCCTGTGGGTGCTTTAAAGTGTTCACTGGAAAATATATTGTTCCTTGTTACTGTGAAATTAAGTTGCGAGCGTGGAGCATAACCTCTAAAAATAAATGTTTAAGGGATTTGCTTATTATAGATTTAGAACTGAAACCATCACTGAGTCGACTCCTGCAGAGACTGCCTGGAAAGGAGATAAGTCAAAGAGGTAGAAAGTTCAATGTTAAAGGAAAACCAGAATTTATACTGGGGAAACTTGCAGAATTAGCCAAGTGCTGATCTACAAGGACTTGATGAGGTCCTGCCACGAACACAGCGCGCTGTTAATAAAACTCACGTCGGGCAAGTGAAGAGTTAAAGTACTTAGAAGGCCAAACGGGGCTCTCCTGCTCGGACACCACGGTGTGATTATCGCAGAAGCATCCGCCTACCACTGGAGCAGCGCTGTAATTGGCTCCTTTGATTGGTGTCAATAGGCTGGCCCACTAGAATCCAAGCCCCTTGAAGGTGAGAACCTTGTCTGTACTCATCATCACTGTACCCTCCCTCCTGGGGAAGCAGCAGCTGCTAAACAAATATTTGTGGAATAAATTAAATGTGTTGGCTATATGCAATGAGAATAAAGTAAGTTAGTGATAAATGAGAGGAAGGAGAGAAGGAAGGAAGGGAGGAAGGAAGGAAGGAAGGAAAGGCTCATCTCAAAGGTAAAGAAGACTATCTCTTTCAGGGAACAGCTTTCCTAGGATAACCTCCCAGGAAACAGTTCCTGCAGATAACTACACAGTCCTGAGCATCCTGAGAGAGGGGAGCAGACTATCAAAGCTGGCAGGAGCGCCGTGAATGGCAGGGTGTGCGGTTCGATTCCTCAGCCATCCTTTGCAACGCTGTTACATTTTGTGCACAAACCCTCTCGCGCCCTTACCACCACGCTGCCCCTTCTTAGAACGCTGTTACATTTTGTGCACAAACCCTCTCACGCCCTTACCACCACGCTGCCCCTTCTTAGAACGCTGTTACATTTTGCTCACAACCCCTCTCACGCCCTTACCACCACGCTGCCCCTTCTTAGCTACTCCTGAGTCTGTTTTCCCGATCCTGCCATTTGGGGGCCTGACAGAAACATACATGGGCCTGGCAAGGCCAGAGCTGAGTGTTAACAGCAGAAGCTCCATGCATGGTTTCCTCTTCTTTTTTGAGGGGCCAGCCATGTGCATGTTTAGTGATCTTGATCCGAATCACCCTAAAGCCGTCACCCGGCTCCTCATATCCCATACTGAGTTATTTTCCTCCCATATGCAGCCTCTTAGAACACAGCAAGAGCTCAATACAGACCTTTCGAATGAATGAAAACTCCCTTTCAAACCAGACTAGCGATGGGTCTCCTCAGTGTGACCAAGAGAGTCCACCAGACCAGGAGGCGGACATCGCCAGCGAGACCACTGGCTGAACACCCTGAACTACCAACCGAAAGCAGAGACGTCAGGTATACAGACACGGAGTTAACATAACAATCAGACACCCAACAAATCATAGCTGTCACGAAAATGAGAGTGTGCCATTAGGAAGAGATGGAACTTAACAATGCAGATGTTCAAAAGGTTCACCTTTGACGTCTTTCCAAACAACAGATCACACACATGATTCTCGGCTTCTAACCTGGATCAGTGTATGGTACAGCTTTTGCTCTCAACACGATACTTACGTAGAAAACACTAAAGTCAGAGTCAGAATATTTGGGAATCATTTCGCCGTAGATTCATATTGAAAAGCCCATGGTTAATAAACCACACATTTTCTCTATAAAGTGACCCGTGTTTAGTAAGAGCAACATATAGCTAAACATAAGAAACTTCTGACAATTTAAGATTTACAGTAGGGTTGAGGGGAAGCAAACTTTTGAATTATTAAAATTCAGCCTTCAAAGGCAAGGCCAAGTACAGCCAAGCTCTTCTCTTGGCTGAAGGCAGCTGCACAGCCCCGTTCTCCGGGCTCAGGGCAATAATGCCTCCATACCGGGGTCATGACTTGCAGGTCAACTGCAGTCAACCGCTGGGCCCTTTATGCCTGAGACCAGTCCCTGGTGAAGATGTGACATTTTTAATAAAAAGGTAGAGGGTCAAGTGCACCAGGCCATTTGGCTTAGTGAAAAAGCAAAGGTCAGATACCACAGAAGGAGGTGTAAACAAACCACAAAAGTGTGAGAAAGGGAATAAGTCCCTGGGCCAGAGCACTCTGGCCTAATTAGAAGTCCTCAACTTTGTGTAACAAAGAAAATGGAAACAACCTAAATACATAATAACAGAGGAACAGCTTTAAGTCGATTATGGTTTACTCACCGATGATGTCATTAAACTGTTATAAACTGGCAAGAACCCAGAAATGTGACTATCCTGACAGGAAAGAAAACTCAGGAGACAAGAATGCATGCAATCGGACCCCAGTTTTCATTCAAGCCTGCCCAGGAGAAAAAAGGCTGGGACTTTATAGAACGGCTAAGAGTGATTGCTAGTAGGTGGTGGAACTTGACATAACGCTCACATATTTCCTTTTGACTTTTCAGAAACTTTTCGGCATTTTTCACATATTATCTCAATTGGGAGGAGGGAGGAAACTCGACACCCCCTGTCCCTCCCGTTTACTTCCTTTGAATCTCAACGTCCTTTCCTAGACACAGTGGGAATAATTGGGCCGGCTACCCTTGCTCTCGATTTTTTTTTTTTTAAATATTTGGATGTAGCTAGGCAATTACATATAATTTAACAGAAAATCAGTCTTTGAGTGGCACTAGACAAGGCCAAATGGAAGCTTCTATTCACTCACTCCATTAATACCTAAAGAGAGGTTACTCAACGAAGGGAAGAGGCAATGTGTTTTCTGAATACCTGCTTTCTGAACAAAAGGAACATTCCAATTGCATGTCTCTTAGGTTAAACGACAGGAACCACATGCATACTTACGTACGCACCTCTCTACACACACTCCCGAAGCCCGTACAAACACAAAAGCCGGCCCATACTGCTAATTCCGCTTTTATAAAACATATTCCGAAAATTACAGGTTTGAGGTGCTGAAATTCGAAGAACATACAACATCAACAAGTCGGATAATAGTGGAAAATTTCCCCCTCTTTTTTTAATGGAAAGATGCAGATCATCAACAGCCATTTGCTGAAAAGAAACTTGCTCATTTTTAAACAAGACAGAAATTAAAACTGATGTAGCTCCTGTGTTTGTTTGAGTAATGATGCAACCAGGCCCAAGTTAAAATCAGCTATTGCTGCTGTAATCAATTTTCTCCTAAATTTATCAACTGTTGTTATGTCTGAATTATTGATGATTTTTGATGTATTCCCAATAAAAAAAAAATGTTCCTCAACCTCATAAGTTATCTTTTTTTTTTTTTTTTTTGTAAAGCCACAAAAGAGTTCTAATTTTTCTAAAACTAGCCAGAGGAAACAAAGAATAAATCAAAAACTGGAAACCAGATAAGCAAGCTTGCCTTACGAAGTGGATTTCAGAAAGACACCAGGACAGCAAGCGCCTTGGTCAAATCCAGGGGAACAGTTAGACAATCCAGACCACTAAGGTTTTGCCTTTCCATTGACTATAAAGATCGACTTATAAAGAATTCCCTCGCCTTGAGCTTCAGATAAGCAGAAAGAAAGAAAAGCGTGAGTTGTGTTCCCTTCCTTCTTTCCAAGGTAGAGCCAAACATCTTCATTCACATTATGCTGAGCAGAGTGAGGCGGGCTGGAGTCCTTCCGGAAACATTACCTCGCAAGGCCGTTATGTGTGATATTAACACAGGCCGAAAGAGATAGTGGCCGCAGTTTTGATAGCTTACAATAAAAGAACACTTGCGCTCAAGGACTCACCACAAACAATTATTGACTACCCATGACAGGCCAGACTGAACTAGGCATAGGGGATCAAATGATGAAAAGACAAGGTCTGATCCCTATGCCACAGAATCTGTAACCAAAGTCACTAAACTCAGAAATACATATATTTACATTATACATTGTGAAACTATGGGTCATTCATTGAGTACTTACCATGTGCCAGGCAAAGTCTTTCACACGCGTGTTTTATAAGAGTATCATCCTCGTAATCAAAGTAATAGCTACTGTTATTTATTAAGAGCCAGTCACAGTCATTGGGCTGCATATTATGATGCAAGTGACCTCCTCCCTGATATATCTTTCTCATGATGAGGAAAGAGCAGCTTGGGAGGGTAGAGGGAAGTTTCAAGGCCACAGGTAATAATGGCAGAACACAGATCTGAGCATGCCATACCATATCCACACTCGACCACGATGATCTTCCACACTGGGCTTTGTCTAAGTCCATTGACAGTGAAGTAGAAGATGTTCAAGTTGGACAGAATTCGCATGGGGACGGGAGCCATCTAAAGGCTGATAGCATCCCTGAATAGCGGGGTACCGATTCTGGGTTCCCAGCCTCGGAAGTTCCCAGATACAGGTTGGAACTCGGCCCAAGCATCCTCTGTATGAGTTTCAATTAGCAAGACAGTACGCCTTCCGCATGGGTGCTTCCTGAGCCTTCTTCTTTGGGGATAGCAAGGGGAATATTCCTATTGATTACCCCAAAGCAGTACTACTCAACTGGGGATGATTTTGCTCCCCTTCCCTCAACAAGAGACATTTGGCAAAGTCTGGAGACATTTTTGGTTGTCGCATTGGGCAAGAGATGTTATTGGCATCTAGTGGAAAGAGGCTAGGGATGCCTTTAAACATCCAAGGATGCACAGCCCTTCCCACCAAAAACTATCTGGTCCAAAGAATGTGGTGGTTATGGGGGTGGTGGGGGGAGGAGGGAGAAGGGAAGGGAGAGGGGGAGGGGCACAAAGAAAACTAGATAGAAGGTGACGGAGGACAATCTGACTTTGGGTGATGGGTATGCAACATAATTGAATGACAAGATAACCTGGACATGTTTTTTTTGAATATATGTACCCTGATTTATTGATGTCACCCCATTAAAATTAATAAAAATTTATTTATAAGAAACAAAAACAAACAAAAAAAGCTATCTGGTCCAAAATGCCATTGTGCCACCGCTAGAAACCCTGCCTTAAAATATCCCTGTGCTGTCTAGTGCGTTCTTCTCAGAAAATAGCCATAAGAATAAACATTATGCTCCTAGCTTGCCAAGAAAGAAGCCCAGTCTCGATGGCAAGTCTTCATAATGGGGGCACAGAAAGAAAATAGCATGTCTTCTATTCATACTTATGCCTTTTCATATTTTAATTTATTGTGTGTTATGATATTTAGGAACTAGTAGTACAATAGTACCTGCAAATAACTTTGCATATAAATAAATACATATACTTTGGAAACAAATGTTCAAAACAGATTACTGATAAGAGCATATAATCAGAGAATGTTGAAAATGTAGAAAAAGACTATGGATTTGGAATCAAGGAGATCTGGGATCCAAATCCCAACGCAACCTCTAATTATAAAATTTTTAACCATCTGTAACATGGGAATAAGAATACTCATCCCCCATCTGGTATTATATGACAAATTAAATTCCATTGTGTATTAAATATCTAGCACATAGTAGCTGCTCAATAAACATCCATTTTCTCCCCCCCCCCCCCTTCTCTCTCCCCTTTGTCTTAGGTATAACTGTAAGAGCCTTTGACAGGCCACAAATTCTCTGTCCTATGACCTAGCAACAAGTGTCCCATCTACTTTACAGAGTTGGCATGAAAAATTAAATTAGATAATTGATATTAAGTGCTTGCAAAAATACAAAGGACTTATAAATAGAAAGCTGTATCCACGAAATCGTGATCATACAACCTTTTATCAAAGATATTCCTGATAATTACCCCTTTGCCCAATTTAGAAACCCAAAGGTCAACATTCGAAAAGGAGAGGGCTTGACTCGTCAATGCATGTGGCCTTTTACTCTCTGCTTATCTTCGTTCACCCCCTCCGCTGAAAAACTGCTCCAATATTGCGAAATCAGGAATTTCAACAGTGGTGTATCAAGTTAATCAGCATGTTGTTTGTTTGTTTTTCTGTTTTTCTTTTCTTTTCCTAGAGGGAATTGATTCACGCTGCGAAAGCACGTTGCATCACAGACTGACCACGCAGACCCCGCGCCTCTCGGACTGTGCTGACGTCCCGCGGCGGGGCACGTGGCCCCACATGATCCCAGCTCAGCACAATTCTCCCACACGCTGACGGCCTCAGGTTTGTGCCTGATCATCTCCAATTCCAAGTGCATATTTTTTAAACTTTTGAAAATGAAGTGTGTTGGTGTAAGCACTCTTCACAAAGGTCAACAGCAGGCGGAAGCCACGGCTCCCTCCTTGGAGGGCCTCTCTCTTGGAACCTCTCCCAGTGGGAGCCTTGGAGATGCAGGGAACTTAACCCCAACCTAGATTTCTCTGGCATTTTCTGACTTTCTCCTCCTTTTCTCCCCAGTATAATTAACAACAATATCATAGCACACCATTTTAAAGCACTTTAGAGTTTTTAAAGCTGTAATGAATATCATCCCCTTGATTCTTTGAATTGCAATTAGTTATTTACTTACTTTATATATTATCAGCCACTAAACTCAACTCCTTAAGAGCATGCGCCATGATGCATTCACGTCTGGGGTGTCCCGCCCCCCTCGGCCTCCCTAGTATGTGCATGACTTCTAGTGGGTGCTCAGTGTCCCTTCCTTGAAAGTGTGACCAGATGAATGAATATTATCACCCTCACCTTCACCGTGAGAAGCCTAAAACTCAGAGACTGTAAGTCATAGCCCCCCCCCCTTCAAAAACATGCTTTTATAAATTACAGAGACAGTCCTGAACCCAGGTCGTCTGATCTCAATTTCAAAAGAGACACCAATATGAAAGGTCATTCTTACCTATGTAAGGTAAATAGAAAGCTGAATGTCCCTCCCCTCGGTACAGCCTTGAACAGCAAACGAAGGACAAACAGAACCATCCTCCTTGTTAATGCCAGTTCCCTTCCCAGTTACCCTAGACACTCTTTAGCCTAGGTAAACAAGTGTGTATGGCCTGACCTGTGGTGGCTCAGTGGATAAAGCATCGACCTGGAAACACTGACGTCGCCGGTTCAAATCCCTGGGCTTGCCTGGTCAAGGCACATATGGGAGTTGATGCTTCCTGCTCCTCCCCCCTCCTTTCTCTTTCTCTCTCTCTCTCTCTCTCTCTCTCTCTCTCTCTCCTCTCTAAAATGAATAAATAAAAAAATATTTTTTAAAAAAGTGTGTATGTTCCCAGGTGCCTGCGTGGCTCGTATACCTAGGGAAAGATGAGTTGGACTCTGACACACCACCTGGGTCCAAGGACTGACATCATGCCAGCCTGATATCAAGGCTTGAGGTGAAAAAGTCTGAGATGGAATTTAACTCAGCCACTTACAGCCACTGTCACCTCAGACACTCTGTCTGTCCATCTCCTCATCTGTTACGTGGGGGAAATGCCACTTGCTTCACAGGGAGGTTGAAAGGATTAAATGAGACGGCGCACGTTTTAAAAATGCTTAAAATAATGACAGGTGTACAGTCATAGGATAATAAATAGTGGCTCCTGTTACTCTTGCCCTGACAGGGGCACCTCTCTGAAGCCCCTTCCCGTTGCTCCCTCACCCATGCCCGCCTGAGCTTGAGCACTCCTCACCCGGGTTATTCCAAAGGCCTCCCCACCCGACTGCCTCCCTACTGCCCCACATGTCCCCGAAGCATCCTCCTTCAACCGCTTCTAAAATCCGCATCGGATCGTGTGGCTCACTTTCCTGAGCACCTGTGGCTTCCCCACGGCCTATCCAAACTCCTTCAGAGGACTAGCGGCCTCTTCCAATCCGTCTCCAACCTCCCGTTCCCGCCACACCCTTCCCGTGCTCTGCATCCTTGACCCTGAGCACACTGTATGGAATATCAAGGAGGGGCCTCATTTGCCTAGAGGCACCTGCACAGAACTATGGAAGCATTCTAGGTGATGTCCGTTGAACTGACTTCATAGAATAACCGAATGCCGAGTAATGTCATGGTTAAGAGCCCGGGCTTTGACAGCCAGCAGATTAGAGTTTCCATCTCAACTCTGACACTTAGTAGCTCTTGGACTAAATCACCTTGGACAAGTTATATAACTCCTCCTGAGCCTCTATTTCTTCTTTAATGAAATGCAGCTATTGTCTTATCTTATAGAATATTGTGAGAATTAAGTGGAATGATGTATTCAAATTATTTCTCACAGTGCATGGTACACTACCAAAATAAAAATGGCAGCTAAAAAGAAAAGCGTCTAGTGTACATCAACAGTAAAAAGGCTTATGGTGTTAATTGGGCAACTCATTGGGAACCCTGGAGACTACTTGCATATCAGACTAAGCCTCCTAGTGTGTAAGCCCCCAGCAATAACCACGGGGCTGTGTCTGGAGAAGGCAGCGAGCATATGCTCTGAGACAGCTCTAAACGAGCACCAAGCACTCTGCAGCCCTCACGTAGTCGCCTCACCCAGTCCCACCCCAGCAAAGCGGAGGAAACCATGCTGTTTCCCTTCTCTCTTAGCAGCAATGGCGATGACATTGGGCAAGAAAAAGAGTGGGCATTCCAGGTCAGCTGTAAATGGCCTGTCATAGCCTCTCCAGGCCAGCAATGACTCAGAAAACAGCAATTGAAGGGAGACCCCAGGCGTGACATGCCCGGTGGCCTACAGCTAGCCGGGTTTAGTTCAAAGGCCCAGCAGTGATCACCAAGGAGAATCCCTGTCACTCTTACACGCTGCTCTTAGGGATCTACAGACTCTTCCCACGGCCGTGTCGTCTTCACCAGACCAGAGAACAAATGAGTGTGTGTTGTGTTGTGTCCTCTTGGGTGTTAACACATATAACTTGAGCCTACACAGAGGGACGGACAGGAATACATGACATGTGACCTTTCTCTCGAAAGTACAAAGCTGAAAACAATGACTTTGTATCAGGCAGCTTAATAAAATATGATGCTAACGAGACAAGAGAATGTGTGTGCGTGCCCACGGTCACACAGGCATGTGCGCACGTGAATGTGTGTGCGCGCTGTGTGTGCGTGCCCACGGTCACACAGGCATGTGCGCACGTGAATGTGTGTGCGCGCGAGTGTGTATGTGACACAGAAAGAGAAAGAGCAAGAGATTCCTCTGCATCCAAACATTCTCCATTGATTATCTAACATGGCATGTTGCTCAGGTAATTTAGGAAATTGAAATTATATGTTTGTACAGAGATAATCTACGCTTTAAAATATCTGGCGTGGTAGGAGGAACACTGATGAATAGTTTAGAAACTTGTTTCGTGCAGGCTTACTCTGGGGCTGATTCAGAACTACAGAGCTGGAGAGTTATGGGACTCCAACATAAAACGTACCAGTTCACTGAGCAGCATAGCGATCAAGAAAACACACATAAAAAATCCGGTAAGAATGGGACGGGAGGCAAAAGCACAATTTCCTCCCAATCTGGAAGATCAGCAGGATTTGCGCGGGTTGTTTGTGGTTTTCTGGGGTAGCGGGTACATTACAGCGGAGCATCAGCACTAATGCTACATGGCAGCTCCTCAGAATACCATCTGCTTCCCCGGGAACTGTTAATATAGTTGTAATTATCTACTTCTAAGCACTTTATTGGGAATATCATTTGCAAATTAATCAACTACAGACCGGTAAAACAAATGACATGCTTCCCCAAAAACAACAGCATTATTTCACATGATTTTCGTAAGGATTTAAAAAAAAAAAGCTGGAGAGGGTAGTGGGGTTTTATGCACGCCTCCGAAACCATGCCCTGTATGTAAAAGTTGAGCAGAAGGAATTACAGGTTAGGACTTTCTAAAAAGGTCTTTGAAGGATTTGGGCAACAGAGAGGAGGGCAGGTACATCAAGAACTAGGAAGTGGGTGGTCTCAGCAGTGAGAGATGAGAGGCGGAAGATAGACCCCCACTGACAGCTACACACCGGTGAAGACTAACACTCCTCGACTCTTCTGCAACCACTCCTTTGCCTTGTGTGCGCCACCGCTTCCGTGCCGCCCTCCAAACCTTCCAGCAGCCCATAGGGCACGCATGTCCCCTCCGGAAGAGGCCAGCCTGTCCACTGTCGGACAGGAAGCAGAGCGCTGAGGGGAGAGACGTAAACACCGGAACACGAATCCCTCATTCCCCTGCCGTCATGAACACGCTCACCTCGACGGAGGCAAGGTGCTGAGAGCAGAGAAGCAAAGCCTGAGTGACAGAGGGGAAAAGACAAAGTATGCAAAGGGCAGAAATGACACAGGAAAGTCAGGGCGCTTGGTATTCGTGCTGACAAGCATGCCGCCCCTGGCTTCTCTGTAACCAACAGAACGGCTCTGAATCACGATCTTCAGGGCTGTGGCTCCAACCCAGAGGTCCAGTGGGAGGAACGAATCCCAGTCACCATTACAGAACACTCACAATGTCCCTCCGTTAGCAGCAAATCTCAGCGCCAAAGACAAGGAGACTCACCTCCCTGGAGGCACTGGCTCCTCAGGATGTGCCCAGGCTATAAATAAACAAATGGCTTCAGACCCTCCTGTGATGACACCAGCATCTTGTCAGCTCCTGCGTCACACAGCCACAGAGAGCCACACGCAGAGGGCATGGGACAGGGAAGATGCTGCTATCTGATCCGTGTCGGCAGCCCCCACCTGATTTTCACTGATTGAAGGAGTGGCTTGTTGGCCTCATTGAATGATTTCTTTTTTTTTTTTTAATGTGCTGGGGTCCTTCTTGAGAGATGAAAAAAACGTTTTAGGAACCAGACAATCCTAGTCATGAACCTCGCCTTTGTTAATGACCAGTGACTTAATCTCTTAGAACTTGAGTTTACCTTTTTTTATCAGTGGAGGTGTGATATCTTCTTAAAGGGGTTACATGCAGCTTTAAAGAAATGCTACACTTAATATGCAAGATAAAGGAGACATAAATGACAAAGTTTCCCAACAAACTCAGGAAGGTTTGACAGGATGACTCAATGAAATAACACCACGGGAGCGTCATGGCTCTCCCCGCCCACCCCCGCTGTAGGTCCAGGGGGTGCTGACCAAGATGGCCAGAGCGGGCATGCATCCACACTGAATTCTTGTAAGAACCATTTATTGAGCACACACTGTTTCAGGTAGATTGAATTGGCATGCAACGGGATATGTCTGTGAGAATGTGCCTTCTATGAAAAGGGCAAAGCCCTTATATTTCTTTTAGTTTAAAAAAAAAATTTGATTGGTTTTAGAGAGAAAAGGAAAGAGAGAAAGAGAGAGAGAGAGAGATAAGCATCAATTTGTTGATCCACTTAGTGGTGCATTCATTGCTTGCTTCTTGTATGTGCCCTGAGCGGGGACCAAACCCTCAACCTTGGCATATCAGGAAGACGTTCTAACCAACAGAGCTGCCCAGCCAGGCCCCATACTTGTTCCTGTAGCCCACATCCCAGACTAGAATAAGTGAGACAGGAACTGCCATAGGCATGGGGCGAGGTGCTGCGTGTGGCCAGCACGACCCAGTCAGCTTTTTTGCAGCTCCTGTTTAAATCTGTGGGTGAGGCTCTATGGCAGGTATTTTCCCGAGGTGTGTTAGAAGCTGGTGTTCTTACCCGGGCTGACCAGACCACCCTACTGCATGGAACAGTACGGGCTCACCCATTTCGCAGCTGACTCCTTTATAAGATGATATATCATGCAGGCGACTTAAAATCAGCTTTTGTGCAGGAAGAGATAATGAGGCCCGTCGATAGCTGAAAAGAGTCACTGAGAATATTTTTTTTTTTTGCCCTTAAGTTTTTCTTGAGCCAAATATTTTCATCCACAAAACATCGCTTAGAAAAAATCTGGAGACCCAGCCTCTTCTTTTTTCAAATATTTGAGTGTATTTAAAGGGACAGGGCCTATAAACGATCTCACCAGAAAAGGGGGTAGAAAGGAAATCTCAGTCAGAGAGAGATTAAGTTAGGCAGCAGCCCTTGCATTTCCTGACCATCCAAAACTCCCCCTGAGAAGGGAGAAGTCACAGCATCAGACCTGGTTTTGAAATGGTGACCTTGGGCCTATCATTGAAACTCTTTGTGCCCATGCCTCCTCTTAAAAGAGAACTAAATAATATAACGATTAGTGTTGTAAAGACCACATTTAAAAAAAAAAAGATAATACATTCAAAGTGCCTAACACATAGTAGGTCCTCTATGGAAGCCCTCCTTCTGACGGCGTCTGGAATAAAGTGCCTAACACATAGTAGGTCCTCTATAGAAGCACTCTGTCTGACGGCGTCTGGAATAAAGTGCCTAACACATAGTAGGTCCTCTATAGAAGCACTCTGTCTGACGGTGTCTGGAATAAAGTGCCTAACACCTAGTAGATCCTCTATAGAAGCCCTCCACCTGACAGTGTCTGGAATAAAGTGCCTAACACATAGTAGGTCCTCTATAGAAGCCCTCTACCTGACGGTGTCTGGAATAAAGTGCCTAACACCTAGTAGGTCCTCTATAGAAGCCCTCCACCTGACGGTGTCTGGAATAAAGTGCCTAACACATAGTAGGTCCTCTATAGAAGCCCTCCATCTGACGGTGTCTGGAATAAAATGCCTAACACCTAGTAGGTCCTCTATAGAAGCCCTCTACCTGACGGTGTCTGGAATAAAGTGCCTAACACATAGTAGGTCCTCTATAGAAGCCCTCCGTCTGACGGTCTGGAATAGAGGTAACGTGTATGATACATGTATCTGATATGTCCACACAAGGAGGAACATATATCATATTTATGTCAAAACAACCCAAAAATTTAAGGACCTAAGGGAATCAAGAGTTTATTTGTCTCTTGGGTATTTTCTCCTAGAGATCTTCAACTGCTTACAGCAAGTTCATGAGACCCGTAAGTTGATTAAAAGGATTAAAGTAACCCTGTTTTAACTGCCAGAGACACAAAGGTAGTATTAACACTTTGTTGATAAAAATGTAGGAACCCCACTTTCATTCTTGATCACCTGGTCTTCCGCAGACCATGGCATACCCTCGTGGAAGTGGGCCCCACAGACATGGAAATGCAGACAGCTGGAGGCCTCTGCTGTTCGGGTATGAGAACTCGACCTCATCCCATGAGTGTTGGATGGTGGCCGTGGGGACAGGAGAAGGAGCCTCAGACAAAAGAACATGGAAATACCCCAACATCAGAACTTGGCCACCGATTCAAAATGGCAACTAATTTTTTTCCCATTTTTAGCTAATGTGTGTGCCAGTGTTTCTACAATAAATGTATAACATTTATATAAAAACCAAAAAAGAGTCTGACCAGGCGGTGGCACCGTGGATAGAGCATTGGACTGGGATGCAGAGGACCCAGGTTCGAAACCCCAAGGTCGCCAGCTTGAGCGCAGGCTCATCTGATTTGAGCAAAGCTCACCAGCTTGAGCCCAAGGTCACTGGCTTGAGCAAGGGGTCACTCAGTCTGCTGTAGCCCCCCATTCAAGGCACATATGAGAAAGCAATCAATGAACAACTAAAGTGTCGCAATGAAGAATTGATGCTTCTCATCTCTCTCCCTTCCTGTCTGTCTGTCCTTATCTGTCCCTCTCTCTGTCTCTGTCACACACAAAAAAATTAATTACTAAAGTAAATGACATGCAAAAAATGGAGGCATTGGTGATGACTGGAAGCTTTAGTCTTGAGTGCCTGGGAGAGAATGCTGGTGCCGTTCATATGAACTTTAAAAATCAGCATAAACGAGTTTTCTGGAGTATGAATTGGAGAAAGGGGATGAAGTTATCCAGAAGCCTATTAATCTGCGATGTTGGTAGGCCACAGAGCAGCGGCTGACAGATAGCAGGTGTTCAACAAGTGCCTGTCCAAAAAAATAAACAAAGGACATAGCCCATTGGCTCTGAGAATTAAGGAGCAACAGACAAAATAGCTAGACCAGACCCTTCCCAGGCCTGGTACACCAAAGACTAAACAGCCGGGGTGGTCGTGGGAAGAAGAGATTCGGTGACAAGCTTGGAAAACCCTGGACAAAACCACGCATGCACGTTTCTTTGCACTTTGGAGGGTACAGAGAAGCTGGCAGGTGAGTGAGCAGCGTCCCGAGGAGACAGCCAACAAGGGAACAGTAAGGAGTCCTACCACCAGTGCCAGGGTGAGACAAGACAGCCAACAAGGAAACAGTAAGGGGTCCTACCACCAGTGCCAGGGTACAGGTTGGACCAAGCCACACGGGTCCCGCAAGCAGACTTATAATGTGTGTCATTTTTACAGAAAGGTATTGAAATGTTGGTTAAACATTTATTTAAAAGAGTGGCTGGGGCCCAGGCCGGTTGGCTCAGTGGAAGAGCGTCGGCCTGGCGTGCGGGGGACCCGGGTTCGATTCCCGGCCAGGGCACATAGGAGAAGCGCCCATTTGCTTCTCCACCCCCCCTCCTTCCTCTCTGTCTCTCTTCCCCTCCCGCAGCCAAGGCTCCATTGGAGCAAAGATGGCCCGGGCGCTGGGGATGGCTCCTTGGCCTCTGCCCCAGGCTCTAGAGTGGCTCTGGTCGCGGCAGAGCATCGCCCCTGATGGGCGTGCCGGGTGGATCCTGGTCGGGCGCATGCGGGAGTCTGTCTGACTGTCTCTCCCCGTTTCCGGCTTCAGAAAAAAAAAAAAAAAAGTGTGGCTGGGAGCTTCAGACAGGAAGGGCACAGGAGGTGGCAGCACTCGATTTCTTCTGTAATGTTCCTGGTGATTCAGCTCCGGCCCACGCTTCCACATCCAACTCAGCAAACCAGTTCTCCGCTTCCATCCTCAGAGGCAGGGCGGGAAACATACAAGGTTATTCTCTGTGCCTCTTGAGATGGGCAGCACCCGCCCCCCGCACCAAGCAGCAGTCACGGCATTCCTTCCAACCACATTGTCATTTTCACCTTGAGTCGAGTTCTGTTCAATTTGACAATGTCTTCCTTTGTCCTCCAGGGCTGTTTTAAGGTCCCTTTGCGACTGGTGTTCCAATGACCTGTCCTGCTGCCCACTCTTGACACTGCTTTGGCTGAGATGTGAATGGACACAGTCAGTCCTTTCCCACTGCAGCCACCAAGCCCAAGACGGCGAGCTCATAACCCTATTCCGATGAAAACAACCCCAGCGCTGCTTGGGTGGAGTAAGAGCGGGGCACCTGTTTCTGCTTAGCGCGTTTTCAGCAGGCTCAGAAGTAGGGGTGGCAGAGAGACAAGCACACAGGGTGAGCGGTACCAGGCCAAATGTCCTGGAGATGTTTCCCGGCCCCGCGACCACTGGACATGGAGCCAGAGAGACCGCCCTGCTTTTCTGTTAGTGCCAGAACACTACCAGGGGGAGTCACACCTGAGCTAGCGTGCTCTGAACTCTTGTCATCTGGCAGCCACTGTCCCAGATCTCTCTCTATCACTGCGAGCAGCTATCAGACCGAAGGCCGCAGGCTGGGGCTGCTACATTCTACATCCCAGGTAGAATCTTGCAAACAGCAGCAGCCAGGCTATCTCTCTGTTATGCTGGGCTCTTGCTTCCCCTGGATTGTGCAGCGATGGAGTCCTTTCTGTGTCGGCACCGGCATCGCTGCGTCTGTCCCATGAAAGCCGCCATCAAGATAAAGCCTCAGGGGAAGGAGGGTCCTGCTCAGTTACCAGTCCATCGGTGAGTTATCTCCACTAGCCCCCTAACTCTTACTGCTTTCCACTGAACACCTGCAACCACTGGCTGGACTCCAGGTGCCCGTTCCCAGCTCCCTGCACGCACGAATGCTCTTGAGACTAGTCAGAAAGGTGGTAGAAGCAGGGATGATGTTCGGGTATTTGATGCTCTGTGAGTGGTGCCTTGGATCTGGTATCGGAGGACAGTCAGACATGAGCCAACACCAAGGCCGTGGCCACGTTCCGGAGCTCACACCTGCACCACCTGTCTCCCCAACTGGGTGGTCCCTCCTGGTGATCCCAGGAGGAGGTCCCACTCTTACAGAGAAGTAGGTTCTCTATCTGGATCAATTTTTAACATGAAGTTTGAAAACATCACTCCTTGGAAATACGCCCACTGGTTTTACAATTCCTTTGTACAACCCCAAAAACTACTTAAATAGCAAATCCTGCTATCCCTGACCGGGCAGTGGCGCAGTGGATAGAGGGGCGGACTGGGATGCGGAAGACCCAGGTTCGAGACCCCGAGGTCGCCAGCTTGAGTGCGGGCTCACCTGGTTTGAGTAAAAGCTCACCAGCTTGGACCCAAGGTCGTTGGCTTGAGCAAGGGGTTACTCAGTCTGCTGAAGGCCTGCAGTCAAGGCACATATGAGAAAGCAATCAATGAACAACTAAGGTGTCGCAACAAAAAACTGATGATTGATGCTTCTCATCTCTCTCCATTCCTGTCTGTCTGTCCCTGTCTATCCCTCTCTCTGACTCTCTCTGTCTCTGAAAAAAATAAAAATAGCAAATCCTCACCCCAGATCAAGGATGGAGGAGGGAGAAACAAGAAATGTCTCTAATGCTCACATATACAAAAAAAAAAAAAAAAAAGAAACTGGAACATTTTTTTTAATGCTATAAACAAAATAAATCTTAACTTGTTCTTCTCTTTAGAGGAAATTTTTAGAGAGGAGATCACAAAATTCAACAGCAAGAGACGCTGGTAGTTACTGACAGGAAGCAAAACAGGAAAACAATGAAACTCTTCCCCAGAAGAGTTCTGAGTTTGGATTTTACCTGAATGTCTATTACATTGTATTAAAATGTTATCATACAGATATTATTAGCTAATGTGTTGAACACGTATATGTGCCATGTACTGCCTGTGTGTTCTGTTTTAGAATCATTAGCTCATTGGTTTTGTTTAATCTTTACAGCGAACTTAGGAGGTAGGATGACATCATCATCCTCATTTCATACCTGAGGAAATTGGATCACTTGTCTAAGGTCACAGGATGAAAGATACAGATATAAGAACTAGGGTTCTTTGCAGGTCTTTCTGACCCCACACCTGTGCGCTTTATTCACTAGGATGCATTATCTTCCAAATAAGAATACAATTTCATATAAATAAAACATATAGCTAACTCCAGACAACCAAACACGGAGGAGATATTTGCATACAACTTGAAAGCACAAGGAACGACATAAAATGATAAGTTTTAAAGAGCAACAGAAAATAGTTGCAGTTAAATTAGCTAGTTTAAATGAGTTGTTTGTCCTGATAACAATAAGAACTTCCTTTGTTCAAAGTTCACCATTCTGTCCACTGGAGAAATAGAATGTTCTAGAAACATCCAAGATGTTGCAGCATTTGGAACATTTGCATTAATTTTAGCAAATATTTTAAACATCTTTTGTATGCAAGACACCCATTGATAACATGGGAGGGGAAGATTCAAGGTACAAGAAGAGGATATAATTGAAAGGCCATCTCCAAGGGCAAAAGATATTATAGGAGTGTTTAGCTCTGAACTTAAGTCAAAAGGCATATATGTTCCTGGAAAATGTGCTTTCATTTGGAAAGATAATACATCTCATCTTCTCATCCTAGACATGGGAAGCAAACTCCTTAGCATATGGTAGAAAAACCTCCAGGATCTAGCATCTCTGTCTACCTCTCCAGACTCCTGTCTACACCATAGTGTGTTACACTCGAAAGAAAGAAAGAAAGAAAGAAAGAAAGAAAGAAAGAAAGAAAGAAAGAAAGAAAGAAAGAAAGAAAGAAAGAAAGAAAAATATATAAGAAAGAAAGAAATAGAGAGAGAGAGAGAGAGAAAGGGAGAAAGAAGGAAAGAAAAAGGAAGGAAGGAAGGAATGAAGGAAGGAAGGAAGGAAGGAAGGAAGGAAGGGAGGGAGGGAGGGAGGGAGGGAGGAAGGGAGGAAGGGGAGAGAGAGAGAGAGAGAGAGAGAGAGAGAGAGAGAGAGAGAAAGAAAGAAAGAAAGAAAGAAAGAAAGAAAGAAAGAAAGAAAGAAAGAAAGACAGGAAGGAAGGAAGGAAGTTTAACAAAACAGTCTTGAAGCCAGACTTCTTGGTTTGATATCCCAGTGTTTTAACTTACTAGATACATTAACTTGTCTGTGTTTCAATTTTCTCATTTATCAGTGGGAATAATAATAATAATAATACCTATCTCATGCAGTCATTGTAAGAATTCAATGATTATACAAAGTGATCGCAACTTTGTTCAGGAAATAACTGCTATATATAAATGTCTGTTGCTATGATTAGCATATGATCAAAATGAATAAACTAAATCCCTCCTTACATATTCTGTAACAGAAACAAGCAGTATCAAAGCTCCCAAAAGAAATTCTTGAAAATTCCAAGGTTAAACTGTAGTGCCTCCTTTTAAAGGTCCTTGGGAAATGGCAAAAGTCTAATTAGATTTGTTCTCAGAAACAAACATTGATTTTCTTTTTCAATAATTCTATTCATTGAATAGTCTCCTCCATGCCAGCCAAAGGTAGGAACTTTAAAGAACAAATTTCAGTCTTTGTCATCTATCAGATAATCTCACACACCTTGTCAATATCAACACCTTTTAGGAGCAGTTGAGACATATCATTAAATTTGCTACTAATGTATATCTTTTACCAGCTCCCAAACAATCATAACAATGCAAATAAACTATGTATTTAAGTTAGCAAAAAACAAAAAGTGATAAAACCTAATGCTGGCAGAGTTGCAATTAAGCACAGATACTCAAGTACATTTTGCATAATAAGATAAAACTTTTAGCCCTTTTGAAAAACATCATGGCAACATGCTTCAAAAATCATAAAGATGTTTGTCTGTACTCCTGTGAGTGTATGCCAAGGAAACAATTCAAAGCAAGCTATAGGTGCAAAGACTTTCACAGCAGGATTGTTTATAGTAAATTATGCAAATATAAATGTAAAGTAAATGGAAATGTAAAATAAATATGCATACTGTAAACTGTTTTACTTTTCTCAATTTTAAGACACCTTTTTTGGTAAATTTTTCAACATGTCTGGAATTAAACTGCATCATGCATTCCAAGTACACATTTAAAGCGGGTAATATTTCTTTCTCTCTTGGAAGAGCTGTTACGAAGGAAATGGTACATCTTAAAATCAGTAGCATCTTATGATCAAGAAAATGCTGTAGTATGCAGTCATTAAAAATAGTAACTATAGAGGCTGTATAAAACCATGAAAATATAGACTTCAACCACAATAAATTTTGTACGATTAGGGGCCAGGAAAGGAAATGCAATGTGATTTACAAGTAATGCTTTTTCTTCCTTTCACTCGGAGTTCCATTAATGTTGCTATGATATCATGCCTGTGTTAACATTTCTTCCTCATTTATTTATTTATTTTTTAAATATGCCTTCTCTGACACCCAGGGCCCATGAAATCCTAGGTGGAAATATAAACAAGATGGGAGTGAAAAGCCACCTAAATGCCCTGTGCTCTGTAGAATCAGAAGCTTAAGGGATTTTCATCTTTATCTCCTCCTTCCACTCCAGTCAGCGGAAAGGGGGAGGAGAGTAGCAGCAGTGTAATCACTGAGTTACATCCGCCCCTGAAAGCAGCAGTGGGTTGGGAGGAAGCCTAAAACCAAACCAACCCCCTAGAGTAGACCTGGGACCTACTGTACACTGCCGACCTATTGGTTCATTGGACCAGAGACAGTTGGGCTGCCTAGAAAGAGAAAATAAAGATAAGCGGCAATAGGAACAGGACAGGTATTCAAAACCTGAGAAAAATGCCAGTAGGTTGATGGGGAGGCAGGCTAAAAGCACATTCAAAGGCCCTGGGGTGGAAATGTGGAAAGGACCAGCAAAAAAAGCCATTGCAGAGGGAGCAGGGCGATGAGCTCAGAAAAGGAGGAGAGAGGTCAGGATCTTAAAAACCATTTTAAGACTGAAGCTCTCACTCTGAGTAAAATGAGAAATGACAGAAGAGGCTGGAGAAAAAGGGTGACACGATCGGACCAATTCCAACAGGACAGGCTGCTGTGTTAAACACAGTCTGCAGAGGACAGGAAAGCAGCAGGAACACCAGTCTGAGATCTAGTTTAATAATCCAGCTCAGAGATTTGAGCCAACGTGATAATTAAAAAGAACTAAAAACTGATTGGACATTTAAAAAATGGATCCTGCAAGATTTGCAAACGGATTCAATAGAAAGAGAAGAGTCGAGGGTAATTTAAGTTTTTCGGCCTGAATAAAAGGAAAATGTGGCGTCTGTGTGCTGAGATGCATAAGGCTATGGAAGAAATAGGTCTGGATGGAGAAAACCAAGAGTCTATTTTGGGGGACATAAGTTTGCACAATTATTAGGTTTCCAGTGGAGTTGCCCGACAGACAAGTTTAGGTTGAACAGATATACGAAGAAACAGGCAAAGAACAGAAAAATTAAAAACGGAATGGATGAACACAGAGAAACCTACAACAACTATACTAATACTGTAAAAGGGTGGAGAACTTATAAAACAGGGAAGAGAAAGGGTGTGAGGACCTGAGGGGTGAGCCAGCTCTGAGTGCGTGTTGTCCGGGGTCTGTCACCCCTCCCCCCTCCCTCTGTTCCTAGCCCCAGTCTCCTCACTGTGCTAAACACTGAGAGCGTGTGTCCAGAGCCACTGCTGTCTGACACTAGGAGTACCAAGATGATTTCCTGCACGTTTGTAAACTGCGCTCATTCCGGGCCGGGCTGCAGGATCGGTGCAAACGGGAAACGTGGTCGCAGGGCAGAGGCTCCTGGTCCACTGCATTACGCGCTGTCAGTTCAGCCCAAACCTTCCCAATGCCTGTTGGCCGTGGAACAGGAACCGTTCCGAGGTCCTTCCTCTGCGCGCCTTGCTCCGGCGCAGGCGGATTCACCATCCATAAGGAGGATTAGGAAGACAGGCACGGAGGGGGGGACGGATGAGGTGGGAAGTCCCCCCAGATCAGCAGCTTTCGCTGCCCTTGCCTTCGAGTTAGGCCGGGAGGCCGCTTCCAAGTCCGGACTTGGCTCCGCTGGGAGGGCCCTGGGCGAGCTCTCTCTCTGCCTTGCCTTAGCGGATGGTCTCTCTGGCTCTGTGTCTGGAGAGAGCTGGAATCACCCCCAGAAGTCCCGGGGACCTGCGCCTGCACTCTGACTTACTCACTGTGTCATCCTGGGCGAGTCACACAACCTGTCAGTGTTTGGCAGTCTCAGTTGAAAAAAAAAACAAAAACCCAAATAAATAAATAAAGATACTTAGCGTTAGGCTGCCAGGAGGTAGGCGGCCCGGCCAGATGATCTGGCGCACGTGGTCGAGCTCCCGGGCCTGTGCCTGTGTGATGTTTATAGACAGTGAAAGGCACAAGGGCGCGGGTGTGGAGAGGTGAGCAGGGAACAGATGTGCTGGGTCACCTCCTCCACCGTCCCCGAGGGGAACTTCCCACGGGATCTTCAGTGGAAAGGAAAGACCCCTCCCTGGGCTCTGCGTTCTGCTCAGGGCAGCGGGGCGTGAGCGCGGGCGGGAACCGGGTTCTGCGCGTTCAGCCAGAACGGGGCTTGCCTTCTCGGTTCCGGCCCTTCTAGAAATACAACCGGGAGCAAATTCCTTTTCACATCTCTGTGGACCGGGCTGTAAAACTGGAAACAGAACAACAGGAAGAAGTCCGGGCTTGCTGGGGAGATGAAACAAAGTGACAGCTGTAAACTACCAACTCCGCCTGTCAGGGCCCAGCCACAAAGCCAGAGGCCGCTGTGGGTGTTTAAACGGGGTTGGGGGGTGGGGGGGGGGGCGCACTGAAAAGGTTCGGCTGCTCCACAGATCGAGGACCACCCATTATCACCTCACCCCAAACTCAGCTGAGGATCCAAACCCCTCCCACCCCAGCCTGGTTCTAGGACCCTCATACTCGGGAGAGAAAATCGGACCTGCATGAAGCATCAGAGAGCGGATTCCAGAGAGGAGGGCAGTGCGCACCGACACCGGGGGAGGACCACACGGGGTGGCGGCGGGAAGTAGCAGGGTTATGGAACCAGGGACTCCAGTACTGTTCCCTACTTCCGGTTTCCAGAGAGAAAGCGTTTCCCTCGGAAATCGCTGCCTTCCCCATCCCATGCCATTGCGGCAGCTGAATGACCCATTCTGCCTGAATTTGGGGAGACCCACTGAGCCTGCTGAGCTCAGCATATCAGGCCGGGCAGGAGCTGCCCTCGGGAGGCAGGCGTCCCTGACTCTTCCAGCCAGCGCCACTGGTGGGCCGGGCCGGATCCTGTCCTGACCCGCGGGACAAACTGACCTCAGCCAGAGCTGTAGTGATGGGCCACCTGTCTGTCCTGGTCAAGCCTAATATCAGCTCCACCTTGACTCCTTTATTTCTCAATTTGTTTGAAACCCATGTGGGGGAGGGGGAGTAGGCCCCCTCAAAAACCCCAACGATGAAAATCAGCTTTGGTCTTTGATCTAACGTTGCCTAGCAACACCCAACACAAAAAAGAATGATCACTGACCAATTGTTTGTGTCCTCAAACGTAGATAGTTTTCGCCAAAGTTCATCTCTTTGTTTGCTAGTGTTTGTGGTCAGGGTCACTTGGAGAATTTAAAATGCAGAATCCTGGGATTCTGAGTCAGTAATGGTGTCTTTACCAAGCTCCCCAAGGGACCCCCACCCTTTGGAAAGCAAGGTCTATAACTAGGTTCTCAACCACAGCTACATAGTGGAATAACCTGCAAAGCTCTAAAAACTACTGCTTACGTGGGCCCCCCCTCTCAGAAACTCAGATTTAATCGGTTAGGGGCGAGGCCTGCACATCGGGACTTTTTAAAGCTAAGTGATTCTCATGTGCAGTGTGGGCATGACCCACTGGTGTATTTCCTCAAAAGAAATCTTCTCTTAAAGCATTTGTTGTGGACGATGGCAGGAAAGGCAGTCTCTTCAGTGGACGCCTCCTGGTCTCTGTAGTTCCTGTTTCTCTGCAGAGACAGCATGGGAGCCGAAGGCATTTTTGGAAACACAGACCAGAATCCCAAAGTCCCAGCACCATCATAGAAGCACATTACCACTCTCTGGCAGCCCAGGTCCACATCCCGCCTTGCTCCATTCCATCTCCTTAACTGAATATATTGGTGGTGTTTCCATTACAATCTTATGCATTCAAGTGCTGCTCTTAGCAACAAGTTCCAATTTTGCTGTCCATCATCATTCTTGTGTGACCACATATGGGTAAATAAGCCCTGACATTGAAACTAGCATAACATTTTGGAGTGAAAAGGATCATCTTCAAATCCCTAACCTGCCCATGATATAAACCTCCAACTGTAAGAGCCCCTCAGTTTTAGGATTCTTCTCTCGGTCCTCTAGATTTTCCTTCTGGGGAGAGAAATGGGAAGACAAGGGTCTGAGACCAAGTTTAACAGGAGTCAGTTCCCCTCTAATACGGACTGCTTCATTTCCAAGATGAGGGACAGGAGGACAAGCCATCTGAACTAACTTACCTGTGGCTATCAGCTGGTTCCTAGTGGACAGTGAGTAGAAAACACTTTTTCTTAACCCTCCCTGGAACCTTTGGACCTTAGGACCCACACCACAGAGCACCTACCTTTAACCCAACATTTGGTTTCTAACTTGAATCCTGAGTACACACCAAGAGAAGGCGGGAAGTCTGGGAACATTAGACCTGGTTCCACAGTAGAATAAGGCTGGGAAAGATGAGAAGAGAAAGGGAACTCAGATAGAAGTTAGGAAAGATCTAGAAGTGGAGGACAGCAAAGAGGAAACTTGTACCTTGCTATCTTGAGACAAATGTGGTTAGACTTGACAGATGACAGCCAGCTGTGCATGTCAAGTAAATTGGCTCAGTATGGATTTCAAAACATGATATAGAAGAGGGGCTCTACCCCCCAGGGAGAGGCACAGGGGAGGGTAAGGAACCAGGAAGATCATCAAATGCATGGAAAAGCAGAAAAGGTTTTGTTGTTTGATAAGCTATGGCGTCACCGCAAGTTTATAGTCTGAAAGCTCTCATCAGATATGGATGGAAGAGGAACAGAGAACGAACAGCAAATGATGCGAAGCAGTTCTGGGCAGGGGAGGCACTGTAATGTTTTTAAGAGAATGTCCAAAATCCATGGTCTAAATCCCAAGTCCCTTTGTCACTCAGCCCCTTCCTACTCACTTAGTCTCATGCTCTTACCTCCACACCAAAATCCTCTCTGTGGCTACGGACTGCACTATTAACATGAGACAGAAGGGTCAGGTGGTATGGAGCAAAAGGCTATTGGCTGAAACCCTAGTTCCACTATTCACTTGTTTGGTGACACCAGGGTGGTGACTTTACTACCCTGCACATTGTATCTCTTGGGATCTATCTTGATATATAAATCCCACTAAAAATTCTGGATCATTTAGAGCCCAAAGAGTTAACACTTCAAACAGACAGAAGATATCCTCCAGTCTGATCTGATCTCTCGCTAAGCATTCCCAGTACGGAGGATTCACCATGATGCCCAGAGCGGTCCCAAAGAGCTCAATATCAGAAATCTTAGGGAATGGGGTTCACATTTGGAAACATCACTCGAGATTAAAAAAATCCTCTGGAGAGGGAACTTCAATTCTTCCCAAATTAGCTATTAAGTGGCATTTTTTAGGGGAAGTCAAATATCTATTTCCAGAAATGTTCATTCAGGAAGAAATGATCTTTCTATAAGGGAAAACTAAGAATGAGGTGGCCACTAGACATTATTTGGGTATTTGGGGCATGTAACTTTTAATATTTTAAAATTTTTGCCAACTCAAAATCCAGTCCTCCTATTTTCAAATAGCATACTGCCAGAGTGAAACTGACAAGACACAACAAAGTTGAGGCAGAGAAACACAAAGACCTGGAGAGTAACCTACTCATTTTCCAGAGGGAAAGAAGTAACCGACTATTCTAGCAAAGAAAATAGCCCTATATTTGGTCTCTCTTTTCTTCCTGTTTTCCCCTCAATTTAAGAGAAAAACTTTTCAAATTCACACAAAATGGTATAGACACTGTCTGCTTTTCTGTGACTGTCTTCAAATACACGAGCTTTCAGGTCACCACAAAACACTCTTTTGAAATCTGTCTCAATCTGCCTTTCAGGCTGACGGCGAAACCACCAGACATTCAGCGCGTGCCAGGACTGAATTAGGCCGGAGCTGACCAACTACTACGGTTATCTGAGTCCATTCTTTACATCCTGAGAGGCGAGGGGAGGGGGGTCGCCCTAAAAGTCCTGGGATGGAATCGCACCTGAGGAATTTGCACAGGTGCAGTGAGCCGGTGGGATCACACGGTGCAGGTCTCCGACGGAGCTCAGGGGCAGAAGAACAACCGAGGAGAACCGCGTTTGTTTCAACTCCTCGCTCGCTACTTCGCCAGCCTCCAATTTGTGACTCCATTCGCTACATATACCTGCGCAACTCCCTTTGGGACCGGCAGGGAACATCTTGGAATGTCTGAAGACTACAGTTATATAGAAGGACTTGACCTTTTTAAGAAATGCTGATCAAATTTGCCTTGAATATTTCACTATATCACGGGAACAATCGTATATGGCATATAAAAATTCAATGGCTGCTGGGATCAATAAGCTATCCACCTGAGGGGGGGGGGGAATATATATATATATATACACACACACACACACATTTGTATATATATAAATATATGTATTACATAAACACTTTTTTAAAAAATTGACAAAAACTCACTGCGCTTCCGAGTAAAATTGGTTTAGTTCTTACGCTTAGACAGGGAAGCTAGCTGGCTTTCAGCCCGGCCTGATTGGGGAATACCCACAGACACAAAGGAAATTCCTACCGTCAGCACCATATTTTTGACTTAGGGCATTGTCTCTAGAAGGATTCTGCTAAAATGCAAATATTTTATCTAGAAGGGGTAACATGTTGGGTAATTAGTAGCTGCTAACATATTTGCGTGGATATGTTTGTGGATTTAGCTGGCGGAAACCAAATCCCCATGGATGGGGGTCAAAGGCAGGTGCAATGAGGCAATGGAGGGAGGGCAATCCAGTGGTAACCAGAATACCAGCAGAAGATGCCCCAAAGCTGCATCACGGTCCCAGGGCCTGAGAGGCTCAGCATCACCTGCTTTTCTGTATTGCTTTGCCCCCCCCCCCTTTCTTCTTGAATAAAGCCCAGGAACAATGTAACTAACTCCAGTGTGCTTTGGAATTTGTAGGCACAGCTCTATCTTTGGAAGCTTATGCAAATAAAATGAGATCTGACGATTTCCTCTCAAACTCAAAACAAAGATACAAATATATTCTAACAAGTCACCCAATAACCAAGCAACTGTGATGTGCTACATTGTCCTATCCGTGTGTTGGAAACCCTCATAGTACACACTATCCAAAAAATGCTCTCTCTCTTTCTCCCTCTCTCCCACCCTCTCTCCGACTCTCCTTTCTCTCAATTGAATTCAGAGGACACTACAACATTGTCCCAATAAAACTAAACCAAACTCCCAAAGAACTTGCTGGAAGAAATTCACAGCTGGAAAACGTTCTACAAGTCAAAGTCAAGAGGCTCTCATAGCGGGACACCCCATTGGTGATCTGCACCGAGGTCACATACACAGCCGGGTTTGGCAAATAGTCCCATCTGAAGACCTTCCAAACATTTCTTTTCACTCCAGAAAGCAGCTCCCTTATTGTCAATGAGATTTTCTAGAAATTAGCTTTGATGGTCACACAGGTTTAAAAATAATAATTAATAGCCTAAGAAGCTGAGGCTAAAGACCAAAATCTGAAAACACTTACAGCCAGAGGTGGGATTCAGCCAGTTCACAGCAATTTGGCAGAACCGATACCTAATTTTTTGTTGAGTTCAGCGAACTGGTTGCTAAAATGGCACTTGTCATCAGAGTTCTCTCTGAGCTGGGTGCCTGGGCAGCCGTCCAATGTGGAAATCACAAATTTACATTCCTTACTCTTTTTTAATGTTCATCTGCACAACAGCGTATTCTAAACACCTGTACTGATGTTCATTCTATCCGTAGGTGAAAACATTTGCAAGTGAGGACGCCAATCAAGAAACAACACGGAAATATCTTAAATAACAATTTTTGTTATTTTTGTCAGGTATTATTTAATATTTTTTCATTAATATTTTAAAACTCATAGCATAATCTAGTTTTGTGTACCTCTTTTTTTTGTTCTTATTTAAGTATTAAATGCATGAAATAATAAACTACCTTTCAATATATTGGTGTTTTATACTTAAAATGATCATTAGGGCAGAGAACCAGCTGTTAAAGTATTTTAATCCCACCACTGTTTACAGGGCAAATAATTTGAAAAGGCAGGATAAAATCAAAAACAGAATTTAAATGGCCCCAGAGGAAGAATTCATAAAAGACCAAGTCCTGACCTGATGACAGAAATGATAACTTTATCAGGCATGTGACCCAGAAAGGTAGGAAAGGCTGGTGCACAGAACACAAGGAAGAGATGAGGTCTAGGATTTAAACCTCCGTCTGACAGTGTCGGGAAACCCAATACAATCATGCCAGGGAGAAGGGAAGCAAGAAAGAACGTGCTGTGCCAATCTGGTGTGGGTTAGAACTTCGACTGCATAATTAGCCCATGTTGTAATTAAGAATCTAGAGGGCCTATTGAAATGAAAGCACAATGGGCATATTTGGATTTTGTTGCATGGAGCCAGGATACTTAACGCAGTAAGAATGTTTCCCGATTCTGGCTGGATAGGTTGGTAGCTGACAGGGAGGCTTATTAACATGTTGCACTACCTGTTTGCATTACTGACAGGAGGGAAATATTTTTCAAAGGCCTCAGGTGGTGGTTCCATCTTTGGGTTTTCTAGCTAGCTCCAGGAAAACACTTTTTTTTTTTTTTTTTTTTTGGTTACAATTTAACAATCTAATCACAGGAAACTGAGTTCATTACAGGCAGGAGGTCAAGGCTGAGTTGATCTCTAAGCCAATGAGAAATTGGCATTACAGGCTTGTTTTATTTATAGAGACCCGTGATATCACATTAGATGGAAAAGAGGAGAGGAGAGAATTCAGCTTTATTTAGAATTGGTGTCTCTGGAAGGCATCTACAACCAGTTTTCTAAAGATATAAGACAATGTCATGGGTTCAGTGTTTGCCTTTAGAAAATCAGAGGCGGAAAGTGTGATGCTTACATACTACAGTGTGGTTATGAGCTAATTTAAAGAACTCATCTTCACATAGAAGTCTTAAAGTAACCTGAGGAAAATCCTGTGGGCTGTTCATTTTTACTGTTCATTTTTCATACAATCCAATGAAATTCCAGGGGCCCCTGACTCAGCTTGCCATGCTATTTGGGGGACATGAAACAAAGAATGATCGGGTTTTCCTTTTTTTTTCCCTAAGGATAGGTTTTACTACAACTATTCACAACATTGTTTTAAAAATCACATAATCACATGCTCGAGGAATCATGGAGAGATGGAAGCTTACACAAGAACACTGCAACACAAATTCTTGGTTCCAGGGCGTTTCTGCAACGCTATTCGGGGAAGCCTCGTTAAGGCGATGTAAGAATCCACCAATAATCTCATTATGATCCATCAAGAAAACGTCCACTGGACACCTGACACCCACCAAGGTACTCAGAATAAAAAGAAAGGATGTCAGAGAATCATCTACTTTCGGGTTCAGAATTCTTAATGCAAGGGAAGTGGTGACTTTAAGAAACTCTTCAGTGAAACTGACATTTATAAGAATCGAGAAAGGAAACCTTCAGTACAAATGTGAGCAGAAGCTCTTGGGCCCTTAATATAGTTTATCTTTCACATAAAGGTATCTTGAAAACCTTTACACAAGTCCTTTATGAGGGAATAATTTCTGAGCGAGGGCAGACAATGGTCTTTCAAATCCATTCTCAGTTTAGAAAGCATTTGTAAGAAGGATTTTTTTTTTTTTCCCCAACCACCTCATGAGAAGTGTGTGATACCCTTGGAAATCTCTATAATTAACAATAAGCCTCTTTCACGACGGCAAGTGGACCCTCATACCCTAAAGTAGCAATGACGCTTCTATTTCTGACCTGCACCCTTCATTTTATGCAATGTCTTTGTAAAAAACCAAGGGCAAGAACAACGTGGAGAGAATTTTTTCCAATTTTGGACCAGAGCCACCAAATCAATAATGACGGAACAAAATGAATTATCAACCGCCACTGCTTCAATCACAGGGAAAGGCAAGGAGGTAGCCAAAAGAGAAACTGCAGTCAATGTTAAGAAACAGAATGAATTGACTTTGAGGTAGGCTTATATCTAATTAAATGAGACTGGGCAAAGTCAAGGTAGACTCATCCACAGCTGATAAAGAAGTGATCAGAGGCAAGTGACTCAGCTTGACTCAACTGCGTTCTCCGGGCTGGAAAGGAAAGCAGAAAGTGTTATAGGAGTGTGGGGGGAGGAGGGGTGAAAGGGGAAACACAAGTTTCTCCACAGGTGTGTCTTTTCTCATCCTGGTCTTGTATCTCTTACTACCTCAAAAGAATCTCAAACTCTCACCCCTAGCGATTAAGTTACCATCAATGTCCAAAGGTTCGGCATGAGCCTAAAGCAGGGGTCTCAAACTCGCGGCCCGCATGCGGCCCGCCGAACAATTTTGTGCGGCCCGCAGACTAATCCACGAAGTTCAAAATATTTTGGATAAAATTAAGTAAGCCTAGGGGCCTACTTGTATTTTTCATTTCTCTAGCATCCTAGCTAGATATTAGCTTAGTTAACAGCAGTTGTGATGCGAACTACAGTTTCTGGTCGTTTTGTGACACTGAGTAAACTGCATGTACGATTGTGCTTGTTGTACTGATTTTTTTTGTTGTTTTCAACTGCAGTGAGAAAAGTGTTGCGTAACAGTTGCCTTTTGTAGACCTAGTGCGGCCCGCCGAACAGCTGTGATCTTGTTCTGCGGCCCACATGCTGAGTTGAATTTGAGACCCCTGGCCTAAAGGAACCACTTCCCCTGCTGTGGGATGGCCTATCCTACGTGAAGGAAGAAGAGGAAACTGGTGGAAGATATCTACCACTGGTTTCTAGTGGTGAGTCAGCAGTTTGGAAACCCTTGTCATTATCTGGAGGCTTTATAATGAGACTACAGTTCCCAGACTCTTGGGCCATAGCATCAATAGCCATCACGTGGTGTCATTGAGTCTGGGAGGGGTAAACAAGATCTAGCTAAGGACAGAAGACATGTCTGGTGGTTTCTACATGTATTCCCTGGCAACTTGGCACTAAAATAGTCATAAAATGGGATCCAACTTGATGTCTTCCCTACCCACAATGATATCCCCCCCCCCATTTTTTTTTTGGCAGAAAGGCAATTCCCAAGGACCCTGGGTTATACATAGAAATGCTGTGAATGAGAGCCCAGTTAGCACCTGCTTAAAGGCCCAGAGGCCTTGCCAGGAACCCAGAGCCTGGGCAAAGACATGGAACTCCATCTCTCTTACCCCACGCACCATGCCCACACCTGTGACCTGCACGTGAGGAAAGTGCATGCCACTTTCATGGCAGACACGCAGATCAAAGCAGCAGCGGCCTTCTCCCCCTGTGCCCCCACCTTACTAACACGCGGTAGCATTTCCTGCTCCGTCTGCAAACATGCAGTCCTCTCTAAATGTGTGTAAATGACACCCCGTGATTTTGAAACCCTCAAATAAGCCCAGGATGACTCACCATTTTCTGGTCCTGTACGGCTAATTATATGTTCAAAAATCTCCTTAAAAGTTGCAAAAACCAACCTCAGTACCTTCAATGCTTTTAAATGGCAAAGGGGTGAGCCAAGAAGGAATGGTCCAGCCAAGGCTAAACAAGAAATTGACATGGACACTGAAAACAGCCTTTGGTCCCTCAACAGAGCTAAATCACAAGACTTGTGCACACCGTTATCAGGAAATTATACATCTTATTATTGGGGAACTGGGTGGCAGGTGCCAAAAACATTTAAATTCACTCCATTTCCAATTCATGAAACCCATTGTAGCTTGGTATTATGGTTTTATTAGATTTGTGCATTTAGCCGGGAACCTATTATTATAATAAAATACAAAATGCAATTATTGTTTTCTTGCAGTGAGAACCTCAGAATTATCTAACACTTTATTGTTTCCCCATCAATAGAAATCCCGAGTTCAAATTTTTTTTTTAGGATTTTTAAATAAATGTCACTTCCTCTATCTATTTTCCATAACAGTTTTTGCTTCATGCTGCTTAACAGGGAACGAAAGAAAGAGAACGGAGACAGAGGCCATAAGTCACATTGGTTTTCCTTTAATTACAGTATTATACTTAGATTTCTCATATTCTGTACCGTTATCTCTGCCCAGCCAAATCTCCATTCCTCATTCAGTGCTCATTAATTGAGATGGTGTTTGGAGAAAGGTGATATATAGATATGAGTTTCATATGGCCAAGTGCTCACCTACTATTACACACCAAATGGAGTTCAATACCCATAATGGTCAATTTAGCTACCTGTCATATGATACCCACTTCTGCACGCATCCCTTACCGATGCTCTTACCGTTCTTCTTTTCTCCTCTCTTCCCACTTCACGCTATTATTTTCTCTCTTCATCAGAAAATAAAAAGCGTTTTAGAAATTCTGAGGCGAATCACATTAGATGCGAGACACCACAAAATTATGCTCGGATCACTGCTCTTAGAGGTGGAAGGGGCCTTATAGAGCACGTCATCTAGCCTGTCACTTTCCAGAGGAGGACAATACGGCCCCGGGAATTCACACTGCAGTTAGGGACAGAGTCAGGACCCGATACCAGGGCACCCTGACTCTGCACCCAGTTCTCAGCCGCTGGCAGCATCTCCCGTGTTCCACAGAAACAACTCATGAGGTCAATGCTGATGCTGCTTCCATTTTAGAGATGAGGAGACTGATGCACAGAAAGTTTAAGTAATTTTCCCAAAGACACACAGATAATAAGTATGAATCAAGGTAATAATAGAGTACAATCAAGATGTGAATCCAAGTTTGTCTGATTATATAACCTTACCTCCAATGACTACACTATACTATGTTCTCAATATTACCACCAGTTGACCTTATACTTAGTTATTATATTTTCACATATAGTTAGTGGTTCTATTTTATAATAAATTTTAAAAAGTAGAGATTTTGGGCCTGCCCAGGTGGTGACGCAGTGGATAGAGCATCAGACTGGGATGCTGAGGACCCAGGTTCAAAACCCCGAGGGTGCTGGCTTGAGCACAGGCTCATCTGGCTTGAGTGCAGGCTCACCAGCTTGAATGCAGGGTTGCTGGCTTGAGCATGGGATCATAGACATGACCCCGTGGTTGCTTGCTTAAAGCCCAAGGTCACTGGCTTGAGCCCAAGGTTGGTGGCTTGAGCAAGATGTCACTCACTCTGCTGCAGCCACCTGGTCAAGACACCTATGAAAAAACAATCAATGAACAACCAAGGAGACTAAGGAGCCACAACAAAGAATTAATGCTTTTCATCTCTCTCCTTTCTGTCTATCTGTTCCTATCTGTCCCTTTCTCTGTCTCTTTCTTCATCTCTGTCACAAAAAAAAAAAAAAAAGATAGATTTTGTAATGACAAGGCATGGGTTTGACTCCTGGTTCTGTCACTGATTAGCTAGGGAACTTTTCATCATTAACTTCATTGGCCAAATAGACACAATAATAATACCCACCATGAAAGATTCTGTTGAAAACCAAATAAGATCATTCAGTCTTTCATCAAACATATACTGAGTGCCTACTATGTGCCAGGCACCGTTAAAGTGCTGGGTATGCAACCTCATTGCTCCTGTGTCCCATCCCCAAATCCAAACCCAGTTCAGCACATAGGTGCTTGGTGACAATGGAGAAGGACAGGTTGCAGGTTTGTGCTAGCAATAGAGGGAGGGGGTCGTCTCTGTCTTGCTATTTCTCTCTCTGACTCTCCGTGTCCCTGTTTCTCTGCAGGGAGGCAAAATATAAAATGATTTACAAATGTAAGTCATTATATGGTAGTGATTATATAGCCCGAGAAAGTTTCCACTTCTTGGAAACCTTTCACTTATCCCTCCATTGGGCATTATCCCTCTCCAGATGCCTGAAGTGAATTTGATCAAACCAGAGGTGTGTGTGTGTGTATGGGGTGTGTGTGATTATTGATTCCTCACATTTTATTGATTTAGACACTCTTGGGAAATTTTTGCATTGTACTTTTTATAGACACTTTCCCTCTAATTTATTGAAGTTAAGGAAATAATGATAATTAACATTTGGGCCCTGACTGTGTTTCAGCCACACTACCACCATGGCGTACAGTACACTGTATTATTATCCGATACAACTGTTAGTATAAGGAGTTGCATAACAAGCACTTAATCAGAAGTCTAGACTCCTTATGCTAAAGAATCTGGCATTGGAAAGTCAGGTGCAATAACTATTTACTGAGCACCTATCTACAGACCAGGCACAATGCAAGATGCAAGGCGGTTGTGCTCTCCTGGGGCTCCCAGCCAGGTGAGAGGATCAGCATGAAAATGAGCCACGATGAGAACATTGGGAGGGATTGCCTCCGCTCCAGGTGAAGCGCTGCGGGGAACGCAGAAGAAAGACTGGTGTGCTCTCTCCTGGCTGATAAGGTGAGGCCTCCCAGGCATTCTGTAAGACAGCATAACACAGACCCGAGGACTGAGTGCAGTTCCAGCGGCCTCTCTAACGCTTCCTGGGTGACCCTGGGCAAGTCACTTAGCCTTTCTACCCCTGAGTGCCCGCAGCTCTGAGATGAGGTTGGGATATAAAATAAGGCTAAGGAGACCCACCTTGCCACGGTTATGAGGATCACACAGTTCTGCAGGAGACGGAATAAAAAAATCTACCCATATCAAGGGGGAAAGAGTGGTGTAGGCAGAATTCATGCTGAGCCCAAGAAAAAGCACTTGGCTTGTCTTTGGGACTAAAAAAAAAAAAAAAAAAAAAAAATGGTGAGGAAAAACAAACCATGAACTCTGGACTCACGCTCAGGGTGGCCAATGAGCACGCCCTGAAATGTGAGAGGAGACCAAGAGCGGTTGAGCCTGCTGGGCCCCCAACGCCCTCCACTTCCTCAGTCCACCCGCCGTGTGGGGCCTTCTCATCACTCCTGAGCTCTGCCCTCCAACCCAGACCCAGAGCAGCACAAGGGCCACAAGGAAGCAGCGGAAGGCAGCTGACTGGGGGGTGGTGCTAGTGGAGAGGGAAGAGTCGTCTCCACCTGCCTTGCTTTCTCTCTCCCTAACTCCCCATGTCTCTGTCTCCGCATCCTCCCCTCCCACCCTCTCCCATTCCCTTTGCACCCGACTCTCTCCCCAGTTTTATACTCAAATCTCAGCAAGTTAAACACGTGCCCGGTGCACTTCGCTCTAGGTTAAAACGCTGTGCACCCACAGAGAGGGGAGTGCAAATACCAGTAGCTGTTATTAGTTCAATTTAGTGCTATTAAAAGACTTCCCATAATTTTCCAGAAAGGTGTGTCTTATGCTGAGGCCCACAAGGAATATGTAGTAGACTGTGGAAGAACTAGTAGGCAAGGAGACAGAGTCTTAAATCAGAGGCGTGGAGACACAGGAGCCTTCTAGAGTTCTGCGTGTCAGGTGAGAGCAGGACTTGCAAGCTTACTTTCCTGTTAATTATCTGATGCTCACCCCCCCCCCCCCCCGTTGCCTTCAGCTAGGGCTGGTAAGGCAGGACACCAATAAATATCCTGGCGGTCTGAAGGGAGAAGCCGTGTTTCATGGGACTCCCCGCTTCTACAGCTGTTGTTAAAATATTACTGCTAATTAGCTGGCTAGTTATATATAAACTCTTACAAAGGAATATTTTTACGCAATCATAAAATAAATTAAACTACCAAAAATTCACGCTGTTAATTAAAATAACCCCTGTAGGAGGGGGGTGGAAATTGCTACAAGGCTGAGGTAAACAGGAGGCAATTTCACAAGCACAAACTGATTGATTTTCTTCCCCATTACATGTATTTGCTAATATTATCAAAATTAGGATATAAAGCCTTGAGAGCAGTTCAAATGGAGGCAGTTCTAGCAGAGGGATGTAGCTAGCTGGTCAGAGAGACCCTTGCTCCCAAGGCAGTGCCCTATCCAGAAACGGTGAGTGGGTTTTTTGGAGGGTTTTTTTTTTAGCAAGGACACTCTTCAGGGAGAACACCCAGGAGGCAGGTGAGAGAGAAAGGAGCATCTTCCCTGCTCCACAGGGGCAGCCTTACAGAATCCTGGGACATGTGTGGCATGACCTAGCAAAGTCACATCCAAAGACGCAAACATTGGGAGACACAGGAGGAACTCTGATGGCGCGGGGGGGGGGGGGGGGGGTGGCAGAAGGGTGGAGAAAATGAACTAAACCATCCCCGGGTCCAGGAATGGCTGGGGCTGTTGGCTCACGATCTATTAACATGGTTTGCAGTTTCTCTCTCCCATGATTCTCCTGCCCCGTGTATAATAAAGCTGTACTTTTCTCCAGTGTGTGGATAATTCCCATATTTAAATAATTGGCCAAACCCTGGGTGGATCATTCTTTCACAAAAGATCACAAGGAGTTAAAAAGCCTAAAAAACACTTTTGTGATAAAAAAGCGCTATTTAGGAAAGAATGAACTCGACCTTCAAGTTCTTTGGCTCTTTGTCAGCCAGCCGGGTGAAATGACGGACTTGACTTCGGCTGAAGAACCCCTCCAGATGCATACTATTTTAATCTCCCAGACCTCTCACCCCCCACCCACCCCACCCCCCACCCTGGCTGTCCAAAGCAAACTCTTCACCTGCAAATACATTCCCAAGAAGCCTAAATGTACTATTTTACAACCCTTCTGTTCAACGTGAAAATTCTCCGTCCCTTGAATCCATACCTAGTTTGGTTATTTTATAGCACCTTTGCGTGGGCTTTATTCATTCTTCTACCTCTTAAAAATCCCTCCACAGGCTCACGTCCTGTTTAGCACCTAGTTTCATGAGATGACACGTCACAAAGACTCCCAGGCTTTGTCAATGGGACACCAAACATCTGGAAGAAGAGACAAAAACGTCAGGCCTAAATCCAGATGTTTTATCTGTGCAATGCCAAACATCCATCCAGATGTTTGGCAGAGGGGGCAGCGTTTTATAAATGATAGTCTGCCCTTGACAGAGCAAAGGAAGAGGTGTCTGCACAATCCAAAAGAGCAGGTGAAACGGGAACCACTCGGGGCTGCCTCCGGGAGGGCTGGAATAGTGTGTTCCCGTCACTGTGCTCTGCCACGGCGCGTTCTTCCAAGCCCCCTTTTGTGCAGATGAACGTTACTGTGAGCCGGCGTCTCCCCATCTATTAGGGAAGTGATAGTCAAGGGGTCTGTGGCATGCTACAGCCCCAACACGAAGTCCAGCTGCTCCTCTCTTCTAGATCAGCGGTTCCCCAAACTTTTTTTGGGCCACAGACCGGTTTCATGTCAGAAAATATTTTCACAGACCAGCCTTTAGGGTGGGACGGATAAATGTATCACGTGACCGAGACAAGCGTCAAGAGTGAATCTTAGACGGATGTAACAGAGGGAATCTGGTCATTTTTTAAAAATTGAACATTGTTCAGACTTAAATATAAATAAAACGGAAATAATGTAAGTTATTTATCCTTTCTCTGCAGACCGGTACCAAATGGCCCACGGACCGGTACCAGTCTGCGTGCGGCCTGGGGGTTGGGGACCACTGTTCTATTGATAGATAATGGCAGCCCGCTGCCGCTGCCCTGGGGGAAGATGTCGTTGCTCCTCACCCTGACCTCTGCACAGCCCTCCTATCGGATGTTCTGGCCTCCGGTCTCCTCCCCCACCCGACAGCCCAGGGCCTGTTCTAAAACTGCAGCTGAGGACCGACCACCCTCACCAGCAGCTCGGCCTGGTCGGCAGGACTCCTGGCCAGCTGCCTCACCCACCTTCCAGCTTCATGCCCTGATGCTTACCACGAACACTGGCCCCGTGCTCTAGCCTATGAAGATTTGCTGGGTTCTGGAATATCCCTGTAAGCAACAGGCTTGCCTATCTGCGGAGTTGCTGTTCTCCTGCCTGGAACACCAGCTTGGAAGACGTCCACTCTTAGCTCACAAGGATCCAGATGTTACTACCTCCATAGAGCCTTCCGTGGCCTCACCAGCACAGTCAGCTGTTTCATCCTCAGTATTCTCACAGCATGTATCTCGGGGTATCCTATCATCCATCCACTAGTCTGACCTGCTCCGTAACTAACCATGACCAAGGCTGTCCATTTTACTGCCTCTATAGCTCATCAATGGCCTTCAACAACCTTGGTCTTAAGATAAAGACCAAGACCTATTGTTTCTGAAGCCGTGCTGACCTCATCCACTGCTGCTGTCTGGATCCCAGTCCTGTGGCTTCCATCACCCCAGGGTCCCCATGTTTTCTTCTGTTGGACCGCTGGCCATTCCCTTGATCACAATGCTAATCCCCCCTACACCCCTTCCAACCTCAGAACTTCATTAATTCCCGCTCATCCTTCATGAACAGTTTGGTGGGGAAACATTTCCCAGTGCCCCCTTTCCACCCAATTTGAGTCATCTTTCTTGGTTATATACACAGAACCACATCCCTTCCCCTCACAGCACTTAAGTTAGCACAACCTTATTATATATTTATTAAGGTGAACTTTTGATTAATGTCTTTCTCTTCTATCAGACTGCAAGCTCCATTGAAAGTAGAAATGGTATTCTTGCTCCATTGTATTCCCAGCCCCTAGCAAGGTATCTAATTCATTATAACTGCTCATAAATGTTTGTTGAATGAATAAATGAATGATTTAGATCCATGGAAAATATCACCACAACCACAATTCATTCCTTGAGGACAGAAGCTATATTTTATTCATATTTGGGTCCTGGCATAGCATGGGTCCTCAGGATGCACTTGTTAAATTAATACTGAGTGCGGAGAGAGAGAGAGAGGAAGATTTTTATGCCTCTCACAAGTCAAGGGAGCGGTTCAGTATTTGCATACTCTCTTTCACATAACAGTGAGCATCCCATCTCTGGAATCATTCAAGAAGAGAACAGATGGGACAGGTTGGGAATGGTCTAGAAGCAATTTAACCAAGGGACTTGGTAATCTCTCCCATCAACAACCCTCTTGTTCCATGGTGCAACGAAAAGACTAAGAAAGAGGATGAATGTAAGGAAGAGAGCTCTCTACAAAACGTCAGTGAGACTGTTACAGCCCCGGCCCCAGACAGGAGAGGTTCAGGGCAGAGGGCAAGGGTAGGCTTCTTGCCAAGATTTTCCTAATTGTTGGCAAGTAGCAGAGACTCGAAAGGCTCTGTCCCTGTGAAACAGGCCTGTGATGGCCGAAGGAGAGATGTCAGAGATTACAGTCTTCATTCCCTGCTGATGTCGACTCACTCGTCCTTAGCCTGGCCCTTCTTTCCAGACTTAGACACAGCTCCAAAGGGCCTCAGACTTTGAAGACCCAGGCGGAAAATTGTGCTGGTCACATGGAAGCATTTTGACTGTTCTCTCAGCTGTTTCCTGAGAAAACAGATTTAACAATTGTCACCTCGTTCCCGAAGAAGGAAAGCGATTTCACTTTCTCCCGAAGTGAAACCGCAAGGCGATTTGGCATTTGTTGAGTGCAGAGTGGGGTTCAGACGAATGTCGTGTTGAGGGCTTCTTCGTTTTCAACACTCTTTCTATGGTTTAACATTCAAGGAGCTAAATACACTGCCACGCCTCTGCCTAGGGCTTCCTCGCAGGAGGATCCCAACGAGAAACAGTTCTCCCATCCCCTGCGAGCTGCTCTTCCCTTGCTCCCAGCCTCACAGCTTTGGCCGTAATTAGTCGGTTCCTAGAATATAAGAATGGCTGGGGAATAGAAGCAGAGGGAAAGACAAGAAGGTCAAGACAAGAACTGAGCAGCAGATGAGGGAAGGGGCTCACAGGGCTGCCTGTTGTTTCACTGGCTGTCTAAGCTGACAGTCATCATATTTTATAGATCAGGTCATATAATCAGACCATCTATTTCTGAGCAGGTAGCATCGGCCATATACTTTATACATATTCATTCATTGACTTCCAATGACCTTATAAGTAAGGTGTTGTTACCCTTATCTACTAGGTGAAAACTTAAGGCTTTGATAAGGTAAATATCTTGCCCAAAGTCACACCAGTTAGTGCCAATCAGTGCTGGAGCCAGGGTTCAAACCCAGGTTTTCTGCCTTTTAATCCAGACCTGATAACCACAGGTCAGAGAGAGTCGGTGAGATTTTTCAATAACAAAAACTCAGTAAACTGTCACACTAGACCAACCAGGGGCGATTTTGTTCCCCAGGGGACATTTAGGAATGTCTGGAGACATTTTTGGTTGTCACAAGTGAGTAGATGCAACTGTCAGCTAGTGAACAGAGGCCAGGGTTGCTGCAAACATCCTAAACTTCACAGAAAGCCCCCACAACAAAAAACGATCCAGTCCGAAACAGAAATAGTGCCACAGTCAAGAAACCCTGCGTGGGATGCTCTCATTATTACAAAAAAAAAAGAGGAGTCTCTAACGCCAGCTTAGGGCCTTCTTTCTGTGTTAAAAAGGGGAATGGCTAGTAACTTCTTGACATACAATTATATGCTTAGCAATGTCTGGAATCGGCCAATTCTTTTTAAGAATGAAAAATAAAATAAAATAAAGGAGTAGGAGAATTAAAAAAAAAGGAAAGAGCAAAAGAAAATAGAGGAGAAGAAAAAGAGAAGGAGAGAACCACTATTAGCAACTGACACAGCCACATTCAACAGCTGGATCACATTACATGGAAATCAGCCCCGGTGACAGCCCAACAGGCTGCTTTTGTGTCTTCATGAATAACGCAATGTGCTGGGTAAACGCTCTTCCCCATTTAGAAACAGGTAGTTAATGGGAATTGAAGTGATCAAATGCTGCGTACCCCAAGGTTACTGACATCACGGGCCAGGGTGGCCCGGAGCTCATAAATAAAGCATCTGAGCTTCTTATTTTAGGCCTGGTCAGATAAGCTAAGGCTTGCATTATGTGAACGGAGCCCACAGCGTGATATGACACTGAGCCTGCTCATTCCAGGACCTCTTGGAATGTGACATTTCGAGCGCAGCACACTGAGTTCACGCCCTGTGGAAGCCCCGTGGCCCACTGCTCCTTCCTTTTCCACCGTCTCCTGGATTCGGCTGCCAGGAGAGTGGGCCGTCACTGAGCCGGACTTTAAATTACGCCAAGCTCGTTCCCTACAAGGCAGAAGTTCATTTGAGGCACATTAGCGACGTAGAACTCTGATTTACTCATTTGCTGGTATGAGGACCACACAGCTTGACAGCCCGCCAGCTCACCCAGGCCATTCCTTCGGAAACTGTTTGGCCCAAGTTGTGACCCAGCTTGGCAGCTCACAAAACAGCTGCTGGACCATGGCAGAACGCGGAGTTGAGCATAAGAATAAAAACCTCTGTTCTTTCCCCTCGACTTTTTACATATAATTATGTAATCATCTCCCTATTCAGATATTTTGACATAAATTGTGTTTAATTAAATTGTTGCTAATTTGTTGTTTTATTACTAGTTCATGGCTTGTTTGCTGATCTATACCCACAAGCCATGCACTCTCTTTCTCTCTCTCTCTCTCTCTCTGTCTCTCTCTCCCTCATGCTCAGTCATACTAGTGCTGTTGCTTTGAAAGTAACAAAAATGTTTTCTGTGAATAATTTCTCTATTTGACAGACTAACAAAAGATTCTGAAGAGTGCTTATTCATATGGTACACAAATGGCTGGATGAACAACTCTAATGTGATAATTTGCTGGTGTTATTGTTTCTTTTCTCATAGACTTCTTTTAATCTGATAGCGTCAACCAAATAATATACTCTCTGCATGAAATAAATTCTTGCTACCATACAAAAGCAGTGCCCATAATAAATATATTTCCCAGTGATCATTATTATACGATGTCTCATTCCAATTCTGAGGTCCCAAGAGAATGTGTTCAATGAATGTTTGTCAACTTCAGTTTGGGGTAAGATGTATGGTCTAGACTTCCTACCAGATTGTATAACTAGTTGGTTATTGGCTGAAAACTATCACCGAGTCACTCGTGAAATCATCTTCCAGCAGAGGGGTCACTTTCCTCTAACACAGGGGTCGTCAACCTTTTTATACCTACCACCCACTTTTGTATCTCTGTCAGCAGTAAAATTTTTCAACTGCCCACTACAGAGTTACAGCAAGTTAAAGCATATAATAATAATTACTTACCAAGTACTTTATGTCGGATTTTTGCTAAGTTTGGCAGAATAAATCTTTATAAAACAACTTACCATAGTTAAATCTATCTTATTATTTATACTTTGGTTGTTCCGCTACCACCCACCATGAAAGCGGGAACGCCCCCTAGGGGGCGGTAGGGACCAGGTTGACTCCCACTGTTCTAATACATAGCCCTTCTCCCACTCCACTCGGCACCTGCCTGGGAGCCAACTACTCTGCCTCTACCACTGTGTCTCCAAGTGTGAGCCTCAGAATACCTGCTTGTTAGACATAAAGATTCTAATAAGCTTGTTAGGGTGCTTGCTAGAAAAGAGAGGGTGCTTATTAGAAACGGAGATTCCTAGATGCCATTCCAAACCAATTAGAGCTGAATCTTTGGGGGGAGCTATGCTTCTAACAATACATCTGGTAAAACTGGCTCTCTTCCTTGAGTCTTGGAGATGAGGCAGGAGAGGAGAGAAAGCAAAACCATACTAAGAGACAACCGTCCAGGGAGCAGGGGGTACAAAAGAGATTGAGATGGGAAACATGTGCTTGTTAACTCACTGAATTTGAAATAAACTGATGTCAAAAAGTTCGTGCTCAAGATCATCGGCTGGTCACTGCCATACAGCCCTTCAATCTACAAACACCGTTCTGGTTTTCAGAGTGCTAACCCTGAGGCTTAGCAAAAAGAAAAAGGCGTGAACACAGAGATATAAACTTATTTCCATGATATACTTTTTCCATTATAAAATAAATTTCTTACCCCCCCCCCCAAAAAAAAGAACAGGGGCAGGGGGTGCAGCTTTCCTAGCTAAAGACTCCATTTACTTCCCGAGCATTCGAGTTCTTGAAGGTTTTGCTCTGTTTTGCCAGAAAATGACCTCTTTGGTTTTTCTAGCCCAGCTTATCACCGTTGTGATGACAGAGTAGAGCGACTTAATCCCGAGCTCCAGCAGAGGCGCGAGAGTCAAGAGCAGCATAATTTATTCCAAAGAGGTCAGCTCTGCGTTCTAAAGCATACCTGAGCCCCACAGGGCACACACGGGGATGGCCAATGCCAACGCCTTGGTTAATCTTATTCCGGGTCGTCGCCAGGGCTGGTGTAGTCCATGTACGCAATGTGTTTACTTAGCACCATGCAATCCGTCCTTGTCACTGGGTCATGGTTATGGACATGCATGTAAACAGAGTCGCAGGGCCATTTCACTCACTAAAGATCTCTGGCATTCAACCACTCCCATCAACAAAAATGTAAGCACTCTAGTGGGGACAACTGTGTCTTCTGTTTCTCTGTCCCCTCATGTCATCAAACATCTGACTGGATATATATAAACTGCCCCTCCTGAAAGACTCCTGTGGCATGATAAGAACCATCCTAAAAAGGTCAGCATCCAATGGGGTATAGAAACCCCACAACCTTGGTCTGTGGCTACAAAGACAAAATAAACCACATTTTTGAATCCTCTGCTTCCCATCCAGGGACCTGGCTTTCTTCTCCGAAAGACTCAGAGATAAGATGGCAGCCTGACCACATCTGGGGAGAAAGGATATTATCAGCAAGCTTTTGGCAGATTCCAATCCTTTTACGTTGTAACCACAGAGAAGGAAAGTATCCTATCCTCACCCAGGAACCATGCCACCGTTGCCGGGATCCCAGCTGTATGAGAGATTTACCGTGTGGCCTTGGGCAGCTCATTTAACCTCACAGTGTCTTAATTCCTTCATCTGGAAAATGAAGATGCTGCCTACAGCCTGGGCACAGCGTTTCAAGGTTAATGCAGGAGGCTGATATTGAAACGCACCGTGGCGGGGGGATGTCTAATTCGGGGGAGGCTCTCAGGCACAGCAGTGCACTTCTGGGCGGTGATAACGTACACAGCATTGCAAAACTGGGCCCTGAGGTCAGCAGCACACGGGGCGAGTACAATAAGCCATGCGCAAGGCACCACCTGGAGTCTTCTATTGTTACTGCCAAGTGGAGTTGACAAAGCAAACAAAACCAAAGGCCAGGGACCCTAATTTATCAAACATATTGACACAGATCTGATATTGACAGGCAATGGGCCACTTTTAGCTTCAGATCAATAAATCCATTTCATAATACAGTACAATCCCAACACACGGCCCTCAAATCCATCTATCTACAGATTAGAGATTCATCCGCCTGGCCTGCAGCCTGTCAACTGTCACCAAGGAGTGCAGAAGCCACCCTGCCGTGTCTACACCCCGAACTAAATCTAAATCCCAACAGAAACTTCCCAGATATAAATAACCAGGAGGAACATACAGGGAAAAAAAATAGCTAAGAAATTCCACTCCTCCTCTCCCCCCACCCCCCTTTTAGCCTGTGAGAAGGAAAAATTATAGAGCCACTCACTTTCCAAAAACAATCTAAAACCAGAAGGCTTAACCAATCCGATTTTCTAGTCACTGAGACAATTATTTTGTTCTGCAAGGCCATGTCTGGGGCCGTGAACAGGCCAATCCTGTAGCCCTTCCGTGGGCTGCCCTTGCTGGAGACCACGAGAGCAGCTTCCACTCCCGGACCTGCTGCAGGCGGCGGCATTCGATGCCGTGCAGGGTCTCCGGCCATGAAGACAGAGTCTCTATTGACAGTCGGAGAGAAAGTTGCTTTCCTTCTACGTGCGGGTTGATTAACATCCGGGGGGGATCAGCTGTGAGGAAATTCCCATTTCATAGATGTGGGGTGAGAAAACCCACTTATTGTTTGTGAGGCCTGGGAGAACAGCAAAAAAGAAACAGAAAACTGGACTTGAAAATAAGGACTTCTGGCCTTGAATTATGCAGAGCCACGTGTGTGGTCTTGGGTGACTCATTCATCCTCCCTGAGCCTTGGTCTCCCATCGTGGATAGGTGAAGAGGGCTGTTATCAGACTTAAATAGTATGAAAGCCACTGTCACATAGTAAGTGCTCAATAAATACTTGTTATATAAGACAATCTGAAACAAAAGAATACTGAAGTATTGATACCACTCCTTAACCAATAGGCAAAAGTGTCTGTATTGAACATAACTGTATTCCAAGGTATTGAATGCATACCCTATGCCCGGCATTAAATGGTGGGAATAGGCAGGTAATAACAACAATTAATGATGCTAGTCCTCAGGGTAAAACCGAGGAATTGCAAAGAACTGGATAAAGAGAACGGCTGTCTCTAGATATGAGAGCCAGGTCTGGAGCCGCAGGGGCAGACATCCCAACCCCAGGTTTGGAAAACTGTGGAATTATCCAAAAATGCCTCACCCAAGGGTGGCTGGCTACCTCTGGTTTCTTCCAACTTGGAGACAAACTCCTGTGCTCATCTGCCCAGGGACTGCAAATGTGTTTTCCTATTAGCTTCAAACAGTTGTTAGGAAGGTAAATCTGCAGCAAATATAAAAGCCTCGGCCTGGATTAGTTTAGGATTATCTAAACATCCAAAGGAGGGAATAGGGGCAGACACACGCGCCATCCTGGAGAGCCAAAGGTAAATGAAAATGCCATGTCAAGTATTAAAACTCCCTTTCCAATTGAATTGCAGTAGGCACTGCATCCTTGGGGCCAGGCCTCTTGGAAATCTGTCCTCGACACAACAAAAAAGAAGGGGAAGGGGAAGGGCTGGAAGAAGAGAGGAGAGGGCAGAGGCAGGGGAGAGGATAGAAGAGGAGGAGTTTAGCTAGCTACAAAGCCTCCCCTTCCCCGGCTTCCCACCAAAGCAAGGGTAAAGCGGTTGCTTCTCCCCCAGAACTCGAAGGTTTTGTTGTTGTTCTGCACAGCAATGACTTGGAGGAATGGTCCCCTTGGGTAGCTCTAATCTTTCCTCGTCCCAGCATTTCCCAGGCCAGAATCATCTGCGTACTAACTACAGGGATTTCTGTGTTATCAGATGTCACCCCTACTATTATTTGTTTTATATGACCCATTTAAATCAACTTACTTCTTAAATTTGTACTATATTGATCTAGGCAATAATATCTACAAAAGCATGGCTTTTCATGTGCTACATTTTCCTAATCTGTATTAACATAAATCATTATTATTAAAATAGCATAGCATAGAAGTACCGAGGCTGAAATGTGTTCAAACCCTGACTCTGCCACCACCAGCTGTGTGATCTTGGCCAAGTTATTTAATCTCTCTGGGCCTTGGCTTCATGATCTGCTAAATAACAATACCTACTTCACAGAGTCACAATGAAGATTAAATGAGTTCACATTTTTATAATATTTGTATCATCTAGAACCTTCTACATGAATGACACGATTGGAAACACTGAAGGCATAAAAAGATACACCATCTCATACCTGAAGATGTGCTTACGCCATTCCTCTTCTTGTGGGTACTCTAGTGCTCCCCACCCTTCCAAAACCCCAAAACAAAACCAGTGGACAGCACACTTTCATTCCTACCTTCTTAAAAGCCTACCCATATAAGGTTCATGTCAAATAGACATAATACCTCCAACCACTTGTTAAACATCTATTATTTTGCAGGTCCTGTGCTCAGCACTTTGAATAATACATCACCTCATTTAATTTTTGTTTACCCTTTAATTTACCCATAATTTTCCTAAGGTCCTACAACTAACAAGGAGAGTCAGCATTCAAATCCAGGTCCATCTGAGGCCACAGCCTAGACATATCCCTTTAAGCTACGAGGCCACCCTACAAAATTCTTCTTCCAAGAACCCATCACAGCATTCACCCAGACGTGAGCTTTTTTTCCTCTCCCATTGGACTTAGTAAACTCTACTTCATAATAGAATTATTTATCTGCTTGCCTTTTCCCCTGTTATTACTCAGGATAATTTTTTCTATTTTAAGCATTTTGGAAGAAACTCATTCTAAAATGTCCCTGCATTTGAAAAAAGGTTGCATTATATAGGACTGAATTTAACATTTTCTTTATAACTCCACTCATTTTTATCAACACCAAATACTGTAATGTTCTATGACCTAAATGTGACTTTAGGGCAAGTTTTCTTTGTGTGTATGGGGTAACTGTTAAAAAACCAGACTCCTGAGCCGAGATCTATTGAATTAGACTCTCTGGGTCTCTGGGTTAAGGACCAGAAGTCATCCTATTGCAGAATCACCGCCTTAGGCTATCTATGGGCATTTGACCCTGCCAAGCACTTCCAGACAGCGCTGCATTTCAGTTCTCACGGCTGCTTTGCATGGCTTTTCTGATCTCTCCCACCCTGCTGGTTGACAGCTACCATTCCTCACTGCCAACCCACACTGCTGCACGAATTTTTCCTATTTCTTCTTCTAGCCACCAATGCCAGTTTGGTGGTTTCCTAACTCTTTCTTTTTAGCTTTAAAACACATTCCTAAAAATGGATTCTTAGACAAATGACAATGGACAATATCAGAGCTATTCTAAGGGAGCATGAGTGGTCTTGTTTTCCAAGGTCTCACCGCCTTCCCTCCAGCCCATCGCCACCTGTGGGGCCTCTAAGGCCCCGCCCTGATTCCTGAGAATTCATTTTCAAAACTGCCGAAATAACACAACCTTCTGGCAGATCTTGCCACACTTTTACAGTGACAGACACCTAATTTTTTTATAAACTTTCAAGATTATCAGAGAAGGTTTCTTATCATGAAAGTTTGTCAGTATAGTCCAAAGTCAAGCGTGTATTTCTTTTTACTGAAGAGCACATCACCCAATGTATAAATAGCCCCTGTTATACGTGCAAAGTCACCCCTTGCAGTGAATAGTCTTACCACAGAAAATGATGATGTCATTATGTTAGCAATTGGTCTACTATCTCCTTTTGAAAGGTTCTCAGAAAAACAACGGTCAAGAGAATTTCCTTTTAAAAAAAAAATCCTTTGTAAAAGAGAATGTCAGAGCATCCAGAAAAATACTGTCTAACCTTTAAAATTTTAGGCATCTTATACTGGCCATGTTCTAAATATCTTAGTATATTAGTAGTCCACCAATAAGTTTCAAGCAGCAGATTTTAAATTTAAAATATATATACATTTAACATATATATTTAATATATATAAAAAATATATATATTTAAGCAAAGTTTCTTTAATGTTCTTTTTGGCTTTCTCTTCCATTCTCTTTATAATTTTGAGTTTCAGAATTTAGAAAGCAAATTTAATGTTACGTTAAATTTAGGAGGGGGAGGAGGATGCTGTGAGGCGGGTGCGTGGCGCATTAGGACGGGGCTCAGAGTCATGGCTATCGAGGGGGACACAGTCGATGCGGTCAAACCCTGGCAACTCATAAAGATAGGAAAAAGGCACTTGGGATGCTGCTTCCACTAGTCCTTCAACTTTTCTGGAGCTTTCAAGGTTTTCAAAATGAAATTTGGGGAAAATGTTCTTCAAGCAAACATTCAGCCTGACCTGTGGGTGGCGCGGTGGGATAAAGTGTTGACCTGGAACACTGAGGTCGCCGGTTCAAAACCTTGGGCTTGCCTGGTCAAGGCATATATGGGAGTTGATGCTTCCCGCTCCTCCCCCTTCTCTCTCTCTCCCTCTCTCTCTCTCCTCTCTCTCTAAAAATCAATAAATAAAATATTTTTTAAAAAACATTCAGATAAAGCACAGTTGCATATGGGAGACTAGCCTATCGAACAGCGTCAGTCTGGACCGGGGAGAAGAAAGGGAGGCCCCTAAGGTGACAGTTTAAGGAGGTGCCTGGAGGACCCCTAAGCGTGAGCACCTCCATCAAGTTTGCACCTTAAGCACCTCACTTGCCTCCCTAGTGCCAGACTGAATACTCAACATCAGCAAAGCCACCTGCCTTCTCAAACTGATGGTAGTGATTCAGAAGAGAGGAAGCTTAAAGTCGATTGTATCCGTGCATTCCTCAGCTCCTTTCGTCTCCAAACACCTACTGAGTCCCACTGTATGCCTGCTGTGTGACTACTCAGCTAGGAGTCCACTCAGTGCTGATGAGCCATTTTGACTCTCAGACAGAATAACCTCAGACCAAATTTCGGTCATCCATTTATTTGCCTATGTGTTAAACGCCGGGAGCATCAAGATGACAGACCAGTCCCTGCTAGAATATCTTACTGTCCGCCAGACTCTGTTTTAATGCTATTATTTATACCATCATCATCATCATCATCTGTTGACATGTCTATTTTCCCAATTCAATTCCCAGGGCAGAGAAGAGGTATTATTCATCTTTCTTTTTTGACACCCAGAATGATAGTAGATAAAGTGGTCAATAAATATTTCTTGAAAGGGTGAAACCATAAATCTACTTATTTGTTCTTCCTTCCAAGATTTGCCACATACGGATGAATGTGAAACATCCTCCCAGATTGCCTAACAAGACTAGGTAACATTTCCTGGGTGCTTAGAACCCGCCTGGGGTCTTCTGAGCTCTCTCCATACGTTTCCTCAGTGAAGCCTTGCTCCAGCACAGAGGTTCTCCTTTGACACAGAAGCAAACCAGTAAGAGTTTCTTTTCCAGGGTCGCACAGCGTGGAAGGGGCCACGCCAGGGTTTGCACCCAGGAGCTCAGCTCTGGAGCCTGTCCCCTGAGACACTCCATGGAGCCATCTCAGAATCAGAACCCGGAGAGGGGCTGCCTGGCTCCAGACAGCTCCGCTCTCCAGCCTGCCTTTCCCCATCACTACCCAGAAAGATCTAGGGGGCACCAGGGACACTTCTAGCAAAACGATCCTCAACTCTCACAGCCTGGGCAGGCAGGTCCGACTTCGGGGGACTTCCTGCCTAACTTCACCTGGTCTAAATATAACCAACTAAAAATAACCGGAAAGGGCAGTGTCTGGGACCGGCCCCGGGGAGCCTTCCGCGGCAGCCGAGGACGGGATGTGAAACGATGAGACGGCCTCCTCCGTAAAAAGCCTGACGCTTTCCCATATCAGCAAGTTGCGCGTTCTGACGAGAAAACTAAGTTCCCGATTACCGAAACTCCATCATGTATTTAACTAGGCAATTCTCTTACTGTGTGAACAAGGGCGAGAGCACAGCCGCGGTGGCTGAGATTTTGGGCCATTTGGAATGGCAGAATCCGTCCTTCCCCTCAGCTGATTGCTTCTCGTGAGTCCGTCCGGTTTTCTGGGATTAGGGAAATGACCCTGTTTTTGAACTGCTTCGTTGTGAAAGCCAAAGCAAATCAGACCCCAGCTTCACACTCTGTTAAGCATGACCTCACTACAGACTGAGCGCATTTTGGGGGGACGGTGGTGGTGGGGGGGGTTAGATGCAAATTCCTATCATTTCTGTTTTCATTAATCACTTTAGGCTCTCTCCTCTTTTGAAATTCAAATAAATATAATGTAAATATAAATTTAAAAGGCAGTTAGACAAATTGCATATTTTCAATGATGCAAACACAATACATTTTCGTTCATTTGCATAATAAGGAGTTATCCCCAAGGATTCATGTATCAGACTGTAAAACCCAGAGTATTTCATCAAAACATCTGAAATAGGTGCGCTGGATTATTACACACTTCCGTTGGCCACAGTCGCCTGGGCAAATATGAAATGTAATCATGCAAAATTAAACATTCCATACATTTTCTATTCGTTCTAGAACACGCTCCCCATGCTCCAAAACAGGCTATCACACTTTCAAGTTTACGGGGACAAAAAGTGAATCGAAAATTCCTTGTTTCTGAAAGCATTACAAGTAATAGATCTTTTCACTTAGGGTTTTCCATCTAAGGCTCGCCTGGCTCTTTACACATAAAACATAATTAATCCATACAGTGGGCTACATTCCTAGCCAATGGGACCCCTCCTTGCTGAGACTCACTCACAGAGAAGCTATACCTGCATTTTTCTCAAGCTAAAAATCGGTCCAGGCTATTAGGAACGATGTTTCATTTCCTTCAGCATGACTAACAGGCACAACCATCTGCAGGAAAACCTGGCCCGTTCTGCCAAATAATTAATCGTTGAGAACACAAACTCTGAACCCCAACTGCCTGACATTCGAATCCCAATTTGCCTCATTACCTGTGACGTGATGGAGGATGTCCCTCATGGCCCTGTGCTTCAGTCTTCGCGGTGACAAAACTGGGGTAGTAACATGTAGTACCTTATCCCACAGCATTGTCAGGCAGACGAAATGACTTAGCGTGTGCATGCAACTTAGAACACAGCCTTGTCCTGTCCCGATGGGACACCTGATGCCTTTCAAGCCAGTTCACAATGAAGACCTCATTGGGGTCTCCCCATCTTCCAACAGACTAGCGGAAGCAGATGTCCGTACCCTCGTTCAACAGGTGAGAAAAGAGAGATTCAGAGAGGGCTGCTGGCGGTCAGGACCAGAGCCCCTGGAACCAAGTCTAGTATTCTTCCATTATTTCTATTTCTATCCAGAACAAAGGGACTCAGTGGCCCACACCCGTCTCTGCTTGAGGGACGAGGGGCGGGCCAGGGGTCTTGTTTCAGTGGGGACACGGGAAACATGCTGCTGCCAAGGCTTGTCCTGCAGAGCAAAGGAGCCCCGGGTCGGCAAGAAACAGAGCAACAAGACTGCCTTAGTCCTGAGTCCTGCTCACTACAAAGTGAAAGCTAATTTCATGCCCTGCATTCACAGACAGAAAGGTTCAGTGCTGTTTAAATTCTCTTCAGCCCAATGACAGTGAGTAAACAGGAGGCTTCGTGTTCTAATGCTTCAAATCACCCTTCCTATCTCAATATATTATTTATGCGCTCGGCTTAAAATAAACAGCAACTCTGAAGTAGCTGAGTGGTCTCGTCTAGTACAAACTTTTTTTTTTTTTCCTTTCTCACTCTGACAGTTACTTTAAAACATCGGTAAACAACCTTAATTCGCTTTTAACGAATTAGTAGGCTGCTGGCTCTGTCTCCAGGAGGCAAGCAGATTGTATTATTCACCAAAACAACTTTCTCCCTGTCAATCATCTGCACCTCACAGAGGGATGTGGGCTCTGCTGTCTCGTTACTCAAACCAATCCATGGGCGCAGGTGATTCCAGGTGGTTTCTTCCAGGTCATTCTCCTCCGAGCCTTTGCTTAGGTCTCTTGACTCTGAGGTGCAGAATGGGACCTGAGGAAGGCAGTCTCAGTGCTGCTTGCTGAGAAAGATACAGACAAGTGAGAGCCTGTGGGGGGGGGGGGGCGGGTAAAGGGGTTGGAGGTCATGGCGTGCACGTTCTGGTTGGTGAGGGAACTGCAGCTGACAAAGAGACCGTTCTAAGAGGGACCTGAGAAGTGCCACCAAACATTTAAAAGGGCGCCACCTCAGAGGAGGCAAACTTGTTCTTTCTGGGCATGGAAAACAAAATCAGACTCAAGGACAGAAGATACAAAGAAGGGGATTGGGGTTCAGCTCAAGAAAGGAGGCTGAGTTGCCTCTTGAAGTAGGGGCGCTGCCCCTGGAGGCTCTCAGGGGCACCAGCAGATGAAGCCTTCAATTGGCCAAGAAATAGCAGATGAGACATGCAGACCCTTCCAGACATGAGATCTTACAGTCTCATGAATCTCAGGGTGACTCACTGAAATGGGCTTCACTAAGCAGTCATGACACTTTTTATATTTCTCTGTTAGGCGTTCTTTTTAAAGGATGACAACTACCGTTAAAAAAAAAACAAAAAAAAAAACACAACACATGCTAAGCACTGGGCATGTGGCCAGCCAGTCTACAGTTGTCCACACAAGGCCATCAGTTGACCTAGCAAAATAGAAAGATGCACCGTTCAGCAGAGAAAAGCGGTTGAAGCAGTTGCCTTGGGACGGAACAGCTTCTGCCTGGTCTCTGGTTTTGTGGCTTGCAGCCCTTGGCCGTTCTGTGGCCAAGAAGCCACTCCCAAGCCACCTGGCAGTAACATGGTCCGAGAGGGGTGTCACCATTTAGCTCACCATTCTAGCTGGCCACCTTCTTCACCCAGAGTCTGGAAACACAATACTTGCAACTTGTCTAAGGGATGTCTTGTTTAGTTTCATCATTAACAAAACATTGCTGACCTCAGTGAAACATTCCATCTCTCCCTGAAACCAACCATTTCTTTAAGACACAAACCAACTGTTCAAACACAGGGTTCAATGCAGGTCAAAAAAAGGGGAGGGGGAGAGAAAGAAAGATACCTTTCATTCATATCCAAGGTTCATTTCAACATTTTTACACAACATGCAGACATGTATTCTTCTAAATTATCTAGTAAATATTGTTCGAATATTTGTGGGGGTCAATGCATCAGGCTTTTCTACATCCAACATACTGACAAACCATTGAAGAGTTCAGAAATAGTAAATTCCTTAGAGGAAGTAAGATTACCGATATCTGGGTATGAAACGATGTGTCTGATTTCTTAATATCAGGCAAGAACAGACATCTGATATTTGCACTTTGGAGCAACAGAACATAACATGACAATAATGTTATACTTACAAAGTACCCTTCATCCATGGGGCTCCAATTCTACCATTAGTTCACTGATTTTCGCAAAAAACCTGAAAGGCAGAGGGTAAGTTTGTGTTACCCCCACTTCACAGTTGGGGATATTGAAATGCAATAGGCAAATAAATTATCGATCCATGATAGTGAGCGAGAATGACAACGTTCATCTTCCCCGTTACAGTGCAATTTGACCACCCACCTTTTTCCCTGGGGATGAATATTTCCCACATAAATAACTTTCACCACGATTTCAACATATGAAATACCGTATTCCATGTATAAGACGATCCCATTTATAAGACGCCATTAATTTTGGGGCCCGAAATTTTTTTTAAAAAAAAGTATTACATGAAGTTATTGAATTTAAATTTTATTCATCATAAAATTCATAATAAAACTCAACAAGCATCAAAAAGCAGGAAATACAAGTTAAAAAAAAATCTACAACCATTATATAATATGCACCCAGTTTTTAGATCCCAAATTTTTTGAAAAGGGTGCGTCTTATACATGGGGGATACATTTTACCCAGAGCAAAGGCAATGCCGAACGAACCCCTTGGTCGATGAGCCCGGACACCGATGTTCCTTTAATATCAGAGAAAAGGTTGGAAATACTTCCTATATTCAGTTTAAACATGGAGGGGAAATTAAGTTGACAAGATATAACCATCCAACGAAACTTTGGCCTGAAATTGTTACTACTGTTGAGTTTGTTATATACTTATGTTCACAAGTCAGCATATGGATCTGTCTTTCAAAATGACACCAAGGAAGTTAGAAAGCTTCAGAAGTAATCTTGTGAATAACATTCTTCAGAAGGGTATATTTTTAACAAGCCCTTTCTAGGGCATCCCCACCCTCTCTACCAGCCTCAGGCCATTTTTTCGGGCATTGACCAAGTAATCAGTATTAACTGTGTTCTTACTACGTCTCAGTTTTGTACTCCATGTGGCTTCTTGGAAAACACTAAAATGTGCATGACACAAGTCCTATCATCAAGAATTTTATCGTCTTATGGTTCAATGATCTGAGTACAGGGAAAGCCACTCTTATCTAAGACTCTCCAGAAAGATCTGACAGTTTCTGGACAGTCCTGGTGAGCAATCTCATAAGGATGGCACCTTTGGAAAATTTTCACAAAAAAAGAAGACAAATTTGGGCTCAACTTATGAGCCATACTATTTGGGATGACAGAAACGCAGAAACGTGGTTCTCCTTAAAAACATCTGACCCAGAGCCTCCTCGAAGCCCATAATCTGAGGGTCATGACCGCCCACTACCTTCTCAGGTGCAGCCACACCGAACTCCTGGCTTATCCTCAAATCCCCAAGTTCATTCCTGCCTCGGGACCTTTGTTCTTCCAATTGCTCCCTTTTCTAGGGACAATCTTGCTGCAGATATTTTCATGATCTCTGCTCATATGCCTCCTCAGTGAGGTCACCCCCGAGCACTTACCTAAAATAGCTCCTCACACTCTGTCCCCTGGCTGCTCTCTCTCTTTCTTCATCGGACTCCTACCATGACATGGCCCTTCTCTTTACTTATTTCCCTATGCCCCTCCCACCCCAGCTAGGACATAAGCTCCATGAGAGCAGGGACTTTGTGTCCACTGCTAAATCCCAGGGTCAGAGCCTTCCATGGCTGAATGTGTGGATCGCGATGCTGAGCCGGGGGCTCGGCCCTTCTCCTGTATCTCCTCTTATTCTCACTGGGATATCTGTTCCATACCAGATCATCACAGACTTTTCCACCCACGGGAGTTTGGGGGAGACTCCGTAAACACTTACTGAAATATTTCTGAAAATATAAGAAACAACAGTTTTTATTACTTCTCTTGATGGCTGGAGCACTGGGCCAAGAGTCAGGTAACCTCAGTCTCTGCTCAGTTCGATGACGAATTGCTCATGGCCCCGATGCTCCCTCCTCCGGGGTCTGAGTTTCCCAGCGGCAAAATAAGGAAGCTTAAGAAACTTACTTCCAAGGTTCCTTCTGGTTCAAAAACTGCAGATCAACATGTAGGTGATGGGCCACATTATACTCCTATGTCTACTGTCTTCTGTTCTAATAGCACTAAATACAAGCTTATCTCAAAGGTAGCCAGGTCATTTCACACTCAGCAAGTAGGAACCCCAGAGGGAAGGTTTTGGTTATCTAATTGTATCTACAAGCACATCAATTTTGGACAAACACCACAGGTTTTATCCCTGAAAACCACCCCTCCCCCCAACTCTCACGCCACCATCACACAACAGACATGCAAAGAAAAGCGCCACATCCACTGTCTATGACATCTTGAAGCACAGACACTTCACCGGAGTCTCTAAACAGATTTCTTGTTTACTTGCACAGTAATAAAACTCACACCTTCGCCAGTCAGAATTTTTTTTCCCCAAGCATCTGAACATCCAAAGAGATTTAGAAGCAATTAACATTCACGAATAACAGAGCAATCAACATGGGAATCGCTAATGGGACTGGACAGAATCCAAAAGCAGATATTAGGATAATAGTTGAGTCCCTGACACGGGTTAGGGTGTTAATTCTGGAGGGCAGACTCACGGTATGTTTTCAATAGCTTTGTGGGGCTACTCACATATGTCTCTTCTATTATATGGTTCCTAGCCCGCTAGTTTTTTTTTTAAAACAGCTATTGAAAAGAAGATATTTTTTTTTTGGCCTTGCTATAACACAACCCTTAGCATTAATGGTATGTATTGAATTCAAGTTTATTTTTAAATTGCCTACCTGACAAAAATGTTAAAATGTCGTTTTTTCCCCACTTGAGGTCTCTTGACTATCTTCACCTGTTAGCTCTTGTAGCTAGAGGCCACAGAAATAATAGCTATGAATTTCCACCCTGACACTTCCCAATAACTGTTGCCACTTCCTTGCATATGCACGGGTCCATACGTCCCCCACGTGCAGGACGATAGGGACATTCCTATTCCGCTGAGCTGTACATTTGCCTTGTTGTCAGTTTTCCTGACCTGTTTTTGTAAATATCCTTCTGGAAATCAGCATACACACACTCACATACCCCCCCCCCTTTTTTTTCCTACCCTCCTGGGAAAGTCTCTGAGTAACAAGAGACTTTCCATTGTTCCACTCTCTGCCTCCCATGTCCTGGCCTTGGTCTCTCATCACTAAAACCCATCTGAAACGCGAATGCCAGGCGCCTCTCTCTTTACCGCCCTGGGACCACATTCCTGGATCCCTGCCCCGGGCTCTCTTCTCTCCACGCAAAGTGCAAACGGCTTGACCTTCAGGTCCTGGACCGCTCCGGACCCAAACGCCTCTCAGTACTCAGCTGCCCTTCCAGTCCTGCTGGGTCATCTGGTCCTTCTCGCCACCAAGACCAAGAGATAGACTGGGAGCCCCACGCTGGCCGAGAAGCCGCTACGCCCGCTTGGTTGCTTTGGTGTAATTAACCACAGTCCATTGTGATTCTCTTTATTCTGTGTAGCCTAGGAAAATAAATTTATTTTTACATTTTTTTTTTCAACTTCTTTCTTTATTGTTAGGTACGAGTAGGTGATGAGGTCAACATTGTTCAGGGTGGTGATATTTTTCTGGTGATTCTAGTTCAGTTTTGCCTTATCCCATTTCCTTTCTCCTAATTTGCTGTTTCTGGCTATTCAAAGTCCCTTTCCTTCTTAAAAATCCAGCTTTCTCTTTTTCCTCGCCTTTCCACCCCCAGCACACCCCCATGATGAAAGGACATTCCTATTGAAAGCTGTCCTTTACTCCCGAACGCAATCAGCTGCTGATAGAGAACCTGCATCACCGGGCTATGTGTGCTCAAAACCTCTTCTCACAAAAATTGCACACACCAGGCTTCTAAGTTAAAAGGGGAGTTATCAACAGAGCCACGAGCACGTGAGACCCCCTGATTGGATCTCCAGGGCGAGCAGGTTCGCATTCCCAGGGCCGCCCCATCGCTGGGAGACTCAGCACCCCCCCTCCCGCAGGGCACCAGGGCCACCGCACTCACATCTCAATCATCGCCTCTCCTCCCCTCCCCTTGCCCCTCCCCCTGCGCCCTCCCCGCCCCAAAAAGTAGTCGTGGAGATTCAAGTGCTTCTGAGGCTGTGGTAATCCAATCAGGGCTGGGCAGGCTTCACTCTCCACCACTCGGTCAGGAAAACGTGTTGGCAGAATCCCTTTCAACTGCACTCTGCATTCCGCGCTGGTCCCGGGCTCATTTACAACGCTCTGCAGAAGGAAAGGTGGCCACCGGGCACCCCGGCCTCCGGAGCAGCCCTGCACCTGCTTTCCTAAACCCCAGGATGTCGGAAGCACTTCTGCCATGAAGGAATGGAGAGAGAGAGAGAGAGAGAGAGAGAGAGAGAGTCTGACTCTACCTACCCACAGGTGGAGGGAGGAAAAGGGGAATGGGCAAATGCTAAACAAACACACAGAATCTTTTTAAAAAAACTTCAAAGATGAAAGGAAGCCGATTTTTCAACCCCTTGCCTTACCTAAGCACCAAGTCAAATATTCCACCCTGTCCGTATTAGTCAGGGCGGCTCAGGGGTCCTTATCTTTCCCAGATCCCTTCGGCTGTCTGATGGAATTGATGGACCCCCTTCTAAGAAGAATGGTCTTTAAAGGATTGCAAAGGAGATTAACTGGAAAAATACTTTGCCGTCCCAGGTTAAGAAACCCAGCAGGGTGTGGTTTTAGTGGACGAGCAGCAGGGCTGCTTGCTATCTGAGCTTTTTAAAAAGAAAACTTGGGGTTTCTGCTGCAGAAATCTGGGCCATGGCGGGACGGGGCGGGACCGGATGTAAGAGAAAGCAGGAAGTGGTGCTTGGGCCCACTGTTCCCGTGGTGACGACACACCTCCCTGTGGCCCAGACCTAGCTGCTTCTGCTTTACAAACAGCCCCGTGCCCATTAACCCAGAGCCTTCCACCTTTGCTATGCTGGAGTAGCTGCGAATGTAGACTTCCATTATTTACAGCCTTAAGTAGATTCCAACTACTCCTGAGAGAGAAGTAGACGAATAAAGAAAGCAATTTGAGGAGTTTGGGGAAAGTAGAAGTAATGATAAGAACTCGTTGTGAACATTTATTCTTTTCACCAAACATATATTGAACACCTACTCAGGGTTCACAGTAGTGAATAAATGGTGGCGAGGACTTTCTCCAAAAAAAGTTTACATCTAAGCATGGAGAGACACCCTGGAAGCAAATGAACAGGTGAACATAAAGCAAATAAATGTATGTCCAGTGCAGATAAGTGCCGTGGAGAAAAACAAAGCAGAGGAGACTAAGGGGTCTATAATAAGGGCACGAACTCCTACTACATATAGCCTATTTCCTCACTTGGTGCCAAATACATATTTGCCACCAAGCTCCTTCTATGTTTCGGGCCCTGGAATGAATTCCAGAAAACCGTATCGATATGGAGATGGAGATAGAGACTGAGATATGGATAGTTGGGTGAACAGGTGATTTAGGCACACCACACACTTGATTTCCAGTTATTTAGAGGTGAAGGGTACAGAGTCTTCACCGAGAGAGATGTGTGTGTGATGGTGCACTCCTGACAGCAGTTTCTTTTAAAGGGCACTGATGAATGCCTCTAAGAGGCCCCAAAAGTGGGACGGGAAGAGGTGGGGTCTGCGTCTGCTGTGTTGTGGGCATGAGTGTTGGAAGCACTGAGCACAGGACGCATGGAGTCGGTCATCATGATCCTTGCTCAGCTCAGCCCCGCCTCTTACCTCCCTGAGTGGCTGTAAGCAAGAGCTCCATCGCCTCTGAGCTTTACGATCCATGTCTGCAAATCCAGAATCACAAGTTGCTGTGGGGTTTAAAGGCAGTAATGCCAGGAAAGTGCCCAGCACAGTGCCCGGCACTAAGGAAGGTATGGCCAAGCCCTTGCCCTGCTCATCTTCTCACGGGGAGGTGGGAGGGGCGCCGGGAAGACACCAGAAATGCAAAAGCCCCAAACAAAAACTGTGCACCCAGGTCAAGTACACTCGGCCCTTGAACAACACGGGTGTTAGGGTTGCTGCTCCCCCCAACAGTGGAAAAGCTGGGTATAACTCTTGACTCTATAGTCACACCTTCACATTTGCAAATTCAACCAGTCTTGAATCAAGAATAATATTATTCATCCGAGGTTGGAAAATCGCAGTTGGAAATGCAAAAACACTGTTTCCAATCATCAGTGTGTTGAATCTGGCACATGAAACCTGCAGATGCAAAGGGCCTACAGCATTTATTGAAAAAATATGGCCCTGGCCATTTGGCTCAGTAGTACAGCATCCGCCCGGCCTGTGGAGGTCCCAGGTTTGACTCCCAATCAGGGCACACAGGAGAAGCAACCATCTGTTTCTCCTCCCCTCCCACTTTGCCTTCTCTTTTTCTCTCTTCTCCTCTCACAGCCATGGCTTGATTGATTCAAGCGCATTGGCCCCAGGCACAGAGGATGTCTCTGTGTAGCCTCCACATCAGGTGCTAAAAATAGTTTAGTTGTGAGCATAGCCCCAGATGGGTAGAGCATCAGCCCCAGATGGGGGTTACTGGGTGGATCCCAGTTGTAGCACATGTGGGAGTCTGTTTCTCTATCTGACTTCTTCTCACGTAAGAAAAAAAAAAAAAGAAAAATAAGCCCTGGCCAGCTGGCTCAGTGGTAGAGCGTCAGCCTGATGTGTGGAAGTCTTGGGTTTGATTCCCCACCAGGGCACACAAGAGAAGCACCCATCTGCTTCTCCACCCTTCCCCCTCTCCTTCCTCTCTATCTCTCTCTTTCCCTCCCACAGCCAAGGCTCCATTGGAGCAGAGTTGGCCCGAGTGCTGAGGATGGCTCCATGGCCTCCACCTCGGGCACTAGAATGGCTCTGGTTGCAACAGAGCAACACCCCAGATGGGCTGAGCATCTCCCCCTAGTGGGCTTGCTGGGTGGGACCCGTTCAGGCACATGCAGGAGTCTGTCTGTCTCCCTGCTTCTCACTTCAGAAAAATACAAAAAAAGGGAGGGAGGGAAGAAAAAGAAAAAAACCTGCATATAAGTCACTGTGCACAGTTCAAACCCATGTTGTTCAAGGGTGAACTATATACAACTATATACAACTGCTATTGCTTTTTTTTCTTTTTGTGGCCAAATAATTTTAAGGAATATTAGCAGCAGACTACTAAAAAAAAAGAGTCCACCATCAAATGCATTTAGAAACAACCAATAAAATGAAGTAACCCAAGTCTCTTTCCTTTAGGCTCTCCTATTCTTCAGTATGTTGATGTGCATCATGGTATCTCCAAGAAATGTGACAATGGGATGAGCGTCCCCACCTTGTTTGACTGGGAAGCCCCTTGGCATGGAAAATCATGCCAGATGGCTGTTCGGGGAAACAGACTTTGGGAAACATGGGTTTGCCCTAAGAACAAATGAATCAGAAGATAAGGAATATATACCCTGAATGGCTTTGACGTGGTCTGGTGGCTCTCTTTGAAAAGGCTGACTTGGGCATATTTTCTGTGAACCAAGAAAGCCAACTGGCAGTGTTTCCAAGACAGCCTCTCCTCCTTTTCCCAGAAAAGAAGCCATTCTTCTGGGACCACAGTGCATTTGGAGGAAGTGTCGGCAGCATCTGAACACCTCTCATTCCCTTGGACAGGTAATTCCCCTATTTTCTGTAATAAATGGGCTCTTAAAATGAGTCTTGTTAATTATTCTCTTTAAAGCCAAATCCTCTTCTGGCTCCTCTGGGGAAACCCACTGCTCAAAGTCACTCTGGGTTTGCTTTACTATCAGAGTGCTTCGCAGGGACTGTGCCTTAACTTTCAACAAAAAAAATCAATGCCAGAAAAAAATAAATAAAAGAAGAGAAATCCCATAGGCAGGTGTTGATACACCAATAATTAGTCCCCACACTACCTCCTTGGGCATGAAGATTCTTATAGATGGGGCTTTTCACAAAGATCTCACTTAATATTAGAACAGTAGATGCATCTGAAGAGCAAGGGGTAGGCGAGGAAGAAACTCGGGCCAAGATGGTTCCTCAGACGCTTAGAATTCAATTGTGAGGGGGCGGAAGCGGGTTGGGGAGGGAGAGTAAGCAAGAGAGAGAGAAAGCAAGAGAGGGGAAAGCAAGAGGGGGGTTGAGAGGCCTAAGGTGGGGAGAGAGAAGCACAAGCCCACAGATCAGGCAGACCCAAGTCAATACCGAAGGCTTTGTGCACGGTCACCGGCGTTAATGGGATTTGGACTGCTAAAGCCTTGTGTGTCAAGTATAGAACATAACCATAGATGCCAGAGCCAGTTTTGAAATAGATGTCTTAAGTAATATGAACCTTAACTAGCGGTGACTCCCAGCATGTTGCATGCCTGCTGCCGGCTTTGTGGCCTGGCTGGGAACCCGAGCTGCCCAATTAGCAGCAGCCTCCCACCTGGGACAGGACCTACTGGGTGAGCCTCAAGCCTGTGGTATGCCACGGAGGACTTGGCTGGCTGGCGGTGGTGTAGCAAGGAGAATGGTGGACTGCCAGTTGAATCCTTCAGCAATGCAAATGATGCCGTTGTGTGTGTGGGGGGGGGGGGGGGTGCTGTGAGTTTCAAATCAAGCATTCGTTCTTTCATTCTTTTAATCAGTCTTTCATGAGTGCCTCCAAACTATCAGGAGCTGTCTGGGGTCTTGGGGATACCTCGGTGAATGGCATGAAGTCCCTGTTCTCCAGGCACATGACATTCTTCTGGAAGAGGGGACGCCAGCAAGTGATAAGAATTTCTGTTGGTTGTAAGAGTCATGAAGTGAATCAAGAAGGAAAGAGGAATTGAGGAAGATTGTGGCTCTAGAGCAGGTAAATGTGCCCAGGACAGGCATCTCTGAGGAAAGAGCACTTAAACAAAGACTTGAATAATGAGAAGGACCCCACCCTGCAAAGATCTAGGGAAAGAACAGACTTAAAACATAGGCCACCATCTTCCCGTGACTCTCGTCCCAATCAACTCAGCTTGGGCAATCCGGGACTCAAGAGCGCACAGACCATGTTAAATTTTAAAACCGTACATTGCGCACTATACCTGCTAGGAAAATATATCCTGACACGCAGGTATTTTTAGAATGGTCCACTTAAGTTCCCTCAAGTACTTTTTTCCAGTTTCACCAGAAGACCCAAATAGCCCAGGCACATCAGCCTCCTCTAAATACCTGAAACTGCATTCATCAGCCACTTTTTAGAAATTGGGTCTTACTTCAAAGCTGAATGACTTGATTACTCCTGTAGCAGAATACATTACACTGATTACAGGATTACTCACGTGCCATTTAGAAAAGGTTGGGCAACATTTCTCAACATTCCACCTTCCCACAAACAAGAGTGGTGAAAGTGGAAGACGTACTATTCAAAACCCTCCAAGTCCTGAGCCCGTGAAAAAACTCCTCTCCACTCTGTTCTCACTAATGTTAAAAAAAAAGGGGGGGGGGGAGGGAGGGGTAGAAAGCTAACTCTTTTGGTTCAATGAAGTTCAGAGAAAAGAAAAAAAGTGCCAACAGGGGCCCAAATATAAAGCTGACCCTATGATCTGACACACAGTAAGCTCTCAGTACATATTAGTTCCTTCCTCCATGCTCCTTACCTGGTGCATGCCAAAACCCTGACTATTGATTTTTATATCAATACTTTGTCAATAACATATTCATTGGCTCATTTTTTTTTTTAACTGTCAGTCTAGTGCTGTGTTTTCAGGCTGCGGCAATTGATCCAGCTTCATCAATTCATAAGAACGTCTTGGAGTGAGAAGAGGGGGTGAGGAGGTGGAAGCTTTATAGCTGCAATTCACTGCTAATCGATAATTAGCATTTTACAATCAAATTCCTATTATTTTACGCTCTAAAATTTTTTAAAGGAACACTCCCTAAAAGCCAAAATGAAAACAAGGCATCACGAGCTCAAATAAACTATAAATTAGACAAAGAAGCATAATTCTACCAAACACCATTTTATTAGCTAATCAACACATCATTTTTTTTTCTATTGGCATCTACTTACTGTCATGTAATTTCCATAATGGCACCATCTGTATTTATAAAAGAATTATCTTTGTGGTGATCTAGCAAACTCCAAATAATGGTGATATTTAACTTTTCTTAGGGAATCAATTTTAGAACTGGGTTAAAGAAGTAATAAGTCTTTTTTTCATGATAAATCTTAAAAGGACTGGCTCATACATCTCTGTGGCATTGGGAGCACTTGAAACAGAAAAACAAACACAACAACAACAAAATATAATTTTATTAAAAGTGTTAAGGTTCTGGATCATGATTTTACTTTTTTTTTTTTTAAGTGAGAGGCAGGGAGGCAGAGCAACAGACTCCCACATGTGCCCTGACCAGGATCCACCTGGCACGCTCCCTACAGGGCAATACTCTGCCTATCTGGGGCCACTGCTCCATTGTTCGGCAATAAGAGCTATTTCAGCACCTGAGGCAAAGCCATGGAGCCATCCTTAGTGCCTGGAGCCAACCTGCTCAAACCATTCGAGCCATGGCTGTGGGAAGGGAAGAAAGAGAAAAAGAAAGAGAGAGAAGAGCGAAGGGGTGGAGAAACAGATAGTCACTTCTCCTGAGTGCCCTGACCAGGAATCAAACCTGGACTTCCATACACCAGGCCAATGCTCTACCGCTGAACCAACAAGCCAGGGCCTGATTTTACATGTTTTAATCAAGCAGGATGAGGCTTTACTAAAAATTTCAGAAAAAACAAACAGAAACAAATGATTTTCTTTTATTTCATTTTGGCTGAAAGGGTGTCAGTTTTCATTGCAGTCTGATTTGGTGCCCTGTGGCTCAGGCAGAATCGTATAAGCCAAAGTCACTATTATGGGTTTAATCAGGATCCAGCCTGCTCACTCAGTTATGATACATCGTCAAACCCTGCCTTGTGCAGTTTTTAATGCTGGCCTCACCAGTGCAAGTCACTGGTCCATGCTGGTCAGTCAAGCTGGTGGGGTTGGGCCAGCAAACCCCTCACCACTGATGGAATAGAAACTCATAATAGAATCCTTCTGTTGGGCACAGACATCAGAGATGAGTGACAAAACCTGGGTACAGAGAGAGATTTGTCTAGAGGTTTTCAAAGACTAGCAAATAGGACCTCAAAGGTATATGACTTCAACTTTGAGTCATTCTAAAAAAGGAAGATGCAGTTTGAGAACATCAATCAAAGACAAAAATCTCACTCTTGGTTAGGCTATAAATTTCTCCACTAATAATCAATTTACTTTGTAAATTTAATTTTAAGCAAGATTTAAGAGAATTATGATTAGAAGTGTACATAGAATACTAACCAACAAAATACAAAAGCTAAATATAAACTAATATTTATATTTCATTGATTGATTCTTTAATTTATACATGCTCATGAATTCCTATTACATAGCAAGCATTGTATTACTTACCAGCACAGTGAACTAAACAGGTATCATCCCTGCTTACATGGTGTTTATTATCTTTTTTAAAAAGTATGCATAAATGAGCAATTGAGTAGAAAATCACCAAATCGTAATAGCAATTGAATTAAGATATATTACTACTCTACTCTTTTGCTAATATAGCGTTATTGCTTTTAAAATTTTAAACATTTATTTCCTTCAAATAATTTGATTATGTACTGGGATCAAGAAGTAATCTTTCCATATCTTGCCTTTTGAATGGTTTGTTTGGTTTTTGAAATATTGTTCATTGGAATGCTAACATTTGAAGAAAGTTTGATCATTGAATTTTTGAAATATGTTAAGAAAATAGCGTTCAGAAAAACTTAACAAAGAAACATGCTCAGGAGTAGAAAATGGCTTTTCTTGAGGAAGGATAAGGAATCGGGGTCATTTATCCCAAGAAATCCCGTGATTATCACGTCAATGGGAAGTGAGCGTGTAAGAGAGTGAAGTCTGGAAGCAGACAGGATCTATTTTCGGGTCCTGGCTCTACCACGTGGTAGTGAGACTCTCTCCACACCTTTGTCTTCTCGTCCATAAAAGTGGCATATCACAAGAATTAAGTGAGTATAAAAACATAAATCGCTTAGCATGTAGTCTTTGATCACTGTCAGCTGCCTTCATCACTACACTACATCATCTTAATCATCATCATCATCATCACTGCAGAAAGAACTCAAGGTATATGGTATTCAAGGCAGCCTTGGAGTAAGGACCCTGGCTATCACTGCAAAGGAAGCTGGTAACAGTCTTTCCTGAGAAAACATGAAAATTTAAACCAGAATCCTACCGCTTCTCATGTTAACTTGTACAAACGTGCAGAAAACTCTTAAACTCCTGTCTCTCAGTCTTCCCAGCTCTAAAATGGATCTAATTATAACTTATTTAATGAGATCATGGATAAGGAAGGACCAGCACATATGTATCTTATTAAAAATGGAACACTACCAATTCTATAGAAATGCACATTCTGACAATAGTCTTAAAGTAAAATGGCCTATTTTTTCAACCACCCAGGATAAAAACTCCCCAGAAAGATCACAAACTTGAATTTCAGCTCCACTAGTCACTACATGGATAACATCTCTTAAATTCTCTGACGCCAGGCCCTGGCGGTTGGCTCAGCGGTAGAGCGTCGGCCTGGCGTGCGGGGGACCCGGGTTCGATTCCCGGCCAGGGCACATAGGAGAAGCGCCCATTTGCTTCTCCACCCTACCCCCTCCTTCCTCTCTGTCTCTCTCTTCCCCTCCCGCAGCCAAGGCTCCATTGGAGCAAAGATGGCCTGGGCGCTGGGGATGGCTCCTTGGCCTCTGCCCCAGGCGCTAGAGTGGCTCTGGTCGTGGCAGAGCGACACCCCGGAGGGGCAGAGCATCACCCCCTGGTGGGCAGAGCGTCGCCCCCAGTGGGCGTGCCGGGTGGATCCCGGTCGGGCGCATGCGGGAGTCTGACTGTCTCTCCCCGTTTCCAGCTTCAGAAAAATACAAAAAAAAAAAAAAATTAAAATTAAATTCTCTGACGCCAGTTATCTGGTCAGGAAAATGGGGGAAACAGTATTCCCGTTGAAAAGATTAGAAATTAGATGTGCAAAGTACCCAGGAGAAGGTCTGGGACATCAGACACAGCCACTGACAGGCATCTTCCACTCCTCTCTGTTAATCCATGATTCAGAATATCCCATTTTTAGCATGTATATCCCCACATTCTAAAGCCCTATCAATGAAAAGCATTATAAATAACCTTTAGGTGATCTTTAAATAATTCTTTATGGTTTGGAGGAGAAAAAAAAATCTATAGAAACATAAACTATCCAGGATGTCAAATATACACTGTAATCATTTTGTATGATCACTGCTAATACAGTTCAATCTAAATTGCAGTCTCATACTTGACATAATTACACATAGCCAAACACTAATAAAAATTGCTGCCTTATATTTCAAATTAGTAATTAGGGTAGTAAACATTAACAACATGTCAGATATAAGATGGTGATTTGTTCTGAAATGTATTAGAGATCATTATACTGTATGATAATTTTAATGACACTTGGGTAGCGAGAGTGCATGCAGCAGTCAACAGCTCCAAGTGCATTATGGGAACCAGCAGGTCTTCTTCAGCCCTAGCTCTGACTCCCACTATCCAAGCTTAGGAAATGGACAATTCTTTCTCCACCTGCAATTGGCCACAAGATTTGGAGTGATTCTTCCAGGGTTTAAATACCTTTTCTATCACTTTCCAGACACGCGAACTTAGCTAGCAGTGATTTTTCTGTGCCTCCATTTTCTTGTCTTTGAAACAGAAAACCTAGTAGTACCCACCTACCTCCGAGGATGCTAATAGCAGCTAGTAGATCATTCTGTGTATAAAACCCTGGCACCTGGAACACATTGCCTTCCATACATGCTAGTGGTTGTATTATCATATTACATTAATATAAATCTGGTCAACCATTTTTCTTAACTGTTAAGACCTTGGTCATAATAATAGTAACCAAATACCCTATTAAAGTGGAAATGCGCTGCATGTTAGCTTCTATCTCTCAAGACACTTTCTTCTCCAACATTGAGTTTCTCCCTACTTCTTTCCTCCCATGTTTTCTCCATTTCTCCCTCACTCAGTGTTGTGAGTCAACATGAAGACCTGTCCTTTATAACTTGACCTCTTAGGAATGTCTGGCTTGGCCTCATCATTTTTTGGCTTCTATCTCCTTGCTGGCTTTGACCATGGCCTCTAAACATAGTCCGGCACACATAGCGCCTGTTCTGTGAACGGTGACCCTGGAGAGACAGTGAGGAACTCCAGTTCCCCGAGTGACTATAGGAACCGTGAGACTCCCACCTCCACACAGCTGATCACTCGGGCCTAATTTTGGGGATTTAATGTCCCTTTCCCACCATTCTTCCCCATCTACCTACTCCCACCCAAAAATTTAACCAAAAGTTAAATTTTTTATTTTAACATAAAACCATCTGTGTGTTCAGGGTTACCTATTTCCATCCCTTCTGAAGGTCCTGGGATTTCTTCAACATAAACAATAAATTAAAAAGTTCTCTGGGGCCTGTCACATCTTTGCAGGACTCTCCCCAGCTCCGAGGTCTCCTTGCATTTACACGGTCTCCTGCAAAGTGGGGAAGAACTCCCTGCTTTATGATAGAGCACCTTTCCTGTCTCCATTTTCAAACTGTTTCAGGTAAAATATTGAGGGGAACAGACTGGACTGCTAATTAGAGCACTGTCTGCAGCCACCATGAGCCACGTCTCCATCGGTGCAATAAGCAAAGATTCTTCATTAACATCACTGTCCTCTGTCCGGGAAAGCCGCCTCAAATGCAATAGAGCTGATTCACAGGAGTGATCACGCAGACCCAGGCACAGTCCTCGTTATTAACTTTAAAAAGGGTGCCAAATCCATTAAAAGCCGTTTTAAAGGGAAGGGATAAGATTCAGTTCTACCCAAGTGCATCTCAAGCTCAAATTTATCTCCCAGCCCCTTTCAAGGGACCGTCCCTTCGTTCTTCACTCAACATTCATCAGAAAAGGTAATTCTCGTGAAATGACAATGGCATTGCTTGCATCTTTCAATGCAAAATGCTCCCATTTTTCAGACAAGCAGGGCGGCTTCTCCAGGTAAGACTCCCTCCAGGGCGAAGAGCAAGGAGCCCCGGGGTCCGCTGGGGAAGAACAGAACATGGCACTGCCGAAGCTGCTCACGCTTAAAATGCTGCCTGCGTCCTCATGACAAATTGTATTCCAAATATAGGTTATTTACAACACGTTGGTTAGACGGCAAGGCATATGAATTCCTGCCCTGTCTTTCTTTACAAACATGTCAGGACTTGTGAACCCTTTAATGAAATGCAGCGTTTTAGAAGCAAGAGGAAACTACAAAGGGAGTCACAAACAAGAGACGGCTCTCCTGGGCCGGGGACCTTGCGGTAGAGATGGTTCCGCACTGTCAGCGATACCATGTCGTCTCTGACCCAGTGGGCGGTAGAGGTCGTGGAGACGAACCACTCATCTGCTTACAGATGAACAGACTGAGGTCTGAGAGAGAACAAGATCTTTCCACAAAGTGTCAGGGCTGGTGAGGGACAGAGAGAGCCAGTCTTAGGTCTGGCCTGACCATGCCAAGGCTGCCTCCCACTAGTGCCACATGGCTGACCAGAACCTTTTTATTATGTTTACTTTATTGATTTTAGAGGCGGAAGAAGGGAGAAAGAGAGAGAGAGAGAGAGAAAGGAATATTGAGCTGTTCCTGTATGTGCCCTGACCAGGGATTGAACTGGCAACCTCTGCACTTCCGGACAATGCTCTAACCAACCAAGCTATTCAGCCACGGCTGACTAGACTCTTAAAATAGACTTTGCCCTATTGGGGCACCTTTGTGAGTCCCATGGGGCACCAACCTTCTGGTGTTCAGATAAAAGTTTCATAAAACTTGGAAGGGAACTTACCCCACAGGGATATTTTTAGTCATGCCACAGAAGTTAGTTGGATTGGTTTTACGTTTGGCATTCTTTTAACCGAGGCCCAGGAGTTTAAGACTTCTCCTGTGTTAGTTCATTTTCTCCCTTTTAAGTAAAGCAGCACCGTTCACTAGTGACCACAGCTTCCTCCTTGGTCCGTCTGCAGTATGGGGCTTCTAAGAGAGCCAGACACAGCTGCCCACCCTGGTTGGGGTTGAACGCAGGTGCCAGCGCATTGTTTCTGAAGGGCCCCGAGAGGGACTAGGTTAGGCTTTGCAGGCCCCTTCTTCTCCGTCTAAACTACTCAACCCTGTTGTGTGAAAGGAGACACAGACAACACGTAAGCAAACGGGGATGGCTGTGTTGCTAAAACTTTATTTCTCCATACTGAAACTGAACTTCACACAACTTTCATATGTCATGAAGCATTCTTCTTCTTTGGGATTTTAATCAACCACTTAAACATGCAAACTCCATTTTCTGCCAAAGAGCTATCCAAACACAAGCATGCGGGAAGCAGGCCAGGTTTGGGCCCCCCTCCCTCTGCCACTGCCCCCCCCTTGCCCCACTGTGGTTTTCCACCCCCTGTGTAGAGTTAGGACAGCACTCACTACAATGTAAACTCCCTTTTGCTACACAGATGTTCTCTTTATACTTTGCTGAGGACACTCACCTGACTAAGGCACGTTTTCTAAGAAATATGCATGCTCTTCCATTGGTATACAAAATAGGTATTACTTTGAGGAGGTCACATCCCACTAGCTAGTGACTTTGAGAATCACACTGTCTTCCTAGGTGGCTATCCTCCTTGGTGTGAAACAGGTCTGAAAGCACTAACTTGGTCATGAAGAAACAGTTGTGAGATTACGTCATTATTATACCAACCAGATGCAAAAAAGAAATTCACCCGCGAAACAGTTGATATATCTTCTACGGCTGGAGTTTTAGCCAACATACCTAAATACTGCTTCAGTTTGGGGGAAAAATATCTTAGTTTCGCATGTGGCTAGTATTAGCACCAACAAGTAGATCCGCAAATTCATTATCCATCTTTTGTCTGTACAATGAAGTAGGAACGCTCCGTTTAAATACCTTTACGCATAGCACAACTCTACTGGCATCAGCATATTACAAAAACCAATTTTCTTACATCAACTTCTATCTGCTTCTAATTCTGCAGCATAGCTCTAGGGAGTTGCTACAAGGTCTGTGTAAACTGAAAATCTAAATAACATTATGACGCCTATTACAGAACTAATTTATAATCTAATACCCCAGTTGAATCTAATATCCTATTTATTTATTCAAGCAAAATGTCTGGAAAAAAAATATGTCACATCATAATGTAGTTGTTATGAAAATGGAAAAATAAAACAGAACTTTAGAGAACGCATGATAATTGCTAGGGGCAGGTACGAGCAAGAATCCCAGAGCCCCCCTCACACAAAGGAGAGACAGAGCCCTTTAATAAATAGAATTTTTGCTTTATAACACAATTATTGTCAAATTTAGTATTTTACATCAAATTTACAGCTTTAAAATGTGATTCCTATTAATGTTATCTGCTCAGAGCTACTGCAGCGTAAACCTGTCGGCCAACAGACGCCCCCTCATCAACTGTCTGCGACAACTCCACTCTCATCCCGGATGGAGGAACTGAGTTTATGGCCGCCTTTATAAGCATGCACTGCCAATACGGATGCCCAGGTGATGGGCAGATATATAATACACGCTGGCTAATGGAAAAAACTATAGAGGTGCTTCTCAGAATACTAAGTTTCATACTGATTTCCTTATCCTGAGATAAAAAGGAGGAAGAAGAGAGGGAAGGAAGGAAGGAAGAATGGAAGGAAGAGAAAGAGGAAGCAAAGGAGGGAAGGAGAAAAAAGAAGAGGGAAGGAAGGCCTGAAGAAGAGGAGTCAAGGAAGATATTCCAGCATCTGAATAAGACAAGCTATAGAAAGTGTCATTATAAACACGCTGTGAGGGGTCAGTTACATCCGGCCACTGGATGCTCCTGGCCATCCAGGAAGCAGGACTGGCTTGATGGGAGTTCAGTGGGGTTAGAAGTACATTTGCAGGAGAGTTCCCAGGACTCAGGAAAGAGATAGCAGCAGAATCCCTTCCGTAAATAAGAAAATGCCTACTGTTCAGTTTTTTCTTGAGAGAGAAACCATGTCTGTAGTTAAGGTAGCAGCACAAAGTCATCTTTGCACTAGGTCCTGAAGTATGTGTGCAACCAGGGCACACCCACACGCACACGCACACACACGCACACACACGCACACCCAGCAGCCATCTGCACTGCAGGGTCTCAAACGCGGAGGTCTTTGGAGTCCTGTTCCAGACTTGTGTGCCTGGATTATGAACCCTATTCTAGACCTCATGCATTTTTTATAAGCTCTCCAAGTTATTCTGATGCTTCTCAAAGTTTAGGAACCAGTGGCCTCTGTGATCATATTTGAAAGACATCTAGGAAGAGCCCTGTGGCCCAGAAATTATTATAACACTGCTCTCTCAATACCCAGGAATCTCATAATTAGCGATTCATTCTTTTGCCTTTTAAAGGTTTTCTGGTCTCCAAGGATACTGAAATTAATTCAAATATACCTAAAAGAAGAAATAGCTTAAGTCCTCCTACCAGATAGTGTCTCGTTCGATGGTAAGGCCCTGCAGAAATTAAACGAGGCACCCCCAATAGGGCAAGGAAACGATTCAAAAAGGAGAGGTAACAAGACACAAGAGTGTACACAGCCCTGCACACGTGAAGGCACCTGGGTTAGGTAAGCACATGGAACTTCTGCACAAAATGCATGGGTATCAGGGTCAGGCATCCCAACTTCACCGAGGTCTGCTGGGTCCAGTCTGAATCCCCACTCAGGTCCCTAACGTGTCACAGGATGTGCTTAGCTCCAAACTAGCATTCCTTTATGGGATTCCATTTTCCAAGATGTACACAAGGACACTTCGGAATCTATGCTCTCTCCAGACAGACAGGCCTCCTCTGATGGTTTCCCTTCTCCAAATACAGAGCTGCCCCCTCCCCACCATTTCCTGAGCATCTCTCCTGGTGTAGCTTCTGTCCCTACTCGCCACTCGTTAGGATGCAAGGGGACTAGGAGGACCAGCTCTTCCCCGTCTAGGGTTCCTGCTCTTTGTGAGAGGTACACAGAAACCCAGCTCGGCGCTCGACTGATGATTACCTTTCTGGTGACTCGTAAAAAGGTCCCACGAAACACAACCCAGGTACGTAAATCTCTCAGAGAGATGAAATCTTTTTTTTTTTTTCCCGGAAGCTGGAAACGGGGAGAGACAGACTCCCGCATGCGCCCGACCGGGATCCACCTGGCACGCCCACCAGGGGGCAACGCTCTGCCCACCAGGGGGCGATGCTCTGCCCCTCTGGGGCATCGCTCTGCTGCGACCAGAGCCACTCTAGCGCCTGGGGCAGAGGCCAAGGAGCCATCCCCAGCGCCCGGGCCATCTTTGCTCCAATGGAGCCTTGGCTGCGGGAGGGGAAGAGAGAGACAGAGAAGAAGGAGGGGGGGGGTGGAGAAGCAGATGGGCGCTTCTCCTGTGTGCCCTGGCCGGAATCGAACCCGGGACTTCTGCACACCAGGCCGACGCTCTACCCCTGAGCCAACCGGCCAGGGCCGAGAGATGAAATCTGGTGGGAAATAAAATTCCTTCATTTCATGTATTTCCCTGTCTTTCCAGTCCACTGTGAACATTAACCTGGGCCTGGCAGGGGAACACAGCAGAGTGTGGGCTGGAGGTGAGACAGACAGGACACTGGGGCTCCGTGCACCACTCACCAGATCTGTCACCAGCAGGAGACTTAGCCCTCTGAGCCACAGTTACGTCCTCTCTAAAGTAAGTACAATAGATTCCCTTGTACGGTCGCCATGTTGATACACTATCACGGACCAAGCATACATTAGGAGTGCGAGATGGTAGCTCTAACATGCAGCACATCCCTACCTTTAAAATTCTTCTTAATATAAAAAAGAAGAAAATAATTAGCTACTACCAAAAAAAAAATCCATACAAGTCCAAGCAACAGCCCATAAGATGTCTTCATTCATTCAAGTGATATTTTATTGAGCACCAACTATGTGCCAGGCTTTGTCCTGGGTACTGGGAATTGTTCAAGCTTGAGCTCTAATTTTAAAAGGTTACAGAACCAACACTTTAGGTGATTCACAAGAAAAAAACGTGATGGAAAAAATTCTAAATGTTTTTGCACAAACCCATGCACTGCCCCGAGGCTCAGTGCTCTGTGTCCTGCATGAACCTTGAAGAGTGTGTCTGTCCTCGCCCTCTCGGAAGCCCAGCCCCTGCCCTGGGTTCTCCTGGCTCCCAAGTGAAGGTCAGTCTCTGGATCTCCACCTTGTCTTGCCATTTCGATTAAACCAAATGACAAACCCCTCCACTGAGAGCTTTATATAGCACGAGACAAAGCCGCGCTAATCTTTTTCTTCCCTCCCTCACCGGAAGTGTGCCCAACCCGTCCAGCTGCACGTCCGAGGCTCTGCCTGTAGAACAGAAAGCCTTCCCATCCACAGCCTCCCCTAGGTCGCTCCTAGTGACCGGAAAGTCTACCCCTGAGCTTAGGCAACTGAGTGCCAGATCCATGTTCCCACAGAAAAATGTGGCAAACAGAAACTGTTTGTTCCTCGAACAGAAAGACCAGCGTCCCGGGCTGAGAACAACCTTTGTTGGTGTTAGCACTGTCACCTCAACCGGCCAGCAAAACTGGCCACTGCATCTTCCCTTCTGATCGTTCCAGCACTCCAGCTCTCAGCTTCTGTGATCGGACCACGTGGCAGAAGCCACGCTCCACTCTCTTCCCGCCTGCTTGAACAACAAAATGGTCTTTGGCTGCAGTGAGCCAACAGCCTGTCAGTGTCCCTTTTTTCCCTAAAATATATGCTGCAGCTGAACAAGAAGCCTAGAACTGGCCCAACGTTGGGCGACGAGCAAAGCCAGTTTTAGAGATTTCATGAGAATCTTGATAAAGACAGAAGACGATCCTAGCGAGTGGTCCTTGTCCCTCCCCAGTCTCGGGTCTCGTGGAGAGAAATCTGGACCTGGAGGAAGCGAACAGGGAGGTGTTCCGAATGACAGAGGAAGAAGTAACAAGGGGAGAGAAACATTTCTTCTTTCTTGAATCCTGGATAGTTAGGACAAGCATTTGTTATTGTTGTGTCTAGCTCTCCAAACCAAAAAAAAAGGAAAATCAAACAAACAAAGAATTCACCAGCCAGAACGAGGCCGACTCTCCCGCCTTGATTCACGCATGATCTGCTCGCTCCCCATTCCTGCCACAGACGGTGGCCGTGCCCCACTGACACGTGCTGCTCCCTGGGGCACAGAACCTTCCTCTGCTGGCCTCTGCGGGGGTGGCTGGCAGCTTCCACTCTTAGCTGTCATGGGGCTGTCTCCACCTCCCCTTCCTCCTTCTCTCTGCGCCCCTTGAAATGGCACACTGTTAGAAATGTGCTCAGGATGCGTGATTTGGGGCAAATAGTTGCTGGAGTTCCCATATGCTTAAGGTACATAACTGGGCCACTGAGAAAAAGGAATTTAAGCATTCTAGAAAACAGCAGGAGAGCAAATTGGCCTTTCCCTCTCAGAGCTATTATTAGAGAGGTCCAGCCCAATTCAACCAGAAAGCCAATATGTAGCCCATCCACTGGCTCTTCCCCCCGCAACAATGCCCCCAATGTCACACCCCCTCTCAAATAGGACTGCGAGGATGAGTCTCAGGCAGGTGCGCGTCTCGTCTCTCACGGGGACCGCTGGCTTGCAGAGCTCAGTGCAAGCACCCCTTCTCATACAGTAACCTAACGGCTCAAAGTTTAATTTCACATAATACCGAGAACTCACGGAACGTGGCATTCCGTTTGGACTCGCGGAACTTGGCAACCTGCTATCTCTTCTCTCTGTGTACCTGCTGAAGTCGCAGCTGCTGCCTAGACTTTGTAAATAAATGCTAAACAAATGCCAAATAAAAAAACCACCTTCCCAGGAAGCGGAAGGGACGGGAGATCACAGTTTTTGTTCTCAGAAATGTGCTGTGACCTGCTTCCAGAGCCACATCCTGACAACTGAGGTGTCTCTGCTCTTTTATCTTAGAGAGAGATGGATAGACAGAGAGAAGGAGAGAGAGAGAGGAAGGAGGAGGGGGAGGAGTAGAGAGAGGAGAAGGAAGGAAGAAAGGGAGGAAGGGAGGGAGAGAGGGAGGGAGGGAGGGAGGGAGGGAGGGAGGGAGGGAGGGAGGATAGGAAATAAAACCTTTCCTGTTATTTGTCCCCCAACTAATGAGTAGAATAGATTGACTGGGAAGACAACACACAGCCTTATTATGCTTTATAGCAACAACTTCTATGGAAATTAGAGATTTGAGAGTCAATTTTTCTCAGTGGACTTAATCTTCAGTCGCGCAATCAAAGTTAATGAGAAAACAGGTTTCCTTTCGCTTGATCCTCAGTTTCTCAGGTGAGTATCCATCGCATTTATGAAGACATCGCTGGGTGGACCCCTTTATTGCCCCTGACCCTTTGGCCTCCTGGGACCTGTTTCTCCACAGCAACTCCTTGCTGAAGAATTGTGGAGCCAATCACTCAAGATACTCAGGCATGTTGCAGTCTGTGTTCTCTTGGGCACAGGTAATGTACAACTGAATCAACCAACCAATTATGGCGAAGCCCAGCATTCCTCATCGTGGGTAAAAATAGACTTTATAAGTGGGCCGTCAGGCGGCCGCCTCTATTTCCCTGCCTGTCTCCAAGGATACATCCATCCCATAGGCGAGATGAGGAACTAGAAGGAGGTGTAGGCGTGACAAATGGACTAGACGTGACCTACAGCTCATCTCTGCCTTTCAGATTCTGGCTTCTGGTGACTGGAGCCAAGTGAATTCAGTAACAATGATGGTGCTTATAGCTACCATTGATTGCATATTGACAACATCCGGCTTTGCCCTATATAGCATTTCATGTGTCTTGTTTCTTCCAATAAACCTGGAATTCTATGAAGGGCAAAGATCTTGTATCTGTTATCTTCTCCTTTTGTTTTTCTTTAGGTTTGCCATTGTCCCTACCACATAATAATAGCTAACACCTACAGAGCACTGACAAGCAGCCAGTGGACTTAAGGGTGGTCCATATAGAAACTCACTGAAAAACTCAACAACAATCTTACGATGTATTCTTATCATCCCCACTTTTTAATAGATGCAAAAACTGAGGCTCAGAGGCCTTAGTTAACTTGTCCAACTAGTGATGAAACCAAAAGTCAAACACAGATATTCTGTTTCTAGAATCCATGCTTTTAACCTCCATGCTAGTGTAAGATGTTTATTGAATCAATAAACATTTTTTGAATGAATGAAAGCTTTCATGGAAGCATTATCGTACATCCGGGAAAAAGAAAAACAGAGGATTATCTTCTTTTTTTTTTTTTTTAGAGAGACAGAGAGAGGGATAGATAGGGACAGACAGACAGGAATGGAGATGAGAAGCATCAATCATCAGTTTTTCATTGCGACACCTTAGTTGTTCAGTGATTGCTCTCTCATATGTGCCTTGACCTTGGGTCTTCAGCAGACCGAGTAACCCCTTGCTCAAGCCAGCAACCTTGAGTCCAAGCTGGTGAGCTTTTGCTCAAATCAGATGAGCCTGCACTCAAGCTGGCGACCTCGGGGTCTCAAACCTGGGTCCTCCACATCCCAATCCGATGCTCTATCCACTGCGCCACTGCCTGGTTAGGTAACAGATGATTATCTTTATCTACACATTAGGAAACTAGGATTCAGAGTGGTCAATTAACTTGCCCTAGGTCACACAGCTAGGTGTGCGGAATGAGGACTCAGTTCAGGCCTTTCAGACGTGAAGGTCCATGATCTTGAGAAACTGCGGTACTTTGAACCGCACGACCAAGCCACTCCCTGCCCAGTGTTTCCACTCAGGGTGCCATTTCCTCCATCTTATCAATGACAGCATCTATTTTTACACACAAAGAAGCTTGTTAACAAAAAAGCAGATATTATCTCTTTAAGGGTCTGTGTGTATATGGTTTTTCTTTTTCCCCTATAAGCAATATAGCAAAAGAAAGGCTGATATTTTTGATGACAAGTGAGAAGTGGGTCAGGCAGCTCTCCCAATTTCAAAGGGGTCTGTTTATCAGAGCTTGTCACTGACGAGGACCATCTCTGCCTGGTTAATTCTCTAACGAAAGTCCCTGCCTTGGGCTTGGGCATTGCTTACTCAGTAGTAGAAACGCTTGATCCCGTGGGACACAGAAGGAGAGGCCCGGATGACCCACCCTGGGGAAATTGCGGCCCTGGCGCCTGTCCCCCAGGCACCGAGAGCGCGCGCGCGCGCGTGGGCTTCCTCGGCCGTGGAACCGGGAACTCTTCCCCTTCCCCCGGCACTCGGTCCGACCGCTCGCTCCTCAATGACTGTTCTTCCATCTGATTATTTTTCTTCCGTACACACCTGTCACCCAACTTTTCATTTTTTAAAAAGTTCTTAAAAATTTATTACTCCTGAAGCGAGAAGCTGAGAATGAGCAGGCGATTAGCGGAATCATTTGACTGACCTTCAGCAGACCCCGAGGTGGGTGATTGATGGAGTGGCTACAGGTTGAAGCAGCAGGTCAGCTTCAATAACACGGCTGCTGCTTCCCCCCCATCCTCACGAAGCAGCCCCCTCGCTGGCCTTCACTTCTCCTTTGCAGCAATCTGAAGGCCGAGACGTACGACTGACTCCACCCCGAGCCTCCCTCTTGGGATGCTCCTTAGGCGGTGACAGAGACGTGGCGTTGGTATCTCATCCAAAGCGATGGCCGTCCAACACCGGACATGATTGTTCTCAACCACGGAGGTTCCCTGTTAGTTACTGTCCCGCAATATCCCCGCCAGCCTCCCTCTGGGGTCATGCCGGAGCATCCCTGGAGGGTAAGTCCCCGCTGCGCCACTGGCCACTGTGATCCATCACTGCTTCCCCTTTCTTGTGCTTAAAATGAGGGTCGGACCACAACCCACCTCTCCACCTGCACATATTTGAAACAGCGAAGTTCTCCTTTTAGCTGGTAGCATTTGAACTTGAAAGAGGGGAACAAAAGAAGGAAAATGACGTCACTGGATTTCTTTCTGCCAACTTCCAACGGCCAGGAACAGACAGCTCTTTAACCTCATCAACATTTCTGAACACGCTTCGGATTTTGTGTGGAAAGTCACCCAATAAACAGAAAACAGTAAAAACAACAACTAAAGGGCCTACTGGGTCCCTTTCCCTGCATCCTCTCTGTGGCTCCTCAAAAGTTTCCAGTGAAGTCAGGACAGGACAGCGGTTAGAAATAGGGGCTCAGGCCCTGGCCGGTTGGCTCAGCGGTAGAGCGTCGGCCTGGCATGCAGGGGACCCTGGTTCGATTCCCGGCCAGGGCACATAGGAGAAGCGCCCATCTGCTTCTCCACCTCCCCCCCCCTCCTTCCTCTCTGTCTCTCTCTTACCTTCCCGTAGCCGAGGCTCCATTGGAGCAAAGACGGCCTGGGCGCTGGGGATGGCTCCTTGGCCTCTGCAGCAGGCGCTAGAGTGGCTCTGGTTGCAGCAGAGCAACCCCCGGAGGGGCAGAGCATCACCCCCTGGTGGGCAGAGCATCACCCCCTGGAGGGGCAGAGCATCACCCCCTGGTGGGCAGAGCATCGCCCCTGGTGGGCGTGCCGGGTGGATCCCGGTCGGGCGCATGCGGGAGTCTGTCTGACTGTCTCTCCACGTTTCCAGCTTCAGAAAAAAAAAAAAATACAAAAAAAAAAAAAAAAAGAAATAGGGACTCAGGACCCAGACGGCTCAGGCTGAAATCCTGGTTCTTTCTCTGACCACCTGTGTGACCTTGGGCAAGTCGCTTAACCTTTTCCCGTCTCAGCTCTGTGCACAGACGGGGCATGAGCTCTTAACGGTTGTGATGAGGATTAAATAAATCAATAACACTATAAAGTGTTAGAATGGGTCTGGGCATGTGAAACATGCTTTGATAACCATTGTATGTTATTACTAATAATAATCCATTCTTTAGATGAGGATACTGAGGCTTTAGGAGATTGATTAAATGACATGCTCAAGGGCGCAACTCTTGGGCGGAGGCATGGAGAGTTGAACCAGGACATCTAACATCCAAGCTCAGGTTCTTAAAACACCCCATTTGTTTCTGGCTGGGTTCCGTTTTTAGCTGTGAGTTTCTGGACCAACAGTCTTCTTTAGCCATTTGAAATCAAGTGAAGAGGGTCTAAGTGAAGGGGAAAAGACCCACAAGGGCAGCTCAAAGCCATACCAAGTTACCTCCAGAGGGCCAGCAAAGAAGAAGTTTCCCAAAGAGCTACAGACTTGGGGACAGCTCAGTTCCAGCCCCTTCAACCCTGTACAAAGAATGAATGAACCCTCCCAGTATGCCCCTGCCTTGAAGCAGGAAGTGAGGAGATTGTAGGAAAGTAACTGACAGTTCTCATTCTTTAGAAAGGAAAAGAAAAAAGTAACAAGTCATGCATTGAGACAAAGAGGGCATCAGGTGGTGTTGTTTGAAGCTCTCGTTCTAATGAAACTTTGCATTTGTAAAGTCGGTTTTGGGCAGAGGACGAAGTGGTGGTTGCCTAAATAGAGTGGTTTAAGATGCCGGGGGAAGACGCAGCTTCCCCACCCCCCCACCCCCACCCCCCACCAAAACTGTTTATCCACTGATGTCCTGATATTCAGAACTTAAGCTTTTGCCCTTAGCTTGCATCCATTTGGTCTTCCTCTTTCAAAATTCACATATACCTCTGATGGGTAAGAAATTAAGTTCCTGCTCCCACTGATGGCTGTGTTCCTCAGATGCCTTCCCCACAGGGTCAGATACATAGGCACCTGGATGCCCTCAGGTAGGAAGAAAGGCAAAGGGTGGGAGGGGGCTCAGAAAAGCAAATTGGGCAAAGGGAAATAAAAACCAAACTTCAAAATTCTACCAAAGAGAAGCGACTTGATTTGACTTTTCATGAGCGAGACAGAAATACGATCCTTCCTCTGGTCTGCGTTGGGTGCTTTCCTGTACTACACAGAGCATACTGCTGAGCCTCAGAGAGGTTAAATGACTTGCCGAAGACCACACAGCTAATAAGGAGCAGAGCTGAGACTGGGACAAGTTTTTCTCCAAATCCCGTGATCTCATCTCCAAACCCTCTGCCTGTCTGTCTACCCGCTCCGGCAACTCAGCTCCCACCATGGGTCTCTACCACTGAACCAGAATTTGGGCTCAGCCGCCCTTTTTGCAGATCACTCTGTTTACAAACTTCCCCCATCATATGTATTCTTCATCTCCCCAGCCCTTCCAATGCAGTCATGAGGAATAAAATATGTGATTTTGTTTCTCTCCATCATTTCTCTTCTGGAAGGCTTCAGTCATAGTCCGAAGCAGCAGGGGTTGCACTGAAGCTTAAGGAAAAGCAAAACTATTAAACCACAGTCCATCCCTCTTCAACAAGCCTGCCCCGACTTTCATGGAAACAATGCTCCTTATTACAGCAGCCATCCCCTGAGACCCATCCAGCCGCCAGGAGCAAAACACCTGAACCAATCCAGACCCTCTCTCCCTCCTTTCCGATTCCCTGCGTGCAAGCATATCTCAGTGGGAAAATACCTGCTACAAAAAGGGAAGGAGGAAATGGGACCTGTAATTGCCTAAGCAGTCAGTGCCCAGAGCCCCAGAGCCCTGGACTTGGGTTATGACTATTGCCACCACAGGCGAGTTCCAACACGGCCGGCTTCCACTCCCAGAGGGAAAGAAATGGCAGTGTCTCTCCTGCAGCCTTGCTCTTCTTTATTATGTTTTTATTTTTATTTTTTTCCTAATAGTAGAGACCACTTGCCAGCACAGAGGCCAAAAAAATGCCCAATATGCAGTGGGCAAAAGAAAGTTGACAGTCACTGTGACATTTTTTGGAGTTAATAATGCTACTGTAGTCATCATCATAAGCTGTGTGTCTTTTTCCATACGAACAACTGTAAACCTGCTCTGCCCGTCCCTGTGTTTACTTTCCCAATCCACCTTCATCTAGGAGATTGGTGTACGTCTCGATCATGACCACCGGGATGGGAGGGGAAAGTCCTGTCGGTATCTCCTGTAAAAAGTTTTCATCCCTAATAAAAAAAGAGATGCCCCAGAAATAACTTTCTTTCTCACTTTTGGGTTTGTCTGCTGCTTGGAGAGGCCGTCTCAAGATCGACCACGCAGGGGAAGCCCAAGGTGGAGGCATGGATGGCTGAGTGAAGGCACTGAGAGACCTGGGGCCTGGATGACACCCTCAGTCTCTGATTCCGTTCCACAATCACGCTGCCTCCAGACCTCCTGTGTGTTCATTTGCTACTGCTGTGTAACAAATCACCCCAAAGTTTAGCGGCCTAAGATAACAAATGTTACTTCACAACTTCAGGGGATCAGGGATCTGAGAGTGGTGCGGGTGAGTGATTCAGGGGAAGGGTCCCCCACGGGGCTTCAATCCAGGTGCTGATGGGGCTGCAGTCATCTCAAAGCCCCACTGTGGGGGGATCCACGTCCAAACTCGCTCATGCAGCCATTGCAGGTCTCAGAAGATCTGCTGCTGAGGTCACTCAAACAGGCCACTTCAAAGAGCTGCTGAGCACCTGGCTTCCCCAGAGTAAGCAGTACAGAGAGACTAAGGGCTAGTACCCAACATGGAAGCCACACTCTTTTTTTATAATCTGATAGGAGAAGTGACACCCTGTTACTCACTAGTACCTTCTATTCTTTTAATGCAGAGATTCTCTACCCTGACACCAATGACATCTCAGGTTGGATGACGCTTTGCTCTGGGGTTGTGCACTGAAGGATGTTTAGCGGCATACCTGTCCTCAACCTACTAGAAGCCAGTATTACCACCACCGCCCCCAGTTGTAACAAAAAAAGAAGTCACCAGATATTGTCAAATGTCCCCTGGGGAACAATCACGCCCAGCTGAGTGACAAAATCTAGCCGACACCAAGGAGAGATTACACCAAGCCATAAATGCCAAGAAGCAGGGCCCACTCGGGCCATCTTTGAGCCTGCAGACCATATTTGTTTTATAAGATAATCAACTTATTCAATGTTTAAGCCATTTAAAGTTGATCTTTTGTTTATTTTAAGCCAAGATCTCCCTAACTGGTACAAAAGGACTATCCACTTACTTTACCTATTAATAACAACGATTACTTTTTTGCATTTTTCAAGAGAATAAGTAAAAAGTCAAGCAAAGCACCATGCTTTCCAATAGAATGACTCAGCACTTGTGTCCTGGGAAAGAACCAATATCTCCCACTTCAGACCAATGAAATGCTCAACAACACTCACCCCCCCAACACACACTCACTCACACACACACACATACACTACACACACACACACACACACACACCACAAAGTTGCTAAAGCAAAGACATCAACTGCTCCATCTTGTAATTTTTCACTGAATGGAGAAGACATAAAAGTCAGAATATAAAGGACAGTAATTTAAAAATGCTACTACTACTTCAAAAGAAGAGTGGCCATTTAAGATCCCTTAAGCATTTCGTAAACGTCACATGCTCAGGAAAGACTGCTCCTGACCTGCCTGGGTGTACCCCTGAATGGAGAAGGCTATCTGCCACTCAGATGACGTAAGGGTTGACTGTCTAGCAAAGGAGAATGGAAGCAGGAGACCCTGCAGCAGCTCTCTCACACCTGTGCCTGCCCATTACGCATACCCCACCTGCGGGGGTCCTCCAAGGTAAACTCTTCAGGGACCTAGCAGATCTTGGATTCTTCTCCAACCCATCCCACTTCTCTGGATAACCTGCTGTCATACCCCAGCCTGGACTAGAGGAGCCCGTTCAGCTTACCAACAGCCCTCTCACCCTTCACGCCCTTGAGGAGATGACCGCCCTGGACAGTCTCTCGGGGACCAAGGACTCCTTTCTACCTTCTGATGACCCTGGCTGGGTCTCTCAGCCTCACTCTGGGCTTTCAACACTGGGTCTTAGGGGAAGATCATATGGTGATTTTTGTTCAGAAACTAAGGGTCTTTTTATTGGCCTAACTCATCCCTTCACAGAGCTCTCTCGGGAGATGACAAAGTCCGTAACAGGCATCCAAAACCAATTATCAACTAAGGGGCAACAGCCCCAGGAATAACTACAGAGTTCAAGATGAAAGGCTCAGAATGAAAGCTATTTCCAACACAAATATCTCTTCGAATGGTAGAACTAAACCTTGGGGGGAAATAACATTATTGTAAAATGTGTTTTTATGACGCCGTAATGATTAATGGCATTTCACACTAATAAAGTTGACAGGAAGAGGATGCGAGAGACTAACAAAAGTGCAAATACAAATTTCCTTTTAATATCACCGGCATTTTTCTACAGGAACGAGGCATGAGCCAACAGGATAAGAGGAACAGCTATTTTAAAAGTCCAAAATAAATGAGTAAACGGCGGTAGGCATCAACCATACAACCAACTGCATAGCCAGTCTTACATGATGCGTTCCCCCCCCCCCCCCCGAGAGAGACTAGTAAAAATATTCCTCTCCTTTCGGCCCCCTATCTGGCGTTCTGTAGCTGGATAACACAAAATCTTCCCGTTTGAAGAAAAAGTTTGTTGTCTGAAGCCAGAGTCGCACCTCGCCACTGCTGTGCTCCTTGTCAGCAAACCCACCCCGTACCTCTCCTTCCTTATCCTCCCCTGCACCCCAGAACTGAGCCCTCCTGTCAGCGTCGGCCCCTCCACCCCTGCTCCCGGCCCGTCTCCCCCAGCGGCCGTTTCCTCACCCCGCCCACACCTGGCTCTCCCTTCTGCACGTCCCCTCCCAGGATGTCGTCTCCACGTAGAACGTAATTTCACGGGCCGTGTTTGTTCACGGTTCTTCTATTCTGCTACCTTCTCTCTCTCACTCCTGCAATGAGTTGTCTCTGTTCCTTTTCTCACTAGGCATTTTCTCAATCTCCGTCTTCAGTCCGGGGAGGAATTTGATATCCGGCATCTGCGGCGGCACCCAGAGAGACTGACCACCGGGGAGCCATCAGGAGTGTCTTTCCAGCCAACGCCAGCGGTCTGGTCTCATTTCTCATTCTGCTTCACTTCCCAGGGCACTTGACGCTGATCACCGCTACCAGCTGCTTCCCATGTTTCTGCCACTTGTCTGACTTCCGCCCTTCGCCTTTCTCTCTCCCAGCTCCGTTGGTCAATATCCTGCAAAACTTAATCCTTTTGCCTTTTCTCCTGCAGGAGACTCCCTAAGCCTCCATTTCCTCCGCTATACAATGGGTTTTGACAGTAGCAACCTCAGTGAGTTGTTTTAAGAAATAAAGAACATAAATGATCCAAGCAAAGTGCTGTGCCCGATGCCACCCCCTACTCGGTGTGGTTCATGATCATCACTCCCACGAGTGCCCATTCCGGTCTCAAACATGGAAGGTGGGCCCAGGAGGCCAGGGCTTTGCTGCGATCACACGCCTGGATCTCTAGCTCAGGGAACCGTGCCTGCACAAATCAGACCCTTCAAACTTGTCTTGAACCAATGAAAACAAAGAACATATTCAGTTAATGACTCAGTGCTGGTAATTCCAAAATACAGCCCCTTCTTTCTGACTCCATTTGATTCTGATTTTAAGAGCCATTTCTTATGACTTCAGCATCACAGTCTGCCTACAATTTAATTTAGTGTCTCTTTTCCTACTGATTCGTCTTTGCAAAGTGCTCATTTTTATTAATTTGAAATAACCATTTTCATCGTCTCTAACCGACAAAATCTCGGTTCACATTTAAGTGTTCCTCCCCCCGCCCACTGCACCCCCACTCCCGCGCGCCCCGCCCAGCCTTCCTCCGGGTCTTCACTCCACTTCCTGCCGTGCAGATCATCACGGTGGCCTCCTGAGTGGCTTTCCGATTTAGCTCCCTAATGCCGCCTGATGACCAGACAACGCCCTGGAAACCGGTGGCTAGTATCACCCTTCTGTTTAAGAAGCTTGCCTCCTTCACTGTTTATAACAAACCCAAACCCAAGCCTGACAAAATCACCTATTTAAAATTCTCTCCTTCCTTCCCTCCTTCTTCTCTCTCTCTCGGTATCTCTTAATGATGCAGCAAATGAACTTCTTCCTACCACTTCCTTCATCTCCATTGTATAGTGGACAAGAGGCTGTGGGCAGCCGTTCTAGGTCAAGGTTGTGCCGTGTAAATGTTCAAAAATATTTCTTGAACGTGAACTAGGACATTATTAGACAGTAAACAACAGCCGTGGCTGCCACTCATTTGGGCTCTTGATTTCTGCTAGGCACGACACCCTCCCGTGTCCCATTTAATCTCACAACAACCCTAGGAGATAGGGAGTTTGATCCCCAATGACGAGAACCCCGGTGCTCAGAGGACGAACCAAACACAACCGAGGAGCTGTGGCCTTTACCCCAAGCCCGGCTGACCCCAAGGTCCGCGCACTCGACCAGCTCGGACATTAAAGCTGAACTGGGGGGGGGGGGGCGAGGGGTCCCGGGTGGAGACCAGCCGGACATGAAGAACAGACGGATTAAACAGGGGGAAGGAACGGGAAGAAAGCAAGTCAGAGAGAAGCAGCTGGTACGAAGTCGGTGAAGGGTGGAAGAGCCGGAGAGAGAATTCATGGGAGAACACGTGAGAAATAAAGACGTAAGTGAACTTGAGGAGAAAATGGCTCGAACAGCTGGGAGAAAATAAGCAGGACCCCTGTGGATGCAGAAAAAGGGTCGTCGCTTTGGCGTCGGGCAGCGGCGAGCATGGCAATCCACGGAGAGGGGCGTGGCTCCCGCCGAGACGGGAAGAAGTGGGTGCAGATACAGGAGAGAAGGCAGGGAGACGGCAGGGAGATGGCAGGGAGATGGCAGGGAGATGGCAGGGAGCCGGGCCCAAAGGAGGCCGCAGGGCTGCCGTGAGCAGGCAGGCACCCCGCACAGAGCTTCGCTAACACTTCCCTGACCCATGGGCATCGTCCTAAACATGTGGCCTCTGCTCCCACCCCAACATAGAGACGAACCCCGGGAAAACGCTCATAAATCTCCAGTTACAAGATAGCCGTTCAACAAGTATGTCCTGCACTGAGGAAGAGAAATATTAGGATTTGCCTCGAATGGCCTCATTATGTCAATTTCGGTTGCGCTCCCAAAAGGAGGGGCTGTGAAGAGATAAGAGGTCAGGACTGCTGTCCATGGTTCTCTGGAAAATGTCAATTACAAATAAGCAGGTGGTCAAGACCTGATGTGCCATCTCCTAGAATGCCCTTTGCCGGACACACTGCGGAAATGTCACCCCACCGTGCCTGCCTTGCTTCCCTACCAAGGTGTGCTCTTCCCACCCCCCCCCACCCCCGCCTCCCCAGTACCTGCGCCCGCCCTTCCCACCTGTCACTTCAAAGCCCAGACTGTCTTCAAGGCCGAAATCAAGGAAGATCGTTTTCCTCCACGCTTCCTAGAATAATCTCCCTCCCAAGTGCCTTCGCCTTGCTCTGAGTTCAGGGATAGCAAATCACCCTAAATCGTTTTCTGATTGTTAAGGGTACAAATGTCTTCTCTTCTGTACTTACATCTAGGCCTTGTGGTATAGAAATTACATTTTCTCTATTTCTTTCCTTCTGCATTTTCTTAGAGAAGGCCTGGAACAGACAGAGCTCAGGCTATTTTGATGTAGTGAGTGAGGAGCTAGATAAATATATACATGTAGAAAACTTTTAGAATAGACCTTGGCAGGTAGAAAACCTATATATACCTGTTAGTGATTATCATTACTATTTTAATAGCTATATTTAAAATAGCTATATTTAATAGCTATATTTTAATAGCTATATTATAGTACCTCACCTGGTACATAGCGGATGCTCAGAAAATATGACTTGAATGATGCTTCAATGTCCATGAATACATAGTTAATGTCCCTAAAATGCATATTATAGCTTCTCTGTGCAAGGCTTAATTTTTATGAGCTTTCATTTCTGAAGTCTCTCTCTCTGTGTGAGAATAAATAGTATGTACCTATTGCTACAAATTTTCTCTTTTCTAAAACAAATAAGAAGCAATTCAAAAATATAGTTAGGCCACAAATAAAAGAGTAAGTGAGGATGAGCGTAAACCAGCTGAGTCTCCATCCCCCACCCTAGCCTAGGGAGGTCTAAACCCACCCACTCCTGACCCAAGCAAGCTAGCTGGGGGCCGAGAAGCACTGGCTTTGGAGATTCTAGCAAGAGTCAGCATTCATATGGGTCTCTTCGTCCATGGCTACCACATCACTATGCAGTCAAATTTTAATCTCTCCCTTTGAAAGATAAGAAACCCAGCAAAGGATTTCCTTTGATGTTGTCCTTCCCACGATCCCGCAAAGACGCAATGACAAGGCAGTAGACACTGCCGGTTTCTTGGCACCCGAACACGTCGCAGCTTGAGGGCGATGACCCTCAGGCTTTCCGAGTGTGGCAACCCTAGCTACAGAGTCTGTGCGGTGACACAGCACAGCGCCAGGCCTCCTGCCTCCCTGGGCCCCTCCTGCACCCGCCAGCCCGTGGGAAGGCTTCTGAGGAGGCAGTTTCATGGGCGACTGGCCATGCCATGGTCAATCAGAGGCATCAATCGCCGCTTTCAACCCAGCTGCTTTTTCCAATTAATGCAAAGCTGTTTAGTTAGTGCCTGGAGAGTTGGGACCGGGAAACAGCCTCAAAGAACATTCCATAAGGATGAAAGCAAAACCTCTTTCCGTCCCTTATCCCGAGATGTCTCTGCGTGTTTGTTTTCATTTTTTAAAGTTTACCCGAAAAGGAAGAGGATGGCAGTCATCTCCTTCCTCCCATCACCACTTTCAGAGATGTTGATCAAAGCCAAAACCTCTCTTGACGTTTGCCAATTGCTAAATAGGAGTTTGAATTTCCTGCCAAATATACCCTCTCTTTTTCAGTGCTTATAAATAGATTATATATAAATAGGATGAGTTAATGCTGTTCATCTGATGAAATGTATTGAAATAGATGAGCACAAAATTAAGGTAAGACGGGGTTCTCTTGGAGTCTGTGGGAAAAGCATCAGAGAGAGCCTTGTGCTAGAATCCGGGGCACCAGACAGTGGAGAGACAGACCCAGCTTCGTCCTCAAGGCCTGTTTTGACTTTACAAAGCAAGATTAATAGGAGCGCTTGCGACATGGCTCCACAGAGGGGTACCGGATTTAGAAAATAAAAATAATAGGAGATGCTCAGTTAAATTTAAATGCCAAATAAATAAGAAATCATTGTTTTCATATGAGTATGTCCCAAATGGTACATGTGACATACGTATGCTAAAAAATTGCTCATTGTTGACCCGGAATTTAAATTAACTGGTTGTCCCGGGTTGTATCTGTCAGCCTCACCCCTAAACAATTTAAGTTGATCTTGAGAAAACAAAATGTTAAGTCACAATTTGAATGAGGCAGACTCACTCAAGGAGCCAGCCTTTTCATCTAAATCAGTTAGGCTGGTAAGGAATTTGCTGACATTATCCACAAATTCAGGACATGGCCTTCTAGGCAACATGGTCGGAGCGAAGCCATCACCATTATAAATGTTACCACTTCTGCACTCCTAGCTGTGTGTCCCCATGATGCAGGTTTTAAAGGAACAGCCCACTCACATTTCAAACAGAAAAGGATGCTACCATCAAGGGCGTTTTGGTCTCTGTACCCAGCCTCTGTGCTAGGCCTTTACAGCTCTCATTCATGGAATCGTCACATCTCTGTGAAGCTGGTATTATTTTTCACCTAGCAGGTGGCAGAAAACTGACCGAGGTCATCAGCTGGTCAAATGGAGGTGCCAGGATGGACATCAAGGTCTGTCCTACTCCCACATGGATATCTTTCTATTTCATCACTCAAATCAATACCTTTTTTTTTTTTTTTTTTTTTACCATTGCAAATATGTAATGTGTGGAAGGCTGTGTTAGGTCCTGGTTGTTGGTTCAGGTTGATGGTAGGGGAAGAAGACAAAAGACAAGGGACTTGAGTCTTGTTAAGAACACAAAACACTCCCATGTTTATGGCAGCAGTGTTCACAGTAGTGAAGATCTGGAAACAGCCCAAGTGTCCGTCAGTGGAAGAGTGGATTAAAAAGCTTTGGTACATATATACTATGGAACACTACTCAGCCATAAGAAATGATGACATCGGATCATTTACAACAACATGGATGGACCTTGATAACATTATACTGAACAAAATAAGTAAATCAGAAAAAACTAAGAACTATATGGTTCCATACGTAGGTGAGACATAAAAATGAGACTCAGGGACATGGACAAGGGTGTGGGGGTTATGGGGTGGGGGGAGGAGAGGGAGGGGTTTGAGGGAGGAGAAGGGCACAAAGAAAACCAGTTAGAAGGTGACAGAAGACAAATGGACTTTGGGTGATGGGAATGCAGCATAATCAAATGTCAAAATAACCTAGAGATGTTTTCTCTGAACATATGTACCCTGATTTATCAATGTCACCCCATTAAAATTAATTTAAAAAAAGAAGACAAAACAAAGGCATTGAGACACAATAAATAAAAAAGATAGTAAGGGAGCGTCAAAGGGACTCTCGCTTAAAACTAGAAAGGGTTCTGGGCATCAAATCAATATTACTGATAACGAGCAGCATTTAACAAACGGTTGTTTTGGAAGGGGCACAAGCCAGGCATCTCAGCCGTCCGAGTACAAACGGGGAAGTGAGGCAGAGGATGCAAAGCTCCCCTGGAGATGCCCAGTGGTCGTGTTGGGAGAATCTACCCCCCGTCCCCACGGAGCTCTCCTGCAAAGCCCAGACATATTCTAGCCTATGAGGCTGTGATGCTTTGAAGACTCGTTTCTGTGAGTCTTCTCAGAAATGTACTTTAAAAAGCATCTATTTTCTGTCCACAAGCTTTTCACTGTCTTCGGGTTGCCTCAAAGTACCAACACACAAATTAGCCTTCCTGGGCCACTATGGGGATGTATGAGACTCCATAAAAGCCAATGAACACATTTCATTCATCCATTGATAATCTCTGTATCTACAAAAAAGGGGTCACTGCAAAAAAAAAAAAAAAAAGAAGGGATTTGTTACTATACCATACCCCAAAAAGCCAATCTCAATTTCCCCCCAATCCCAGGAGTCAGAAAATAACAAGTCAAGCTTGTTGTGAGATTTGAGGGAAGCAGAGGACGTGAGATCCTCTCACATTTTTAACACAATTCAATCACCACTGAGTATCCCATTTGTATACAGGGAAAAAAGTACCAAACAGCCCAGTTAGCCTATGTCCAAAATCTCTACTGCTTTGTGCCCAGAGAGGTGGAGAAATATGTCACTAAGATGTAACCACTTTCCTGTCAGCTGTGCTCTGGGTCCATGAAGGCTCTTTGGTTGTAAGCAACAGAAATCACCTCTGGCTAATGTAAGCCCAAATAATTTTTTACAGAGAGAAAAAGAGGTGACATGTGGTAACCCACAGGACAAAAGGAAAGCCAGTTGAGTCAGGCTTCAGAAAGAGCAGGGACCTAGACAACAGGAACTAACAGGTCTTCTTACCAGTCGCCTCTATAGCGACATATTTCAGCTCCAATTATACTCAATATTCCAACTCCTGAGAGACAAATTCTGATTGGCCTTGTTTTAATTATATAGCCAGTTGGATGGGGTTGGAGGTGGAGATGGGGAGATAAAATTAATGTGATATTGCCAAAAAAAGGGATGAGAAAGGATAGAGGTTTCAGCAGACAAAAACATTAAACAGTTACAAAAATACTATGTAGTGGTTACTAGCTTGGACACTGAAACCAGACATTTAAGGTTAGAATCCAGGCACTGAGACTTACTAACAGTATAACCTTGGATAAAGATAACCACTCTACGCCTCTATTTCCATCACCTTAAAGTGGGAATGAGAATAACCCACATCTCATGTAGTTGTAGTAAGAGTTAATCTAGCCTGGGTAGGCGGTGATGCAGTGGATAGAGCATTGGACTGGGATGCAGAGGACCCAGGTTTGGAACTCTGAGGTTGCCAGCTTGAGCATGGGCTCACCAGCTTGAGCTCAGAGTCACTGACTTAAGTGTGAGATCATAGACATGAGCCCAAGGTCGCTGGCTTGAGCCCAAAGTCGCTGGCTTGAGCAAGGGGTCATTTGCTCTGCTGTAGCTCCCCCCCCCCCCATCAAGGCACATATGAGAAAGCAATCAATGAACAACGAAGGTACCACAACAAAAAAACTGATGCTTTTCATCTCTCTCCCTTCATGTCTGTCTGTCCCTGTCTGTCCCTCTCTCACAAAAAAGAAAAGAGTTAATCCATGTGAAATCTTTAAAATAGTGTTCACGTTGTTGTAATGACTCCATCATTCTTATCACTGATAAGCACAATTGCTTTCAACCACCACAATTTAAGGATTGTTTGTCAATGCAGCATACCGTACCTTATCCTGACTGACGAGGTATTTTACCCTTTTTGACGGTTTAGTTCATTTCAACTAACACACACCAAGTAGTACCAGATTCTGGTTAAGGCAATGGACACTTAGAGCACAAAGCGTTGTCTGAGCTTAAAGTGCAGTACGGAATGTGGAGTGTCTCTGTAAGACACAGCTTTGACTATGCTCAATCCCACACCAGAAACAAAACCAGAAAACAGATGTCCAAGGGCCACCATTCCTATAAAGTTCTTGGGCTTTCCTGGGATCTGTCATACAAATTTACTCTTCTCAAAAGGTAAACACCTAGAAGCACCTAAGGTTTCCCTTCTGTGAAACAGCATTTACACTATATATGTTTTAAAAATGTGCTTACTAAATGTTTAATGATAAAAACCTAAACAACTCCTCTTGCTGCAGTAACATAACAGCTAATAGGCCCCTGGTGCACTAGGCAGTAAAGAGAAGTGCAGACCTGAGGCGACTAAATCCAGAGGTCTCGTTACCAAGGCGGGTATAAGACATGCGATACCAAAACCCGTGCATCCGCGCTGCCAAAGTCACAGCCGAATCCGCAGCCAGAACGCAAAGAACAGCTGGGGTGAAATTTTTATGCTCCTTATTATACAGCTTCTCCAAGGACCTGGTTTTAAATTCAGTCACTGATTTCCTCATTTGTCAGCAAGGATCACCCCCGCCGACCACAGAACCTACTTGATGAATGGGACTTTTGCTATTAAAAATTATTCACTAAAGCCATCGTTTGCAGTGTAATAAAATATAGATTGACATTGCCATGTTAAAAGTCTTTCTTGTGCGTGAGCATTATTGCCTAAGCAGTTTTGACGAGAGAGACTCAGTCCTATCTGGAATGTAGAATTGTACGCGGAAGCCTGTATATGGGCTTTTTTAAGGTTGTAGCATGCCCTGGACAGTAATTTACTAAAGAAAGCCTCTTCAGAGGGCTAACGTGGTTGAGCAACTTGCTCAGTCCTAGTAGAGTTGAAGAATTACCTCACGGTTTTGAGTCTAGAAAATGTGGACTGTGATTTGGTCCTTTTTCTCCAGAAGTCAAAATGTGACTCAGTTAAATGATCATGTGGATATGTACAGGTGTCTAATCCAATCTATGGCACAGACCACAACAAACTAAGGACATTTCCAACCCTCATCCACGAGTAACTTCTGTCTTAGGAAATATCACAAGTCGATTTAAATAGGCTGTTTGGGTCCTTCCAGAAAGGCCCATCTGACATTAAAATATGAGTAGCACCCCTAGAGGCAAGGTCCAGGCCAGAAATTCTAGGTGAGAATGCATCTTTTTGAGAAATATAAAATCTTTGGATCTTAATTGCATATTAATCAACTTCACCTATAAGAGCCATGCGTGTTGAAATGATAGCCTGCATTAAAAAAAAAAATCATATGGTTTTTTTACTTGTGATGTGCAAATTAAGCATTTCCATATTTGCAATTTAAGCTTTTACTTAATTCATTCTTTCTGATCTGATGAGGGTCTCGTGCACGGAGGCCTTCGAAAGGTCAGGTCTGATTAGGCGGGAGCAGCAGGAAGTGAACGTGAGGACCAGGCCACTCCTGCCTGCTCTCAGCTCTCCTGGCAGGAACAGTCTGCATCAGTTATTTGTGTCTTCCTCGTATTCTTAAACCACTGTTCAATTTGCCACATTTTGATATACAGGACCTCGTTATCTAGAAATAAGGCAAAACTGTTTTTACTACTGCTTTTATGTTTCCTTTTCCTTTAAGCAATGGTATTTTTCCAAACTATAGCTTTTTTTTTTTTTTGCATAAGTTAAAAATGTACTTGCTATAAGTATACTGGCATACTTAGGTGATGAAGCATTACATGAGCATATATCAAAATACATAATTGTGTGAAAATAGGTATGGATGTGCACACACCCACATCAGTACTGAAGTATAATATTAATTTCCAATTAGGAGAATTAGTTGACCTTTGGCATCTGGCAGTAAGTTGACATCCGCACTGACTTGTTATTACATTGACCTATCAGCTTATAAACTGGTACTTGTATGCCACAGAGTTTGTCTACCTAATATCCATTAAGTAGGCTGTGTACCTACTAAAATGCATTTCCCATTCTCCTTAATAATAAAACCCCAATTTCATTTGGAACTCCAGTGTGCCCAGGTGAGCCTATACTTTCATAGCTTCCCTTGCAGCTATGTGTGGAGAGGTCATTTCTGGCCAATGAAATGCAGGCAAAGGTCATTGACTAGGATGACCAAGAAACCCCTTCCGAGATAACAGAAAATTGAAGCTCCCTCCTCTTTTGCCCTTTGCCCTTCCTCATCCTATCAGAAACATGGAATAATGGCTGAAGACTCAGAAACGGTCTTTCATCTTCAAGACAAAAGCCCATACGGTACAAATGAAAGAACAGATGGGTAGGGAAGAAACCTGGGTCCCTAATAAAGTTTTGGAGTGACCATCCCAGTGTTAAAGGGCTTATTTCTGGTCTTCATTCAGAAAGAGAAAAACAGCAACCCCTAATTTTGTATAACTGCTATCTAATTCAGTATGTATAAAGGATACCACATTAAAAGTCAAAATAATCATTTACTGTCCCATTAATGGTGAGTAAATAAATACAATTTGGATTTTACCTTAATTAAAATTGATTTCTTTTTCAATATTTATCATAAAAAGAAGCACAAGCTCTTTGAGACCCCATGATTTGGAAGGGTTTTATCTGGCACAACCATCCAAGTCCGGGGTTAATGAGGTGCATGTTGATAAAAACTGAAGTCTAGCTGTTAAGTAAATAATAACACCAGTAGTGATTTAGAGCCTTTCATCCTTAAAATTTGTAGCAAATTGCAAACAACCCTATGGGGTAGGTAAAATTACTGGCATAATTTTATTGACAGAGAAACTGAGTCATCAAGTCATTAAATAGCCTGGGGTCTCTTTAGTGACTAACAGCATCAGCTGAGAGACATTGCAGTCAGGGCCTAAGGCCATCTAAGGGGATTCTTTCAGGGTCAGCATTTAATGAAAAGTTTATAATGCACCCTCCCCACCTACATCAAAAAAAAAAAAAAGTGCATGCGTCTGTTCTGAAGAAGGCAGCTGAGAGTCTTTGGTTCTTAGAACCACCGACTCCCTCAAATGCAAAGCTCCTGCCTGAAATCCTTTTATCATTGGCTCCCTAAGCTAGCCCAGTGCTGGGCACGATCCCAATAAATGTTTACTGACTGAATAGCCACTCTCTAAAATCGCCCTGTGGGGCACACGGCTTCTGAAATTAAACCTTCGCTTGGAAGCACCAACGCTCCCGCACTAGAAGCAGCTCCTCTGTGTTCTTCTCACCTCCCCCAGGGTGTGCCTCCCCACCCCAGACACTCCGCACTCCTGTGAGTCCGTCTCCACTCTCAGATTCCAGCCATCTCCCCAAATCCATCTTCCTTCCTGATTCATTTTTCAGCATGAACAGCAAAAGGGTTGGATGATAGAATAGTAATTGATTGATGGTTATAATATGTGATGTAGAAAAGGTTTGATTTCATGGCTACATAACTGTGTACATAACCTATACCCCAAAAAAATGGCTGTCCCAAGTGATGCCCTTGCTGGAATACTATATTTCTAGAAGAGGAGAGAGTGACACTGCCCACAGAGAGACGGATAGGAAACTTGAGCGTTAGTAAGAGCTGCACTGTCTGTCCTCCCTGGCCGGCTGGCATTATGAATGGTCAGCGTCAGGATGATCCCTTCTTTGCTCCTGTTTCCTCACCCCAGGCCCTCTGGGCGGCTCGTCTTAAACTTGGACACTCTGACAAGGTATTTGATGGAGGTGACCCTGAGGCAGAGGGCTGGTTTAATTGAATTAAAACACAGTAGCTTCACCAAAGACCTTTCATCCAAGCACTGTGGAAGGCCTCCGAGGCCCTCATTTATAGCAGGTGGATGCAGTGGACTTCCCACGGTCACTTAGAAAGTCAAGGGCCAAGCAGGGCATTCCATAATCAAGTCCGAGGGCCGTGAAACCTCCACGTCTGCCATTTTTCATACGTACTCAGTGTTTCTCAAACAGCATTCAGAAATTATCGATCCAAACCAAAGAGGCTTCTGAGAAAGCAGGGGGTCCAAGGAATAAAATTATGGGGAAACAAATGAATCTCTGCCTGGGGTGACAGGCTCAAGGTCTGATTTCAGCTTCTCTAAATGAAGGCGAAAACCATCTTCAGAAACATTCCTTCCTACGTTCAGTCTACTTTGAAAGTCATCATAGTGTGGTTCGTCTCGGTCTAGACCAAGGTAAAGAAAAGGGGCCACATGAAGTCAAAGGGAGCCTGCCTTTTCCCTGACATGAAAACCCGAATCCCTCACTTAAACTACCACTGCATTCAAAAGTCATCCTTTCTGCACAATTTCCATCTTCCAGACTCAGGCACCCAGAAATGTCAGCTGGACTGGAACAGCTGAAATGCTTGTGGAGAAGGTGCACTTTATTTCCAAGACAAAAGTTATTTTTGCACAAAAGGGAGGGGAAGAAAAGGACAGGTTATTTACAGAAATTAGTTGCAGAGAAGGGGAAAAACTGTGACTATAAATGGAGAGATCATCAACACAGAAAGATGTATTAGAGCCTAATAAGAAAGACAGGCTGCACGCAGCCCGTCCGAATCTAACCATTAGCATCATGGAAGAGAGGCTGTTTACTGTATTAAAGCTACCTTTCCTGGTTCTATAAAAACAAAAAAGGATTGTGTCGGGGCCATCACACTCCCATCTTTTCAATTATAGAGATAGAACAATCTCAGATTCCGAAGCTAACTACAAATCAAAATTGTGTTATGTTATCTGCTGAGACACAAATGGAAAATAAATACTGTTAACTGTCACTTTCCATTAGGTAACAGAAATTCAATTACATTTCAAACAAGCCTCCATGTCAACAGAATAAATCTGTTTCATAAATGAGCAGGTAACCATTTTTGATTCCAACTTCCCAAAGGGAAAAAATCAATTTTAATCACAATTCTTCAGTGTTTTATTTTTTTTCTTCCATATGAATGTTTTGGAGTTGAGTACATCATCTGGCCTAATAAACAGTGTTGTACAGAAGCAGCGGGTTGGGGTGGGGGGGGAGAGAAAGCTGAAATTGGTTGCTGTTCATTTCTGGTGCCTTTTAAACCAGAAACTGTTCATGTCCAGCTTAACTGAAGTCTGTAAGGCTCAGAGGCTTTTGCTTTCAATGCAAACGCCAGAAAGGGGGCAGAAATGTACAAGCAAAATGCTTTCTGCTGTGGGGTTGGCCCCAATAAGAACTGTGCAAAGGGAACGCGAATCAGTTTACTGGTAGACCCGGGAGGGGGGCACCCTTCCGCAAGCCCCCACCCCAACTTTCTTGAAATATAAGGAGAATCTGGAAAGGCACGTTTTTGTTCTGGAAGATTCCATCAACCACAGGAGAAGCTGACTTATCTGGGATGAGTGGGAGAGATTGAAGAAAACTCTCATTCTGTATGAAAGTGTTTTGGTCTAATAAATGCTTGTTGGTTATTGGTTTGTGCTGCAATGGAGTAGCTTTACATGTTTTGTTTAACTTTTAGTTGAGTGTTAAAGGGTAGAGGTTTCCAGAAATGGGCCCCAAACATATATAACTTGTTAAAGAGCAGAGTGCTCCTAATAGCTATCACTTAGAATCTTAACGATGACCTGGGCACTACAACAAGCATTTTGCATAATTATATCATTTAATCCTTACTAGCAACCCTGTGAAAGAGGTCTTAGTGTTATTTCCTAAGAAAATGCAAGCACAGAGAGGTTCAGTTACTTGCCCAACTTGCACAGCAAATATTTGGCTGGTCCAAGCCCAGGTGGTCCAACTCCAGAGTCTGTAATTAGGATCGTCTCTCCACCAGACTTCCAAATGCAAACCTTCTTAGCACAGCAATGTTTTAGGTGTTATATGGGGAGGACCACATTATTCACCAACCAAATTAGGATGCGTCTGAGAGTAAAAAGAGGTCCTACAAATCAGTGTGTCAAAACAACAGCAGCAACCTGGAGTTGTCCTGGGCAAATGGAGAGACAGCCCCCTTCGTTGTAAAGAAGGTGCATGTGTTCTAGAGTCTGAATGACAAGGAAGACGTAAGAAAAAGCCATGTGTTACTGGTTTTAAGAAAAGCTAGAGAGGGATAGTAAGCTGACCCACTCATTCAAGAAAATACTATTAAGCACCCACTACACATCACACACTATGCCAGATGATAAGATTATGGCTGAGAATCAGTCAAACAATGTCCTTGCCCTCTTGAAATTTACATTCTAGTAGGTTTTTGTAAGGCTCAAAATCAAATGAAATAATATACACAAAAATGGTCATTTGAGGGCACTCTGAAGTGGACTACACGTATACTGTGTTAGCATAATGTATAGGTGGGGCATTAGGGTGGAAAGAATATGAATTTGGGAGGGAAAGAGAACTGGATTCTAAGTTGGCCTTTACTACTCACTATCTGTGTGACTTGGTGCACGTTAATTAATGTTTCTGGGGTCTACAGTTCTTTACCTACAAAATGTAAATAATAATATCGTCAATGCAAAGTTAGTGAGCACTGTAGTTAATGTATGTTGCAAGTCTAGCACAATATTCAACACTGCTTAAAAGATGGTGGCCATTGGCAGGGCACACAGGAGAAGCGCCCATCTGCTTCTCCACCCCTCCCCCCCTCCTTCCTCTCTGTCTCTCTCTTCCCCTCCTGCAGCCAAGGCTCCATTGGAGCAAAGATGGCCCGGGCGCTGGGGATGGCTCCTCGGCCTCTGCCCCAGGTGCTAGAGTGGCTCTGGTCGCAACAGAGCGACGCCCCGGAGAGGCAGAGCATCGCCCCCTGGTGGGCAGAGCGTCGCCCCTGGTGGGCGTGCCGGGTGGATCCCAGTCGGGCGCATGCAGGAGTCTGTCTGACTGTCTCTCCCCATTTCCAGCTTCAGAAAAATACAAAAACAAAAAAAAAAAAAAAAAAAAAAAGATGGTGGCCATTTTCATGATTAAGATATCTGTATTCCCATGCCCTAGGTAGAGTCAAAACCCAATAGGTGGGTAGAATTTAAAAGATAGTTAGCTGGCTGAATTAGTGCACAGTTTGAAGGTGGCCTAAAAGAGATAAATATAGTGAAATCAGAGCTATGTCCTCAAACTATGGAAAAAATCTGAATGACACCAACAATGAAGGAGGTAAAGCATAGTGCCCACGAGCTAAGAGAACAGAATCTAGAGGACCAGGTGGCTATGAAGGGAACAAGGTCAATGTGCTCAGTAGGTTTTTGGCTGTGTCATAGATGTACCCCAAGACCTTTGTGAACATCGTGAACTTCCAGATAAGTACTCTTATCTACAAATTCTGAATGGTGGTTGAGGCCAGAGAATGGCAAGCTTCTTCTGAAAGGGGCTTAATCGTACAGAGTTTAGACTTTGCAGGCTGTACAGCCTCTGCCACTATAGCACAAATGCAGTCCAAGACAATATAGTTGAGATCTGGCTACAGAAGCTCTGAACCCTAGCTCTGTCTTATCATTATTATCTCCCCAATACCAGAATCAATGTTCACTAAAACTCACTGGGCAAATGAATGAGTAAGTAAGTGAGTATAAGAAAGCAAAGTTGAAGCTCCTAGAAGCACCATTTGGCATAGAGGTTAGTATTTTCAGGTTAATAATGGGAAAAAAAAGAAATAAGAGATGAGTCATCAGGACGTGGGACTAGCAATAGAAAGGTGAGTATAAACCAAACTGTAGAGAGTGGGAAGCTAGCAAATGTTTTAAGGAGGTGTGTGATATGATCAAATCAGGAGTAAGAACAGAATAGTCTTAGGTCTAATATAGGAGGGAAGCAACCACAACAACAAGAAGACTATTAATCTAGGTAAAAAGGAACAAGGGCCTAAACCAGGATAGTGGCATTGATGCTGAATAGTACAGAACTGAAGGATTTAACGCAAACAATAAGAAGGAACCTTACACTGAAGATGCCCCTGAGGCTTTAAGTGTCAGCATGTAGGAGGACAACGATGACGTTAACCAGAGAAGGCTTATGGGGTAGGGATGACCACCTGGTGGCCCACGTTAAGTTTAACGTATCGAATTCGCTGACATAGTTCTTGATCAGCAGTGAATTCTTCTATGCCTCACCCTCCCATTCTCCAACTTAGTTATCATCTCCCAACCAAAAGGAAAATAACCAGGGTCTTGGGCGAACACACTGATGAAGTCAATACTCACACTCTCCACAGCCAGTCCCATTGACCAGTCTCACAGACCACCAGAAAAGAAGTGAGGTTAGCTTGGCTTCTCTTTCAGTGACCTAAGTGATCTTTCTTCTTTCTCTAAGTTCAATAACCAACCGTGTCATTCTCCAGAATCTTTCTGAAGATTGGTAGAATATTTACTGGTTTGTAAGATTTTCAAAATCTACTTACTTCTTTTGTTTAAAAAAATTAAGTCATCTATAAATTTCTGTGGGATATGCCTGCAATGACTAACAGTGATCTTCCCATACATACCCAACACCCAGCAATACTCGGGACTGCTCAGTAGCTGGGTCACTTTACCACCCACTCCAAATTCATCATCATCAAGCAACCGGTTTTAGTTTGAAGGTCATTGCCTTTGATGACAAAACTAAACAGAAACGAAGGGATAAGCTTCCTCTTTGTTCACTACCTGCTCCAAGTAATAAGTCGATCCTTTCATCATCATCTTTACACAAATCAAGAGGCTGGCCAAGAGTTTAAACTCTATGGCTTTTCCTTTAAGAATCACCTCCTCCCCAGATGAGGTTTACTGTTTTTTCTTGGGACACTGACTGGTACAAGTGACCAGGTAAACACACACACACATACCCTAAAACAAAAGTTTCAAGAAAACTTTCTATTCATGCATGTCCTAGCCTGCCTCATGAAATAATTAAAACGTATTTCATGACCCTCATTTTGAAAAATCCACCGGGTGAAAAACCTTAAACATGCTCTATTTAAAAAAAAAAAGGGGGGGGGGACAAAAAACCCCAGAAATTTGAGCACAGAGAAGAGAGAAAAAGGAGGTTAGGGCTAGGTAGAGAAGAGAAAAGAAAATGGCCAAGCCATATGGCTAGGCTGTTAAATGGCTCTTGGGAACAGGCATATATTATTGTTTGCGGTGATTTGTTTTGTTCTAACTTAAGCCTCTTCCATCTCCCAAACTTTAAAATTTTAGTGAAGTTTGCTATGTATACAAGTGCCTTGTGTGCATGGATACAGGTTTGTTTGTTTGCTTGCTTGCTTGCTTGATTTTGTCGTTGTTGTTGTTAAAAGGGGGAGTGAAAACTAAGTCAAAAATAAGATATTCATTTCCAGATCTCTGCAGCCCAAAGTAGAAAGACACTATGAGGCATCATCGTGGCCCAAATGTTGTGGTTCCATGACAAGGATGTCATGCTCCCACGAGCTCTGTAGCTGTAGCGGGGTTCACCCATCTATTGAGAACTTGGAGGCAGCCCTGCCCAGCCAACATGTGGATACGCTTCTCCCTTTCTGCTTAGATTACAGTTTATACAATAAATATATATTACTTTCACATAGAGAAAAGCATGCTTTTCTAAACATTTGTTTGAACCGAACAGTGTCAAAAGTACCTGATATTTGTCTGGCATTGCGCTGGGCACAGTTGTGAATTTCGAGCAATTCTACTGTCCCCGCTTGGCCTCAAGAAGCTTGCCCTTTCCCCCAGAACAAGGGAAGGCAAGCAAGAAGCTAAAAAACAACTCTATTTTGCTACTGGACATGGTTTGAAAGAATCAGAAGATGTAAGAGTCTGTGGGAAGCACTTACAAGACTAAGAAGATAGCAGGAGTTGATAAAGTCAGGTTCTCGGAGAAGCACAGGTGTGTCAGAGGAAAAGGAAGTTTGGGTGATTACCGGCAGGGGAGCTGCTTCAGAAGATGAAGTTGTTTGAGCCACTAATTAACGTCATTGGAGTGCCAGCCGACTCCTGAAGCCACCTGCATCCCCAGTCCTGGCTCTGTCCTCTAGCCTACCCCGCCTGTTTAATGACTACCCAGGACAGGCCTACAGCCCGGCCTCCCCTGCAGCTCACCTTTCCGAGAGCAGCAGGGACACAGACCCTTGCTCCGGAGCTCTGACCCCCAAACCCCTGCCTTTTCCAGCTAACAAGGAGGACGGCTATTCCCTCGGGAGGAAAAGTTTTTTAAAAAGTAGCTTTGAAAGCATGTCTTCTCTGAAGGACCTTTAAATCAGGTTAACTTTTATTGAGTTTGCTGGGTTCACGGTCATATTTTCTTGCTTTAATTTTTTAACAAGTGCAAACGTTTTTTGATGTATGTAGTACATGGGGATTTATTATATTCTTTGCCCCATGGACAGTACGGGATTTATTTACCTAGAGTTCATCTCAGAAAAATTGATCGTGTTACAGAGTCAGAGGCTGCCTGAGCTGAGCAGACAGTGGTTTTCAGGCTGCACCCCGGAGACCTCAGGGGGTGTCTGGGGAGGAGGAGGTGTAGGAATGAGAGGAAGGGTCCTAATCCTCCCAGCCCCCTTCCAATAGAGCCATCTGAGGTGCTGTGTGAGACTTTATTGGAAATAAAAGAGGGGAAGATTTCCTGCTGCTCTTTTTTTTCTTTTACAATGTTACCCAAAAAAAAAAAAAAACAACCATTGATTCTCATTTTACTTTCTCATTTCACAAGTGGAAAAAAACTGAGCCCGGAGAAGATGGGAGCTTTACCCAGAGCCATGCAGCTAACTGGTCATTGAATGAGGGTAAAATCTCAAAGGGAATTGATACAAAGAGAAAAAAAATCAGTCATATCAGTGATTTCTTTCTGCCTTTGAGCATGAAGCGTCAGAAAAGGGAAAAGGCTGAAGTGCATGGAGAAGTTTACTGTATTAAAAACAGGCAAAGGCTCGGTACTCCTGGTTTCATTCATTTATGAGTACCTTTTATTACCAGATGCTATGCCAAGCACTGCGGAAGAACAGCAATCAAGATGGAAAAGGATTTTGCTTCCAGGGCCCTTACATTCCAATGTGGAGGAAAAAGAAAGATTACAAACCAATAAACAAGCAAAATAATTACAGATGCAATACACAGCAGGAAGGAAATCGGTAGTGAGAGAGAAAGTAACTTGACAGATTGGGTAGGAAAAGTCACTTTAAGGAATTGATATTTGTATTTAAGCAGGAGGAAGAAAAGCAGCCAATCATGCAAAATCGGGTAGGGTGATGATTCAGATAAAAAGAACTCTAAGTGCAAAATCCTAGAAGCAAGAAAGATTGGGACCTATTCAAGAAACAGAAAAGAGGACAGTGTGGCCGGAGCCGAATGGATAGCGCCATCAAGATGAGGCTGGAAAGGTAAACAGGAACCAGATCACAGGTGGCTGTATGGACCATGGTTTAAAAAAAGAAAGAAAATGGCACTGGCTGGTGGCTCAGTGGATAGAGCATCAGCCCAGCATATGGATGTCCCAGGTTCAATTCCCCATCAGGGCACACAGGATATGCAAACATTTGCTTCTTTCCATTCCTCCCTCTCCCTTTTCTCTCCTTCTTCCCCTCCCACAGCCAATGGCTTGACTGATTCAAGCATAGCCTTGGGTACTGAGGATGGCTCTGTTGGAGCATATCAGCCTCAGGCACTAAAAATAGCTCTGTAATTGAGCATCAGCCCCAGAATGGGTTGCCAGGTGGATCCTGGTCAGGGCATATGCGGGAATCTGCCTCACTATCTCTCCTCCTCTCAGTGAATAAAAAAGGGGTGGGGGGGAGCATTTCGCTTCAAGAGCAAGGAATGTAAATTACTGAAGAGTTTTTAGCCAAAGAATTACATAATCTGATATTTATTAGAATGCTCTGACTGGTGAGCTATAATTAGTTTGTAGGGACTGTAGGGTAGATGCAATGCAGACCAATATTGAAAGGCTGTTAGGCAGGAAACAGATAATAGCGGTAGAGGCAGAGATGACAGAGATGGAGAGAAGTGGAAGTCAAAGGACATGTTGCATGTAAAGCCAATAGGACTTGCTGGTGGACTAAATGAGGAGGAGTGGGGAAAAGTGTGTCAAGAGTGACTGCTCGTTGAACATCATGGGCAATAATATTCCACTTATTGAGAATGGAGGAAGATTATTTTGCATACAGAAACCAAAATTATTCATTTTAGGTATATTGTGTCTAAGATGTCTGTTAGCTATCCATGCGGAGATGACGAGTAGGCTACTGGCTATACACGCATGGCTCTCAAGACTGCAGCTGAAAGTGTGGCATTCAGAAGTACGGAGATGGTATTTAAAACATGGAGTTGGGAGATCCACATCCAGTACGGCTGAAAATGCTCCTATCGGATTGACCGTCCACAGATAACAACTGTGAGCCCTGGGCAAAACACCAAGACAACTACAAGAAGGCTCTGGAATGGAAATAAAAGCAGGAAGATTCTGGAGAACAATTAACACTTGGAAAAAGATATCATAGATAAAGTTTACTATTTTTAGCTTATTTAGAGGGAAAAAAGAAGACTCTGGTTTTGGCTTAAAGAATCAGAGAACAGCAAATATCTGTGACCCTGAACCACAAATGCATGGGGCCAATTGAAAGCTGCTCAGCGAAAGATAAGAGAACTGAACTGAGATTTCAGCGGCTGGCACCCAAGAAATCGAGCTTCCGGTCTGAGTGCAGCCAGGTTTAACTGCCTGCTAAAACCAACGAGACCAACACTCTTTGAAGGCAACAGCAGAATCCGGAATCTCCATGATGTAAAACATTCAATCTCTGAGATGCAATCTAAAATTACTCAACATATATAAATAAAAACCTAGGCAAGTATGACCCAGTATTAAAATAAATCCCACTGATGGAGAACGAACATAAAAGGACCCAGGCTTTGGATTTAACAGATGATCATTTTAGTGCAAGTATTAGAAATTTGTTCAGTGAGATCAAAGAAAATGTGTTTGTAATGAATTAGAAAATGGGGCATTTCACAAAGAAAACAAATACTGTAGAAAAACAAAACAAATAGAACTTCTAGAACTAAAAATAGAATAGCTGAAATTCTTTTTATAAAGAAAAATCATTGAATGGACTTAACAGCACAATAGAGATGACAGAGGAATGATTCAATGAGTTTGACTATAGATCAATAGGTAATATACAATCTAAAGAACAGAGGGAAAAGATTGGGAAAAAAAATGAACTGAGCCCCAGTGAACTGTGAGACAATATCTAAACATTGAACATATGTATGGTTAGCAATGTTTAGATAAGGTTTTCCAGGTGGGCAAAAAAGAGGTTGTCCAATCACTGTGCCCTAGGGCACTGTAGTCTTCAGGGGTTCCCACTGAAGAGTCAACAAGGAAGATATTCTTTACTTTTCTTATTAATCAGAAAATCAGCTTTGATGTTGTGTTTTTTCTCTTTGTCTTATTTTCACAGATCCAACCACCAGCAAGTTACAAATTTATTTTTTTTTCTTTAGTAAGTGAAAGTCCCTCATTGAACCACTATCAACACCTCTGTCTTTATTACTAGAGCCTAACCGGTAGTATGAAATAAAATTGTTAAAACATAGGAAATTTACTTTCCTAGAATTTTTTTTTTAACTTGTTTACTCTTTTATCCCAAAATAAAACTGTGTGTGACGTTCTTCCAGAAATTCTATCGTGAAAAGTCCCCTGAAAAAAAGAGAAACTCTAAATTGTAATCTATAATCAGAACAGAAGTCACATCAGAACAAAAAATTAAAACAGTGGCCAAAAATAAATAAATAAATAAACAAATAAAATAAATAAAACCGGCAAGTTTCAGAAGTTTCTTGAGACCAAAGAAAAAGAATCTTTCAAAAAAATTGAAATTCATTCCAGTGTGAGGCTTACAGAAGAATAAACTTTCGCAGGTGAGATGCAAAGTGAAGATTAGGGAGGATTAAATATGGTGTTTGAAAACAGCCAATGATAACACAACAAATAATATTAAATTCTTTAAGTACATCAGAAATAAGACTGCTGCAGAGGGATCAGTGAATCGGCAAGACAAGCGCGGCACAAAGGAGATATTCAAAAGGATAAGGAGATTGCAGGGAAACTAAATAATGTATTTACATCAGTTTTCACACTGGAGAATAAGGCAATAGAGGGAAGGGAGGAAAACCTGATTATGCGAAGGAGAGGCTCCGCTCGGATTGAGACATCAAAGGAATCCGAGAGTCAATGAAACAGGGAGAGAAGGCATTGCCCTGTTCCAGCCAAAGCCCGAGGCACTCACCAGAGAATCCGGGAGCGCGGGATGCCTGTAATCTCTGATTCCTTACAGCCTTATCGTTTGCCATTTAAAAGGCTTCCCACCGTGGTGAACTGGAAAACAAGTTACATTCTCTCGTAGTTGGAAATTTTACTCAAGTTTCTATAGCAGAAGGAGCTCCATGCTGCAAAATAGTCAGCCGGTATATTACAACCCAACTGGCTGGTTGATCAAAAGTCAAACAAGAGAAAGTGGCGTTAACCCAGCCCATCTGCGCCTGGATGGAAAGGAAATGTTCATAGGGCTAGGGGGAGTACACTCGGGGACCACGAGTTTTAGAAAAGAGTAAAAAATACAATATTAAGATACACAACAGATTTATAATATATGACGCCTCTGGGAAGACAGACAATGTCACTGAGAGTGACATGGAACTAGAGATTGAGTATTTCAGTTCATCTGTGAGGATCTATTTCTTTACAAAAATAAGATTTGAAGTAAATATGACAAAATATTAGCAATTATCAATTCTGGATGGTGGTTCTAGGGTTTCTGCTATAGTACTTGATTTTTTGTATTTGTTTTTAGATTTCAAGAGGAAAAAAATGTGTCCATCTCCTGGTACAAAGCTTAACTCTGCTAAATTGATGACCATTGACTATATCAAGAGCCATTATCAACCCGAACTCCAAAATTGGCCTGGAAACCCAGCATGGTGGCAGAAACAGCCTCTTCTGCTAACGGAGATGGGGGTAACAGAGACAGCACGCTTTCCGTCACCAACGCTCCCTGCGCTCTACCACCAACAATCCATGGAGAATAATCAACGCCTCCAATGGCATTTCCTCGCAGCCAGGAAAGCTTGACTCCGTTTTCTAAAACAAACAACTGAGGTCTTGGATATAAAGGAAAGAAAAGAAGTCAAAACAAACTAGAAATCAAGGGTCCAGACCATCATAGATCAAGAAGACCCTTTGCCCACCAGTTTCTTTACATTGGGCCGTTCTTTTCATGCCAAACAGGTTATATCCTGCTTGATAACTCTGTTTTGAGAGAATGCTGAAGCCACTAAGGTCAGTAGTAGTGTCATGATAGATTTGCAATGTCTGCCGTGAGAACAAAGGTGGGGAGGGTTTGGAAACCACATACAGCAGTCCCCCTTATCCATAGGGATATGTTCCAAGACCTCAGTGGACATTGGGAACCACAGACATGGCCAAACCCTATAGATATGATATTTTTTCCTATACATGCACACCTATGATGAAGTTTTATTTAGAAATTAGGCACAATAAGAGGTTAAGAACAATAACTAATAATAATAGATCAGTTATAACAATATACTGTAACTACAGTTACATGAATATAGTCTGTCTCTCAAATATCTTACTATAAGTCCAGCACGGATATGCCGGGCCAAGGGATGATTCACAGCCCAGGCAGGATGGAGTGGGATGATGAGATTTTACCATGTTAGTCAGAACGGCACACAGTTTAAAACTTACACGCTGTTTTTTGTGTTGTTGTTGTTGTTGTTGTTATTGTTTTGACAGAAACAGAGAGAGAGTCAGAGAGAGGGACAAATAGGGACAGACAGACAGGAAGGGAGAGAGATGAGTAGCATCAATTCTTCATTGCGGTACCTTAGTTGTTCATTGATTATTATTTTTTTGTATGTGCCTTGACTGGGGGGCTACAGTAGACTGAGTGACCCCCTGCTCAAGCCAGCGACCTTGGGCTCAAGCCAGCAACCTTGGGCTTCAAGCCAGCGACCATGGGGTCATGTTTATGATTCCACACTCAAGCCAGTGACCTATGCCCAAGCTGGCAAGCCCATGCTCAAGCTGGCAACCTGAGGGTTTCGAACCTGGGTCCTCAGCATCTCAGTCTGATGCTCTGTTCATTGTGCCACTGCTTGGTCAGGCATGACTTGTTTACTTTTGTAATTTTTTATTTAATATTTCCAGACTGCATTTAATGGCAGTAAGTGAAACTGCGGAAAGCAAAACCACAGATAGGGACAGGGGACAGGGAGGGGACTACTGTGTCTACTATCCCAGGCTTAGCCGCTTGAAGAAAATGGCCTTCTCTGATATCCAAAAACGGAAAATGCACAGTGCTTCATGGCATTAGGTTCCGAACATCTTACAGCATTCCATCCAAGGAGAACAGACTGCTTTAGCTGCTGAACATTCAGAAGTACATCTGGGAGATGAGATATGTCAGTGGGCTAAGTCTTTGCTGCCTAGCTCTGCCCCAGCCAAGGCTTGACATGCCAATGACCCTGCAGCATTGGGTTCCCAGCAGGGGGCACTGCTGCCCTCCCAGGGGACACTTAGCAATATCGAAGATATTTCAGCAGTCCCGACTAAGGCAATATTATGGGCAGCTAGTGGGTGGGTAGATGCCAAGAATTCTGGTAAACATCCTATAATTTAATAGACAACAAGACAACCTTCAAAGGAATTATCCAGTCCAAGATGTCAATGGGGTCACCACTGAGAATCTCATCCTTGAAGTTTAGACTATATGCAGGCTAGGCTGCCAGGGCATTCCTGGGCATTCAAGGCCAAAGCAAACGGGACCACTTGAGACAGACCTAAAGGTTTCATTCTGCACCTGCGCTTTAGAAGGGACACTTCGTATCCAAGGACTCTAGCCTACATGAAGAGCTACAGACCAGCATGAGGCCGGGCCGAGGCAGCAGCTTCTGAACTCAGCACTTCTCATTCTGCCTTTGGTGGGCTGGGGGCTCTGCTCACTTTGCCTCTTCCCGTCGAGTCCAGAATGATTTCCAGGATCACTAATGCTCTCATCTGTCTTGGTCTAGCTGTAAGATCACAGTTTCTCCAGATGCAAGGGCCCAGCCAAAGTGACGCCACTTGTGAATGTGTCTGCCCCAGTGGACGCTGTCTTGAACAGGCAAGACAGCTATACCATGGCTAAGGAGAGACAGGTGCCCGGGACCAATGAACCAACCACATTTCTGCAGCTGCTGAGTCAGTAGAGGGTCCCTGTCAAGATTCTAAACCAGTTAGCACAAATGCTTTCCTTTCCACGGCTACTTCACGCGCTGTAATCAAGTAACCTGTAGTCCTATCGCCCTCTTAAAGGAAAAATAAAGCGGCAGGATTATACTGCCGAGGGCCTTAGCTGTAAATGACCTTGGTCTTCAAACACTAATCTAAGAATGCTTTTTTAAAGCCTTCCATGTCAGTTTTTGTAACAGTGTCTTTCCAAACAGGCAGAGCCGGTTGTACTGACCCACAGGGGTCGTGGCAAGGCCCTAAGTCCCACACCGGTTCTGCTATTTCCTCGCGCCGGACCTTGCCCTGGACCTCTCTGAGCTCCAGTCTCCTCGTCTGTGAGGTGGGAATTATAATGCTTACTTTTAACCACTGGGTTTGAGAATTCGAGAAGATCACACATGTTAACTGGCCTGGCACATTGTAAGAACTCTGAAAATGGAAATTAATGTTTAATAGTCATCTGAAAACAAAACAAAAACAAAACCAGGCACTCATTAAGCCTCCCTCTCTCGGGCTAATTCTGTAGTCATGGCTACAAACGCCCCGACCACTTCCGCCACCCTCCAGCAGAGCCCACAGTCACTCTCACTGTGTGTGCACATGGGGAGAGGAGAAAACGACTTCGCTTCAACTCACGGGTGAAAATAAAAAAAAGATATCAAACTGTAGCTGAGGACTGTTCTGAGCACTTACAGTTTAATCCTCACCCTTGCCCTGTGAAGTAGGTAATATTATCGTCCCCATTATACAGATGAAGAAAACAAGGCCTAAAAAGGTCAGGGAAGTCGCTTACCCACGGTCACTCAGCTAGTGTATTCTAACCTGACCCCTGGCACTGGGGATACAGAAGTCCCAGCAGAGGTGGCTTTGAGGAGTCCAGTTTTAGCAGGACTTAAACAAGGAGAAGAAACAACAAACACAAGAAGGGCCGTCCCTACGAAACAGACAGTGCAACTGGCTACGTGGCATCTTGTAGACAGACACCAGGCGAGGGGGTGGCTCTTTCACAGGCAATCATCCATCTTCCCCTAAGCATCAGAACAGAATAAATTCCACAGACAAAAAAAAAAAAAAAAAAAAAGGCATTTCAAAGCACCGACCAGGACGAACATGCACCCCAGCCTGGATTTTTGTTTGCAAAGATTGCATGCTTAAAAAAACAGGAGATAAAGAGGAATCGGCAGACATAATTTATTTAGACTGTTTAAAGGCTGTGGAGAAGGTCCCGCTCATAGGAGGCTATCAGGGCCAGGCAGGCAAGTTTGGAACGACAGGGTGAAAGGTCAAGTTCTGTCGTGATTAAAGGCTTCTTAAGGAAGGAGGAAACAAAGCTCAGGAGTAATAGCCGTTTCTCCACATGGGGAGCTAAAAATAATGGGGCCGCTCAAAGATGAGTCCCGAGGCCAGCGCTGCGCTATTTTTAATGATTTGTCAAATGCAGTCCAGTAAATAGGGAAGTGCAGGGAGCTAATGACACAAGTGCCTGGCAGCCTGGAGAAAGCCGCAGGCTGGGCGGGGCTTAGAGAGCCTGCCCCCACCCGCCCTCGGACTTGTCAGCAGGTGTCTCTGTGCCTCGTTCTCTTCATCTGCCCAGTGATGGGTTACACAAGGCGTGGCCCACAGGCTCCCAGACCTTCTGCCGAAACAGCTAAAACTCTTCGACTGGAAGTTGCGGTTGAACCGGAGGAATGAGCAGAATTAACAAAACTGAGCGGCCCGCGAGGAAAGGGGCAATGGAGAAGGTGAAAGGCAACCCTTCTGCCTATTTCCGTGTGTCTTCACTGGTTCAGAAAAAAGCGATTGCTTCTTCAGGAACAGAGCAGCAAGCATCCCGGTGGGCAGCTTCATGAGGACACCTAGTCTTAGTCCGGCATCATCAGAAGTGCCCAAACACCCGATGCAGCAATTTTTTTTTTTAAGCCCTGAAAAATACATAGAAATGTATTACTAGGCTATGGCCTAAGTCAAACTTATGTCTTACCTTTGCCTCTGATATTATCAGAATCGTCTTTAGGAAATCAAACAGCAAATACTGCATAAGCCCAAGGTGTGTCATTTGGGAAGCCCCGAGTCCCTTTCCTGGAGAATCTGCGATCTGGTGGGTGAACTCACAAACACAAAAAGAAACAAGTATTGCTGCCTCTGCCACACTAATAAGTAAGCCAGCCAACAGAGTCTGAAGAACTTCCCAGACAAGACAGCATGTGTCACCTTCAAGGGTAAATACTACTTCTATGGGTGGTGAGGAAAAGAGAGATCGTTCCAGATTTTTGTTTTAAAAAAAATTTTTTTTTAAGAGAAAAGGAGCAGGAAAGTAAAGAAATCAGAATGAATTCATTCATTTGAGAAAAGACCTACTTTTCCCTGAGAAGAGTTGCTTTATTGCAAAAACAGAGAAGTGTCAGGAAAGATAAAAAGTACGAATGAAGTAATTAATAAACGGGATCCATGAATATGCCAGATAGATACTCTTAGTTACCTTGTGCCTTAATGCAAGACCAAGGAAACACTCCATGAAATTAAAGAGAGGGGGGGAAAAGATAATAAATGGGTTGAGGAAGTGCTTTGAACATAACACAATTAGCTTATGGGATTCGCTGCTATAGATGCCCTTGTCCCAAGTAGCTTAGTGAGCTTTTTTTTTTTTTTTTTTACAGAGACAGAGAGAGAGTCAGAGAGAGGGATAGACAGGGACAGACAGATAGGAACGGAGAGAGATGAGAAGCATCAATCAATAGTTTTTTGTTGCGACACCTTAGTTGTTCATTGATTGCCTTCTCATATATGCCTTGACTGGGGGGCTACAGCAGACCGAGTAACCCCTTGCTCAAACCAGCGACCTTGGGTCCAAGCTGGTGAGCTTTGCTCAAACCAGATGAGCCCGCGCTCAAGCTGGTGACCTCAGGGTCTCGAACATGGGTTGTCTACATCCCAGTCCGACGCTCTATCCACTGCGCCATCGCCTGGTCAGGCATGAGCTTTATTTTTAATGGAATTATATGTTCTTACAAGTAATAGTTCTTTCTGCCATTATGGCTAATGTTATTGATACTCATCACCCAAGGCAGACGTTTGGTGTTCGAGAAGAAGTGTTTTTCCTCTCCTTAAATTGTCGCAGGATGAGTAGAATGCGCTGTAAGGATATGTTACTTTTCTCTCAAGGATCTGTTTCTATCCACAGGGATATCTCTGATTCCATAGTAATTCTTTTTGTTGTTGTTAAGTTACTTCCGATTTGTGGCCAAAAAAGGCCTCTCATCAACAAGAGAGACAACTGCTAAGAGTCATTCTAGATTCGTGTGTCTCATATCACTACAAGACAGGGCCTCCAGAAGACATCAATAGGAAATGATGGGAGCCCCTGACATTAAACGGTGCCACCAGAACAAGGCACCATGTAGAGGAACGCTGAGGAGACTTTTCATTTCCTTGGGCCACTTAAATTTCTAAATAGCAGATTCCCTTAAAATTTTTTGTTTGCTCTGAATCCCGGCCACAAGCTCTCTGAAGGCTCCTTGAGGTGTTTCGTTCCCTGCAGGTTTCGGCAATGTTTTCTAAGATTATCTCCTATCTTCCGTTCCACATCATAAGAAGGAAGAAAGGAAACGCTGCATCTTTTTTTTTATTCTAGAATAAATAATGTAGTTCCCTCACAGAAAATAAATATGATGCTATTAGTAATATGCTTCACAGGTTCTATTCCACTAGAGTTCTTTCTACTTGGTAAGGTCCAAAGGAAAGTAAACAATCTTAGCATTCACTATGACTCGCAGTGTGTACACTCCTTCTCTCTCTCTCTCTCTCCTTTTCTTTTCTCCATAAGGCAATGCATTTCAAATGAAGACTGGGTTTTTGCTCTTTCTGACATTTCCAAAATATACATATTTAAGCATTAGGAACTTGAAAACAAAATATTTTTTCCAGGTAATGAACGTCCTCTGGAAGCAATGGGCATTCATATATAAAAACATAGAGATGGGTTTTTATGCCCAAGCCACTACACAGGTGTCTCCCCTACAAAAATCTCAAAGAAGCTCTTGGGAATATGTGTGAAGGCTTTACATAAGAACACCTCTCAGCGAGTCCTGGGGACCATCCAGGTTCACAGACTTAGCCGAGAGAAAGACACATAGACAACTACAGAAGCTAGGTCAGAAACTTCCGAATGCCTGTTTGTTGATTTGACCAAGAAAAAACAACAACAAAAACATCGCACTTGTACAAACAAGATCAGTAATCAGAAAATGAGACCCAGAAAGCCAGCCCTCGTGGTCTCCTGAGATTACATTATCCCAGTAAATCCAGGAAATCGGCCTTACAAGGCCACGAGGTGATGCAGGCCCCCATTTTCTCTGACCCAGCCCCAGCCATATAAACAAAGCGTTGCCAAACACGGGACCTGACTCCTCTTTGTGTGAGCCTGAATTAGCTAAGCAGCCTCCAAAGAAGAGGAAATTCATTTCCCTGCTAAGTCATCACATCAAGCTTCCCAACTAGAGGTGCCCTTCGAATTAAATTTTGCTGGTGTTGATTCCTTCATCCTAAACGATACGGCGTAAGAAGGATCAAGTGATTAAAATGAAGCAAAAAGAAACAGAGGTCACCCAACACCTGGCTTTTAAAAACCAGGTAGGTCCCAGGCCTCCAAACCCTTGTAAAAATAAAATGTGCGTGACGCCACAATCAACCCCGGAGGCCTGCGCTCTCCCGTCCCGTTAAAATGCGTAATCCTACAGCAGTGAAGCCGGCAGTCCCTCAATAGTTTGACTCATTTCCCTGCTAAATATAACCGAAGACAGGTTTTTCCACGAGGAACTAAGTTTCTGTATTATTTTCTCCCCGGTGGGAATCAGAAAGTAATCTCGATATGTAAAGAAATCAAGACAAAAAGGGCAATACAAGTCTCCTCTGCCTTGAATTCCTTCACAGCCGTACCCTGCTGGCATCACTTCGGCAGAACCCGGAGAGGCCCCAACAGAGCTGTCTAGGGCTAGAGAGGGAAATAGCCGTCAGAAGCGGTACAGCGCAGACATCACCATCCACCTGCTCCATGCGGCTTGACTGAACCGACTCAGTCATCACGTGTGACCGTGGATGTGGGTTTGTGTTGTTTAGTTCTACAAAGGTCACCGCCCAGAGACCAGGATTTCAACTGACTGCTATTCCTCTCCGATTCAAATGAAAAGAGACGTTAGAACAGACAACACCCGGCAGGATGCCTATTAGAATTCTTTGGGAGGACTGCACTTGCAAGGAGCAGCAACTCTGGGCTTGTCCATAAAGGAGAAATAATCAGCCTCTGACCAAGGTGCTCAAATCAGAAATCTCACCGGCTGCTTGCGATTGTTTTTCCTGCTGAAATAGATCATGGATTAATGGAGAACGCTGACCTAATAGACGCATCAACCGTCTTTAGAACAGAGCTGCCGCCAGAGGCCTTGCGAGGAATTGTCCCCACTGTAACGCTACAGAGTTCCTTACCCACCGAGTTAAAATCGGCTCAAATCCATTTGCTCTTAAGCAGAGTTCCCTGGTTATAGCCTCGGCTTATTTTGTCCACACACCAAATCTGAAAATGGTTCTTTAAAATTGGTGACATTCAAGCTAGCTTCACTGGTGGCCAGGGCACAAAACTATTTTCTCTTCTCCAACAAAACATATTACATTTTGAGGGTAAGAAACGCATTTTGAAGATGAAGCTTGAGTTGGAGCTTCACGACAATGGAGAAGCAGAAAATAATCAAACTGTAGCTTTCCTCTTGACAACCCTGATGACTCATCTGGTAACACCAGATACTTTATTCCCAGCTGACTTGTTTCTATATGTCATTTTTAACTTCACATTTTTTTGGAAGGAGAAAAGTATCTCTCGGATGCATGCATATCTGTGTGTAGGGATATTAAATTGCTTCAAACAGCGATGTGCTGGAACTGGCTTGGATCGGCTTTGCTAATTGTTAAATTTGCAGGAATTGTGCAAGCCAATGGACATCATCTTGGCTGCTTGAAATTGACTATGGTGGGAGTACTTACACCACAGAAATTGGCATACACTGTGATTCAGGGTTTATGGGATTTTTTTTTTTTTTTTGGAGGGAGAGTAGTCAGTTGTTAAATGTACCAGCCCACCATTGCTACAGTTACACCCATTGTTTACAGGGTATCCATCCTGATTGACTACCTTGTCCACTTTGACCGCTCACGTGCAATATTTGGAATCTCATCCTCATACATGTGTAACCAAATAATGGCGTTACGTCTACTTTCTCTTTGTACGTAATAATCGAAAAACAGCATGTACTATCACTAGCAATATGTGTGTATTTTTGAGTTTGGGGGTGAGCCTCAGGTACTCTGCTGAATAAATTTACAGCTCCACTGCTGGTAGATCCCAAACAGATCATTTGGGAAGGAAGACACCATGCTGGGCCTTAGAGAAAAACAAAATGAGTCCGTTCTCACTGCCGCCTTTGGCCAGCTCAAACGCTGAAGTCAGACAGCATGGGGGAGAAATTTCTGGTCAAAGGGCTGGAGGACGAGCCACTTATCTGCTCATGCACATCGGAAGATAAATGACAACAGGAAAGGCTGCCCCTCCCCGCAAAATGAAAATTAGCAGGCCCCTGAATCAGGGCCGTCAAACCAAGCTGCGCCAACATGTGATTTTAGTAAACAGAGTAATGTGGGCTTTGGGAGAGCATGAAACTTCTGTCACGATTATAATGTCTTCTCCCACAGACCTTAATTTCTTCTGTCAGGAAGAATATGATTAGGCTCAGTCCCATTTGATTGTAGGGAATGTCAGTTCCCATTAACAGAAGACAAGAGGCCCTAGGAAACACGGTCTCCATGTTGTTAACCCCTTTGGGCAAGGAGGATTGTTTTCCAGCTCAAACTTCCCATTGGAAATACACTGTCCCCAAAATGAGGGGATATTTAAAAATGAATACGAAGCGATAAAAAAAAAAAAGCATTTGATTTTTCTTTTTATTAAACAAGAACATCAGAAAAGCGAACGATAAGTCAAAGAAAGTTATTAGATTATGCAAATAAGATGCAAAACCAACTTTTATTTCATTGATGAAAACGCACTATGCAAAAGGCTGAAAGTACTGGAGTATCTGCACGTTCCCTGATCCCCTAATTTTTGTGAGCAGTGTAGTTAAAGCCTTTCAGCCCAGGCAGGCTACCTAGCAGACAGTTTGAGGAGTTTACATACTAACGTCGGCTCCCTTCTCAAGGGGGCCTATTTTCGTTTCCATGTCGGCACCAAAAAAAGTGAAGGTTGTGTGAATTTTTTGGTTGTGTATGGTTTTGTAATTTGAAGAGTTTTGTCCACACCACCCTCCCCAATCCTGACTGTGCTAAGGACCGCAAAGAATAAATAGACAGGTCCCCAGGAGATCATACCAGGGATGTAGCCATGTCTCTGCAGATCACATTCAACCTGGAACAAGAAAGACCAGGCAGAAATGCCAGGTAGGGCTGCCGGTTCGATCCCCGGTCAGGGCACACACAGAAACAGATCAATGTTTCCCTCTCTCTCTTGCTTTCTCTCCCAAATATTGCTAAGTCTTTTTGTCTGAAGAAGAAAAAAATATATCTTAAAGAGCTGGGAGATGGTGCTGAGGGATGAATTTGTCTGGTTTCACTTGAACAAATGAGTCACCGGTTGCCATTTATCCCCAATCTGCAATCATCTCAGCATTCTCACCCCGGGTCAGTCCGGCCAGAAGCTGCCCACTCGGCTCCATTGCATGCATGCAGCTGGTTTTAAACGGTCTGATTCTTTGCGGGCGGTGTCCCTTTGGGCTCACACAGTACTTGCCCATTCAGCCCACGAACTGGTTACTGCGGGGAGAGGGGGGGGTGGTCCTAGGTGCCAGGAAATTGCAGTCCCAGACCCAAACCCACATCATCAATGCCACCGCCTCGGACTGGCCGCTTCAATTCCGTTGAACCCTCTGCAGTTCAGAGAGGGCACCTGGGTCAGTCTTAGAGCTTAACAGGCAAGCTGACCCTGGCTGCCCAGCAAACAGTTTACGTTGGGGAGATTTCCTAAGATAAGGATGCTATTACAGGCTGACAAATGTGCAGCAGAGCCGAGTGGCCAGCTTTTGTCCAGACTGACCCGGGGTGAGAATGCTGAGATTATTGCAGATTGGGGATAAATGGCAACCGGTGATTTATTTGTTCAAGTGAAACCAGCCAAGTTCATCCCTCAACACCATCTCCCAGCTCTTTAAGATATATTTTTTCTTCTTCTTCTTCTTCAGACAAAAAGACTTAGCAATTTTGGGAACGTTTCAAATACCACCATTCCTGTGAACCCCATTACCCTCAGGATCAAATCTGCAATCCTTAACTAGCCTCCGAGGCCCTGCACGGTGGGGTCCTGCCCACCTCGCCAGCTCCAGTGCCTGCCACTGGCGTCACAACCTACAGCACTCAGCGACAAGGGTCACGCGCAGTTTTCCGAGTGCCAGGTGCCCTCCTCCGCCTCCAGCCTCAGCTTGTGCCAGCCTCTCCTCCTGGAGCACTTCCCCTGGCATTTCTGCCTGGTCCTCCTTGTTCCAGGTTGAAAGTTATCTGCGGAGATGTGGCTAGGTCCCCGGTATGACCTCCTGGGGGCCCTGTCTATTCATCCGTGAGAGTCCTCCAGATAGTCACAGATAATTAAGTCTTGGAACTGGCTTAAAACTTTGTTTCCCCACTGGCAGGGACTGCGTCGGCCCTATTCACCTAGCACTCAGCGCAATGCCGAGCACTTGAAGGATGGAGGTCTGAATGCTCACTAAGGTCGAATGAATGAATGAATGAATGAAGTAGGTGCACAAGAGATACTAACTGTCTATGAGAAAACCTAACAAACCAAACCTAATAGAACAACAAAATATCTTTATTTTAAGTGTGCATAAACTAGGGCCATGATGGTGAACCTATGACACATGTGTCAGCACTGACATGCGTAGCCATTTTCGATGACATGCAGTCGCATGCAGCCACATACCAGAGAAGTATGGGGCCACATGCCAAGAAGGACGTTTCATCCTCGGCTCCTGCATAGCCAGGTGCAGTAGCCGAGGATAAAACATTTGCTGTAGTGTAGACACTCTGTGCTGGAGGTCTGTAGGCCAAAACAACAGAACTCCAGCACAGAGCATCTAGTTCTGGGACTTCTGGTTAGGCTGTTAGAGGATCTTTGACCTCGCTTCCGGCGGGCGGAGCAGGGAGCAGTGGAATGCCATGGGGGACGCATCTCTGGGGGCCCTGTGATCGCCATTACCAGCAACCACAGCAGTCATCATCCAATCTACTGTTCTGGGGTGTTGTGGATTTCTAATTGACCATCAGTACTGAGATAAGTGAGGGGGAGGCTGGGAGAGGCGAGAGCCTGTGCTATGGGTGCTGTTTCCCGCCATTAGAAATAGCAGCAGCCATCTTAATTTACATAAGATGCAACTTGCAGAATTTCAAGACAGCATCTGGGCTCGGGTGTTTGTTGACTTTAGGTCAAAGCTTGAGAATCTGGAAAGGTGCCGCTTGGAGAATCAAGAGGAGTGCCACTACGAACAGGAAATTTGGAGTGCCTGGGACCAATTACCAGACACTTTTAGCACCCTGAAAAATATAGCAATGGCTTTACTCACAATTTTTCCCTCTACGTACTTTTGTGAGACCTTATTCTCAGCATTAAATAATATCAAAACCAACAAAAGAAACAGATTGACAGATGAAGTTAGTAGCACTTGCTTGGGCTTGAGTGTACAAAATACCAACCTTCAACTGAAGATTTAGCCAATGAAATTCAGCAACAAAAAAGTCACTAATAGGCAGGTTAGTTAAAGAATTCCCCCTTCCCCTCACTTATCTTAGTTCACGGCACCCCACACAAGTTAAATAATATCAAGACTAACAAAAGAAACTGACTGACAAATGAACAAAGAAGTCACTAAGCAGGTAAGTTAAATAATTAGTTTTTGGTTTATTAAACACAGTTATATATTACAATTATACATTTTTGTTATTTAAACTATAAATACTCCAAAATTATGGGTTTTTTTTCGAAGTGACACACCACCTGAGTTATGCTCGGTTTTTTGGCAAATTTTGACACACTAAGCTCAAAAGATTGCCCACCACTGAACTAGGGAGTGAGTTTTCTCTTCAAAACCTCCTCTCCCACCATCCCAACACAAGGATTTCAGATGACCCTGCCATTCCAACAAAGGATGTCCAATCAAATCTGTGGCCTGAATGTTAAGACCCACCCTAATCGCCATCATCATCATCATTACCATTAAGATTATTGAATGCATTCTATGTTCCAGGTGCATTGTTCTCTACTAACCTATTCAGTCCTCACCACAGTCCATAAAATAGGGTAGCAGATTAGGGATGGCTACAGGTGCACAAACTCTTTGACATTCTTCCCACTTAGTGGCAGGGTTTTTGTCCCCTCCTGTGGGTGGAGCGCAGAGCACATTCCAAGCAGCTGTGGCTGATGCAATGCTGTGAGAATACTCCAGCTCCCAGAAGCCTCCTGGGCACACCCAGGAAGGAAGCTCACCCGCTATAAGGAAGTGACTCAGCACTAACCAGGCAGCTCCCTGATCTTTTCAGCCATTGGCTTTGAGGAACATGCTGTAACACCCTATTGGCTGAACCCATGTATATAAGCTAGCTTACTTCCTGAATAAAGTGGATCTGCGTCACTGAACCTGGTCCCCAGAGTCGGGTCTTTGTGTCTCCATCGTCCTCACCCCCGGCAGGACTTGTTCACACCCTCCCCTTAAATCTGAGTTGGCATGTGACTGTTTTGAGCAATAAAGTACACCGGAAATGACAGCACATGTGTTTCCATGTCCTGTCACACAAGACTCACTTTGGGGGAGGCCAGCTGCCAGGTGAGGAGTCTGGCTCCCCTGAAGAGCGCCATGCAGAGAGGAAACCCAAGCTGGCCATACATAGGGAGAGACCCGGGAAGAGAATGCCCACCAGCCAGCACCTGTTGCATCTATCCGCCCAGCTTGCAGGTATGTAAGTGAAGACACCATCTTGCACATTCAACCCAGTTGAGCCTTCAGTTGAGTCCCACCCCAGCCAACATCGGACTGTGATCGTGTGAAAATCCTCATGCGAGACCACTCACCTGATCCCAGTTAACCCACAACACTGTGAGAGAGAAGAATAAGTCGATTTTCTAAGCATTACATGTTGGGAAGGATGGCCAGGCAGCAATCACCAGAACACACAGGCACTAGGTCGACCCTTTCTTTACAAATGAGGACACTGAGAGACAGAATGCCCGCAACTGCGGAGATGGGCAGGGTGCAGCTGGGGCCCAGCCGAGCCAGCCTGGCTTCAGTCCTAGGCCCTTACCTCCCGGCTGCCACACCGCCCCGAGCACTCCACCAACGGCCGCCTTCTCCACCGGACTCGTAGACATAGTGTCTCCAGCTGCTGCTCCTTCTAGAAGGGTCCCCTCCCCCCTTTCTCCTACCCACCTATCTAATTCCCTGTCTCTGCCATGATCCCCCAATGATGTCCCCTTCCTCCAAAGTCTTCAGTGCGATTAAAGATAGGCATGTAATTCTCCGCCCGTTGTTCTGGTATGACTCTTCATGCCACATAACATCTGCCTGAAGTTTGAGACCAAATCTTTCATTTTCTTTTTGCCTGCCTCTCAACAGAATCTCGCCCACCCCCACTCTGCCCAGCACAATGCTGGGCATTCAATACACACATGCCTCAACCACACTAGCCAAGCCCGACCCCTTCCTGGTGTCTCTACACCCCAGCTCCTTTTCCCCGGAGTGTCCTTTCTCAGCTGTCATTCTGCGATGCTCCCCCACAGCGGCCCAATCTCAGCTCCTATCTCCTCTCCTCCCCTCCAAGAGACTGCTCTGGCCAACCCCATCCAAACAAGCCACCCCTCCCTATTCCCAGCCGGTCATGCACTATCTCCTTACCCTGCCGTGTATAATTTAGTTACTTCTTAATTCCCTTAGCTAGAAAACAAGTTGTCCCTAAAGAAAGTGAACTTGCCCACCCTGCTCATTGTTATAGTCCCCGTCCCTAGGACAGTTTCTGGCCTCTAGTAGCTTCTCAAAAATTATTTGTTGAGCCCTGGCCGGTTGGCTCAGCGGTAGAGCGTCGGCCTGGCGTGCGGGGGACCCGGATTCGATTCCCGGCCAGGGCACATAGGAGAAGCGCCCATTTGCTTCTCCACCCCCCACCCCCCTCTTTCCTCTCTGTCTCTCTCTTCCCCTCCTGCAGCCAAGGCTCCATTGGAGCAAAGATGGCCCAGGCGCTGGGGATGGCTCCTTGGCCTCTGCCCCAGGCGCTAGAGGGGCAGAGCATCGCCCCCTGGTGGGCAGAGCGTCGCCCCTGGTGGGCGTGCCGGGTGGATCCCGGTCGGGCGCATGCGGGAGTCTGTCTGACTGTCTCTCCCCATTTCCAGCTTCAAAGAAGAAGAAAAAATTTTTTTGTTGAATAAATGAATGCGTATTTGTTTATTGAATCTTTCTTTCATTAAAAGTTCCACACACTATGTTTCCTATGGTATACAGGGTGGGGCAAAAGTAGGTCTACACCAATGGAACAGAATAGAAAGTCCAGAAATAAAACCACATATATATAGTCAAATAATTTTTGATAAAGGGGCCAACAACACACAATGGAGAAAAGAAAGCCTCTTCAATAAATGGTGCTGGGAAAACTGGAAAGCCACATGCAAAAGAATGAAACTGGACTACAGTCTCTCCCCCTGTACAAAAATTAACTCAAAATGGATCAAAGATCTAAACATAAGACCTGAAACAATTAAGTACATAGAAGAAGACATAGGTACTCAACTCAGGGACCTGGGTTTTAAAGAGCATTTTATGAATTTGACTCCAATGGCAAGAGAAGTGAAGGCAAAAATTAATGAATGGGACTACATCAGACTAAGAAGTTTTTGCTCAGCAAGAGAAACTGATAACAAAATAAACAGAAAGCCAACTAAATGGGAAATGATTTTTTCAAACGACAGCTCTGATAAGGGCCTAATATCCAAAATATACAAAGAACTCATAAAACTCAACAACAAACAAACAAACAATCCAATAAAAAAATGGGAAGAGGATATGAATAGACACTTCTCCCAGGAAGAAATACAAATGGCCAACAGATATATGAAAAGATGCTCATCTTCTTTAGCTATTAGAGAAATGCAAATCAAAACAGCAATGAGATACCACCTCACACCTGTTCGATTAGCTGTTATTAGCAAGTCAGGTAACAGCAAATGTTGGAGAGGCTGTGGAGAAAAAGGAACCCTCATACACTGTTGGTGGGAATGTAAAGTAGTACAACCATTATGGAAGAAAGTATGGTGGTTCCTCAAAAAACTGAAAATAGAACTACCTTATGACCCAGCAATCCCTCTACTGGGTATATATCCCAAAAACTCAGAAACATTGATACGTAAAGACACATGCAGCCCCATGTTTATTGCAGCATTGTTCACAGTGGCCAGGACATGGAAACAACCAAAAAGCCCATCAATAGATGACTGGATAAAGAAGATGTGGCACATATACACTATGGAATACTACTCAGCCATAAGAAATGATGACATCGGAACATTTACAGCAAAATGGTGGGATCTTGATAACATGATACGAAGCGAAATAAGTAAATCAGAAAAAAACAGGAACTGTATTATTCCATACGTAGGTGGGACATAATAGTGAAACTAAGAGACATTTATAAGAGTGTGGTGGTTACGGGGGGGAGGGGGGAATGGGAGAGGGATAGGGGGTGGGGAGGGGCACAAAGAAAACAAGATAGAAGGTGACAGAGGACAATCTGACTTTGGGTGGTGGGTATGCAACATAATTGAACGACAAGATAACCTGGACTTGTTATCTTTGAATATATGTATCCTGATTTATTGATGTCACCCCATTAAAAAAATAAAATTATATTAAAAAAAAAAAAAAAGTAGGTCTACAGTTGTGAGTATGCAAAACACAGAGTGTGTTCCCGTGTTATTATTATTTATTACTGATTGTATTGTTTTCCACAGAAACAACCGCAAGCCTACGTTTGCCCCACCCTGTATAAAGTGTTCGCTCCTGACATCTCAGCCGCATTGCCACTATAACACAGAAGCTTCCACTTCTCATGGGAGAACACCTATGCCCAGTCCTAACGTAAACTCCACGCCAGGCCCATTGTCAAGGTGGGGCTGTAGCCACCTGGTGGTTTGCTCTCCAAACCACCACTGACCGTTCTTTCTGACTGAGGTTCTCTGGAGGTAGGTGGTTTAAAAGCTGGTCCCAAAAGGTGCCTCCAGGATGACCCCAAGGAAAGAGGGAGGCTGAGCAGGTTTATTTCAGTGCACATTAATAAAGGTCCCTAATTCCAGTAAATAGCAGGAAATGAGGAAATGACGATATTAAATTCATCAGAGGTCGATTTTGCTCACGACTGTAAATGCAGACATTCGACCTCGTATCTGGAACAGAGGGAACCCCGTGTTGAGTGAATGAATGAAACATCTTCATCTTGCGCCTTATCGCTTACCACCTCTCATTTCAGTGCGTCCAGGAACCCAGAGAACATCTTTTCTACTGTGTAGGTGAAACTTAACAACGAAAAAAATAGCAGTTAAAGAGTTCTCAAATCATTTACACTAACTGGTACAAAGCCAAGTTAAAATATAAATGAACATCTATGCTCCCCAAGATACGTAACGCTGGGTCTACAGGAGGAAAGCCACAGGCTGGGGAGGGAAGGGTCAGTACATGTGACACTCTCTTAGCATTCACGAATTGTCTGAGGTGTAAACTTCAGAAGTTTGCTCAGTTTCCTTGAGCTTCAGTTTCCTCATTTGTGGAAACTCTTCTGCCTATCCACCAACCTGAAATATTTATAATCAGCCTAAAATAAATTAATAGATGAGCAAACACATTGAAGAGTTAAAACTATAGTAGGGACATGAGCTAATGACATTGTCCACTTTCCCATCTTCCTGACATTTCAAAGACTTGAAATACATGTGAAATATTAAAAAATCAATTTAATATATATTTTTTACTATCTCTAAGTTTCATGATGCATCCACAGATGACTATTACATGTTTGTTCCAGACGTTCAATCTGCAAACATTTTTCATAATCATGTTTATAATTCTTCACCAATACAGTATTTTGATTCTGATCTCCTCATTTCTCAACAAAGGAGCCTGCGGTATGGAGAGCTTCTCAATCTTACCAGGAGCAGAGGATAAATTAGAACAGCAGAACAGAAGTCAAGATTTGTGAGTATCTAGTCTGTGGATTAAAATAGAACCAATAACCACCGGGCCGACAATATCATCCTGGGGAGAGGAGTCAGTGCAGAAGAAACTGGCTCAGTGGCTTTCCGACGTGGAGGGCATCGGAATCACCTGGAAGGCTCGTTCAAACACACACTTCTGCCCCTCGCCCCAGAGTCTGTGATTCAAGAGGTCTGGGATGGGGCCCAGGAGGGCAATGCGCTGGACCAGGAACCACTCTGAGAACCAAGCAGTCCACCTTCTTATACGTTAGCCCTCGTCAACTGTCCCCCGCAACCCTGGGAGGTAAATACTATTACACCCATTTCACAGATGAGAATACTGAAGCCCAAAGACTATGCTCAGCTCTGTTGCCAGCCTGGTGCTTTAACCAACTCAATGCAGCCTTCAGAAGGGTCAACTAACCTATCTCTGCTCCATTTTTTTTTAATTACTTAAACAATGTTGTCAGAGACCTTGGGAGGATTTAAAAGGCATGCTGTCTGAGGAGTGCTCAACAAAGTCGCAAGCAGGGGCAGCCCTGGGCACTCCTCGCTCACTGGACTCAACATGCGGAGAGTGACCACCTGAGATAGAGTTCCAGGAATCTCTCTCAGCACACACTCAGCGTCTAGTCATTTCTTTACCTGCAAAGGAAATGCTCACCATCAGAGCATTACCATCCGTGGGTTTGGTATTTGGGCTTTTTGTTTGTTTGTTTATTTGTTTTCATTACTGAGTTTGTTTTTCTAAGAAATTTTCTCTACCCTGTAATGCAGGGGTCCCCAAACTACGGCCCACGGGCCGCATGCGGCCCCCTGAGGCCATTAATCCGGCCCCCACTGCACTTCCGGAAGGGGCACTTCTTTCATTGGTGGTCAGTGAGAGGAGCATATTGACCATCTCATTAGCCAAAAGCAGGCCCATAGTTCCCATTAAAATACTGGTCAGTTTGTTGATTTAAATTTACTTGTTTTTTTATTTTAAATATTGTATTTGTTACCATTTTGTTTTTTTTACTTTAAAATAAGATATGTGCAGTGTGCATAGGGATTTTTTTATAGTTTTTTTATAGTCCGGCCCTCCAACGGTCTGAGGGACAGTGAACTGGCCCCCTGTGTAAAAAGTTTGGGGACCCCTGCTGTAATGGGTATCAGGGTTAGAGTACATTGGTGTGGGGGCGGGGGCTATCAACAAATCAAACCCTTGCCTCTCTAAGGCCCTGAGTAACTGAATAGACAGTGTTCCCTACAATGGGATAATGTAGTTATGTGGGAGATTAGTATGAGTGTACCCTCCTTTTGTGGAAGGTTTTCTAATTGGGCTTTCCAAGGATCCAAAGTCTTTTGATTTCTATATTTAGAGTACCGGGGCTTTTTGGTATGCTACAAATCACGCCGAGGCAAGACTAATTGTAAGCACTCGTACTTAAAAATTAGTTTCGAGAATAAGAACCTTCAGAGGTTTCCATATTGTATTCCGCTGGAGTATCATTAAGGGAAGCAATTACTTATCAGGATATACTCAAAACAACTTTATTGCATTCAGAGGAAATAATGGGAGTTGTCTGTTTAAATTACTAGACAGGGGCCCTGGAAATCACTTAACATAATTCTTGGCATAAGGTAGGCAGTCAATAAACGGAATAGGGAGTCCCTGAAATGACCACCTAGTATGCTATAGCCGTTTGAACATATTATATCATTTAGTCTCCACAATAACCTCTAAATTAGGTATGAATATCTTCATTTATAGGTGAGGAAACTGAGACTCATAAAAGTTAAGTGCTGTTTACCACGTCGTTAGGTAAGTAGTTGAGCTAAGATGCCGGCTCATAGGTACTTGACACCAGACACAGTTTCTTTCCACTACACTAAGCTGTTTCCCTCCCTGCGTCTTTCTTTCTCCGCTTTTTGTCTCCCCTCCTCCACCAGAAGTCTTTGGGAACGCCAGCCCATGACAAATGTTAGCAAGGTATGCCCATTTCGCGGATCTGTTCAGAGTAGGAAAACGGGATCCCTCACAGCCGCCCCTCCAAGGTCTCAGAATAAAATATGGAACGCACTCCCAAGTCCTATCCCTCAGTCCTCGGCTAGAAGCACTAGGGTGCGCTTCCGCGAATCCTTTCTGTAGGAAAACAAAGTGTTTGTGTGTAGACAACAGTCACACGACAGTCCATCACCCAGGGCCGAGGTTCCCAGCACAGTGTGAACCAGCTGCTCGAGCTGACAGAGATACATGGGAGGAGAAACTGGTCTTGCCTCCAATTTGAATTACAAATGCTTCCTGGAGACAGAAGCAGGTGGATATGCCCATTTGTTTACTGCCTGATGATCCCGTTGCTAAATAAAAACAAGCACATAAATAAAGGCAAAGCGCCTACTGATTTATCACTTTATCAGAACGTAATGGAGGCCGGGAGCAGTCACAGAGGCTGATGGAGGGCTTGCTCTACTCTCCTCCCCAAACACCAGTGGTCTTTCTCCTCTCTTCCTATTTCTTCCCCCATTTCTCTATCTCCATCCCTCTTCCTTCTGCAGTGTCTCTGTTTTCCACCTGTTTCCTCTCAATCTCCCCCGTTTGTCCCTCTCTTCAAGGACTCTTTTACCCTCTCTCTCCTGAGCACCTTCCCCGTGGTATCGTGTGTCGATTCCAGGACGAGACATCAGAGTGGCGGTGTTTCCACCTTCCTGTTGGCAAGAGCTTTGTGGCACTGTGGCCCTGCGGACACATTGATCTATCCGTTGCTTCTGCTCCTGGGAGGGGACGGGATAGTGCTGGTGTCCTCGGAGCTAAGGTGACTCCTGAAATGCACAATGAAATTGTGCCCAATATCTCTGTTTCAATGAATTCTAGAAACTAGATTGTTTTCAGAATTTTTTTTTCTGACTATAAAACTAATAAATATTTAATAAAATATAGAAAAAGATAAAGTTAGTCCTCATTATTATTTCAGAATTGATTACTATTAAATGTGCATATATTTATTCCTCTCTCTTAACATCCCATAAATTTGTATATATCACTAATTTCACGTATATACATTTATTGTCCATGCAATTAAAATTCTCATCAACGCCATTTTTAATGGCTGCATCTTATTCCAATGTGTGTTTTTACCAAATATACTAAATCATACTCCTTTTGGTAGATAGTGGACATTTTTTTCAGGCTTTTCCTTTTTTCTGTTATAAGCAATGCTACCCTGAAAAACTTGGTGCAAAAGGTTCTTTCTATAATTCTCAGTTATTTCCTTAGAAAATCATTCCAAAAGTAAAATCGTTGGATCATAGGCTGTGAGCACTTTTAAGTTTCCTTATATTGTTAAATTGCATTCCAAGAAGTTGGTGCTCTCTCAAAATCTCTTACCAAACCAAGATTCTTTTAATAAATTTTATAAAGAAGTTTTATGAAGCAAATAATGACCTCCTGATTTGTCATTTGTGAAAAGGGCAAAAAAAATTAAGGTCCGTCTTTACTCTGATTCTCACCACCCCCCACCCCCGCTTCCTCACGCTACCTGGGAGGGTCAACAGTGCACGTGCTCTAAGTTTGTCATTCCTTTTCCCAAGACAAGTCAGATAATGCCATTTTCTTCTCTATTCAGCCAACCAATAGTTAAGAAGTTGTTGGGCAGTTGTTTGCTAGGCCCTGTGCGGGGTGCTGAGGATACAAGATGAGTAGAAGATCGTTGCTAACCTATAGGAACAAGGACCTTGTGGGGCAAACAGACGTGGCAATAAACACCACCCCCAGGAGACGGGAGGCCCATGAAGGGTGGCTGAGGGCTCAGGGGCTCCTAAAAGAGCATCTGCAGAGGAAGTACAATGGGGGCCCCAGTGGAGATGACAGCTGACCATTCCCCCAATGACATGATAATAGTTACTCTTTCTGATCCCTTGCTCTGTTCCTATAAGCCTTGCCTCATTTGTTCTCAGAACCCCTCCACTAAGGAGCTGTTAATGCTTTTTCACAGATGAGAAAACCAAGGTTTAGAGAAAAGAATAACCTGACCAAGATCACAGAGCTAATAACGAGTGACGCCAAATGCAAGTCCAGATCTAACTTCAAAGGTGTACCGACCGTCAAGCTCACCCCAGGCCACTGCAGAGTCCCCACTGGTCCAGCTACAGCTCCCTGAGCCTTGAGCCCCGTCTGCCTAGTTCCCTCTGTGCTGAGAGAAAGGTGCCTTCCTCCCGACCCTGCCTCCTCCCTGCTCCCTCCCTTACTCTGTCCTGCAAGGGGGGCTGCCCTCCTTCGCTCTCTCATCTCCTATCAGTGTGGACTTCCCTTTTCTCTGGAGCTTGGTGCACCTGACATGCCTCTCTTTGCCTAGCCTGCCGTTCGGGTCTAAATTTGTTCTAACAGCCAGAAAATGAATAGAATTATAAAAGAACAATGATGACTCTCTGGGCCACAGCTTCTGTCTCTGAGGCAAGGAGATCAGAATGACAATGTGTGAGCCCGTTGGCTGGTCTCACTGTGTAACATCCTGACAGCCACGGAACCACACATCAGCCCGAAGAGCCCACACATGCAGAGAAGCAAGGGCTTGGTTCACACTGCCAGAGCAGACACTTGTGGCCTCTTCCAATGAAGGAGAAAGGAAAAGTATTTTAATGATGTTTTTTAATCATTTCCTTGGAGCACACCATGAGAATATATTTGCTGGAGAATGAGAAAGAACACAGCATCAATTTACTGCACGACACCAAACCACTCTAAAACCAGAGGATTTGGTCTCACAGTTTTCATTAATTCCAGGCTGATAACTTTCAACATTAGGTTTCCATGCTTCGTCCTGTTCAAGCTTCTTAAAGCACGCGGGCAAACCGAAATGTCTTTGGGACTGCCAAGTAGTCTTTCAAACATGGGAGACCAACTTCGGTGTCAACCATCTGTCTGCTGCTCCAGTTCCACTCCGAACTAAGACGATCTCCATTAGAAACTTCCAGCCATCGACCCTACTGGTTCTCATCCAAAAATGCCACTTGGGAAGAAATAGAGTCCTTAATGTTACAATAACTATGTGTGGATATAGCAGGGGGAACACTTGGCAAACCTGATTATCTAACTGCTATGTTGCACATCTGAAACTAACACAAAGTAATTCTGAATGTAAAGTGTAATTTATGCAAAATAAAATTTAAAGTCAAAAAAAAAATTTAAATAAAGCATATCAGTGGGGGAAAAAAAATTCCACTTGGATCTCTTAGCCTCCCTTCCATGAGAACCTTCCATCCCTCTCATTATTCACAGAATTCAGCACAGTGCTTTTTAAATTTTTCTTATTGTAGTAAGAAAATATATATATATACATATATATATATATATATATATGGCATAAAGTTCCCCATTTTAACCATTTTTAAATGTGCAGTTCAGTGACATTAAGTATAGTCACGTGGCTGTGGGGTCAATCACCACCATCCTGAACCCACTGAAAAATAACTCCACATCCCCCATCCTCCAGTCCATCGGAACTTTCGTTCTACTTTCTGTCTCTACGAATGTGACTCTTTCAGTCCCTCATGCAAGTGGAACCATATCATATTTTCCCTTATGTGTCTGGCTTATTTCCCTTGGCTTACTATCTTGAAGATTCATCTGTGTTGGGCATGTATCAGAATTCCATTTCTTTTTAAGGCTGCATAATATTTCATTGTATTCGGTCCAGTACTTGGTATGACATTTCAAGCCTCCACATTTCGGTCTGATTTTATTTTTTGTCTTCCCCTAACTGAGTTCCCACCACCTCACTTTGACCCCCTCGGGCAGAGGAGGTTAGTCACCTCTTCCCCAGGAATTTCAAGCCTTGTCACCTTTGCTCAGGCTGGGTCCCCATCCCAACACACCCTCCGCCCTGCTTTCTCTAATCTAAAGCCTAGTTCTTCCCAGAGCTCTGTTCAATACCAGCTCCACTACAGAGGTCCACGCAAGCCCAGAGCAAGAGAGATCTATCAAATACCCGCTGTGCTCAAGACACCCTCAGTTACCATCACACCAGCTGTGAGATGTGCGCTTTCATAACAACGGTAAAGGGGAGCTTAACACCAGCGCACGGGAGCTCAACACTGCCTTCCCTAAAGCAAGACAGTTCAGAATACATTCCCGAGTTCTTTGACAGTCCATGTTTTCACCAAAATAAAAAAAAAATGAAAATGTGCTTTATCTATGTCCACAAAAAAAATAGCAATTTGGTTCATGTGTATTGAGTACACATATACAATGAAATATATTGCATCTATAATCTCAGTTTGAAACTGCAGTCTTGAGCAGCCTTTGGGGACAATCGACTATTTCTAATGTAACCATTTTGAATTAAAGAGAGACCTTTTGTTTCAAGACTAGTACAAATATTCTCCTTGATTTTCCTTCTCGGTTATAAATAAAAAAAGTACACTAATTATGTAAATAAACTGACCCAAAAAAGGCACAACTGTACTTTTATATTAAACTGTTTACTGAAAATTCTGACTGGATATTTCTCTTTATGATTTGATTTTATATATCTTTTTGTGGTTAAATTAGTAATAACAGCATTAAAAATCTTAAGAACTGTATAGTACTACATTTAATTCTCTTCTTCCATAATTACGCTGATTAAACACAGCATAAGAGACCATAAAAAGTGATAAAACATTATGGCTACAAAACTTTTTTTTTACTGTCCATAAAATGACTATTAAGCCCTAGGTAACTAAATTAATATCACCCATACAATTTTATGGGGTTTTCATCTACATCCAAAGAGTATCATTTGCCATGATGGCAAATTTTGTTTTCATAGCAGTATTAAAACTTGAACTAACACTTTTCAAAAGGATAGGAACACGGTGGGCTGTCTTCATCAGCTTTGCCAAAGGAAGAGGTTTTCATTTGACGGAAAACATTAGCTTCAAGCTAATGCCAGCGGTGGGCCTGTAAACCCAACGACCACCCCACTTTTCCCCATGCGCTCCCTGCTGCAGCAGGCACATGAAGGGGTGCTGTGTGTGTGTTGTGCTGTCCACGTCTTCATTTTCTTCTTGACATTATCCCCAGAGATGTGGGGCTATGCTGACAGCAACAGACAGCCACGGGAGCAGATTTACATTTTCCACATGAAGAAAAAAGCTTCTGAAACAACCAAGAACTTCTGTACTGACTGACCTGTGCTATTATAAAGATTAAAGAACATTACAAAAACCAAGAAAAATTCACTCTAAAAGCCAATCCCGTGGGGAGGGAAAGAAAACTGTTTCAGAGCTGTTCAAATATAAAGAATAGCTCCCTGGGGTCATAATTTAGCAATTAAAAAAGCATATATAGAGATAGATACATAGATGCAAACAATCAGCTAGTATCACTTCTTGGCATTTTGGCTAAAATCAAGTGCATTATCAGTTTAAACAATCAGCTAACAGAACCAAAATAAACCTATCTAAATACATTATCACTACTAAAAATCTGCACAAATTTTCCATGAGTGCTTATAAAATAAAAATATATGTTCATCCTCTCAATTCTTACTAAATCAACAAACATACTCGAAAAACCTGTTGTGAAGCAGCGAAGTCCCAGATGCAGTAGGTAAAACAATAAACAAAATCAATGCAGTGTGTGACCTCAAGGAGCTGACATTCTAGCGAATGAGACTGGAAAAAACAACAGTACAAATAAACGGTGATAGGGTTTGAAATAAAAGGGAAGGACACATTGAGAAAAGCTAACAGCAGAATTTAATTCAGACTGGATTTGGGACAGGAGATCAGCAAGGCTTGTCTGATGAAGAAGCAAAATTTAAGACATGCTGGATGTATGGAAGTCAGTGTGAAGAAAGCATCAAAGAAGGACCAGGCTAGGTAGAGGAGACTTGCAATGAAAGATCTTCAAGTAGAAAAAGCTCAGCGTGTTGGAGATGCTGGCAGTGCATATGCTCCAGGAAGTAGGCTCCTGGTCTGCTCTATTTGCCTCTTGCTCATAGTGTCTTCCTCATAGGAGATGCTCACTAAATGTCTGACGGGTCGTTGAGTGAGCAGGTGTGGCCAGTGGCAAGGAGATGATTAACCTGAAATGAGGCTGTTCACACAGGCAGAAGCCACACCCCAGAGGGCCCTGCCGCCATTTTGAAGATAGCTCCATCATCTCATCCCAACACCCAATGAACTCACAACTACGTTGTCTCCTTTTTTGTTGACTAAACCCACCCACAGACGTCCTATACCCGATATCTTTACTGTAAGGTTCTGGAAAGCAGAAGCCATCTTACTGATTTTTGTTACCCCTGTGCCTTTCACATACATGGATTAAAAAGGTACTTGAGTACTTACTGACTGAACTTCCAGGTATTGTCCTAAGTACTTTGTATGCCCAAGCTTAAAAAATATATATCTGCAGTGTGTGTGTGTGTGTGTGTGTGTGTGTGTGTGTGTGTGTAAGAAGGAGGGAGAGGGAGAGAGAGACAAAGAGAGAGAAAAAATTCTTGTCATTATATTTTTGTTTCTGATTGCAAATGAGAAACTTAAGGCCTCCAGAGGTTAGGGAACTTGCCCAAGATCATGTTGCTAACGATTACCAAACCGACTGCCCCCTGGAATAATCTGTTCTCATACTTATTACACGATGCTGCCTCCCTCAACTAAAATGTAGAGATAAAAAACCCTACTAGATGATATATAAGGAGATCTTTCCTTTATTATATTACCAAGACTTAAATTCATTAGGATGTGGTAAAATTAAGGGAGCTATTCTTTAAAGTCAACGAGTGAAGTGATCAAAAACAAACTATTTTATTTTCAATACATCACATTTTGAGATGATTCAAAGTTTTTACAGAGTTTGACTTTGAGAACTTTGAGTCTCCCCTTAGTTCCGTCAGGGGCGTCCAACCCAATTTGGTCCATTGGCCCATGTGGCTCTGCCAGCTGCCAGGGTCAGCCTCTGACTTCCTGAAGGAAATTCACGGTAAATCTATAACATCCTCTCCTAAAAGTCAGCACTTCCCCCCATGTAGATGATGGAGAGCTGGGCTTGAGAGAGTAGAAATCTGACCTGCAGTGGCAGCCTCGTTTTCTGACGTTCTCAATGAGCTTCAAACCGAGCTCTGAAGGTCAGTTGGCTTGTGGGATTTATTTGAAGGGAGGGGGCTGGAGAACCAGAATAGAAAGTTCCAAAATAGCAAAAACCACCGCTAAAACACTGTTTCTACAGTCTCCTGATTCAAAGCGAACCTTTACTCATAGATAAATTACTCTGTGCCCATACCTCCCAAGCTGGTCTCGGCGATATGGCAATGAACACAGAGAGTGATTCAAACCCCAAATGTATTTGACTTTCTGGCATCAAGGTAATACTGTGTATGCACAGGCAAAGGGGTGGGGCCGAGGGCAGAGATTTGGTGTGTGTGCTACTACTTTCAGGAAACGTTTTCAGTCGGTACATTCTAAATGATCAGCGGTACCTGACTGTACCCTGTGCCTGCAAAAATAATGAGAAAACGTGTTTCAAATGAGATGCCAGTTTCAGGTTGATCCACAAGGAAACCTACCCCTGTGGTACAAGGAAGAAAGGAAGAGCAGGACATAAATAGCTCCCTTATCCAAGTCACCCATCCCCTCACAAGAGGGTATAAAATACCGGCTAACAGCTACTGAACGTTTGCTGTGTGCTAGAAAGCAGGCTTTCATCCCAACCTAGTTAACCTTCACACCCACCCTCTATGGTAGGTCCTATCGTCATCCCATCTTACAGACCCACCCTCTATGGTAGGTCCTATCGTCCTCCCATCTTACAGACCCACCCTCTATGGTAGGTCCTATCGTCCTCCCATCTTACAGACCCACCCTCTATGGTAGGTCCTATCGTCATCCCATCTTACAGACCCACCCTCTATGGTAGGTCCTATCGTCCTCCCATCTTACAGACCCACCCTCTATGGTAGGTCCTATCGTCATCCCATCTTACAGACCCACCCTCTATGGTAGGTCCTATCGTCATCCCATCTTACAGACCCACCCTCTATGGTAGGTCCTATAGTCCTCCCATCTTACAGACCCACCCTCTATGGTAGGTCCTATCGTCCTCCCATCTTACAGACCCACCGTCTATGGTAGGTCCTATCGTCCTCCCATCTTACAGACCCACCCTCTATGGTAGGTCCTATCGTCATCCCATCTTACAGACCCACCCTCTATGGTAGGTCCTATCGTCCTCCCATCTTACAGACCCACCCTCTACGGTAGGTCCTATCGTCATCCCATCTTACAGACCCACCCTCTACGGTAGGTCCTATCGTCCTCCCATCTTACAGACCCACCCTCTACGGTAGGTCCTATCGTCCTCCCATCTTACAGACCCACCCTCTACGGTAGGTCCTATCGTCATCCCATCTTACAGACCCACCCTCTATGCTAGGTCCTATCGTCATCCCATCTTACAGACCCACCCTCTATGGTAGGTCCTATCGTCATCCCATCTTACAGACCCACCCTCTATGGTAGGTCCTATCGTCATCCCATCTTACAGATCCACCGTCTATGGTAGGTCCTATCGTCATCCCATCTTACAGACCCACCCTCTATGGTAGGTCCTATCGTCATCCCATCTTACAGACCCACCCTCTATGGTAGGTCCTATCGCCATCCCATCTTACAGACCCACCCTCTATGGTAGGTCCTATCATCCTCCCATCTTACAGACCCACCCTCTATGGTAGGTCCTATCGCCATCCCATCTTACAGACCCACCCTCTATGGTAGGTCCTATCATCATCCCATCTTACAGACCCACCCTCTATGGTAGGTCCTATCGTCCTCCCATCTTACAGACCCACCCTCTATGGTAGGTCCTATCGTCCTCCCATCTTACAGACCCACCCTCTATGGTAGGTCCTATCGTCCTCCCATCTTACAGACCCACCCTCTATGGTAGGTCCTATCGTCCTCCCATCTTACAGACCCACCCTCTATGGTAGGTCCTATCGTCATCCCATCTTACAGACCCACCCTCTATGGTAGGTCCTATCACCATCCCATCTTACAGACCCACCCTCTATGGTAGGTCCTATCGTCCTCCCATCTTACAGACCCACCCTCTACGGTAGGTCCTATCGTCATCCCATCTTACAGACCCACCCTCTATGCTAGGTCCTATCGTCATCCCATCTTACAGATCCACCGTCTATGGTAGGTCCTATCGTCATCCCATCTTACAGACCCACCCTCTATGGTAGGTCCTATCGTCATCCCATCTTACAGACCCACCCTCTATGGTAGGTCCTATCGCCATCCCATCTTACAGACCCACCCTCTATGGTAGGTCCTATCATCCTCCCATCTTACAGACCCACCCTCTATGGTAGGTCCTATCGCCATCCCATCTTACAGACCCACCCTCTATGGTAGGTCCTATCATCATCCCATCTTACAGACCCACCCTCTATGGTAGGTCCTATCGTCCTCCCATCTTACAGACCCACCCTCTATGGTAGGTCCTATCGTCCTCCCATCTTACAGACCCACCCTCTATGGTAGGTCCTATCGTCATCCCATCTTACAGACCCACCCTCTATGGTAGGTCCTATCGTCATCCCATCTTACAGACCCACCCTCTATGGTAGGTCCTATCGTCCTCCCATCTTACAGACCCACCCTCTACGGTAGGTCCTATCGTCATCCCATCTTACAGACCCACCCTCTATGCTAGGTCCTATCGTCATCCCATCTTACAGATCCACCGTCTATGGTAGGTCCTATCGTCATCCCATCTTACAGACCCACCCTCTATGGTAGGTCCTATCGTCATCCCATCTTACAGACCCACCCTCTATGGTAGGTCCTATCGCCATCCCATCTTACAGACCCACCCTCTATGGTAGGTCCTATCATCCTCCCATCTTACAGACCCACCCTCTATGGTAGGTCCTATCGCCATCCCATCTTACAGACCCACCCTCTATGGTAGGTCCTATCATCATCCCATCTTACAGACCCACCCTCTATGGTAGGTCCTATCGTCCTCCCATCTTACAGACCCACCCTCTATGGTAGGTCCTATCGTCCTCCCATCTTACAGACCCACCCTCTATGGTAGGTCCTATCATCCTCCCATCTTACAGACCCACCCTCTATGGTAGGTCCTATCATCCTCCCATCTTACAGACCCACCCTCTATGGTAGGTCCTATCGTCCTCCCATCTTACAGACCCACCCTCTATGGTAGGTCCTATCACCATCCCATCTTACAGACCCACCCTCTATGGTAGGTCCTATCGCCATCCCATCTTACAGACCCACCCTCTATGGTAGGTCCTATCGCCATCCCATCTTACAGACCCACCCTCTATGGTAGGTCCTATCATCCTCCCATCTTACAGACCCACCCTCTATGGTAGGTCCTATCGCCATCCCATCTTACAGACCCACCCTCTATGGTAGGTCCTATCGTCCTCCCATCTTACAGACCCACCCTCTATGGTAGGTCCTATCGTCCTCCCATCTTACAGACCCACCCTCTATGGTAGGTCCTATCATCCTCCCATCTTACAGACCCACCCTCTATGGTAGGTCCTATCATCCTCCCATCTTACAGACCCACCCTCTATGGTAGGTCCTATCATCCTCCCATCTTACAGACCCACCCTCTATGGTAGGTCCTATCGTCATCCCATCTTACAGACCCACCCTCTATGGTAGGTCCTATCATCCTCCCATCTTACAGACCCACCCTCTATGGTAGGTCCTATCATCATCCCATCTTACAGACCCACCCTCTATGGTAGGTCCTATCATCCTCCCATTTCACAGATGAGGAAACTGAAACAGGTAAGTTCGGCAACTTGCCAAAATCATGCCGTTTATTGGCAGGACTTGAACCCAGGAACTCGGGCTTCAAGGTCTTTGTCACTAACTCTAACACAGCCTCTCGTCCGTCACGAGCAGAAGGTGAAGAAAGGACAACAGAAAGACCCGCTGGCACAGGAAAGGTCAGGCAGGGCCGGGTGCTAGGAAGCCTGCAAAGTCAGACACTCAAATTCAAATTAAAAGAAAAAGAGATTAGGAAACAACCCAAAATTCCTGAGCAGAGCTCTAAGTGCTGAAAGCGGTGTTTAAGAGAGATTATTCTGACTACAGATGTTTGCCTTGATGTGGAAGTGCTTATGAAAACCCATTACAATGCACATTGTAGAATTCAACATAAAAAAATTAGTTTACAAAAATAAACCCAGATATAACCCAGAACCCTCTCTAAAAAAGACACTATCTCATGTAAGAAGTGTTTAGTCTAAAGTATTTAAAATTATTTTAAGAGTTGAGCGGGGGGGGGGGGGGGGTGTGGGGAGAGAGGAACTTCATGGCACAGAAAACATACAGCACCCTGATCTGGGGCATAGTGTACTCTGAGACCATTTCCTAACCGCAGCTGGGGTCTTCTTCCTTCCTTTCTTTTTGTCTCATGTGGTCATCTAAAACAAGACCTCCTGTCGCCAGCAAAGAAGAGAGAGGTTTTCACTTGTTTTATTTCGCAAGAATTTTATTCTGTCCTGTGTGGCAGTTTCTGTGAAAAGCTGAACAGTTGCAAGAGCTGGATACCATGTCGCTTGGGTTCCAGGGTCACTGCAAAAGCCCCAAAGCGGAGTTATAAACCTCACGGGCGCGAGGCAAGGAGGCCCCACGGGAAAGAATTGGGGGGCCGTTCTGCTGCTAGTCCAACTCCCAAATGAGGCTCACTGGGACTGGAACACGGAGCCGCCAGAGAATGGGAGGCCAGAGGCCAGAGGAGGCCCCGGCTGTGAGGAACATAGTGAGGTAGAAGCTGACCCAGAGGCAGAGATGGGTAAGGGCAGAGAGCTCTGAGTCTGAAAAGCAAGTTGAAAACTGGGACAAACCGCACAAAGATATCAACCCACCAGACAGCACAGAGATATCAGGTCCCGGCTCCAGCCAGAAGCGAGGTGAGTGGCACCTGGGACAGGTATGGCTCACACCAGTGGACAGAACTCTCGCAGTTGGCAGAAAAGAAAGCTCTAGAAGCATGATCCAGCTCTAGGAAGGGAATCAGAAGAACAAATAGGCTAGCTGGCATTCCACATCTTCCGGGGGAGGAAAGGCAGCTCACCCCCAGACCTCTGGGGTGCGTGTATCCGGACACAGAGCTCGGGGCCAGCACACTGAGGGCCAGCCGGGAAGGCCTGGCCAAGGTCTGCAGACTTGGTGTCCAGCCCCAGAGCATGCTGAGGCTGTTTCAGGCGTCCTCGCCGACCAACCCGCAAGCAAACACGAGCCACCATCTGACTGCTTGCTCCAAACCCAGGCATGTTCCCGGGTGGCCTTTGCTACCCCTCCTCCCCTCTGGAGCACAGGACTCTTTGGTTACCAAAACCCGTTGGACCTTTTAAACTGCCTTCACACCGAGGTGGGATATAAAACTGAGACTCGTGGACCGAGATGAAAGCGAAGTGGTCATCAGGGGGCGAGGGGGCGGGAGGAGAGGAGTCAAGAGGGACAACTATATGGTGATTGACAATAATCTGACTTCAACAGTTCTAATGCTATAGGGATGTTTACCTAAAACCTATGTACTCTTATTGATCAATATCACCCCCATTAAATTTAAGTTCTAAATTTTTTTTAAAAAATTTTTTTCAAATAAATAAATAAACAGCCTTCTCATTTCCAGTAGACCAGATGCTCCTTAGAAGCGGGTAGCACCTTCTATGCTGTGTTCCTGCTCGCGTGGAACTCAATGCCATGAGTGAGTGCTTTAAAACTGCCCATTAAACAAGTTCTGTCTGGAGGCCTCGCCAGCATCACAGCTGAATTTAAAGAAGTGCGTCTTCCAGCAGGGAAGGGAAGGGGAGCGGGGGCGGGTGGGTTTCGGGAGCTGACGATCCGCATTCTCTCCGGACTGGTGAATGGCGGGCAGAGGATCTTGGGATTTCGGGGGCATGTTGCACACGTCTAATCCAAATGGCACCGCGAGCTATCGAACCAAAAGCTGGCTTAATGCAGTAGGATCTGCAAAGCCAGTCCCAAGTGACCCTTTAAAATAATCAATCATTTTTTCAAATACTCCTTCGTTTTAAATACCAACCTGATTCTTTTGCTAACAAACTAGGTGCTTGTGCTGCTAGCCGCAAAGCTAGGCTGATTAGGAACCAGGGAAGCCGTGCATGGGAGAGAAATGGCGGGCCAGCGGAGGGCTAAGCCAATCCATCTGGGTCCTGCTCCCTCCCTCTGTGGGGGTGGGAGGTGGGGGGAGCTAAGAACAATGTCCACCATCTTCATCAATGTTTTATCAACTGAAGAGACATTAGAGAGAGACTAGCAAGGGGTTCTAGCTTCCTATTTTCTATAGCAGAAGACTCGGCCATCACACTCTTGATCTCCTGACTGCTGAGGCTTGTCATGAAGGAGGCAGGAGTGGGGGAGGACATAGAAAGGGCGTATTCTATGGAGGTTCAGAACCTCACTATGTCAACTCACGGCGTCTGTAAGCTCAGAAAAGTCATGTATCCCCCTGGAAGCAGTTTTTCATCTGTGAAACATCATGATGTCTACTCCAGAGATTACGGAAGGGTTAAGTAAGAGGAAGCCACCCCTGGAGCAGAGGGGATGCTCTGTGAATAGTCAGTCACTTCTGCTGGGCTCTCCATCACCCAAGTTCCCTTTGAAACGTGGGAGCCAAAGCTTTTGATTTTGTTGAGTAATGATTGCATCTTTTCTGGTTGCAGGGTCTGCACAGAGTTCAGAAATCATATTATCCTTCAGAGAACTCCAGACCAGAGAAACTAAGGGACATTCGTTTGCTATGGCTGCTACAATAAATGACCACGAACTCTGTGGCTCAAAGCAGCACAGATGTATGTATTCTCTCACAGGCCGGCCGGTCAAGGCGTGGGCTCCCCAGGCTGGAACGAAAGCGTCCGCTGGGCTGCCTTCCTTCCCGCGGCTCAGGGTGGGAGCTGTTTCCTCACTCCAAGCTGTTGGCAACATCTCATGCCTTGTGTAGAGCCTTGTACCTCAAGAACCAGCAATGAGACCTCAGGTCCTCCTCAGGCTGCCAAAGCTCCCTCACCACAGCCAGAGAAAGTTCTCCCAAGGACTCGTGGGATTGGATTGGGTCCATCCAGAAAACTGAAGACAGTCTCTCCATCTCAAGGTCTGTGGCCTTAGTCCTGTCGGGGAATTGCCTTTGGCCAGGTCAGTTACCTCTCACAGGCTCTGCAAGACCAGGGCATAGATGTTGTGGGGGGACCAGGGCATTGTTCTGCCAAGCACACAATCCACACAGTCGTATTTGTCAAACACCAACAACTCATCCACACGTGCCCTAATTTATATCTACGTGGCTGGGACTTGGACCACAGACAGTGATTTCCACCATTTTGTTTTCTTTTCTTTGCTAAAATTCACTTTGCCCAGGAAAAAAAAAAGAAAAAAGCAATGGTGACATATCATTTAAAACCTCCCCTTTGTTGTTGGAAATGTAATAGGCATTTCCTTTGGCAGATCCAGCTTAAACCAAAATGGGAAAAGTGCTGAGGTCGTCTGTCCCCGCGAAGAGAAGCCAGGGCGCGTTAGCGTGGGCTAGGGTCCGCGTCCCCCAGAAAGCTGGAGCGACTTCCAAAGCCCCGTTGTCACGACCTCATCTCGGCTCCTACTTTACAAACAGAAACAACTCACTCTTACAGCCCATGACTGATGGCATCAAAAACAGGAGCCAAACAGATTTTAAAAGCTTTGTCCATCATCCTTTCTATGGCTTATGAGGCATGGCCAAGCCTCCACCTTATTAGTCAAGGGACGTTCTAAGTAACTTTCCAACCAAGCTCAGGAGGCGCTGGTGCCAGAATAAGGTACCAAGGGTCGAGTGAGAAGAGGGAGCCAACGCGACGAACGCCAGCACTTTTATTGCCAAGAAAGAGGAGCTGTCTGCCATTCCTACCTCCATCCACGGCGTCAACCTGTGCCCCCTCCCTTTCTCTAAACTGGATTTACAATCTCCAGTCCCTTCTACCCAATCCCAGCGACAGCTCATGGCTGTCACTGTAAAAATAAATAAATAAATAAATAAATAAATAAATAAATAAATAAATAAATAAATAATTTTAATAAAACAAGGGAAAAGAAAAGCTTATCACTTCCTAATTCTTTTTAGCCTAATCGTATTCTTTTTATATATACCTTTTTTTTTTTCCCCAACAAATGCCTCAAATGAAATCGTAACGTTAATTTATGGGAGGTGATTGGCTGGAAAAGAGCACAATAATCACAGACCAGCATCGCAGCACCTGAAGACCCGGGTGGCGTGGGAAGGGACGGACGTGCCCATTGTTGTGTGGGCGCCACACAGAGACATTGCAGGTTTGGTCCTAGACCGCGGCAATAAAGCCAGCGTCGCAATAAAATGAGTTGTAATCTTTTTGCTGGTGGCGGGTCTCGCCTTCAATCTATTCAAAGTACAACATCTGTGGAGCACAATAAAGCTAAGCGTAATAAAACGAGCTATGCCTGTATTAGAACTTTATTTCTATTTCCACCATCAACTTCACGCAGGCCAGCTGAAGCCAGGCCTCCTGAACTTATTGTCATCCTCCCTACCATCCCTGTAAGAGATAATGAGTTTCCCCAGCCTGTGTGAATTGTGCAAGGAGTCCCCCTCAGTCAATATTTTCATAGAAAGTCACTTCGCTAGAAGGTCCGGGGTCTGACCTAAACTAATAAATGATTATCCTTCACTACAAAAATCAGGATCCTAATTAACTTGCTAATTGTTGGTCTCTGTTCACAGACATTAACCTGAGTTATCCCACCATATACGCTCGTAAGTAAATTACAGACTCTACACACAAGATGAACCTTCTGTCCGAGTGGATAAATGTGACTTTGGTGTGTCAGCCACACATAATTCTTTTAAGTGACTAAGTGTATAAGGTTCCATCATGGGCACTTCTCCAAGCAAATTAAATGGACACAGCTCCCTCTAATAATTTATTTCCTCAGTAGAGTCTAGGCAACTACCCTTTAAAAGGCACAGCCTCTACGCCCATACATTTCTCTTTTAGAACAATACTCACTACCATGGCTGGCTTTCCATGACCAAGCAGTAAGCTAAACATTGTGTGTTCATCATCTCCCTTCATCTCCACAAAGACCTATGAGCTATATGTTATCATTAGGGCCTTTTCGTAGAGGAGGAGACAAGGTTTAGAGAATTCAAGTGACTTGTCTTAGCAGATACGGCTAGGGCCCTCCCATGTTCCCTCTGCAATGGACTGAATATTTGCATCCCCCCAACATTCCGTTTGAAATCCTAACCTCCAAGGTGGTGGCATGAGGAGGTGTGGCCTCTGGGAAGTAATTAGGCCATGAGCGTGGAGCCCATCTGACTGGGATTAGTGCCATATAAAAGGGACCGCAGACAGCTCCCTTTTCCTTCTGCCATGTGAGGACCCAACAAGAAGTCAGGCATTTGGAAGAAGGCCTTCTCCAGAGCCCAACCATGCTGGAACCCTGATCTCGAAACTCCAGCCTCCAGAATGGTGAGAAATAAGTTGCTGTTGTTTATAAGTCACCCAGTCTGTGTCACTTTGGGATAGCAGCCCACGCTGACAAGGCACCCTCCGTGCCCACAGGTTAGCTTCTCCCTACATGCCCAGACTCTTTGCCTGAGGACTTCCTCTACTTACAGGACGTCTGGGCCCATGAGTAGGGCAGTATGGGAGTGACAAGGGGTTGATATTCTCTGTCCCAGGAGCAGCCCCCAAACAAAGACAGAGGATAGTTGCTGAAGAATACTCCCCTTCCCCTTGAGCGGGACAAGGCTGAGGCAGGTCTCCGTGGTCATCCAGAGGTCCCAGCAGAACTGGGCTCCTGCTACCCACAGCAGTCACCCGCTCACCACCACACCTTCTATTGGTTTCCTTATCCTCTCCCCCACCCCCAAAATGATCAGGTGCATTCAAATAAACTTGCTCCCAGATAAGTAACTATAACTCATGTCTACGACTCGGGGTCAGCTTCTGGGAGAGGCCAGCCTATCGTACTAGGGTGGGCCCTCCTCCAACGGCTGGTGTCCTTATAAAAAGAGAGAAGCTGGACAGAGGCACAGGGAGAAGGTGACTACGGAGGCAGAGATCGGCGGGGTACAGCTACCAGGCAGGGAACGCCGAGGGTGGCGACCACTGGAGGCTGGAAGAGGTGAGGAGGGTGCCTCTGCACAGGGAACGCCGAGGGTGGCGACCACCGGAAGCCGGAAGAGGTGAGGAGGGTGCCTCTGCAGAGGGAACGCCGAGGGTGGCGACCACCGGAAGCCGGAAGAGGTGAGGAGGGTGCCTCTGCAGAGCCTCCAGAGACAGGACAGCCTGGCTGACACCTTCATCCGGCACTGCAGCCTCCAGAACTGCGAGACAATGCAGTTCTGTTGTTTTAAGCCACCCAACTTTCTGGTGACTTGTTGCAACAGCCCTAGAAGATATATACAGCACCCCTACATGCAGACCTTCCATCTGAATGGAAGGTCAATCCTTACCCCGGTAGTCAAGCCAATTCTGCCTCTCTTCTCCTCTCACTGCTCACACTCAGCCCATCAGGAAGTGCCACCAGCTCAACATCCAACCACAACCTGAATCTGACAGCGTCTAACCACCTGTGCAGCGGGCATTCATTCAAGCCACCATCAACACTCCCCCAGATTGGAGCAAAAGCCTTGTCACTGGTCTCCCTGCTGCCACCATTAGCCAGCTGCAGAGCCCTCTCTGCACAATGGTTGGAATGCACTTAAAACACGTGGACAAATTATTTCACCTCTTGCTCAACCCATGGCTCCAGAATCAAATCCAAGCAACATACCCAAGTCTGCAAGCCCTCCTTGTTGTGACCCTATCTCCCCTCCCTGACTCATGCCTAGCCCCTGGCCTCTCTCCATCCCTCACTCCATCCCTCACTCTGCCCCAGCCACACTGACTTCACCTCAGATCAGGGGCCATCAATACCGTGCCCCTTGCTCACCCTGTCCCTCATCCTGCTGTCTTCTTAGCACTCATCACCTCAATGCACGGTGTATCACACTCGCGCTCGGGTAGGTGTCTGTCTTCCTCCCTGGATTAGGAGCTCCGTGAACACAGGGGAGCGGTGGTCACCAGGCACTAGGACAATACCTCGCTCATCAAAGACCTTCAGTCCATCTGCTGAACAATGAGGTGCTGGAGACAGCATGCACCGCAGCTGGGGGGCCAAGGGGCAGTGCCTAATTCTGAGAGCTCAGTTTCTCTTGTCATCCCTAAAAGGGGTATAATGATAGCAATTATCCTCGGGGATAATGCAATGCTTATCTATCGCATAAGCTATAACATAGTCTAAATCAGCTACACTCTATAGCTTAAATACAGGTAAGGAGTGTCCAGTGTGCCGTGTCCAGTGCAAGGTGAGACTTCAAAAAAAATGAGAAGATGTCATCACAGAGGTGTCCCTTGATTGAACTATCTATGGATGAGAGAGAATGGGAACTGCAGGCGGCTGTGGGCAGGTAATGAGGCGAGGACAAGCACGAGGCACGAAGACAACCACTCGCTAGGGGTGAGTGTGGCTGGAACGTGAATGAACCCCGCAGGCTGGGAGGGGCGGGAGGGGACAGAGGACAGAGAGGGCAGCCCAAGGCGAGTGAGAGCCATGTCACAGGCCAGATCCCAAAAGGCATTCTAGGGGACAGGGGGACATGATGCGATGATCTATGTGACAAACGGGGACACCGCACATGGCAAACACACCAGGGATTTAGGGAGAACCTCGGAGAACCCAGTTAGTTTGCCTCTGAGAGGGGAACTGCTAAGTTCCTAGAGCAATCTGGTCAATAAGGCCTGAAATGGATATGTTTTTTTTTTCTTTTCACAACCATTATTAGCAAGAATTTCATGAGTTTCCCCTAATGGAGATTCATTCTCTCGTGTCTTCTCTCTCTCTCTCTCTCTCTCTCTCTCTCTCTCTCTCAATATCCTGTTCTGTATAGGTCATGTATGTAACACCCTGAATTTAATAATCTACTGTTGATGTGACTCTATTTTAGCTTAAAAAAAAAAAAAAAGAAAAAACTCTACTGTTGTTTTTACACGCAAGAGACCTAGGTGAAGGCTAGAACAATTTATATTCAGGACTCCAACACCAGGAAAAAATTAGCATTCCTGTCCCATGCGTCAGTGTCCACTCTCTGTACTGAGCGTGGAAAGACGGCATGACCCCTAAAGAAACCTCATTCTGAAAAGCCCAGAAGCAGCAGAGGGAAGGGGTAGGCTCCAGGCACGAAGAACGTAATGTGCATTTCTTTCCTTGGACCGAACAGTCTCCTCAAACACAAATGCCCCATCCAGCAATGGGACTGAACTTCAGTCCCATCCTGACATCCTAAGGGAGTGTTTCTGTCATCACAGCACCTTAAGAATAGCAAGACCAAGTCCCATGCCAAATGCATGGTCCCTCAGTGTAACAATTTAGCACGATATTCTTCACCTTCCTTCCCCGGTGTCCTATTCTGAACAGGCTCCCACCAGGAGTCCCCGCTGCCTCCGGCCTGCCTTTTCAGAAGCTCACCCACTTCGGGCACTGGCTGTGACCCCCTTTTTCTGAACATACATCTCCCCCCCATCTCATTTCGCTGCCCCAAACTAGAGGTTCTGATTCCTGGGCCAATTCCAGCATCAGGCACAGTTCCTGAGACCTAGCAGGCAATCAATAAAACTTTGTTAAACAAGTGAATCAATGAACAAATAAATGGATGAATTCATTTATTAAGAGATCAGAGATCTGCCTTTAGGGTTAGAGAAGTAAATTCACTTAGACTTTTTTTTTTTAAGTAGGGTGCAGTGGAAGATAGAATGATTAGGTTTTCTTCCTCCACAGATTAAATTCCACAGCCAAGGAACAGCCAATTACAAGCCGCACTGCCTTAAAATAAATCGAAGTATTTATTGGCCCATTCTCTTCACTTTTGGAAAAGAAATGAGATCCTCACTTTTAACTTTCCAAGAAATGCCTAGAGGTTGCTTGCAAGCCTTTGCATCCAGGTGACACTCATCTTCATTAGCTGATGGAGTCAGGCAGTTTGTGCCCAGGAGTCCCCATGAACCGCTGCCACTCGCTCCCACACCTGGATTTAACTAGAACAATACTGAGTGCGTGATAACCTTTTTTGTGTGAGACAAAAAAAGAAAGGCATTCAAGGGCACATACAGAGGCCCCTTTGAAATATCAAGCATACAAAAAAAGAGGAAAAAAAAACAAACCCCAAGATGTCCTAAAGCTTAACCATTATAAGAACCTTATTCCAAAAAGCCCCAACAATCATTATTAGGAATTTATGGCCCGCCCACTCTCAGGCCCAGGGCCTGAGGTGCCTCCTCAACTGCATGTCACCGTCGCCGGGTCTCACGTCGCCGGGTCTCACGTCAAGCTTTTCTCACACACTGGATTCTTTTTAGGAAAACGTTCCCAGTGATGGCCCCTTGACATATTTTCCTATGACAGTGTGACCTTTGGTGCACGGTGTGAAAAGTCAACCTCATTCATCTATGTTCCAGTTACAGAACACATTTCACCAGAGGAAAGCTGCGTGGCTTTACCTTGGCCCCAGGTTCTGTCTTTAGAGGCTTGGCTCACTTATCTATTGAGACCTAGCGTGCTTGGTATGTGCATTATACATATTTGGTGCAAGCGTGAAGTAACTGTATCACTAATTACTATTGAATTATAGTGGAAATCACACAGAAGTACTTAGAACATTCAGGCTAGGACAAAAAATGAGTCCATGATGTTATTGATGTAGTTCTTCAGTTTGGCCCCGTACCAGAATGACCCGCTATTATATTTAAGTGTTCCTAAACATTCACTGAGCTCCGGAGCCGCAGTGGGTGTGAGGTCTCTTTGTTGGATCTGGGATTTAAACAGCGCTCTTTGTCAGATTTACGCCTGGTATGAATCCCCGACAGTCTGCCCACTGAAGGAATGTTTACAAAGGCAAAGAAAATACCCACAGAAGGGACCAGTTTATCATAAACAATACAAATATTTACTTGATTATTTAATGGGTGCCCAGCATGTCTGTCCTTAATGTTGCATTAGCTGACATCAGGAACACACCATATGTGCAAATAATTAATTCAGACGATGCCTCCTTTCCAGTGAGTACTGCCTGAAAGGCACAGGATGAATGCAGAGGCAGACTGGCGAGCAGAGTGAGGGCGCTCCCCGGGTCCGCCTTTACGGGCACCTTGTTTTTAATACTTCATCCTCATTGTCATTCAGCTGCCAAGCGCTGATGGCATTCGAAACGCTCCTACAGTGTTTCTTATGTAATCAGGAGGATGACTAACACAGCGATTAAAAACCTGACTTGGCTAAAGGTTTTTCTTAGGAGATTAAGCTTTCGATGCCCAAGATCACCGGAAATAAGTCCACCCCTTGTAACAACCACCACCACCACCGCCAAATAAACCAGCTTGCAAATATCAACGGTGGATGATCCATCATCCAGAGCTTTTGGGAGGAGAGGAAAGAGAAGCAGGTCATTCAGATGATGGTAAAGTATTTTCCAGCTAAGTTGCTGGAGGTTGATTTATAATAAAGACATTCAAACTCTATGAAAGGGATTTCCTGTGGGCAATTCCACCATCCCTTTCCTCTCTGAATTCATACATGGCGATCTTTGGTTTGTGCGCCATTTCAAACGGCAAAACCCTTAGCAGAAGGGATGTTCCGACACTAAGTGCTGTGTTCACAGCTGCAAGCACTTACACCACCCATTCCTGGGAGGCTGCTTCCGGGGAGGTTGCCTCGAGGACCCGTCCTCCAACTCCACAGGCGGGGAAACTTCTCCTGCACTCCTAGGACATCATGTTCTGGCTCTTTTTTTTTCTCTAATTGTGCAGATTAATATTCAAATCTTTCTTCTAAGAATACTAAGAAAAGAAGAAGCGATATCCATGGCACCTGTAAGTCACGCACTTCGGTCAGTGTTCGTTCGCGTCATGCACAATGGCTTTCTCTGCTACTCACACCAAAACGTTAGCCTTTAACCCTACTTAACTGCTTCCCTCATTTCAAAAACAGATAAGCTTAGGAAATCCTCAGTGTACACATCTTTCTGGTTTCTCAGGCTACAATTCACCTTCAATTATTAGGAAAAAAGCAAAAAAGAAAATAATATTAAATATCACCAATCATCATCCCAGGGATAATAACCATCATGTATTTTTAAATATTTCCTTTAAAAAAAAACAATTTTTTTTTCCTAACTTAAAATAACAAAGAAGGATTTTTTTAAGTGAGAGGAGGGAAGCTAGAAAGATAGACTTTCTCATGCGCCCAACCGGGATCTACCCAGCAACCCCATCTGGGGCTAATGCTCGAATCAACTAAGCTATCCTCAGTGCCTGAGGCTGACACTCAGAACAACCAAGCCACTGGCTGCGAGAGGGAAAGAGAGAGAGAATGGGGAAGAAGGAGGGGAAGAGAAGCAGACGGTCACCTCTCATGTGTGCCCTGACTGAGGATCAAACCCAGGACATCCACATGCTGGGCGGACACTCTATCCATTGAGCCAACTGGCCAGAGCCAAAACAAAGAAGAATTTTAAACTTACCTGGATGATTTATCCAGAGAGAACATCATTCCACTTCTACTAAAAAATTACTTATTTATATATTTTGTTCGTGTGTGTGTGTGTGTGTGTGTGTGTACATGGACATACCTCTATATGTGGAGGTATTACAGGGTCAATGTGACATTTGAATCAGATAACATTCATGAAGTGATCAGCGCAATATCTAATGCCTAATTAGGTTTTAATAAATGTTAGCTACAGTTAAGATCATTGTATTGTATCCAGAGCATGTAGCATAGTGCTTGGTATATTGTCAGAGCTCAATAATAACAGATGAATGAATTACTATGACTCCTCGCAATAAGCCCATACACAACAGAAGGCTGAGACTTGGAAAAGTTATGTAGCTTAAGGACAGTCATACTTCTGACAGATGCTAAATCTGGGATTTGAACCAGATGTGTCGAGTTTAACCCTATGGCCCTTTTCACTCTCTCATCCTGCTGATTCTCAAATACCTACAACCACAAGGTAACGCAGACATGACATTGAATTATCAAAAAGTTCAATGACTTATTTCAAATTTAATGGGACTTCTAAAGACAATAAAAAGCCTCCAAACCAAAATAAGAGAAAAGAATGCTTCCAAACTATTCAAAATTATCTTCACAAGATTTCTCCATATTTTACAACTCAGTGACATTTTCTTTTCCTAATGAATCTGTATTTATGAGGAAAATTCCCAAACTGAAACAATGGCAATGATTGAGTAATTCATGTCTCAGTGCTATGTTAGCAATTAATTCAATATACCCAGCAATACAGAACAACCACTCATCTGCCCTGTATTTATTTTATTTCATTTCCTATCCAGTATCTTGTATATTCCCCAATGCAATTCTTTGCAGTAATTTTAATTTTTCATGCACAAATCTAATAATCCCTCCTGTTCTTAGCGTCATGAGTGTGGCTGTATTGTTATTATATTATTAAATGTACATCAGATAACTTCCAGTTGTGCTGCATTCTGCAAAATACCTTTCTTCTCCCAATCACTTATTTTATATTTTTTCATAAGTAAACATAGGGATCTTTATTAGCGATGGTTGTGGGTTTAGTTTTTTTTAGCTATATGATTCAACATTTTTCTTTAAAGTTTTATTGCTAATCACAGGATTTAGTCAGTCTCCTATGCCCATGCATGACTCTGTAATCTTAACAAGCTATACGCAGATGACTGACAGATAATACATGACAGGTTCAAAATTAGAGAATATACAATGAAAAATTCAGAACAGCCAGATCACTTAGTATGCTACACTTTTCCAATTTTGGCTTCTCTCCTAATCATCAACTTAGGAGGAAGAGAGATTAAGGGAGAGAGAGAACATTTCCTCACTCTCTGATCTCCCGGATAAAAATCACTGGGCTTGAACCAGTTGGAAAGAGTCATCAGTCAGGAGTTATCTACCCAAGAGTTGAAATTCACGCCATCAAAATATTAAGTGAAAAATACAATTCTTTGGCATGGAAACCAAAATACTCACTAGCCTCTCCTTCCTAGAACCAACCAAAATATTCTTCTCCACATTTTATTCAGTGTCATTTGTTGAAGAGAATTATCATTTCTACAGCATTACCTCTCAAATCTTTCATGAGAAAAGAAATCACATCATGTTTATTGAAATGATTAGGCCAATTTTTATTGACTCTGTGCAAGGTACGTGAGCGCTGATATTTACCCGAACTCCTTCCATTCCAGAAAGGATTGATTGATGGCTTTCTACTGCAACATTTGACTCAACTACTAGTGATCTACCTAAGAAAAAAGAGTTTGCTTGGTATTTTGTTTTGTTTTGTTTTTTTCACTACCTTTATCTTCTATTTTAAGCCTCCTCACATCACAACCAACAGCAAATATTTTTCCCCTGGTTCAGGAGAACTGGATGACACAAAACTCCTACCAATTAAATTAGCAGCATTAAGTGTTTGGGTTGTGCCAAAGGCCATGCTTCCCCCAACAGATGCTGCTCCGAACACTTGACCTTGGTTCACACGAGGCATTCTCCTCTGCCCTCCCCAGGATCAACTTTCTAAGCTATTTGTAGTCAACACTCCATTGCGATGAGTTAGGAGCCAGCAAAACCTAACACAGGTAGGCCCTTCTTTGAGGTCATTCACGGGAGATTTCCACAGATACCAGTTACGGGTCGGTCTTTTTGTTTTCTAAAATAAAAATCAGTATTTCCCTCCCTTTCCTGCTACCTTCCTAATTCGACCATGCTCACAAGATGACAACCATGCAGAGGTTCCATCCAGGAACATCATCAGAGGGGAGGAAGAGGGCCTGGGGGAGCATTATTCCATGTGCACACTTGTGGAGAAACCACAAGGCTGTTTTGGGGTTTTTTTTTCAGACTTCAGCTCTCTTCTGGTGTGTACGTTCAAAATAGATCATAATGGATAAATTTGTTGAAATGTGGCTTTCGTCCTCTCGGAAAGCAACTGCTGTCAAGAGAAGCATTTGGGTTAATGGCTGGCAATCACTGGTAGCCCAATGTCAGGAACCACTCCTGCGGAAGGAAAAGTGGACGCCCGAGGAAGAAATGGGGGGGGGGGGGAGTTCTCAGGAAAATCACCAAGGAAGATAACCCCAAATTTCTGTCATCAGAGAAATGTACACTAAATAGCCATAATTGGGCCAAATTAGTCACAAGAATCAATTGTTTCGTTTAGGATCAAGGTTGAAAGAGCAGACACAGAAAGCCATGCTCCCACCCACAACATCTGCCTTGACTTAAAAGGCACTGGTTTCAAAGCCATAGTATTATAGGTTTTCATACTAGGAAATTTCACATAAAATGGGCTTTGCAGTGAGCAAATATGTCGGGAAGCTGGTCGGCTAAGCCACCCCCGACTGCAAACAACTCCAGGGGCTTCAACTAGGAAAGAGAAGACTAATTCCAGATTAAGACAATAAGCAATTTAGAGGAAACAGAGGGACGATGTCACAGAAATCTTAAAATGCCTTAAAAAAAAATCTCTCTCCCTCCCTTGCTCATTTCAAAACAGAAGTGAGTTACTATACACATTGTTGTTGAGTAGCCATGTACTAACATCTATACTTCCTTAATGAAGGTTTTGTTTTTTCTTTGTTGCTGTGGGTGGGGGGGCAGCAAATTTGGCTACTTTTAGGCTCTTTTTATGCCTGACGGGGCAGGTGGTACTTTGGAACAACCACATGACCAGAAACTGTTAAAGAGTTCAATAAACAGGGGTGATCACAGCCATCAGATTCACGCCCCACCCCCAGGATGATGGCTAAGATTTTGAACCTGTTATTCAGGGGATACAAATATCTTTTGCTCTTCAAAACACGGTATGTCTGTACCGTCACCCACGGTTTCTACATGGAGAAGAGGGAACAGAAAAGACATTAAATTATATAAGCAAGGTTCTCTAAAAATACCTTCCCACAAGTAACCAAAATGACTGCAATATCTCTAATTCACTTCCAAGTCACAGAAACCTGAACGCTGTGCTGTAGGCTAAGATGTCAGACGTGAGCCGTCTTAACCAGCTGGGTTAAATGTGAGCTGGAATCACAGTGAGGAGTCCTGAACGCCGTTTGCATCAAGACCGGAGGACTCCAACACAGATGCAGCGTGGACACAGCGGTCTGTTAAAAGGGTAATTTGTAGCCCTGGCCGGTTGGCCCAGTGGTAGAGTGTCCACCTGGCGTGTGGAAGTCCCAGGTTCAATTCCCAGTCAGGGCACATAGGAGAAGCAACCATCTGCTTCTCCACCCCTCACCCCTCTCCTTTCTCTCTATCTCTCTCTTCCCTTCCCGCAGCCAAGGCTCCATTGGATCAAAGTTGGCCCGGGCACTGAGGATGGCTCCATGGCCTCTGCCTCAGGCACTAGAATGGCACCGGTTGCAACAGGCAACGCCCCAGATGGGCAGAACATCGCCCCTAGTGGGCATGCGGAGTGGATCCCGGTCGGGCGCATGTGGGAGTCTGTCTGACTGCCTCCCTACTGCTTCTCACTTTGGAAAAATACAAAGAAAAGGGGGGGGGGCAATTTTGACATTCGGTACAACTGTAGGGTAGCAATCCCAACGTGCCGCTTTAGCCGGGACAGCCGCAGAAGGTTAACAGATACTTTCAATAAGTAATAAAGATATTTTGTAGTCATGGCAACCTTCATGCAAATTTAGAACAATTTTCCAAAAAAAAAAAAAAATGTTCTCTCCCCCTTTTCCTGATACCACTTCTGCTTTTCTTTTTTTCCTACATTCTTTTCTAAAGCTGCAATCATGGCATCTCATTTAGAGGCCTTTCTCTTCGAGATGAAACTTGGTAAGTTTAAGCAGGTCCTCTGAACAAGGGTTGGTTTTTTTTTTTCTCTTTAGTATTAATATATTGCTCTGCTCTCCCCAAATGCAAAGAAAAGGACCTTTAAGCGTCCCGTTCCCAACAGGCTGTGCAATAAACCGATCAGTACTTTAATTAATTTCTTGAGCACCTCACGAAAGGCAGGCGGTTGAGACCTAACATGCATGAGAGACAGAACTTCCCGTGGAACAAAAGTAGAATGAGGCAGAGCCACCAGGAGAGGACACCAAACAGAGGGAACGGTCAGGGGATGGCAATTTTCTTGTGGCCTGTTGAGTGGATGCCTTTCAAACAGTTTTCCTCTCTCCTCGTAGTGAGACACACGGACTCTCACGACAACAGGATGGAGACGAGCCTTCCCTCCCTGGGCCTCACTGCCCGCTCCCGACTCGTCCCCCCAGCTGGCTCCGACAGGTGCTCTTTCCGAAGAGGACAAAAGCCGGGGCACACTTATTATCTCTTCCTGAGGCCGCCAAATGGAAAGATATATATAAACTGAGATCCGCACAAACAGAAGGAAGACTGGCAAGGCACGGCGAGAACAGGGGTGGCTGCCGCTTCTTTCTTTCTGTGTATCTCTGGGCTTTGTCAAGGTTGTGGCTGAAGACGCGGACTCCTTTTACACTCAGACCGAAAGCCGTCAAAGTGTAAACAGAATTAAAATCGAACAGCGCCCTTACCTCATGTCCAAACACAGATCAGGGAACAAGGAAACATTTTCCCTCTAAGAGTTCATTGTCAGTGACAAGGGCACAGGGTCGGGGGATATTCTCAGCGACATGAAAGTGACAAGTAAATTCACTTGAATTAAATATTAGCAATACTTGACCTCCTGAATGCACGTTCCAGTCCCTACCATGCTTGTCCTTATTATAATCCTATGAAAAAGGTAAAAAAAAAAGAAAAAAGTGACATGATCCCCAGTTCATATGGGAGAAAACGAAAGAAAGTTCAAAGGAAATAGAGAAATCACTCAGGGTCACCCAGAAAAAATATATATATAAAACATCAAACTCATGCAGTTTTTAAAAACATCAGAATTGGGAGCACGCCATGCTTTTTTAACACCCTGCAAAGCTGTAGCTATAAATGCAGCAAGAAGAATTTTGGCATATTTGCTGTGGCATAATTATTGAAGAAGGCACAAGTGTCCTGTCAACACATTCCATTCAGCCACAATGAAGAAGGGAGCCAAGACTTTCGGGCTCGCCCACCCACCCACCTCCCACCACACTGCATGCCGGACGGCTCCATGTTATCCATGAGCTAAGGTGGCTCTTCCAGCAGCAAGTGGACCAGGTTGGAAAGGTATCATTAAGTAACAATAATGTGCTACCTCCTTTCTGATCCTGCTCTCAATAACTGTGATCCCATCAAAGAGAACGTCTTGGCGTGGATGGTAAACCTTTACCACCTCCCTCAGCCCTCCAGGCTTGTTAATACCCCCTTTTAACAGAAGAAAAATAGGTTTCAGGCTCACAGCTTTCAGCCGACAACGGTGTCTAGCTAAATGTACTAACTTTTTGGTGTTCTTTTAACCTTTTATAGGGATTCCTTTGTTTATAGCAAGTGATACTGGTTTTCCATTTAAAATGATGACACAACATTTCTTCTATGAATATATTTCTGGAGGTAAAAACACACACACACACACACACACAAGAAAAATACATTAGGTTGAACAACATGAAACCACTGGTGGTAGCTCCTTAGATCAAGAGTTGTCAGTAATTGACACTTCCATATGATTTGGCCTAGTGGGTACATGATAGATGGGTAATAAATAATAGCAATGGATGCCCTGGCTGGATAGCTCAGTTGGTTAAAGCATCATCCCGACACATAGAGGTCAACAGTTCGATCCCCAGTTAGGCTACATATAGGAATAAATCAATGTTTCTGTCTCTTTCTCTCTCTTTCTCTCTCTAAAATCAATAAAATAAACATTTTAAAAATCATAGTGATGGTCTATAGATATAACAAAATCTAGAGATGTATTTTCATAGAAAGATATAACATATCGATAGATATATTTAGATAAGACCCTCCAAAAATTACAGTTGATAAATGTCTTCGGTTTCAGAAGACTTGTTACCAGGACTGTTGTTATATTAAGTTAGAATCCCATTCTTCAATAGCAATAAATCCGTGCCAATTTGACAGTCCAGTCAAAGGCATTCTGGTTTCATTGAGGTGGGTTCCCACGGTGGCCCCGGCCACAGAGGAGAAGCATCAGCTCCAGGCCGTCACAGGCCAGCCTGAGAGCAGCAACAAGACCAAGGGCAGCCAGTCCCTCTCTCTCTCATCCTCCTCCTGCACATTCTCTGAGACCACACGTGAAACATACGGACCACCTGTAATCTCCCTGAAACAATTTCATCCTGCCTCCACGCCTCTCACCCTTGCCCATCTCTAATACTCTTCCTCCAGAATAATCAAGTTGCTTAGAAATTCGAAAAGGGTTTGAACAGTGGCATCAACTCTCATCTCCGCTCTCCCCGGCTCCCACTCAATGCTTTCTCCAAAGAAGAGGCGGGGGACAGCAGGGTTCTGAAAACTGGAATCCCAAAAGCCTTCAAGGAAAGGAAAAGATGGAGGTGGGGGGGACCCCATGAGTCGGGTGTGAACCCGGGAGCCCACGCCTTCCTCACACATAGCATGGGAGGTAGGCAGGATGGGTCCATGGCTACGTAAGGCTGCCTCTCTCCAGAAACTCACTGGTGCCACATGGGGAGGGGGCCTCGGAAGGAGGCAGCCCTCTCTTGGACCCCAGAGTCTGCGCAGAGCGGCTGCGTTTCAGATTTGACGACTTGCAATGCGGAGCTCCGGGCGCGCCACACCCGCTGAGGCGGCAGTGACTCTAACCTGGACCATCCCTCTCCTCTCCGGCCTCTTCCTCATCAACCCCGTGATTCTGGGCCTGTCCCTCCCTTTTGACATTGAGTTTCCTTAAATGACAAATAGGGGGCTGGCTTTACTCAGTGATTCTCCAACTTTACTCCACATTAGAATCAAATCACCTGGAGAGCTTTATCAACATGCCCAGGTCCGGCCCTGTACCCAGAAATTGTTGAACGCATTAGCACGGGCCGGGCGTTTGTATTTTTTAAAGCTTCCCAGGTGGTTGTAACAGGTGGCGGGCCTTGCGGACCCGTGGTGTGGATGTCCTCTACTACCGGCCCAGTGGTAACAGCGCTGGAGTCTCTGCTCCTCGCTCAGGCTGGCGGCCTCATCTCGCTTCATTAGCTCTACCCAGCCTTTCTCTGTGACATGTTCGCCTTGGCGACAACGGCAGATCTGAGCCTGATCCAGAGAACGGCCAACACCAGAGAAAGGGAGGTTATTCTTTCACCAAAGGGGACTCTGTAATTGGGAGAATAAAGGGCTTTGTGGCCACACAGACCTGGTTTTGAATCCTGGCACGGTGGCCTTGAGCAAGCCTCATAATCTCACTAAAGCCTCGGCTTTCCCATCTCCAAAATGTAACGGTCATACTCATTTCATGGGTCATTGTGAGGAGAGAATGCATGTAAAGTGAAGGTATGTAAATGCTGAATAAATGTTCGACGCCACTCCCTTCCTACAATCTGGAGGCGACAGGGGGCCGGGTGCGCACAGAGGAAATCACTGGAGGAAGGCCCGTTTGAATTTCTAGAACCCAGCAGCGCGCCAGCTTCGGCTGAGCCGATTAATGCCGGCCAGAGAGACATTTAGAGCTTCAAAGCTCTGCCTCCCCGCCCGGAGCAGCGGGGTCCTCCCTCCCGTCAGCTGCGGAGAGGCAGAAATACAATTCAGTTCTACGAGCTGGAAGGGAGAAGCAGGTGTTCACAGGTGTGAACGCACAGCACCATGGGCCACCAGGTAAGGAGGCCAGTCTCGAACCCCTGCAGCCCCGGGTGTGGGGACAGAGGGGCAAACAGTCCAAGGAACCTAATGAGGAGGCGGTGTAGTCAAGTGACACCGAGGCAGAGCGCCGTCCACAACAGATGGAGGAAGGAGAAGATGAGAAAAACAAAAGCTATTTGCCTTTTCCCGCTTTGGCAGGGCCAGGGAGCAAATGGCCCAGACCACCGAGAAGCAGCGAGGAGACTGTGCAGGCGGCTGGACGATTGCGGGGAAATCTAGCTTCACCTCGTGCGGGCACACACAGGCAGAGGGGCGGGGCCCAGGAAAACAGGCTCCAATGCTTGTAGGGTTCGCCTGGAAGCAGTCAGCTTGGGGTCATTTCTAGTCTCTTCCGAATATATATCCGCAGATTGCAAATCCGTAATAAATGTGAATGTCATTTCTCACCAGGAAAAAGAAAAAAAGAAAGTAGCAGAGCCAATGAAGTATGTCACACAAGTTTATAAAAGAGGGAAGAAGGGCCTGACCAGGCGGTGGCGCAGTGGATAGAGCGTCGGACTGGGACGCGGAGGACCCAGGTTCGAGACCCCGAGGTCACCAGCTTGAGTGCGGGCTCATTTGGTTTGAGCAAAAGCCCACCAGCTTGGACCCAAGGTCGCTGACTTGAGCAAGGGGTTACTCGGTCTGCTGTAGCCCCCCATCAAGGCACATATGAGAAAGCAATCAATGAACAGCTAAGGTGTCGCAATGAAAAACTGATGATTGATGCTTCTCATCTCTCTCCATTCCTGTCTGTCCCTATCTATCCCTCTCTCTGACTCTCTCTGTCTCTGTAAAAAAAAAAAAAAAAAAAAAGAGGGAAGAAAGACAAGGAGTCAAGAGGCACGCGGTGGGGGTGCGGGAGGACGCAAGATTAAGATATTTTTTAAAAAGAGAGAGCTGTGTGTTTAAGAAGCTCAAACAAAAATGGGGCGGGTTAACCGTTCAGAAGACCACGTTTTCCAGGAGAACTGGGTCAGATTTTACCACTGCAAATAGCACGTGAAGTCTGTAGTCCATATTTTAACCTTTCCTGCGTGCGGTGTTGACACTGGCTCGCTGCGTGTTTTGGAACCTGGGGATTGCGGTTTGCGAGCAAACACAGACGGACCGCGGAGGAACACTGATGTAAACTGCTGAGAACCCAGCACCCACCGAGCGCCCGCACACAGAAACCCAAAGCCAAAGAGGGGCTTCTGTTTTGTGACACATCACTTGCCGGAATTTGTCCCGTCTATAAACACGTGTGACCTGGTACAAGAGGCCATGGATTTCTAAGAGGGCCATCCCAGATGTCAGAGTTAAAATTTTCCTAAAATGTTCAAAATGCTTCTGGGGACAGAATTGTGACAGTTAACACCCCAGAGAAGGAGGTGAGACAAATTGCTCCATGAAGAAAAGCCTCCATTTTCTGTAACCCAAGGTCAGTATTTCTATCTGCCTCTGTCTCTGGCCAGCTGGCCCGGGCTCACTGGGGCGGGGGAGTTAGAGACCATCCCACCCTGCCTTTCTGTCTTTGGCAGCTTCCCCACGCGGCCTGGTTGTCAGAATTCATGAAGAAGCCTTGTGTCTATCATCAACCCTGCACAGGTAGGGGGTGTGGGGACTTGTAAAGAAAACAGCTAAACATCTGCCATTAAAACTCCTTGGGCATTTTCAGCTCCAAGGACGCTTTTCCTCCAACCAGAAATGTTAGGTTTTGAAGAAAGCAGTATCGTGTAAAAAAGAAAATACAGTTTAAGGTTAGGATTTAAGGGTTTGTGAAATTCAGACTGCACACATTTCAATTAAATAGTACATCGACCCATGTACCAAACTGTACTGAAATCTGCTCCATGTCTCATTTGTCAAGTTTTATCTGCCACCATTTGGATTCAAGATGACAGACTGAGTTATAAATCCAATTCAAGATCGGACTTACCCTGAGCAGTGTACCAAGTTTTATCAAAATCAGTCAAGCTTCTTTAAGAGTTGAGCATGGGATAGACCAAAAAAAGACAGTGAAAAAAAGGAAAATGTCACATCAACTGGTTGAAGCAGGAATTATGCTCAAATTGGTCATTTGCGTCTCCATTCATTCTACAAATATTTACTGAGCACCTACGCAATGCTGCGACTGCTGGAAAAAATTGGAATATGCAAATGACAAGGCAGAGTCTCGGCCCTTGTAGAGCTCATATTATAGGGGTGGGGGGAACTACTGAACAAAATTATTAAAGACTGAGATTAAAGCTATCATGGAACTAGAAAGGGTATTATTGGGATAGAGAAAAAGAAAGGAAAGCTCCCTGAGACGGGGTTGCACGGAAGCTTTCTCTGAAGGGAGGGATTTAGGTTGAAAAGGGAGGATGGAATGGGGGCAGCTTTATTAAGAGTCACAAAAGAGGGTCTCGTGCAAAAGAAGGAGCAAACTCTAACGTCCTAAATGGGACCTGTCATGGTCACAGACAGACAGGGGTCTAGAGCAGGGGTCGGGAACCTATGGCTCGCGAGCCAGATGTGGCTCTTTTGATGGCTGCGTCTGGCTTGCAGACAAATCTTTAATAAAAGAAATAATAATGTTTAAAATATAAAATATTCTCATGTCTTACAATCCATTCATTTCCTACCGCTCATGTTCATGGTTGTGGGTGGCTGGAGCCAATCACAGCTGTCCTCTGGGACAACACCAAATTTTTATTGGATAATGCATAAAGTACACAGGTCGTTGTATGGCTCTCACAGAACTACATTTTAAAATATGTGGCGTTCATGGCTCTCTCAGCCAAAATGTTTCCTGACCCCTGGTCTAGAGAGTGAGGAGCAATAGCAGAGCAGGCCCACTGTGACCTGTAACACCAAACACTGACTGCTGATGTGAAGAGTAACAGTTTCAGAAATTATTTGTGCAGATTATACAAAATCGGAGAACTTGCAGTAAAAAAAAAAAACCACATACAGTGCCTTTTCTCTCTTTAAGGACTTTCCATTCACACATTAAATAATACCTCACAACTCATACATTTCACTTTGCTTTGGAAAACGATCACTGTTAAATATTATCATCAGCCTCACTAAAGAACTTTTAAGTGTGATGCATAGTTCTTTAGTGCATTTAGCACATAACACATAAATTCCCCATGGTAGAAGTGAAAGAGCCCTCCATCAAATCAGTTAATTCCAAAAACAATCAGGTATGTCCCGTGATGTAAACAGCACATGGGCACTTCGACCCTGAAAGGTCAGCTCACCATGAGAGCTTGTCACATTTAGGACTCAACCAATCGGCTCTACGGATAGAGGTCAATCCTCAGCCAGACAAAGGATGTGCCCAACAGCACAAAGCATCCTGCCATTTCCCAATCACCAGTGAAGTTGTCAGTTTTACAGAATTCAAGTCTTATAAGTGTCTTGAATGTTTTTAAGCTATTTGGAAAATAAAATGGATTGCAAGTGAGTTTTCCCAACTAGCTCATTGGTCTTTGCTTGTCATGTCAGGATGAAAGAATTCACCATTTGACTAAAGGTCAATGTTCTAGAAATATTTATGGGTGACTGAAAGGGGAATGCTATTAGAAAAATAGTTATTCATTACCCTCACTACCGCATGGTTAGCTGCATGAGGAACTGGCTAGCCCGATGCTATGTCCTTACCTACCTTCTCACATTCATGAACCCATCGGTTATGTTTCTAAGTGAGGTGGTTCTTATCATAACAAATTTAAGGACATCCCTTTCAAAGCAATGACTAGATGTTGGTTTTAAATCATGCATGATTTTAGTGCTCTGTGAGCAATGTTTGATGGATAAGTCTAAAATAAGTGGTCAAATGGCCTAACCTTTTAGCAATAAAATTGTGTGCAATAAAAATGCTGGAGGCACCAGTTACTGAACTGTCACAGGCTGGAGAATTATTAGACACCATCATTTCATCCTGCAAAACTAAATTTGTAAATTTTTTTCAAGTGGGGGAAAAAAAATCTAGGAAATTAAAGAGAAAGACCTGTAGTAATGAAATATTAAATGTAATTTCAAGTGCACAAAAAGGTTAGAAGCCAAAAAAAAAAAAAAGATTTCGGGAATAACATTAATTTTCTCATACTTTATATAGGCCAGGGTTTAAATACTTCTAGAAATCAGACAGGCTCAGATTGGGGCAGGGGCAGGGACTCAGGGGAATGATAAGAAGGGGTAACAGTACAGGAACAAGTAAAAACTGAGAGTAAAAAAAATAAGTTAGATAGAAAATATTTCATTGGTTTTCAATTTCCAAAGTTGAAGTCGTATTGTATAACTATACAGCAACACCCCCTGAAAGGCATAAACACAAAAGCAGAATGGCTGGACTTCAACCACGACGTGCCAGTTGTTCCCAAAGTTCAATCTGATTCTTGATTCCTCGCACTACTATTCTGGGCTCCTGATCTCACTTAGTTTCCATTCTAGCCAAAGACAGCATGTGGTCTAAGATGGTTTGGTGAGCATTTGGAGTGAACAGAGATGGTCTATGTCAGGGGTAGTCAACCTTTTTATACCTACCGCCCACTTTTGTATCTCTGTTAGTAGTAAAATTTTCTAACCGCCCACTGGTTCCACAGTAATGGTGATTTATAACATAGGGAAGTAACTTTACTTTATAAAATTTATAAAGCAGAGTTACAGCAAGTTAAAGCATATAATAATAATTACTAAGTACTTTATATTGGATTTTTGCTAAGTTTGGCAGAATAAATCTTTATAAAACAACTTACTATAGTTAAATCTATCTTTTTATTTATACCTTGATTGCTCCACTACCGCCCACCATGAAAGCTGAAACGCCCACTAGTGGGCGGTAGGAACCAGGTTGACTACCACTGCTCTACGTGAAGGGTGCTGCTGTCATCAGAAGCAATCGCTGAAAACATGTACCTTCACTTTCGGGTCACAGCAGTGAATACTCCTCGTAGTAATATGTACACAGGAAGGATGGGGGATATCCAGAGAAGCTTTAAAGGCAGTATATATATTACTGATTAATTTTAGAGAGACAGAGAGGAAAGAAAAAGAGAGAAGTATTCATTTGTTGCGCCACTGAGTTGTGCATTCATTGGTTGCTTCCCGTATGTGCCCTGACCAGGGATCAAACCTACAACGTTGGTGTTTCGGGATGACACTCTTACCAACTGAGCTAACCAACTATGGTCAAAGGCAATATTTTAAAATTAAAATCATTGTGTGAATAACATGGTCTAATGTTAACCTCAAGGCATCTTAAGTTTAGGTATGACACATTGTTTATGTGGAATATTGTTTAATGATGCACACAGGGAAAAATCCTTATTTCAACACCTGGCTAACTCCCTAGCACCATTACTCACACAGTCTGTACCCTCTTTCTTTAAATATGCTACAGAAATCAGATGGTCTGTAATTTATGATTGCTACTACTTTAAAACCTAAACAACACATAATGAAATCTATTTCTTTAAAATACCAATCTCTGTGGTAGCAATGTTCGATGAAGAAAGAAAGATTTATATTTATGGCCAATTTTTATTTATTCTCACCTATTTATAAACTGTGCTACAACTTCAATAGCCCTGGTTAAAAAGAATAACGTCATTCCTAACCATTGCCTGTGACTATAAAAACAATTTCACCATAATGGATAACACTAAAATACTCCAAGAATAATCTATAAATGAATCCTAGATTACTAGTCTAAAGATGGTGGTTATAAATGATTACATGAAAGAGTTGATGTTACTTTGAAAATCTTAAAGCCTGTCTATGGATTTTCGTATTTTATATGTAACATTTTTATGAAGTGATTTTGCCCTAACATAATAGCTTTCATCTTCAAAGCACTTCACAAATATGAACTAGTTATATAAAAAGCCATATTACTGCAAAATCAGAAACAGGGAAAGCTAAGGTTCTCTTAACAACATTCTATATATTTAGAATGCCTCTCATACAGTCTATATATTTAATCAACAACAAAGGTTATGTTTTTTAAAACATGTTTAGTTATCAACATTGTTAACAAAACTGTCCAAGGGGTTAAAGAGCTTTTACAATACCAGGCAATTGTTACTATTCATAAAAATCTCCCTTTAATTGAATTTTTACAGTCTGAGGAAGTTAGACTTATATTATGGTAGATCTTTGTCCTTTTCTATCTCATGAAATCTGTTAAATATCAACAAGAAGTAATATTCAATAAAGCTTTAACTAATAAAATTGAAAAAATTAAACACACAAAATGGGAAATGGTTAAATAAATTATATATATGTCTATATGGTATAATATTATCAAATATAATAAATAGGACCATTAAAAATTATGTTTTTGAAGAATATTTAAATATATGAGAAAATTTACACAAAATATATTCTTTTTAAAAGGTCATAAGATTATCTAAATCCTAGCATGACATTTTTACAAAATAAATAATTGTATATAGGCACAAAAGCAAATTGGATAAAATAAATATGAGTGATGAGGGTATCATGATTTTATTTCCTTCTCTAGACTTTATTATTTAAGTCGTTGACAACAAATTGTTTTTAAATCATGGAACATAAACCTTTTTTAAGAGAAAATAAAACTACAACCCTTGCCTTCCAGAACTTACGCTCTCCTGGAGAAGTATAAAACGTCAGTCAGCATGATCATCCCTACGAAAGCTGAGAGCATAAAGCACCATGAGAGTAACCAAGGAAGGGGTCCAGATGGAAGGAAGAGAACCGTGAACTGGGCTTTGCAGGGTGAGCAGGTATTGAATAATAACAGAGAGCAATCTAGAAAGAACAGATGCAAAGGCTCAGAAGCACAAGACCCATGGAAATAGGAAACAAACAAACAAAAAATGAAGAGTTTCATTGGAGCAAAGAATATGGCCAGAGATTGTAGAAGATGATGATAGAGGTAGCACACGCCAGTTCATAGAAGACCCGAGTACTGAAAGATCCAACTTCCACCTCTTTACATCCTGGGTAGAGCTGCTGGGGAAGGGGCTGTGAGGAGGGATTAGATCAAAAAAGTAGTAAGATTAGATGAGTTAGTTACATCACTAGCTGCGGCCATTAGAGGATTGGAGGAAGGCAAGACTAGAGTAAGGTGGGCCAGCTAGGAGATTCTGATAGGTTTATCCTTATCAGAGCAGTGGAACCAGAAAGGAGAGATGGGGCCCCAGACACAGTTAAGAAAAATAATAGACATACCTTAGAGGCCAGTGGGGTGTGGATGAATGAGATAGCGGGTCTGAGATAATTCCCAGGTTTCTAGATGGAATAGCTCAGTGGTCAGTGGTCCACTCCGTAAAAGAAGTGGATCTCAGCAAAAAGTCAGGGAATTTGATTTTTTTACATGTAAAGGTTAGAGGTGGCTTTGGATATTCAGCTAGGACTACCCAGTAGGCTGCATAGATTAGTATGCAAATCATAGGTAAAGGACAGAGGAATACTTGAGAACATTCAGCATACAGCTACATGCTTAAAAAGTTATAAATGGATGGAACCACCTTAGAAGACTGGGCTACTTGAGGAGCCTAGAAGTCAAAGCAACATTGGTAGATAAGGACGGGCATGCAGAACCAGCAAAAACCACCACAATGAAATGGTCAGAGAACAAGGTCATAGAGGCCAAGAAGCAGAGATTTTCAAGAATGGAGTAATTGAGATTGTGAAGGGCTCTAAAAGTCAAATAAGAAAAACCTCTCTCTCTCTCTCAAAAAAAAAATAAATAACAAAAAAAAAAAAACCCTGACCAGTGGTGGCATAGTGGATGGAGTGTCAGCCTGAGATGTTGAGGTCCCAGGTTCGAAACCTCTAAGTTGCCAGCTTGAGATCCCATGGTTGCTGGCTTGAGCCCAAAGGTCATTGGCTTAAAGCACAAGGTCTCTGGCTTGAGCAAGGGGTAACTGGCTCGGCTGGAGCACCCCAGTCAAGTAACATATGAGAGACAATCAATGAACAGCTGAAGTGAAGGAACTAGGAGTTGATGTTTCTCATCTCTCTCCCTTCCTGTCCGTCTGCCCCAGTCTGTCCCTCTTTCTCCCTCTCTTTCTCTCACTAAAAGGAAGGGAGGGAGAGAGGGAGGGAGGGAGGGAGGGAGGGAGGGAGGGAGGAATGGAGGAAGAGAGGGAGGGAGGGAGGGTTAGAGAGGGAGGGAGGGAAGAAGGAAGGAAGGAAGGAAGGAAGGAAGGAAGGAAGGAAGGAAGGAAGGAAGGAAGGAAGGAAGGAAGGAAGGAAGGAGGGAAGGAAGGAGGGAAGGAAGGAAGGAAAGGTCAAAATGCATCATTCAGGCTTGATAATAAAAATTCTCATTTGATCATTGCTGGAGCAGTTTGGGGAGGAAGTAGAGTCAGAAGCTTATAGCAGACCAAGAAATAATTCAGACTTAAAGTGAATGTAGCAACTTTTTCCAAAAACTTAAATGAAGAACCAAAGAAGAGAATGCCCCCAGTGCAGATGAACTCAGGACTAGGGAAGGAAGGACGTTGTCTGTTTGTTAACAGGCTACTTCCTACCTGCAGCCACAGCAATGACTACCAAGGAAATGAAGTCACCTCTTTTCATCTACTAAAAAACAGCCATATAGCCACAGAACAAAACTAGGACATTTATCCAGATGTTTGCTCTAAAACATCAATGTTATTTAGCTAAAATCTACACTCGCAAGATCTTCGGTCAGTGTGGAAAAAAATTCTGAGATCCCATTTCCAAAGTCTCACCTTAAACTTTGATGTTACTCAGCTAACAGAAAGAGTTAGCTGATATTAAAGAATATAATTGATGACTATAAATAATTTAGAACAAGGAATGAATTCATTTTTAGCTAAATTATCTACTGAATGACCAAGATGTTTTAAATTAACTGAATAACTCTTTCAACATTAAGTAGACTTGAGGATGATTAGATAAAAATCCACTTGTGTAGTATAAACTAGTTGAAGAAGTTTGCATAGAAATTTTTAAAACTCCATTTTTGTTGCGGTTCTCATTGGGCTATTTAATTACTAGGAACTTTAGGCCATATTGGAGTCAAAGTCTATACCATTCTTTCCTGCAATTCACCTAGAAATATCAAATTCATTATATATGTAAGAGCCATAAAAGGATTCATTATTTCTAACCCAATAATTCTGCTCTTAGGAATTTATCATATGATATAATAGGAGAAAATGCCATATGCACAGACATGCTCACTAGAATATTATCTAGAAGAACTAAAGCATGGAAACCATTTAAAAATTCAACAATAGGGAAGAAGCTGCATGAATTATGAACATCTGCTTAATGAAATAATATAGTCATTAATTGCATGAAACAAAGCTGAATGAAATTATTTGTTGACTGTGACCACAATCACATAATTATAAATTATGTAGGCAAACCAAAAGCTTCTTAAAGGTAATGTAATATAGAAATTAAAAAACAAACACATTGTGTTGTAAGAATAAGAAAGATTTTTGTGTCTTTTTTAAATTTTTCCTTGAAAAATCCTTATAAGAATTTTTAGGAATTAAATGAAAGGAAGAGAGGGAGGGAGAAAAGGAGGAAGAGAGGGTAAATATTGGGAAAATAACTGGACATCAAAACCAGTAGAGAGAAATAGTCCTAAGGGGAAAAAGACGTCTAAAATGTATCTTGGCATGTCTGTAGACTATTTGTAGACTATGACTCATTTGTAGACTCTAAAGCCCTGTCTAGAGCTGACAGTAGGTTAAATGGAGTTATCCATTTGCAAGGATGACTCACTTAAATAATACAATAGGTACCCTGTTATCTCTACAGTCAGCAGTCAATGTCTGTAAATATAAAAATATTTTTTACCAATCTTACTGAAAACAAAGAAACAAAGATGGCAGATATTTCCCACATTAGTAAACTGTTAGCAAAGTGTTCAAATTACCAAGTTTTTCTGCCTTTTAGCTGAATACTTCTTACAATGAACTTCATTTTATTTTTTAAATATCTCCAGTAAGATTGTGAAGATCCTCCAATCATACTAAGGTATGATTGGGTCAGCCTGTTGTTAACAGGTCTTGCTTCACTTTTAAGCACTTTAGATTAACAAAAGCTATCTCTCTCAACATTTCCATGAGAACTGAACTTCTTACCACTTATAATAATGGTTCATGTAGCAATTATTTATTTTGTTTAGGATTTTGAAGGCCTGTAATAATTAAAGAGTCAGAGAGGTTGGTTTGATATAGAGATCCAAAATTATTAGCTTGGAGACCCTCAATGAGTTACTGGAATGCTCTGGGCCATTGATTCCTCATTTGCAAAATGGAATGAGAGTAGTATTTATCTCGTGAGGTCTTGTGAATATTAAGTAATATTAATGTATGGAGAGTACTTAGAGATATGCCTGGAACATAATATGCACACAGATCATGTTAGCCGACCTCATTATAAAATGTTGTGAGAATACACAGAAGCATGGGCATTCTGGCCTCCAGAGGGCCTGCATTTATTACTATTAATGACGACAACATAAAGAAGGAGAATGGAATTATACTTCTCCAGGCATACCATCATTTGCATGCATTGACTCTTCCGATTTTGCTACCTTTGTAAGACAGGTCTTAGACCCATTATATAGCTCAAGAAACTGAGGTCTAGGAGAGCCATGCAATGGGCAGAATTGCCCCAAATAAGGACCTTCATTAAGAGCTGAGGTCTATTTTGTTCTAAAGCTTCAGAGTGGAGGCAAAGATATAAACAGTGTCAATCCTTCCAACACCACACAGAGGGGGAAACTGGCTGGGAATTTACGGCCTGCCTTTTTGTTGACAAAGCAATTCGGATGGGTTTGGAATTTTAAGAGATAGAGTAAAACCTGAGGAATCATTAGTCAAAGTGGGAATTGTAAGCAACTCTGTTTTCAGAGAAATGATGGAAAGAGAGAGCTGCAAAGAGCAGCACTATGAGAACTATATTTTAGGAGCAATATCCTAAAAGTTCAGAGAATGCCTTATTCCTCAGACAAGTCCTTGTTTCCAGCTTCAAAATTAGATCAGAGTCACAAGACAGGAAGCCAGCACTTATTTTCCCCTCTCAAATTCAAATTAAGAGAAGATTGCTATTTGAAAACACCTATGTTTGCAACAAGAATATAGGATTTTTAGCAATTTATATAATAAATTCTGGCTCATTTTATGCCTTACTTTACATAACTAGAGGTATTTTTATTGGTTTTTGGTACTATGTAACAACATATGTTTGTTGTGAAAAAAAATTATGAAAGAGAAAGTGAAAAATCAACCTAACATCCTAACAAGTTCAAGATAAATACTCTTCATGTTGTAATGTTTTGTGAATGTGTGATATGCTTGTGTGCCCATCCACTTATTTACATGGCCCCAATATAAAATTGTACTTCCAATTGCCTGCAGCTTAGGACTCTTTCAATGTCATACGAAAATTGCTCCCTCTCATCATTGGGGTACTGTATATGCAGTTTTATGCTGCTTTTCACTTAACATTATATCAAGAGCATTTTTGCATGTGATTAAACATTGTTTGAAACTGTATTCTTTTAGTGACTTTTAGGTTTGAACAGCTCCTCTTTTTAAAACAGTATATAATTCAAGAATTTTCTGCATTTCACATCTCTTTGACATAATATGGAACTCTTAAGTTCCATGACCCCTGCTAACTCCAATTAACACATGTAAAGCTGTCTAACACAACTTAAGAAATGTAATAAGTTTCACCATAAAATATCAGGGGAAAGCTTTTATTTAGAGAATTCCCTGTGTTTGCATTTTAACAGGCCTGTCTTAAGTAATTCAAACCTTTTAGTTATTACAGCTTTCCTTCGCATTATGGATTTCCCCTGCTTAGGAAAAAAAGTAAAATATTATTATGAAGTTCACATACCCATTCCCATTTTAATTGGAAGCCTTTTATGGGAAGGAACCACATCTTAATTCAACCCTATGGTTTCCTCAACGCCTTAAAAAATTAATAGTACCAGTTATTACTTTTCTAAAATATGTTTCTGAGTGAAGATTATCAACAACGTTGTAATTTTGAAACCAGTTTGTAGACATATACATATGACAGTGATCTAAAATCTGACTTTGAACTTGGCCATACCTTGGTCACAAGCAGTGTATTACGTGCACAGTTGATTTGTGAAGAACACAGGTTTGAACTGGGCAGATCCACTTACATATAGATTTATTTCAATAAATATAGTCATCCCTTCCTGTTTGTGGGTTTCACATCTGCAGATTCAACCAACCATGGACTGAGAACAGTATTCTCACATTCCCATCAGCAGTTAACCAACTGCAGATACCTAATCACAGCGTGAAAATACTATTTCAGACCTGCAGTTGGTTGAATCCCTGGTTGAGATGGGCCAACTGCAGTCAAAAGTTACACATGGACTTTCAACTGGGTGGGGCGAGGGCTGGTCCCCTTAAATCCTGTGTCATTCAAGGGTCAACTGTATATTCCATTCACATACATCCCTGACTACTCATCAAAATTGGGTCATTCTCATCAGGAAATCTTTTTCTTACTGGGGGACGAGGTGGTAAATACACATCTAAACCCACAAAAGTATACTCTTGTTTCTCTTCATATCATATAAATCTTTCGCCTTTTTAAACCCACAAAAGTTCTGTTAGCGCTGGTCATGCTGTAAGACAGTGAGGAACACCACTGCTCTTCCAAAGTTTCTGGCTCCCCAAGGAAAGAAAGACTTGGTCGGTTCTGGTCGGCAATTGAGCTGTATGTACTAGATATGCTGATTTTAAAAAGAGAAAGAAAGAGCTACGATAATGCTGCAGTCTCCTGAGAATACATTTATTTCTACAGTATAAAACAAAATTAAATTCTTCAATCTCAAAAACTATTAAAAGGTTGTATTTAAAATGCATGAAGCATTAAAAAGACATCAAAATTAAAATAATCTCATAAATCTCTTCATTTAAAAGACTTATTAGAATACAGATCGAGGCAGAAAACAGCTGCCCGGCAGGCACTCCGGAGCAGTAAATTATGACTATTTTAACTTTTTTTCATTTTCATCATTGAAAATTCTTTTCCAGAATAATTGTATTGCTGCAGCAAGACCAACTGTCCCATATATTTAACGTGTGAATAGTCCATTCTTTTCAATGGACTCTGAAACAGATACGCTGTGTATTCTTTTAAAGATCAGCAGACCACAGGGCTGTACCCTGACAAAGGATACGGCAGATACAAGCAGAAATTAGTTTTTAATGTAACATTGATCAAGTTAATTATTATTCCAATTCAGTTTGTCAAAGCCCTAGTGAGACCCTAGGAAAACCTGCCAGTGTGGGAGTTCCATTGCTACTTCCTTCTCCTCTAGATCTGCCAACTACCCGCCCCCACCCCCCAAAAAAGAGCAGTCCAGGAAGGACAGTGAGATGTGTCTAATTGCCATCAGTCATGAAAACTGGACTCTCTTTTGTACATGGCTGACAAGTAGGTGAAGATTTTTTTTTTTTAAATAAAGATTCTCGCTCCATAGACCATCATGTGTCAGTCTTGATTGTACTAGAGCATTCCTTGGGGAACAATTAAACTATCACATTGATTGCACCTCAATGCCGTTGAATCCTAAAAGGAGAAAGAGAAAACATAGATGGCTAATCATGAGTCCCCCTCATCATACTGTTGAAGAATAAACTAGGAACCAAGCAGTGCTGTTTTTGATAGAAAGCAGCAAGATACGCTTTGAAAGTCTCGGAAGGAAATAAAGGTGTGTTTCCCTAAAGCTGCTCCCCCTCCCCCCCACCGTGTTCGTCACCGCCCCTTCCGCAGGTGCACTAGCACGCACGCGCTGACAACGTTCCTCCATAGCAGAGATCAGACTGGTAAGGAGCGGGCTTTATTGGGAGCAGTTTAGAACGCCATTAATCCAACTTAATGGGTGGTGCAAGAGTACCAGGTCTTTCTCTGCTTGCTCTTTCCCGAAGACAGCCTTGGTTGTGGGCTCAAACTTCTTTCCAGAAACAGCACCGATCTTTGTAATTCTGCACGCTTTCCCATTGCCTGAGCTCTGGCAGGCTGAGCAAAGCTCCTTATCTGAGACTGAAAAAGATAACAGGACTGCTCAAGTATAAAAACTGCAAGTATTTTATTTATCTCTCTTTCTTTCTGCTTAGATTACCATTCTCTTTGGTCACTGAATTTCGTCTTTTGGGCTTCAGATGAAGAGCAAAGTCAACCAGAGGTACAGCTCCAACCCAATGGCTTCCTGCTCTGTCAGCACACACACGCATGTGCGTGCACACAAACACAAGCAGGCACACACGGAGGCACAGTTCTTTCTGGCCTTTCTTTGGCTTTTTACCCTAGGGTTAACCTCCTCATGCATGGTTTCCGATGATTCTATGACCTTCCTTGCAAAATATTTATGCTGAAGAACAATGCAGTTTCTACAAATGCTTCAATAACTGCTACTTACGCTGAAGCTGAAATGTAAGCCAAGCAAATGAACTGTCTAAAACCAGGCTAGCTTTCTGCAGAATGGGGGAAATTGCATAAAATAATTGCTAACATGAATTTCTAATGCATTCTTTCTTATACCCACACATGAGGCACGGAGGAAGCCATGGAAATGGATTAAGAAGTGGTCCCTGCCAGTAAAAGGCTTCTAATCACAAATAGATAATGGCATGTAAGCATCTAACTAGGATGAGAATAACAAAAGTACTAAATCAAATTTAAAGCAATGTCCTGTGGGCATGCACAATTGATCCTGACTATAGAAATCAGGGAAGGCTTCAAGGAGAAGGAAGCAATGGAGCTCCATTAGTAGTGAATAGGGAAAAGAGCATCTAGAACTAAGGAAAAGCATGCATAAACACAGAGAGGGGTGAAGTACTTGAAACAAATTGCTGCTGCCCATACTTTTGGCTTGAGTACGACGTTCACAATTCTTTCAATATCTACATATCACCTGTCCTAGTATTTGCTTAATATTTTTAATTGACTCTATTTTTGCTGATCTACGTTTATTTTTAAAAGAAAATTTTATGTCACTTCTATAAATGGAAATCCAGTGCCACTTGCCTCAGGTATAAGATAACTATAAAAAATAAATGAAAACAAAACAATGACATTTTACCTAAATACTGTTGTCTGAGCCTGCCCTCTCCTTGTTACAAAGGGAAGCCAGGATGGAAAGATGTTAAAGACTTCCCAGCATCAAACAAAGACTTGCTTTTCAAGCTTCTCCGAAGGGTTGAGAGAACTCCAAACTGTATAAATCAGTCATTGGGTGACTCAGAGTTATTCAATGCCATCTTAGTGTAGCCCCTGAAGTCATTTGGAATCACTGTCCCACACTCTGGAAAACACTAATTCAGATCAAAGACCCTCGAGAGCTGACTGAGAAAAGATATGATGAGAAATAAGGCTGAAAGCAGATTTTGGACTCATGTGGTCCCTCCCTGAAGTTCATGCCAGGTGTTTGGCCTTCACATCAGGTAGGCAGTTCTTTAAGAAGAAAACTCCGATTGTGGTGCAAATAAGAGTGGACAGAGAAGATGTAAAAGCTGAGATATCAGCTCATTTGGGACAAGCCAAGAGTCTTAAGTAGAATAACAGAAGGGATGCATTAACAGGTAATGTGGCTCCCCAATGGTGCCCCACCCCATGTTTATCTGTATGGGTCTCCATACTGTTCTACTCTTATATGAACCAAGTCATTATTACTGCATTCATCAAATCTAAGATACTATCAATTGTGAGATGCACCATTATTTTATATGCCACTAAGAAAGAAAAATGTTGCCAATTAAATGATGATACACCATCACTTGTAAGAAGCAATCCAGTTTCAAAGATGTTAAAATGTGGGGGGAAATGCTTGTCTTGGAATCCATGAGACACATTATTAATCACTATTGTTTAAAAGCAAATAATATGGAGCTTGGAAGTTAATTGGTTTTCAGAAAACAATGAAGAAGCATAATCTGGTACAACATCCTACTTCATGTAACTAGAACAGTAAATTGTCATCCTTTTGAGACAAGACAATATAGGCCAGTGATTCAGAGCAGAGCTGGGAAGACCCTGGGTTCAAGTCCTGCTTTTGCCATTTACTAGATGTGGCATGTTAAATGAGTAACAAACTCTGAAAGCTCCTGTTGGCTCATCTGTAAAATGCTCTTGCATTTTTCAATATTTAAACATATACACCCCAATGGAAAACTTAACATAAGAACCCTGAGCATTTTCCTGCCCAGATTAGTCAGAACTAATATTTAATGAAAGCTAATTATCATTTGTGGTAATATAGTTAGTAATTATTTTTCCCTCTTTTACTTTTTAGACCTAAAGAACCATGGGGCTGACTGGTTTTAGATTGCCTTTGCATGCTTCATAATGCTCATTTAAATACGCTGGAACTTGAAGACTGCTCAGTCACCAATAGAGTTGGGTCTCATACAAATGGATTCATTTGAGTTCATCAATTGACAGCCCCTGATTCAAGTTCCTTATGATTTTCTGTTCCAAGACACTCCGGACACGACTAACTCTGTAAATGTGAGTTGGCCTGGGATGACCTACCCCAGTGCCACCCCTGGAAAAGAGGAAGCTGTTCCTCCTATTGGTTGAGCAACACCCCATTAGTTTGTGGGGTACTCTACCCAATGCGTTCAAACTGCAACACAATCTGAGACTCATACCAACCCCGGGCATTAGGACAGCACAGGTGCCATTATTGCCACTCATGGAAAAGGAAGCTGAGATCCAGAGAAGTCACACCATTTCAGGTAATGGGGCCCGGAAGGAAGCCCAAATCTGACTCCAGATGTGGTGCTTGTCCCACCCACTCCGTGCTGCCACATCATAAAAACCACGTGTGAAATACATACATACATGCATGCATGCATACATACATACACACATACATACATACATACATCCACCATTTTGCTCTTTATCCAGATTCTACCTTCTTCACACTTGGGTTCATGACTTGTTCCTCATTGGTCCCACGAGCTTTCACAGTAGCCCTCAATCTCCTGCCTGCCTCTTCTCAGTATTGGTGAGATGAAACGGAAGTTTCTGGAAGACCCAACAGGTCATCGTTTCTGCACTTCCCAGGGCTGACCGGGAGCAGGCACTGGGCCCAGGGTCACCAGGGTGCACGAGAGTGTTCTTCTCAGGTGGAGCTACAAGGGGACTGGGCGGCTTGGGCTGCGGCCTCGCATGTAATTCATGAGAGATCCAGCAAGGTGGGCTTCTCAAGGGCACATGTGCGGTCCAAACCCTCAGGGCAGGTGCCGGACTGTGGGGCAAGCGGACAGGCATGGTAGCTTAATATAAAGGTGTGAGGCAAAAGTTCCAGTTTCGCTTATGCAGCTAACTATGCAGCTGGGTAATATTAGAAGAGATGCTCCCCCTCTCTGTCAGGTGAGTGGTTTGATCTAGTAATCTTTAAGAGCAGGCCTCTCTTCGAGAGTTGTTGACTCATAACCTTTATAGTCTAGTGCTAAAGTGCTCTGATAGTGTTCTTACTGGGGTGGAGTGTCTGTGCAGAGTAAATGAGGCGGTGTCTGCAAAATGCTGTCAACTAATGGACAGCCTATGGTTGCCTGTAGAGCGCCCTCTAATGGATAGGTGGTATCATTACAACATTCTCTATCTTGGAAATAAGAAAATTCACATCTTAGTACGTGTGTCTGATATATAGTTGGGTTTTTTTCCTTCTGAAACCTGACAAACCACGATTCAGGAAGCCTTGGCAATCAGTTTACAGGTGGAAGAACACTGTATTGACCCCCCACTGCTTCAAAACCACTACATGTAACTCTCTTTATGGCACACTTTCTCCGTGCCCTTTCTGCTTCATCGCAGACGGATACTCTACTTTCTGCGTTCAAGCACTACAGATGAAGTCTATTAACTCCAACATAAAACTTGTACAAATCTTAGTCCACTTAGAATATGATGAAGAGAGCTCTTCAGTATTCACCACAGTTACAAAAATGGTGCTCATATACCCCCTCTTCCAGGACTCTCAGAAACATTATTTCTGCTTTATAATTAAATGATAGGCTCTGGCCAGGTGGCTCAGTGAATAAAGCACTGTCTTGGCACACCGAGGTCATGGGTTTGATCCCCAGACAGGGGACATATGAGAAGCAATCAATGAGTGCACAACTAAGTAGAGTTGATGCTTCTCTTTCTCTCTCTCTCTCTCTCTCTCTCTCTAAACAATGTGGGGAAAAAACTTTAAATACATAATAAAGTGTTAGTAATCTTAACATACAGTGATTCATAAATATTTAAGCAAAACAAAGAAGCCCAATTACCCCATGGACATGGATATAAACAAAGTTCACAAAAGATAAAATATAAATGGCTAATAAACAACAGAATAAAATTTGAATCCACACTAGTAATCGAAGAAGACTAAATTAAAATACAACATAATCTTAACTGACTGCTAATACTATAAAATTTATTATACCCAGTGCTGATGAGAGTGACATAGACAGGCATTGAAGTGGACTGTATTCAATACAATCTTTCTGAAAACAATACAGAAGAATATATCAAAAGTCTTATATTGAAAAGTCTTCAATGTCCATTTTCTTCAATATCTATGCTCCTCTTCCCCTTTAGAAATAGAATCCCCAATGTTTTAGTCGGGCACATGTTATTTTGTAATAAAGGTATTTCCTAGACTCCCTTGCAGCTAAGTATGGCCCTGTAAGTACGTTCTAGACTAAGGAATGTAAGTGGGAATGAGCAGTGCAAATTCAGTACAGAGGATCCTCAGGTTATGACAGTCTTGACATATGATGTTTCAAGTTTACAATGCTGACTCCCATACAAACTTTAAAAAATTGAGACGTGAGTGTTTTGGCTTACACCGTTAGCATCGAACTTTTTTTTTTACACTCATTTTTTTGTCATTTGTTTCTGTTACTACGGTACAATGTACAGTACAATATATTTATGTCCTTTTCCTTTTTCTGTGGCTTAGTTGCGTTTTTATGTTCTAGATTAGGATTTTACAACTGTGTTAGGATAGGTAAGTAACTTAGGCTAGGATGTGTTTCACTTAAACCAAAATTTGGGTCATGTCACTGTCATTGGAACAGACCTGTGTTGTAGCCCGAGGACAACCCCTCTGTAGTACCCTTAAAGAAAGTGTAATTTATTCCCCTTTTCTCTTTTCCTACTGGTTGGAATGCAGATGTGATGGTTAGAACTCCAGCAGCCTTTGAGAATGTAAATCAAACATGATGAAGCAACAACACAGAGAAATCTGGACCCATTCCAGATTTACAGTCTGGACCAATTCCAGACATTTTAAATTCGAAAGAAAAATAAACTTCTATTTTGTTTAAACCACTATAATTTGGAGTCAATACTAATCCCAAACAATATGTATGATAATACTGAACGTACTACAGAATATTTGATTCAGAAAGGTAAGGTGTAGAACAGTGTGTAACATGGTACCACTGTATGCCAAAAGGAAAGCAAAAACACTATGTATGTGGTAGCGAAGTCCCTAAAGAACCACGCCTCCCATTTTCCATACATTTATATAGTTCCTTTCCACATGGAACCTGAGCTTGCTATGTCCCTCCCCTCAACCAGTAAAATGTGGGGAAAGTAACACTATGCTAGCTCCTAGCCTAAGCATTAAGAACACACCATTTCTAAATATTCAAAAAGCTGAGATTTATTTCTCTCCCCTATTGTAACTGTTTCTAGCAATGATATTTATGAAACTGGAAAAATCTGCTCGTGCTGCCTATCACTACAGTGTCAATACACAGAGATAGGGATTGAATCTTTTTGGGCGTTTTATTCAGATGGCAGGCGATCTGAGAAGGCAGCAGACTTGGGCCCTAATAACTGTCTTAACATCTCGTCTCAGCCAGCCTTTCTATAAGGAGAAGTAAGAGGCAGGAAAGGGGTTTGAATCACAGAGAAGAAGGTTTGTTGATCTTAGGCCTCCCGAAGTTGGGGTCCGGTTGGGCATTTCAGACACTCATTTGATTCACTGCAGCCCTCTTGACAAACAAATGGTTAATTGCTTGCAGGCCCTCCTGAAACAACTATTTATTTACATGTGTTAATGTCTAAGCTCATCAGTTGAGACTTAAAACTTAAGCATTAAATACTAAGCCTATTGACAACAACTAAAAACCAAAAATTTAAATTCAAGAGTTCCCCTATCATTTACATCACATTTGCTTTCGTTTGTAAGTGACTAATTTGCAGAAATCTTCATTTTATGTTCTAACGTGAGAATTCAGTGAGATGGCTCACGTAAAGCACATAGCGCTAAGCACACAGTAAGAGCTTCTTATGCTGAGGATGGAGGAGGATGAAAATAGTGATGACCAAGATGGGGATACTTTTAAAAAGCCCTGTATAGAATGTGAGATTGGGTGTGCCAAGTGTCTAGAAGCTGAAATCAATGCAGGGCAAACGGAGCTAGCTGTCTTTGTTTCGGACTTAAAAACTCCGGAGGGGCATGGTACAGGGTTGTTTACTTGTACCTGGAGCCATCCGAAAGTGCATCGGGTCTAAGTAGATACTTAATAAATATTTCACATGTACAGTAAACATTAGTATTGCCACAAGGGTATCACAGTATTCTTATGGGGCAACCCATGCACATTAGGTTTCAAACTTTCAGCATGAGGCCAAGATGGACACGTGTCACCAGGAGTCTGAGACCTCTGAGGAACTCCCCCCACCTAGCGTTCTCAGGGCCTGCTGCTTACCCACCTTCAGAGCTAAGAGTGACAGTGAACGTTTACTGAGCACATATTGCTACCAGGGGCTGGGAGGAGGCGGAAACGGGAAGTTACCAATCAAGGGCATAAAGTTCCCATCCACATGAACAAGTTCCTGAGGTCTACGGTGGAATATCGTACTTCTGGTCAACAACATGCCCACTTAAAAGTTTGTGAAGAGGGTAGAGACCTCACGTGAAATGTTCTTACCACCACAGAATTTTTTTTTTTAAATAATAAAATAAATAATTAAACGTAACATTTTTACACCTGTCCTTGATTGTGACGAATATAATTAAATATCAAAAAATGCAAAAGGTTAAAACATTAGAAAATAAAGAAATAGAACTGAAATCCAAAAGGGTGATGGGCTTCTAAGCTTAAATGTTACGAGGCAGTTTTAAAGAAATACTTGCTAGCACAAAATTAAAATTTTTATTAAAAAAAATTTGTTGACTAAGCACATACTATATGCCGAACATGCCACCCGCTGCTTTTCCTGTTTATCTCATCCGAGCCTCACAAAGAGCCTGTAAGGTAGATTCCTGTTACCCTGCCCTGTCGCGGAAGGAGCAGAGCGGAGTGTTCAAGGGGACGGACCCTTGGAGCCTCCCGCCTGTGTCTGAGTCCCAGCTCTGTGGCTGACCTTGAGCGAAGCTAGTTAGACTCTTTATGCCTCAACCTCCGAATCTACAAACAGGAGTACCAACAGTGGCTCCCTCGTAGAGTCGAGGCGGAGACAGATGGATTGGTGTATGTGAAGTGACTAGAACATACCGAACGTTATATGTCTTAGCTGTTGTTATCCTTACCTTTCAGGTGAAGAAACCGAGGCTGAAAATCAAATAACTTGGCTTGCAAGAAGCAGGCCTGGGACTCGAACTTGGGCAGGCTAACTTCAGACTCTTGACATGAAGCAGAAGTCTGCTACACAGCACTCTTTCCAGGGCAGCTCCGAAGCCTCCTCCTCAAATATAAGTGGTCTCCCCCCTCCGCCACCCCGGGGCCAGGCTCATTGAACGGAAACCGGAGTATCGCGAGGAGAGCCCTGCGTGGCCTGCCCCACCCCACGACCTGCCACAAGCCCAGCGCGGCTACCAAACAAAGGGTATGGACTGAGCAGTAAGGAGAGGTGAGCCACAAGCCTCCAGGAGCCAGCAACTGCTGCTGAGCTCTGTCTCCACAGCCACAGAAAGGGCGGCCAATACTGAGAAGCAGGAGCAGATATGCCTTCCCCTCCATCGACACTGTCAGAGGGCCCAACCGACGAGAACAAGAGCCACCATTCAGCGCTGTGCCAGGTCCTGTGCTGAGCCCCCCACGGGAACGTCTTGATCCGGACACCATGGCAACCCGCTGAGGCAGACGCTTCCTCGCTGCCCTCCCTGCAGATGAGGAACTTGAGGGTTGGTGAGGTTGAGTCAATTTCCCAAGGGCACGCAGTTCAATAGCAGAGCCAGCCTCAACCTAGAGCTGGCTCCTAATCCATCTAATTGCACACTCTGCTAGAGCCTGGTTGTCTGTGTCCCCCACAAATGCACATGGTGAAACTCGGTGGCAACAGAAGGTGGGGGTTTGGGGAGGTCATGAGGGTGGATCCTTCGTGAATGCGATGAATGCCCTTATAAAAGAGACCCCAAAGAGCTCCCTCACCCCTCCCCAGAAGGGCCATCTATGAACCAGGAGGTGGACGCTTCCCAAACACCCAATCCGCTGATGCCTTGCCCCTGGACTTCCCAGCGCTGTAACTGAGAAATAAACGTCTGTTGTTCAAGCCAGTCTCCGGGATTCCGTTATAGCAGCCTGAGCACACTGAGACGCTCTCCTGTGACCGTGTATACCAGACAGGATGACCACAATAAAGTGCCTCGGGTGGCAATAGGAAGGAGCTCTCTTTCTCCCGAGGACGGGTGGACAGAGCCCACTAGTCAGTCTTTGGAACCCAAGTCTCCAATATCTGAACACTGCTCCCCCTGGGCTCTGAGCTTATCCAGTGACTTTGGGCCAGTCGTTTGTAACAGTCACCGTTTCCTGAGGAGCGACCATGTGCTCCACACGGCTCATGATGGACTGTAATCCCCGGGTGGGCAGGAACGGGGTCCGTCACATTTACTAATGAATCTTCAGAGCCTAGCGTACCGCCTAAGTCTCAGTAGGGGCTGATACATTTTTGTAGAATGAGTGAATGAATGAAAATATTCTTTCTAATCCTTACAACTACTCTGTAAAGTAAAATTTTAATCCTCTGTATGTAGGGGAAAAAAATAAGTTCAGAGAGGTTGTATCCCCAGGTCAAGGTCACACAGTTAATGAGTTACAGCTGGGACTCAAACTCAGCATTGCTAGCTCCCAAATCATACTCTTCCCTCTGTATTTCTTGTTCCCGAAAGGAGATAATGCCACTCTCCTACCTCAGAGGGCTATCATAAAGATCAAGCGAGATAAGGTTGTATGAATGTGCTTTGCGAACTCTGCACTTGCAAAGATGGATAACTGATTTTTAACACAGAAGCAAAGCCTAATGCCAAAATAGCACAACTTAAGTGGAATTTTAAGCACTGAGAAGAAATGGGAGTATGGGGGGGAAGGGCTGTCCCTAGCTTTGAAATCAAACCCTACTGCCCGCATGCAGCCACCGTCTCGGGAGTTGCATGGCAAGCAGAAGCATCCCCGATTTGGAATTGCAGAATTACAAGATTATGCAAAAGGCACTCAAAACAACCTTTTACCCAATGCTGGACACTCAACAGATTGTCACCTCAACTCTGATGGAACAAAAGAGTCACAGCATAACCCCGGGAGCAGGTAGACTGGAGGCGGGGCTCAGAACCCATTGCATATATGCAGCTGCTACATACAGCACCTTTCCTGATCGTCTCTGATGCTCCAGTGCTGTCTCTAGATTCCTGGGCGATCCACCTCACCTGTAACTTCCACGGTTCAGCCGAACGATTTAATTAAGCTTCCGTGGTAAATCAGAATTTAGCAACACCTTCTATCTAAAGAGTTTTCAACATCATGGCTCATGTTTCTATTTACTTCTTGTAATAGGCTTATCCTCATTTTCCTAATACAAACCTGTTATTCCGCATAGAAATCTGCTCAACAAAATCAGAAAAATCAAAGCTCAAATGTAAAACTGAAGGCTAGATAGGCTTCTACCTGCACACTCTTAATCTCTCAAAAGGTGGCTTAAAACGGATCAGAAAACAGAATGCAATTAAATAAAATAGTAGACACAAAACTCTCTTGAAGAACACAGTAGCACATCGGCCTACAGGGGCTAGTAAAGGAAAACTCTCTTGTGAGTCTCCAAATCCTGAATCATCAAACCCACAGGGGACAACCTTTTTTTAAAAAAGCTGTAAAACGGCCAACATTTTTTTAAGCTGAAAATTTGAGGCAATGGAAAAACTGAAAGATGATTTTAAAAATAGTACAAGTATGCTGCTCCCAGGACGAAGCACCCATATCCTGCTGCTGTCCCAGACTCAGCACAGGGGCACTCCAGCCCTCTGGGCTAAAAGCTGATCATTGAAATGAAGTCGTGGGACGTGAGCACTAGGATGTAGGGAGTGGTGGCCACTGGCTGTGCTTGCTCTGACGGACCAGTCTTACCTTGACGGAATACATGTTCAGTGTTGCTGATTTTAAGATATTCTTCAGAAGAAGCCAGACTTTTTTTTTTCTTTTTGGGGGTGGGAGCGGGAGGAAATAGTAAGACCTTTTGATTTCCTTCTGATTTTTCAAAATCAAAATAAAACGTTTGGCCAAGCAACTACCGGCTGCCAATTTTCAACTGCAACCTTTTCCCTCCTGAGTGACATCAGAATGACCCAGAAGAAGCCTACACGACTCTAAAGACCTGGGTTCCAGCTCTCAATCCTTCAGGTAAGCACACTTGCAAAAGGTCACTTAAACTTCTCTGGGCCTCAGTTTCCTCATCTGCAAAGTGGACCTAATGATGTCTACCCTAGTTATTCCATGTAATTTTTCCATGAGTCAAATAAAATAAGCTTTTTAAAAGGAAGGGCCATTCATCTCTATGTCCCCAGGGTCTGTGCTCAATCAAAATAGAATAAAGTTTGTTGAGCTGGAAAGCACTTTGAATACAGTGAAACACTTATCAAATGTGGTGCCACACTAAATGTTAGTCCTCACCATCATATAAGGTCGCATAGAAAGTTTTTATGTGGCATTTAAAAAAAAAAAATGTATTTTTCCCTCCCCTGAAAAAGCTCTTCCAACAAAAGTAATTGACAGTATCTGTTTAGTAACTTAGAGAGAGAGGAAGAGAGAGGAGAGAGAGTGCTTTTATGCAAATTTGATTTCCCTATAATAATCTGGAGCTATTCTGCTAGAAGGAATTATCTCCGCAGGCTGGCAGCTGTGGTAGGCAGTGAATTAAAAATGGCTCTGTATATGGGAAAATCTGTTCTATAATCAGTGCTATTCTTGGAGGGGACATCAATCTCGCCCAGCTCCCATGATGCTCCCGTGTGTAAATGACATACAAGCATGAGGTAGGAACTCTCATTACATCATGGCAGAGGACTTGGTCCTGCTTGAGACTCTGCACCACTACCCAGAGATGAGGACGGACCTCACAGTGCCCTCCATCGCCTCCACCCAGACAGTGTGGCCAGCCCCCTTAGTTTAGGAAAGAACACATGAGAGGAAGAGGAAATCTTTCAACAGTGATTTATTCAATAATTCAACAATAATGTACTGCCCTTCCTTCCTCCCTTCCTTTTTCCCTCCCTCCCTTCCTTCCTTCCACTCTGCTATTCTCACCCAGAATATAAGGCTCAATTCCTAAGCCACAAGACACCAGGCACAGAAATGCTACTCCAGGGCTTTTTGTGGGAAAGGCTCATGCTACAGAAAAAAATATATATATATATTTTTAAGTAATCAGCAACCACCACAGTGCTGCACATAAAATGTCATCACACTCTTAATGAGTCAAATGCTTGGTCAGTAAAAATGCCCCGGCCCTGAGTGGCTAATATGTCTGAGTTAGCGCAGACGCTCCGATGGCAGCCGCGGCCATCCATCGCCCCATGAAAAGGACTCAGGCTGCAGATGGATAGAGCCAGCAGATGCCTCTAAGTGAATCCTATGTCCTTCGTCGCACCATGGAAGCTTCTTGGCAATCTGTGTCCCTGAGTCTCAGCTGAAGCGTCCACCTTCTTCCCCCATGCCATACACACCATCACTGTGTCTGCTTGGAGCGATGGGAATCGGGGTATCTAAGCATGAAACCTTGTGAGTGTGTCTGCCTGTGTGCCTGCCTCTCTCCGTCTTTGTAAAGCGACTTAGTCTGGTTTAAACGGCCCGGTGTCCTTTAAAATAACCACATACAAGCAAATGCTAGAAATGCCAAGAAATTGCATCCTCTAACCTAGTCTCCCCCTTCCAAACACTCTGAAGAAACTGGCTTAGTAACTCACAACGCCGTGAGCCCAGAGGCCACACAGCTGGGTACACACGAAGCAGGGAAAAGGTCAGGGACTCCGGCACGCCGACCGCCTGGGGAAGGCAGAGCGGGCTCCACTGCGCCCCCCACTGGGCAGGAGGACTGCGTGAGAAGGCGGCACGCAGCTCCCGAGGTGGCCAGAGCATGGCGTCTGCTTTAGACCGCGGGAGGCTGGACAGCCAGCACCCGGACGGCTCGAGCCAGCTGCACACACTCGCAGGAAACGCTGCTGTGTCCTCTAGACAGGTTCCCGGGAGAAAGGGACGCGTTCCTGCTCCCAGATGGCGCCCCCTGGGGCTCGGGCCTGGCCTTGCTGCGCATGCTCGCTGTACTCTACTTCGGTCCCGCTCTTTCCAGCCTCTTCTTTCTCAGCAACTGCAGCCATAGGTGTCAGACGCCACCGGGCATGCACATACTTTTAGCCCAACTCCTCTCTCTCTCTCTCCCTCTCTCTCTCTCTCCCTCTCTCTCTCTCTCTCTCTCTCTCTCCCTCAAACTCCCAAGTCCTGACAAAAGGCACAGAAGCTGCGTGCATTATCACTTCGTTAGAAAAGCAAACAGGGTAGCATTGCAGGGTTAATTTAAAAGACAGCTGCATCCATTTTGCTCATTACTCTTCATGTATAAACTGCAAACTACATTTGAAAATATTTTCTTTAAAATAAAATTGCCGTTTCTGAGCCTCCTTGCCGGCGCCCAGTGTCTGGGTGACTCACGTAACACAGATGGAAACGGGGTGTCGTCCCTGCCTCCTTCGGAGAGGTGGCAGGCCACGCCCTGCGGACCCTAGTCCACAGCAAACAAAGCAAAGGGGGAACTGTTATTGCTAAATATATTGTTCTACATTGGGAAGCGGGGGCGAAATTAGTCTCACCAGCTTCTGGATTTTAAGAAGAGGCAAATAAAAGGGAGAAGCCTTTGTTGTGTCCTGCCATTGACCTTACTCCCTTTCTCTCGTGGACCTACGTTGGTCCTCCCCAGGAATCCTGAAAGTAAGAGTTAATCCTGGTTTTAAATGAGCCTGTGAGCAGAAGTCATCCACTGTCTGATGTCAGGCACCGGGGGCGTGTGCCTTAGTTTCCTTCTCTGTAAAATGGGGACGATGGTAATACCTCCTTTCCAGGGTTGTTATGAAAAAGAAGTCAGCTGATTTATGAAGAGACTCTGATAGGCTGTCTGGCACATGGTCACCACACAGTCAGTGCAGGCAGAGAGGGATAAATATAGACTCCTTCTACTTCCTGAGCCTGCAAAATGGAGGCCACTATTTAAAAGCTTTTTCTAAAAAGCTCAATTGGTGTAATTCAACACCTGAGCCCACAAATCAATTTTAACTTCACCCAAGAGAGACAAACTGATGTCGAGCCTCCCGGTGTGATGCACTAAAACGCACACATCGCCACCGATGAAGTGTTACTACCACAATCACCGGCCTGAGCTTGATCAAGCTGCCGAGCCTAACATTTTCCAAGAGAAAAATATAAAAGGAACAGAGGAACATCAGGATGCATGCAGCAAAATCCAGACCATGGGAAATGCAGCAGGACAAAGGAATTTCAAGCGCAGAATTTTAAAAAAGGGAATCTTAGATTGAAAGAAACATACAAATTGTAGCCACTGAGCTCAGTATAGACCTCATTTTGATCCTGCTTTGAACAAACCAAAGATAAAATGCCAGTCATTCCAGTGGGGCAATGTGAACGCTAACTGGATAGCTGTGATATTAAGGAATTATTCTGAATATCTTTGATTCTCCTCCATTGGCCCTGGCATAGCCCCAGAGACAACCTTCTCCAATGGGATGGGATGGAAACCGTCGTCACAACCTCCAAGACTAGACAGCTTCTACCTCTGTGCCTTAGAATTCTTGCTCTTGGAACATTCCTTATTGGAACTGGACAGTCATGGTGAGAGAAGCCCAAGCCACGTGGAGAGATCACCGTTTGGAACTAAAGAGTCCACAGCCCCACCTGAGTGCCCAGTCATATGAGTGAGCCACCTTTGCATATCCAGCACAGTCATATCTTCAGATGACTACCACCCCAACTGAAATCTGATGCTAGGCATATGACAGACCCCAAATGAAAACTGCCCAGCTGAGCCCACAGTCCACAGAACCATGTGAGATTAACAATTAACTGTTGTTTTAAGCCACTACATTTGGAGGTGGTTTGCTATGCAGCACAAAATAATCAGAAAAGTTTATTTCTTAGAGCCATGTTCTTAAGTATTTACAGAAGAAGTGATACGGTATCTGGGATTTTCAAATTAATCCAGCTGAGATGCGGGGTATAGTTTTAACCAGCTCGCCCATGTGCTGCTAATCGTTAAAACTGGGAAATTGAATCATAGGGAGTAATTATATTCTTCTCTCTCCTCTTGAATATTTTTGAAACGTTTTCTAATGAGAGTTTTCTCAAGAGTTCTGAATGTATCAAGATGGAGTTTCAAGACTACAGAGAAAAGAATATTAGCTATTAGGTGATTCTACGTGGTGCACATCACAGATGTCACTTGACTGTACAGTATTGATACTTTCATTTTGACCTGTCCAACCATAGGACATCCACCTCTAGAAGGCGGCCGCTGGAGGTGAAAGAACCTGGAGTCGAGTGTGGACTCCAGACCGCTGCTTTGCCTCCTTCTAACTGGAAGTCCTCAGGCACATCCTCCCCATCTTTGGGCTCCTCTGCTTCATACGCAAAGGGGATATTTTCCTGATGAGGTTGCCAACATCTTTAACAGTTAAAGGGGCAATGTACACTATAATATGCTATAGAAGTCTGGGTACTATTGTTGCAAGCTGTAATGGAAAGGAAATCATTGACTCTCAAGACCCTGGCAATACCATAGCACTAGAGGACACCTGCCTACCAGTGTAAATGACAGGAAATTTCTGTTCTTTTATACATCACATTCGAGAGCTGGACAGAGCTTTTTCCATGCTGGAAGATGCATGAAAAAATATAAGCCAGGCAGGTTAGGTAAGGTTCATTTGGGGGTTGGGGTGCCTTATCAGCACAGGGCATCAGTAACAGGGCGCTATGTTTGGCCAAGAGAACCATGTGTGCTGCAAATGAGAGGTCGATCAGACTGCTTCCTGCGCTGGGCAGCTCTCCATGGGGTCCTGCTGAGTGAGCAACTCAGAAATGCATCTATTGCAGGAGAGTTGATTATTCCCCCAAACAACGCCAAAGAGGCTAACAAGTCATTAACTTCACTAATAAATTAAATTAATCCACTGATACGTGTGCTGCTATATGGAAAACTAGAATTCTATGTACATCTCTCTTTATGTAGTGAGCAGAGAGGGAACCAAATATCTGTAACCGAATCAGATTCCTCCATTAAGTTGCCTTTCCATTCCAGTGATCTGTTATTATTGAAATAAATTGTGAAAAAATTAATAAAATAATCTAACTTAAAAAGGCAGCTTACAAGGCACATATGGGAGTTGATGCTTCCTAATCCTCCCCCCTTCTCTCTCTCCTCTCTAAAATGAATAAATAAATAAATAAATAAATTTTTAAAAAAATTAAAAAAAAAAAAAAAAGGCAGCTTAAATCCACACATTTACCAATGGCTCATAATTTTCTAATGAAATATGTTAGCTAACATCAAATAGCAATAAAACAAATGTCAGTATAAAATAAGTCCTTGCCCCTCTCTCTGCTAGATCGAACGTGCCATGAAGATGCGTTTCTTCTGTGTCCATCTTTCGATGGCACAAACTGAAACACCATCGTAGACAAGCATTCTCCAGAGAGCATCTGCAGACCCCATGCCGCCTAATTTGAATGGTATGGCTGTTGCTAATGGTCTTTTGAAGTCCTGGGTGTGTTTGGGAAATGACAGGTGAATCAACTTCATCAGGTTTTTGCGTTTTGTGGCTGTTGGGTTTTTTGGGGTTTTTTTGGGGTTTTTTTTTGTATTTTTCTGAAGCTGGAAATGGGGAGAGACAGTCAGACAGACTCCCGCATGCGCCGACAAGGATCCACCCGGCATGCCCACCAGGGGCTACGCTCTGCCCACCAGGGGGCGATGTTCTGCCCCTCCGGGGCGTCGCTCTGCCATGACCAGAGCCACTCTAGCACCTGAGGCAGAGGCCATGGAGCCATCCCCAGCGCCCGGGCCGTCTTTGCTCCAATGGAGCCTTGGCTGCTGGAGGGGAAGAGAGAGACAGAGAGGAAGGAGGGGGAGGGTGGAGAAGCAAATGGGCGCTTCTCCTATGTGCCCTGGCCGGGAATCGAACCCGGGTCCCCCGCACACCAGGCCGACGCTCTACCGCTGAGCCAACCGGCCAGGGCCGGCTGTTGTTTCTAATGACAAACCTTGTCAGAAGTTACGGTACATTGTGAATCTCCGAGAGGTCTCCAGAAACGTTTTAATAAGAGACATGTCTCCAGACTCTTGTTCCCTGAAACATCTCAGAGGGGAGAGGGGAGCTGACTTGTATTCAGTAGCTCACTTCCTGTTTACTCCATGCTTCTCAACCAACTCTTAGGATCTGCTGGGCCATGATCCCTTAGGCTGAGCAGGTATCATTAGCCCTATTTTTGTAATAGACTTAATTTTTTGTGCAGCTGTTCTAGGTTCACAGCAAAATGGAGCAAAATGTACAGAGTTCCCATGGACCCCTGCTCCCGTGCACAAAGCCTTCCGAACCAGGACATCCCGCACCAGAGAGAGCACTTTCTACTTTCCACGTGCCCACGCTGACACGTCATATCCCCCAAAGGCCGCAGATGAATACTTCCTACATGTAGCATCACCAGCGCTCTCTCTTTGGCAATGGAAATATGGAATTCAAGCTTCTGTGTCTATAAATAAAGTTTTATTGGTACACAGCCACACTCACTATTTACCCGTTGTCTGTGGCTGCTTTTGTGCTGTACCTGCAGAGCCAGGTAGTTGCCAAAGAGTGAGCAAGGCCCGCAGAGGCTAAAACATTCCCCCCTGGCCCTTTACAGAAAACATCTGCTAAGCCCTGCACAGAAGGATCAGCCCGGTTAGAAGCTCTATCCCAGGGGTCTCAAACTCAACTCAACATGTGGGCCTCAGAGCAAGATCACAGCCATTCCGCGGGCCGCACTAGGTCTACAAAAGGCAACTGTTACGCAACACTTTTCTCACTGCAGTTGAAAACAAAAAAAAATCAGTACAACAAGCACAATCGTACATGTAGTTTACTCAGTGTCACAAAACGACCAGAAACTGTAGTTCGCATCACAACTGCTGTTAACTAAGCTAATATCTAGCTAGGATGCTAGAGAAATGAAAAATACAAGTAGGCCCCTAGGCTTACTTAATTTTATCCAAAATATTTTGAACTTCGTGGATTAGTCTGCGGGCTGCACAAAATTGTTCAGCGGGCCGCATGCGGCCCGTGGGCCGCGAGTTTGAGACCCCTGCTTTATCCTGTCTAGGAAGACAATCTTAGGCTTTGTAATGGTTGTCTATCAACAAATGAAAAGTTGTTCAAAAGCAGTTTCCTTCCACGCTCTCCTCCCCACAGAACTCTCCTTCTTACATTTCCCAGACATCCTAGCATTGCACAGGTATTGACGCTCTGAGTGAAAGGGCTGCATTTTGACTGCCAACAGGAAAGTGCACAGCCTCGAAGACAGACTGCATTTTCCCCTCCGAGGGAGCTAGGCAGCATCCGACCTGGCTGCTTCTCTCTCTCTCTCTTTTTTTTTTTTTTTGCCTTAAGGTTTGTTTACACTCAGCAGGCAGAAAGGTAAGGAGATAAAAGCAATGCAGAATGAATAAAGGAAGACAAGACTACAGCAAAACACAGAGAAGGCAAGATTAGAGGAGCAAGCCCCAGGGAAGAAAGTTTACAAGTTAGCAACTGAGTGGATGGAAAGGGAGATTACTCCTGAACGCAGTGGCCAGAAGGAAGACCCACTGGAGGCCAAAGCAGCACCAGCAAAGGTTATTTCAAACGCACAAATCTCCCAGCCTGGGGAACAAGTCACTGAAGTCCGGGATGTAATTCAGGCTATTAGCTTCTTCAGCCAGCTGGGATCCCCACTGGTGTTTGAGCCCAGACCCTGGCTGGGGGGTCCATGAGGAGGGGGGGTCTTGGGGGCTGGGAAGACATTCCGTATCTCTAATTCCTTCTTTCCACAGCTCAATTCCTACCAGAGGAGAGGGGAGAAAGGGCTCACAGCCAGGGTCAGCCTGAAAACACCTCTGACATTGTAGATTCCTAAAAGACGACCTTTTTCTTTCTTTTTTTTCCCCTCTTTGCATCTCCCAAAGTAATCTTATGAATAATAGCGGCCAATTACTGAACGTTTACTACAAGCCAGGCCCCAATTTAAATCCTTTCCACGTGGTAACTTCTTTTTACCGCCGTAACAACCCTCTGAGCTAAGTACCATCAGGGACACTTTGAAGAGATGTCAGGGAACCGGGATTTGAACCCAGGGTGCTTTTCTCCAGAGTTCACGCTCCAAAACCACCACGAGCCAGTGACTTAAGAAAATGACATGCAGACACTAATTCAACCCAACGTGTGCTAAGTGAATCCAAATTATGAGCCTTCTGGACACTAAGTATACTTATTCGGAATAAATTTGTGGTGTTTTTATTTATAAACACGTCTTTGAAGCACGGCAGCTCCCGCGGTATCTCGTGCACGTGCGTCTCCGTCGGTCCTGCCTCAAAGCTGCATAGGAACGGCCGGAAAGCGGGAATGCCTGCCCAGGATCTTCTCTCCCCTTCTTTCTTCTCATTCCTGAGCAGCGGAGAACTGAGTGCCTGGCTACCCCACAGAGGGGGGCAGAGGTGAACTACAGTTTGGGTCACAGTTCCCCTGAGTTTGCCCAAGACAGGCTGAGCAGCGGAGAACTGAGTGCCTGGCTACCCCACAGAGGGGGGCAGAGGTGAACTACAGTTTGGGTCACAGTTCCCCTGAGTTTGCCCAAGACGGGCTGAGCAGCGGAGAACTGAGTGCCTGGCTACCCCACAGAGGGGGGCAGAGGTGAACTACAGTTTGGGTCACAGTTCCCCTGAGTCTGCCCAAGACGGGCCCAGCTGAAGCCAGTTGTCCCTCCTTTACTCTCAAGAGTCCCCATTTGGACCTCAGCTATGTGATCCAGTCACCTGGGATCACTTAAAAATTCTGAGTCCTGACCCCTACCATAGAGATGCTGGCTTCATGTCATTTGTTGTGAGGCCTAAGCCAGGGGTCCCCAAACTACAGCCCGCGGGCCACATGCGGCCCCCTGAGGCCATTTATCCTGCCCCGCCGCACTTCCAGAAGGGGCACCTCTTTCATTGGTGGTCAGTGAGAGGAGCATAGTTCCCATTGAAATACTGGTCAGTTTGTTGATTTAAATTTACTTGTTCTTTATTTTAAATATTGTATTTGTTCCCGTTTTGTTTTTCTACTTTAAAATAAGATATGTGCAGTGTGCATAGGGATTTGTTCATAGTTTTTTTTATAGTCCGGCCCTCCAACGGTCTGAGGGACAGTGAACTGGCCCCCTGTGTAAAAAGTTTGGGGACCCCTGGCCTAAGCCTAGGTGCTTTTTTAAAGACTTTATGGGTTTCACACGTGTAGCCGCAGCTGAGAAGCATGATAGCAAGCCTTAAGCCAACGCGGCTGGGTGGCACTTTCTGGAAAAACTCTGTTTAAAACGCTGTTTAAAGGGAGCTTACTCAGCGAGGAGGAAGGTGACCTTGAGCGCTTCCTCCTTCTTGCTGGGAATGCTGACACGACAGCTGGAGCTCAGGCAGCCATGTTGGTCTGGGAGGCTGCCCTGCATCTGAAAACCTGAACACGAGGCGGTAGAACAGAGGAGGAGCAGCATCATCGATAGGCCTCTGTATAGACTTGGTTTTCAAGGAGAAAAAAAAATTAAATCTTTCTTTTTTTTTAAGCCGCCATATCAAATATCTCTTACCAACAGCCAAATGCAATTCTTAAGTAATATAATAGGCACCGCTATGTTACAAATGAGAAAAGTTGCCCAGAGTTACACAGTTTATAAGTAACAGAAGCCAAACGTCCTGCCTCCCTTCCTCTGACCTTTCGGCTAGAGGTAATGGGGCAGAGGATATTTTAAGGACAGAGGATCCTGTTCTTACTTACAAAAGTAGATCTTTCCAGAAAACTCCACTGACCTTCTGACCAGCTATTTTTAAATCCCATTCACATGTGTTGCCAGACCATTGAGCAAGGAGGAGATTTGATAAGTAGCAGCTATTACGAATACATATCGTTTGTTTTGGGTTTTAGTTCTTTTTTTCAAGAACGGTGAGCCCTTAAAATTTCCTTTATACTAGGGCTGTATTGTGATTAATTTGTGTAAAATTGTTTTAATTTATTTACTTAATAAATACTCTCTGAGAACCTAACATGAAAAAAACACTTTTGTTAAGGGAAGAGGATTTAAGAAAGGGTTTGCATAGGAGCTTAAAGAGTAAAGGCAACATAATATGTACACAAGTAGCTATGGTAGATGCTTAGGACAACCAGCAGCACAAAGTTGGTGATTAACCCAAGAAGAACAAGGCCATCATCTCTGGCTTAAGAAATCAGGGAAGGCTTCATGGAAGAGGTGGCTTTCATGTTTTAAGATTTCAAAAGGCTGATGAGAACAGGCCCTTCAAGCCCAGGAACTGGCCTGATGAAGGCTCAGAGCCAACTGTGAGCTGGGTATGTTAAGAAAGCATAAGGAGGCCCTGGCCGGTTGGCTCAATCGTAGAGCATTGGCCTGGCAGGTGTAAGTCCCAGGTTTGATTCCTGGTCAGGGCACACAGGAGAAGTGACCATCTGCTTCTCCACCTCTTTCTTTTCTCTTCTCTCTCTCTCTCTCTCTCTTCCCCTCCCACAGCCATGGCTCAAACAGTATGAGCAAGTTGGTCCTGGGCACTGAGGATGGCTCAGTGGCCTCGCCTCAGGTACTAATATAGCTCAGTTGCTGAGCAATGGAGCAGCGGCTCCAGATGGGCAGAGCATCACCCCCTAGTGGGTATGCCGGGTGGATCCTGCTTGGGGCGCATGCGGGAGTCTATCTCTGCCTCCCTGCCTCTCACTTAATTTAAAAAAAAAAAAAAAAAGCATAAGAAATTCAGTTTGACTAAAGCACAAAATCTCTATACTAGAGAAAGAGGGTAGATGAGGCTAGGAAGGTAGTTTAGGGTCAAATGACAAAGAAGCTGGAAGGCCAGGCTAATAGCTTTGGCATCTGTTCAGTAGACAGTGTGGATCAGAGCAGTGACCTCAGATTAATTTGCCAAGCGTGGGCAAGATGAATTGGCCAGGGAGAGGAGAGGGGCAGTGGGACCACGCAAGAGGCCACTGTAATAGTCCAGGCAAGAGGTAATGCCTGTCGGAAATAGGGCAGAGGTGGTGAGAACACACAGAAAGACTAAGTGCCAGAAACAGAGAAGCACCTGCACTTGGCAAGATGTGGGAGATTAGAGGAAGACAAGGGAGGAACCGGGTCTAGCCCCGGGAAAATGAGCGGCTCTTGTTAGAAGCGCTGGGTCCAGGAGTGCAAGGGTCTAGTAGTTAGTTCTAGGCAGTCTAGACCCCGCCTATGAGAAAGCCGGCAGGGGTGAAGGTTGAGATTTGGGAGTCTTTTATTGGAAGTGTTAGATGAAGCCATAAAATAGAGAAAGAGTCGAGAGAAAAGAAATTTGAGGATATAAACTCAAGTAGTGTGGGCAATTGGCAGACAGGAAAAGAAAGGGAGGGAGGAAGGGAGGGAGGAAAAGGGGGAAGAAGGGAGGGAGTTGGGGAAAGAAGATCAGAGAAGCAGGAGGGAAGCTAGGGGAGTAAAATATTAGAGAGGAAAGAAGAAAGTGGTTTAAAGAAAGAATGGTACTGATACTGTTAAAACATAAAATAACTTTGTGGGTTTTTTGTTTTTTAATGTGCCTTGTCTTTTTCTTGGGAGAGCTTAGCTCTGCTGCTGAATGACTCCCAGCTCAGGTCAGGGACCACCACCCCCTTTACACAGGTGGGCGTGGCCACAGCCACCAGACAAGCTCCTCCTCTGATGTAGGAAAAGAGTCAGTCAGGGGCCGAAGAGCCCTCAAGTCTGGTCCAAGGTCTGCCGGTCACATAAATTTCATAAGCTCTCTGGGTCTCTGTAGATTCATTTATAAAACGATGGGTCAGGATGAATAACACGAAGATATATAGTCGAGGATGTTCATTGTAGTATTGCTTTATTACAGTAAAAAAAATTGGAAACAACCCAAATGTCCAACGATAAGGAATTGGTTAAATAAATTATAGTATGTTCATAGAGCAGATCACTTTGTAAGCCATGAAAAGTTACGATGAAGAAATAATGTATTGATATATAAAGACGTGTGCAATATGTTAAATTTCAAAAGCAAACTGTAAGAACATTCTCTCGCCCTGGCCGGTTGGCTCAGCGGTAGAGCGTCGGCCTGGTGTGCGGGGGACCTAGGTTCGATTCCCGGCCAGGGCACATAGGAGAAGCGCCCATTTGCTTCTCCACCCCGCCCCCCTCCTTCCTCTCTGTCTCTCTCTTCCCCTCCCGCAGCCAAGGCTCCATTGGAGCAAAGATGGCCCGGGTGCTGGGGATGGCTCCTTGGCCTCTGCCCCAGGCGCTAGAGTGGCTCTGGTCGCTGCAAAGCGACGCCCTGGAGGGGCAGAGCATCGCCCCCTGGTGGGCAGAGCGTCGCCCCTGGTGGGCGTGCCGGGTGGATCCCGGTCGGGCGCATGCGGGAGTCTGTCTGACTGTCTCTCCCTGTTTCCAGCTTCAGAAAAAATACACACACACACACACACACACACACACACACACACACAAAAGAACATGCTCTCGTTTTTATAGAACATATCCCTGCGCTCTCCTACCTGGGAGCACACCTGCACCCTTTCTCCCCCCTCCCCAGCTGTGTCACCTCTGCAGTTCTCTCTCCTAAGCTCCAAAGCCCTTCTTCTGCCTCTGTAACTTGTATCCTGGGCCCACGCAGCCCAGATGGCTCACTCTACCATTCCTGAACATTTCTAAATAAACTTTCTCTTATCATTTGAAAAAAAAACACCAACATATGCATAGAAAAAAAAAAGTATAATTGATGTTTATCTCTAAAGGATATAATAAGTAATTTTTTACCATATTTCATTTTGCTTATCTGTACCTTCTAGGTATTCTAGAATAAATATTTATTATAGGGAAGAGTTTTTGAAAAACATATCTTAAAAGTAAGACGGTCTCTGTAGGGCTCTAACCCTATTCACTTTCCTCAGACTACCTATGCTGGGTTTTCTGTGGAAATGTTAATCATATATGCATAACAAAAAGTAATAGGAGTGTTATTTATTATACATATTTTCATTTACAAAAAAAATCATGTGTCCATCCATGGACCCTGGGGCTCTTTGGTCTACAGTCAGAAAACCTGAACTTCAGAAGCTTCCTTAGCCTCAGAGCTATAGTTCTTCACTTTGTAAACTTTGACGAAACCCCCCTCCCTAGCAAACTCAGTCCAAGGTTGGTTGAATGAAATAAGGAATGTCCCAGGCCCAAACTGGAAAGGGCCACCTAAATATAAAGCTGTTACTACGTTCTATACATCAAGAGTAACTAATTTGCTAATTAAACACCATGAAATACAGTCTTCTAGTATTTATTGGTTGAACAAAATGCATATCAACTCCTACTCTGAGACAGTCCCTGTGGGAGGTCCTGGAGCTGTAAGGGGAGGGACACAGACATTATCTCTACCTCCACTCTGAGACAGTCCCTGTGGGAGGTCCTGGAGCTGTAAGGGGAGGGACACAGACATTATCTCTACCTCCACAGTCCACTATGGAGCCATTTCCCAATCACAAAGAGCCACTCTGCGAACCCAACAGACCTACCTAATTCTAACTGGAGCTCTTAAAGGTGTAAGAACCCAAACCAGGTACTTGACCTATTGAAACCACCATTTCTGTAGGTACCAAACAGGGTGAAAAAACCCATTTCGAAAATTTACTATAAAGATTAAGCCATCATACCAAAGTGTCTGGCCCAAACCTGGCACATAGTAGGACCTCAATAACTATCACCAGTTTCATTCTGAATCTCGTTGTTTGCTGATTTAATTACCACTATACCCTCAGCAAATTTTTCTTCAAATCATGTGCTGGCAAATTTTATTATTTCACCAGACACATTTCAGTTTCAATCAATACTCCATCTTTCACTATTTAGGAAATAGTTTTGCTCATTCTTTGTGGGAATTTCCGTATTCAGAGAGCAACTTGTGTGGCCGTTGTTTAGTTTCCACTCTTTGACACTCCTACTAGACGCTTCCTTAATTTCTTCTTTGGGACAACAGTGGGTGCCTGGTTTTCAAGTATTTGGCTTCTGTTCAAAAAGAGAAACAAAAAATATTCTTTTGGACCATGCTATTTTTTTTTTTCTTAGTAGTTAAAAACAGAGAGCAAACAGCTGAAGGAGGAGACTGGAGTAAAGAGAGTTGCTATGAGATCATCATCTGGGATTTTGGCATCTCTACAGAGAGGACACTTCCCACAGCCCCTCCTGCAGAACAGCCCCGAGGAAAAGGACATTCTTCTCACTCGGGGGCCACAGGTCAGGAAACTATCTGTTGCTCAGTTGCAACAGACTCTCTGGCTCAGGGACTATGGAAGTGTGATATTTTCCTTCACTTCCCACTCCCCATCTAACACCAATCCCTAGCAAATCTTTAAGTATGTGTGCACGCGCATGTGTGCACACGCACGTGAATGTGCTAAACATCACCTCCTAATAACCCTCTCCCCTTTCAGCAGCATCCTACGGAAGCAAAATACACGATCGAATCCAAATAACCCTACAATCCAGAGAAGCCAGAGACACAAAGACTATATAACCCTTTTCCACGTCCAGTCTTGGAGGACTTCCTTAATGCCACAGCCGAACTATGTAACTGTGACCACATTTCCTTATGGCTGCAGCGCCACCTGGTGGCCAGGTGAGCTAGGCGTGGACTCCCTCCCGGTCTGGAAAAGCAACTTGCATCCGCCCGACTCGTCGATCATTTCCAAAGAGAAACAGAAGAGGCTGCCGCACATGATGGCTGGAATTAGGAATCGCCAGGGTTTTGTCACATTCAAACTATTTTCTGATTATAATCGCATCCAAATCACCGGGAGAGATGAGAGAATAGAAAAATTTTTGTCAGCATTAGATTTTCATGTCCAAATGCATCCTCATACAAACTCACAGACTTGCACAGATATTTAGTCTAAATCCAGGCAGATTGGTGGCCTTCAAAGTCTTCGAGGCCTGCAATTATATACATAAGATCATTTTTAAAACAAAAAAGGAAGATGAGAAATAGGCCTTAAAGATCTGTAATGAGATTGCTCTTTTCTCTCCCACAAATGGCTCTGCGGCTGCTGACAGTTCTAAAGCCACCAGACACAACTGAATTGTGACTTTATCCCACACGGAATAACCAAAATCATGACTGCACATTGCGTGGATGGCAGTTTAAATAATGTATTTTGTGTAGGACTTAACCTGGGGGTATACAACCTAATTCAGTTCATTTTTAAACCCAAATTATTCCGTGTAATAGTCTGCTGGTGCTCAGAACAAAACGTGTGCACCACTGCTAAAATTTCCATATTAAAAATAGTTTGTGATGGGATATGCTTTTTTTTTTAATTAAAAAGTTAAAATGCACATTAACATTTTTAGATGAAAAACTGACAGTCCGAGAACAGTTCTAAATTCTCCTTTGATTATTTTCTCCAGAGCATGATAGAGCTACATAAATAGACTAACAGTAAAGGTCTTTGAAAATTTCTTTTCTGTCCTGTTATATGTGCCCTTCTTCACAATCCTCTATGGGTTTTCTGGTGCAGAACTGGATTATGTCCAAACTCCTGTCTGGGACCTCAAGTCACAAGAACTTGCCTTAATTTCAGACCCATACCTCCTGGTCCGGCCAGCTCACTCACCGTCTCCTGCTGAGATCTCCCTTCCACAGATGCAATTTTAAGTAGGCTGAGTCGCAGGGTTTTCTGCCACTTTTTCTGAATACACAAGCACCACGCAGCTCCTACTACTCATGTGTCCTTGCACTGACCCCTTGCTCTTGCCAGGCTACGAGTGACAGATTTAGCAAAAAAGAAAAAAAAAAGGTGGGGGGAGATGCCCAGTTAAATTTGAATTTCAGATGAACAACAAATGCCTTTTTAACCCAAGTATGTCCAAAATATTACATGGAGCACACTTATGCTAAAAATAATTTGGACTTCTGGTCCATGTGTAGCACTATAAGCAAATGCAGTATTCACCTCCTTCCACAGCCACATCAAAATTTCAGCTGAACTATAGAAAAACCATCATTCAGAACCACCTGAAGTCTGGCTGAATGAAAGTCCTACGACTTGGGCAGTAAAGAAGAAGCCACATTGCCTGACCAGGTGGTGGTGCAGTGGACAGAGGGTCGGACTGGGATGCCGAGGACCCAGGTTCGAGACTCCGAGGTCTCCAGCTTGAGCGTGGGCTCATCTGGTTTGAGCAAAAAAAGCTCACCAGCTTGAGCCCAAGGTGGCTGGCTCGAGCAAGGGGTTACTCGATCTGCTGAAGGCCCACGGTCAAGGCACATATGAGAAAGCAACCAATGAACAACTAAGATGCCACAATGAAAAACTGATGATTAATGCTTCTCACCTCTCTCTGTTCCTGTCTGTCTGTCCCTATCTATTCCTCTCTCTGACTCTCTCTCTGTCTCTGTAAAAAAAAAAAGAAGAAGAAAAAGAAGAAGCCATAACAAGACTGGTAGGAGAGAGGGAGATGTGGAAGAGGCTGGTCCCACACCAGGTACGGTTTGGCAGGTAAATACTGGGACAAATATCTCATTGTAAAGGTCCCCTCTGAGGAGTATGGCGTCCCAACCCAACACTAGGACCCCAGCCCAGGGTTCTCGTGCTGTAAAACCCAGCAGGGACTGAGTCTCAGTGAAATGACTTTGAAGAACCCTCCCCCACATGGCCAGCAGAAGACACCATGCCTGTGACTCCATCAACCTGGCTTACACTGTCTGCCCTTTCCTGGTAACTCTCTGAGGTCCCATTCACCCAACTTTCAGACACATCCAAGTTGTTTCCAGTGGTTTTTCCATACAAATGACCTGCCTTGGCTCGTGCTTCATATTTTCCTAAAATCTATCAATCAAGCAGCATCTGGCCTCAGCACACCCTGTACCTCTTGTTAAGTGGCCCCAGGTCTTGGTTCACAGCTTGGCTTCACCTGGGCACCTGTCAACCCAGCACAAGTAGCAGCCGTCTACAGATTGCTTTGTAGCACATTCCAGGTGGCCCTGGGCAGAACATAGGCAGCAGCTGACCTTGGTCTGCACCTTGTAGGAGGCCCCAGAGCCCCTGCACCAAGTGGATGACTTCAGACCACACTGAAGCATTACCACTCAACCACCTCCACAAGCGACACATTCAAGGGCAGACGCAGCGAGCACCAGAGCCATGCTGAAATAAGTGCTGCTCTATAGGGTAGACCCTTGCACTGCTGACCCTCCACAGTGGTGGGAGGTCAGTGGTAGGTAGTCACAACCAGTCTTTGCAGCTGATTGGCCTGGGGGTCAATCCCTCCCATTGATGTGTCAACAGCAACTAAGGCTCAACTACAAGAGAAGGGTTTATGTAGCCCCTAGGGGAAGGGGACCACATCCGGAGTGACCAGCTTGGGTAAATGGGATGGCTGTGCCACTGGGCTCTAAAGAGCACCTACTACATTAGGCCACTCTATCAAGCCTGGGAGACACAGCAGCTCTACCCAATAGAAACAAACACAGGAAGGCGGCCAAAATGAGAAGAAAAGAAACATGTCCCAAATGAAAGAACAGAATGAAACTCCAGAAAAAAAGGACGAAACAAAATTAAGACAAGCAATCTATTATACTAGAAGCAGAGTTCAAAACACTGTTTAAAAAGATGCTCAGTGAATTTAGGGAGAACACCAATAGCATCAAAAAGGAACAGTCAGAAATGAAGAATAGTTTACAGGGAATCAACAGTAGAGTAGACATATGAATGTCAAATCAACAATTTGGAATATAAGAAAGCAAAAAACACACAATCAAAATAGCAAAAAGAAAAAGTAATCAAAAAATATATATAAGGACAGTGTAAGGAGCCACTGGGACAACTTCAAGCATACCAACATTTGCATCATGGGGGTGCGAGAAGGAGAAGAGAATGAGCAAGAAACTAAAAACTTATTTGAAAAAAAATGACAGAAAAATTCCCTAACTTGGCGAAGGAAATGAACACACAAATTCAGGGAGCACAAAATCCCAAACAAGATGAACCCAAGGAGCTCCACACCAAGACACATCATAATTAAAATGCAAAAGGTTAAAGACAAAGAGAGAAGTTTGCAGCAAGAGAAAAACAGTTAGTTATCTACAAGAGAGCTCTATAAGATTGTCAGCTGATATTTCAATAGAAACTTTGCAGGCCAGAAAGGATTGACAAGAAATATTCAAAGTGATAAAAAGCAAGGACCTACAACCAAGATTTCTTTACCCAGCAAATCTCTCATTTAGAATTGAAGGATAGAAGAAGAGCTTCCTAAACAAGAAAAAGCTAAAGGAGTTCATCACCACCAAACAAGTATTATATGAAATGTTAAAGGGTCTTCTTTTTTTTTTTTTTTTTCTTCCATTTTTCCGAAGCTGGAAACGGGGAGGCAGTCAGACAGACTCCCGCATGCGCCCGACCAGGGTCCACTCGGCATGCCCACAAGGGGGCGATGCTCTGCCCCTCTGGGGCGTCGCTCTGTTGCATCCAGAGCCATTCTAGCGCCGGAGGCAGAGGCCACAGAGCCATCCCCAGCGCCCGGGCCATCTTTGCTCCAATAGAAACTTGGCTGCGGGAGGGGAAGAGAGAGACAGAGAGGAAGGAGAGGGGGAGGGATGGAGAAGCAGATGGGCGCTTCTCCTGTGTGCCCTGGCAGGGAATCGAACCCAGGACTCCTGCACGCCAGGCCAACGCTCTACCACTGAGCCAACCAGCCAGAGCCAAAGGGTCTTCTTTAAGAAGTAAAAATATATTTATTTTTATTAAAAATTCAAGCAATAAGATGGCAATAAATACATATCTATCAACAACGGAATCCAAAATATAAACAAACAAGCAGAACAGAAACTGACTCATAGATACAGAGAACATTCTGATGGCTGCCAGATGGAAGAGGGGTTGGGGGATGGGTGAAAAGGGGGGAAGGGATTAAGAACTACAAGCTGGTAGCTACAGAATAGTCATGGGGATACACAAGGAATAGCGTCAATAATATTGTAATAACTATGTATGGTGTCAGATGGGTGTGAGAATCGGGATGACCATTAGTAGGTTATGTAATGTCTAATCACTGGAATGTACACCTAAAACTAATATGATAATGTATATGTCAACTGTAATTTAAATATAAAAATGATTTGAAAATAAAACATTCTTTGTTGTTTACCTGGTTCAATTTGAATGAGCATTCTGTATTTTATCCTGCAACCTCAACCCAAGGCCCTCTTAGGGTGTCACATAATGAGCTGGTCTTCTATGCAAACGTCCTCATCCCCGCAGTTCCTCAGCCACTGCCACCATGATGAAGGAGGAGTCCACCTATCTACATGCTTTCAGGACATCTAAGGGAACAATCACCAAATCTGAGAGGCTAATTTTAAGCCATCTTGTTTGTTACTGATAATAGTCTCGGTCAATGGTTCCCAAAATATGTTGTTCACACAATTAGTACATATGGTAGTTTTTTGTCTTCATTGTGTTTATTTTTTTTGGTGACCCCCTATTAATAACACACGATACCGCTTTTCCATCTATGGTGGTGATGTAGAATTCTTTTTACAATAAATTTTTTTTAAGTAAATCCATGTAAGAAAGAAAATTAAGTAAACAATAATGCAGAAGCTACTCAGATTAAGCAATATCATGGCAGTGGTACAAAAGGACTGACGTTCAGGAAACAGTGACTTAAAGCGGGGATCAGCAAACTTTAGCTCCCAGGCGAAATCTGGCCCACTGTCTGTCATTGTAAATAAAGTTTTATTGGAACACAGCCACTACCATTCATTTATGCATTGCCTGTCACTGCTTTCAAGAAACAACAGCAGGTTGAGTAGCTGCAAAAAAAAAAAAAGAGCATATGGCTCACAAAGCCTGAAATATTTACTGTCTGGTCCTCTACCCCAAAAAAAGAAAAGAAAAGTTGCTGACCCTTGACCTAAAGTGTCACTCATCCAAGAAGTCAAAAAGAAAGATGGAACTTTGAAAGTCCCCATGACAGGGGTATTTTTGGACCAAGTGAATAGATGGCACAATAAAGCTGAAAGCTGACAAGGTTTCCGTGTCCCACCTCAGGTTTTTTTATTCACCTCTTTCCCATGCCTGGATCTGAGGAGCTCCCCGTCCTCATTCTCATGCGGATGCTTCGGAGCAAGGTCTGCTTCTCCCAGTAAGCCTCCCCTCATTAGCTCAGACGTACCCACACCCTGCGCTAGGTAACGGTATGTGAAATACACCAACACGCCTTTTATCATGTTCTCCTGAACAGTGCAAAAAAAAAAAAAAAAGTCATCTCTTCTTAGAGAGAAATATGGCCATCTATAGCAAATCCTTTTTAATAACAACTCAATATTTTAGTACAAAATATGTTCAAGTTAGCATAAATGGATAACATAGTAAGTTTCATAATCATGCACAAATTACTTTGAAACAATGGGTAGGCTCTAGAAAGAAAGCTTTCATCAGCTGCAATGTCTGAGTAAGCACAACTGCACCCCGCTAGTTAAGCATCCTTAAGAATGAGGCATTGGCATTCCAATCCAACGGGTCAGCAGTAAGGAAGCATCTCAAACCAGCTCACTGAGATGAGAAGACACAGACACCTGAGGTTTGGATAAAATTAAAATATGGCCCCTATTGTGCTGTCACAAGTATTGAATGCTTCTAAAAAGTCTCTTTGCTTTGGAAAACACCATATATATGAATTCCATATATCCATACGCATTCCACCTCAATGTCACCTCCTTCATCAACTTTCCACACTGGCCCAGACCCAATTCCCAGCCTCTCCTTCTGACTATCTAGAGAGTCTGGTTGTTTCTGAAAACCCAATCCTCACCAACTCGCCTTATTCCTGCATCTGGTGACAACTTGGTGGCCTGGTTCCCTCTATATCAAGGTCTATGTTTGATTTGCTTTTCCCAGTGCCTAACACGTGACAGTGCTTGACATGTCTTGGCTAAAGGAAGACATAAAACCCCAAAAAGTTGTTCCAAATGAGGGCCAAGGAGAATTTGAGCACAAGCTTCTATTAAACTAGCAGAATAAAGCAAAACTAAGTAAATATTTTCTGCACTAATCAGATGAACAATTTATTTGTAATCCAGTTTGGTGGACAACTTATGATTCTCAAGACCAAACAGACAACGGGTCATGTTGGGGAAGGGGTGGTCCAGTGACCTCTAGCCTCTCTCTTCCTGTTGAATTCTTATGATCTGCCCACTGCTGCTGCTCCTCCTCTTATGAAATAAGCCGATATTAGTCATCTGCACATTAGCATGAATAAAATAATCAGTGACTTCTCCCAGCCTCAGTTCTAGCAGAGGCCATAAAGGCATTTTCCCAAATTAAAGGAACTGGTAATATTGTATATGCTACACGCCAAGTAAGAACTAAACAACTTGCCTACCTGTCTGGCTGGAACGTGACCTTGGCTCAACTAGAGATGCACAAATGGCAGCAGTGATGGTAAAAACTAAAATACAGGCAATGATTACTTCTAGCCCCCTTTCCGGATCTGAGAGTCACTTTGTTTATTTCAGAATATAATAATATATTATTTGACACTATCTGATGTATGTATAAAAGTAAAGATCTTGAGAAGAAATGAAAAACTCCCAGGGAAAGTTTTACTGTTTTCATGAGAAAGACAAAAACATCAGAAAAAAAATTTTTCTTTTTTGCAGCCTTCATACCTCTATAGCTGATGTTTTTATTTTGGCATCGTGGGGACAGCCTCACTGATTATGCCAAACAGGAAGGGGCACAGGGCGACCATAAAAGGGCGATGCTGGGCAAACTGTTTCAGTAACCCCCGAGTGTCAGGGAAGTGGGAGAAACGCTAAATCCAGAGGGAAGCGTCCCATGGGTTCCGATGCCCACCCCAGCGAGAACGCCACGATCCCTAGGGAGATGTGCTATAAAAAGCATAATTGGAGTATCATCTCTCATCATTCAATATAGTTTTTCAACCCTTTCAAAATTACATTGGAAAATCTATATAATGTGTGCTCAGATTAATGAACTGTTTGAATCTGGATCAATAAGCACTGGAGGCTCTGTGCCGTGGACACCTGCTGGGCACATCCAGAAGAATGCTTCACGGAGGGCAGAGCCTGTGGGTCGGCACTCGGTAACGACAGGGGTTCCACTCAATAAACAAGCAATCTAATGTATGACCTCCGCAGATTAATTTCCTGAGAGCAAGTAAATAATCTGGATTCAAATTTTCCCTGATTATGCATATAATTACAGTATCACTTACCAATTAACACATTGATTTAAACCTTCTTGGGATTATGTATTTAAGAGTATAAAAGAGATCATTCTGTCATCAGCCAAACACTCCAAAACGCTCTAGTTAGGCAAAGCCTCGCAGGGAGCAAAACTTTCCACCCCTCTGATTTCTTCTCTCCAAGGAAAAACAACGATGGTAAGATTACAAAGGATACTTTAAATTATCATGGGCCATAAATAATGTCTCAATAACCGGACCACCATGACACCCATTAGCAAAGGTTTGTATGTGACATCATAACCAAGTCTCAGAGAAACTTCATCCTCTCCGGAAATAGTTCTGTAGAACCATAGATTTATAAAACTGCTTCTCTGGCTTGGATTATTATGTTTTTTTTAATTTACTGCAGCAGCAACTTGGGCATAATTTATCCACCATTAGACAGTTACATAAACAGACAAAGATATATGGTGGAGAGTCTTCTCTACTTTAGACAAGTATAATAATTAATGTTAGTTTGCTGTTTCTCATTCCTGCATAAAATTCCCCATTAAAAATGTTAATCTGTCCCTTCACAAGGCCACACAGCGACGGGGGAGAAAAAGAGACAGATGAAATTGCTACATCGCATATATACGTAGGTAAAAGAAGTTAGAAATGATAAATCAACACGACAAATGGAATGAAGCCTGCTGTCCAACAGTCAAAGCTGTCAAAATGAGCTCTCATTAAGACCTTTATATCCAACTGTTCGGCTGAATGAAGCCTTTCATATCACTTGTGAGCTTGGAGGGCGAGAATTCAAAACCAGGATCAAATTGTCGCTGTGCCACATTCCTGATTCCTTCCCCTTGTGTTAGTTTCTGAATAATTATTTGAACCTCCACAGAAAATGAGAGTTAACGGCAGCCAAATACAAAATGACGAGCTTTTACATGCAGAAAACCACTCTCGTATTTTCTCTCCTAACGGTAAACATTTCAAAAAAAGGAATTCTTATGTCTTAGGAAAATAAAGATCGCACTGGTTCCCACTCCGGTACCACTGTTTTCTCAGTCAGATCAGTAGCACAAACCATCATAAACGTGATTTAAAATGACAACTCTGGGGAAACCCCATCAGTTAACGTCGAACTCCATTTTTGCTTCTTCTTCTAGGCAGGTGAAGCCCCTGCCGGAATGCTTTCTGATTCCAGAATCTGTAATGTTGGCATTGTGATTCTTCCGCAGACATAATAGCTGATTATCCAGAAAGGGCAAGAAAATAAACAAATCCAGCTCATCCTCCAACCTTAATCCCTAATTTAAAGAGGAGAAAATATGGCTCCGAAGGGTGGGAAGTCTCAAGTGCCATTTCAAAAAATAAAAGGAACGTTTCGAATAAACTTCAACCCCCATGGATGGCACCTGAACAAACCACAGCAGCAATATGCCAGCCTCTCCCCCAAACAAACCCAGTGAAATTACTGAGAATTTCAGCCACTGTAATCCAACTCTGCAAAACTCTGGGGGTGTCAGCCCCTACTCAATAAAAAGGAAAACTGAAAATAGTACGAAAATGGCTCCCAGCAGCCATAATGTATACTTCTGTGGTCATTACCGGTCAGATAATAACCGGCAGTGACCTTAAAACCATACATTATGGCTTAAGTATGGTCTAGTGCTCATTGCAGATGTGGGGCTTAGAAATAAGCAATACAATCTCGCCGTAATGCTCAAACTGTTCCAAGGCTGGCTCGCACGCATGGATTTTTTTTTTTTCCCCTCTCCAGTGTTATCACACCAGGAATCTTATAATGATCTGAAAAATAGGAACCTTAGGGTAATCGTGCTATACGGAAAAGATAAATACCCAGACCGATGTAATTGAAAACACACAGAGAAGGCAGGTTCCTGGAATGGTTTTATAACGTGAAGACTCAGGAAGAACATTTTGACCTCTTTAAGCCTCAGCCGTCAGGAAGGCTGCAAGGATCTTAGTTGCTATACTCATCACCTCTGTGAAATGGGATAATAACAATATTCCCACTTTGCAGTCAAAACAGGGAGGTACAGCTGAGCCAACTGACCTGTTGGGGAGGGCTCATGGCAATGACACGGAGAATCTACTGCTTTGCTGGGCAGGCTGGGGTTCTCGCGTGAAGGTCAGTGTTTCACAGTGGTTTAAATGCCTTTCATCATCGATCTAGCTGGACGTCTTTCCTGCCTCGGGTAAACTAGGCGATGTTGCACATTTTTAAAATTATTCTTCAAATGTACGGGGACTGTGGCATCTGTTTTCTTCTTTGTAAATTTCCTGCTCAGTGAATTTTTTTTTTTACATGAAATAATCTTTGTAAATACGTCTCTGGCTGAGCTGGAAGCCACTGTGGTCTGGGGCAAGCTAACTGGAAAGCCTTCTGGCGTGTTCCATTCCAGGACTTGAGCAAAGAGTTCAGCCGCTTTATCAAGAACTACCAGCTCCTGGAAAAAAACTGAGTGGTTCTTTCTCTACAAAGCCATAGCGGATAGAGTGTGGAAAAGTGGGCACTTCCTAGGAAACAGATGAAATGACACTAACTATAGCCAAAGAAATTTTTTGTTTCCAACTTCCTTCATCTTTTACCCCGAAGAACCAGCAAGTTCACCCAGAGCGCACATCAGCCCACGGGGCCTTTGGGTCACAGTTAAACCCCGGCTCTCACCCCTTGACCACAAGTTCATTGGCCTAAAGCCGTGAGAAAGCTTACTAAAGAAACACAGTGTTTTTGTTGTTGTTGTTGTTCCTAGTTTTCTTACCATGAGATTTCTCATTCTCTCCTCGCCTATCTGGAAAATGATGTCAATCAGTTGATAATTGGTAGGGTTTTTCCTGGAGGAGCTGAACGTCAGCTTTGTTTCAAAGCTTAGTTCGCTTAGTTTTCTGGGTCCAGAGCTCAGGGTGTACAATGCTGGTGGCGATCTACCCGGCACCATCCGAGCTCCCTCACAGCTAAACGGGCCCTAGGTAAGGGGCGAGGACCTGTCTCAGGCAGTGGCTCTCCATGGGCGTGATTGTGGCCCTCAGAGGGTCATTGACCAGTGTCCAGAGACATTCTGGGTGGTCATCTGGGGAAGTAGGGGTGGTATCAATAGACCTAGTGAATGACGGCCGAGGAACACACAGGAAAGTACCCCCACCACAAAGAACTGTCCGGCCCCAAATGTGGATAGTGCTGAGGTCAAGAAACTGGTCTAGAGTCCTTGCTGTCCAGGACAGGGATGTCATGCATCCCAGCACCTCCCTGGTGTCCAGCTGGAGCTGGCGGAGAACTATCGAAGGCCATCTGTGACAAGAGAGTCAAGAGACAGCCCAGTCTTTCCCTTCCTACTGTGTGTCCCATTTTCTTTCACTTCTTCTATCTCTCTCCCATTCAGCATGTCCCATTCCCTCTTTCTAGTTCTACTCTCTATTCTTTCTCTTTGTCTTCGAAATGCTTCATTTGGAGAGTATTCCACTTCCCAAAGAAGTTATACCTACATGGTCTTCAAAACAAGTCTATAAGGGAAGAATTATATCCGTGCTCCACACAAGGTGAAATTAAAGCTCACAAAACATAAGTAATTTGTCAAAGGTCACCAAAGTGACTAAGTTCTTATGGTGAAACCCAATGTGCATCAAGCTCCAAGAACCAAGTGTCCTCGTCTGGTAAAGGACATCCTGGGACTTCATTTGGCCATGCTGCTAAGAGGTGACTGACTCTTGTTTAAAACAAATTCCAAAACACTTATAAGTAGTTGAGGAATAAGGATCCTGTAACAGGAAGTAGAGTAAACTTCACTTCCTGGACAGCACTTTCCCCCTCTTTTCTGTGGTGACTGTAGACCAAAATCACCCAGAGGCTGAAAACTGAAATTGCACCTTTCCTATCATTATCAATACAAATGTTGTATTTTAAGAGCCTTCGGTCATGGGATCATCTCAGGCTTTATGAGGACAAAGCACAACTGACATTGGGCGCAACATCATAAGCCACCGGCCTTAGTAAGTGATGGGAGACCCAACACAGGGGCAGAGACTCGTGTCATACTGCTGCCAACATATGTCACGATACATACACGTGACATTTCACTGCCGATTTGCCTCTGGTGTACCCGGAGCAGTGGCATTGCACACCCAGTGACCAGTGTCTAGTCTCAGGGGCACTGGGCGAGATGAGAAATATACGCAAGTGATTAGAAGTGAGCTGTGTGTGCACACACTCCATATTGTTAATGCCCTAAAACGAACGTGCCTCTTCCTATATGCACACACGTTTTCCTTCCTTCCCGAGTTCTTTGCATACCAGGCCCTGGGCTAGGTACCAAAGATACAAATGTGAATTGGCCTCACAGTCGTCTTGTAATAGACTAATGAGGGACACGAGTCACAGCCACAGGTAAATCACATTCCAAAGAGGATCACTGTCACCTGGGAGATCGGGGAGCGCAGGGGTCGCCTCACCGAGGAGGTGAACGAACGGCTCTGCCTGGGGACAGTATATATTGACGCTGAGACGTCACAAACAAGGAGGGGTTAGCTTCAGAAGACAAGGGCGGCACAGAGAGCAGCGCAGCCGAGGGCAGAAGAAGAACCAGACCTGCTCAGAGATGGGGAGATTATCTCCTTACGTGTGGCTTGAGGAGCATTTTCTTGCGCTGGGCCCTGTGAGAGAATCCGTGGAGGACGGCTGAGGCGTACTGAGAAGGGACTTACATGCCAACGAATTTAGATTACATTCTAGAAGCCAGCACTTTTTTTTTTTTTTTGAAGTTTTCTGGTGCTGCTCAGAGAAGATATACGTTTTACATCACAACTTAGTACACACACATATGTATCGTATTTATAACCGAAAGAAGTGTTTACAAAACAACACTCACACTTTCTGCAGGAAATTTATTCTGATATTTTCCACTTCCTATTTTTGAATGCTTTCTGCAAACTCCACAAAATGACTTCATGGGCCCTGCATCACTTGTATCCTACAGTTGTTAGGCCCTGCTACAGGCCATCGGGAGGCAGGAGACTTTTTCTAATTGGGAAGTGACAAAATCAGGTACATTCTGGTTGATCACGTTAGCAGCAAAGTGAGAGGCGGACTGGGGTTGGGAAGCCTGGGATTAGGGGAGCCTGATAGAACCACCAGTCCATAAAAGACGTGATATAAACCTGAACGGAGGCAATGACTCCAACGAGGGAGAGAAAGCAGCGCCAAGTTCCGGAGCCTTCAAGTCACAGAATCTACTACCTCGGGTGGCTTACTGTAGTGGAGATGAGGAGAAAGTTCTTAGAGTGACCAATGGGAGGATGTCAACGTTAACCGGGGTAGAGAACACAGAAAGTAGACCAGGTTTGGGTGACTGAAGGTTGTCAGTCTGGATTTGCTCAATGTGAGGTGACTATAGGACATTCCCCAAGGAAATGTCCAGTAAATGGCTAGGTAGATGCTTCCAAATGTCAGAAGGTATGTCTGATATGGAAACATGAATGTCGATGCAATTAGTGCAAATATCTACACTAATCATCAAAGCCTTGGGAATGGATGAGATCAACTAGAGGATCATATTAAAAAAGTAGAGAGGAGCCTGACCAGACAGTGGTGCAGTAGATAGAGCATTGGACTGGGACACGGAGGACCCAGGTTCGAGATCCCGAGGTCACCAGCTTGAGCACAGGCTCATCTGGTTTGAGCAAGGCTCACCAGCTTGAGCCCAAGGTCGCTGGCTCTAGCAAGGGGTCACTCGGTCGGCTGTAGCCCCACCCCCGGTCAAGGCACATATGAGAAATCAATCAATGAACAACTAAGGAACCGCAACAAAGAATTGATGTTTCTCATCTCTCTCCCTTTCTGTCTGTCTGTCCCTCTCTCTGACTCTCTCCATCTCTGCCACAAAGAAAAAGAAAAGAAAGAGAAAATCAGAGAGGGAAATAGACATGTTACCCTGAGAATACCAACTGAGAAACCAGAAAGAAGAACCAGAGAGACTGTCGAAGGTGCTGGAACAGCGGCCAGCAATGGAGGTTTGCCATTGCCATGGGTTCATCATTACCCAGCATGATATTTCATATTCATTTCCACACTTACTTACTGCCTGCTTTCTCCACTAGAATATGATATACTTCTGCACCTCCAGAACCTAGAATAGTATCCCCAGCACATAGTAGGACTCAATACATATTTTTTGAGTGAGTGAATGAATAAAGGAAGGAATGCAAGCCAAGGAAGGAAAACATTTCACAATATGGGAGTTGTCAACACAGGCAATTGCTTCAAAGAATCAAGAAGGAAGAAGACTGAAATAGGTCATTAGTTTTGAAAATTAGGTCGATGGTAACATTAGCAAGAGTCATTTCAATAAAGTGTTCAGACAAAAGCTAAATTGTTATGGTTTCAAAGAAAATGGGGTGAAGGGACTATTTGCAAGGGAATAGAAGGAAATGTCAGGAGAAGGTTAATTTGGAATAGAAGAGATGGAAGCAATCTGAGATCATGTATACATTTCTAGGACTAAGAAATTAAAGATTAAAAAAAGAGGGAAAGCAATGGAATAAGGCAGTGAGAGGGCAAAAGGAGTTAGGAAGTCTATAAGTGCAAACAAATATACAACAAAAAGACTTAGTCTTATTGGGCTGCTATAGTAAAATACCGTAGTCTGAGTGGCTACAAACAACAGAAATTTCTTTCTTACAGTCATGAAGTCTGGAAAGTATAAGATCAAGGTACCAGCAGATCCAGTATCTGATGAAGACTCGTTTTCTGGTTCAGAGACAGCATCTTCTAGCTGCGTCTTCACTTAGTGGAAAGGGTAAGGGTTCTCTCTAGGGTCTCTTATATAAGGGCACTAATCCCATTCATGAGGGCCTCACCCTCATGACTTAATCACCTCCTTAAAGCTCTACCTCCTAATACCATCACAGTGGAGGTTAAAATTTCAACATATGGATTTGGGTGAGACTCAAACATTCAGATCATAGCAGAAGTTGGTTTTAATAAGCTCTGTGCGCTATGGAAAAGGAGGAAAGAAGATGTGGGTTGCCATGGGTAAATGGGTGGGTATATGCAAGGAAAATGAAGACATTCCCAAATAGACAGACTCTTTTATTATTCTGTGAAAGATGAGGCAAGATTATCTGCACAATCCAAATAAGTTGAACAATCACTCATTTTGGATGGATGGTGGCTGACTAGGGAAGAACAAAGAGATTTCAAGGAGCACCAATGATCTAACCAAAACTAGAAACCATAACACACCTCAAGACAGTGTCCACCATGGAACTCCCTTTGGCGATGTTTAGAGCCCAGAGCGGAAGCAAAGGGAGGGGAAACGGGCTCACCGTGCCTCCGGAGTGTGGTGATGAGGATTGCCCTGGAAGAAGGGCCACCCTCTTTCTCTGCCAATTGAAGCAGTTCGTCCCTGTTTGAGCCCCTTTCTCCCTCCAGTACTGTCAGGTCCTGAGCATGTCATCGTACCTCTGCGAGGTCCTTTTCAATAACTATGTGCTTCTAGACTCACTAGCTCGTAGCGGGGCTCAAACAGGACAACATATTGGAATGACCTTTGCCAACTCCTAAGTGCTGCTCCAGTCACTCACCTTGCTACCCCCCCCCCCAGACCAGTCTCTGGCCATCTTTTATACTACCGTTCTGCCAGGACGTGCCGAACACCTCCTAGGCACCTGCGTCTCCTTCTAACTATCTTCCTTGCTCCACCGACAGCATACGAACAGTAAGAACAACTGACAGAGGAGACCCTTACCTCCTTCAGCATCTATTTAAATTACTTCCCAATGAAAAGAACTTCTGCCAACTCTAATGCCTTAGAGATGGAACCAAGGAGAGAAAATTTTGCTTTTGTTAGCAAACTTTATAATTACATGGAGATATGTCCACCTGGGTAATAGCGAATGGGATTTTTTTTTTAACTTTTTATATGACTGCTTCAGTTTTTTACCTTGCTAGATTGACTTTTTCTTGATATTAATTGCCTCCACGGTCTTAATCCATAGCAACATTTCTAACCCGTGTGCCTGTACGTTTTTACTTTCTTTCCGGGGAAACTGCTATGGGATGACTTCATTTAAATATTTTAATACCATGAATAAATATTATCTTCTGTGGCTCTAGGGGGGACAAGCAATTCTCTGGAGGGTGACTGTCAACTCTTTGACAGTTTACTTCATGAAATAGGTCACCGGGTTTCAGTTTGGCCTACAAGTTTCATAAACTAGAAAAATTCCCATCTCCTTTAACCTATGCTAATTACCGTTATCTGCAAAAGGTACATCCAAACCCTCACCTGAACCGCTCCCTTCTAGGGCACCGAGTTTATGAAGAAGGTCTCTTGCCAAAAGGATTCTTGGACAGCCTTTTACATAACAAGTCTCCTCCTCCTGCTGATCCACAGATCGCAGACAATGGTGTCACCTGGAATGCTAAGTTGCAGCCATAAATTATTCTTTTTTGCATCATTAGAGCAGCTGCCCCGGCCACGCAGTCCAGCCCTGTCCTATGCCAGGACAGAGGGTCAGCCTGGGCCCCCCTTACGTGTTGAATAAGCTCTAACTCCTCACCATTGCTGAGCAGAGGCGCTGCTCCCTGGATAGCCCCATTTTACTGCTGAAACTCAAGAAGCTATTAAAGTCTCCTCAACCTGGCAGGGCCCCAGGACCAGATGGTGTTCTCCTGGTTCTTATAAAGCCTTTATTAACAAAATGACACCAAGCCTCACTGGCCTCCATAATGACTGCTCTTTCCCACCCATAGAAGACCCTCCACGGGGAGGAGAACCTGTTGATTGCTATTCCTGTCATCACTGTCAAAGCATCACGGGGCCTCCAGGATGCCCCCCTCAATCTTCACGTGGGTCCCTCCGATCCTTGGCAGGGGGCTGATCAGAACCGCCCCTCCTCCCCACCCCCCGAAGGGAAGAAAGCATTTAAGAGGCATAAACAACAGGCTACCGAGGGGGTTTTGCTATGACCTCAGCACCCCTCTTTTGGGATTTTGAACAGTTTGGCAAGGATTCGGCTCTAGGCAGGCCCTCTCAGGAAAGTCAGAGCTGTTCATCGTTATGCTGGCCTCGTGGGGTTGGCATGGAGAATTCACTCTCAGTCTGCAATCGCTTTCCATCACGGGCCCATGCCACATGCCACACAGGACACGCCGTGTCGGGGGGCCCGGGAGAGTCAGAGGAGTCAGTGACGGAATAGCAATTTCTCACCTCTGGGTCACCAGTTCAGACGCAGAAGGCCACGGAAAGCCGTTATCTTCTGGTGGACTACGGGAACGTGTCCAGGCCGTATCAGCTGTCACCAACGGCACTGGCGTGACAAATACTAATGGCACAGTGTCTCAAGGAAAAGCCGGGAAACTCACACTCTCTGGGGTCACTCCAGGCTTGGGAAAGCATGAGGCTGAGAGACAGAATTAGCAGTGCCGTTCCACCTGTTCTGTGACCTCCAGGGAGAAGGGACTTTGCCAGCAGCAAGCCGTCCAGAAACACAAATTCCCCCTCAGTGAGTGTTTCAAGTTACCTTTAAAGTTCATCAGTTTTACTCACCCTCTCGCCTAATCTTTGTCCACTCGTGACCGGCCCCTGGAAACAGGCCAGCAGTTAAAACACTTAAAATTCCCCCCAAATTCAACTGCCTCTCGGGGAAAGTGGGCAGAACCCATGAGCACTGCCTGCACATTTTGTCCAGAAATGTCAGCACCCTAGGGCATTTTCTCAGCGCTGGCTCTTTCTAGCCTAGGACTTTTTCTTACCAAATACTTAAGTTATTTCGGGGGAGAGGGGGTTACAATTGTATTTCTAAAGAAATACCGCAGGTGGCACAGAAACATCGCTTCTTGCTCACTCGCCATCCATCCTAAGGTGACTCTTCTTTGTTTAATTCTTCCCCCCTTTCTTCCCCCGGTTGGTTCCTCCTGCTCCTGACCAGAAACGGCTCTAGAAACGCAGCCTCGGATCCAGAGCCGAGTCCCTGCCTTCGGAGGCAGGACTGGTCCCCCTGCAGTGGGTGAGAAAGCCAGGGAACCTTCTAGGTCCCACCCTCTCCTTGTTCCCGGAGCCAGCAGAGTGTCTGGGGACGGTAAGAATGGCGGCAGAAATCACACAAAGTAACGCTCTGCGGTCACACTGCACACCGGCCCTGGGTCTTTGTTCAAGCTGGGCCCCCTTCTTGGAAGCCCTTCCTCCTTGCTAGGGCTTGGGAACTCCTGTTTCCTCTCCAGAGCTCACCTAACTCAGCACTTCTCCCCTACTCTCTCTAACGAGGGTGACTAGCCTGCTCAGAGCGCGGGTACTTACATTTGTGACTTGATGAATGTCACCTCTCCCTCTAGACTGCAAACCCCGACAGGGGCAAGACAACATTTCTGTTTCTTTTCCTTGTCTTTGAACCCAGGGCCGGGCACAGGGCTGGCACATCCTGGGCTCTCGGTTAGATATACATTGGTCAAATGAACCCGGGGTCTCATTTAATGCTCACAACAACCCAAGGAAGAAGTGGTACCTTTAAATCTCCATTTCACCAATGAGGATGCTAAGGCTCAAGGAAGATAAGTCACTTGGCCCGAATCGGACAGCTAATAAATTGGCAAAAAGCGCAATTTGAATCCAAGGCCATCAAAGTGCCAAGCTCTGCTCTTTCGGCCCTTTTGCCTGACCCTGCCCCCAGGCCATAGTCACTGCTTGGCTGTTACAAATTAGCCATGTGATGTGTCCTAGCCCCTGACGTACACTGTTCTTGTCTGCCAGGGTAACAGGGTGGTCAGTCGGACTCCACACACACCACAGCCCACGTTACGGATCCATCACTCTCCCGCTGAGCCAAAGCAAGGCCTTTGAGTCTTTACACATCCCGTAAATATTCCTGAGCAGGGGCAGGAAGAGGGTGGGTATTCCTGAGCAGTGGCAGGAGGAGGGCGGGGCATGTGATGCACTGGCCTTGGGTGCAAAGCTTAAGAGAGCATCAAAATCTCAGTAATCAAGGTAATATTTGAATGCAATGGGTTAAAAACTGTCAGAAAAAAATTAATGATAAACAAAATGTCAAATTCTGAAGTAAAGACAGGATGAAGGCCCTGGCCGGTTGGCTCAGTGGTAGAGCATCGGCCTGGCGTGCAGGAGTTCCAGGTTCGATTCCCGGCCAGGGCACACAGGAGAAGCGCCCATCTGCTTCTCCACCCCTCCCCCTCTCCTTCCTCTCTGTCTCTCTCTTCCCCTCCCACGGCCAAGGCTCCATTGGAGCAAAGATGGCCCGGGCGCTGGGGATGGCTCCTTGGCCTCTGCCCCAGGCGCTAGAGTGGCTCTGGTTGCAATAGAGCGAAGCCCCAGAGGGGCAGAGCATCGCCCCCTGGTGGGCAGAGCCTCGCCCCTGGTGGGCGTGCCAGGTGGATCCCGGTCGGGCGCATGCGGGAGTCTGTCTGACTGTCTCTCCCCGTTTCCAGCTTCAGAAAAAATACAAAAAAAAAAAAAAAAAAAAAGACAGGATGAGTATTATACTTTGTCCCTGCCTTGGGTTCCAACGCGGCTCCCTGCGGTTCTCACAGATGAGCAGGGGGCAGGGGGGCACGCAGGCGAGCTGACACCCATTTGCTACCCTACAGCCTGTCTAACCAGGGAGAAATGTCTGCCTGGCTCGCTTCATGCAGAACTCCACAAAGCAACACGAGCCCATGGGCATGCGGTTAGCCATTATGTGAAGGCGCCCATCTTCCCCATCAGATGTGGGACTAACAGCCTGAAAGTCACAGGATCTCCCTTTCTTTAAAGACCAGGTTTTCGTTCATCCAAGCAATGAGCAATCAACAAACATCAAGGTAACGACAGATTGAAACATTGTGAAGGAAAGAGATGTTCATTGCAAAGATGATGTGAAGGAAAGAAAAGAGATGCTTCAAAAAATGAAAAAGAAAGAAAAGCAATAAAAAAAACTAAAAAAGAAAAGAAAAATACAGAAGAGATGCTTCATTGCAAAGCTTCATGGGCTACCCTCTCACTCTGTATTCCGTGTGAACAGGGCCCCCTGGAGGAAGGGAGGCCACAGCTCTGATGAGGAGCTGGACAGTAAAGAAGGCCCAGAGTAGCCACTTCAACTGGGTGGTCAGGGTGGAGCTCTCCAACGGAGGGACATATCTAGCTGGGAGCCTGAAGGGTGGACATAGCCAGCTTACAGCTGTCCTAAGGAATGTCCCTAGGGCTGGCAAGCTCTTGGTGTCTGTCCTAGTCAGATCAGACTGCCATAAAATAATACCAAATTAGGCGGCTTAAACAACTGGTATGTATTCCTCACAGTTCTGGAGGCTGAGAAGTCTAAGCTCAAGCTGCTGGCTGACTCGGCTCCTGGGAAGGGTGCTCCTCCCGGCTGTCAGAAGGCCATCTTCTGGCTGCGTCCACCCGTGGCAGAGAGAAAGAAGCAAGCTCTCTGGTGTCTCTTTTAATCAGGACACTAATTCCATGATGAGAACCCTACCTTCATGACCTCGTGGAACATGAACAATTTCCCAAAGGCCCCCATCTCCAAACACCATCACGCTAAGGGGCACTGAGAACTTCAACATAAGAATGGGGGGATGGGGGGCACAATTCAGTCCACAGCGGCATCCGGCATCCGAGAGTTAGGAGGGATCTGTGAGTAACTAGACACAGCGACCCACGGAGAGAGAGAGCCGCAGGGGGGGAGGCTGGGCATCCTGCAGCCCCGAAGGCCGCGGCGAGGAGCTGGGGTTGGAACCTGTAACTGAGAGGAAGCCACAAGAGGGCTTGAGCTGGAAGGTGGCTGATCCAGTGACCATGCGGTAAGGCAAGGCTCAGCCTGGTGCCAAACTGGTGGGAAGGGAGCAGCACATGGAGAGGGCTGAGATGAGGAGGATACTGTGTGGTCCAGGACTGGACCCGGGGGCTCGCGGGGAGGAGGGTGGAGAGGAAGGAGCTGACACAAGCTAGAACTGACAGCCCTGGGTGATGGGTTTGAAGTGGAGGGACTAAGAAAGAGAGAACAAGCCTTGGTTATGGTTTGAGCAACAGGATATCATTACTGAGATCATAAGAGGCTGAGGAAGAAACAGATGTGAGTTGGGGTTGGAGTGAAGGGACCATTATCCCATTCTCCGCGGAGCGTGGATTTTCCACCCAAGGTGAGGGTAGGATACTGGCGGAAAAAAACACACCTTCCCACTGACAGTGCCTACCGGCTGAAAACCATCACCCCAAATCTCAGTTCCCATCAATCCTCCCACTTGTGTCTTACTCATGGCAATAAACTTGATTCCCAATAACACTGCTGCAATTTTTTATTCATCATCCTTGTGTTTGAGAATTACCTTAGCAGTGAAATTTATATTCAACAGCATTATTACAATTTTCAGCGACTAATGAAATTATTGTTTCTGTTTGTGATGTGTTTTGGAGCCATAATGATAAAAATTTCCTCTCAAAAATATCACTGCAATGTAGATGTCCTCAAAACCTGCCATAAATGACAAATTACAGAATGCCCGTGAGCAGCTCCACTCGCTTCCTGGAAAACTGGGCCCTTTAGTAAAAGAGAACTGAGACCCAAAAGGTGGGGAGTCACAACCCGGGACAGTGTGGTCTCCCGGTTTGACCCGGTGCCTCAATAGTAAAGTAAAACATAAAATAAAATATAAATAAATTTTAAAAAGTGAGCACATGTTGGGCAGATAAAATATATTATGCTCACTTTGTTAAAGATGACGCTGCCCACGAGGAGGCCGTCCCCCAAGTGATATTGATGTGTGTTGGGGGCAGGCAGGATCCTTGTAGCCTGGGGCTTGGTTTTGGGATTAAGCCTTTCCCACCCTTTTTGATGTGGAGTGGTGCAATCCAATCATGCCTCGGAGAAGTGACTTTGTATTAGAGACTTCCCTATTTTGTATATTGGATTAAAGGTTGTGAAGCTACACTATAAAATGGGGGCAGAAGGGAGCTTGCTCTTGGTTCCTGGGATGATTAGCGTGAGAGAGCAGAGGGAGCAGAGCAGAGAGCAGCGGAAAGAGGCCATGTGGCCAGGAGAAGCAGTCAAGATGGCGGAGTGCTGAGTGAGATGCCGGTTTGTGTAGAGTTTGTATCTGGGATAAGCGGGGAACTGAGGAGAATAAGGCTGGTGAGCTAGAAACCTTTGATTCTAGGAAACTCGGATAAGTCAGTGGCTTTGTGAGCACTGAATGTGAGTGGGTTTTGGAGCCCAGTGTGTGTTTTTACTTGCCCGCCGGGTGCAAGCTAGAATTAAAGACTATGGCCCATCAGTTTTTGGCTCCGCTGTTTCTTTACCGACTGTCCGAATCCAATGCGAACCTGCATAGGCCAGGCTGCTTTGATAGTGGCCCTGGCCCTGGCTTCTGGCTTTACAGCACATATCCCCAAAAATGTGTTTTCTAATTTATAAAATAATATAATTATAAATCACTGCTACAGTACTAATGTATTATATACATTATAACATAAACCAAAAAGAACTTGAAGAGAATGAGAAACAAAAGACACAGAAATACTACTATTTCTTGCCTCTCCCCATTGCTATTGCATAACCCCACCCCCCACCTCCCCACCCCCCTTAATGCCTCACAGTTTGAAAAGAACTGGCTTAAAACTCTGTCGCCACCCCCATCTCTGGTTCTATCCATCCTTCTCATTCTTTGGGAGAACTGGCTGGCCGTGGACTTCCAACCCCTAGGGCTAAATGCAGAAGCCTAAGGGCTTAGGTGCAGAGGCCACAGGAGGATCCTTCCATCTGTTTTAAACTGGGGGATTTTGAATGAGAAGTTCAATTGAACAAAGGGCTTCGTAGTTAACAAAATCAAGTCTGGAAATCACAGCTCTGCGAAGCAGCCTGCCACCGGAGCCCCTCCGGTTCCGGGAGACCTGTGCGCTCCCTCCCAGCGTCTGCTCCACTCTCATCTCCTCCCGTGTCTTCCTGACTCCTTCCAGGTTCACACTCAAGTCCTTAACGCAGCCCCCAGTGTCTGTTTCTAAGTGTTTAACTGCTATTGGGCAGACTCTCGTTCCTGGCCACCATCCAGGTTGCTACCACAAGTACTTTCACTTAAAAAAAAAAAAAAATTCCAGAAGAAAATAGGAATAATTCCAAGACAGCATTAAACAGCTTCTAAACAGCCAGCACAGGGACTCTGTGGTCAGTCTGCCGAGACTCCTGTCCTCACTGTTCTGATCTCTCCCACGAAGGATCCAACACAGGTCCCCAGAGCATGGCCCATTGACACGAGCAGCACCTAAGCTTTTGGGCCCAGATCTGCCGTAAATTTACTGTCCATTCACACACAAGTGACCCAACCCTCTGGGTCAAATCCCTAAACGGCCAAGGAGACTTTTTTCCCAGAAGTAATTCTTCCAAAAACAGAAGCTGCCTCAGTCTCTCACTCTAACTTTCCTGTCCTCCTTATCCAACCTTGTTTTGGAGAATATTCTTAATCTTTTGATCCCAGTTCAAGTTCTTTGCCCTATATCAACACAAAGAGAGGTATCTCTCCCTCCTGGGAGTTCCTAAAACAATGACTGTCTGTGCAATTCACTCAACAATTAATCATGGGAGGCCTTATATTGCTGTTCGTATAAAGATTGCAAAGGCAGCTAACTTCTCAGACACCCTTCCAGGATCCCAAGGTAGACCAGAAGTACCTGTAAGACAGGAAGTCTTTTAGATCTTTCCACAGGAAGCAACATGGCATTTGGAACATAGCAGCTGCCCAGGAGAAATCTGCCAACTTCGATTTTTTTTTTCCCAAGCTCATTGTCAGCTCTCTTTAAGTCCTTTGAAAGGGAATAGCCGTACCCTCTCCGTGGGGTTGGGCTGAGAAGGGTGTCATCCAGTCCATGGACAACGGAAATCATAAAGCACCAGCCCCGGACACATTCCGCTCACAGACATGGACATCTGACAGCGTTAATTAATTTTTAAATTTTTTACTACAGTGCCAACACTTATGAATCAGGCAGTTCTATGCGGCGCACACTAACAAACCTGGAACAGTGACTCCCGCGGAGGAATCAGAGCTCATCCCTCCGCCTGCATTCCCACCTGGTGACGAGGGGTAGGGGCGGGAGCAGAGCAGCCGCCTCCTCAGAAGCACAGACTCTCTGAGTCACAGTGTCCTCCTCATTTCCAAGCAATCTCATGCAATATTAAGGTAAGATCTCAGATAACATAAAAATTCTTGTTCCTTAAAAAGTCATCATTTCTGTGTTAGAGAGACATTATGGAACGGTGGGGACTGTGACAAACTGACAAGACCACAACTCAGTCACCACCCATTCACTGGACTTGGTTCATGTGTCCCTGCCCAGCTCCCATAGTCAGGTGAGTGTCTGGCCCCTGAGCAGTGCTTAAGAAGCAGTCGCTTCCTGGCCCACTTCCCCTGTCCTTACATTCTTCTTCTAGCTCTGACTTATTTTGTCTCAAAATAACCTGATTGTTTCTGTGTCCTTTGGTTTCCCTTTCTGATTTGTATTCCCCTGCCCCCCGGGACGTCTGAATCAGACCTTACCTCATTCTCAGAGTCTCAGCTACCGCAGTCTGACTGCTGGGAGCAAGTAAATGAGCAATCTGGGCAGGAGAGAGGCGTACCTGCAGAAGCACATTCATTCTGGAGGCTTAGTGGACCTGGCCAAACTCCATAACAGACCCAGGGGCACAGGAAGTAGCAGGGGACAGCTGCCCTGAATGTGGGCTTTACTGCCTCGGTCCAAGGCTAGCCTCACACCTGTCATGTCCATGGCCCTGGCTTTGTGCCAAAAAAGAAGAGAAGGAAGGAGTGGGGAGGAGAGGAAGGGAGGGAGATAAGGAGGGGAGAAAGTCTGAGATCTCAACATGTGCATCCCTGAGATAGTTCTCAGCCCAAGAGGACGGTGCTGCCTGATGTTAGCAAAGCTACAAATGCAAATTCAGCTTGTCCTTAAAATTCAGTAGCACTAGAATGAAAAAGAAATGCTTCCCCGAGTTGTGACATTTAAGTGGTCATGCATTTTTCAACGTATCAGTTATGCAAAGATGTTTATACTCACTCCCTCCTCGGTCATGTTTCATTTAAATGGAGTGTGTGGGGGGAAGGGGGGGAGTCTTCAGAAAGTTTAATTAAATAAAATAGAATCATGGAAATCAAAGTTAACCAAAACAGCTGTTAGAGGTTAAAGAAAGCAGGAACATAAATTACATAAATAATGAGGGGGAAATAAAAGCAGGAGAGTAAACTAAATAAATATTCTTGTTATCTCTACCTCTTGCTGTTCTACCTCCAAGTGAATTTTTATCTTGTATTATATTTCTAAAAATTCAGAAAGAAAAATGTCAGTAGAAGACAACATGAAAAGGTTCATGGGATGCTGAGTGAATCTAAAACCTTTAGCAGTAAGGAAAAAAAATGTTCTTCCTTTAAAGAAGCAGTCTCTCTTTTTAAAAAAAAAAAAATGTGCGGCTCCATGGATAGTTTAATTCATAACCTTACACGCATGCAAAATGAAGTTCAAAAAGGTCTAATAGAAACCCCAGATAAATTCAAGATCATCCATTTTGTTCCGATGTTCGTACATAACCACTTTAATATATAAGACAATGACAGCCATGATAATGACCTTAACTTGGGCAATCCATTTGTTGACAGCAGGTGATAATTCGGCTTTCCTGATGGTAATCTGTTTTTTGGCAAACAAGAGAGAGGGCTATTTGCCACATATATTTATTTTTATGGAGAGGACATGTTTTATAAATTTGGATTCTGGGCAGTACAGGTGTGGAATTAATTGTCCAAGTTGCAAAATATGTTAGAGACAGTGTGTTAAATCTATGGCTTAGAGTGGCCTTGACATGATTAAATGTTCATTTCTATTAAGTAACCACAAGCCTGTATTTCCAATTATGGTGGCGAACTGCTTTCTGCCGAGTGGATTAGCTTAGTACTTCATTCTGTTGGTAGTTTTATGATCAGAGATCTTTAATTTTCCCAATTCAACTCTTAGGGCTGCAAAGACAAGCTGCCTGACTTTTAAATAATATATTTCCCTTTTAAATTTCTGTTTCTTACCATTTCCTAAGAGTGCCATTTCCTGTCACCATGATTATAATAATTTGTATGTAGTTCCTCGGATCACATTTCTAATTGAGTCCTAAATTGGTTAACCTCATGAAGTTATTAATACGCTTTCTTAACCTGCACAAATTATATATTTGTCTGGTTGGTCAAATAATGTTCATTATTGCATACATTTTTACCTCTCTTCCTTCAGGTTCAATGTCACTATTTTAGTCTGAAAAATGTGCCTTGCTTTTTTTATATATAATATGCTAAAAATTACAGGACTGTAAGAGTTGGAAAGGAAGGTCTGAGTAAGGGAGCAGTCATAGCAAAGACTGAAAGGAATGAGAAATCACATCACACTTTAACACTGAGTACCAGCTCTGGCACTGGGGAAGGGAGCGTGCTGAAGCTCTAAGCCGTGGGACCAGGAAGTGAAGGCCACCGACCAGGCCACGGGGGGCTGGACCACGGAGAGTGGGAAGCGCAGGCCACCAGACCAGGCCACGGAGGGCTGGACCGCGGAGTGTGGGGAGCGCAGGCCAGCGGACCAGGCCACGGGGGGCTGGACCACGGAGAGTGGGAAGCGCAGGCCACCAACCAGGCCACGGGGGGCTGGACCACGGAGTGTGGGGAGCGCAGGCCAGCGGACCAGGCCACGGGGGGCTGGACCACGGAGAGTGGGAAGCGCAGGCCACCAGACCAGGCCACGGGGGGCTGGACCGCGGAGAGTGGGGAGCGCAGGCCACCAGACCAGGCCACGGGGGGCTGGACCGCGGAGAGTGGGGAGCGCAAGCCAGCGGACCAGGCCACGGAGGGCTGGACCACGGAGAGTGGGAAGCGCAGGCCACCAGACCAGGCCACGGGGGGCTGGACCGCGGAGAGTGGGGAGCGCAAGCCAGCGGACCAGGCCACAGAGGGCTGGACCAAGGAGTGTGGGGAGCGCAGGCCAGCGGACCAGGCCACGGAGGGCTGGACCACGGAGAGTGGGAAGCGCAGGCCACCGACCAGGCCACGGGGGGCTGGACCAAGGAGAGTGGGGAGCGCAGGCCAGCGGACCAGGCCACGGGGGGCTGGACCGCGGAGTGTGGGTAGCGCAGGCCAGCGGACCAGGCCACGGAGGGCTGGACCACGGAGAGTGGGGAGCGCAGGCCACCGACCAGGCCACGGAGGGCTGGACCGCGGAGTGTGGGAAGCGCAGGCCACCGACCAGGCCACGGAGGGCTGGACCGCGGAGTGTGGGAAGCGCAGGCCACCAGACCAGGCCACGGAGGGCTGGACCAAGGAGTGTGGGAAGCGCAGGCCAGCGGACCAGGCCACGGGGGGCTGGACCGTGGAGTGTGGGGAGCGCAGGCCACCGACCAGGCCACGGAGGGCTGGACCGTGGAGTGTGGGAAACGTAGGCCACCGACCAGGCCACGGGGGGCTGGACCGTGGAGTGTGGGAAACGCAGGCCACCGACCAGGCCACGGGGGGCTGGACCGTGGAGTGTGGGAAACGTAGGCCACCGACCAGGCCACGGGGGGCTGGACCGTGGAGTGTGGGAAGCGCAGGCCACCGACCAGGCCACGGGGGGCTGGACCGTGGAGTGTGGGAAACGCAGGCCACCGACCAGGCCACGGGGGGCTGGACCGTGGAGTGTGGGAAACGCAGGCCACCGACCAGGCCACGGGGGGCTGGACCGCGGAGTGTGGGAAGCGCAGGCCAGTGGACCAGGCCACGGGGGGCTGGACCGTGGAGTGTGGGAAGCACAGGCCACCGACCAGGCCACGGGGGGCTGGACCGTGGAGTGTGGGACTAAACCAAAGGCAGCAGGACTCACTAAGCGTTTTCAAACACGGGATGACCACAGCCATATTTGTGTTTTAGAAACTTTGTTTTCTGGTGGATCAGTTAAGGAGCTACTGCGCTTGTCCAGCGAAATAGTTGACGAAAGTGTGAACTAAATCTGTAGCAAAAGGGACAGGCAAGCTTTGAGTGTTGTTTCTACCCCAAGGAGCCTATTGTCCAGATTGGAAGATAAAACTAAGGCACACAAATGGAGAACAGTCCAAGGTCATTCACAACCAATCTACTAAACTACGTGGACGTTAGGGCAGGGGACAGCAGTGTAAATCAGCAAGTCAGGACTGGCCCCCTAGAGGGGTCAGACATAAACTTGAGAAGAAATGATTGAAGAGGCAGTGACCTGGATGAGTACTTGGTGAGCAACTGAGTATGTCAGCTCGAGAAAAAGAGAGAGACGGCTACTTGGGCAGCACACCAACCTGCTGCCACCAAACCACAGTTGCCATTGAAGTAGTCAGCTCAGCCCTGACACACCCTCTCGGCATCTCCAGAAAACACTCCCATGACTACATGGCCAACCCTACACAAAGCCCCCGCTAACGGCAAAACCTTCACCCCAATCATCTGGGACCCATCCCTACGCGGTCAGTGGCCTTCATGGGTGCAGAAGCAGATTAAGGTCGGTTGAGGCCCCGGGCACAGAAGAAAATATTGGGTCCCTTAAAAAAAAGAGAGAGACGGAAAATAAAAATACATGTAAACCATATTTTTAAATAAATAAAAAATATTATGTACTGTTAATGTTAAAAGTGCACATATGAAACCAAACTTGGTGTCATTAGTAGAAAGTGTCAAGTTGGGGTTTTGAGGGGCCCTTCAGAAGTCGGGGCCCCAGGCGCGCCCGGAGCGCCTGCCGTTAAATCCGCCTCAGCCCGGGGTGAACTCAGAAATCAGAGCTCAAGGCTGGTCATCGCTCTGTCTTAAAGGTTTATGTACTCCCCTTTCCCTGACTGGTTTTTTATTGAAATGTTTCCTAAATCATGTGTCAGTCGGCCTATGTGGATATAAAATCACTATCTTGACAACTCCTTCTTGTCTGTTCTGATGACACAGCCAGATGGCCAGTCCTGGATTAGCGTGTTTGACAGGGGCTCTGTTCAGAATACCAGCGGTGGGTTTATTATTATAAAATAGTAACTATTTGCATCCATAGGATTCGGTTCTCCCAAACCTCTCAAGAAATGTGTTGGTGTTCGCTAAGCTTTGAACTTACAGCACATCAGAGGTGACGAGCACGTCTGTGGCTTGCACTCGAATCCGGGAGGAGGACAAAGAAACTATCAGGAAACCCCAACATTATGCATTTCTGGGCTTATTGGGCAGGAGGGAACTACCCACCTTTGCCAAATAATATGCTGAGAATCTGGAGTACATTCCTAATTAAAAAATAGTCATTCAGTATCATATAAATGATTCACTCCATATTGTTGTGGTCTGAATGTTTGTGCCCTGTGCCCACCCCACCCCCATTTATAAATTTATAAATTGAGATCCTGACCTCTACGGTGATGGGAGTAGGAGGCGAGGCTTTGAGAGGTGACTAGAACTTGATGGTGAAGCTCTTGTGAATGGGAGTCGTGACTCTATAAGAGACCCCAGAGACTTCTCTTGTGTTTTCGGTTGTTTCTTGTCACATGAGGACTCATGGAGAGGACAGCCATCTAAGAAGCAAGAAATGGATTCTTTCCAGACACCAAATCTGCCAGCACCTTGACCTTGGATCTCCAGCCTCCAGACCCAGGAGAAGAAGTAAGTGGTTGTCACTGAAGTCCCCGTGTCTGTGGTATTTTCGTTCCAGCACCCGGAAGTGACGACGAGGTGAAGCAGTCTCTTTCCAGACGCCTTCTGACGCCCAACGGCACCTTGGTCTGGACCCTGGCGCACACCAGAGCCGGGGTGGAAAGGGAAGAAAGAGGACCTTCCTTCCTCCACAGCCTCAACGGCACCTTGGTCTGGACCCTGCGCACACCAGAGCCGGGGCGGAACAGAGCCTGGCGCACACCAGAGCCGGGGCGGAACAGAGCCTGGCGCACACCAGAGCCAGGGTGGAAAGGGGACCTTCTTTCCTCCACGGCCTCAACGGCGTGCTGGCTTTTTGTTTTTGTGATGACAGCCATCCTGACAGGTGTGAGGTGACATCTCATTGCGGTTTCGATTTGCATTTCCCTGGTGATTAGTCAAGTTGAGCATCTTTTCATTTCCTTATTGGCCATCTGCGTGTCTTCTTTGGAAAAAATGTCTATTCCAGTCTTTAGCCCATTTTTTAAACCCGGTTATTAGGTTTTAGGTTTTCTTTTAATTTTTTTTTTTTTTTTTTTTTTTTTGCTATTGCGTTGTAGAAGTCCCTTATATATTTTTTAATTCCCTCAAGGGGAAGAAAGAAAGAGAAATAGACACATTGAACATAATAATCACACAGAAGAGCGCTGAGAAGCCCATAGAGCCAGCATGAAAGGGAAGGCTCTCTCGGCACAAGTAAGGGTAAGGTCTGAATCTTTGTGTCCCCTCAAAATTCACATGCTGTTATTCATTACAGCAAAAGTCATTACATAATTCTCCATGTTTTTCCTCTCTCCGGTTCCACCCCCTGCACTCTGTCCCTCCCCTTCGTCTCCTCCCTCCTCCTGCAAAAAAAAAAAAGTCATTACATAATTCTCAATGTACCGGTTTCAGGAGGTGGGGCCTTCGGGAGGTAACTGGGTCATGAGGGTACAGCCCCAGGATGGGATCAGGGCTGTGACAACTGCAGGAAGAGACCCGAAGTCTCTCTTTTGAGCACACGAGGACACAACACCAAGCGGCCCGTCTGCAGCCCGGAAGAGGCTCTCCCCAGAACCCGGCCATGCTGGCTCCCTGGCCTCAGACGCCCAGGCCTGGGAGGAAGAAATGTCTGTGGTTGAACAGCCGAAACTGACTAAGGCCGACGGGAACGCTGGATTTACCGGAGCGCTCGCGGACATCTCTGCCTTGTTTTACCAGTGAACATCTGACCACAGCATCTAGAGCAGACCCCCTTCGGCCCGGGCAGCACCTCTGATCGGACTGTGGCTCCACCACCTCCGCCTCCTTCCACCCCCTCCGCCTCCTTCCACCCCCAGAGACAGTCCCAACCCCACACCAGCAGTGCCTTCTCCCCTCTGCGTGGCACACGCCCCTCCCGCACTGCCCTGTGGCTCCAAGGCTGCGGGCCACGAAGGAGGCTCCTCCTCGAAGAACCGCCGCCCCGCCCCGTCTGTCCTTGACCTGGTTTTCTTCCCAGCTCCGCTGAGTGGATGGACAAGGGGCCCGTCCCTGGCCACCACCACGCACCAGCACCAGGCGGTGACTCCAGGGGCTGAGTCAAACAGAACTGCCCTCTGGGAAACCGAACAAAAGAAGGCAGAGAAGGAACACCGGTGGGGATGGGGAGCTGGGGGTTAGAGGATTGGCGGCCATTTGGGCTGAAATTTAGGCCCCGTGCTTGAGTCAAGGAAGCAAAAGGCTGCTGAGACTGAAGGCAAGCAGCCTTCATCCCGACGCGCTCCATGGGCCGAGCCCTGCTCCACATGATGTGTCTGAATCCTTGCCATGCATCTAACATCCACCAAAGCTGTGTGTGTGTGTGTGTGTGTGTGTGTGTGTGTGTGTGTGTGTGTGTGTGTGTGAGAGAGAGAGAGAGAGAGAGAGAGAGAGAACATTGGCATGAAACAGCCCCTGAAGACATCCCTTCCCAGAATACGACCGAGACAATGAGCAGAGCTTCCTAAAGACTCAGCACCGAGCCCTGGAAACCGGGCAGTCATTCCCTACAGCCCCCAACGAAACAGAGGCCTGCCCATGTAACCATGCCAGGTGTCTATTTGTGAAAACCCCCAGGGTTCATGAGAATGCGCGGAGTGTCCACTGCTCACCCAGCCCCGGAATCCGACTCCTCACCACAGCCCGTGGGCGTCCTCCTGAAATGCTACTTCATTTCTGTCACCCTAAATGTCCTCAAACCACTCCTTCTCCCCCAAACAAACATTACTTTCCTCTATAAGAGGCTGTAACATCACTCCAGACTTGACAACAACCTCGTGCCTGACCCAGCAGGCTGGGCTTGGGCCCCAAAGTGTTTGCCCGCGTTTAATGTCTGAGAAGCCCACTTCAAGTTTGCCGTTTGCGTTTCTGACCACACACTCAGCTGTCCTTACCGTGCTGGTAAACAGAGGTGCCTGCCTGAACTCTTTTTCTATTTCTTTAATATTTAGGCTTTTTAAAAATTAAATCTACTGGGGTGACACCGGTGAGCATAACCCAACTCTTCTTTGTTGGTTCATGGGTCTCCTTCTTGAGTCCCTGCCTCCACCATCTCTCTCATCTCTGCTAGAGCCCCCAAGGGTTCATGGCTGCCCCCGATCCATTCTGGCCTCTGCTGTAACCCACCCTCCTCAAAGCAGCCGGAGTGATCTTTTGAAAACGTTAAGTCAGGCCACAGTCCCTCCTGGCTTAAAAGCTTCCAATGGATACCCGTATCACAAAGAATGAGTTCTACGCTCCTCGCATGACTCCTGCAGTCTCTTGGGATCTGGGCTCCACTAACCTCTAGCCTTACCTCTGGCCACACCCCCTCACTCACCCAGCTGCTGCCCTGCCCCCTGGGGCCAGCAGACCACTGTCTGCAGAAGCTCCAGCCAGACCTCCACTAGGGACCTTCCCCTGACCACCCCCAGCCTCAACACCCCCTCCACCTCACATGCACCCTGTCCCTGTCACAGTCACTCACATTACATCCTTTTTTAAAATAATCTTCATAGGGCCCTGGCCGGTTGGCTCAGCGGTAGAGCGTCGGCCTGGCGTGCGGGGGACCCGGGTTCGATTCCCGGCCAGGGCACATAGGAGAGGCGCCCATTTGCTTCTCCACCCCCACCCTTCCTCTCTGTCTCTCTCTTCCCCTGCCCGCAGCCAAGGCTCCATTGGAGCAAAGATGGCCCGGGCACTGGGCATGGCTCCTTGGCCTCTGCCTCAGGTGCTAGAGTGGCTCTGGTCGCGGCAGAGCGATGCCCCGGAGGGGCAGAGCATCGCCCCCTGGTGGGCAGAGCGTCGCCCCTGATGGGCGTGCCGGGTGGATCCCGGTCGGGCGCATGTGGGAGTCTGTCTGACTGTCTCTCCCCGTTTCCAGCTTCAGAAAAAAAAAATACAAAAAAAATAATAATAAAATAAAATAATCTTCATAGTACTATTACTCTCAGAAACTATCTTGTGCCTGCATTTAAGCTTGTTATGTTTATTCTGTCTCCACCTGCCTGGTTATAGATCCCACCAACGCCAAGGTCTTCTTCCTGGCTCACTGCCATCCATCCAGGTTCCCAAACGGTGCCTGGTACATGACAGAGCCTCCAAAAATACTTGTTGAAAGAATGGTTGGGATGCAGAGTTACAATTTTACAGGTAGTTATGCTCAAAAGATTATTTTTCCCCTTTTATAAACCCAAAGTACTCATTTCTGCCTTAACATTACTTTTCCATTGATAATGGAAATAATAGTCATCGTTTCGTTTTGAAATACCATTCCATGTTAAATACCTAAGCAATCTGCATTTATTATAGGTCAACCTAAAAAGAACTGAATATTACCTTTCTCTTATAATTGGATTGTATTTTCTGAAGAATCACATTATACTGGAGTTTTTATCTTCTAATGTGCTTTGATCTTACATGTTTTTATTCCTTGCAAATAAATGGACAAATTCTTCCATTTTGTTTACAAAGCAGGAGGAAAACAAAAATACTAAGATCTGAAGCAGACAGCAAACCTAGAAATGGCCTGACTGGTGTGTATTAGGGCATAAGCCTTCTCGACAAAGAAATAAAGGTGTTTTTCCTACAAAATATGTTATTGAAACTTACCTCATCTCCAGTGTGGTCTGTGGGAACAAATCCAGAAGATGACAGAGAAAAAATGGGGTTATGTGGATATTATAGTTTCCCCCACATTGTCTCTTGTTAACCTGGTTAGCACCTGGTCACATGTGTTACAGTCGCTTCTGCCTCTTTCTCCTTTGTAGCTTCTGTTGCTTCCCAAATGCCAAGCACTGGCCTCAGCTTTGCACGTGTATTATCTCATTTAACTCCTAGAATAACCTCAGAAGGTAGATGTTACAATGTCCACTTTACAGATCATAAAACTGAAACTTAGTAGCTTGTGGCGCCGGCTGTAAAATACCAGAACTCCGCCATTACCCTGCACTTGAATTTCCTTCTTGAATGTCTATATGGATAGATTTCAATTTGGATCGGTCAAAATTTTAAAGCAAAGTAGAATTCTTATACAAACCTGCTTGGGAAGATATAAAGGTTTCAGAGATTCTTTTCTCCCCAGTAGAAATGGAGGACTGTGAAACCTGGGTGATCCTCACCAGTAAACACAAGGACAGTGTTAATAATTGTGCTGCATTCATCATCACATGTAACCTTTCTCTCTTCCCTTGATTTCATAAACACTGCATATTAAGTCTGGGCCAGATGCCTACACACATCTTTGAAGACAATATTTTATCATCTGAATATTTGGCCATTTGAAGAAAGAAAAGAATAGCTTTCTCCAAATTCCTCACCCTAATAATTGCTTTTAAGGCTGAATGGAAATATAGCTTTGTGCCTGTCGTAGCCCCCCCATGACCACCCACAAAGGCCTCTTCTCTTATGAAAGGCTCTCTCAGAATCCAAAAGCTGTCTAAGAAAACAATTATTTCTCTTCATAACTCCTCTGAGTCTTCTCAAAGACCAGAAACTACTGGGAATTTGATTAGAATCACGAATAGATCTAAGAGTAATAGTAAAGGACAATACTCAGCACTTCAGCTTGGGTTCCTAATCAAATAATTATTTGATTTTCATTATTTTTTTTAATCTATAATACCTCTTCCCAGGACATACCAAAATCTTTGATTTCATGTGTGCATAAAAATGAATATTGTATCAATATTTGTGTTGTGGCTTCCTAACTGGAACTAAGTTTACTGTAAAATAAAGATTTTAAAGTTTTCTTAAACACCCAGGGCTCATCATATTTGCCACTTTAGCTACAGAGAATTATTTGGCTATTTCTTTTTAGACTATGGATTGTCTTTTATAAGCACTGGCTAACATCCACATCAGGCAAGACCATAATGGCACTTTCAACAAGAACTGTTACATATGTACACAGGTTAGTTGCTTATTTATTTTAGTCCAATCCTTCTGCCTACATTCCAGCTATTGCATTCTGTAATCATGAAGAATATCTTGGGACCAGGAAGGCTGGATTGTGTGATGGTTTATTTAAGTGTCAATTTGGCTGGGCCATCATGTCCAGATATTTAGTCACATATTATTCTAGATGTTTCTGTAAAAGGTATTTTTCAGATGAGATCAATATTTAAATGGGTGGGCTCTGAGTAAAGAAGAGTGCCCTCCATAATGTGGGTGGGCTTTATCCAATCAGTTGAAATCACAAAAAACTGACTTCCCCTGAGCAAGAATTCTGCCAGCAGATGGTCTTCAGACTGGAAGGGTAACCCTTCCTTGGGTCTCCAGCATGCTGACCTACTCTGCAGATTTTGGACTTACCAGGCCTCTAAATTTGCATGAACTAATTTTTTAAAACATCTCTCTCCCCTGTCGACTGCTTCACTGGAAAATCCTCATACCGACTGTTTATGAAGAGTCTACCATTGCTGTCATTTGCAATGTGGTTTCAGGTCTCTGTTTAGCTAATAGAACATGTCCTAACTGCACAGATGAGTCTAAGAAGTTCTAGACTCTCAACCACATTCCTTCAACCATTCTGCAATAGTTGTAACGTGATTTGAATGGGCAAAGGCTACAATCACCTCACTTCCTTGTTAACAATCAGCCAAAAGACACTAAGACACAAAATGCAATACCTTTTTCAAAATTACAAATTTTGAGATCACCACTTTTCTGGAAGACCATCTTCCAGAGTTAAGGTTACTTGTTTTTTTTCAAGCAGGCAGTCATTCATGCAAATTAACCACTGAGTATGAAAGGACTGTTCCACGTACTGGAGACATGAGACGTGTACTGTCCTCATGGAGCTTACAGTCTAGTGGGGAAGACATAAAAAATAATGGCAAAAACAGAGATGCGAATGCAGAATGGAGAACATAGTCAACAATGTTGAGATAATGACATGTGGATTCAGCAAGGGGACTGCTCTGTAGAGCGCATGGTTTTCCCACCACTTTGCTATACATTTGAAACGGGTGTGGAATGGTACTGAATGTAAACTGTGGTTTAAAATAATAATAATAATTTTTAGTAAGTTATAGAATGTCCAACCACTGGGTTATATACCTGAAACTAATATAACATTGTATGTGAACTGGAACTGAACAATGAAAAAATGATTTAAAAAATATAAATAATGACAAAAAATATATATATTTCACTTGGCCTTAACAACCCTGACAAAGAGCCTAAGATTTCTACCCCACCAGTATAATACCGCTATCTTAGAATGAGGTGGAGGATTGTGGAGGGAGGTTGTCATGGGCTGAATTGTGTCTCCCCAGAAAATTCATGTTCAAGTACCAGCCACCGGTACCTTGGAATGTGAGCGTATTTGGAGACACGGTCTTTGCAAAGATGATGACATTAAACTGCAGCTACCAGGGTGGGCCCTGGCCCAGTATAAGTATAAGCATCCTCACAAGAAGAGGACATCTGGGCAGGGACACAAACAGAGGGAAGACGATGTGGAGAAACGCAGAGAAGACAGGCACCTGCAAGCCAGGGAGAAAGCCTGGAGCGGGCCCTTCCCTTGTCGCCCAAGGAAGGAACCCACCTGCTGACGGCTTGAGCTCGGACTTGTAAAACTGTGAAAATAAACGTCTGCTGTTTAAGCCACCCAGTCCACAGTATTTTGTAAGAGCCGGCTAGCACGCTAACACCGAGATTAAGCTCAAGCGTTACTTAGCCCAGTGGTTGAAGATAAGAACAAATAAATAAGTTACTGTGAAGGTGTGATTGAGCCGACTTGGTAACTGATACCAGTGAAGGAAGAAGGGAAGCAAGAGATGCAGGTGGACTTGAGGCGTGAGTGTAGCAAATTATAACAGAGGCCACTACCTCCCCCCCACTCAGCCCATCCACCCTACCCACTCACCCCCACCACACACCTGCGTGTCTTTGTGACTTGGCTTTGCAGCTCCGCCCATCAAGAGGTAAAATCTATTTCTCCCCTTCCTGCATCCAGGCTGGCCTGTGAGTTGCTCTGACCCACAGAACAAGACAGAAGTGATGTTGTAGGAGTTCCAAGCCTAGGCCTCCAGAGATCTGGCAGCTCTTCCTCTCTCTTGTTTTTCATGAGAATTCTGTGATTGCTGCTGTGTGAATGAGCCTGGGCTAGCCGGCTGGACCATGGACACATGGATCGTGGCTCAGTTAGCCCCACAGCCGCCGCCAACTACCAGCTATCTGCCAGATACAGGAGTGAGGCCCTCAACTGCCCGGTGACTGCAGACATAACTGAACCCAGCCGGATCCAACAGAAGAACCGCGTGGCTTAGCTCAGCCCACACCCCTCACCGGTACAACTGCGCCCTTACACATGGTTATCGTTTTTGGCCACAAGGTTTAGGTACACTGCGAAAGACAACTGAAATATAGGGTGAGTATTGGCACCATTTTCCCAGATAAGAAACTCAGAGTGATGCGAACTGGATAAGGAATTCTTCGACATAATGCGCTTGAGATAACGGGACTGTCAATGGGACTGGTTCAACAGCTCTGTAGCTCGGAAGAGATGGCGTGCCTGTCAATACAAAGCTGAAAGACAGTCATACGACTGATTTCTGTGCAGGGGTGGATTTCCACAGAGTTCAGGAACGGAGTGACAGCAGGGGACATCCAGGTTGGAGGCCCAGGAACAGCGCATTAAAGGTCAGGCAAAGCAAGAGAGTCAATGAGGGAGAGGAACAGACATGATGAAAGACAGATGTCACCAAAGTCAAAGAAGTTTCTCAACAGAAGCAAAGGCACAAAAATGTCTAACTATACATATATATATATATATATATATATATATATATATATATATATGGCTAATAAGAGTCCATAGCACCTGGGAATTATGAAGTCATTGCCAAAAGGTTTTCAGCAAAGTGAGTCCTCACCTGGGAAGCAGGCCAATGGTAGGCAAGGGAGTTGAGAACAGTGGGCAGTGTCTGCAGCTACAGCTATGGACAGTGAGTGAGCCTGGTGACCCGTGGAAGGCTTACTAAATGGCGCTGAGTTTGGGGACAGTAAAATTAGATGGCATTCCTTGGCATGACAGGGTCTTTCCGACAGCAGGCGACAGCTTGCCTGAAGAAGCAAAGGAGGCGGCTGGTCGGGCTAACCCAAGGCTGGAATTTGTGGACAGGTATAAAAGGCGAGGGAATAAAGGCTTTGAGGTTTTGGCAAGGATTGGTTAAAGTGGTAAGTCATGGCCTCGGGGTTGGCTACAAAAGGAGTGAGGGTAATGGTACTGGTGATGAACGAGGAAACGGAGAAAGGGATCGAAGATATTGGAAATAAATGGGTGAGGGAACTGAAAAGCTATAAAGCTATAATCATAGATAGTTATACTGGAGTTCAAAGTTCTAGGACATTCCAAAGGATGAGGCCACGCTGTGGGCCATGTGAGTGGGCTACCGGAACCTGGTGGGGGAGGAAGTATTGCGATCTCTGAAGCTAAAGCCACTGGGTATGTCCTCTAGGGACAAATGCTGATAAAGCCACTTGGGTATGTCCTCTCGGGACAAATGCTGAAGATCGCCCTGAGGGGAGAGAGCTGGGGGAGCGAGGGAGCTGTGATCCAGTGTCTGAGTCCTCGGCGGTCATGGAGCAGCGACAGGGACAGGAAGAGACGGCAGGAGAAAGGAAGAATATAGTGTATGGGAATCCACTGGGGTGACAGAGATTGTCCAGCTTTGTATGATAGTGGCAAAGCAATGTTGTGGAAGCAGTAATGACCACTGCTCCTCTGGGTCCAAGACAGCAAACAGCCGCTGCTCCCCCACCCCAAACGCACTCTCTTCGGGAAGAATCTAACCATAGCCAAGGAAGGCTTCCGGAAAGGGAGCATGCGGTCAGCGGGCCTGTCCTGAGGACGCTACGGGAGGACGGAAGTCGTGCCCTACACTGCATTTCATGTTCTGGGTCAGTGATTTTGCGGTTTTTTCATCTCGTGGCACACATAAACTAATTACTAAATTCTGCAACACACGACAAAATATATTTTTTGCCAATCTGACAAAAAAATAGGTATCATTTTGACTCATTCACACCGGACAGCTTTTGTTGTGTGGGCTGTTGTCATTTTCTTTTTATTTGGCAACCTAAGAAAAGAAGTCAGCACCCCTGACTAAACAGGTATTGTATGTTTTAAAAATTCTTGCAGCACACCAGTTGAAAATCACCGTTCTAGGTGATGCAACTAATGTTTTGTTTTGTTTTTTAAGATATTTATAAAACAAGTAAGACAAAAAAAAAACTGTAGCTGTTTACTCTAAATACCATACAGGCGTAAAAGAATTATTAACAACAGCTAGCATTCAAGCGGTGCTTGCTACCTTCTTAAATCTTCTATAGGCCCAGAGATAAGATGAGGCACTGTCCCTAAATTCTTCAGGAAAGAGGGACACGCCGGTGGTTTTGAAGGCTCTCATATTAGAGAATATTCTCTAATTACTTGATTTAAACAACTAAGTAATGCTTGGGGGAAGACTCATTAGCCTGCAGTGACCTTGGTCCACGCTTATTTGGGACACAGTGAGAGGTCAATTGACGGAATCGGTGAGAGAGAAGGCAGAGATTTATTATAGATTTCATCTTTGTTCCTGGAGGGAGGCCCCACAATGCAAATGCTTAATATCACTGCATTTTAAAAATAACTATTAAAGCAAGCATATTGTATATTTATTTAACATTTACTTTATTTCTAGGTCTGTACTCAGTGTTGCTATAACAGACATGGTCTGTCTCTCTTCTCAGAAGAGAAGCCCTCCGGGTCACCATAATGGTAATGACGAAGAGAGCACTTTACAGTTTACAAACACTCCCCAAACATCATCGTAATACTGCTCACAAAAATTAGAGGATCAGGGACGTGCAGATACTCCAGTACTTTCAGCCTTTTGTATAGTGCGTTTTCACCAATGAAATAAGTTAGTTTTGCATCTCATTTGCATAATTGAACTGCTTTCTTTGACTTCTCATCTGCTTTTTGGATGTTCTTGTTTAATAAAAAAAATTAAATCCTTTTTTTATTGCTTCATATTTATTTTGAAATATCCCCTAATTGTGGGCAGTATATTAGTACAGGAAAAGAATGAGCATGGCCAAAACTTGGGGAAATGACCCAGTATTTATTTTAATACTTGTAAAAAAAGAATCAACCCTTTTTTAATTTTTTTTTTTTTTTTTTTTTTTTTTTTTGCTAGCAACTTGTTCTTTAAGACCTGTTTAATTGAGGGAATAATTTAAAACTATTTCTAATGCAATTGTTACCAGCAGGGTCAAAAAAATCAATTAGCAATGGAGTCCTACTTCTTAAAATAACAAGCCTTTGATTAACACTGTAAAGATGATTCCATTCCCTTTTACAATTTTCTTTTTCTTTTTTTTTTTTTTTTTTTTTTCTCTGTTCACAAAGCAATGTAACCCTTTTACTGGGACATCACACGAAGAAAGAAATGAAAGATTTCATTAGCACTGCTGCGTGGGCCTCAGAGTGTGTCCCTAACGTCAGATGCTATTTCACTCTCCAGTTTGGGTGACTAATTTTAATCCAGAAAATGTAATCTATTGAAGTGCAATAAAATCCCAAATAAGACTTTACGTTTGACTTACTAATTCAACTGTTCTCTTGACATTGTCAACAGAGCCGATTTAAATGAATCAAGGATCTTAACTTTCAAGTAAGTCTGAAAGCTTCCTTGCTTGCTTGTGACAGACAGACAGGGAGGAAAACAACTCTCCTATAGACATTGCTAACTGCCGCTCCTTCCCTTTGCTAAGAGAGGACGGGGCTGCCGGCAGGAGAGTCAAGGCCAGCAATGGAGAACTGGGCATTCACCTTGCAAGTCCCCAGTTGGAAATTTCCAAACTTGAAACAGCAAGTAGGGCAGACCCTAGCCATTAACTGTTCTAGTCTCTATATTCATTCTTTATTTTCCTTTCTTGGCAATGCATACAGTTTAAAGGAGATAATGGTACGTAAGTAGATAGATAGGAAGGTAGGTGGGTGGATGGATAGATGGATGGATGGATGAATGGATGGGATGGATGCATGGATAGATCAGATAGATAGATAGATAGATAGATAGATAGATAGATAGATAATAGACAGACACATGATAACTAGGTTCAAATGTATATATACACTACATATGGATATAGATACAAAAGGATTTATATCCAGCAGTCTCCCCTTATCTATGGTCTGTCTTTACATGGTTTCTGTTACCCACCAACAACTGTGGTCTCAAAATAATAACTAAAAAATTTCAGGAATAAACAATTCAATTAATAATTCATATGTTTTAAATGGTACATTGTCTTGTGTAGCATGATGAAATCCCACACCGTTGAGCAGGGACACAAATCATCCCTTAGTCCAGTGTGTTCATGCTATAAGTTAGTCACCTGGTAGCCAACTGGGTTTTCAAATCAGTGGTTACCTATTTTGAGAGATAGGGAAAGATTGCATTCACATAACATTTAGTACAGTATATTGTTGTAATTGTTCTGTTTTATTATTGTTGGTGTTAATCTCTTGCTGTGCCTTATATATAAAGTAAACTTTACCATAGGTATGTGTGTCTAGGAGAAAAAAACAGAGTATCTATAGGGTTGGATTCTGTCCGTGGTTTCAGGCAACCCCGGGGGAACTTGGAATGGATGCCCGGCAGACAAGGTGGGACTACTTACTGTACATGTTATATGTATCATGTGATTTATGTCTCCCCTACTAAATTCAAGCGCCCAGAGGGCAAGAAAGCACCCTGTATGCTCAGTAAATCTTGTTCAATGAAAAACATCAGCAACACAAAAGGACAACTCTTCAAGACCACTCCTTGACAATTTCCTCCTGTGCCTTCCTCCTGCCCAGATGCCTCCTCTTCCCATTCCAACCCTACCTCTCACCTGCTCGAATCCTCCCCACTCTTCAAAGCCCACATCAAGTGCCACCACCTTCTTAAAGCCTTCTGGGACTCTTCCAGCTGAAAGGGAACTCCCCTGGATCCAAATGACCACAGCAATAATATCCGCTCCTTTCTTAAAGCACACAGGCGTGGGCAAAAGTTGTTTTACCGCTCTCTGTAAATGGCAGTAATGCAAATAAATAATACAGTAGCAAATAAATAATGCTACAAGGATAAACTGTGTTTCCGTGAACTCACAACTGTAAAGCTATGTTTGTCCACGCCCTGTGTAAGAAAGCTAATCATGCTCTCACTTCTGGCAAGGCTCTGCTTGAAACTCACACCCATGTTAGAGACAGCATATTTTATTTACCTTCGATGCTCCCAGCCATCCATCAGTGCATCCACCTGAAGGCAGCCTAGCATGATGGTTAAAATGTGGACGTGGAAGCCAGACACGATCGATAAAAATCCTGGTTAAATCCCTTCACCTCTCTGCACCTCAGCTACCTCACTGGTCGTAAGTAATACTGACAACAGCACCCACCTCTTAGGGCTATCGTGATAATTAAATGAGTTAGTCCATGTAAAGCACTTGAAACGTTTTCTAGAATATTACAGGCGGTGTTCAGTACGTGGATTCTATTATCATTGTGGCAATATCATTTACTGAGACCTACTGTGCCCAGCACTCTGTGAGGCTGCCACCTCAGTAAGTACTCTATAAATATCTGAGGACTGACTGATAAGACCTAACATTGACTCGGCCCTTGGTTCATCGATCACAAAGGTCTTCCCAAGTCCAAGGTCTCATTGAATCCTTCCAACCATTCTAGGGGGGGATGTCTCCTACTTTCATGCAGGAGCAAGTAGAGTGCCTTCTGCTCTGAACTGCACGCACACGCCTATTCCAGGGGTGAGAATCTCCGCCGTGTTCACCTCACAAGCCCTCCAACTTCTAGAGAGTTCCTTTCCCGTTCCCTCCCGCAGCTCCCGCGACATCACATGGAGCATATTTCTTAGCATCTGTTCAGCCTGACTCCTGTCATTAGATACATTCTTGCGTGTTTATAATGCACCACTGATTTGTTTCAGACTAAATTGTGGGATCTAAAAATAAAGTGATGTTGAACATATTTCTTTGCATATTAACTTTAAAGAAATGGATTAATCTTTTAGAAATAATCAAAAATGAATGACCCACTCAGCATGTTAGTTACCAAAAACAAAAAAAAATTTTGCAAAAATTAAAAAAACCTCAGATCCTCACTTCTTCTTTTATCATTTCTGAATTTATTCATTTAATATATACTTCATCATTTTTCATTTTAAAAAATTAAGAGGTCTGAATAGCCTCTAGTAAACCAATCGTGTCCTTCCCTGGGGAGGCGTAACTGAAGGCTGGATTCATTTATTCTCCGAGTCAAATTTCCACTTTCAAAAATGACATGGCAGAATTGTCCTCATCATCCTAAGAGATGGAATAAAGAACAATAGAGTGAGGCACATTATGGCATGGAAGTTGTTTTCTGAAATTTCAGCCATTCATCCAACACATCTGTTTGTCTGTCTACTACAGGGTAGGCAGGACAGGGATCCAGGGCCAAGGATGGGGTTCCTGCCCGCAAGGAGCTTGCTAAATCCACCAGGAGCTCAGAGTTACGAGAAACAACAATAAAACAAGGGAGAAGGTTACAAGAGAAGAGGAGAGTGCTGGGGGAGGCACAGAGATATTCATGCTTGCTGAGGTAAAAATATACGTCATGTCTATCTGCTAAATCACATAAAAGGTTTCCCCCTTCAACATATCCTCACACCCATCTTGACGACTGGCTTCTTTTCTTTTGGGGGGACATCAAAACACTCTCGATCATCAGCTGTTGGGTGTTTATCTTAAGCCACCAACTTCAGGTTTGGTGACATCGTCTTATTCAATTCAACGTTTTCCTGTTACTCTGAGAGGGTTACATACACAAATAAGTAAGTATGCTTTCTGGTGGCAACACTAAACAATGAGGCACGATCTGGTTTATGAAACGCAGTCATTCCACACCACGTTTCATTTTGGAAGAGGAGGGCCACAGACCACTATGAACAATTACCAAAATCGTCAATGGAATTCAATAAACGTTGTTTAAAAAAAACTAATTATTTGTTACAATAACCAGCTACTACTGCCACTTTGTATTTGGAGGTTTGTAAACTACTTCCATTTGAAATGTAATTGATTCCATTTTTATCATTTGTTCAAGTTTATGTGGTTGTTCTCATCCTAAGAGATGATAACATCTATTTTCAGCAAATTATACATTATAATTCCTCATTCAAAAGCGGTAACAGAAAACAAAACGCTAATTTATGCTGCAAACGAAACTACAGAATCATAATCATTCATTGTTAACATTAGGGACGAAACTGCTACTGGAAATAATAAAATTGGAGCAAAATGTGGTAGAGCTTTTTTGGTGAGAGTCTTCTTTTTCTTTGTGTTTTTTTTTTGTTTTGTTTTGTTTTGTTTGCTTGCTTGCTTTGTTTTATTGTTATACAACTAACACACTTTCTCATACTCTTTCAGGCAAGAGATGACAAGGATGTTTGGTCTTCTCCCAGATATAAGCCAGACATTCACCTTGCCCCTCAGGTATTACCTGCAGTTCTATATTTCAAATCTACAGGAAGATGTGCTCACAAAGCACTAAGAAGTGCACGCTAGAAAGGGGAAGAATATTACAATGGCAATGGCACGCCTGCTTTTCCACTTTTCATTAACCTTCCACACCTACATGTCCCTTCACTTCAGCCATCAACCCCTCCCCCACCCTGAGTCTCACCTGTGTGAGGACCCCTCTGCTACACTTTCTTGTCAAGGTGAGCCTTCCCCCCGCGGCAAGCTCACCCTCTGTGTAAAACCGACAGAAAGCCGCCACTTTAACAAATCAGGTCAATTCTCATTAACAAAACATTTAAGGGGAGGTGAAGCCTGGTAGCCCGTTCCACACCCTGTGCTTTCCCTAAATAACCACCTCCAAGTGCAAAGATAGTAACATCACCCAATGGAATTTGCTCTTTTCCTGTTTTTATTTTTTCCTATTTTTCAAATATATAATCCAAAAGGAAGAAATATTTAAATATCATTGTTATAGCGAAAACCTAAATTCCTTGAAGGGGCCAAAAAGTCCCACTGCCTTCTAGAGTCAATCACTTTTCTGCTGCCCTTTTATTTAATGCCGTCTGCTGCCCACATGCACCTCCTCACTGGCCGCGGGAGCATTGATTTCCTATGGTCGCTCTGGAAGGAAGTTCTGCTTTCTGGATGATGACTACAAAGGGGAGGTGACCCCGTTCTCGTTCCAGTGCGAAGCCTGCACTTTCGCGTGGCCACCAGGGCCGCAGGAACAATGGGGAACCCGCCAGATTCTCTCCGTCCCCGTCTCAGAGGCTGTCTTTCTGTAACTACTGACATTTCTGTTTTCCCCTCCCCTATATTCTGGAAGATATGAATATGAGGGATGAACCACCATCAGTTCATGAAAATAAATGTTAGGTGCATGATTTCATATGGGAGACACCGGTTATAACACCATGGCCAAGATGAGAAAGGTAAATTTTGGATTAAATTGCGAGCATAAATATATGCCGTGCAAACCAAAAAGTATCTGCTTATGACTGTGAATGTATGCCTCAAAACATATGTGTATGTGTAAATATATATATTATGTATATTATATATATTATAGGGTCTTGATGCATATGAATATAAATTATTTAATTAATGAGACTTAAAATTGTATTTCTATTATAAAGTATTATTTACATTTGAAATGAGCCTTCCATAAATCATAATTCTTTGATGTTGGCAGTTGCCAACCTGAAGACTCTTTCTGTCTCTCAAACTGGATCAACTATTTAAACCCTAATGAATGGCAAATTCAAACATGTAGTGCAGCCCCAAGAAAAGAGAGAAAGAGCCCTGGCCAGGTCGCTCAGTCGCTCAGTTCGGTAGAGCATCATCCCAACGCGCTCACATCGCAGGTTTGATCTCCAGTCAAGGTCCCCAGACTCAACCAGCGGATGCGTGAATGAGCAGAACAACGGCAACAACAACAGAATGTTTCTCTCTCTTTCTCTCTTAACGTCTCCAAAGTAAAATTTTTTTTAAAAAAATTGTTTTAAAGAAAAGAAGGTATCACATAGTTATGGTTCATTCATTAGGGAATTATTTTTTTTAAGGTTGTATTTATTGATTTATTAGAAAGCAGGGAGGGAGAGAGAGAGGGAGGAGGCGAAGAGCAGGAAGCATCCACTCATAGTAACTGCTTCTCATCTGTGCGCTGACCAGGCACGTGTGGGGTTTCAAACCGGGGACCTCAGCATTCCAGGCCGACACTTTATCCACTGCACCACCACAGGTCAGGATCACCAGAGAATTCTATTTAACTATATAAATAAATAAAATGGGCAAAGTTGGCCAACAAAGATCTTTGCTATTTCATGAAGCTAGCAAATGAATGACACCATCATGAACTTGCTGAAAACGTACATGTGACCACATGACCTTTTTTTGTTGTTGTATTTGTCCAAAGTTAGAAGTGAGGAGGCAATCATGCGCCTGACCAGGATGCACCCGGCTCGCCCACCAGGGGGCGGTGCTCGGCCCATCTGGGGCATTGCTCCATTGCAGGGAGCCATTCTAGCGCCTGCGGCCAAGGCCATAGAGCCATCCTCAGCGCCTGAGCCAACTTTGCTCCCGTGGAGCCTTGGCTTGCAGGAGGGGAAGAAAGAGATAGAGAGAAAGGAGAGGGGGGAGGGGGGAGAAGCAGATGGGCGCTTCTCCTGAGTGCCCTGACCGGGAATTGAACCTGGGACTTCCACACACCAGGCCAACGCTCTACCACTGAGCCAGCCTGCCAGGACACCATATGGCATCTTTATGATGCGGTGACAGTTAGCAAACTGTAAACAGTAAGTTTGTACTTCAGGCTTGGAAATTAGACTGTCTGGAGGAGAGTCCAGTCTTGCCCCTCAATACCACTGAGATCTTAGGCCAGGTACTCTCTGTGCCTTATTTTCCTCATCTAAAAAAATGGGAAGAATAATAAAAGTACCTATTCCATATGTTGCCCTGGAGATTAAATGAGTCAAATACTTGTAAAGTGTTTGGAACATCATTGGTAAACAGTAGCTATTGTCACTGCTCTTTGGTTCCCAAGCTTTAGGTTCACGGAACTTTATAAAGAAAAGCAAATGGTATTTTTAAGCTGGTGCCTTAAGAAAGCTAGCCTGACTGTAAGACCCCCAATAAACCCCCAAGCTATTACAAGTCTCTTACTTTTCTGTCCCAATATTGAGAAAACTGTCTGGGCTTAGGTTAGCTAGATTTATAGGTGGTTTTCTAAAAAACAGGTAAGTCAAAAATATATATGTAAATACACCTGAAAACTATCTTGTTGTTCAAAATACATCTTCAGGAAAATAAAAGTGTTTATAATGTAGAGAAGCCCAGTTTCTATTTTTTGAACTTTGAAATATTGGCTTTCTAACAACTTTGTAAATGGGGGGCATGCCCACATCTTGGCTCATCTCCACAGATCCAAACATTGTTACCACTTTAAGAATTACAAAATACCCAGAAAAGAGGAGGAAAGACACTAAATTCTTTCCAGTCCTTGGACGGGATGGAAAAAAAGGCTTCCTCAGTGGGTTGTTTTCTGCTCTGGCTATCTATATGCATGAAAGTAGTGCCAAGCCATAGAAAAGAAAGGAAAAAAAAAAAAAGGCAGTCAGCACAAGCTTTCAACAACTTACCCACATCCATTAATGATTCTGCATTGAAACATCTATCCTGCTTGAAAAGACAGAGTGAGGACAAAGAATTACAGGTACTGGCTAACAAAAGTCCAGGGCTGAATTCAAAACAGACACTGCCTACTCTGATAAGATAGCATGTCTCCTTAGAAGGATGCCATTTTATAGTTCTAGTCTGGAAAACTCGGTGGAGTGGCCAGGGGCTGGGGAGAGAAAGAAAAGTTAAAAGAAAAAATCATAGTTAAGTTGGTTGATAATGTTTTATGTATATATATACACACACTCAGTAACCAAAAAAACTGGTCAATCAGGTGAATCAAGTCAGGTGTCTGGCCTCACAGACACCCAAGCAGTAGGCTAATTGGCTCCATTTTTCATTCTCAATTGATTGATTCAACATCATACAAACCTGGCCTGCTTCGATTTGGGCTTACATAGTGACAACGCATAAGGTGACCTAGGTCCAAACTGCAAGCAGGAATGACCACTCTGCGGTCCACTTCGTGACAGAGACAGAAAGCTCCAACAACTAGGAGAGAGACTTGCAGGTTGAAAAGCACAACATAAAAGGAGGAGGTTGGGTTCAGAAGCTTGCACTACTGCCATCCCTAGGCGTGAAACTGTAAATTAAAGAATGGTCTGTTGTATGCTGCACTGAGCCAAATCAGAGGCATTTCGCATACACGCTTTAATTGGGGTTTTCATTCTAATTGAAGAAATAAATTCCACCTAAGCAGATGCTTGTCCCCCCCCCATGGTATGTTTTGCTCATTGGCAAGTAGTTGCAAAATATCTACAACACGGTCTACTCAGATATAAGATGGAATTTCCCAGTTTTTAAATGGTAACAGATGCAGTTTCAGCTCTAATACACACTGGCTCTCTCCCAAAAAATCACCCCAATCCCCACCACCACCAGCTTTAATAACGAAACATCACGGAATAACTAAAAGCCTTCCAGTCAACGATGATTCATGCTTGAGTTTTGTTAGTGTGTGTGTGTGTATGTGTGTGTTTAGTAATGAATAAACTCCCGAGTTGTTCCCAAATGTCCAGGTCTCTCTATAAAGAACCCCCATTTTTGTTATTTTTATCACTTGCTTGTTTATAACCAGAGGTGTTATAATCAGGTTTCTTGTGAAAATGAAAGTAATCAAAAATGCCTTGTGATTCCAGGAAAAAGAGCTTCTTAGGGAGACATGCCTGCCTGCTATTGATGTTGTAAACAGGCTCCTTTTACATGGTATTAGATGTTGAGAGCACATCATATTGATCTAGAAATAAAAAGCTTGATTTTTTTTTTTTTTTTAGTGCAGGCAACCCTTACCTTCTTAAGTACTTTATACAGTAGGAAGAGGGTTTTGTTTTTAATTGAGGTGGAGTAAACAAATTATATTTGAAGAGCATTGCTATTTTTAGGGAATGGAGAATTTGTGAGCTTTTTGGCAGCAATTCAGGTAAAAAATCATGAATAAGTCTCGCTCTTTCAAATTTGGCCCAGTCCTCTGCCTAGCAGCCCTGCCCAGCGTCCAAGATGAGATTTAATGTGTTACTTTTGTTTTGCTTATTTTTTTTTCTCTTCTCTGTAGGAACAGTTGGGTGTAGGTTTCTCAGTCATTTGCCCATCATGCTCAAACGCTGCCATGCAAACTCGGGATCACTAAGAACCGTGGTCCTTATACCCATGTGTTCTTCAGCCCTGGAAACCTCAAATCCCCGCGCAACGCACTGCCTGGCTGCACCTACCCCCAGAGATGAAAGCTTCGGTAGCACTTGAGGGCACCTTCCTCTAATGATGTGCATCGCTCATTTGTTTCTGTACTTCATCTTAAAGTTCATACCGCGCCACTGGAAGAAGGAATCCATACTACTAGTGATCTCCCTCTCCCCACCCTCCAGCTCCCTGCACTACGAGCAGCACACCACCCACTACCAGCCTGTGAGCTAATCACCCTCCACAGAGCAGCGCTAGCTGCTTTATCAGAAATTCTTTCCGATTTTCTTAGCAACGCGAGGCGCCCTTTCTAGAAGAAAGATCTTGCCTTTTGGGGAGGGGTGAAGAAAATGCTTTCCCAAATCAAGTTTAACTAACTTTACCTCAAGAAACCAACGGTTTTCTTCTTTTTAAAACGCTGCCCTCGCCCCTTTCTCTGGTTCTCCTCTTTTACTCTCACCTTGCCCCTCACCCTTGCCTCTCGTCCACCTCCTTTGGTTTCCAAGGAGTTTGCACGAGATTGCATGTCTTGCAAAAGCTGGCCGCAGCGCTTCGCTTGTAAACGCTCTCAACGACTCGTTTCCTATCTCATTAAAGATGTTGCTCGTCCTCCCATCGCTGGAAAGCTGTATCACTGCGTGCTTTCTCACCCAAGTCCCTTTCCTGTCTTCCTTCGGAGGAAAACTAAGTGCCCGTTTTGCGCGGCCCTGAGGTGCCGGTCGGAGAAATACGCTGAGAAACTTATCCTAACGTAGCTGACTCCAGGACTGGGGGCCGCGCGGCGCGGCGGCGCAGCGCTGCCGAGGAATTCTGAATCCCCACTGGGCTCGCGCCGGGTGCGTGGGCTAAGCCTTTGCTACGGGTTTCAGTCCTTAAAGGCTAGCAGAGGCTGGTTTCTGACTCATCGACAATCTCTATCCCTCTCTCTCATTCTCACACACACACACATACACACACACACGTGCACAGACAGGCAGAGACAGACACACAAGACACACACACACACACACACACACACACACAGGTGCGCGGACGGCCGCTCCTGGAGAGAACTGGAGTTTGCAGAACCCGAGGGGTCGTTGGCTCTCGGTAATCAGAAGCACGCACGCGGAGGCGTGGAGGGCATCAGGGCCCAGCCAGACTCGGCAGGTTGGCCTGGAGAAAGGCCCCAGCTCGGGCCACGGGCAGCCAGAGAACTCCCCAAGCCCCACAACTCCAGCACTGGCGCGACCACCCCGGGATTCCTGCAAGTTTCTACTCATACCGGGGCCTCCCGTTTCCAGGCTGCCTCGCCCAGAACCCTCATTTCACGAGCCTGGGCCGCCCTCCTGCTCCACCCGGAGCTCCACACCCCCAGAGCCGCCGGCACACTTCCCAGGAGCGGCCCAGACGCCCCCACCCGCGGCGGCGGCCCGGCGGTCTGGCCAGAGCTCGCCGTCTCCCGCTGCTGCTGCCACGGCGGCAGGAGCCTCTCCAAGGCTCCCTAGACGCCCTTATGTATTATTCACTCGGATGGCCACGGCGCTTTCTGGAGAGCCCACGCCGGAGACGCCAGGTCTTCGCCCGGCAACTGCTAGTTTGGCGATTTCCGTTTATTTTGAAAGCTGGGGGTGATGCTGGAGTGGCAGAGCACATTTTTCAGTTGTTTTGCTCTTGGATTTTTTGCGAGGAGCTCTCAGGAGCGCTTTGAGCCGCGGGCCCCGGAGGGAGCGCGCCAGAGCCGGCGAGTGCAGCGGGCGGGCTGGGAAGAAGAGACGCCACGGCGAGCCGGGCTGAACTGAGCTCTTTTCTTCCACACCACCCATCCCCGCCGGCCCGCTGCCCCCAGCGGCGCGCGCTCCGCTAGTCCGGGGAACCCCCGCGCCCTGGACCGCCCACCGAGTTGCTGTGCCTTTAACCATTGCTCCTTCACCTCGCCTCCGGCCCCAACTTTCCTCAGCCAGGACATGAACGCGCGGAGCGCGCGCGAGCGCGCGCGTACACACATGCACACGCGCACACACACACACACACACGCACACGCACACAAATCTCTCCTTCCTCGACTCCAGCTCCACTTCCCCGTGTAGTTTGGGAATGACAGATGTCTGTAGACTTTCACCAAACATGCGGTGGGGGCAGCAGACTACAACAGTTATTTAATTAAAAGGCATTTTTACCTCTCTGTTTCTCTCTTTGGCTCCCAGAATAGCTTTTGCACCCCTAGAACCTGAGCACAAGCCTGCCTCTCCAGGTTACCAGTGGCCGCTAACACCCATCTGCTTCCACACACCCCCCCTTCCGGAGTCTACCCCCAGCTTCCCTGCCCCCCACCTCCCACCCGTCACACCGACATGCACACCTAGAGGCCAGCAGCGGGGAGCGTTGAGGGCACGATGCAGCCAGACTGCATTGCACAGTCATCAAAGTTAAGTGTGTGTGGTTGTGGGGTCCTTGTGCGCGCCGGGGGAGGCGCGGGGTCATGGGCACCTGAGTATCCACTCTGCCCTCCCCCTCCGCGGGGTCAGGGGACGCCTCCACTTGAGATTGCAGCCATTTTAGGGAAAGAGGTGGCTCGGGGCCCCGGGGGGGAGTAGAGGAGGAAGAGCACGTCGCGAGGGACTCGAGGCTCCACGGCCCCTCCGCGCAACTGGCGGGCGGGCAGGAGCCGGGCGCACAGGGGCGCGGCGCCCGCGGCGACTTGGGGAAGGTTGCGCTCGAGTTCCCTGGTTTTGCCTGGAGTTGTTCGGGGTAACGTGCCGGCTCCAGCTTCTTTCTCGGGTTCCCGCTGGGCTGGGAGGTGGGGGGCGGGGAGGTTTCGGTGGCAGACTGGGCACGGGAGGGACGCGACAGCCCCTGGAGACTGGAGAGCTAGTTTTGGGGGAAGGGAAGCACCTTCTCTCACCGGTTGGCACTGACCCAGACAGTGCGACCCACTTGACCCCCGGCCTCCCCACCCCCTCTGGAGCCTCTGCCTCCCCGCCGTGTGCCGAGTGAGCGCGCAGTGGGGGGCATGGGGCGCGACGCCGCCCGGCACCGAGCCACCCCTTACCTGGCTGGAAGGGGTTTCCCAGGAGGAGCCGTAGTTGTAAAAGAAGGAAGAGAAGAAGGTATCTTCCGACAGCCCGCGGCCCGCCATGCTCTGGATGCAAATAAAATGAGGAAGGGGGGGAGCACACAGCAAAAAGCAACCAAAATTTTTCAAAATCAAATTAAGCCAATAAGCGAAGAAGAAATTCTCTCGAAAATAAAGAAAAGGAGGGGGAAGGAAACGGCTAAGAGAACGAAAACTCTCGGCGATGCTCCCTCTCCGCTAGGAGGGATGCTCGGGCTGCCGCCGCCGCCGCCGCCGCCGCCGCTGCTGCCGCCGCCGCCGCCGCCGCCGCCTTCTCAAGACGGTACCTAGAGAGGTTCGTCCTGACTTGGGCAGCCGCCGCCGCCGCCTGTGCCGGCTGCGTGTGTGCGCGCGTGTGTGTGCGTGTGCTTGTGTGTGGTGTGTGCGCGCAGAGCAAGAGACCGCAGGGGAAGCAAGAGGGCGAGGGAATGAGCGAGCCTGGATGGAGAGCGCAGAGGCAGAGCGGACGGGCGTGTGCGCGCGGGAGTGCGTGCGTGAGTGTGTGTGTGTGTGTGTGTGCCTATGTGTGTGCGCGCGCGTGTGTGGCTGGGTGTGCGTCTGTTTGGGGAGCTCACCGGAGAGCCAGGGCCGTCACGTGGGCGCGCTGACTCCGCCGGCTGCCGGGGACAGCCTGTACTACAGCCCCGGCCACTAAATCAGCCCGCGCCGCCAGACCTTTGCAGCCCCCTCCCTCCACCTCCGGCCGCAGGCCGCCCTCCCCGCAGGGCCGTGCGCGCCCCGGGCTGGCAGGGAGCACGGGTGCGGCTGCGGGCAGGTGGGTGAGTAGGGAGAGGGTCACCCAAGCCGCCCAAGGGGAAAAAAGAGCCCGCGGAGACGCAAAGGGTCCGCGTTACCGTCCCGCGCTCTCTTGGCACACCTTCCCCCCGACCCTTTTTGAAGATTTTTTTTTCTTTAATCCCCAAAATTGCTTTCCGGTGCAGAGACCCCTTTTCCAGCCACGGGAAAAAAATATATTTTCATACAGTTGCGACGTCTCAATTTTCTTTCTTTCCCGGTGCCCCTTATCCCCCCGCGCGTGCATACACGCAGGCACATGCACACCCGTGGCCACCTCCTCCCATCCCAAATGCAAACCCATTTCCTTTTGCCAGTTGCTGTAGTTAAGCTAAGTCAATGCTACATCGAACTAGGCGAGGCTGAGAAAACTGGGAAGTGGATTTAGGGGACAATACTGCCCCAGCAGGAAGAAAGGCTCTAGTTTGGCGTTCTGTTGATTTAACAGTTAAAAACGAAAACGGGTTTTGTATCTTCTGCACTCAAACTCAGGCCCTTCAGCCTAATTCTTCAAATCAAGCTATTCTATTAAATCTATTGTATGTTCTAAACATGTAAACATAAAATTACTCACACATGATGGTATATTAGGTCCAAACCAACCGTTCTCAATCTTAATAATCAAGTACCTGAAAGTTTTTTTTTCTGCAAAAAGCCATTCTTGACTTGTTTCCCCAAACTCTTTGTACAGATATTTATAGCAAGCAAAATTCCAGTAAAAACTGGCATATCTGTATAAGATGCTCTTGCAACTATCTTGAGACCTTACAGAATAAGAAACTTGAAACAACCTGTTATGGACAATTTATATTGTTTTGTTTGAGTCCTTTTCCAAATGTTGTCCATTTTTATTCAAACCTGTTGTGTTTTTGTAAGACTCCACACTTCCTCTTGTACATTCCCAACTGGAGGTCAAAATCCTCTGTGCAATAAACATTTCCACAGGAACCTGGTGATGTCACAAACACCAGCTCACGATTTCAAAGGGGAAATGAAGCAGGAGAAACGGATCTCTCTAGAAAGACAGCTTCTGCTTTCTTGCAAATGGCGTTACTTCTACTAGAGATACAGAAAATATATTCGGTTTCTGGCTAAATATGTTTTCTTTTTCTGGGACTGACTTATTTTTCAAACATATGTCAAATGATCTTTATAAAACATAAGTCATCATCCTCTTTTCAGGCTTTGTGGAGAATGGTGCTTCAAAGCAGTGGTCCCTCACTGTACTGGTCACTGTAGATTTTAATAAAGGAGAAGAGAATCTTGTTGTTTCTAAAACCTGGATGTCAGAAAAGAACATGGAGAGATGAAATTTAATGTACTAACTTCAGACCCAAATAATGCTGACTGACCGGGCTTCAAAAATACCATAGTTTATAAGAAGTATTAGTCTCACAGAAATTCTATTTAGCTATCAAAGTTACTGCTGATCTCACCACTATTGAATAAAGGGGCTTCTCCCCCATTGTTTCTTCTATTGTTTCCTGTGTCGCCAGGCTAGGAGGAAGAGGGACACATCCTGCAGGCTGTGTCCCCCTTTAATCCCGCTGCAGTCCCACTCCTGCAAATATTAATTGTAAAGGGACTGGCCACTATAAAATTAGGCCCAACACCCGGGATTGCTTAGGCTTCCTGTCTAAATAAACTCCTTTAGATAAAATTTATGAGAAGCATTATAAACATTTACTTTGTCAAGTGCTTTTCATATGGAGTACAGTAGCTCTAGTTACATTCCATCCCCACAGGCTCCTGGTTTCCGCTGTGGAGCCGCTTCCGGCTGATGAAAGTTAGTTCTGTCTCTGGGATCCCCTTTCCTGTTTGTTGAGTGAATCTGGAAGAATCGGGGACTCTTTGTCCCTATTTCACAGATGTGGAAACAGGCCCAGAAATGCTAAACACCTGCCCCAGGCCACCCAGCTACAAAGTAGTAAGAATTGAACCCAAAGTTTGTGACCCACCTACCTGTCTCATCCAGATCTGACTGAACCCATCACAGCTCCGCTCTTATGTAGTCATTTCATGCCCCCCCCCCGAAACAGAGCCAGCAGTTCCACTCTCTAACCAAATTGGTCTTAAGTATACATTTGTTAGATGTGTTCATTTAAAAACTAATTACATGGTTTTTTTAGCTCATCTGCTCCTCAAGAGGACCCTGTTAGGAAGCTATTATTATTTTTGTTTTATTTATTTATTCATTCATTCAGTCATTCATTCATTCATTTTTAGGTGAGAGGAGGGGAGATAATGAAGCAGACTCCCATGTGCACCCTGACCAGGATCCACCAGCAACCCCATCTGGGTCCAATGTTCCACTACCAAGCTATTTTTAGCACCTGAGGCTGATGCACTCCAACAGAGCTATCCTCAGTGCCGAGGGCTACATTCCAACCAATTGTGCCACTGGCTGCAGGAGGGGAAGAGGAAGAGAAGGGGGGGGAGAAGTAGATGGTTGCTTTGCCTGTGTGCCCTGACTGGGAATTGAACTGGGCCATCCATATGCCGGGCCAATTCTCTATCCACTGAACCACCAGCCAGGGCCTATTTTTGTTCTATAAATGATAAAACTGAGGCTCAGGGAGAGACCCCGACTCACCATCCTACCTACATCTAGGAAGTGGCAGAGCTGGGCCTTGAACCAAAGACTTTTGTCTCGTGACTTCTCTTTCCCTGAAATGTAGTTTGTCCCATCTCCAAACATGTGGGCCCACTGAGCAGGCTCAGGGCCTGCAGAGACATCCAACCAGGGGCCGGCAGGAGTCAGTAGAAAGAATGTCCTGAGCAGCCAACAGGAACATCTGTATGAACAAAGTCAGGCCTCCAGCCACAAACATGTGGCTCCCCTCAAATCTCCAGCTCTCTCTTCTTTAAACAGGGAAGGCCCAAAGAGAGCCACCTGGGTAGACTTCTGATAAAATGCCTTCCTCTCGGCCCAGCCTGCTCCTCTCCGGGGCAGCCCTTCCGCTCTGAAAGAATTCTTCCTCGGGAGGTTTGCTCACCTGGCATTAGCACAGTAACGCGGGGGTTTGTTTGCCAGTTCCCAACAACATAACAACAAGCCACCCCCCTCTACCCCCACAGGGGCCCAGAACAGATGGAGACAACCAACCCCTTGGGAAAACAGAGAGAGCCACTAGCTCATTGAGAAAAGATCACCCTGGCCACCTTGCCAACTCCATGCTGCACAGAATACAAAAGCCTAAAGATGGAAACCCAAAACAGAAAGCTCTTGATTTCCAAAACCCTTGGTGGCGGGTTTTCTCAAGGCAAACCAAATTTTCTTCTGCATGCATTTTCTGTCATAGTGTCAAGTCACGATTTGCCACACTTGAACATGTGATTTGTTGAATTGATATCATTCCATTAATGAGAAAAACCGTCTTTATTTGTACACACTCTTTCCCACCCCCTGCCAAGAAATAAGTGTTGTATTAATTCCATATTGGTAATTGGTTGGCAGTCCAGACGATGCTGGGGCGTTTTCCTTGTTTATAAATGAGGTGCATTAACACACTCAGACCACTAGGGTATCATTTAGTGAATGGCTGCTCTGCTCTGCAGATGCGAGAGGCCAAATTCTAGATGTGGATAAAAAATGATCGTTTTGGCAAAAACTGCAGATGGGAAGCAGATGTAATGTACAGAGGAAGTTTTATTCTGTTCAGTCTCCTTCCTTTATTAAAATGGAGTCTGCTAATTAGTCTTATTTTAAAAAGCCCTCTGAATGCAAACTCCTATGTGTTCATTCCAGGCAAAGTGAAGACCTTCTCATTCCTGCCTTCAAGAAGTTGACTGACTCAAAAAGATGTTACTTGGCGAACAGTTTTTCTTGGATATTTGTTTAAAATTTTACATCCTCTCACCAAAATTATAATTACCCTGGGTAAAGATTAGCGTGGAGAAGGAGAGAGACAAGAGACATTGAGAGGGCAGTGGAGGCATGTAGCCAACAAGGACGGTGCCCTGTGCAACGCGCAGAGAGACCAGGGCAGCGAGAAGGACGTGGCAGTTAATGCAAAAAGAAACTAAAGAACTAAAGCAGAAAATGAAACCTCAAAAATAACTATGACAGCCCTGGCTAGTTGGCTCAGTGGTAGAACGGGCCAGTGTGTGGAAGTCCCGAGTTCGATTTCCAGTCAGGGCACACAGGAGAAGCGCCCATCTGCTTCTCCACCCCTCCCCCTCTTCCTTCTCTCTCTCTCTCTCTCTCTCTCTCTCTCTCTCTCTCTCTCTTCCCCTCCTGCAGCCAAGGCTCCATTGGAGCAAGTTGGCCTGGGTGCTGAGGATGGCTCCATGGCCTCTGCCTCAGGCGCTAAAATAGCTTGGTTGCTGAGCAACAGAGCAGGGGCCCAATGGGCAGAGCCTCGCCAGGTATGGGGCTTGCTTGGTGATCCCGGTCGGGTGCATGCGGGAGTCTGTCTCTCTGCCTCCCCACATCTCACTTAATAAAAAATAAAATTAAAAAAAAAAGAAGAAGATGAAAATAACTATGACAAGAATAATAACAAACACGTACTGAATACTTATCACAGACCAGGCATGATGTTATGTACAGGACAGTCTTCCTTTTTTTGTTGTGTTTTTTTGTTTTAGCTTCCCTGAGACAAGGACTGGAGTGCAAGGTGTTAATTTGGTGGGAGGTCCCAGGAAATACATGTAAGGAAGCAGGGGAAGTGAGATAAGGAAGTGGAGGAAGCATTACCATGACAACCAGAACCGGCTCCTACCTGGGAACCATGGGGAGACATGGAGAACACACCTTCCAGGGTTACCCCATTCAAGGGGCAAGGAAACCAGGGTACTGAGCCCCCCCCACTCCTCACTGAAGGCTGCTCCCAGGTGTTAGGAACACCGCGGCACACTCAAACCCGTGGCAAGCAGGGACAAAGTGGGGTCTGGCAACCAGAGAAAGTCCTCAGGCAAACAGAGGCAGAGGCGGACGTTGGCAGCCGGGGCCATGTCCATGGTGAGGGGCGTAGGGGTATGTATGGGGAAGGCACCCAGAGCACCTGCTACCCAAACACCAACTCGTTTCATTGTACGAAAACCTCATGAAGTGGGAACTATTCCATTTCTACTTTTTCCCAAGAGAACACAGGCTAGGAGAGTAAGAAGTGGCATCTGTTGTTTTTACCCGGCTAACACTGGTTCCCTCTTCTGGTAACAGCCCCCTCCCTGCCCTTTCCTTTGAGGAACACTCCCTCCCCCGTCTCAGCGATCTGACCTAACTTCCCCACTCAAAGCCTGCAGCGCTGACCCCAGCTGACCCGGTAAGAGCTCTGCCTCAGATTTTTGCTGGAGCCATGGGGCGGGAGGTGTGCTCTTACTGCCGGGAGAAGGAAGCCTGGAGCTCGTCCAGGTCATGCTACTCCCAGGAGAATGATCCCAACTGCTTGAGAACGAAGCCAGCCCCGAGGAAAGCCGGCCTGAAAAGCCAGCTCTGAGAAGCACCACCACAGTTTCCTGACTTTCATCTTTACAGAAACTGGATCCAGCCCAACCTGAAGCTAGACACCTTCCTGGACTTTCCAAGTGCGTCAGCCAATAAACTCCTCTTTTCATTAGAAGTCCGTTTGGGCTTAGTTCATAGAAGTTAAGCGACTTGGCCAAGATCGCACAGCTAATGAGTAGGAAGGTAATATTCCAGCCCAGGGAAGCCTACTTCCCCGTATCATTCAAGGGCCCAGGTTCTTCACCGGAACGCTCGACGGTGGCAGTTTAGCATCTACCACAGGGCAGAGCTCAGAGCCCCGTCACCCTTCTCATCGCCTGGCCCTAGTGTGGAGCCTCTTTCTTCCTAGATGCCACTGCCAGTTTGCTGAAGAGCCTAATGGGTCAGGGTGTGCCTCAGCTTTATTTGAATTGCTTGTTCCATCAGATCATTAAAAGTGTGCCATGTCTTATTGATGGTCACTTGCCAAAAGGCCAGATGGAAGTGATAGAGAGTTTGAAAAGAAAACAGAGAGTTAAGACCCTCATTTGGGGGCGGGGGAGAGTAAGCCCATTAGGAGCTATTTATGGACAACTCCTCTTTTATTCAGGATTCAGTGGCAAGTGACTGGCTGAAAGAAAAAAAAAAAATCACTGGCTTTCCTAAGGGAAGACACCAAGAATAGGGTTGCCTTTAGGAAAGGCTGTGTCTACGCAAGGCTCAAACAGCACCAACACCACAGTCTCCTGGATTTGCCTGCCTTCGGGTTGACTTCATTCTCAGTCGTGCATGGAGCCTCCAGCAGTGCCTGGCTTACCTCTTTCTACTTACCAGCGGTCCTAACGGAGAGTAGAGAGATGCCCCCCTCTCAACAGCCTCAGCAAAGCCCCTGTGATTTCTCATCACTGGCTCTGATTGGGTCACATGCCCATCATTACACTAATGATGAGAGCCAGTGGGCTGCAAGCTCTGACCGACCGCAGGCCCCTCCTTGGCTCTCCTGCAGAATCAGCACCAGCAGAACACGTGAACAGAGACCGGAGGAGATGCGGTTCCCCAGAGGAAAATCGGGGCACAATCTGATAACCTCTTATTTCCAGATGGATGATGCCGGGCTGTCAGGGAGGCAAAACTGACGGTCATCCCCATCAGTGTTGACATGACAGAGAACATGTGACTGCTTCCTACTTTGTTCAGAGAAAAGTGACACTACACATAGAACAACAGAGAATCCATATATAACAATAAAGTTAATTACAGGTTCTGATTTGCAAGCAATAGAATTCACTTCAATACCTTAAGCCGATACTCTGAAGTAACGCCTATAATTCCTGGGAGAGCCAGAGAACTGGGTGTAGATGCTCCAAATAGGAACAAAGCAGCCAGGAAAAGGAGCCGTATGACACCCACTGCCCTGGAAGACTTTTGCAACCTGGTTGACTAGAACACCTGATCTCCTGAACTTAGCAGCTACAATACATTGCTCATTTCTTCTTGTCAGTCTGGGGCAGGTGTGCGTGCCTGGGGACACCATCCCGTGTATGACCTTACCTGCAAAGGAGTCTGGGAAATGTAGTTTTCAGCTTTGTGGTCTCTAAGTACCAGAGGGTTAATTAAGAGGTGTTGCAATGGACACTGATGAGTTAATTTACAATATCTGCCATAGAGCAGATTACAAGAGTTTGGTGAGAGAGAACTAATTTAAGGCTGGACTCAAGATCTGATCACTGGTTACACTAGCTTGTCTGACTTGGCTCTGGCAGTTGCTAAAAAACTTTAGAGGATCTAAGTGCCAAGGATAAGATGTCCACAGAAGCCTATACTCTTCAGACCGCTCCTGGACCATACCTGTAAGTGCTGGGTGCCATTTGAAGACACAGATGATGACAGGACATTGTGTTTGTCTGTGGGAGGCAATCAGAAAGAAGGCTGGACAATGTTAGATAAACCATCTCGACACCTCTCCCCTTGTACCCCTATGGCCAGTGTTTCGTACTTCTGCCCATTTACCTCCATCACCCTAAGCCAGGCCACTGTCCTCTCTTGCCTGGGCCTTCTGTTTCAGGCAGTCCCTGGGCTATGAATGACACAGGTTCTGTAGGTCGGTTCTTAAGTTGAATTTGTATGTAAGTTGGAACAGGTATGTTTACCTATTAAACGCAACAAAGACAGAAGTTTGTCTTAACCTTAGTACTTATTTTTACCTTTCTGGGCATATAAATACTTAATACATTTTCAAATACAACCTTAAATAATCCCGGATGACGCAGAAGATGATGGACTTGTTGGAGATGGCGGGACTGGTGTTGGAGTCAGGGTCTGATTCTGCTGCTGGAGTCAGGTTCCTGAAGTCGGCCTCAAGGGAGGTTTGTACAGAGCTTTTCTTTTTCTTATCATCAAAGGCCCTGGAGCATCTCAGGCCTTCGGTTACCGTAAACTTTGGTGAACCTTTCTATATCAGGACCTTTCTTCTCTAACTTTGCCATTCCTGCTTCAGTGAGACGAAAAGCATCAGCTGCCTGGAAATGCTGAGGTCGCCGGTTCAAAACCCTGGGCTTGCCTGGTCAAGGCATATATGGGAGTTGATGCTTCCAGCTCCTCCCACCTTCTCTCTCTCTGTCTCTTTCTCCTCTCTCTCTCCCTCTCTGTCTCTCACTCTCCCTTTCTCTCTCCTCTCTAAAATGAATTAAAAAAAAAAAAGCAAAATGTCATTGCCTGACCTGTGGTGGCGCAGTGGATAAAGCGTTGACCTGGAAATGCTGAGGTCGCTGGTTCGAAACCCTGGGCTTGCCTGGTCAAGGCACATATGGGAGTTGATGCTTCCAGCTCCTCCCCCCTTCTCTCTCTCCTCTCTCTCCCTTTCTGTCTCTCTCTCTCCTCTCTAAAAATGAATAAATAAAATAAAAATAAAATTTAAAAAAAAGAAAAGAAAAGCATCAGCTGACTCTTCTGTAGAAAACTTTTTTGGTTCCGGAGTTTCTAGGTCCCTGTTTTCTTCCCTAAATGCTGTCATCTGCTACTGCAGCATCGTAAAGTCTTCATTGCTTAGTTCTTTGCCATGGGAGTCGAGTCATTCTCTCTGATGTCCAGCTGTAGTTGATTACCAATAGCCCTTCCAGAGCTCCGTTCCTAAGTCCAAGTTGTTGGTAAGTGATGTTTATAACTTGGGGACTTACTGTAGTCCAATCTTTTCAAAGCACGAATATAATCACAGCTGCCCTTCAATGGTCTCCTTTGCTCTTTAGATCAAAGCCCAAATTCTTAAAACGACCCCTTCCAATTCCTCCAACCAAACCGCCAGCCACGACTCCAAGTCTGGCACCATTCTCTTTGATCCTGGCTGGACTAAGAAGCCACAGGACCCCTCACGATTGGATTTCTACCATGTCCCTCTCCATTCTCATCCTGAGTGACCTTCTCCTTGTCGCCTTGTCATAGGGCCCCCAGCCCGACGCAGCCACACTGCTGTGAACACATTCAGGTTCCAGAGACATCGGATTCCTCCGGACCAGAACAGCTTTGCTCCTATTGTCCCATCTGCCTGGCGAGACCTGCTCCAGATCCAGCGCAGAAGTCACTTTTGTGGGGGAAGCCCTTTGAAACTGTCCGAGAGGACGCTCCCTATAACCTTGTTTCCACCACTCCTGTGGGCCATTTCCCACCAGCCACTCTTATGCAGTGTGATTTTCCCCGCCTACCACAGGACCTACTTACTCCATAAGAGTTGGCTAAACGAGACCAAATAAACTTAAAAAAAAAAAAAAAAAAAAAAAAGCGATCTCCCTACACCGAAAGCAATAATAAAGTGTGTTCTACTACCACCTTGAGACCTCAATTAATGTGCTTTTCTCCTCGTGAATCCTTGCTTGCGCACAAACAGAACCTGACAGCCCGAATTAAATCATTTATCTTTCTAGTTCTCTGCCTTGGCTCTAACACTAGTGAATAAACTCTGATATTTCATCAGAAACTGGCGGAAGCAGAAGCCACGGCCCAGTGCAGCCCATATATACACACATACAGGAGAAATGCCCGTCTCCAACCCCTCTTTCACCTAGGAGGAATTAAACGCCCACTTACCCCATCTGATCATTTTGTTTTCTCACACGGACCCTAAAGAGCCCGTGTCTGGGTGTGCGCGCGCACGCGCACGCGCACGCTGGCGTACCAAGCCCATTATTCAACCCCATACGTGAATTTCACAGTGCGAACCGCCCCAGCAGGAAAGAACACGACCAGAAACGCACAAAACTCCAGCTAAATGTTATGTTCCAGTTCCCTCTTATACACGGTGATGCCTTTTGATTGAGTGACCTATGGGTTTCCAACCAGGGGCCTGTCAGAAAGTAAAAGAGCATTTCCACCCTGCAATGTATAATATAATTAAATACATAGATGAAGTTTTCCCAGGTTCTGCTTTCGGAGCCAGACAACGCTTGTTTGCCTTCCATCATCATATATAAACACCCACAGGCCGGGATAATTCACCTTCGTTTTCCTGTCGCTAAACCTCAAATCAGGGCACCCTGAACCGCGCTGAAGCGTATCAGGAGGGCATCTGGTTATGAAGTCTGCAGCATTTCTTTTTCTTTGGATAACAAAACTATCCTACTTACAGTCCACTATTTGGAAAGGGATAACGCGGGTATTAGACGCCCGCCGCCCCATTGAGAATGCCCGCGTGGGGTCTATGGATTCAAACAGCTTTTTTTTCTTCGAACCTCTGTCTCAGGGATACTAAGGAGTCAGTGAGTGGTCTGGAGGTCGCTTCTGCCAGCTTCCCCCGCTGAGACCTAGACGCCGTGGGACCACAGCGAGCAGAAGGCATCAGGCCGGCAGGAGGAAGCCCGAGAGCCTCGCGCAGCACGGGGTTGGACCAGGGTTTTTCCAACTTCAATACGCACAAGGCCCCTGGGAGCTTGTTTCAGTGGAGAGTCTGGCTTGGTGGAGCCAGGCTGGGGCCTGAGATTCTGCATTCTCTAGCAAGCCCCTGGGCGATGCGGATGCCGCTGGCTCTGGCACACAACTTGAGTGATGCGGCTTCAGACCTCAGCTCCGTCCGAGTCCGTAGAGGCCGGACTGGGGACCACCGCCTTGGCACCTGGGCACTCTTGGACAGATTACTTGACATCTCTTGGCCCTGGGTTCCTCATCTGTGCGACAGCGATGATAGCGCCTATCGGGCAGGTCTGCCAAGAGGATCAGATTAATGCACGGGAGAGGCTGAGAGTAATGGCTGGGGCATCATTAAAGCTTCTGGTGAGTGGTTCTTAGTGTCACCTGGTTCAGGGGCCCCCTGTGTTGACGCACACCGACAGTGACAGGACTCAGACCAGAGGCAGCTTCCCCAGCCTGGGGAGTGTGCCTTGTCCATTTTATTATTTCATTATCTTAAGTATTAAATTATTTTTCTTGGTTTTATTTTCTCATTACACAAAGTAATACCGTACATGTTTTGCTTAAAGAACGAAAGAGAGGAAAACAGGAAGGGAGGTAAAGAGGGAAGGACAGAAGGAGGGAAGAAAGAACAAATAAAATAAGAGAGCTCAGGACCCATATGGGTCTATATTGCTCTAAGTCCTATATACACGTGTATTTCAAACAACAGAATGATATGGTACCTACCCTTTTACAGTCTTTTGTGTTCACTTGATACATCACAATAACAACAGAAACAATAGTAGCAACATCAACGATAACAATAGACCCTCTTTAGTAGGCTCTTGCTGTGTGCCGATGCCCTCCCCCAAACAGTGTCTTGACTCATTCATTTCCACCACACTTTGACATTGACTCCTATCATCCTCACTTTAGAGAGGACAAAACTGAGGCACAGAGAATATAATTTAGCTAAGGTCACACAACTAGTAAATGGGGAATTTGGGTTAAAAACCAGGCAGTCGGGAAGCACAGCCTAGGTCTTTAATTTCCATATTCTGCCTCCTTTGCAGCTTCGTCCTCATGGGCTGTTTTATTGCTTGATTCCCCCCCCCCCCCCCCCACTTACTGCATCAGGAATATCTCTTCCTGCCATCCCATGTTTTTGCACAACATCATTTCTGAGAGCTGCGTAGTATTCTGTTGGCCATGATTAACTCCATTTTACAGATGAGATAGGTGAGGCTTGGAAGCTCAATAGATTGGCAGACCTTAAGGGTAACAACAATGACCTGCCTGGGAGTCTAGGTTCTGTCCACCCCACAGGGACACTGAGCACCTACCATGCACAGGGGATTTGCTGGCCTTAGTGGAGAATGGAAGACCGACAGAATTCTTACTGCTGGGGAAATGGCTGCCAGTGAGTTGAGCCATGTGAAAATGTATGTAAGCACATACATGAGCAAGATGAGCTGAGGTACTGATAAGTGTGAGCAAAACAATCACACCCTGTGATGTGATGAGGACGAGTAGCAGTGAGAATGTCGGAAGACTGTTGGAGGAGATGGAGATTGGAAGTGGTGACCAAAGGACAAGAAAAAGGTAGGTCATCACATAGCAATCTGGAGTCTGATTCATTTAAATCTCTGAACATAAAACAAAACAGTAACTCTGGAGGATGGTATGCAGAAGTATCATTTACCTAAAAAACGCTCATAAAGAACACAAGGAAGGCGAGCAGAGCGGGCTTTAGAGCCAGAGGCTAGAGCGGGTGACCCTGGCTCTGTCCTCTTGTGGCCTGAGACAGTCTCCATCACCTCGTCAGCAAAATGAGCCTGTGACACTTACCTTAGAACAGGGCTGCTGCGAACCTGAAATGGACCAACCATGGGCGGCACCTGGCCCAAAGACATGCAACACTTTGGCTGCTGTTGACATTGACACTCAGTGTTTGGTCAGCCTGGCTGTTAAAAGGTCAAGTCTGGGCTATGACGACATCAATATTAATAGTAGAACAAGGAGATTCCTGAGACCTCACAAGCTACACGGATCTGTGAGCCTGTTGGGCGTTGTCACCATATCGTGATTAAGAGGCAGGCAATACTTTGGACATCGTGTGCTGAGTCTCACCATCAGGGCAGCTTACAAGATTCTCGGCGATGACTTCTGGTTTTCATTTACTGTGTTTGCTCTGGTGAGCTGAGGAAAAGGGCTGACAGGACCCCCTTGACCACTGTCAGCATCTCTCAACTCTCAGGTGGTGTCATTGTTGAGACAGAGGTGGGAAAGATTCGTGGATCTATGTTCATGGCAATAAATAATATTAACGATGGCTCCTACCCCAGCTGGGCGGTGGGCTGAACACTTTACGTCCATCCCGCCGCCATCCTCCAACTTTCTCTTCTCTGCATTTTACCGATGAGGGGACTTGAGGGTAAGGAGTTGGCAAGGCCACACCGCCCGGTAGGCAGCAGGCTCTGTGCCGTGTGCGTGGTCCTCACTCACAACAATGCACCAGGCTCTTCTGCTGCAGGACACCCCCCACCCCAGGCCGTTTTTCCCTGGTTAACTCCAACCCCGTCTTCTGATCCAGAGATGTCACTTTCTCAGTGAACGGCCCACACGAGGGGCTCGCCAAGCTCCGCATTCTCCTCCACGTCGCCTGTCACAGCCACGGTGCTTCCCACTGGCCTCCCTCATAAAGTCGGGGTGAAGAGTACAACTAGGACATCAAGTATGTGGGACCAGAGCAAGCGCCCCTGCTTTCCCGCTGGGCCTGTCCCTGCCTCGGTTTCCTGGCCTGTGACCCCCGAGGGACGTAGCGATAATGATCTTCCAGGAGCATGGCCACGAGGGACTAATGTTGCTGTCACGCTGGAGGAAACGGCCTGCAGGTAGCCTGGGACACAGGAGGGTGGGGCCCCGCGGCCGAGCCCCTCACACTGAAACCTCGGTGAGGACAGGGCTGTCCCATCACGTCACATCACGGGGCAGAGCCGACCACCACACGTACCCGGCAGAACTCTGTGAGGTGCTGTTACCATCATCATTCCCATTTTACAAACCGACTGTTGAGTCGTTGCCCCAGGTCACCCAGCTGGTGCGGACTTGTGGGCGAGGCGGCAGGGAGGTCACAGAGCTCGGGAGGAAACATTCCAGGGGAGCTGCACCTCCACGTCCTCCTCCAAATCCCCGGCACGGGAGTCTGGAGAATGTCACCTCACTCGCTGCCCTGAGCAGCCAGAAACAAAGATGGCCAGAAAGGGGTGAAGGGGGCTCCCGGGGAAGACACGGGGGCTTTAGTGAGCCCAGACCTCCTTGACCAGGCGGTGGGACCTCCCTGCAGGCCTCGGTTCCCCGGCACAGAAGAAGTACAGAACGGAGACCCCCTTTCTCTCAAATGCCCTGGTGTTTTTAACTTGTTCCTTCATTTCCCCAGGGGCCTTCTGAGGGGCGGGGCCTAAGGACTTCCCGGAAAGCGGGACTCGGGGTGCTCCCGTGTCTGCAGAGGGACCCGTCCGGCCTGACCGTCTGCGTAGTCCCCATCCTTTACCCTCTCGGACCAGACCGACCGCCAGTTTCCCCCCTCTTGAACTGAAGAGACTTGCAGACACAACAATCCTTTTAGCTTTTAGCATATTTAATAATTTATTATTTATCTGGTATTTTTTTGGTAAATGTATTCCTCAGATGGTGCCTTCGCATCTCCCGTTTCCAATTTGCACCTGCCTGACACAGCTTATATCACAGCCCCTAGATGTTCTTAAGGCAGGGATCCCTCCGCAGGCACCTCCTTCCTGTCCTCATGAATTCCCATGCTTCATTTGCTCAAGAAGACAGCCTTCTCCCCTGCTCACGGGCACGCAAGCCACACGTGTTGCTAATACAGGGTTGGTTTTCCCAGCACGGGTTCTTTTTTAAAACATGTTTGCCCTTCAGCCTGCCATTAACCAGTTTCTTGCTACTTTGAAAAAACTTGCTCTCCTAAATTTCATTGCTCAGTTTTCTCCTCAGGGACTTTACCCTTTATTAAGACGTCAAAACCAATTTTGGAGCAATCACAGATGTCAAATAGTCTCATGAATCTTTCACGTCCTCCCCAGCTCCTGGCACAGCGGTGGGCACACAGCAGGGAGACAATAAATACTTGTTGCCAGCAAGGTGGTCCACAGGCCATGTTTAGAAAGGCAGGGTGGGGTACCGGTTAAGTACCGAGGCGTGAAGGTGCGAAATCAGCCTGTGTGGGTGTGAGTGCTTGGTCTTGTCCCAGGTTGGCCGTGTGACCGTAGGCACGTTACCCAAAGGCTCTGAGGCTTCAGTTTCCGCAGCCCCGCTATGGGACTGGAGGTCATCCTGCCATCTTCCAAGGCTTGTCGTAAGGATGAAATAAGTAACGCATTGAGGCTGGTTCCTGGCAGAGCACATTCTCAGTGAATGATAACTTTCGTCAGCACGGACTGCCTACTGTCTGCGAGACCAACAGATATTAGAGAGAACCTTGAGTCCCAGACTCTCCTCCCCTCAAGTTTGAGAACCACATATGATAAAGGGACTAAGAGGACCTTGTCTTTGGTTGTCTACAAAGCGTTCCACGGTGAGAAAAGGGTCGGTCCATGAGTCTCAGTGTCACTCTGTCATTTCTGTGTGACCTCAAGGCTAGCACCTGTAAAATGAGGATGGGACTTTGTCTCCTGCTGGGGAGAGAACCCACAATCTCTGTCCTCAAACCTATCACCTTCATTCAAATAATTTCTCGGCTCAGTAGTCTCAAATGAATGGCCCACACACCAAGTGGGACCAGTTGCCAGGCAGAGGCAGAAATGCCCACTAGGGGGCGAGTGCGTTCGCTCATTGTTCCCTGTGGTGCATCAGTCCCAGGTCAGGGAAGGAACGCTGGAGACATGGGCACCTTCTCCGGGCCCATCCCTGTGTGCCCTATCACTGCCCCAGCTCAGGAAGTTGTATCAACTCCATCTTAGAGCTGAGAAACCTGAGGCTAACCTTCCCTGGATCACAGAGCTAAGAGGAGACACTTGGGACGGAACCTCCATTTCTTACTCGACCAGGCTGCCCCCAGGACCCCAGGAGAAGGCAGCACTGAACTTTGCCTGCAGGAAGGGAAAGTGTGCAGAAACCTGAAATGTACACACTGACAAAATGGTGTGTCACGTGTCTCTCCCCCCTCCCCCCAAAGGAGCATAGATTTAGGCTTACATTTCCCAAAGGGTGTCCCATGGGACATAAGTCCTTGGGAGGTGCTCCCTGAAAAGGGGGTAGGGTCATGTGAGTCCATGAAATGTGACCTTCTTTGTTCTCTCTGAAATACAACGAAAACACTAGGTCGGTAAAGGCCCTAAGAAGTCGTGCAGCCAAGTCCTGTTTGCTTAACTTTATTTAAGCCAGTCAGCATTTCCTCAGCCTGTCTGACATCAGGGTTTTTAATACACATATGACATTCCTAATGTTCACTTTGAGAAATGCTGGTTTTATCAAACAAGGAAGGAAGATAATAAAAAGTGAAGAAATAGGACTTCACACACTTGAATAATGAATTGACACAGATGTCCCAAGGATAGAGGAAACTGTGGCCATGCAAGATACTTATGGAAATTCCAAGTTATAAACCAAAACCAGAACCAGAACCATAAAGAAGCCTAGATAGTCTTTACATTACGAAAAACCATTTCCCATTCACAGTGGCTCCCACATAAAATCCAGGAGACAAAACAAGATGGCAATCAAGTTGTTTCACACCATGGGGTGCAAAATCTGTCCACCCCTCGTTCATGCTCAGAGCTGAGATCGCGGCATGGAGCGCGAGTTTATTCATGAAGTTGCTGTCTTCACTAACATAATCAGAGGTTTGCTATGGCTCTGGGTTGGAATGGCTTAGAAAAGTACAGTCCATGCAGCGTTATTTACAATGGCCAACACATGGAAACAGCCGAAGTGTCCCCTGGCAGGTGAATGGGTGAAGAAAATGAGAGAGCCTGGCCTGTGGTGGCGCAGAGCAAGTGTCAACCTGGAACGCTGAGGTTGCCGGTTCAAAACCCCGGGCTTGCCCGGTCAAGGCACATACAAGAAGCAACTGTGAGTTAATGCTTCCTGCTCCTACCTACTCCTTCTCTCCCTCTCTCTCTCTCTCTCTCTCTCTCTTTTATCTCTAAAAGAATCAATAAATGAAATCTAAAAATAAATAAAGCAGGCCTGACCTGTGGTGGCGCAGTGAGTAAAAGCATCGACCTGGAACAATGAGGTCGCCAGTTCGAAACCCCGGGCTTGCCTGGTCAAGGCACGTATGGGAGTTGATGCTTCCTGCTCCTGCCCCCCTTCTCTCCCTCTGTCTCTGTCTCCTCTCATTAAATGAATAAATAAAATCTAAAAAAAAGATAAAACATTTTAAAATAAATAAAGCACAGAAGTTTTTTGTTTGTTTGTTTGTTTTTTAAGATTTTATTTATTCATTATAGAGAGGGGAGAGAGAGAGAGAGAGAGAAGGGGGAGGAGCAGAAAGCATCAACTCCCATATGTGCCTTGACCAGGCAAGCCCAGGGTTTTGAACCAGCAACCTCAGAGTTTCCAGGTTGACACTTTATCCACTGCGCCACCACAGGTCAGGCCAGAAGTTTGTTTTTTAAAGAAAATGTGATACGCAGGTGAATGCATGTAGGCGCGCGCGCGCACGCACACACACACACACACACACACACACACACACACACACACACACAAATACTGTTCAGCCATAAAAAGGACATCCTAGCATTTGGGACAACATAGATGGATCTTGAGCACATTATACTCAGTGAATAAGTCAAACAGAGAAAGGCAAGTACTGTGTGACCTCACTTATGTAGAATCTTAAAAAAAAAAGGGATAGAAGCGACCAAATGTGTGGGTAGCAGAGGTAGGAGGTGGAGGCCGGAGGAAGTGGAGGAAGGAGCTCCGAAGGTATGAACTTCCAGCCCTAAGGCAATAAGGACTGGGGATGGGATGTGCTCGATGACTTAGTGAGCACACTGCTGTTTGAAAACTGCTGACAGAGTAAGTCCTAAAAGTGCTCATCACCAGGAGAAAAACATTTCTGTAACTGTATGAGGCGGCGACGTTAACTTAACTGACCATAATGATCGTCTAACAATGTATACAGGCCGAGCCATTATGCAGTACACCTTAAACTTACATAATGTTGTATGTCAATTATATCTCAATAAAAGTGAAAAACAGTTAAACCAGTTCTTAAAGGATTACTCAATAAAATAAATATGAGACCTATAGATACATACATACATACATACATACATAGAAGTTATACAGAGAGAGAGAGAGAGAGAGAGAGAGAGAGAGAGAGAGAGAGAGAGAATGGAGCAGCCCAGTCCACAGGGACAGCGCGGAGACTCGTGGCTGGCTCAGAAATCTGCTTCCCACAGTTCAGGGAGAGGCCAGCGGAGACGGGGCCGGGACCAGCTGTGCTCCCCGGCTGGAGCAGCTGCAGGCCTGACCCTGAGTAGGCCCCTGGTCAGCACAGAAGCCCAGCAGCTTGCACTGACCTCATGCCTCAGGATGACACAGAAGAGAAAGACTTAACTGTCCCGGCTGGTTAGCCAGGTACAAATCCCTTGATCTTCCTCCTTCCTGTAGGTGTGGTCTAATTCCCTCCCCCGGAACCTGAGCCGGCTGGACCAGGAGAATAGTGTAGCAATTCCGTTCCGGGACTTTCGAAGCTAGGTCGTGAGAAGCATGGCAGCTTCTGCCACAGTCTCGTGGGCCCCAGCCACTGGTGGGCAGGGAAAGGTCCAGCGTTCCTGTGAAGAGGCCACGTGGAACTCTGCTGAGCTCGGCCCCCAGCCAGCACTGCCGCATCAGCCATGTGAGTGCCCCGTCTTGGAAAGGGACCTGCCAGCCCCATCAAGCCATCTCAGCCCTAGAGTACCAGCGAGCCATCCCACCACGCTTCCCTGGATGACCTGACCCTGCATTAATGAAATATAATAAGATGACTGTATTAACCCACTGAATTTGCGGTCATTCGTTAAAAGTCAATAAATGACTGGAACGCAATTTTACTGAGTGTCTACTATATGATAGGCAGGCATCAAAGTACCGTATTTCCCCATGTATAGGATTGTTGGTCAAATAAGTTTGTAAATATGATATATAGGTTTGCTCGCTTATAGTTTGTATTGGGTGTGGGGGACAGGCTGTAAGCAGGCAAAGTCATTATAGCCTAAGACTTAGTTTTAAGACTATGCTTTTCCCCACACCCTTGGCTGATCGCATGATGTGGGGTGGTGCACTCTCATGAGGAACCCCATTATTCCTCAGATAAGTGACTTTGTATCAGAGACTTCCTTGTTTGTATATTGGATTAAAAGTTTTGATTTCTGCACTATAAAGTGGGGCAGACCGGGAGCTTGCTCTCTCAGTTCCTGAAATTAGCATTAGAGGAGAGAGCAGAGAAAGGCCACGTGGAGGAGAGGAGAAGCAGCCAAGATGGTGGAGTGCTGAAGGAGAAGCCAGTTTGTGCAGAGTTTGTGCAGAGAGAAGGAGATGGGGAACAGAGGTGAATAAGTCTGGTGAGCTAAAACCTTTGATTCTAGGAAACTCGGATAAGTCAGTAGCTTTGTGAGCACTGAATGAGTGGGTTTTGGAGCCCAGTGTGTGTATTTCTTGCCCACCGAGTGCAAGCTAGGATTAAAGCTAATTGCCCACCAGTTCTTGGCTCCATTGTTGCATTACCGTCTGTCCGAATCTAATGCGAACCTGCATGGGCCAGGTGGCTGTGATGGTGGCCGTGGCTGGCTGGCTTTACAAAGATGCACCTTTAAAAAAATTGGGGGGGGGGGGTCTAAAATCTGGATGCATATTATACAGTGGTTGTAGATTTTTCTTGTTTGCGTTTCCATAGATGGAACTGAGGATGAGGCATATATGAAGACAGTGACTCATCATCAGACATAGATTAGGACAAGCCAATGGATGGGAGTTTGACAGTGATGAGGAGTTGTATGAATTTTATAATGAATAAAACTTGAGTTCAATAACTTTATGTAATAACTTTTTTTTTCAAATTTCGGGCCCCAAAGTTAACCTGTGCCTTAGACATGGGAGCGTCGTATACATGAGAAATACAGTTAGGTGCTTCATTATCTGTCATCTTCCTAAGGGCCTCCATGAGGTAGGTATTTAATCGCACAAATGTGAGAATTAAATTAAGGCCTGGCCTCGTGTAATAGTAAGAAACTCACCCTAAGTCACAGAGGAACTGTTTGGTCTGTCTTTAGTATCTTTTATGACAAGGAAAACCCTTTAGGGGAAGAATCCACAAAAGACGTTAGGAATAACAGAGGTGGGAGAGAAGCAGAGTGAATGGTGTGTGTGTGTGTGTGTGGGGGGGGGGGGGGCACGCCTCACATTCCGGCCAAAATAAAATCAAAGCAGTAGGCGATGGAGAATCTCTGTGAAAACACGCTCCCCTCCGGGCTGCGGCTGTATCACAGCTCTGGAACCGAGCAGAACAGAGAGCGGGCGGGCGGGGGGCCCTTTCACAAAGTCCACTTGGTCCACTTGTCGTTGAGAGGAGCGCTCCCGGACCAGCTCCTCCCACCTGTCCCCATTGCTCCAGGCGCTCCACCCGCCGGGTAACCCAGGCACATTTCCTCACCTTCGAAAGTGCTTCAGAGTTTACAAACCCCGTTTACCCACACGCTCATTTCAGCATGAGAGCAGATGCTTGTCCCAGGGAGCAACTTAATCAACCAATAATATTTATCAGGTACCAACTACGTGATTAGGAAATAGAACCTATCCTGGCTCTCCCCACCCCAACCCCCGGCTCATTTCCCTTTGCTTCCTTTGCATTTTGTTTTGTAAGGGCTTAAACATGCTTCCCTCTTGAGTCTGTTTCTCCTGCATACTGAGAGCCTGATACCCAAGTGCCTCTGGTAGGAAGGGAAGGGGGAGGCGAAGGGGAAACGGGAGGAATGGATGAACAGGAGGGAAGGACTGTACGTGTAGTTAAGCAGTTAAGGGTGGTGAAGACCCATGGAATCACCCAGGCCTGTACATTGCTGACCACGTGATGTGGGCCAGGTACTTAACCTTTCTAGAGTCTTACTTCCAGAGTGACTGGGGATTAAATGAGATAACACATATCTCAGAGGGAGGGGCTGACACACTGAGACCGCTCAAAGGCGGGAGTTATGAGGAGGGGACAATACTGCAGAGGGCAGAGAGCTTGGAAGAGGAAGGCAGCACAGGGCGAAACAGGCACGGAGGAGAGGTGTCTTTAAAATATTACCTGGTCCTCGAGGTGCCCAAAGCCCACTTAGGAAGAAATCAGAAGACACTCTACCAGGCCATTTAACGTCAATCTAAGGTGTTGGTGTGGACAGTAGCAGGTGGGGAAGTCAAGGAAGGCTTGAGATGGAGGGAAGGTGGGCAGGGATGGAGGGAATCAGCTGGGGCGGGATGGAGGCTGGCGGAAGGGGGTGGGCAGGTGGGGGGCACAGTGGGAAGGAAGGAGACGGATCCTTCTCAAGCCAAAGACATTATGTGAGAGGCACGTTCAGGGCAGTGTGTCTGGGGGATCCTGAACTGTTCCAGGAAAAGACTAGGCAGCCAGGCCCAAGTGCTGGTCCCACAGGTCTGCAACAGTTACCAATCCACCTGCCTTTGAATAGTCAACGCCCCAACAGTGTCACAAAACCTGCCAAGTGTCTCCCTGAAGCCTGGGAAGCGTGGGACCAGACAGGAATAGAAGGGGTGCTTGGGGATGGGGCAAACTTTTTTTTTAGGCGAGAGGCAGATAGTGAGGCAAACTCCAACATGCACCCCAACCAGGATCCACCCGGCAACCCCATCTGGGGCCAATGCTTGAGTACTCAGCTATTTTTAGCACCTGAGGCTGATGTGCCTGGGGCCACATTGGAACTAACTGAGCCACTGGCTGTGGGAGGGGAAGAGAAAGAGAGAGAGAAGTGGGGTGGGAAAGCAGATGGGTGCTTCTCCTGACCAGGAATCAAACCTTGGACATCCATACGCCGGGCCAACACTCTATCCACTGAACCACAAGCCAGGGCCATTTTTAAAAAATCCTTATTGCCCAGGAAATGTTTCAGTAGTCACGTGGCAAAGGCAGGGAGTGAATCCGTATATGAGCTCCCAGCTTCCTCCCAGCTCTGCTGATCCTTGATGGTGAAGGACAATGAGACAATCTGCTCCTCCTGGGAGCCCAGGCGAGTCTTTGGGTTCACCTCTGCCTCCTGCCCAGCACAGTGGCACAAAGCCCCACAATCAGGGATCCAAAACCTGCCAGCCTTGGGCCAGGCATTTTTTTCTTGTGTGTGATGTAAAATTAATTCTGATTTCTTGTTGGTAATCTGCTGCGTGTTTAAAGCATTGCATGACTTAAGCGCTCTTCTCTCCCTTTACTCATTCAACAGGTATTTCACGGAGCCCAGCTCTGTGCCGGGTAAAGTGAGGAAAACCAAGCCCCTGCTCTCACCCAGACTTAGAAACATGGGAGGAAAAGAGAAAGTCAGGATCGGAGGGTCTTTGTTATTTGAAATAAACCTCTGGGAACAGAAGTAGGTGGTGCAGTGAGTCGAGACCTAAGAAGGCAGAGGCAGGGAGAAAGCACTGTGTCCCCGAGGGAGGGGCACCTTAGGAAGAGGGAACCGGAAGGCACTGCTCTCTAGCTTTATATATACTGCTCTATAGCTTTTGGGCAAAGCATGTGATGTGTAAGTTGTAACAGTTTCCTATTGCTGCAGTAACACATTATGTAACGCAAATTTAGTACCATAAAACAAATTTATTACCCTATAATTCTGGAAGCCAGGTCCAAATTGGGTCTTAGAGGCTAAAACCAAGGTGTCAACAGATTGGCATTCCTTCTGTGGACTTGTGTCCCCTCCTGGGACCACTCTACCCTCTCTGCGTTGGTCATCAGAACCTCTTCTCCATGTCCCTCCTGCCTCCCTCAGATCAAGACCCTTAAATTTACACTGGACCCAATAATTCAGGAGAATCTGCTCATCTCAAAATCTCCGTCTCATCTGTGAAGTCCCCATTAGAATGTAAAGTGATACATTCACAGGTGCTAACAGTTTCCTGGGTGCTTGATCTTGGCTACTGACTATGCTCTTCCACATTACACACTTCTATGCTTAATACAAACGTACGCGGTAGATGTTAATACTATCCCCATTTTACTGATGGGAAAACTAAAACATTAAGTAACTTCCTCAGTGAACCCAGAACTTGAATCCAAGTCTGTCTGCCCAGCAAAAGCCCACGATTTTAACCCAATGGTTCTAAACCATAAATTCACATTAAAACCAAATATGAAATTTTGAAGAAAAAAAAATTCTTATACTTGGACCCCAAACATATAGTTAGACTTTGATTTATTTGGTCTGAGGTGGGGGCCAGGTTGAGAACCACTGTTTTAACTGTGTTCTAAAACAGCCCCCCCATTAAAAACTGGCAAACCCCTTACCTCAACCAGGTCCACGCAGAAATGCACAAAGATGAACACAGCTGTCTAACCAACTAAAATAAGATGCTGGTTTCATGTGTGGTAAATGATGGCATTCTTAAGCAATTAAATTTCATATTAAACATGAACATATTTATGTTTGATGGCAGTTTTAAAAAAATCTGAATTGTAGCATTCTGAACATGTCATGTTAGGGTCCTGTTTTTAATCTTTTTTGAAGTATAATATAAATTGAGGGAATGGATCAAACAATAAATAGAGAACTTTGTTAAAACAGTGTCCAGTCAACATTCCTACCAAAGCAGGAATAACTGCGAAATTGCTAGGGGTGGCCACAAATGAATTAGGGCTTTGTTACATTGAAGTTTACATCAGGGTGCCTTTCTGCAAGGTCAAGATCATTAAGAAAGGTCAAGGTATAGTGGGGAAGACTTGTATTTGCCCTTTTGTTATTATTATTTTAGCTAGCCAGTGAGAGGGACAGACAGGGACAGAAAGGGAGATCAGCATCACCAAATCGTAGTTGTGGCACTTTAGTTCATTGTTTTCTCACATGTGTCTTGACGGGTGGGGGTGGGGGACCCTCCAACTGAGCCAGTGATCTCTTGCTCAAGCCAGTGACCTCGGTATTTCGAACCTGGGTCCTCAGCGTCCAAGGTCCATGCTCTGTTCACTATGCCATCGCCTGGTCAGGCTGTACCTTTCCCTTTTAAACTCAGAATAAGAGGACTTAACCCTTAAGCTGGGCAACTCATCTTCAGCAAGCAGGTATTCCTAGCCAATTTCTAGGTTTAAGCTGAAATTATCCCTGTACATTATTAAAGTAGCATTTTATGCCCTCTAGAATAATTTTATCTGCTTATTAGCTAGCAGTGTGACCTGGGACATTTACTCTCTCTCACACTTACTCTCTATATTGAACAATAGAAATAATACCCAGGGTTCCTCCCAGTGCTGCTGTTTGGACTGAATGAGTTCATTTGCGCAATTAGCTCCAGCAGTGCCAGGAACAGAGAAGGGTTGCACTAAATAGCAATATTCCACCTTTTCTATGAATGCTCATTAGGGTAGTGAACACAGGGTATGGCTCACTCACATCTCTGAAAGGCCTTGGAGCTTTTTCCTTTAAAAGCCTAAAAATATTAGTTTTAAATACCGTATTCAAATTGTACCTTCCCCACTTTAAGCCTTGTTGATTGGCTTAGGCCCTCTGTCAACACAAGTCCACATAAAACCTGCAATGTGTTGTGTATCAGTTAGGATGGGCTAAGTTTTACTGTAGTAACAAAGATCCCCACGCCTCGGTGATTTCTACAGCAGGTTTATGACTTGCTCATCTCCATCTAGGGTCAGCTGGGAATTCTGCTGTCACAACACTCTGGAATGTTGCGGTGGCAAAGAGAGAGTGCCCATGTCACTTCTGCTCCATCCCAGTGGCTTACGCAAGTCATAAGGCCACACCTAACTTCCAAGGGGATGTGAACGGGGTTCCACATGCCTGGAACCAGAACGCGGGAGAATCACATTAGTGACAATCACAGGGATCTTACAGCTTGCAATGCATTTGTCACTATGATTACCCAGTCTAATTTTCAAAATATCCAAGACAGCAGTTAATTAAATGTGATAATTCAATTATAAGGTGTGAGCAAACACCAACAAAAACAGAAGACCCAGTATAAACACTGAGTAACTCCGCCCGCTCTTCTGAGTGGGAGCACCGTGAGCATATGAAATGGGTAGGACTTGTTTGCTCAACATCTGCCTGCCTCTTGAAGGCTGATTCCTCCGAGTGGAATTCTCATTTTGAATTCACCATTATATATATATGAGTGAAGGCCAATTAGTCTCAGCTTAAATACTGTGATCTTTCAATACTGGAGGAAAAACCAGTCATTCCCCCCCCCACCCCCTTGAAACAGTGCAGCACACACCTCTAACACATCACCTTCACGGGGAGATTTAATTTGGACTGTGTAATGTTTTCTGCCCTAAGGACTGACTCTAGTTCCTACCCCTGGGTGAAAGATGAGACTGCTTTACCCCTGTCCAACAGACGAGGAAGTGAACAAAGGCTCAACAGTCAAGTAACAAGGACACCAAGCAAGACAGTGGCTCAAAACCCCAGCTCCTCCAGGCAAGTCCCTGTGCTGAGACTCATCACAAGAACCGCATGGCTCCCCAGCTGGCTTCTGAGTAGGGTCGCTGCCACCTCTGCTCCCGCGGAGATCCAAGTGTGAGTGAGGACCTGGAGGCTGAGCCGCCTTCACGTTTCTTAGTTAATGTGAGTTAACTAAGGAAAGAGAGCGCTTTGGCTTGAAAGCCTGAAGGCTGGGAGTCAGGCTTTGGGGGTGGGGGTGGGGGAGTAGAGGCGATTTATCTAGCCCACTTAATGCCGCTAACGGAACACAAGCGGGATCTTTGAAGGCTGGATTTCAGACGAGACGGCCCATGACTGTCAGCACCAGGGAAAGCTCACTCAACTCTCCCTGCTCTGACCACATTAGTCAATACTTCTTTTCTGCATCTGCACAGACAGTCCATGAGATGGCACAGTGATGTGACCTTCAGTATTTTCTCTCCATTGAGAGATGAAGGAGCGGTCAACTTCTACCTTCGGCAGTTCTAGAGACACAAAACCTGAAAGCTTCCTAACAGCAAAACACCTGGAAATGCAAGTAGAATATAAATATATGTAAAATATATAAAATCTCTCAGAATGCATAAATGAGCAAATAAAAAAAACCTAGAGGAGCCAGCCCCGAGGATGGGGATGGAAGGACTGAAACGTAAACTCAGCCCACGTGACCGGGTATGCTTGGACCTGTGCCAAACTCGACAAGACGGGGTGGAGCGGAACCAGTTCCCCCGTAGATCCTGGGCCTCCAGAAGAGCACTCCCCGGGGGGGCAGATGTGCAGTGAGGATCAGCTCAGCGCAGCTGAGGGTGGGACAAGGTCGATGAAGAAATAACCGGCTTCAGGGCCCCGCCGTCCCCTCTCTCTACCCCCACTTTCAAGATTTCAAAACCAGCTCGCACTAGGCCTTGCTCAGGTGACCACCTAGGCAGGCAAATCATCTTCCAGGGCGGGCCGTTGTGAGAAACTGATAGATTCAGTGCAGGTTAACTGCTTCACTAGCCCACTAGCTGGTACAGTGTTCAAACAATGGTAGGCCAAATCAAAACCTGTTCTTCCACGACCACACTGTTCCTTAAGAAAGTGAAGGAGTGGCATGCATTACCTGAAAATGTAACCAAAAAAAAAAAAAAAATGCGTTTCAACTTTGTCAAGGGCCCAGATACTGATCAAATGATTAGAAAAAAGTCTGAAATTATCAAAGGTTCCCGCTACAGTTAAATCACTACAGTAACACACACAAATGTTTTAGTTAACTATTATCGAAATTCTCTAAATGCCGCTAGCATAGTTCAAGGTTTTTGTTCCCTTAGGGAAAGCAGGAATCAAATGGGATTATAAATAAAAGCCACAATGTACTATATATAACTGCTAGGGGGAAAGCCCTTAGGATGAGATGAAACCAGGACAAGGAACTGAATAACCTTGAAGAGAACTTAAGTTATCTCAGAGCCATGGGTTTTTTTTTAAACGCGGGTGTGAAATCAATGACCTCTGAGGTCCCTTACAGCCCTGTCTCTGCTTCTCTAACAGCTTTTGCAATTGCAACAGAAACTATTCAGCTATTTGGCCCTCCCATTTCACAAAAACAACAGTATCATTTTAAGAGCCACAGTCAAACTCTTGTTTTGAATTTTAAAGTGCTACATGACTGCTAAGGTTTAAAACCCATCTTCATTGCAAACCCAAGTGGATTTTCAACCTAGTAGAAAATTTGAATTGACAAAGCATGCAAAAATGAGCTCAAAGAGGTGCAGCCGTCCTCGGAGTGGTGAAAGCTGGGTGGTTGAAGTGTTTACTGTTTATGCTACAGGAAGCAATTGGAAGCACGAGGGTGATCTGACCAGAAACTGAAAACTTCATTCAACAGGGAAAGTCTTTCTTCAAGGAAAAACACCACAACTAAAAATCACAAATTCTTCATTAGAACCGTGTTTTCACAGGATTTTTATTTGGGAAGAGACTGATGCACGGGGTAGATCGCGAACTGTCAATCACGTGTTTGCAAACTTCTGATTTGTTACAGTCACTGGGTTTACATACATTTATAGACGATGTTGCTCCATGAACACACATAGTGAAAAAGACACTGTCCAAATAACTTTGGATGTAAAGTAGAACTTAGTAAGAAAAATCACTTAAGAAATCAAATCTTACAGAATGGAAAATACTTTAACCACAGCATTCACACATCCCAAATGCTTATCTAAACAGAGGCGAGGCAATTAAACCGCCTTCACTCAAAAGGGTGTTGGAAGGCAACCATCCTATTTACCGGCCACTGATAAGTTATGACAACACTATTTCACAGCCTGTCACTGTATTTCTTTTAACCCTAGGGCACTAGGAATCAGGATTTCCTTAACACTAAGGACTTATCTCAAATGCTTCAGTGCAGAACGTTTAAAAATAAAAAATCAGGATTGCAATGCTGAATTCAGAAACTAGATAATACTTGGAAATAAAAGGTGGGGGAGTGATAGACTGCCACTTCCCACTTTCCTTAAGTTTCCTATTTTTTAGTAAAGAGCAAAACTTTAAACTTAAAACATAAATCTAGCAGGCCTCAAAATCCTGTGGGAAATGAAGAAACAATAAAAAACTTAGATCCTAGTGGAAAACTTAGACATCTGAGTAGGTCTCTGTATTGTTCAGCTATAGTAATAAATTTGATAAGACACCTAATATTCCTTTTCACAATAAAAATAAATTTTGAAAAAATTCTCTAGATATCATACCTATACAACACTATCAGTATTTTTTTTAATATAAAAGATAACAAGTGGATGTCCTTACTTATGTCATCAAATTATTTTTCTTAGGGGACCGGAAAAAGATGCTACAGAAGAAAACTAATTGTTGTTTTTTGCCAAACAGTTCAAATAGTCCTGCTGCTCCTGCTCACCTACCTGTGCCTAAATTCCATCATGAAACTAAAAAGAAAGGCCGAAACATTCCCTGGAAACCTCCACTGGCCCCTCGGAGGAGAAGGCAGCCGTTTCCCTACAGACAGACAATACCGTGGTAACTGACTTGCAATCAGACACTGAAGTCAGCAGATTTCCACACAGCATCTACCCACGCTGTCAATTCACAGATACAATGGGCATCATCCACACAAGCCTTGATTCAATCCACTCTGGAACCGTCCCTGCAAGCATCCCTGACATATAATCAGGGAAGGAAAGCATTCAGGTTACTTGAATCTTGTCATATTCATAGCACGATCAATGTTTACAACGGGGACTCTCTTTCCAGATGACTTTTAAGAATCCGGAGTCAGGGATTAAGCAAGACAGACCGCAGGAAGGATATCACAATAAATATTTCAAAGACAAAGAAGAGAGTGGAGTTTTAGTCAGGCCCCATGAAATACCTACCTCTTCACATTTGTAACAGTGGGACAGGAAAAGCAGCTGCTTATGGGTGTCCCACGTACCAGGTTAGTTACCTATTACTTCATTTAGTGAAACCAATCCTTGGGCAAAGTTCTAAAATCAATCCCCCCTTTAAAAATGAGGAAGCAGTTTAGGTTAAGTCACAAGCCCAAGATCTCACTGTGGGACACAGGCCGAGCTGAGACTTGGAACCAATCAGTTTACAAAGCCAATACATACTTCCATCCCACTCCTTGGACAGTCGGTCTGGCTCCTGGCCTGCTAGGTACAAGGATAGACAGTTCCACTACCTCCAGTGTGGAAGGAAACAGCACTTTTAAAAAGAAAACACAAGAAACCACAGCAGTCATATTTTTAAATATCTGCTGAAAGGTTGCATCATAGGCTTAGTGTTAGGTATAAAGGACACAGGGACCTATGACCTGGCTCCACCCCTTAAGCTCAGCCTACCACTTTTTTTTTTTTTTGTATTTGTATTTTTTCTGAAGCTGGAAACGGGGAGAGACAGTCAAACAGACTCCCGCATGCGCCCGACCAGGATCCACCCGGCACGCCCACCAGGGGGCGATGCTCTGCCCCTCTGGGGCGTCGCTCTGCCGCTACCAGAGCCACTCTAGCGCCTGGGGCAGAGGCCAAGGAGCCATCCCCAGCGCCCGGGCCATCTTTGCTCCAATGGAGCCTTGGCTGTGGGAGGTGAAGAGAGAGACAGAGAGGAAGGGGGGGGGGGTGGAGAAGCAAATGGGCGCTTCTCCTATGTGCCCTGGCCAGGAATCGAACCCAGGTCCCCCGCACACCAGGCCGACGCTCTACCGCTGAGCCAACCGGCCAGGGCCAGCCTACCAGTCTTAAATAGCTCAGTCTCCAATGACAGAAATAGGGAGGACCACTGAGCCTCACAATGGCTCCAAACCATGGATGGGAAAAAGCATTTCATGTAAATAAGCAAGAAGACTTGGGATTCATTTTGGTTTGGAAAGGTTTCCCATCCTAAAACTGAATAAGTGACTTTTGGATTCTGTTCCCTTCTGACTAGTATATCACTGATCCACTCTAAAAATGTAATCAAGAAATGGCTGCACTGAAAATCCACACTATGGCCTGACCAGGCGGTGGCACAGTGGATAGAGTGTTGGACTGAGATGCAGAGGACCCAGGTTTGAAAACCCGAGGTTGCTGGCTTGAGCACAGGGTCACTCACTCTGCTGTCTCTCCCCCCCCCCCCCCGGGGTCAAGGCACATATGAGAAAGCAATCAATGAACAACTAAGGAGACTAAGCCACAATGAAGAACTGATGCTTCTCATCTCTATCTCTTTCTGTCTGTCCCTCTGTCTCTGTTACCCCCCCATTATGATAAAGAAGCAAGTCACCAGTAATAAAAGCTCTCCTTATCAGACCCTGTAGTGCTGCTCAAGGAGGACCTGGGATTCAGTCAAGCTCCCTCCCGTTCCCATTTCCTTGTGAACATTAAACCAGAATGGGAAACTAGACTCACCTCGCTCACACAGGTGCGTAGTAGGTAATACGGGTAAAATGTTCTCAACTTCTGTCTTAGACACATGCAGCAGACCCTACCCAGGCTTTACGTACACAGGCTTCCTGGGCCACAGCCCGGATGGGACGAAGGAAACAGACGGAGTGGTACCGGGAGCTTGTAGAGGCAAAGGGAAGAACACCAACCAGCTCCGCTGACACACAGCCCCACGACCTCGGCTGTCAGCACTTCAGGAAAAAATGGGAATGCAATCTACCCTGGAGTAATGGGGCTCAGTTCTGATCAGGAACTCTGAAGTTTCTCCACATTATTTTAAAAGTTGCTACTGCCCGCTTTTCCTTGCGCCAGGCCTGATAATTTGTTGCCTTCAGTCTGTGCACCTTACTGTTTCCTGGTGAAAACATGACAAGACTACAACTGTCCAAGAATTACTTAAATCTTCTACACTAGTCGGTTCCAATATTCTATTTCTCTATAGTAAAAACCAACCAACCAACCAACCTGGGTGCAATGTGGGCTTCAAAGACTTTTATCCCCAACAAACAAATCACCTTGCACAAAACTGACACGAGCAGATCCTGTTACATTCCTTTAAGGAGTCAGCTCTAAAGCTGTCTGTTTCTGTATTAACTCTTCTCCAGAAGGCAGCACCACCCCGTTCATGTTTATTTAATTGATTTTAGAGGGCGTGGGGGTAGAGAGAGAAAGAGAGGGAGAAAGAGACAGAAACATCGCCGTTCCTGTGTGTGCCTGACCTCTGCACATCAGGACAGTGCCCTAACCACCTGAGCTATACAGCCAGGTTAGCTTTTAAATGTAAAGAGACACAGTAATAAAAAATAAAATTTAAATTACAAAAAGTTCATTAACATAATTAAGTCTTAGGAAGTAAGGACAACACAAAACAGCCAAATATAAAACTTAACCCAGCAACCTCTGCACTTCGGGACTATGCTAACCAACTGAGCTACCCAGCGTTTACCCACAGGGACGGTACTGGGCACGACTAAAACTGCTGGGATCAGAACACATCCCTTTCCATGCTTTCTCTAGTGTAAAAAGACACCATAAAGTTTAAACCAATGCTTAATGGTTGATGTACATACCAAGTCTGTCAACTCTACTTTTAAATTCAATATTCACAAAAACTGCATTGGGAAATGTGTTTTGTTTCTCATTATAAACAGTGCTTATAATTAAGATATTCCTATCCCAATTATTTAAGAAGCCATTTTTTAAACATCTTTGATATTTTAAATGTTATTTGATGGGCTATGGATGCCTTGTATGTGTGCAGTCTCCAAAGATGAGCACTGCCCAAGGTCTGCAAGGGTCTCTTCCCAGCCCTTAGCCACACACAAATCCATCCTACAACAATCAGATACCTTAAGTTATAGTGAGATTAATATGAGCCCAAAGCATGCTGTACTTGCTGGAAGACCATGTAAATCATTTCATGTTATCAATCATCAACAGAATCATGTTATTCATAAACTGCATTAGCAGAGAGTGGTGGCACGTCTGGCCCCTGGGAACTACAAGTTCCACTGCCCACTTCGGACCAGAGTGCTGAATACAATTCAAAGAACACCTGGCGGAGGTTGATCAGGAATGCTCCGGACATCCAAACACCATGTCCAAGAGGGGGGCTGAGGAGAAACAGGCTATTCAGCCTGAACAGAATAAGGGAGGGTCACAGGCAACTCAAACAGCACTGTGCAACAGCCTTACTTAACTTTCTCTAGAAGGAAGAATTAGAGACGGGTACAGGGAGATTCAAGCTCAGCATTTCTAACAGAACTATTAAACCGTCTTCAAAAATAATGGTCTTCTTTAAAATATGTGAGCAGAGGAACGGCCATTACCACTATTCAGAAGAAGAGAACCCCAGGTGTTTGTAGGTACCTTACAAACCTAATATTCTAAGGCTAAGTCACAGGCACTACACAAAAGAAGTTACGTGCGGAACACTTTCTGGCTTTTTGGATTCTGGCTAAATGACTTGATTACAGGATGTATGTTATCCTGCCCTATTCCCTCTGAGCTGTGTTCATTTCCTCACCTTTCACAGTCACAGTTCTCCTTACTGATGGCCTCCTTTCTTTATCCCACAGTCACAACAGAGAGCGCCTCTACTATTTGAACTTGTAAGACAGCCCTTCAGAAAATCTTCAAAACAAGTTGCTAAACATTACAGAGAAATTCTAACTTTCTTGTTCTACATATATCACTTCATAGCTGCGACCACCTATGTGAATAAGGGAAACTGTAACCACTTTAATTTTCAGTTGCCACATCTATAAAACACAGGGGTTGGAGAATACAAGCATTAAAAGCCGTAACTTTGCAAATAATATCAATGATTAAGAAACCATCCACTTTGGTCAGATTTGGCCAGTCTTGCCAAACTGGAGACAGTGGGTAGGCGTGATGACAGGGAATAGAAGCTTGGCCTGCTTCCTTCTGTCCACGTGGCCTACACATCACTTGACAAGATGGAGAAAACACACGCCATTCCTAGAAACTCTGCCAAACACCAAACTTGGATTTACACATCAGGAGCTCCATTAAGTTTTCCTAGAAGAAAACCTAATGGTATAATACCGGGTTTTTAAAAACCACAAGTTTAAGCAATATATACTATGCTGAGACCCATTTAAAATTGCCTTACGATGAATTATATAGATATGCAACTGTCTTACAAACTGTTCACTCATGGCATAAATTTTAACAGTCAACCTATACCTTTGGCAAGAGCTGCCTTTTTGGTGAAAATGTCTAACCAAGTACTTCTCTTAACACCAAATAATTCTCATAATGTTGTCAATGGATAATGTAGGATAAAATTTTAACCAATTTAAATATTATCTAAAATATTATTTCAGCATGTAAATTATTCCAAGAGAACAAAACCAGATTCTTACAGAACACATTAACTCCTTTATGCCACTAGGCCTCATTTAGTAACAACTACCTATACTAAAAAATGTTAGCCTGAAATACTCTTTAATTTGCCCAATTAACTCCCATAAGTCACATACTAGAATTATACTTCAATGTATATTTAAATTTCAACTATGCACATCTTCTACATTTCCTTTACCATTTAAATATGTTTAAAGGGAGTAGGGTAGAAGGGTGTCCAGACATTAATGAATACAGGATTTAGTGCTCAAGGGAAAGGAAGCGATTAGAGACCCTTTGATGGGTCACACTGAACATTTTATTTATGGTTTATAAAGGATTTTTAACTTCTTACTCCCTGTTACATAAAATGTAAAGTCAAATGCACATTTTAACACTATACTAATTACTTATGTACATTACATTAAAAAAATCCAACACTGAAATCAAGACCAAGATCTACAATATAGTAAATATCATTCCTTACTATCTATTTAATACAAATAAACATTTGTTTCAGAGACTAGAGTGCTCAGAATGTTTTTCTAACAAAATGAAATGCTAAAAATGTGGTTCACAAAATAAATTATCAGCCTTATGAAATGAACTTTAAGACGAGAAAGCTTTCCTTTCATTACTCTTTTTGAGATCCGATTTTGAATAAAAACTACCTCCTTTATCCCGTATACTACATCCTGATTAACCTAACAAAAGTGCAAGACTATGTTTTTAAAAACACTGCTTTAATGACTACTTTACCTAAGGAATAGTCCTTGTAGGAAGATGCTAAATATTTAGTCAGAGCATACTTACAATTAAAAAAATAATAATAAAAACTAAAAAGAAAGAAAAGCACCACACTTAGGAAGGGAACCTAGGAAGGGAAGAAGCCATACTTAAAGAGACTAAAACAAAGATATCAAAGTACTTTGGCCAAAATTAGTATAAATAGACTTTATTGAAGTCAGTGCCTCTGTACTGAGACAGAAGATTGTGTCTACATAAGCACAAGTTGTAACATTTCACAACTTCTAAAAGGAATGTCAACAATTACAACGATCATGCATACCATGGTCGATAATCACATTTTAGAAGCATTTTCAACCATTTCTAAAGAAATGCTTATAACATTGTTATATATAGAACTACTTTCAATAAACTGCAAAACATTGATCGACTCTTCCAGTATGAGCTACAGTGTCAACACAAAAGGGAGGCATAAATGTTTAATTTATGAAATCAGAATGGAATATTTACTGTAAAGAAAAATTAAAAAGCTTTCAAATAAAGGCCATTATTGAACCAACGTGAAGAGCACAACTTGAACTTTTCAGTTCATTCATCTTTTAAAGCTGTCCTCTGCATAACTTTAGTTCTAATAAGCATTGAACTCAGTACTGTGAATATTCCTTGGACTGAAGTTTGGCAATGATGCGGTCCAACTGTCTCTTTGCTTCACACTGTGGGAAATTGCTCATGTCATAATATTGAGGGGCAATTTTCACCAACCTGTTCAGAAGGAGGGGAAAAATCACCAAATTAACGGAGTTGCTAAAAGGATAGGCATTCCTCATCAATAAAATCATGTCAAAATTACAAATGCCTAATCCTTATAATGTGTTTAATTCTAGTAAGCTATAAATATTCTGATGCCAGACTTACTATAAACTTAAACTCAAGATAAATGGTTTTAAAATTCTTTATTTACAAAAAAAAAAAATTCTTTATTTACATTAAAGATATTAACATAAAAGTACTTCATTTATTCACCGTAGAACACTATTTTGACCAACCTCTCCAAGGTTATAGTAACAGAAGTTCTGTATAAGAAACATCTTGGTATTCAAGCGATTGGATCTTCTCATTTTCAAATTTTTAATAACTGTAAATATATATAATAAATACTCTATACCCCAAGAATACACTTGACTGAAAATATTTTTATGTTCAGTCATACAATTTTTTCTCAACAAAGCATGTAAGATAAAATGGAAATGTCCCATACAATTTAAGTGTCAGAAGTCATAAATCAGTGCAGAAAAGAAGCCTCACAATATATAGCAAGTGACAGCAACTAAGTAAGTGCTTTCAGTGTCACTATTCTTGGCTGACATTTCCCATCATAACTTAGTGAATGGATTCTGGGAGAAAAATAATAGCCCCCAAATCCCCACACAAATGGGGCGCTCATTTTGCTTGAAATACCAAATCTACTTTTTTTAAAAAAATCAAACACGCTAAGATACAAAGACAGGAATAATTTTTGTATTTGCTTAGGTTCCCAAAACACCACCATAAACATAATAAATACCTGAGAGCCAATTATAATGGGACAGATAAAATATAAAGACTGACTGACTTCTGGAACCAGGGAATTCAAACAGTTAGTGACCGGCTCCAAAAACTTCTGATGCTAGTCAACCATAGCTTTCTATGTTTGGTTCAAAATCCCGCCCATGCCCACAATCCCACTGTTCTCTGAGCACAGCAAACACTGTAAGAGATCAACCACACCATCAGGTCAAAACCCCTGGTACAGGGAATACCACGTTCTCCTACAAGGGGAAGAAACAATGCGTACCCTATAACAAAGTCCGATTCCATTCTGGGCAAAATGTTAACATAAACTAATGAACAAAAGGTGTCACTTACCATTCTGGCTTGATATCTGTACACGTCCGAATGTAATTCTTTGTTGTAAGAACAAATTCGTTATAAAGCACCCATTCAGGCTTGTGGTCAAGAACAGTAGAGGGATGCAACTGAACCACCTGGTTATCTTTCACAGTTAAGTAATGCCCTGTTCGTTCTAAATGTGCCACCTGAAATCAAAACCCAGTAAATTAATGCAATGCTTCTGATCTGCTAGTTACAAAACAAAAGTGGTAAAAAACTATCTATATAGAATAATTAGGGACATGCAGACCTCTCACCTTTTGCTTTTGATTCCATGGCTATACTTATCGCTGCCTGATAGAAGCAGAGACCAGAAAAATACTACAGAAGCCAAACCCAACTGTGCCTGTGTTTTTAAGGCTTGTCAGCCAAGAGTGGTTTACAATTTAAATTGGAGGAGGAGGCAATCAAAAAAAAATTGGTACTCAGTAAAAGTCATATAAAATTCAAACTTCAGTGCTCATAAATACAGTTTTATTGGACCACTGGCACGTCCATTGTCCACGGTTGCTCTGGCACTAGAAGAGCAGGCCGAATTTCAACAGGGACCCAATGGCCCACAAAGCCTGGCATATACACTATCTGGTCCTTTTCTCTGCATTAGACTATTTGAGTGGGTTCTTTAGCACCAGATGACAACTATGGAGTAGATGAACAATTACTAGAAGCTTTATATTTAAGATAGAAAAATGAAGAGCAGAAAAAGGAGAAGCAGAAAGTACTTATGAAGAAACAACAGAAGAATGAGAAAACAGAAGGTACATGCGCATCTTGGCTGTATTTCTCCTGTCTATAATCAAACACATTGGTGACTCTCATCTAATATTCAATTAACAAATGCTAAAGCAGGTAACTATATGTCCTTTCCAATTCTAGACCTCTAGGTAACAGTGTGTAAATAATAAAAATAACAAAAAGTAATTTTAAAAATCTCAGTTTTAATCATTAAATATTAAGTATACACCTAAGCGCCAGGTACTATAATGCATGGCATTGTCGTAACAAATTTAAATCTTAAAAAAATTATAAATCCATGCTTGAATATGGTTTTGTCCATCATCTTTGAATTATTAAAAAGCAAATTTAAGAATATGCCAAAAAGAAACTAGTATACACTAGTAAATATTATAAATATAGTTAAGCTTGGAGAATTTTTAAACCAAACTCTAATAAGCATAAGATCTTATAAGATGCTGAAATAAATATTCTTAGTTACTTTGATTTTAAATACAGACAAGGCACCAACTTGCTATTTTTATTCTGACACAGTGCATTCGAGGTCCACCCTAATGATTGAACTCACATGGCCTCGAGACAGCCACACCTTGCTGAACAGACATAGCAGAAGAGAGGATGAACAAACAAGCAGGGGACAGAAGAGAGGATTAAAATCAAGCCCATTCCAAATAATAAACTGATTTGTTTTTGCTTTTATCACCAGAGAACTTCTGGTTTTAAAAACATAATTTTAAATCCCCTAAAATAAACGTTCACTATATTTATCTGAAAAGTTTCATTTCAGTTCCTATAGCCTCCAGCATAACATACATAAAACTAAGTGAAACCATTATCTTTCATCTTTATTACTTAGCTCAAAAGACATTTTTGGCTTTTGTAACACCCAATCATCTTAGTTATAAATACCAACAAGCACCTACAGGAATGTGACTGAAATACAGCTGTTTGAATATTTGAATGTTGGGGTGATTATGTAGTTTCTACATACAGAGAAAAGTGAACTATACTTCTGGAGTCGTCCAACAACGGCTTCCTTTCAGTACTCTATTATATGTCTACAAAGGAGATCTAGATTCATGGTAACTTTAATACATTTATCAAAGTCTTGGGTCGAAATTTATCTTAAGGAAACAGCTGCTAATCCCACCTGAAAATGCTTAACATATCCATTTGGTATTAAAAAAACACTACATTAATAAAAAAGTAATTCTAAAATTGATTTCTACCTAACTGAATTGATAATGTGCCACTTGGGGAATTTGTTATTTATTAGACACATAAAATGTCTTAGTATAATAGTTCATTCAAGATCTACACATAATGTTTCAGATCAATATTCACAGGTTTTCTTAAACTGGCTTTTGTGTTTAAGTGGATTAAAAGGGCTATTCTAGAAAGCAAAAAATATTGTTAGTATTTATCATATATTCCTGTATTATCAACATACCTGCATAAAATACCCAGTAACCAAAGCTTTCCTTATATTAATATAATAGTCCCTGCTTGTAAAGTCTGTACTTCGACGAGGCAAATTAAATCTGTCCATAATTCTCGATAGTTGCTGGCGTACATTGTCTGCTGACATCAGGGACCTGTAGTTAATGAAGTTGTCATAACACCACTGAACAGATTCATGATCTACAAAGTTGAAGAAAGGGGGGAAAAAAGGGTGCATGAATCATGAATCATCCAAGCATCCCCTAATTAAAAAGGAAAATGGTTATAGAGTAGGCTCAATAACCCAGAAACAGGATCACCCAAATCATCTTTACAAGTAAATTACAACGTTCATAACTTTTTATAAAAATCTTGCCTGACCAGGCAGTGGCACAGTGAATAGAGCGTCGGACTGGAATGCGAAGGAGGACCCGGGTTCGAGACCCCGAGGTCACCAGCTTGAGTGTGGGCTCATCTGGTTTGAGGGAAACAAACAAAAAAAAAGCTCACCAGCTTGGACCCAGGGTCGCTGGCTCGAGCAAGGGGTTACTAGGTCTGTTGAAGGCCGTGGTCAAGGCACATGTGAGAAAGCAATCAATGAACAACTAAGATGACACAGTGAAGAGTTGATGCTTCTCATCTCTCTCCCTTCCTGTTTGTCTGTCCCTATCTATCCCTCTCTCTCTATCTCTCTCTCTCTCTCTGTCCCTGTATTAAAAAAAAAAAATCTGTAGTGAGGGTCAAAATCAGAAAGTAACACTTGAGATTTTAGCTACTGGATGACAAAATAATAATTCTGAATAAACTATTTTTAATGAATTGAGTTGTTTTAGCCATGAACCTTCACCTGGTGGTTTCCAATTGGTGGCCTAAGAGGGGGTGGGTGGAAGGAGATTGGTAAGATGTCATTATCAGATTCAATTAAAGAGTTTTAACAGTGAGTTTGAAGTAATTACTATGTACTTTTCTTTATGCCTGAGGTAAAGCATTCAAAACTTAAAAGTAATGTTTTATTGTGACTCATGTGCCATTTAGTGGTTGACAAAATATTAAATGCAAGTGATCAAGTTCACAGGGATGTCTGGAACCCCAATCATGTTTAATAAGCAAGGCTTATTATATTTAAGGATTTCCAAGTAATTTTACCATGGTGTTTACTGTCAAAGGAATGTTTTCAATGACTAATCCTTGACAAGCAACTAGTGTTGCTCTCCTGTAAGAGCTCAGACTGTAGCATAATAAAAAACATACAGTGACATCTTTATGTACATAGACAATCACAGAAGCCCTTTGAAAAATAAACCTTACAGGTTCACTGTGAAATGAAGGGAAGGAGGGATCTTAAAAAGTGAAACTGTGTTGATCCTCCTCAGGCTATTTTAATGTACATTTTCTTAACACCTTTTCAGAGAAACAACAGAAATCTCAAAACTGAGACAATAAAAATGGAAACTTTTGAAAAGTATTAGTTTTCACTCTGAAGTATAGCTTTTCTGAGGTTCTCAAGTTTTGAATACACAAAAGAGCAACAAAAAGACAACTTTAACTTGTCAAGACATAGAATCATTAGATATGTACCTAAATTTGTGAGAAATAATTTGATATATGGGAGGGATAAAATCTAAAGGTAAAAAAAATTTTTTTAAATTCTTACCAATACAGTAAACTACACTTAAGTTCTGAAGCCAAACACACACATAGAAACCAAAGCTTTGCAAAAACTCAAAGCTAGCTGTTTTTCAAATGTTAAGCAAAAAGTATTAAGATGAATTTTAGCTTTACTATGTAATCAACCATTTTATCTAATGAAATAGATCCTCTTGATTAATCATAACTTTGCTATTTTTCAAATATACTTGTTTCACTTACTAAGAACATAATAGCATCATGTCAGTGAAAACATTCCAGATTCAATAGCTTTGACATGTTCAAACATCTGAAGTTTGATATTAGCGCCAATGAGTGGAAGCATTCATTCTAACTCATGACATTTTCTCCTCTTATTTAGAAGTAGGACAAAGCTTTGGTAACTGTCTGCCTACCGTTCAATATTTTCCCGAAAGCTCCCAATTATTAAATGCATGCATAAAGGACAAGTATTATTTAGTAATGTCATTTTTAAATCTTAAGTTCCTGATTTCCAAAAGTGCACTGTCATGTTTATATTTAAAATAAATTTCTAATGTCAATCTTAATTCTATTTTCATAACAAAATTAAAAATTCCAAATACACTCCTGTGCTACTTATTACAAGCTTAAATAACAAAATACAATCTCTTAATTTTAAAAAGATTAAAATGTCCTGTGAACTTTAATAGGCTAAAGAAAACATCTACTTTAGCAATCTCAATTTCCACTCAAAACCGTAGCTTCCTACTATCAATTCTGAGAACCAGTCGGAAGTGAATCTGCTCCCTCTCAAGGCATCCCCTTTACAGCCGCTGTCAGTCTGGTAGCAGGTGATGTGTCTGACGGTCCCCAGTACCAACCAGCACGATACAGTCTGCACACTGGAAGAGATTTCTTGAACTGACCAGTCCTATCAAAACAGTCTTTAACATTATGCATTTCCGTATTTCAGGCACAAGAGGGATAAAATAAATGTTCTGAAGCGGACTATGTGGTGACCTTCAGCTCCTGGCATCTCAATCACTTCTCACTGACCTCTCCTATCTGCCCCCAGTTTGTTCAGGCCGGGCCGAGGTTTCCACACTCCCTCACCTGATGGACTCCGTTCTATTTAACTAAGCATACCAGTTCACAGGTAGAGGTGCGCAGTACCTCCGCTGCTATGCACTTTGTTCTACACACTGGCCCTCGAGCATTGTTTAGATCCTGAGATAAATAAATTCACCACCACCCCTACAGAGATGTGCACAAGTCAACAGACTATTTTAGAAGTGTAAATAGGATTTTTATGAGATAATAAAAATGAGTTCTAAATGAAACAAGAGATGTAAAATGTGAACACCAATGTTATATATATTTAAAAACTAACTTATTAGCAGAAACCACCAACTCAGTGATTGAGGACCCCGTATTTTTGGTCAAGGTGATGCTGTAGGGCCTGTCTTTGTTTGCATACCGGTAATCCAACAGGTTAGCCTCCAGATGTGCAGAAATCAAACACTTTCCGAAACTGGTGCAGTTATTTCTATGTTTTTCCTCTAAGTTTTCTGTTCATTTAATTTTATCAAAATAGTGCATTCCAACAAAAATATCTACCAGTACCTTGATTACCATGTTTCCTCCATTGCAAATAACTATAAAGTGCTTTTCATGCCATTAAATATTGTCTGAAAACACAATTTAAAGCTAGAACATCACGTGGTTGTATCATAAATCACTGAATTATCTTTCTGTGGGGGGGGGGGGGCATTAAGGTAGCTTCATTTTTTTTCTTTTTACTATCATAAATAACTCTCTGATGAAAATCTTTAATTATGTCTGTGTCCACAGAATTCAAGATAACTTCTGGGTCAAAAGGGTATAGATTTGTTAAGGTTCTTGATAGTATAAAATCTACTGCTTTTCATAGACAACAATTTATACTTCCATCTGTTGTATGATTGTTCCACTAAACCCACTTGTACACAGCTATTTTTTTAACTCTTACCAATTATACAGGTAAGAAAACAGTAACTCAGTAATAATGCATTTCTTGAAAAGCTGCACTTTGTCCCTTGTATGAATTCATACACCACTTATAGCCTGAGAATAGTCATCTATATTTGTTGCCCATTTATTCATTTATTTTAGTTTTATTTTTATGTAAAATCTATTAGTAAAAATATTAGTAATGATTCTATGAATCATACAAAACTATTAATAAAATGCAAAATACAAGAGAATAAACGGAAGTATATAAAAATATATGTTAGAGGCAAACTATACAAGTATTTCATTTTTTTTAACATTGCTAAGTTATTCTTTTTATTTATTTATTTTATTTTTTTACAAAGAGAGAGAGTCAGTGAGAAGGATAGATAGGGACAGAGAGGGACGGAGAGAGATGAGAAGCAGCAATCATCAGTTTTTCACTGCGACACCATAGCTGTTCATTGATTATTTTCTCATATGTGCCTTGATGTTGGGGCTACAGCAGACTGAGTAACCCCTTGCTCAAGCCAGGGACCTTGGGTCCAAGCTGGTGAGCTTTTGCTTAAACCAGAAGAGCCCGTGCTGGCGACCTCGGGGTCTCGAACCTGGGTCCTCCGCATCTCAGTCTGAAGCTCTATCCACTGTGCCACTGCCTGGTCAGGCACAAGTATTTTATTTTTATTGCCTTGTGTTTTCCAGCTTTATATAATTGGCGCCCCTACCCCATTGTAAAAGCAAACCTTTAAAAAAGATCATCACTTTATCACAAATGCTAGTCAGAAGTTTTTCTAAAAAGTACCCCTGGTTTTCTAATGTAAATTATCACAAAGAAATGAAAGTGAGATGAAGAAATTTATGTGACATTTAAACAAAAAAAGTGCCTTCAATCTGTTTCCCACTTACTTTGTTTAAAAGCATGGTAGACATTCAGCAGTGTCAGATGATCTCCATCTATATGGGCAAATCTCATCTTGGCTTCATCCGCGGCTTTCTTGGCCTCCGTGGGGCGAACAAAACACTGTGGGACTAAACAAGGTTGGTATGGGCCCAACACAAACGCCCATATCGATGAGTCACGCATTCACAGATAGAGGAACAAGGCCTAGCTAGGTCAGTTCACAGAGCATAGGGCAGGGCAGGGTGGCCTCCAACTGCATCTCGGACTGTTTACTACCTTGATTTGGTACATCAACACCTAACCACATCTGCAAGACAAGAGGGTTTCAAAGCTACAGAGTGCCTGATTATTTTAACTAGATCTAAAAGTAGGCATCAAAACAGCTATTCTGAAGGCCATCAAGATACTAGAAAGCTCAACTTATTTCAAAAACCAGTGCTGATAGCTCTACCAATAACCAGAATTATGGTATCAATAGCCATTTTGCTAAGTGCAATTTTTCACAAGGCCACCCATTGAATCCACTGAATGGCTCTGAAAGTTAGGAAGCTATACTTGCCCACTGCAGGGCTAAAAACAACTTTCCAACCAGTCTGTTGCCACGTTTCTATCATAATTTTTTCCCTAGTGCTGTGGCTATTACCAACTGGTGGGTATCACTATTAGCACCGGTGAGCAGAAGCATATGTAAACATAAAAGATATCATGAAATCTCAGGTTTTGAGGATAGCAGTAGTGGTGGAAGGTTAAACCGCCTCTGAATTAGAAAAATTCAAAAAGGCTGGGGATAGTCAGCCTAGTTTTCGCACATTTTCATTAAAAGATTAGTAAATCAAGTCCCAACTTATAAAAAAATGTTATTTAAATCAAAACCTCAATATAAAAGCAAAATCCAGTATTTAAGAAGTTGACAATTAGTCTGAAACAGTCATTATTTCAAGGGTCATAAAAATATTTAACTACAGTATTTGTTTAGAGCCTCAATATTAATTCACATAAAACTTTACGTTGTTACAGAGCGTGCACTACATTTTTTGAAATACAACTTTCCTTAATTCACTTTAGCAATTCCAGAGTCATAAAGCAGTATGAAAATAAAAATACTTAACAGCTTGGGACTTTGTCAACACATTTTTAAAGCTGTTAAACCTTGTCAATTCAAAAAATTATAAATTATTCAGTTCAGATAGAAGATTATGGGAATAATCGACAATGAAATCATACACAGTAATGAAATTGCTCTTTCCCATACAGTTTCCCCTTTAAAAAGATGCCAAAGAAGCCAGAGAGACAATGACACAGGATCACAGTAAATATTAAGTCTTGCTTAATATAACTGAAGCAAGGTAATGCATTCAAGTACAGAGACCTCTCACAGTTGTGAAAGTGAACGTGAACTAGCTACCAGTTAGTGGGGACAAGCAGCACTCCATGTGAACCCTGATCTGCACTATAAACTTCAGAAACTAAATGGAAAACAAAGCATTCCAAGCTCAGCAATCTTTTTGTTCCAATTCCCCCCACAAGTGCCATGCTTAATAACTGTTGCACATAAATATTCACTCCCTTAATGTGCTCAAGATGACAACCTATGCTTTGCAGAACTTATTACAAGTAAGACACACAGCTGAAGAGTTCAACTGCATCACAATGACCAATTTTTTAAGGGACTAACAGTCTAAACTCAAACAATACTAACTGCATGCTTGATGAAAGAACTTGGAAAACTAGTAAGTGGGTAGCAAACAGATACACAAATAATCTGTTCCCTCTTGCCCGGGACCTTCTCTGAACACTAAACTCTTGGGATAAGCACACCGGGAGAATCTAACAAACACCATCTAGTAAGAAAGGCAGACAACAACCTACCACCACCTCCGCAAGTGAGACTACAATTTAATTAAAATGATTCGAGACACTGCCCTGCCCATCTGCTCTGAGTCTGATCGGTCATAACTCTGCAAAAAGACATTTTAGCTAGTTCTTAGATTTAAAAAATTCACACCATTAAAATATACCATACTAAACTAGGCCAAAATTTTTATATTTAGAATTTTTTCAATTTATTCTTTAATTCTGAATTATCTGAGGCATTAAGTTATAATTAAGACTGAGAAACCACTCTAACTGAAGTCAGTTCTCCCCAATATCAAAACTAGTCAATAAAACTTTCATGTTTAGGTAAAAGAATCAGTGTGCATCTGTGTGTTGACAATATTTCTTCCTTATGGAAAATTTAATTTCCAAGTTACTATACTCATTTGTGGCTTAAGCTTTACTATTACTCAACAGCACTATTTATTTAGCTTAATGTTCCAATTTTCAAAATTAGCAGTTTTATCTCACGTATCTTTCTTTATCAAGTGTCTACTTCCCACTTTAAAAGAATTATCAGTTTAGATTTTAAACCTAAAATTATACATTATTTCTCTATTTATTTGATACTAAGCTTGAAATTCACCTCTGACTGCCACTGGAATACATATGTACACAAGTAGAACAAGCTTACTTTAAAGGGTAGTTTGGGTCTGTCTCAGGCTGACTTAATGTGCGAAGTTCTAGAACAAAGTTCTCCTCGTACTGTCAGTAATAAACCACAAACCTGGCAGACCTGACAAAGAGCTCGGTTACAATTGTATTCAGACTTATGTTCTTCTTATTTCAGTTTTTATTTGCACTGAAAAGAGCCAATGATTTTACTTTATTCTGTGCACATGACTTTGCTTTTCTAAATAATATGTCATTATGAAGCTATTTACAAGATATTTAGGAAACAAAATGAGTTCCTTAAAACCATCTATAAAATCCACTATCATACTAAATATTAAAAAACAAAGCCAAAAGTGAAGTCCACCCAAACTTGGAAGAGCTGGGTATGTTTTAGTTCCTCTCCCTCTATTACCTGACAACATAGCAGTAATAGATAGGACCTCATTAGAACAGTTGTAGTCACAACTTGCAATAACCATTTTAGCGAGCTGTGGATCAAGAGGGAACTCTGCCATCATGGATCCCAATTCAGTCAGATCTCCATCGTCATTTAAAGCAGCCAGATAATTCAGAAGTTCTAGCGCTCTCATCAGAGTTTCAGGAGCTGCGGGGAGAAGTCAATCTATTAGACAGGCTGCCTTCAGCAAGCAAAAACGTGATGGCGTACAGACGGTGCTAAGCAATCTTACTGTCAGTCTACAGTGGACCAAACTAAAATCTCAAATTGTCATCAAATTCAATTACAGAGAGCTACCAAACCGTGAACTGTACAGAATTACAGAATTTTCCTGTATGGTAGTTAAAACTGCCACCTTCATATGTAATTGGTAATTCAATGATGTGCTCAAATTATTTTTCCTAAAAAACAAATTAGAAATTTTCTTAAATACCTCCCAGAATAATTTAATTAATCTGAAGAGAAGTGAAAAAATTCACTCATATAACTCTCACTGTTAGTTTTAATGCTAATACACAAGACTTACTGTGATGCTTACTGACAGAAAAAGGTAGAAAGTTTTTACATATATGTGCTAAAGAGGATGCAGAGAAAGCCAATTTTGGTTACAAAGTTGGATAAAATATGCTGAGAATTCATACCTGGTGGATCCATAAAATCAAAATGCACCAAATCATCAATACCAAGTTTCTTCAACTGTAACACAACTGATCCTAAATTAGAACGCAATATCTCAGGATAGGTGTTATCCTAGAAAAAACAAAAATGTCTGTTGTGTTAAATATTCCTTAATCTTCTTGCTCCAGAAAACAAAACAAGTTATGTTCTGTGCCTCCTTAACTATTTACTTTGATTTCTTCTATACCACTGACTCAGGTGAGAAAAATACTTGAAAGAAATCAGATACTTTCTGTGAACTATCTTTGTACTGTCTACCTCAACTTCAAACTGTAACAAGAGTTGCACTGGTAGATTACCACATAATCTGACTCAGGAAAAGAAAACTAAGGATCTTATGGTACCAAAAGGCAAAATGAAACAAATTAAGCAATTTCCTTCTGATAGTAAATTCATCTTAAGTTCCAAACTCTAAGGAAGGATCCAGTGAATCTCTTACCTGCATTTCTGTTTTATAAGCTTTCTCTGTGTAAAGTCTAAAGCACTTTCCAGGCCTGGTACGTCCGGCTCGCCCAGCTCTTTGTTGGGCTGAAGCTTTACTAATAGCTGTCACCAAGAGAGACTCAACTCTGATTCGAGGGTTGTACACCTATTAGGAAAGAACAGAAAAATGATTCTTTCTTCAATTAAACACAAAATCGAGACTTACCAGAAGTACCAAAAGCCCCGAGTTAACCCTGAAATAGATGACCACCACTAATCATGCTACCACAGAAACAGAATCCATCATCCTATGCCTTAACTTTTTTCCAGATAGTCTGAAAGTCAAGATGACATGGAAAAGCTCTTATCTAACACATAATCTTTACTTTTTCTAACTTAAAATAATATCAGTTCCACTAGTTTTACTTTACTTTTATAGTAGATAGTGCTAAAGGCCTTTGCCTGAAAAGAACCTGTCAATTCCAATACCTGATGTTCAGAGCAAGCATCAAGGAAAAATATTTTAAACTTGGTCCACAGTTACAGGCCCAGGCTGGTTGGCTAGGTGGTAGAGAGGACAGGCCCGACGTGTGGGTGTCCTGGGTTTGATTCCCAGCCAGGGCAAACAAGAGAAGTGACCATCTGTTTCTCTACCCCTCCCCCTCCCCTTCTGTCTCTTCCCCTCCTGCAGCCATGGATTGATTGGTTCAAACACATTGGCCTCAGGATGGCTCAGCAGAGCCTCCATCTCAGGCGCTGAAAATAGCTCGATAATGAGTGGCCTCAGATAGGCTGAGCATCAACCCCAGATAGGGGTTGCTGGGTGGATCCCAGTCAGGGTTCATGCAGGAGTCTAACTCCCCTCCTCACACTTAGAAGAAAAAAAAAAAAGTCAGTCACATGATTTCAGTTTAAAGGGAAAGTTTCCCATCAAAATCATAAATACTATGCACAGTGCACTCTATCATACCTATAAAATGTAATAAAAAACCTTTGAATAATAAAACATGATATTTATTGAATAGTCACTTCATTTGGCAAAAGTGCTTTGTATTCAGTACTGTTAAAATACAGGTTAACACAGGCCCTGGCGTGGCTCTGGTCGCAACAGAGCGACGCCCCGGATGGGCAGAGCATCGCCCCCTGGTGGGCATGCTGGGTGGATCCCGGTTGGGCGCATGCGGGAGTCTGACTGCCTCCCCGTTTCTGGCTTTGGAAAAATACAAAAAAAAAAAAACAAAACAGGTTAACATAATACCTTTATTAAAATACTATGTGTGTCACATAATAAATCTAATTTTGTTGGATAAGTAACTGACCTGCAGGAATGATAATCATTACTCTAATCACTACCTCATATTCCTTAAATAAACACATTACATAAAAACACAGAAAAAAGAACCTTAAAAAAATAAAGCCAAAGATTAATAAACATGGACTTAATTTGTGAGAGCCATCTAGAACACAAAAGATTTGTATCACAGAAGTCTAAAAATGATAAACAGAAAAATAATTCTAAAAAGGAAATTTCAGCCAATGAGTGCAGTATCCACTGCTAAGTGAACACTAATTTATGAAGCATATGACTATTATACTAAAATACGTACCTTTTGTTTTGCAAATCCAGGATCAATCACAAATACCACACCATCTATTGTCAAAGACGTCTCTGCAATGTTAGTTGACACAACTACCTATTTAGAAATAAACAGTATATAAATTATATTCCACCCTGGCTGGAGAGCTCAGTTGATTCGAGTATGTTCCACAGCACAGCATTTGCCGGTTCAGTCCTGGTTCCTGACTGGACAGGAGCAAATCGACTGTTCCCATCTCTCTCTCTCTCTCCTCCTCCCTCTCTGCAATCAGCACAATAAACATTTTAAAAAGAAAAAAAAATTATATACTCCAAGTGAAGTAAAATTGAAATGACAGTAAGATTAGCCATTGACTTTCATTAACATCGAATTTCAACCCAGTATACCTGAAGTAATGTTTGATCTTCAATAGCCAATATCACAAAAAAACTTATTAAGAATTCAAAGTTTCATTTACCATATTATAGGAAATTCCTTTTTCAATAAACTTCCTTTTTCAACAAAAAATAGTGCATTTTGATAATTCTAACAGAAAGACAGCATAAAAAAATATATCAATAAAGCAATATAAGCTTTCCTTCCAGGATATCTCCCCAACAGACCACTCCTTAGTTAATACCGAACTCCATTTATAAAGAAAAATTTTCTATCACCAAAACTCAACTCAACATTCTAAACAAAATGGCACACGGGGGGGAAATCTCAAATTATAATTCAAGAAGAACAGGCAGATCATGACACTCAAACACAGATGTTTCGGCAAGTATATAATCGTAAGGAGAATAACATGAAATATGTCACTATATACAAAGCAACTATTGCCTGACCAAGGTGGTGGCGCAGTGGATAGAGCATTGGACTGGGACGCAGAGGACCCAGGTTTGAAACCCCGAGGTTGCCAGCTTGAGTTATGGGCTCATCTGGCTTGAGCAGGGCTCGCCAGCTTGAGCCCAAGGTCGCTGGCTTGAGCTAGGGTTCACTAGGTCTGCTGTAGCCCCCTGGTCAAGGCTCATATGAGAAAGCAATTAATGAACAACTAAGGTGCTGCAAGGAAGAACTGATGCTCCTCATCTCCCCCCTTCGTGTCTGTCTATCCCTATTTGCACCTCTCTCTGATTCTGACTCTGTCACAAAAAAAACAAACCAACCAACCAACAAAGCAACTATTAAGAATCAGTTGAACTTTCTATTGACAGGGAATAATGTTTAAAGCATTTAAATACTAATATAACTTGTATTTTATGTGCTTTTATTACGTTTTAGATGTTTTGTGCAACTGGTTAAAAACTTGAAAATAACTAATTTTTCTTTATTTTTAAACAATGGGAAAAATGGGATGTCATTTGTATTTTTACCCAGAACATCAGGCTTTCAGGAACAGATTACTGTCATTAAGTAGGAAATTCCTGCATATGCAAGCAGTTGACACAGAAGATAAATCAGATACCAAGTGTGCTCTTACAGCTTGTACAGTTTGTAAAAGATTAGTCATGGATAGGAAGTTTAAACAGCACCAAAGATGGCCTGGGAGATTTAAAAAGGGTTCACTTCCACAGCAAAGACATGGAAAACTCACTAAGAATATGGCATTTAGGAGAGATATTGAAGGTAAAGTGGAATCAACTCACAAGAGAAAGGATGACATTTAACAACAGTATGTCCAGCTTAAACAAGGACATACTAGGCAAGGCCCAAAGCCACACATAAGAAACGAAGACTCATCCTGACAGAAAATCTTAGATTTAAAAACTTACTCAAGAATCACCAACAGGGCATTATTTTAGAATCATTTACATGTCTAAAACCAAAATGCTTCCTTTTTACATTGGCCAGTTGAAAAAACTGCTCTGCTGCCTGACCTGTGGTGGCACAGTGGATAAAGCGTCGACCTGGAAATGCTGAGGTCGCCGGTTAGAAACCCTGGGCTTGCCTGGTCAAGGCACATATGGGAGTTGATGCTTCCAGCTCCTCCCCACCTTCTCTCTCTGTCTCTCTCTCCTCTCTCTCTGCCTCTCTCTCTTCCTTTCTCTCTCCTCTCTAAAATGAATAAATAAAATAAAATAAAAAATTTAAAAAAAGAAAAAACTGCTCTGCTAATTAGAAAATGAATTAAGAAACCAGAGGTGGTTCGATGTTACCGAAATAAATTTTTCAGAATACAGTGGTACCTTGAGATACGAACAGACCAACATACATTTTTAGGATATGAGCTGTAACTTGGTCCGTATTTTTGTTTGAGATCCGAGCGAAATTCCAAGATACAAGTCATGATTCGGGAAGCTGCCACTAGTTGGCGCACAGGTCCAGTATCGGCAGTTTGATATGGGAGTTGACTGGCTTACAAGCTTGGTTACAGAACGAATTAAATTCGTATCTCACGGTACCACTCTATTAGATGACAAATATATTTAATAACTAGAACTGAAGCAACCATAACGTATATAAAGTTAACAGGTAAACTTAAATATAACCTGAGTTTAATAATGTTCTAGAAAGTCAGTGTGTTGTCGTAGAAGCAGCAATGAATTTAAAGATATGTGGCAGAGCCAAAAATCAAACCTAATTAGCTAAGTAATAGTGGAAAGGTTTTAACATCAAGCCTCAATTTTATTTTGTAACTTTTACTTATTATTCTAGCTAAAACAACGTTGTAAAGATTAGATAATGAGCCTGACCAGTGGTGGTGCAGTGGCTAAAGCGTTAACCCGAGATGCTTAAGACCCAGGTTTGAAATTCCAAGGTCACTGGCTTAAGCACAGACTCACTAGTTTGATGCCATGGTCAATGGCTCAACTGGAATCCGCCGGGAACAAGACACATATGAGAAGCAATCAATGAACAACTAAAGTGCCACAATTATGAGCAGATGCTTTTCATCCCCCCTCCCCCTAAAAAAATTAGATAATGAATGTGGAATTGTAAACTATACAAAACCTACTACATCCTTGTCATTAGGTAAAAGGGCTTCTGGTTTCCTGACCTTCTGGGGTAACAATTGTTATAGTTCTGAACAAATCTAAAAGTAGTGGAGGAGCCCTGGCCGGTTGGCTCAGTGGTAGAGCGTCGGCCTGGCGTGTAGAGGTCCCAGGTTCAATTCCCAGCCAGGGCACACAGGAGAAGCGCCCATTTGCTTCTCCACCCTCCCCCTCTCCTTCCTCTCTGTCTCTCTCTTCCCCTCCCGCAGTGAGGCTCCATTGGAGCAAAGATGGCCTGGGCGCTGGGGATGGCTCCTTGGCCTATGCCCCAGGCACTAGAGTGGCTCTGGTTGCAACAGAGCGACGCCGCGGAGGGGCAGAGCATCACCCCCTGGTGGGCAGAGCGTCACCCCCTGGTAGGCGTGCCAGGTGGATCCTGGTCGGGCGCACGCGGGAGTCTGTCTGACTGTCTCTCCCCGTTTCCAGCTTCAGAAAAATACCAAAAAAAAAAGAAAAAAAAATAGTGGAGGAAATTACTTTTTAAAAAACATTACATTTTTTTTTAAATGCATATATTACATACAGTGTGTCCATAAAGACATGATGCACTTTTGACCGGTCACAGGAAAGCAACAAAAGAAGATAGAAATGTGAAATCTGCACCAAATAAAAGGAAAACCCTCCCAGTTTCATACCTATTCAGTGCAGTTCGATGTGAGCTCACACACACATTTTTTTTAGGGCTCCTTAGGTAGCTATCCCGTATAGCCTCTACAGACTCGTCACTGACTGATGGCCTACCAGAACGAGGTTTCTCCACCAAACTGCCGGTTTCCTTCAACTGCTTATAACACCAAGTAATGTGATTCCTATGTGGTGGCACTTCATTATAAACACGCCAATATTCATGTTGCACTTTGGTCACGGATTCTAATTTAGCGAGCCACAGAACACACTGAACTTTCCTCTGTACCGTCCACATCTCGACTGGCATGGCTGTGGGCTGCTCTGCTGTATACATGGTGTTACGTCATCATCTGTGCATGCGCACATGCTGCCACATCATCCTACAGAAACTGAGAGGGTTTTCCTTTCATTTGGTGATTTCACATTTCTATCGTCTTTTGTTGCTTTCCTGTGACTGGTCAAAAGTGCACCATGACTTTACGGACATGCTGTATATTTCTTCTACAGTAAAATACAATGTCTTTTGATGTGATCAACCCTTGAGAGCTAATTAAAAATAATTTTATTTAAGGTGCATGCGTTTTCTTTGTGTGTTTATAAAATACTACTTCTGAGGAGGCGAAATCGTGTAACTACAGAAATGTTTAAGAATCAGGTGATTATGCCAACTTGGCAAGCCCCATGTCACTGGCAGTCTTCTGCCCATCTAAAAGTCAAATGCCAAAAGACGTGTTTAAAAAAAAATCATGTAACAAACTGCATCACTTTGAGGGTACTTCTTCTAATGACTCTACCACTATACCTGGAGGAATATAAATACTACTAGCTAAGGCTAAATAAAATATAAGCACATACATAATACAGAAGAACAGACAAATGAGATCAAAGTCTCTAGCTCTAGCTGCTTTAAATCTGAGCAGTAAGGAGAGTCAAGCCTTAAGTATGCTCAGATACAAGTGGCACATGACCTACTCAGGAACTGGTCAGAACACAAAGTGACCCTAAATTTATCACGGCACTTACTTATGGCCAATTGGAATACATGTATAAATGATACAAGCTTTCCAGACTGTAACTTGGCAATTAGTGTTCAAAGGGCATTAAAAAGGTTCCAAACTCATTACCAAGTAACTATTTCAGGTAAATAACCCTAAACATAGGAAAAAACCTATTAACAAAAGGCTTGACATTTTTGCCAATTCTATCTTTTCATATCTTAAATGTGCCAAGGAGTCAACTTTCATCCAGATTTATCCCTCTTCCCCCCTCAGTGCTATGCCTGCTAATTGAATCCATTTCAGATTTATTTCAGTAATGCCACTTTACAGAACTCGGCAAACTGGAGTTGCTCCACCTGAATTCTATTTGGACCCAATAACGCATTTAAGTTAAACTAGTTTGGATTTTTAGCCCCCAGGGAACTGAGGGAATAGGGTCTCCAATTCAGTATAAATTTTCACTTATTTAATGTTAACACCCCAATGGACCCACAAGTTATCTTCAGACAGTGGGTCATTCAGTCTCTCTTCCAAGGGCCATTTCTCTTTTTTAATGAGCAATGTATGCTCCAAGCCATGTTAATTAGTAAACCATAAGATAAGCTACAGGAAAATCAGCTACTTACATGGACAAAATTAATGAAATCTAAATAAACTCAAGGAATAGCTGCTAGTTTTTAATAATACCAAGTCTGTAATACAGCAATTATGTCTTAGTCAAAACACACTTAAAAGTGACATAACTGATGAGTCAACTTTAATGTGTAGAAATACTGTAACTGTAGCTTCAAGTCAAATACCTGACTAAACGTCCAGCATGATCAAAACAGGTAAAAATATTACCCCTCACATTAATACGTTTTGCATTTTCAACCTTTTTAATCATTAAAACTTTGAAATAGTTTACCATTATAGTGCTATGTTAGGAGTGTGTACATAAAAGTAACTAAGTAATTACAGTATTAGTAAAATAAATGCTACTCAAATTCCCAGATGGCCACAAAACTTTAATCTTTAGTATAGGTAACATTTAAAATAGTTAATGCTAAAAGGCTTGTTAGTTTTACAAATTATAAACCTTATTTTGCATAAGTTAATACAATGAGGAATAACAAATAAGGCACTAACTTATAAAAGGTACCCTCCAAATATAAAGCAATACAAAATTAATTAGTTTAGTGGAATTTTAAAAACTGTATTAAATATTCTTTGTTCCAAATCCTTCAACACTTACTATATTCTACTCTATGCCAGCTATTTTCCTTGTATTAGAACAAAGTACATAAGCAATTTAACAACAACAACAACAAAAAAATCAGACTATTTTGTTTTACACAAGTGAAAGCAGAAAGTAAATCCCTAAATGCCCCTACGTAATCTTTAATTAATTGTGAAGGGCAATCATTGACAGTTAACACTCTTGAAACGAAAGCTCCATTCTAGCACAGTAAAGTTTAATTAATAAATTCACAACAGCCTGACCCTTGGTGGCTCAGTGAATAAAGCGTCAACCTGGAATGCTGAGGTTGCTGGTTTGAAACCCTGGGCTTGCCCAGTTAAGGCAAATATGGGAGTTGATGCTTCCTGCTCTTCCCCCCTTATATTTCTCTCTCTCTCTCTTCTCTGAAATGAATTAAAAAAATAAAAAATTGTGTACTTAAAAATAAATAAATTCACAACAGAAGAATTAAGCGTTGGCCTCTAGTTCTTTGTTTCACAAGGTGGACAGGATATTATCCAAGTTGTGGCATTTGTTAAAGAGAACTGGAAAACAGCAAAAGTGCCCATTTTCATGTTCTGGAATCCATACTACCCTCACAGAGAACCTGGATGAGCCTTAATTCTGACCCTTCTCTCTCCCCACAGTCCCACCAATCCTGTCTCCTTCCTGACTGGGCCAGCCAGCACTGGGGTCTCAGGGTCACCAGCTCACCCTGCCCGCTGTCAGTGCTCTGCCAATGAGTTGCACACATTGTAAGTTTTAGCACGCGCTCCCACCTCCTTCCGGACAGCGACCTACTCAACATCAAAAATGTATCTGATGAGTAAATCGTCCTCTATGAACTAACCTTCTGTAATATTTTTTCATTTTCCCTTAAACAGGGGCTTCAAAGTATTTTTTCTCAAAATAAGACTGAGGTATCGATTGCTAAGACTCTCTGTCTCCGTTTCTCCCAGGAAGGCCATGCCAGTGTCCCTCCGAAGCTGACAGGTGCCGAGAGAGAACACACATTCCCAGCAAGGGGTCCTGTGCGCAGCTTTTGCTGGACGGAGCAACACCCACGGAGGACGGAGGGACACTGTGGCTCTGAGCTGTGAATCTGAACTAAAAGCCAGGGTACGCCCAAACCTTTGAGAATTCCAATGGATACCCGTCACCTGTATGACAACCAGCTGCTGAAGAATCTTTCTCTTCAGTGAAAATATTCCTCAATATTCTTATGACTTACTAGAACAAAAAGAGCAATAATTTAAAAAGGAAAAAAATGGGAAGGCCCAGACAAGTGGATCAAGTATCAACCCAACAGGCCAGAGGTCATGGTTTTGCCCCAGGTCAGGGCATCCACAAGAGGCAATCAATGAGTACATACTTAAATGGAACAACTACATGGAAACAAGCTGATGCTTCTCCTCCCTTCCTCCAATCAATAGAAAATTTATAAAACAACTAATACTACTCCATGGGTTTCAGTTGTAGATTCTACAAAAGGTATCATGTACTGAACAGGTACCTAAATTAACACAACAGAAGAAAGATTACATGTAAAATAAGATTAAGTAATAAATGGGAAGCCATACTTCTTAAAGCAACTCAAAATGAAAGAGAACTATATAAAAAGGCAAACAATAAATCTTGCTGTATGCCAATTTTCACACAATGATAGAACCACCACTGTAAAATAAATGCAGACATAAACCAAATACACGATTTCAAGAAAAAGTTTAAATATTCCACAGAGGATACATTAACTCCTCTTTCCTATAAAACTGTTTAAGAATAGCTAGTTCACATTCATCCTTTGATACAGAATCAGCTAAAAACTCCAGATAATTAGCATTTTTCAATCAACAAATCAACCTGAAAGCTGTATACTAATGTATCCCTTAAAACTTTAAGTTCAGAATGCACATAAAGAAACAAAAAAGATATTTTAGCAACAACACAATGACAATTGGGAAGTTCCACATATGAAGCCAGAATCAGACTATTTTTTTTTAAGTCATGCACTACTCTAGCTAATTCAGGAAAAACTCAAAAATCTGCCCCACCCCGCCACAACTAATTTCTTGTTAATTTATATTCTACTACACTGGTGTTGCATAACCATTCAGTATTTTTTTTTTTCAATCTGAGAGGTGTTTTTGGTTCCTTTAACTTTTACACAGCCCTGCTGAAGAATTAGTCATGATATATTTAACTATCTTTATTAATTTGTACTTTTCAATAATCAGTGAAAATCTTAGCATCAAGATTAAAAAGTATAGGGAAAAAAAAAAAAAAGGTGGTGGCTTTTAGTCCTGAGCACAGAAGAGAAATAAGAAAAGCAATAAATAGCTTTCAAATCTGACTGGTGACACCCACTTTAAAAAATAAAGACTTTAAAACAAGAGATTAAGGATACTAAATTTCACATGCGACTATTATTTAACTCAATCAATCGATGCAATCCTTTTTTCAAAGAACTATGAGAGCATCCATCTGTTAAAAATAAGAGCGTGGCTGTACTGCTTTGACCTGGGACTCAGATCCCTTTCCCATGGTTAACACAGCTCCCTGAAGGGGGATGGGGACCCTCGCTCCCTCCTGTGCCCAGCACACATCCACACCAACAGGACCTCAAGTTCCCACCCTCAAAATACCTGGCGTATTTAGACAGTGGAATTCGTGCTACTGTTATTCGAGATCTGTGTAGTTAACACTTCATACCCTGGCCATGATACTTGGCAGACTGAAGAAACAAGTGCTTAGTTTTTGCCTCGTGATTTAATGGGAAGAAAGACAGCACTTGGCCATATTTCTCTTTTCTTAACTCACCCTAGCCATCGTTCCACGTGCTAAATAGTGGAAAACCGTATTTGCTCCTTCTCTAAAGTCAAAAGACTCCACCTAACTATATTTTTCCATTTACATTTGAAATAGCTTATTTTGTAGTGTACAATCCAGTTCACAATCACTGGTAACTTATTCCTTTGTAATGCAATACAGTTTGATATCTCAAAGACAAATCTTATAGTATACGTCAATTAGTTATAGAACATTCTGGTGCTACCTTTCTTCCGATTGCTCCATTCTGCTTTTTTGGAGGCGGAGGCTCAAAGATGCGTTGCTGCTGCTGAGGGGGGAGTGTTGAGTACAATGGGATGATTTTAATGTCACCAACTTCAGGGCCCAAATCGTCCACCTCACGCTTTATCCTCTTACAGGCTTCATCAATTTCCTACAAAATGAAAAGTCTGAGTCTAAAAACAAACTGAATACACACTGAAACATTTCAAGTACTGATAATCCTAGGTCTATGCGGCATATTTTCAATTTAATAATCAAAACTAATTCATTTAGCAAATTTCATTGGGATTTCCGAAATAATTCAAAAAACTTTGATTGCTGTAGCCAAACATACACATGACTGCCTCATTGGTATCCCCCACTCCCTTTCTTTCCAGTTGGAAATCCTAATTAATTCTTAACAAATTGTATTAAAATTGAAATTTCTCGCCCAGGAATGTCTAACTGCAGTCATAACCTTTTCAATTTTCACAATCTAAAAGAAATTGATGTGCTAGATTTTTAAAGAAGCCAATTAGGCTTTCATGTCCTGTTATCCCTAATGCAATTATATGGAAGATTTGCTTCATTGTTCCTAATGAGAACAAACACCTTTACAGTATCAACATATTTAAAAACTAGGATAACCCAAATATCTTAATAGAATTATTCTGGGGACCACTAGGGCAGAAACCACCCGAGTGTAAGTGAATATGACTAAGATGACTGCAGTTACCATCCTCATACTCTTGCACAAACCAGCACCGGTTGAAAACACATTCTTGCAGCACTTTCGAAAACTTGCCTACCACAAAAAACTGTTAAAATACATTTGCATTCAAATCCAGTTTAAAAAGGACACACAAGGACTACTGAGAAAGTGTGGGAGAAAGACTAGGTGGAGGCTCTAGCAGTTGGCAAAGGGAGTTAAAAATCAGGAGGAAAAAAAAAAATCAGGAGAAATGTATTGTAAATTTCACTAAAACATTTATTCAGTTACAACCATTAGTATGTTAAACAAACCATTTGGATTTGGCAAGCAAAAAACTGTCTTTTACAAAAGGAAAAAAAATTTTCAGGTAAACTTTTTCCATATTTTCTTTCAAATTAGAATTTCTCTTGAAATTATTTTAATCAAAGTACAACTTTTTTCATATTAAAGCAAAGCTCTTGGATACTTAAAAATATTTTGTCATGTTTCAAACACACTAATTTTGTTAAAGGGTATAGTCTCAAAAACTGTGACACAAAAATTACTAAAGATTCTGTTAATAGTTCCCTTTGAGAACTCAAGTTTTTAAAAGAATGTCTTTCACTGAAAGAAAAAATATAACAAATGAAACATTTTATGAAAAATAAAAATTGTTACAAATGCTGTATCTAGATTAGAATGCCCCCTGCTGGCATGCCAACACAAAATTAGATTATCTTCCAAATCAAAACAAGTTTTAATATAAATGATAAAACTAGATTTCGCTAGATTAAAAAAAGGAAAAATGGCTAGCAATACAAAGAATATTCATACTTTTATTGATTTAATCATGTATGGCCAGAAAATAAATGTAGAAATCACCAAAAAACCCAGATTTCACATACAGTATTAGCAAAAATAAGTGCCCCAAATTGTACATTTTCAGATTCTGGCCGGGACAGATCAATTTGTTATTGTGTAGTACTGGTAATGCAAAGGTTGCCAGTTCGATCAATCCCCAGA